>NC_073240.2:67391250-68710000 GCF_029281585.2 Gorilla gorilla gorilla | reverse complement strand
GAGAGAGGGAGGGAGACGAGAGAGAGGGAGGGAGACGAGAGAGAGGGAGGGAGACGAGAGAGAGGGAGGGAGACGAGAGAGAGGGAGGGAGACGAGAGAGAGGGAGAGGGAGACGAGAGAGAGGGAGAGGGAGACGAGAGAGAGGGAGAGGGAGACGAGAGAGAGGGAGAGGGAGACGAGAGAGAGGGAGAGGGAGACGAGAGAGAGGGAGAGGGAGACGAGAGAGAGGGAGAGGGAGACGAGAGAGAGGGAGAGGGAGACGAGAGAGAGGGAGAGGGAGACGAGAGAGAGGGAGAGGGAGACGAGAGAGAGGGAGAGGGAGACGAGAGAGAGGGAGAGGGAGACGAGAGAGAGGGAGAGGGAGACGAGAGAGAGGGAGAGGGAGACGAGAGAGAGGGAGAGGGAGACGAGAGAGAGGGAGAGGGAGACGAGAGAGAGGGAGAGGGAGACGAGAGAGAGGGAGAGGGAGACGAGAGAGAGGGAGAGGGAGACGAGAGAGAGGGAGAGGGAGACGAGAGAGAGGGAGAGGGAGACGAGAGAGAGGGAGAGGGAGACGAGAGAGAGGGAGAGGGAGACGAGAGAGAGGGAGAGGGAGACGAGAGAGAGGGAGAGGGAGACGAGAGAGAGGGAGAGGGAGACGAGAGAGAGGGAGAGGGAGACGAGAGAGAGGGAGAGGGAGACGAGAGAGAGGGAGAGGGAGACGAGAGAGAGGGAGAGGGAGACGAGAGAGAGGGAGAGGGAGACGAGAGAGAGGGAGAGGGAGACGAGAGAGAGGGAGAGGGAGACGAGAGAGAGGGAGAGGGAGACGAGAGAGAGGGAGAGGGAGACGAGAGAGAGAGAGGGAGACGAGAGAGAGAGAGAGGGAGACGAGAGAGAGAGAGAGGGAGACGAGAGAGAGAGAGGGAGACGAGAGAGAGAGAGGGAGACGAGAGAGAGAGAGGGAGACGAGAGAGAGAGAGGGAGACGAGAGAGAGAGAGGGAGACGAGAGAGAGAGAGGGAGACGAGAGAGAGAGAGGGAGACGAGAGAGAGGGAGAGGGAGACGAGAGAGAGGGAGAGGGAGACGAGAGAGAGAGAGGGAGACGAGAGAGAGAGAGGGAGACGAGAGAGAGAGAGGGAGACGAGAGAGAGAGAGGGAGACGAGAGAGAGAGAGGGAGACGAGAGAGAGAGAGGGAGACGAGAGAGAGGGAGAGGGAGACGAGAGAGAGAGAGGGAGACGAGAGAGAGAGAGGGAGACGAGAGAGAGAGAGGGAGAGGGAGACGAGAGAGAGAGAGGGAGACGAGAGAGAGAGAGGGAGAGGGAGACGAGAGAGAGAGAGGGAGGGAGACGAGAGAGAGAGAGAGAGGGAGACGAGAGAGAGAGAGGGAGACGAGAGAGAGAGAGGGAGACGAGAGAGAGAGAGAGAGGGAGACGAGAGAGAGAGAGGGAGAGGGAGACGAGAGAGAGAGAGGGAGAGGGAGACGAGAGAGAGAGAGGGAGAGGGAGACGAGAGAGAGAGAGGGAGAGGGAGACGAGAGAGAGGGAGGGAGACGAGAGAGAGGGAGGGAGGGAGACGAGAGAGAGGGAGGGAGGGAGACGAGAGAGAGGGAGGGAGGGAGACGAGAGAGAGGGAGGGAGACGAGAGAGAGGGAGGGAGACGAGAGAGAGGGAGGGAGACGAGAGAGAGGGAGGGAGACGAGAGAGAGGGAGACGAGAGAGAGAGAGAGAGAGGGAGACGAGAGAGAGAGAGGGAGACGAGAGAGAGAGAGGGAGACGAGAGAGAGAGAGAGAGAGGGAGACGAGAGAGAGAGAGGGAGAGGGAGACGAGAGAGAGGGAGGGAGAGGGAGACGAGAGAGAGGGAGGGAGACGAGAGAGAGGGAGGGAGACGAGAGAGAGGGAGGGAGACGAGAGAGAGGGAGGGAGACGAGAGAGAGGGAGGGAGACGAGAGAGAGGGAGGGAGACGAGAGAGAGGGAGGGAGACGAGAGAGAGGGAGGGAGACGAGAGAGAGGGAGGGAGACGAGAGAGAGGGAGGGAGACGAGAGAGAGAGAGGGAGACGAGAGAGAGAGAGGGAGACGAGAGAGAGGGAGGGAGACGAGAGAGAGGGAGGGAGACGAGAGAGAGGGAGGGAGACGAGAGGGAGGGAGGGAGACGAGAGAGAGGGAGGGAGACGAGACGGAGAGAGGGAGGGAGACGAGACGGAGAGAGGGAGGGAGACGAGACGGAGAGAGAGAGGGAGACGAGACGGAGAGAGAGAGAGGGAGACGAGAGAGAGAGAGGGAGACGAGAGAGAGAGAGGGAGACGAGAGAGAGAGAGGGAGACGAGAGAGAGAGAGGGAGACGAGAGAGAGAGAGGGAGAGGGAGACGAGAGAGAGAGAGGGAGACGAGAGAGAGAGAGGGAGACGAGAGAGAGAGAGGGAGAGGGAGACGAGAGAGAGGGAGGGAGAGGGAGACGAGAGAGAGGGAGGGAGAGGGAGACGAGAGAGAGGGAGGGAGAGAGAGAGACGAGAGAGAGGGAGGGAGAGGGAGACGAGAGAGAGGGAGGGAGACGAGAGAGAGGGAGGGAGACGAGAGAGAGGGAGGGAGACGAGAGAGAGGGAGGGAGACGAGAGAGAGGGAGGGAGACGAGAGAGAGGGAGGGAGACGAGAGAGAGGGAGGGAGACGAGAGAGAGGGAGGGAGACGAGAGAGAGGGAGGGAGACGAGAGAGAGGGAGGGAGACGAGAGAGAGGGAGGGAGACGAGAGAGAGGGAGGGAGACGAGAGAGAGGGAGGGAGACGAGAGAGAGGGAGGGAGACGAGAGAGAGGGAGGGAGACGAGAGAGAGGGAGGGAGACGAGAGAGAGGGAGGGAGACGAGAGAGAGGGAGGGAGACGAGAGAGAGGGAGGGAGACGAGAGAGAGGGAGGGAGACGAGAGAGAGGGAGGGAGACGAGAGAGAGGGAGGGAGACGAGAGAGAGGGAGGGAGACGAGAGAGAGGGAGGGAGACGAGAGAGAGGGAGGGAGACGAGAGAGAGGGAGGGAGACGAGAGAGAGGGAGGGAGACGAGAGAGAGGGAGGGAGACGAGAGAGAGGGAGGGAGACGAGAGAGAGGGAGGGAGACGAGAGAGAGGGAGGGAGACGAGAGAGAGGGAGGGAGACGAGAGAGAGAGAGAGGGAGACGAGAGAGAGAGAGAGGGAGACGAGAGAGAGAGAGGGAGACGAGAGAGAGAGAGGGAGACGAGAGAGAGAGAGGGAGACGAGAGAGAGAGAGGGAGACGAGAGAGAGAGAGGGAGACGAGAGAGAGAGAGGGAGACGAGAGAGAGAGAGGGAGACGAGAGAGAGAGAGGGAGACGAGAGAGAGAGAGGGAGACGAGAGAGAGAGAGGGAGACGAGAGAGAGAGAGGGAGACGAGAGAGAGAGAGGGAGACGAGAGAGAGAGAGGGAGAGGGAGAGGGAGACGAGAGAGAGAGAGGGAGAGGGAGACGAGAGAGAGAGAGGGAGACGAGAGAGAGAGAGGGAGAGGGAGAGGGAGACGAGAGAGAGAGAGGGAGAGGGAGACGAGAGAGAGGGAGGGAGACGAGAGAGAGAGAGGGAGACGAGAGAGAGAGAGAGAGAGGGAGACGAGAGAGAGAGAGAGAGGGAGACGAGAGAGAGAGAGAGAGAGAGGGAGACGAGAGAGAGAGAGGGAGAGGGAGACGAGAGAGAGAGAGGGAGACGAGAGAGAGAGAGGGAGACGAGAGAGAGAGAGGGAGACGAGAGAGAGAGAGAGGGAGACGAGAGAGAGAGAGAGGGAGACGAGAGAGAGAGAGAGAGAGAGGGAGACGAGAGAGAGAGAGAGAGGGAGACGAGAGAGAGAGAGAGAGAGAGGGAGACGAGAGAGAGGGAGAGGGAGACGAGAGAGAGAGAGGGAGACGAGAGAGAGAGAGGGACACGAGAGAGAGAGAGGGACACGAGAGAGAGAGAGGGACACGAGAGAGAGAGAGGGACACGAGAGAGAGAGAGGGACACGAGAGAGAGAGAGGGACACGAGAGAGAGAGAGGGACACGAGAGAGAGAGAGAGGGAGACGAGAGAGAGAGAGAGGGAGACGAGAGAGAGAGAGAGGGAGACGAGAGAGAGAGAGAGAGAGGGAGACGAGAGAGAGAGAGGGAGACGAGAGAGAGAGAGGGAGACGAGAGAGAGAGAGGGAGACGAGAGAGAGAGAGGGAGACGAGAGAGAGAGAGGGACACGAGAGAGAGAGAGGGACACGAGAGAGAGAGAGGGACACGAGAGAGAGAGGGACACGAGAGAGAGAGGGACACGAGAGAGAGAGGGAGAGGGAGGCGAGAGAGAGGGAGAGGGAGACGAGAGAGAGAGAGAGAGAGGGAGACGAGAGAGAGAGAGGGAGAGGGAGACGAGAGAGAGAGAGGGAGACGAGAGAGAGAGAGGGAGAGGGAGACGAGAGAGAGAGAGGGAGACGAGAGAGAGAGAGGGAGAGGGAGACGAGAGAGAGAGAGGGAGAGGGAGACGAGAGAGAGAGAGGGAGACGAGAGAGAGAGAGAGAGAGGGAGACGAGAGAGAGAGAGGGAGAGGGAGACGAGAGAGGGAGAGGGAGACGAGAGAGAGAGAGAGAGAGGGAGACGAGAGAGAGAGAGGGAGACGAGAGAGAGAGAGAGAGGGAGACGAGAGAGAGAGACGAGAGAGAGAGAGAGAGGGAGACGAGAGAGAGAGAGAGAGACGAGAGAGAGAGAGAGGGAGACGAGAGAGAGAGAGAGAGGGAGACGAGAGAGAGAGAGGGAGACGAGAGAGAGGGAGAGAGGGAGACGAGAGAGAGAGAGAGGGAGAGGGAGACGAGAGAGAGGGAGAGGGAGACGAGAGAGAGAGAGGGAGAGGGAGACGAGAGAGAGGGAGAGGGAGACGAGAGAGAGGGAGAGGGAGACGAGAGAGAGGGAGGGAGACGAGAGAGAGGGAGACGAGAGAGAGAGAGGGAGACGAGAGAGAGAGAGGGAGACGAGAGAGAGAGAGGGAGACGAGAGAGAGAGAGGGAGACGAGAGAGAGAGAGGGAGAGGGAGACGAGAGAGAGAGAGGGAGACGAGAGAGAGAGAGGGAGACGAGAGAGAGAGAGGGAGAGGGAGACGAGAGAGAGAGAGGGAGACGAGAGAGAGAGAGGGAGACGAGAGAGAGAGAGGGAGAGGGAGACGAGAGAGAGGGAGGGAGAGGGAGACGAGAGAGAGGGAGGGAGAGGGAGACGAGAGAGAGGGAGGGAGAGGGAGACGAGAGAGAGGGAGGGAGAGGGAGACGAGAGAGAGGGAGGGAGAGGGAGACGAGAGAGAGGGAGGGAGAGGGAGACGAGAGAGAGGGAGGGAGAGGGAGACGAGAGAGAGGGAGGGAGAGGGAGACGAGAGAGAGGGAGGGAGAGGGAGACGAGAGAGAGGGAGGGAGACGAGAGAGAGGGAGGGAGACGAGAGAGAGGGAGGGAGACGAGAGAGAGGGAGGGAGACGAGAGAGAGGGAGGGAGACGAGAGAGAGGGAGGGAGACGAGAGAGAGGGAGGGAGACGAGAGAGAGGGAGGGAGACGAGAGAGAGGGAGGGAGACGAGAGAGAGGGAGGGAGACGAGAGAGAGGGAGGGAGACGAGAGAGAGGGAGGGAGACGAGAGAGAGGGAGGGAGACGAGAGAGAGGGAGGGAGACGAGAGAGAGGGAGGGAGACGAGAGAGAGGGAGGGAGACGAGAGAGAGGGAGGGAGACGAGAGAGAGGGAGGGAGACGAGAGAGAGGGAGGGAGACGAGAGAGAGGGAGGGAGACGAGAGAGAGGGAGGGAGACGAGAGAGAGGGAGGGAGACGAGAGAGAGGGAGGGAGACGAGAGAGAGGGAGGGAGACGAGAGAGAGGGAGGGAGACGAGAGAGAGGGAGGGAGACGAGAGAGAGGGAGGGAGACGAGAGAGAGGGAGGGAGACGAGAGAGAGGGAGGGAGACGAGAGAGAGGGAGGGAGACGAGAGAGAGGGAGGGAGACGAGAGAGAGGGAGGGAGACGAGAGAGAGGGAGAGGGAGACGAGAGAGAGGGAGAGGGAGACGAGAGAGAGGGAGAGGGAGACGAGAGAGAGGGAGAGGGAGACGAGAGAGAGGGAGAGGGAGACGAGAGAGAGAGAGAGGGAGACGAGAGAGAGAGAGAGGGAGACGAGAGAGAGAGAGAGGGAGACGAGAGAGAGAGAGGGAGACGTGAGAGAGAGAGGGAGACGAGAGAGAGAGAGGGAGACGAGAGAGAGAGAGGGAGACGAGAGAGAGAGAGGGAGACGAGAGAGAGAGAGGGAGACGAGAGAGAGAGAGGGAGACGAGAGAGAGAGAGGGAGACGAGAGAGAGAGAGGGAGACGAGAGAGAGAGAGGGAGACGAGAGAAGGGAGACGAGAGAGAGGGAGAGGGAGACGAGAGAGGGAGAGGGAGACGAGAGAGAGAGAGGGAGACGAGAGAGAGAGAGGGAGACGAGAGAGAGAGAGGGAGACGAGAGAGAGAGAGGGAGACGAGAGAGAGAGAGGGAGACGAGAGAGAGAGAGGGAGACGAGAGAGAGAGAGGGAGACGAGAGAGAGGGAGAGGGAGACGAGAGAGAGAGAGGGAGACGAGAGAGAGAGAGGGAGACGAGAGAGAGAGAGGGAGACGAGAGAGAGAGAGGGAGACGAGAGAGAGAGAGGGAGACGAGAGAGAGAGAGGGAGAGGGAGACGAGAGAGAGAGAGGGAGACGAGAGAGAGAGAGGGAGAGGGAGACGAGAGAGAGAGAGGGAGGGAGACGAGAGAGAGAGAGAGGGAGACGAGAGAGAGAGAGGGAGACGAGAGAGAGAGAGGGAGACGAGAGAGAGAGAGAGAGAGGGAGACGAGAGAGAGAGAGGGAGAGGGAGACGAGAGAGAGAGAGGGAGAGAGACGAGAGAGAGGGAGGGAGACGAGAGAGAGGGAGGGAGGGAGACGAGAGAGAGGGAGGGAGGGAGACGAGAGAGAGGGAGGGAGACGAGAGAGAGGGAGGGAGACGAGAGAGAGGGAGGGAGACGAGAGAGAGGGAGGGAGACGAGAGAGAGGGAGGGAGACGAGAGAGAGGGAGGGAGACGAGAGAGAGGGAGACGAGAGAGAGAGAGAGAGAGGGAGACGAGAGAGAGAGAGGGAGACGAGAGAGAGAGAGGGAGACGAGAGAGAGAGAGGGAGAGGGAGACGAGAGAGAGAGAGGGAGACGAGAGAGAGAGAGGGAGACGAGAGAGAGAGAGGGAGAGGGAGACGAGAGAGAGGGAGACGAGAGAGAGAGAGAGAGAGGGAGACGAGAGAGAGAGAGGGAGACGAGAGAGAGGGAGGGAGACGAGAGAGAGGGAGGGAGACGAGAGAGAGGGAGGGAGACGAGAGAGAGGGAGGGAGACGAGAGAGAGGGAGACGAGAGAGAGAGAGAGAGAGGGAGACGAGAGAGAGAGAGGGAGACGAGAGAGAGAGGGAGAGGGAGACGAGAGAGAGAGAGGGAGAGGGAGACGAGAGAGAGGGAGGGAGAGGGAGACGAGAGAGAGGGAGGGAGACGAGAGAGAGGGAGGGAGACGAGAGAGAGGGAGGGAGACGAGAGAGAGGGAGGGAGACGAGAGAGAGGGAGGGAGACGAGAGAGAGGGAGGGAGACGAGAGAGAGGGAGGGAGACGAGAGAGAGGGAGGGAGACGAGAGAGAGGGAGGGAGACGAGAGAGAGGGAGGGAGACGAGAGAGAGGGAGGGAGACGAGAGAGAGGGAGGGAGACGAGAGAGAGGGAGGGAGACGAGAGAGAGGGAGGGAGACGAGAGAGAGGGAGGGAGACGAGAGAGAGGGAGGGAGACGAGAGAGAGGGAGGGAGACGAGAGAGAGGGAGGGAGACGAGAGAGAGGGAGGGAGACGAGAGGGAGGGAGGGAGACGAGACGGAGAGAGGGAGGGAGACGAGACGGAGAGAGAGAGGGAGACGAGACGGAGAGAGAGAGAGGGAGACGAGAGAGAGAGAGGGAGACGAGAGAGAGAGAGGGAGACGAGAGAGAGAGAGGGAGACGAGAGAGAGAGAGGGAGACGAGAGAGAGAGAGGGAGAGGGAGACGAGAGAGAGAGAGGGAGACGAGAGAGAGAGAGGGAGACGAGAGAGAGAGAGGGAGACGAGAGAGAGAGAGGGAGAGGGAGACGAGAGAGAGGGAGGGAGAGGGAGACGAGAGAGAGGGAGGGAGAGGGAGACGAGAGAGAGGGAGGGAGAGGGAGACGAGAGAGAGGGAGGGAGAGGGAGACGAGAGAGAGGGAGGGAGACGAGAGAGAGGGAGGGAGACGAGAGAGAGGGAGGGAGACGAGAGAGAGGGAGGGAGACGAGAGAGAGGGAGGGAGACGAGAGAGAGGGAGGGAGACGAGAGAGAGGGAGGGAGACGAGAGAGAGGGAGGGAGACGAGAGAGAGGGAGGGAGACGAGAGAGAGGGAGGGAGACGAGAGAGAGGGAGGGAGACGAGAGAGAGGGAGGGAGACGAGAGAGAGGGAGGGAGACGAGAGAGAGGGAGGGAGACGAGAGAGAGGGAGGGAGACGAGAGAGAGGGAGGGAGACGAGAGAGAGGGAGGGAGACGAGAGAGAGGGAGGGAGACGAGAGAGAGGGAGGGAGACGAGAGAGAGGGAGGGAGACGAGAGAGAGGGAGGGAGACGAGAGAGAGGGAGGGAGACGAGAGAGAGGGAGGGAGACGAGAGAGAGGGAGGGAGACGAGAGAGAGGGAGGGAGACGAGAGAGAGGGAGGGAGACGAGAGAGAGGGAGGGAGACGAGAGAGAGGGAGGGAGACGAGAGAGAGGGAGGGAGACGAGAGAGAGGGAGGGAGACGAGAGAGAGGGAGGGAGACGAGAGAGAGGGAGGGAGACGAGAGAGAGGGAGGGAGACGAGAGAGAGGGAGGGAGACGAGAGAGAGGGAGGGAGACGAGAGAGAGGGAGGGAGACGAGAGAGAGGGAGACGAGAGAGAGAGAGAGAGAGGGAGACGAGAGAGAGAGAGGGAGACGAGAGAGAGAGAGGGAGACGAGAGAGAGAGAGGGAGAGGGAGACGAGAGAGAGAGAGGGAGACGAGAGAGAGAGAGGGAGACGAGAGAGAGAGAGGGAGAGGGAGACGAGAGAGAGGGAGACGAGAGAGAGAGAGAGAGAGGGAGACGAGAGAGAGAGAGGGAGACGAGAGAGAGGGAGGGAGACGAGAGAGAGGGAGGGAGACGAGAGAGAGGGAGGGAGACGAGAGAGAGGGAGGGAGACGAGAGAGAGGGAGACGAGAGAGAGAGAGAGAGAGGGAGACGAGAGAGAGAGAGGGAGACGAGAGAGAGAGGGAGAGGGAGACGAGAGAGAGAGAGGGAGAGGGAGACGAGAGAGAGGGAGGGAGAGGGAGACGAGAGAGAGGGAGGGAGACGAGAGAGAGGGAGGGAGACGAGAGAGAGGGAGGGAGACGAGAGAGAGGGAGGGAGACGAGAGAGAGGGAGGGAGACGAGAGAGAGGGAGGGAGACGAGAGAGAGGGAGGGAGACGAGAGAGAGGGAGGGAGACGAGAGAGAGGGAGGGAGACGAGAGAGAGGGAGGGAGACGAGAGAGAGGGAGGGAGACGAGAGAGAGGGAGGGAGACGAGAGAGAGGGAGGGAGACGAGAGAGAGGGAGGGAGACGAGAGAGAGGGAGGGAGACGAGAGAGAGGGAGGGAGACGAGAGAGAGGGAGGGAGACGAGAGAGAGGGAGGGAGACGAGAGAGAGGGAGGGAGACGAGAGGGAGGGAGGGAGACGAGACGGAGAGAGGGAGGGAGACGAGACGGAGAGAGAGAGGGAGACGAGACGGAGAGAGAGAGAGGGAGACGAGAGAGAGAGAGGGAGACGAGAGAGAGAGAGGGAGACGAGAGAGAGAGAGGGAGACGAGAGAGAGAGAGGGAGACGAGAGAGAGAGAGGGAGAGGGAGACGAGAGAGAGAGAGGGAGACGAGAGAGAGAGAGGGAGACGAGAGAGAGAGAGGGAGACGAGAGAGAGAGAGGGAGAGGGAGACGAGAGAGAGGGAGGGAGAGGGAGACGAGAGAGAGGGAGGGAGAGGGAGACGAGAGAGAGGGAGGGAGAGGGAGACGAGAGAGAGGGAGGGAGAGGGAGACGAGAGAGAGGGAGGGAGACGAGAGAGAGGGAGGGAGACGAGAGAGAGGGAGGGAGACGAGAGAGAGGGAGGGAGACGAGAGAGAGGGAGGGAGACGAGAGAGAGGGAGGGAGACGAGAGAGAGGGAGGGAGACGAGAGAGAGGGAGGGAGACGAGAGAGAGGGAGGGAGACGAGAGAGAGGGAGGGAGACGAGAGAGAGGGAGGGAGACGAGAGAGAGGGAGGGAGACGAGAGAGAGGGAGGGAGACGAGAGAGAGGGAGGGAGACGAGAGAGAGGGAGGGAGACGAGAGAGAGGGAGGGAGACGAGAGAGAGGGAGGGAGACGAGAGAGAGGGAGGGAGACGAGAGAGAGGGAGGGAGACGAGAGAGAGGGAGGGAGACGAGAGAGAGGGAGGGAGACGAGAGAGAGGGAGGGAGACGAGAGAGAGGGAGGGAGACGAGAGAGAGGGAGGGAGACGAGAGAGAGGGAGGGAGACGAGAGAGAGGGAGGGAGACGAGAGAGAGGGAGGGAGACGAGAGAGAGGGAGGGAGACGAGAGAGAGGGAGGGAGACGAGAGAGAGGGAGGGAGACGAGAGAGAGGGAGGGAGACGAGAGAGAGGGAGGGAGACGAGAGAGAGGGAGGGAGACGAGAGAGAGGGAGGGAGACGAGAGAGAGAGAGAGGGAGACGAGAGAGAGGGAGGGAGACGAGAGAGAGGGAGGGAGACGAGAGAGAGAGAGGGAGACGAGAGAGAGAGAGGGAGACGAGAGAGAGAGAGGGAGACGAGAGAGAGAGAGGGAGACGAGAGAGAGAGAGGGAGACGAGAGAGAGAGAGGGAGACGAGAGAGAGAGAGGGAGAGGGAGAGGGAGACGAGAGAGAGAGAGGGAGAGGGAGACGAGAGAGAGAGAGGGAGACGAGAGAGAGAGAGGGAGAGGGAGAGGGAGACGAGAGAGAGAGAGGGAGAGGGAGACGAGAGAGAGGGAGGGAGACGAGAGAGAGAGAGGGAGACGAGAGAGAGAGAGAGAGAGAGGGAGACGAGAGAGAGAGAGGGAGAGGGAGACGAGAGAGAGAGAGAGAGAGAGGGAGACGAGAGAGAGAGAGGGAGAGGGAGACGAGAGAGAGAGAGGGAGACGAGAGAGAGAGAGGGAGACGAGAGAGAGAGAGGGAGACGAGAGAGAGAGAGGGAGACGAGAGAGAGAGAGAGGGAGACGAGAGAGAGAGAGAGGGAGACGAGAGAGAGAGAGAGGGAGACGAGAGAGAGAGAGAGAGAGGGAGACGAGAGAGAGAGAGAGAGGGAGACGAGAGAGAGAGAGAGAGAGAGGGAGACGAGAGAGAGGGAGAGGGAGACGAGAGAGAGAGAGGGAGACGAGAGAGAGAGAGGGAGACGAGAGAGAGAGAGGGACACGAGAGAGAGAGAGGGACACGAGAGAGAGAGAGGGACACGAGAGAGAGAGAGGGACACGAGAGAGAGAGAGGGACACGAGAGAGAGAGAGGGACACGAGAGAGAGAGAGGGACACGAGAGAGAGAGAGGGACACGAGAGAGAGAGAGGGACACGAGAGAGAGAGAGGGACACGAGAGAGAGAGAGGGACACGAGAGAGAGAGAGAGGGAGACGAGAGAGAGAGAGAGGGAGACGAGAGAGAGAGAGAGAGAGGGAGACGAGAGAGAGAGAGGGAGACGAGAGAGAGAGAGGGAGACGAGAGAGAGAGAGGGAGACGAGAGAGAGAGAGGGACACGAGAGAGAGAGAGGGACACGAGAGAGAGAGGGACACGAGAGAGAGAGGGACATGAGAGAGAGAGGGAGAGGGAGGCGAGAGAGAGGGAGAGGGAGACGAGAGAGAGAGAGAGAGAGGGAGACGAGAGAGAGAGAGGGAGAGGGAGACGAGAGAGAGAGAGGGAGACGAGAGAGAGAGAGGGAGAGGGAGACCAGAGAGAGAGAGGGAGACGAGAGAGAGAGAGGGAGAGGGAGACGAGAGAGAGAGAGGGAGAGGGAGACGAGAGAGAGAGAGGGAGACGAGAGAGAGAGAGAGAGAGGGAGACGAGAGAGAGAGAGGGAGAGGGAGACGAGAGAGGGAGAGGGAGACGAGAGAGAGAGAGAGAGAGGGAGACGAGAGAGAGAGAGGGAGACGAGAGAGAGAGAGAGAGGGAGACGAGAGAGAGAGACGAGAGAGAGAGAGAGAGGGAGACGAGAGAGAGAGAGAGAGACGAGAGAGAGAGAGAGGGAGACGAGAGAGAGAGAGAGAGGGAGACGAGAGAGAGAGAGGGAGACGAGAGAGAGGGAGAGAGGGAGACGAGAGAGAGAGAGAGGGAGAGGGAGACGAGAGAGAGGGAGAGGGAGACGAGAGAGAGAGAGGGAGAGGGAGACGAGAGAGAGGGAGAGGGAGACGAGAGAGAGGGAGAGGGAGACGAGAGAGAGGGAGGGAGACGAGAGAGAGGGAGACGAGAGAGAGAGAGGGAGAGAGAGAGAAAGAGTGAGAGAGAGAGAAAGAGGGAGAGAGAGAAAGAAAGAGAAAAATAAATTTAAGAGAATCAATTAATAGCAGATTTGATTCAAAGGAAATTTTGTTTTCTTCAGGCAAATGGAGAAAGATACCAGATGAAAGCACAGAGATACAGGAAAGATTAAAGAGCAACAATATAAGCAAATATAGGGATGAATCAAATAGTCAAATTGAGTCTTAACTGCTAAAACAACCACCACCACAACAATATCTCATGAGGTTTAAAGTATATACAAAACTAAAATACATTTTTAAAAATTGCATCTAAGTTGAGGAGGCTAGTAAATGAAGTTAGTTGAATGCAAGTTCCTTGCATTCCTGGTAACAGAGCAGGAGCATTGCCATCTTGGACAAGCCCCTCATTCTAAAGTTCACCTTAATAAAAAACCACCTATATCCAAAGGGCATCAGCCTAATGGCTAAGGTCAACATGACCATAAACCACAAATAACATCTCCAACCAGAAACGTTCCAAACTCCTCCCCAACCAGAGACATGCTAGCCCTGAGATAACCCCCTTCCAGCCAGGAAGATGCCAGCCTTGAGATAACCCCCCTCTGGCCAAAAAGATGTCTGCCCCAAGATGAACTCCCCTCTTCCCAGAGACATTCCAACCCTGCCATAAAACTTCTCCTTCACTGGGCGCGATGACACATGCTTGTAATCCTGGCACTGAGAGGCCTAGGTGGGTGGATCACGAGGTCAGGAGTTTGAGACCACCCTGGCTGACATGGTGAAACCACATCTCTGGTAGAAATGCAGAAATTGGCTGGGCATGGTGGCGGATGCCTGTGATCCCAGCTACACGAGAGGCTGAGGCAGGAGAGTCGCTTGGGCCTTGGAGGTGGAGGTTGCAGTGAGCCAAGATTACTCCACTGCACTGCAGCCCAAAGTGACAGAGCTAGACTCCGTCTCAAACAAAAAACAAAACAAAAAACCCTTCTCCTTCACATAGAAACATTCCAAGCTTGTGATAAGCCCCCTCACCCTAAAACCAATGTCTACTCTTAGTCTGTAAGAGAAAGCACTCCTGACTAAAAAAAAAAAAAAATCGGCTAGAAGCCCCTCTCAGATTTTATCTAAAGTAAACCTGTCTTTACTTATGAGCTGCAGTTTGTGTTTCTTTCCTCTCTTACACCCAGAAAGGAGGTAAAACTACCAAATAATGTTAGACTTTAATAAGTCACAGATTCAGGCCTGATGCTGTGGATCACATCTGCAATCCCAACACCTTGGGAGGCCAAGGTAGGTAGATCACTTGAGCCCAGGAGTTCAAGACCAGCCTGGGAAACATGGCTTTTGAAATGTCTCTACAAAAAAAAACAAAAAAACTAACTGGGTGCATTGGTGCATGCCTGTAGTCCCAGCTACTTAGGAGGCTGAGGTGGGAGAATTGCTTGAGTGTGGGAGGCTGAGGCTGCGGTGAGCTGTAATGGCACCACTGCACTCCAGGCTGGGTGACAGAGCAAGACACTATCTCGAAAAAAAAAAAAAAAAGTCATAGATTCATTTGTAATCATTGAACAACAGAATACGAAAGCATATACCTTTCAAACAAATATAGGGTAGAAATAGAATAACAAAACATATCAACCCTAACAGACAAACCAATAAAGTTAGACCCATATTTAGTCATCTAATTTATAACAAAATTAACACTGCAATACATTGGGGTGAAAAAAACACACTTTTTTCTCTTGCTGTACTCTCACAACACAGAACACTTTCGTACCAGATGTATGAGGGTTTTCCCCACACACACCAAGGAATTTTCCAGCAGACACCATCTTCGTGTCCTGTATTTCAATTCAATTCTGACATAATCTACCTGGAGATAGCATCAGATCCCACAGGTGAAAGGTTCTCTCCCACAAGACTGCCCCCAATTCAGATGCCAAGAACAAATTCCAGGCTGTGACCCATGCTTCAGACAGACTGGCTATAAATTTGGGTTTCCATGAGCCCCCTCCTTGGGTTTGATAATTTGCTAGTATTTCTCACAGAACTCAGGGAAACACTTTACTTATGTTTGCCGGTTTATTATCACAGATGAAGAAGCACACAGGCAAGGCCTGGAAGGGTCCTGACCTCAGGCGCTTACCCTTGATTTGTAACCACCCAGCTGGCTCACCTTGCCTGCTGCAGAGACAGAGATTTGCAATAGAGAAAGTAATTCATGCACAGCCGGCTGTTGTTACTCAAATCCTATTATTACTCAAATCGGTCTCCTCGAGCACTGGGGGATCAGAGTTTTTAAGGTTCATTTGGTGGGTCGGGTGGTGGGGGCAGTAAGTCGGGAGTGCTGATTGGTCAGGTCAGAGATGAAATTATAGAAAGTAGACGCTGTCCGCTTTCGCTGAGTCTGTTCCTGTGTGACCGCCACAACATTGGATGAGCCAGTTTATTGATCTGGGTGGTGCCAGCTGATCCATCAAGTGCAAGGTCTGCAAAATATCTCGAGCACTGATCTTAGCCTTACAATAAAGATGTTATCCCCAGGAGAAGGTCAGAATCTTGTAGCCTCCTGCTGCATGACTCCTAAACTGTAATTTTTAATCTTTTAGCTAATTTGTTAGTCATACAAAGGCAGTCTATCCCCAAGGCAAGAAGAGGGTTTGTTTTGGGAAAGGGCTGTTATGGTCTTTGTTTTAAACTATAAACTAAGTTATTCCCAAAGTTAGTTCAACCTATACCCAGGAATAAACAAGGATGGCTTGGAGGTTACAAGCAAGATAGAGTTGGTTAGATCAGATCTCTTTTGCTGTCTCAGTTATAATTTTGCAATGGTGGTTTCAGAGTTGGGGTGCACCACTCTCCCAGCAAGTGGATTCATTCACCAACCTGGAAGCTTATCAAATCTCATTGCTCAAAAGTTTTTATATAGCTTAATCTCCACCTCCCCTCATTCCTGGAGGTTGATGGGTGGGGTTGAAAGTTCCAACACTCTAATCTCTGGGTTTTCTAGTGACCAGCCCCATTCTGATGCTATCTATAGGCTCCACCCTGTCACCTTAGTAGTGTAAACTTAGGTGTGATAGAAAGGGCTTGTTCTGAATAACAAGATATTCCTATCACTCAGGAAATTCCATGGGTTTTAGTAGCTCTGTATCAGGAACTAGGGACAAAGACTAAATAGGTATGTTTTAATACCATGTGGAAAAAAGAAGATCTTTTAATATGTTCAATTAAGTTTCACCTAAAGCTGCCTCCTTTCATATTTTAAGTTCTGCCTAAAGCCTTCTCCATACATAGTGAACTGCAACCTAACTGGATGTGTAAATAAATAAACTGTAACCTACTCCAGTGCCAATAACCAAGTTTTGGCCAATCAAAGGTGGCTAACTGTTCAAACCATGCTCTAATAAGGCAAACTCACTGAGCTGTAACCAATCCAGCTGTTTCTGTACCCTACTTCGGTTTTCTATATGTCACTTTCCTTTCTCTGTCCATAAATCTTCCACCTCAAGGCAGCACTGGAACCTTTCTGGAGTTATTCTTGTTAAGAGACTGCCAGGTTCTCATTCTTTGCTCAATTAAAGTCTGTTAAATTAGCCAGGTGTGGTGGCTCACGCCTGTAATCTCAGCACTTTGGGAGGCTGAGGTGTGTGGATCGCTTGAACCCAGGAGTTTGAGAGCAGCTTGGGTGACATAGTGAAACCCCATCTCTACTAAAAATACAAAAATTAGCTAGTGGTAGCGGAGAGCACATGCAGTTCCAGCTACTCTGGAGGCTGAGGTGGGAGGATCACCTGAGTCTGGGGAGGTCAAGGCTGCAGTGAGCTGAGACTGCACCACTGCACTGCAGCCTGGACAACAGAGCAAGACTCTATCAAAAAAATAAATAAATAAAATCTGTTAAATTGAATGTGTCTAAGGTTTTGTGGGTTTCTTAAAAACAAATATATGGTGTTGGATTATATGAATGTCCATATGAAAAAAAGAATTCTGGTCCCTATCTCCCACCACACATAAGAAATAAACCCACCAGACAGTAGATCTAAATATGAATGGAAAAACAATAGAGCTTTTTGAAGGAAACATAAGAAAATATCTTCACGACTTTGTAGTATGCAAAAGTTTCTTAAACAAGACCCCAAAAATGGGCCAACTATGTAAGGGAAAATAATAAATTGGACTCTATTAAGATTTACAGTGTCTGCTTATTGAAAGACAGTAAAATGCCAAACTGTGAGAAGCACTGGAACCAGAGCAACTCCATCTTGAATAGGGCCTAGATAAAATGAGGATGAGGCCTATTGGGCTGCATTCCTAGGTTAGGCATTCTTAGTCACAGGATGAGTAGGAGGTCAGGACTGGTATCACAAGATACAAGTCGTAAAGAACCTGCTGATGAAACAATGCAGTAAAGAAGCCAGCCCAAACCCACCAAAACCAAGATGGTAGCAAAAGTGACCTCTGGTTGTCCTCACTGCTCATTATACGATAATACATTAGTATGCCAAAAGACACTCCCACCAGCATCATGACAGTTTATAAATGCCATGGCAATGTCCAGAAGTTACCCTATACGGTCTAAAAGAGGAGAAACCCTCAGTTCCAGGAAATCCCTGCCCTTTTTCTGGAAAACTTATGAATAATCCACCCCTTGTCTAAACAAGTATTAAGAAACAGGCCGGGTGCGGTGGCTCACGCCTGTAATCCCAGCATTTTGGGAGGCTGAGGCAGGTGGATCACCTGAGGTTAGGAGTTCTAGACCAGCCTGGCCAACATGGTGAAACCCCATCTCTACTAAACATACAAAAATTAGCCGGGCATGGTGGCAGGCACCTGTAATCCCAGCTACTTGGGGGGCCAAGGCAGGAGAATCACTTGAACCCAGGAGGTGGAGGTTGCAGTGAGCCGAGATCATGCCATCACACTCCAACCTGGGGGACAAGAGCAAGACTACGTCTCAAAAAAAACAAATAAGTAAATAAATCAAGAAATAACCGTAAGTATAACTTAGTCAAGCAGCCCATGCTGCTGCTCTGACTATGGAGTACCCATTCTTTTGTTTCCTTACTTCTCTAACTTGCTTTCACTTTACTCTATGGACTCGTCCTGAATTCTTTCTTGGAGAAGATCCAAGAACCCTCTCTTGGGGTCTGGATCAGGACCCCTTTCCGATAACAAAACCACCGAGTATAAGAAGGTATTTGCAACAACAGAGGCTGAAACTGCCCCACAGGGTTGACAAGAATTGAAAGCTGGGTTCTGGATAGAAATATAGTTCTAATTAAGCATTAATCAGGCTGACCTTTGGTTCACTTCCTTGTTGCTAAAAGTCACGTAGCACTAGCTCCTGACCATTTATATCCCCGTTCTTCCTATAGACAGGATTTCTGACAGTAGGGTCATAAAACTGTTTAATAATTTATTTGCATCTCCACTGTTCCTATGACAGGATCTCTGACATTAGAATCATAAGGCTTTTGTTTAAGGATTGCCTGAAATTCTAGTAAAACAGCTGATATCAACCAGTTAGAAGACTCCCACAGAGGAATGGGATCAGTATGTCTTCACTCTGCCTCTTTGACCAATCAACAATCTCTACACTTTGGCCCACTCCAAAACCCTTAAAAACTTTACCCCCAAACTCCTTCAGGGAGATGGATTTGAGGTTTCCTCCCAAAGTTAACTCATTTGGTAACTTTTTTTTTTTTGAGATGGAGTTGCACACAGTGGTGTGATTTTAGTGCCACCTCTGCCTCTCGAGTTCAAGCAATTCTCCTGCCTCAGCCTCTCAAGTGGCTGGGATGATAGGCACGTACCATGGCACCAGGGTAATTTTTGTATTTTTAGTAGAAAGGTGGTTTCGCTATGTAGACCAGGCTGGTATCAAACTCCTGGCCTCAAGTGATCAGCCTGCCTTGGCCTTGCAAAGTGCGGGGATTACAGGCTTGTGCCACTGCGCCAAGCCCTTTGGTGACCTTATGATTAAACCTCTTTCTCTGCTGCAAGCCAGTGTCTTGGCATATTGACTTGCTGTATGCATCAGGCAACAAATCTATTACAGTTACATGTCTGTATTCATGTGGCAAGAATATATTTAAAACTCCCACAAATCAATAACAGAATGACGAAACAATGGAATACTGGACAAAAGATTTGAACAAGCACTTCACAATAATCATATAAATTATTAAATAGGCCGGGCGTGGTGACTGAAGCCTATAATCCCAGCACTTTGGGAGGCCAAGGTGGGAGGATTGCATGAGGCCAGGAGTTCAAGATCAGCCTGGGCAATATAGTGAATCCCCATCTTTACAAAAAAGAAAAAAAGTCAGCCAGGCATGGTGGTGCATGCCTGTAGTCCCAGTTACTCAGGAAGCTGAAGTGGGAAAATTGTTTGTGCCTGGGAGGTTAAGGCTGCAATCAGCTGTGATTGCACCACTGCACTCCAGCCTGGGCAACACAGCAAGACCCTGTCTCATAAAATACAATTTATATTTAAATATAAATCAACAAATCATATCCAAATGGCCAATAAACACAGAAAAGGTAATTAACTTCATTAGTTATGAAGGAAATATAAATTAAAATCATGAGATATTCCACACAACCTCCAGAATTGATTAAAATGAAGAAATAAAGTCAGATAATAACAAATATTTACAAAGATGTAGAGCAAAAAGAACTCTGCGTAACTGCTGGTGGGAGTGTAAATTGATTTATGGGAAAACTGTTAGTGTCTAGTAATGCTGAAAACAGGAATATTTCACGAACCTAGCAATTCTTAGGTATATACCAAACAGAAATCTGTAATATTCACCCAAAACACATATAATGTTCACAGAAGACTATTCATAATAACCTCAAACTGGAAACTGATCAAACACCCATTGATAGTAGCACAAATAAAATATAGTATATGCATACCATGCATACATATACATAGTATATGCATACCATGCATACATATACATAGTATATGCATACCATGCATACATATACATAGTATATGCATACCATGCATACATATACATAGTATATGCATACCATGCATACATATACATAGTATAGTATATGCACACGAAGAATTTCTACACAGCTATGAAAAGTAACAAACATGCAATAATATTGTACTGGACTGAATTATGTCACCACTACCCAACCACCACAATGTATATGTTTAAGCCTTAACCTCCAGTGTGACTGTATTTGGGGATAGGACCCTGAATAAGGTAATTAAGGTTAAATGAAGTCATAAGGATGGGGCCCTAATCCAATAGGACTGGTGTCATTACAGGAGGAGGAGACCAGAAATCTCCTTCTGCACACACACAAAGGAAAGGTCACTTGAGGACACATCAAGAAGGCAGCTGTCTGCAAGCCAGGAAGAGAAGCCTCACCAGAAACCACCCTGATAGACCTTGATTTTGGACTTCTTGCCTACAGAACAACTAATTTTTATTGTTTAAGCCACCCAAGTCTAATACTTTGCTATGGCAGATTTACAGACTAATACAAACATGGATTAATTTTACAAATAATTTTGAGCAAAATGAGACAGACACAAACATGTTTCTAATTATTTTATTTTGTTGTTTTTTGAGACAGAGTCTTGCTCTGTTGCCCAGACTGGAGTGCAGTGGCATGATCTCGGCTCACTGCAACCTCTGCCTCCCAGGTTCAAGCAATTCTCCTGCCTCAGTCTCCTGAGTAGCCAGGACTAGAGGCATGCACCACCACACCTGCCTAATTTTTGCATTTTTAGTAGAGACGGGGTTTCACCATGTTAGCCAGGCTGGTCTCAAACTTCTGGCCTTAAGTAATCTGCCCACCTCAGCCTCCCAAAGTGCTAGGATTACAGGAGTGAGCCAGCGCACCTGGCCCATGATTATTTTATTACATAATTTACTTTTTTTTTAAAAAAATAGAGATGGGGTTTCACCATGTTGCCCAGTCTGGTCTTGAATTCCTGGACTCATGTGATCCTTCTTCAGCCTGTAACCCTCATGAAACAAGAGACCTTGCAATGTACCTTAAAACCATTAACAATAAAGTCGCAGATTTATCCCTACAAACCATTAAAAATTCCGGGTTCTCATGAAAACAGAATTCTGCATAAAACAGGAATCCTTTGCCCCACTCTAAGAGAAATATAAAGAATTCATGAAACAGCAGTCTCTTTCCCCACTCTTAAAGAGGAATATAAATAAGTGGAAAAGTAATTCTGCACTACTACTTCCCGACAAATCATCAACAAGACCAATATAGGAATCAGAAAATGAGGGGTCTAACCTCTTTTTTTTTTTTTTTTTTTTTTGAGACAGAGTCTCATTCTGTCGCCCAGCTTGGAGTGCAGTGGCACCATCTCAGCTCACTGCAGCCTTTGCCCCCGGGTTCAAGCTATTCTGCCTCAGCTTCCCAAGCAGCTGGGACTACAGACATGTGCCACCACACCTGGTTAAGTTTTGCATTTTTAGTAGAGATGAGGTTTCACCATGTTAGCTAGGCTGGTCTCGAACTCCTGACCTCAAGTGATCCACCCGCCTCGACCTATCAAAGTACTGGGATTATAGGCATGAACCACCGTGCCTGGCCTGAGGGGTCTAACCTCCTCAAAGACATTTTGCCATACAAACAAAAACCTGTCTGTTGCACGAATTTGTCTTGATCTCTGCAGGACCTAAGTGTCCTGTTCTATGACCAAGTTATCCTGTCACAGAAGACTTCAAGCGACGGGCACCCTACTGGCTTTTATCTGTTCAACTCATGCCCACAAATGACAGCTTTGACGAAGAAAAGGAAAAACAAATCCCAAAATTTGGGCTTACCTCCTGGCTGGCCCACAAAAGTATGTTACTGGATAGAAGGTCTTGACTGTGAGTTGTCCAGGTTCTTGGTGTGTTGTGCAAAGAGTAAACAAAACACACAAAGCAACAAAAGAAGCAACAAATGCACAAACAAAACAACAAAAGAACAAAGTAATAAAGGCACAGATTTATCGAAGAAGCGAAAGTACAACTCACAGAGTGGGAGAAAGCTCAAGCGCTTCTTCACCGCAATGCTCCCCAGGGTTTTTATGAAGCCAAAGGACCTTGGCAACACCCCTAGGTGCTTTTAGAGGCCTCCAATTGGTTACAACCTATAAAGGATTGCCCTGTGACTATTCAGAGGCTAAAGTAGAGGCTTGGACCAGTCAATCAGAGGCTGAAGTGGAAACTTCTGTCTTATCACAGGAGTAAAGAGGTGGCCTGTATGCTGCCCAATCTTGCCTAGAACTGGCTGCACCTGCTGTTTTCTTGCTTCTGTGAACTGGCTGCACCTGCTATTCCTTTGCTTATGCTCCAACCTAATTGCTTTGCTTATTACCCAATCCTTGGCTACCTTAATTCCCTATTCTCCTGCCTCAGTTATACACATGTGCTCAGTTTATGTGGTCTTTTATGTCTGCTCAGCTTATGAAGCTCACTTGATGAAGTTCATCAAGGTATGCACTTAAGATTTAGGCCTTTTTCTGTACATACATTACAGTTCTATTAACAGTTTTCAAAGCCATTTCAAAGGAAGAGAAGAAGGAGCCAGGGGAAAGAACATAAAACAGAGGAACAAGTTGCAAGCAAATAATAAATGTTAGAATTAAATAAAAATAATAACTAACAAAAAGTGTTGAAAATCAATGACCATTTACATTATATTAAATGTAAATGGACTAAATGCTCCAATTAAATGACAAAGATTGTCAGGCTATATAAAAAACAACAAAGCCCTACTATATGTTTACAAGAAACAACTGTAAGATATAAGAATACAGAAAGTTTGAAAGTTAAAACTGACAAAATTGTCTTCAAAGCAAAAAAGCATTACTAAATAAAGAGGAACATTCCATAATGAAAAAATATTTGATTCTAGAAAGATAAAATACATCTAACTTTATTTATACTCAATATTTAGCCTCAAAATACATAAAGCAAAAATAGAAACAAATAGGAGAAAAGACATATTCACACAGGCTACTTTAAAACACTTCTGTCCTTAAGTGATAGAACAAGCTGTCAAAAGTTAGAAGGATATAGAAAATTTGCATATGATTAGCAAACTTGACCTAATTGACAACTGTAGAACACTGCACCCACCCAATAAACAACACGGAATCATGTAATTGAATACAAAGAACATTTATTAAAATTTACTATATGCTATGCAATAAAATAAGTCTTAACAACCTCTAAAACATTGAAATCATAAGGAGTAAATTTGACTACACTTCAGTTAAGCTAGAAACTAATAACAAAAAGGAAATTGGAATACTCTCATGTATCTGGAAACTAAGAATGCTTCTTCTTCTTCTTTTTTTTTTTTTTTTGAGACAGAGTCTCGCTCTGTGGCCCAGGCTGGAGTGCAGTGGTGCAATCCTGGCTCACTGCAACCTCCGTCTTCCAGGTTCAAACAATCCTCATTCCTCAGCCTCCTGAGTAGCTAGGATTACAGGCTGCACCACCACATCCAGCTAATTTTTGTATTTTTGGTGGAGACAGGGTTTCGCCATGTTGACCACACTGGTCTCAAACTCCTGGCTTCAAGTGATTCTTGGCCTCCCAAAGTGCTGGGATTATAGGCATGAGCCACTACACATGGCCTAAGAATGCTTCTTAATTGAACCAGGATGGTTAAAGAACAAGTTATGTTGGAAATCAGAAAATATTTTGAGATGAATGATAATGAAAGTATGACATATCAGAACTTCCTGTGCTTAGAGAGAAATGTATAGACTTATAAACACATATATCCCAAAACAAGAAAGGCTGAAAATCAATTACCTAAGCATATACCTCAGGAAGTAAGAAAAATGTCAGCCAATTAATTTTTTGTTTTGTCTCGCTCTGTCCCCCAGGCTGGAGCACAGTAGGGCAATCTTGGCTCACTGCAACCTTTGCTTCCTGGGCTCAAGCAATCCTCCCATCTCACCCTCCCAAGTGGCTGCAAGTAGCTGAGACTACAGGCTATCCTCGGCTTCCAAATATCAATCTTACCAGTGAAATGTTGAAAGTGTTCCCTTTGCGACCATGAATAAGGCTACTTAAGACATTGTACCAGAGGTCATAGCTAGTAAAATAAGGCAAAAAAAAAAAAATATATATATATATATATGTGAGAGATATGAGGCCTGGATAGAAAGAAACAAAACTGTCATTATTAGAATTAATAAGTGAATTTAGCAAGGACGCTAGGTATAAAATCAATTTACAAACATCACTTACATTTCTACACAAAAAGATGTAGGATGTTTATGGACTGGATATTCATGGATTGGCTACTGAATAACATAAAGAGGTCAGTTCTCCCCCAAATGAATTTACAGGGCCAATGCAACCCCAGTGCCAATCCTAATAGGCTGTTATTGTGGAGATTTTCTTTTTTTCTTTTTTCTTTTTTGAGACAGGGTCTTGCCCTGTCACCCAGGCTGTAGTGCAGTGGCCCAATCATGGCTCATTGCAACCTCGACCTTCGGGCTCATGTAATCCTCCCACCTCAGCCTCCTGAGTAGCTGGGACCACAGGCATGTGCCACCACAGCTGGCTAATTGTTATATTTTTTGTAGAGATGGGGTGTCACTATGTTGCCCAGGCTGGTCTCAATCTCCTGGGTTCAAGCAATCTTCCCGCCTCACCCTCCCAATGTGCTGGGATTACAGGCATGAGCCTCCACGCCAAGCCAAGATTTTCAAACTGATTCTAAAATGTATCTGAAAATTCAGAGAGCCTAAAATAGTCAAGACATTATTAAAGAAGACGAACAAAATGGGAGGAGTTACAAACAATTAACAAGACTCATGAAGCCATGGTAATTAAAACAGTGTAGTATTGGAACAAGAATAAACAAATAGACCACAGAACAGATTGAAAGCCCAGAATCAGACACATGAACTTGTTGTCATATGATATACCACAAAGGTGGCACTGTACTGCAGTAGGGAAAGGAAAGTCTTTTCAGTACATGGTACTAGGTCAACTAGATATTTATATAGGAAAAATGAAAATTACCTTTATTTCACACTACACAGAATAATAAATTCCAGATGTATTACAGTCGAAATATGAAAGGCAAACCAATAAAACTTTTAGAATATAATAAACCAGAATGTTTTTCAGACTTTGGAGTAAAGAAAGATTTCTTGGTCAAGATATACAAAAGCACTAATTATAGAGGAAAAGATTGGTAAATTGGAGCTTCTGTTTTTCAAGACAGCATTAAGATAGTGAAAATGCAAGTCATGAAATGGGAGAAGCTATTTACAACACATAGAACTGACAAAGGGCTTGTAGCCAGAATATATAAATCATTTATAAAGCAATAAGAAAAAGATAAAAGGATCCAACAGGCCAGGCGCATTGGCTCAGGCCTGTAATCTCAGCACTTTGGGAGGCCAAGGCAGGCAGATTACTTGAGGTCAGGAGTTGGAGACAAGCCTGGCCAACATGGTGAAACCCTCTCTCTACTAAAAATACAAAAATTAGCTGGGTGTGGTGGTGCAGCCTGTAATCCCAGCTACTCAGGAGGCTGGGACATGAGAATTGCTTGAACCTGGGAGATGGAGGTTGCAGTGAGCCGAGATCACGCCACTGCACTCCAGCCTGGGCAACAGAGCAAGACTCTGTCTCAAAAAAAAAAAAAAAAAAAAAAAAAAAAGACAAAGAACTTCTTCCCAAATATGAACAATTTTCCTTTTTGCAAAACTCTTTTCATGGCCCCTACACTACCTATAACAGCATTTATAAGAGGTCTTTGGCTGGGCTTGGTGGCTCACACCTTTAATCCTGGTACTTTGGGAGACCAAGGCAGGAGGATTGTTTGAGCTCAGAAGTTCAAGACGCACACTGGGAAATACAGTGGGACCACGTCTCTACAAAATACAACCAAAATTTTAGCAGGACATGCCTGCTAAAGGCTCCAGGCATGATGGCACATGCCTGGAGTCTCAGCTACTTGGGAGGCTGAGATGGGAGGATCGCTTGAGCCCAGGAGGTCGAGACTGCAGTGAGCCAAGATCATGCCACTGGACTCCAGCCTGGGCAACAGAGTCAGACCCTGTCAAAAGAAAAGAGGTCTTTAGTGCTCCTGGGAAGACCAGCTCTCTTTTGTCTCACCATTGGAAACTGCATAAAGCATGAACCCTGAGAAGAAACTAATTACCCATTTTCCTCTCTGAGACCCTCCAGACTCGCCCGCATGCCTCACATCCCTATTTATCTCCATAGCCGCCCCATATCCAAGACTCTGAGGTAATCCATCATCACCCAGGCTCTTATCACATCCCTTAAACTAATCAGTTTCCCACCCTTCCCTACTTCCTCCATTCTTCCACTGTGACCCTGAAACTCATGGTCCACCCTCAGGAAAATGTGCTAAATCCTCAACCTCTTCTCCAAACATTCATTTCCCCTTCCTGCTTTCACTAAAATCTGGTTGTGCCTGAGGACGTTGCTTTTTTGTGGCCCTTTAAAACAGGGGCTGGTTTTTCTCCTACACCCCATATACTACAGACCTGGAGGAGGGGTAGGTACCCTCCCGGCTCTACACTGCCTTTTCTAGACTAATTATCCTTCCTTTTCTCTACAAAATTCTGTTCCCTTGACGTTCGTGTCCTTAGGCTGTACCACTCACTGTTCTCATTGAAGCCTCCTGGATAATCTCCCTTACTCCCTGAAGATTTTAGATGCTGGCTCTTAGCCTCTCTCACCATCAGCAGTACTCACCATTTTGTGATTTCAACCAACTCCGGTATCAAAAACCCATCCAACATCCTAGATTTTCAGGTTCTGTATTACTTACCTATTGTGTAACAAATCACAAATTAACAAAATAGGCTGGGAACAGTGGCTCACACCTGTAATCCCAGCACTTTGGGAGGCCAAGACAGGTTGATCACCTGAGGTTAGGAGTACGAGACCAGCCTGGCCAACATGATGAAACCCTGTCTGTACTAAACAACAAACAAACAAACAAAACAAAACAAAACAAATTAGCTGGGTGTGGTGGTGCATGCCTGTAATCCCAGCTGAAGCAGGGAGGCTTAGGCAGGGGAATCGCTTGAACCCAGGAAGTGGAGGTTGCAGTAAGCTAAGGTCGCACCACTGCACTCCAGCCTGGATGACAGAGCAAGACTCTGTTTCAACAATGACAACAACAAACAAAAACCAAATTAACAAAACAACTCAAAAAGCACTTATGATCTCATACAGTTTCTATGGGCAGGCTTTGGGGAGCCAGAGACAGATGACTCTGGCTGAGAGTCTCTGATGCTGCTGTAGCCTATCTCCTGGGGCTGCCACAATCATCCGAAGGCTTGACTGGGGCTGGAGGATTAGCTTCCAACGTGGCTCCCTCACATGCCTGACAAATTTGTGCTGGTTAGTTAACTAGGTAGGTCTCTCCACAGGGCTGCTTGAGTGTCCTCATGGCATGGTGGCTGGCTTCCCTGAGACAATCCAAGAGAGCAAAGACAGAAGCTGCAATGTCTTTTAGAACACAGCCTCGGAAGACATACAGTTATTATTACACATGCCAGCCCCAATGAGCACAGGAGGGACTAGTCAAGGGGAGTGAATACACCTCATGAGAACCACTAGGGCCAGGTAGGAGGCTGGCTGCCCAGACTCCTGATCTCTTCCCCTCCAGCTGTCTTGTACTCATTACGGCCTCAGTCTCCTGCTGCCGTGGTCAGGCCCTGGACTGTCAGCAATGACTGCTTCACCACCTTAAAATCATCATTTTTAGCACCCCACCCCACTCTTTGGCCAACCCTTCCAATATTTCCAGCTCTCTCACTCTAGTATCCTGACTCAATAACTCTTCAACCCCAGCCAGAGTTCCTAATGTTTTCACTACCTATCCCTTCACTTATCTTCTCACTTTCTTAATTATCCCTTTAGATTCTAACACAATAACCACTCCTGGCCCCTCTCTTCCTCATTATATTGTCCTGAAAAATGGCCAGAGCAAATTCCCTTCACCTGAGCAGCTAGATGTGGCTGGAAGAAAACAACTCTGTCCACTAATCTCTCTTTACATTTATGACCACAAACCTCAAGTGGGCCATCAGCACTCATTCATGTCTCTACTCTCAAACACAAATTATTTCATATCTTCTTGTTTTTTAGAAAACATCCCATCCCACCCCCAATCCACTCTCAGCTTCACACCTGACAACCTCACCCATCTTTGAAATAAAAGCAGCATCCAGGAGAGCCACCTCATCTTCCCACCACCAAAGGAAACAGCCTACCTGCATCTGTACCAGTGACCTTTCTCCATCCTGCAAAGTGATATGATTTGACTCTGTGTCCCCACCCAAATCTCATGTCAAATAGTAATCAGGGGAGGAACCTGGTGGGAGGTGATTGCATCATGAGGGTGGTTTCCCCCATGCTGTTCTCGTGATAGTGATTGAGTTCTCAAGCGATCTGGATCTGATGGTTTAAAAGTGTGTGGCAGTTCCCTGCTCGTTTTCTCTCTCCTGCCACCATGTAAGACATACCTTGCTTCTCTTTTGCCTTACACCATGACTGTAAGTTTCCTGAGGCCTCCCCTGCCATGCAGAACTGTGAGTCAATTAAACCTCTTTCCTTTATAAATTACTTAGTTTCAGATAGTTTTTTATAGCAATGTGAAAACAGACCAATACACAAAGAATGGACCACTTCATCGTCAGTGTGCTGGATCCCATTTTCTCTACCAGAAAATGGGATCTGTGGCTCAAGGCCATCAGCTCATCTTGCTAGATGCTGGAGTTGGGGAGTAATACAAAGCAAGGGAGGGCAGCCACATGGAGTGTGCACACCAAGGTCAGTCAGCCAAAAAAGAGAAGACTAGAGGAGGCAGGGAGAAGCAGATGGTGAGCCCCAGAGAGAAGAGAGGCCCCTGTATTCCCGGCTTTCTGCACTGCTTCCAGTTCTTCATGAAGCTGACTGGTGTGCAGTTCCAGGAAACACCCCTGAGTCCTCAAAACAAAGTATCTGGTACATAAGTCAGCTTCAGTGGATCTCTGTGGTTTTCAACTGAAGGAGCCCATTTATTCCCTATGTTTGGGGATAGAAAGCTGTCTAGCAGGGTGTCTCCATCAAGTTAATAGTACTCTCTGGGCAAGTGGATTTTAGAGGATTTTAAATGGTTTCTTCATTATACTTTTCTGAATTGTTTGAGTCACTTAAAATGAGCATATATCCGTTTCCTTCCTCTCCCTACCCCACCCTAATCTAATCCATCAACATCTTCTCTCAGCCTCACCTCTGAAATATAATTCAAATCCATCTCTCTTCCTGTCCACTGCCATCATTCTAGCCAAATCTCCATTCTCTCTCTTGCCCAGGCGACTGCAGTAGTCAGGTAATTGGTCCCCCCATTCCTCCCTTGCAAACATTCACTCCATTCCCACAGCAGCCCACAGAATCTTTCTACAATATCAATCCAGCCATGCTACTTCCTTGCTTAAAACCCTTCAGTGGCTTCCCTACACACTGGGAATAAAACCCAATCCTCAGCTCCCTATCTTGCCAAGTGAGTCATAGGCAAGTTTGAATACAACACGGTGTGAAGAGCATGTATAGAGCCTGGTCCATCACAGCTGCATGTGGAGTGGATGTTCTTGTCCTTACCTCCAGGCTATTCAGCCACTTTCAGGAAGTTCTTTTAGGTTAGAAAGTTCTTAGAAACTGGCCCGTATCTACTCTGCAACTTCATCTTTAGCCACTTGCTCCTTGCTCCCTGTGTCCCTTCCATATTAGCTTCCGATGGTATTTAAAACATATAATACCAAGACACCCTTCTGCCTCCAGGCTTTTGCTCATTCTGGCACCTAGAATATCCCCCACAGTTCCTCCCACGGCTGGCTCCTCATCTCACAGTGCTCAGTGTTTCAGAGCTGCCTCCTCCAAGGCTGTCCTGACCAAGGTGCCAATCCCCACCACACCCCGAGTATTATTGTCAAGGAAGCCTGTGTTTCCTTTGTAGCTTGTGTCACAACCTGCCATTTGACATTTGCTTGTTGAGTCTGTTTTCTTTCTCTCCCACCAAATTATATGTTTCCCATTGGTTTTATTTGCTTCTTTATTCCCCCAGTGCTTAGGGATGTGTCTTGTCTATAAAAGCTCCATAGGTGTTCACTAAATGAAGTTTAACAAAGAGCCTTCCCTGGTATGCCCAGCTGGAAGCCATCACTGGGTCCTCTGAATTCTCATAGTTCTTCATCTCCCCTTTATTAGAACACATCTTGCTTTGTCTTTTGCACTGGGATTACCTGTACAGAGAGGCAGGGTGGTTAGAACCAGACCCCTGTGTTCAAATTCCAACCCTGCTACTCCCAGGGTCCAGAACAGTGCCTGGCGCAGAGAAAACAACATAAAGAGTTAGTACTACTGTGCTTTGCATTATCCCCCAGCAGGAGCCAAACTAAAGTGTTTTGAGGGTAACATTACACATATGACCAGGCACAGTGGCTCACGCTTGTAACCCTAGCACTTCAGGAGGCCAAGGCAAGAGGATTGCTTGAGCTCAGGAGTTCAAGACCAATCCGGGCAACACAGTGAGACCTTGTCTCTATAAATTAATATTTTTTTAATTAAAAAAACTATACATAGGATTTAGTATTTGATAACTTCCCCAAGCCTAGCTCAGGACACAAAGTAGATGCTCAATAGAGCGCTAAGTGCAGTGGCTCATGCCTGTAATTCCAGCACTTTGGGAGGCCAAGGTGGGAGGATCCCTTGAGCCCAGGAGTTCAAGATCAGCCTAGGCAATATAGTGAGGACTTGTCTCTAATAAAAAATAAAAAGGCCGGGCATTGTGGCTCACACCTGTAATCCTAGCACTTTGGGAGGCCGAGGCCAGCAGATTGCCTGAGCTCAGCAGTTCGAGACCAGCTTGGGCAACGTGGCAAAACCCTGTCTCTACTAAAAATACAAAAAATTAGCTGGGTGTGGTGGCACACACCTGTAATCCCAGCTACTCCAGGAGGCTGAGGCATGAGAACCACTTGAGCCCAGGAGGTGGAGGTTGCAGTGAGCCAAGATTGCACCACTGTACTATAGCCTGGGCAACAGAGTGAAACTCTGTCTCCAAAAACAATAAATAAAATAAAATAAATAGGCTGGGCACAGTGACTCACACCTGCAATCCTAGCACTTTGGGAGGCTGAGGTGGGTGGATCACAAGGTCAGGAGATCCAGAACATCTTGGCTAACATCTTGGCTAAACCCCATCTCTACGAAAAATACAAAAATTAGCCAGGCGTGATGGCACGCCCCTGTAGTCCCAGCTGCTCAGGAGGCTGAGGCAGGAGAATCGTTTGAACCTGGGAGGCAGAGGTTGCAGTGAGCCAAGATCGCGCCACTGCACTCCAGCTTGGGCAACAAGAGCAAAACTCCGTCTCAAATAAATAAATAAATAAATAAAAATAAAAATTTAGCTGGGCACAGTGACTCATGCCTATAATCCCAGCACTTTGGGAGGCTGAGGTGGGTGGATCATTTTGTTAAGCTCAGGAGTTCAAGACCAGCCTGGGGAACATGGCGAAACCCCCAGGCGTGGCAGTGTGCACCTGTATGCGGGATGCTGAGGCAGGACGATTGTTTGAGGTTGAGGTTGCAGGGAACCATGATTGCCCCACTGCACTCCAGCCTGGGCAAAAGAGTGAGATCCTGTCTCTAAAAAAATAAATAAATAATAAAAAGAGCTAAATTTTATTATGAGTTTGTATTGCTCTAGGTTCTAAACTGTTCTAAACATCTTACATGTATCAGCTCATGTAATCCTCACAATAAGTGCCATTATTATTCCCACTTCACAAAGAGGAAACTGACTCATAAGGAATTAAATACTTTATCCAGGGACACCAAGTAATTAAGTGGAGTAGCTGGGATTTGAACACATGACACAAGCAACTAAGCCGTAACAACTACAAGATACTATCAAGTGTAGACCAAGTTGTTACAGGTTTATGAGGTCAGAATCAAAGAAGACAGCAATCTATGTTGTACAACTGGGGCTGGTTAAATAAACTCTGATAGTATCTTATGTAGCCATTAAAATGATGATATAGATCTATATTTATATTGAATGACATTCATGACTTGTTTGTTTCTTTACTCCATACCTCACCTGGACTGAAATAATTTTTAAAAGCAAGCCAGAAAGCAGTAAAATAAACCTGCATACAAATGTTTATAGCATCTTTTGCATAATTGCCAAAAACTGGAGGCAATTCAAAAGGTGAATGGATAAACAAATTGTGGTACATCAGTACTATGGAATATTATTCAGCTATAAATAAGAAATGAGCCATCAAGCCACAAAAAGACATGAAGGAATCTTAAAAGGCATATTGTTTTGTGAAGGAAGCCAGTCTGAAAAGGCAACAGACTATACGATTCCGACTATATGACATTCTGGAAAAGGCCAAACCATAGAAACAGTAAAAAGATCAGTGACTGCATGGGATTAGAGGGTGAGAGGTGAACAAGGGGATCACAGGGGATTTTTTGGGCCAATTGTTCTGTATGATACTGTAATGGTGGATATGCGACATTATGCATTTGTCAAAACGCAAAGAACTTCACGCCACAAAGAGTGAGCCTTAATATAAGCCATGAAATGTAGTGAATACTAATATATCAATACTGGTTTATCAATTGTGACAAATGCAAGATATTAATAACAGGGGAAACTGAGGGAGCGGTGGGAGGTTATATGGGAACGCTGCACTAGCTTCCCAAATTTCTGTTAACTGAAAACTGCTCTAACAACTAAAGTTCGTTAATTTAGAAACAAACAGTATCATCGCAGGATATTTCGTGTTAATGTACATCTGTGTTTTTTGTGTACACAAAAAGTCAGGAAGGACATAACCAGAATTAATAGCAGTTGTCTCAGCCTGGTGGGATTAATAGAGATCTTTCTCCTAGTTCTACTTGTTATTAAGGACAGCACGCCTTTATCCTGTAAAGGAGTAAAGTGGGGCAGTGGGGGCTGCCCAGGACCGGGGACCAGCGGGCCCAGGAGCGGTTGCTGCCAAGCGACTCCGTGCCCCTAAGGGCACCGCAGTCCTCAGCGCCTGCTCCGCCCACCCCGTCCCTCAGCCTTTGCAACTGCGGGTCCCGAGGTTAGCAAAGAGACCAGAGAATTCCTCCGGTGCAATTGCGTCTGCACACGCGGCGGGCGACTGGGAGCCGGCAGGGCGGGCGGGGTCGGAAGGGGGGCACAGTAGGGCTCGGCCTGGGGCCGTGGACGCTCCGTGCAGCTGTGGGGAGGCGGGGGCGGCGGCCGCGCCCGCGATGCCTTCAGTTTGCTGGAATGTTCCTGCGGCAGAAGTGTACTTTGTTCCAGGGATGGGGGAGGGCGGAGCGGGGGCTGGGCCCCAGCGCGGCCTGGGACTTGGAAGGCTGCCAGCTTTCCGTTCCCAGGGTGCCTTCTGGCGGGGGCGGGCGTTGTCTGGTTTTCAGCATGGGCCGCTGTGGGGTTCTGGACGGAACCCCTGGATTCCAGGGCCATCCCTGCCACCGACTAGCTGCAGGTCCCTGCGTGGGGTCTCTTAACCTCTCTGGGCCTATATTTCCTCATCTGCAAAATGAGGCTAATCACATTAATAATAATGCTGTGATGGTTATAACCGGGCACTGCTGTAAAGCACTGTGAGGTGCTCTCTGCTCGCAGCAACCCTTGGAGGTAGGTGCTGTTAATATAACATAATTACACTCTTAGTAGACTAATACTCACTTGCTGCCCAGGCCCTTTGGAAAGCGTAGATGGTCTGACTGTAGAAAACCTGGTCCAGCCTCCTTCCAAGTAGTAAAACGTGCTATTATTATTTTCACCTTAAAGATAGGGACACAGGAGCTCAGGAAGGTTAAACAACTTGCCCAAGGGCACACAGCTCCTAAGAGGCCATCCAGGATGCAAACCCAGCACTTTGGGAAGCCAAAGTGGGAGGATCCCTTGAGCTCAGGAGTTCGACACTAACCTGGGCAACATAGTGACACTCCATGATATTTAAAAAATATATTTTAAAAAAGGAAAACAAAAAGGCAGGGGACGCAAACCAGTTAGTCGGTGAAGAGCCGCCACTCAACCTCTACAGAAACTGCCTCACTGCTAGTGTCTGGAAGCCCCATTATAAGCTTATTTGGACATTGCAATCCATGCAGCAATTCTGGGAGAAGTTTCACAAATAATAATTATTAATACTCAGTAATGATAATTATCACCAATTGAGGGCTATAATTTCAACACCATATATGTGCAACAATTATTTTTCCCATTTTAGAGATGAAAGAATCCAGGCACCAGGTCACTCCAGTTCAATGGGGTGGAATCCATTCATCCTGAAGCGGAAAGGCAGCAACAACTTAGCTCTCACCTCCTTTGATAGGCAGGCCGACTCCTCCAGAGTCTGATTATGCCAGCCAGCCAGGAAGAGCAGCCCTTCCTTCCCCAGACATTGTCAAAATCAACTTTGCCTTGCCTGGTAATCTGAGGAGCTTCTAAGCTGCGAGGGTGTAAGGAGTCTCAGATGATATCTAACACCAAGCTGGGGAGTTGCTCTCCTCTCCCGGGTCTGCTGCTTCCAGGAGCCCGGTTGCCTGGTGCCTGTGGAAACGTCTCCTCCACTGAGTCTACCCGGAGGATGGAGGCAGAGTGCAGGACAGTTGCCCTAAATTGTGGACAAAAGAGAGCTCTGCAGCCGAAGCTCCGTGTCCCATTATCACTAGGCTCCTGTCCCCTCAATCATATGACAGAAAAGTCATTGGATTCTCAGCCTCCTCCTCGGGTTAAAAGGCTGCCTTCTTTTAATGCAAAGGTTGCCACTGCTTCTGTGCAACCCATCCTCCATATATTCTCAACCTCATGGGAAAGAAAAAAACTCTTATTTTCTGTAGTAAGCTTAAATATTTCACGAATGAAGACAGTTTGGCAAATAGCCACATATTGCTATTGCTGTCATGTGGGCATGCAGTAGGTGCCGAATAAGTGCTTTGCATATTTGCTCCCTCTGTTCCGAATGTTCTTCCTCTGAATACTGACATGGTTCCCTCCCTCATCTCCTTCAGTTTTTACTCACGTCGCCTTTTCTGTGGGGCCTTCCCTGACCATCATATTTAAATTACACTCTCCCAATAGTCCTGATTCCTTTTCCCTGTTTTATTTTTTCCATAGCACGTATCACTGTCTTACACACTGTTATTTGTATTTATTTCGTTTGTTGTCTGTCTTGCCCCCATTAGAATGTAAATTCCAGAAGGGCAGGATTTCTTTCTGTTTTCTTCACCACTGTATCCCCCAATGCCTAGAACTGGGAGGAAGGAAGGGAAGGGGAGAGAATAGCTTCCCTGGCCATTCCAACCCATTGTGGATACCACCCCCTTGGAGAAATGTGCATTTCTTTCCCGCGCTATCTAGTTGACACTTGGCATATCCTTACCTGCCACCTCAACTCCCTACTCTCCCCCACCCCTTTGTAACATCTCTTGACAGTAGCTTCCTGTTCTGCTATATGACTTTGCAGATTTTTGTCTCATCTACTTAAGTAGACAGAAAATTTCCTGCCTTACAAGCAGGGGCAGAAGAGATCTGATCTTTGTATCTCCCTATTACCAAAAACAGGGCTGAATTTCTGTAAGTTCCAGGGCTCCTTAGATTTTAAACAGAAAAAGTCCTCCTTCCTCCATCCCTTCCCCCACCTTGCTCAGTTCGACTCCTAGTTCATCTCCATTAATATTAGACTTACTACTTAAGTTTGATTTGAAGTTTGATATTTGTTTTAAACCAAATAAATTCACAATGTTTTTGGTAAACAACATTCAATTATATATCAATGAGGATCAATGTGTGAGCCATTTAATTTCTTAACACAACCACTATATTTTCTCATTAAATGAAACAAAACTGCATACCTTAACTATATTCTTGCCATAATCTGCACCCTTGATTTTTTCTTTATTCCTAAGAAGAGTTTTGGAGAAATTTCAGTGGCCAAAGTAAGAAAGAGAGGGAGACAAGGAATCTCATTCTCTGGAGGCGAATGAAGCCTGCTGGCTTCCTTTGGTGGTCACCCCACCTTACTCTACCCCTCAAGAATAAGGGAGGTACACAGCTAAGGATAGCTCTTACATAGCATCACAAATGATTATAACAAACACCGAATTTGCCCTCTGTCTCCCTCTGCATTTCCCCAGGGCTGGCTCTAAGGTGGGCTGGTGGCACATGCAACTCAGGAGAAGTGGGAGACAGTCCTTGAAAAAAACTAATGACTGTATCATTTTTATCACCTAGGAAAATCTAAAAATGTTCACAAATCAGCATTTAGTTATGTGATTTGAACATGAAATTTCATCATTATATTGCGTGTGTGTGGCGATCGTGGTTCCTGGTATCTGTTAAAATTGAGGTGAAAGGTGCCATTCTGATTGGCTTGAATTTGAGAAAAATACAATTGAACGGGCCCTATATAATTCTCAACAAAAATAACTGCAGAGGCTTGGTATGGTGGCTCATGCCTGTAATCCCAGCACTTTGGGAGGCTGAGGCAGAAGGATTACTTGAGGCCAGGAGTTCAAGATCAGCCTGAGCAACATGGTGAGTCCTGGTCTCTACAAAACATTTTAAAAATTAGGCCCGTGCAGTGGCATGCACCTGTGGTCCCAGCTAGTCAGGGGGCTGAGATGGGAGGATCACTTGAACCCAGAAGGTCAAGGCTGCAGTGAGCCATGATCACACCACTGCACTCCAGCCTAGGTGACAGAGTGAGACCTTGTCTCATAAAACAACAACAACAAAAACCCTGCAGGAGCTTCATGAGATATGTGGGAGAGATGGATGAATAAATGCAAGCATGAACAGATAGACGAGAGAGGAACTGATCTATGGGTAGGTGGGTAAATTAAGAAATGCACGGATGGCCTAAAGAGATGCACAAATGGATAGATAGACATGGTAGGTGATTGGCTATGCCGTGCTCCAGAGGCCCTGGGGCTACCACAGTGCTGACTTCAAAAGTGTTTGCTTACCGTTTGGTCTTCTACCCAAGATTTTGAGCTCCTGGAATGTAGAAATTTAATTGTATTGGTTTTTGTGTCCTGAGCCCCTAGTGCAGTGTCTGGCCCATTAACACAGGTATTAGTCAGGATGTAGTTTTGGCTGCTGTTACATACAACCTCTCATCTGCATGATGGAGCAATGCCAAGTGCACAATGCAGCCAGCAGGAAGGGAAAAAAGAGGAAGGGGAAGGCACACATCCTCTTCAAAGGCACATTTTACTTCTGTTCTCATCCCACAGGCGAGAACTTAGACACATGGCCACACCTAGTCAGAAGCATGCTTGGAAATTTAGTCTTATTCTGGGTGCCTGTGTCCAGTTAACAATCTGTGTTCTAAAAACAGCAGAAACAGGCTGGGCATGATAGCTCCTGCCTGTAATCTCAATACTTTGGGAGGCCAAGGTGGGAGGATCACTCGAGCTCCAGAGTTTGAAACCAGCCTGGGCAACATAATGAGACCCTGTCTTGATTTAAAAAAAAAAAAAAAATAGCCCAGAATGGTGATGCATGCCTGTAGTCCCAGCTACTCATGAGGATGAGGCAGGAGGATTGCTTGAGCCTGGGAGGTTAAGGTTGTAGTGAGCCATGATTGTGTGACTGCACTCTAGCCTGGACAACAGAGCAAGACCCTGTCTTAAAACAAAAAAACCCCAGCAGAAACAGATATAAGGCAGTTACTCTCCACTACATAAATTAGCAACAGATTTCTTATGTTAAATGAATGAATAAATAAATGGGGCCAGACACTATGGCTCACACCTATAATACCAACACTTTGGGAGGCCAAGGCAGGTGGATCACTTGAGCCCAGGAGTTTGAGACCAGCCTGGGCAACATGACAAAACCCCGTCTGCACAAAAAATACAAAAATTAGCTGGGCTTAGTGGCATGTGCCTGTCATCTCAGCTACTTGGGAGGATGAGGTGGGAGGATTGCTTCAGCCCAGGAGGTCGAGGCTGCAGTGAGCCATGATCGTGTCACTGCACTCCAGCCTGGGTGATAGAGTGAGACCACATCTCAAATAAATAAATAAATGGCATTGAAATAAATAAATAAATGACAAATTGAAATAAATAAATGACATTGATTGTTATCTGAGAAGGACAAGTATGCTGAGTCACATACAGTAGGTAAGTGAAAAAAGCAAGGTAGGATTAATATATGGTATGCAATTATTTGCTGTCATTCTTTACTAAGAGAAATTTTGTTGAGAGTGGAATGGGCCTAGATAAAATAGTTCACTCCCCAGGCTCCCTCCAAGTGGCTATGTGACACCACTGTGGCCACAGAGATATAAATGGGAGACAGCTGGAGATCTGAGGACATTTCTGCTTTAATACAGGAACCACCTTTCCCTCTTCCCTGCTACTTCTTCATTTCTGAGACGCAGATGTGAGAGTGAAGGTGGAGCAGTCAACTCGTGACCGTGACCGTAAGACTTAATAAGCAAGATAACGTAACTACTCAGTTACATTAAGCGTAACTGAGTAGAAACATGGATAGAAGCCGGGACATTGATGATACAGTGGAGAAGCTACACCCACCCCAGACCTCTCATTAGAGAAATCCAAACTCCTGCTTGGTTAAGCCAGGATAGTTGCGTTTCTGTTTTATTAGAGATACTTATATTGTGAAAATTCATTGAATACATAAAATATCTCTGGAAGTACACACAAGAAACTGTAGTCTTAGCTGCCTCCTGGGAGGACAAATTCTGAGTGATTTCAGGACAGCACTGGACAAGAAACTTGCTTTTCATTTGTAGTCTTTTATATTTTTGAATTCTGAATTTACATTTATATATTCAACAAAAAAAGTGTGAAAATGATATATTACATCACCAAACCAGGCCCGTTTGCCCTCGTGCAATGGAAAGGCAAACACTGAAGGACTGAGTTTTTGCAGCAAGAAAGGTTTATTGAGTCAACCGGCAAGGAGATGGGAAAATGCTCAAATCTGTCTCCCCCAAGCTGGGGGGCCTGGGCTGGGTTTTATAAGTGTAGGGTAATAAGGTGTTATCTGATTGGATCTTGCAATGAAGTGATGCTGGGAGGCATGATCTGACTGGATCCTGCCATGAGGTGACAGCAGGGATTGATTTGATTGGATCCTGGATCCTGCCATGTGGTGTCCACTTCTTAATTCACTCCCCGCTCCTTGGGTTTGAGCACTTAGGTTCCTCTGGTGATTGCACGCTTGGTTCATGCACACTGAGTATGCTCAGGTTACTTAACCTTTGTTACAGAAAGTTGAACCAGATTGGTCTGGTGAAGTTATATTTCAACAGGGAAAATCAAAAGGGACTGTTTCCTTCATGAATATGATGGTTCGAGAAATACATTTTCCAACAGTCCTGCTGTTGGATGACATAACAACACCTTGTTATGTCATCATCAAAGGCAAAGTTGTCTCAAGAAATAAATCATAAATTGTGCTTCAGTAACTGAATTTTGAACAGTATTTGTTAAAAATAAATTAACCATCTATGCTATACCTCAATAATGGAGGGGGGATGTGTTTTAAGGAAACTTTCACTGTGTCTGTAATGGGTTTTTCTGGTTTTTTTTGAGTTGGGGTCTCACACTGTCACTCAGGCTGGAGTGCAGTGGTATGATCTCAGCTTACTGCAGCCTTGACTTCTCCAGCTCAGGGGATCCTCCTGCCTCAGCCTCCCAAGTAGCTGGGACCACAGACATGCTCCACTACGGCCGGCTAATTTGCACTTTGGGAGTGCAGATGCACTTTGGGAGGCTGAGGCGGGCAGATCACAAAGTCAAAAGTTCAAAACCAGCCTGACCAACATAGTGAAACCATGTCTCTACTAAAAATGCAAAAAAATTAGCCAGGCATGGGGGTGCACACCAGCTACTCAGGAGGCTGAGGCAGGAGAATCACTTGAACCCAGGGGGCAGAGGTTGCATTGAGCTGAGATTGCACCACTGCACTCCAGCCTGGGCGACACAGCAAGACTCCGTCTCAAAAAAAAAAAAAAAAAAATCAGATCTCACATTAACTTACTCACTATCGTGAGAACAGCACCAAAGAAGAAATCCGCCCCCATGATCCAATCACCTCCTACCATGCCCCATCTCCAACTTTGGAGATTACAATTGGACTTGAGATTTGGGCAGGGACACAGACCTAAACCATATCACTAACTGTGAAAAATTAGAGTGCATTCAAATATAATAAGGCACTCTCACTCCCTTGAATCACCATCTGCTTTCTGGAGAAGCAGAGATATGGCTGGTACAATGAGGTACGCAGACTTTCACCTGACCCACAACTTATCTCTGCTTCAGCTAGTGGCTAGTACCCCTGACAGTTGCACCACAAATACATTTAAAAACTTGCTACCTGGGAGTCATGATTTTTATTTTTTTAAATTTATGTATTTATTTTTTGAGACAATATTTTGCTCTGTCACCCAGGCTGGAGTGCAGTGGCACAATCACAGCTCTCTGCAGCCTCGATCTCCTGGGTTCAAGCCATCCTCCCACTTCAGCCTCCTGATTAGCTGGGACTAAAAAATACATATGCCACCATGCCCAGCAAATTTTTTGATTTTTTTTTTTTTTTTTTTTGTAGAGACCAGGTCTCACTATGTTGCCCAGGCTAGTCTCAAACTCCTGAACTCAAGCAATCCTGATCCTCTCGGCTTAGTCTCCCAAAGTGCTGGGATTACAGGTGTGAGGCACTGTGCCCAGCATGATTTTTATACTTACTTTAATTTTCTTCTTAATCGTACCCATAGATGAATTCTTAATACGGAAAGAGGCAGGGGAGACAAATCAGACACAAAGACTACATCCACGTCTAGGAGACACAGGAGAGAGCATGACCCAGGGATAATTTCTGTTATAAACCACACAATAGCAATGATTACCAAATCAAAAGGAGAGAAACTGATGGTTAAGTGCTAGTTCTCATAATCATAGTCATATTGATATATATACATAAATTCTGTTATCGTTTTAAATAGTAAAATAAGATTAATTCATGTTTATTCTGCAACAGTGCATACTTGTTCCTTTCCTGATGTTATCTATTGTATTAGAAAGATATGGAAAAATGTTAAACTTGTTAAAAAATTTTTAATTTAAATAAAGCTTTATGTTTTAAAAAATTAGATTGGTTATATTTATGTACTTTTTCTTATAAAATGACAGAGCTTTTAAAAGTTCTTTAAAGGGCTGATTTTACACCACTAATATGTTTATAAAATGCTTTAATAAATCTCATGCCAAAAAAAATCTGAGGGGCTATTCACCTTACTTCTCCATAAAATGTTTAATATTCCACAAAAAATGGTTATGGCCAGGAGAATGTGCCTTGTGTGTGAATGTCATTCACCAAGTAAGTTGCTGGGGTGAAAAGGGCCGATAAACAAAAGAAAATCAGCACATCATCAACAAATTCTAATAAAACTAGTAATAGAATCAGCTGCAATTCAAAATGGACACTAAAGAAGACCAAATCTGGACTTCTGAGTAACAGTATGTGTGATAAATTACATATTTATTCTGCTCTAAGTCCAAGATTTTTACCATACTGCTCCCAAGCAAAACAAGCAAAGAAACAAAAAATTTATACTATCCCACGTGGAGATGGCTTGCTAAGGTACAGCTAGAAAGAGATATGTATCTTAGAGGAACACTGATATTTTTGTTAGGTTACATGTTGCCTGATTAGATTAAGAATAAAGACGGCCGGGCGCAGTGGCTCACGCCTGTAATCCCAGCACTTTGGGAGGCCGAGGCAGGCAGATCATGAGGTGAGGTCAGGAGATCGAGATCATCCTGGCTAACACAGTGAAACCCCGTCTCTACTAAAAATACAAAAAATTAGCCAGGCGTGGTGGCGGGCGCCTGTAGTCCCACCTACTTGGGTGGCTGAGGCAGGAGAATGGCATGAATCTGGGAGGCAGAACTTGCAGTGAACCGAGATTGTGCCACTGCACTCCAGCCTGGGTGACGAGCGAGACTCCATCTCAAAAAAAAAAAAAAAAAATTATAATTGCGTGCAAGGCCCCTCACTTATTTCCATCCATGTATTCATTCTTTTTTTTTTTTTTTGAGATGGAGTCTCATTCTGTCACCCAGGCTGGAGTGAAGTGGTGTGATCTCAGCTCTCTGCAAACTCTGCCTCCTGGGTTCAAGCGATTCTCCTGCCTCAGCCTCCCGAGTAGCTGGGACTACAGGCATGTGCCATCATGCCCAGCTAATTTTTGTATTTTTAGTAGAGACAGGATTTCACCATGTTGGCCAGGATAGTCTCGAACTCCTGGCCTCAGGTGATTCGACGCCTCGGCTCTCAAAGTACTGAGATTACAGGCGTGAGCCCAGCCCATTCTCTTTTATATCCATATTACACACTCTCTCATATACCTTGGCAACCACTTTACTATGTTTACAGTAAATGTTTTTGTATTTTTGGAAAATATGTATTTCTTATGTTAATTTATTAAGGTATAATTTACATTCAGTAATAGCCAACCAATCTTTGACAAAGGAGCAAAGGCAATTCAATAGGAAAAGGTTAATCCTTTCAACAAATTGCTCTGGAATCACCATATGCAGAAAAAAAAAAAAGGATCCAGAAACAAACTTTAGACCTTTCACAAAAATTAATTCAAAATGGGTCATAGGCCTTAATATAAAATGCAGAGCTATAAAACTTCTAGAAGAAGAAAGGAGAAAGACTAGATGACTTTGGATTTGGCTATGAATTTTTAGATACAACACCAAAAGCATGATTCATGAAAGAAAAATTGATGTCAAACTTTATTAAAATTAGTAACTTCTGCTCTGCACAAGACACTGTTAAGAGAATGAAAAAGTCACAGACCAGAGAAATTATTTATAAAACATGTATCTGATAAAGTACTTGTATCCAAAATATACAATGAACTCTTAAAACTCAACAAAAACAAAGAAACCAATTTTAAAATGGATCATCTGAACAGATATCTCAACAAATAAGATAAACAGATGGCAAATAAGCATTTAAAAATGTCTGGGTGGGGTTGGCTCACGTCTGTAATCTCAGCACTTTGGGAGGCCGAGGAGGATCACTTGAGCCCAGGAGTTTGAGACCCACCTGGGCAACAGAGCAAGTCCCCGTCTCTACAAAAAAGTTAAGAATTAGCTGGTGTGGTAGCAAACTCTTGTAGTCCCAGTTACTTGGGAGGCTGAGGCAGGAGGATCACTTGAGCCTGGGAGATCGAGGCTACAGTGAGCTGTGATTGCACCAGTGCACTAACCTGGGCAACAGAGCAAGACTCTGTCAAACAACATCAACAACAACAACAACAAAATGCTCAACATTATTTGTCATTAAGGAATTGCATATTAAAACAATGAGATATATACATCAGTATATATTTAACTTTATCGGAAATTGCCAGACCGATGTCCCATTTTGCATTTCCATCAGCAGTATATAAGTGTTCTAGTTGCTCAGGATCCATCCCAGGGAAGAAAAAAGGAAAGGTAAAAAGAAAAAGAAATAAGAGCTTCAGTTGCTCTACATCCTCAGCTTGTATTGTCAAGATTTTAAAATTTGAGCATTTTGTGATGTTAATGGTATCTCATTGTGGTTTTAATATGCAATTCTCTATTGACTAACTATGTTGAGAATCTTTTTATGTGCTTATATCTTATTTGGCGAAGTAGCTTTAAATCTTTTGTTTTATATCTTAAGTTAGTGTTTGTTTTATATCTTATTTGGTAAACAGCTCTAAATCTTTTGTTCAATTTTAAGTCAGTGTTTTTATTTATTATTGAGTTGGGAGGTTTCTGTATATATTCTGGATAGAATTTGGTATCACTGTCCAATCAAGAAATAGAAAACAGGTAAAGTTTAACATAAAGAAATAACAGGAGATTTGAGTAATGGGAAATCGACTCATAAGAGTTATAGAGAACTCTGATGAATGCAAGAATGGCAAATACAGGGAACAGCCACTGCCAGCAGGATAGAGTGTCCAAGGAAGAACTCCAGACCCTGCTGGGGAGAGCACAGCATGGCATCCCGGATGGTGGAGAAGACACTGAAGTGGCTCACGGTGCAATACTGGAATCTTCCCTTTAGGGTACTAGGGGGTGTTGTCCACAGAGAAGTGCCATACCTTGAAACTTGCTGCAAATTCTTCAGGTGATGGGGTGCTGGGGGAAGCCGTTCATGGTCAGGTGCCTTGCCAGTGGCACACCACTTAGAGAAGATGCTGAGGGAAGCTTCTGTCAGCTGGGCACTGAAGGTTACCATGCACTGCCAGAACTGGGAGCTGGAGAAGCTGCCCTTTTCAGGAAAAGGGAAAGAGTAAGAGACAATTTCTTCCTCCTCCCATGCCTACTACTGGGTTAACATCATGTATCAAAGAAAAATATTTATTTAACCCACCTCCATTATCACAGAGCAGGTAAAGAAGGGTGAATTTGGAGCCAAGAAGCAATAAGCTGATGACTGTCACAAAACCCTTTATCATTTGTGTGTTTTGCAAATATTTTTTCTCAAGCTACAGCTTGTCTTTTCATTTTCTTGATGGTGCCTTTTGAAAAGCAGATGCTTTTAATTTTGATGATGCCAATTCATTCATTTTTCTTTTTTCATTCATGCTTTTTTAATCCTAAAATCTTTGCCTAACCTCAAATCATAAGATTTTCCCATGTTTTCTCCTTGAAGTTTTACAGTTTCAGCTTCCAGATTTAGGCTTATGATCCATTTCAAGTTTTGTGTGTATGCGTTTTTAAAATTGATAACATATACAATACATTGCAAAAATATGTGCATCTACTTTAATTTATGAATGGTATCAAGTTATCTCATTATGCTTCTTACCTTTGTCACTGAGGGCTGTTTTTAAGATTCATTCATGTTGCTATGTATACATCTGCTATGGTTTGAATGTTTGTCCCCTCCAAAACTTATTTTGAAATTTAATTGCTATTGTGGCAGTATTAAGAGTAAGAACTTGACAGCTTCCATCTCATGAGTGGGATTGGTGCTATTATAAAAGAGTGAGTTTAGAGGCTAGGCACAGTGGCTCATGCCTGTAATGCATGAGCATTACAGACAATCCAAAGTCTCAACACTCTGGGAGGCTGTGGCAGGAGAATTGCTTGAGCCCAAGAGTTCAAGTTTAGGGGCTAGGCACAGTGGCTCATGCCTATAATCTCAACACTCTGGGAGGCTGAGGTGGGAGAATTGCTTGAGCCCAAGAGTTCGAAACCAGCCTGAGGAACATTGTGAGACCCCATCTCTACAAAAAAAAAAAAAAAAAAAAAAATTAGCTGGGTGTGGTGGTGTACACCTGTGGTCCCAGCTACTTGGGAGGCTGAGGTGGGAGGATCCCTTGAGCCTAGGAGTTCAAGACTGCAGTCAGCTATTATCATGCCACTGCACTCTAGCCTGGGTGACAGAAGAAAACCTTGTCTCAAAAAAATAAAAATGAAAGATAAAGAGTGAATTTGGCCCTCTCTAACCCTCTCTTTGCTCTACTGCCATCTGATGCTTTCTGCCATCTTATGATACAGCAGCAAGAAGGCGCTTGCCAGATGCCGGCACCATGATCTTGAACTTCCCATCTCCAGAAATGTAAGAAATAAATCTTGGCTGATTGTAAATCATCCAATCTGTGGTATCTGTTACAGCAGCATAAAACAGACTAAAGCACTCTACTACATGCATCATTCACATTTCACCCATTTATTCCTCTCCAGATGGACAACTGCTTGTCTCCAATTGCCTGCTAGCAGAACTGACACAGCAGCCAATGTTCTAATCTGTATTCCCTGATGGACCTGTATGATTACTTATCCTGAGTGTATATACACCCAGGAGTAGATTTGCTGGCTCCCAGGCTGTGCATATATTTAATTTATCTAGTATATCTAATGTATCAGACTGCTCTCCAGAATGGTTGACAATCTGCATTCCCACCAGCAGCATGTGAAGGAAACTATATCTCCACTTACCTGCTAACACTTGACATTTTCCAACTTTCCAATTTTTGCCAGTCTGCTAGGTGTAAGGCTGATATTTCATTGTTGTTTAAAATTGAATTTCTTTGATTACTAATGATTTTAATTTTTAATAATTCTCTTAACTTGCCTGTTTGGGTTACCACTTTTATAAGTTTTCTCTTGATAAACTGTCCATTCTTCTATGGGATCTGCTACCTTTTCCTTGCCTTGCATTTAATTTGTTGTTCTTTTTCTAAGATGAAAGCTTGAATTATAATTTTAGAACTTTTTTCTAATATATGCATTCAATGTCATAAATGTCCCTCTAAGCACTTTTACTGCATCCCTCAAATTTTGATAATTTGAGTTTTCATTTTCATTTAGTTGCAAATATTTTTTGGTTTCTCTTGAGATTTCTTTTTCAGCCATATGTCATTTAGAAGTATGTTGTTTAGTCTCCAAGTATTTGGGGGATTTTCCAGCTATCTTTCTGTTTAATCCCATTGTAGTCTGAGAGCATACATTGTAATATTTCTGTTCTTTTAAATTAGGTAGGGTGCAGGTTGTGGCCCAGAATGTGGTCTACTTTGGTGAACGGTACATGTGAGGAATGTGTATTATGCTGTTTTGGATGAAGTAGTCTATAGATGTCAATTATATCCTGTTGATTGATGGTGCTGTTGAGTTCAACTATGTCCTTACTGATTTTCTGACTGCTGGATCAGTCCATTTTCAACAAACGGGTATTGAAGTCTCCAACTAAAATAATGAATTCATCTATTTCTCCTTGCAGTTCTATCAGTTTTTGCCTCATGTATTTTGATGCTCTGTTGTTAGGGGCATACCCATTAAAGATTATGTCTTCCTGGAGAATCAACCCCTTTGTCATTATGTAATGCCCCTCTTATCCCTGTTTAATTTGCTTGCTCTGAAGTCTGCTCTGTCTGAATATACCTACTCCAGCTTTCTTTGATTAGTGTTAGCATGGTATATCTTTCTTATCCTTCTCCATCTCTTTACTTTTAGTCTATATGGATCTTTATATTTAAAGTGGGTATATTTTACACAACAATATAATTGAGTCTTTTTTTTTCTGAGATGGGGTCTTGCTCTGTCACCCAGGCTAGAGTGCAGTGGCTCAATCACAGCTCACTGCAGTCTTGATCTCCTGGGCTCAAGAAATCCTCCTACCTCAGCCACTCAAATAGTTAGATCTACAGGCACACACCACCATGCCCATCTAATTTTCATTTACTTTGAGACAGAGTCTCATTCTGTCAACCAGGCTGGAGTGCACTGGCATGATCTCAGATCACTGTAACCTCCACCTCCCAGGCTCAAGCAATTCTCATACCTCACCCTCCCGAGTCCCTGGGATTACAGGCGCCCACCACTACACCTGGCTAATTTGGGTTTCACCATGTTGGTCAGGCTGGTCTCAAACTCCTGATCTCAAATGATTCACTCACCTCAGCCTACCAAAGTGCTGGGATTACAGGCGTGAGCCACTGCACCCAGCCCCAGCTAATTTTTAAATTTCTTGTAGAGACAGAGTGAGACCTTGTCTCAACAACAACAATACAATGACTTAAAAAAAACACAGTATAACAACTATTTACATAGCATTTATGTTATATTAGATACCATAAGCAATCTAGAGATGATTTAAAGTATCCAGGACGTTGCGCACAAGTTTTGTGCAAATACTACGCCATTTTTAATAAGGAACTTGAGCAGTCCTGGATTTTGGTACCTGAGGGGGAGCCTAGAACCCATCCCCAATGGATATGGAGGGATGACAGTGACAGCAACAGGGGGCAGCCTAGGCAGACAGGGGCAGGTCCCCGGTGAAACCCCACCTAAAGCCAAAAACAGCCTGAAGTCTGAAAGATTGGACTGCTGGTCCTGGATGAAACTGCAACCCAGAGTGAGAACTTCTGTTCTTTTTGCCTCCCTTTCCCAACTGATTCTTTCTGAATGCCTTTTAACCAATAGAATGTTGCTTTTTCCAATACTACCTGTGGCCTGCCCCTCCCCCATTCTGAGCTTGTAAAAAGCCCCGGACTCAGTCATATTATGGGGACTTTCCAGCCTTCGGGTAGGCGGACCACCCCTGCATCCCCTCTCTGCTGAAAGCTGTTTCATCACTCAATAAAACTCCCTGCCTTGCTCATTCTTTGACTGTCAGTGCATCCTCATTATTCTTGGGCACAGGACAAGAACTCAGGAACAGGTGTGCAAGCCATACTCAGCATGGGTGGGCCAAGTGGGCAGGCCATCTCCTGCAACAGGTAGTGTGGTCAAGGGAGGCCTGGGTGGGGCATTGCCAGCCAGAGGTTCCTGGCTTGCAAAGTGACTGAGAATAAAAGCCTGTGTCAATGGTACTTGCATATTCTGTGTATTAATCCCTTATCATTTTTAGATTTACAGATATCTTCACCTATTCTGTCACCTATTGTCCATAGTATCCTCTTTTGTATGGAAATAGTTAATTTGGATGTCATCAAATTAATGCATTTTTTGCCTTTGGGTTTCTGCTTTTGAAGTTCTGTTTAATGAGTCCCTCTCCCAGCCCAAGTTTCAAAGATAGTCCCTTATATTTTCTTCTATTAACTTTGGTTTTATTTCTCACCTTAAAGTTTTACATCACTTAGTGTTTTACATCACACAGCAACAATCATCAACACAGAACCTCCTGTGACCAGATGTGTGTGGGTTTCCCCCACCACCAAGCAGCAGACACCTAGCTGGTGTCTCCCAATTCATTTCTGATACTATCTACCTGGAGATAGTGTCAGATCCCACAGGTTGAGGGTTCAGTTCCCAAGACTTCTCCCTCCTTCCCCACAGCCACAACTCTAGGCCTCAGAACTTCGGACCAACTGACTTCAAGTTGGGGTTCCCACATCCGTCTCTTTAGGCTTGAATAATTTGCTAGAGCAGCTCACGGAACTCAGGGAAACACATTTACCAGTTTACTAAGGAGGATATTTTAAAGGATACAAATAAACAGCCAGATGAAGAGACCTCTAGCGAGTTCTGGAAGGGTCTCCAGCACAGGAGCTTCTGTCCCCATGGAGTTGGGGTACACCACCCTCCAGGCCCATGAATGCGTTCTTCCTGTCAGCCTGCATGTGTTCAGCTATCCGGATCTCTCTGAACCCAGTCCTCTTGGATTTTTATGGAAGCATTCTTGCCCCTCAGGGTATGAGGTGGAATCCGCTCAGGGAGGGTCTTAAGACCCACAATCAGAAAAGTGGGGATAGATTAGATGTCTGCCTTGGGGCAGGTGAAAGGAGGGCAGAAGAGAGATTCTGTTTCCTGAGGCCTCACACACTGAACATTCTAACAAGACTGTAACGAGGGCTATGGGAGTTAGGAGCCAATATATGGACGAAAACCAATATATATATCAGAACACCACACAGCATATACCTTTCCCTTTGGTGTAAGGCAGGGATTCTAGATATTCCCCCCCATATAGTGAACGGGTTTAATCTGCTTTCTTCATTGATTTGTGATGTCTCCCACCTGTATACTAATGGTCTGACTTTCAGTTTTCTATTCCATTCCATGGTCTATTGGTCTGTTTTGGTTCCAAAACAATGTTGTTTGATTTGGTTTGGTTTGACATAGCTTTGTAGTGTGCTTAATATCTGGTAGGACAAATTCTAGCTCTTTATTTTTTTAAGGTTGACTTAGTCCTGTTTGTCCACACAAATTTGAGAGTGAATTTATCAAGATCCTGGAAAATAGAGCTAGAATTTTTATTGGGATCCCATTGAACTTATAGATTAATTCATAAAGATCTGATTCCTATATAATATTCAATCATTTCATCCAAGAACATAAAATTTCTCTCCATTTAGTCAGGTTATTTTCTACATCCTTAATTAGCGTTTTCATGTTTTCTCCATAGATATTTTTAATTAAGTACATTACTAGATTTTTTTATACTTTATCGTTGCTGTTGTGAATAGATGTTGTTTGTGGTGAAGACAAATGTTAAGAATTTATTTTTGGTCAATCTTCTATCTACTAAATGACTGAATTATCTTAATTTTAAACGTCTATGCTGATTCTCTTTGCTTTTCAAGACAAATGAAAATATCTTCACATAGTGACAATTTTATTTCTTCTCATCCTGTATGTCTTACATTTTTCTTCATTCATAGCTTTGTCTGGAACTTCTATTATTATATAGTAAATGATAGCAGTACAGTTGGATGCCTTATTTTGTTCCAGATGTTAAAGTGAATGCTCCTAGTTTCTTCATTAAGTGTAGTGTTTGCTTTAAGTTTTTGCTATATAACCAGTTTTTTCTGAGACAGGGTCGTGCTGTGTCTCCCAGGCTGGAGTGAAGTGGTGTAATCATGGCTCACTGCAGCCTTGACCTCTGAGGCTCAAGCCATCCTCCCACCTCAGCCTCCCAAGTAGTTAGGACTATAGGCATGTGCCACCACCCCTGGCTAATTATTGTATTTTTGGTAGAAATGGGGTCTCACTATGTTGTCCAAGCTAGTCTCAAACTCCTGGGCTCAAGCAATCCTCCTGCCTTGGCCTCCCACAGTGCTGGGGCTACAAGTGTTAGCCACTGCACCTGGCCCTATATAACCTTTATCAAATTAAAGACACCTTTCCTATTTCCAGTTTGCTAAGTTTTTTTTTTTTCATTTTCATAAATTCAAGGAAGTCATATGCTGAGTTATTCATAAATAAAAAATAGGTGAAAAACCTTATCAATATGCTGCTTTTTCTTCACCATATGAGATACTCATGTGATTTTTTTTCATGTGATTTTTGTCCTTTATTAAAGTGGGGTGACTTTCAATGTTGAGCTGGAATTCCTGGGATAAACCTACTTTCAAAAAACATATAACTAGATTAGTTGCTATTTTATTTAAGATTTTTTTTTTTTTTTAACAGAGTCTCGCTCTGTTGCCCAGGCTGGAGTGCAATGGAGCAATCTCGGCTCACTACAACCTCTGCCTCCCAGGCTCAAGCGTTTCTCCTGCCTCAGCCTCCTAAGTAGCTAGTATTACAGGTGCACGCCACCATGCCCAGCTAATTTTTTGTATTTTTAGCAGAGACGGGGTTTCACCATGTTGGCCAGGCTGGTCTTGAACTCCCGACCTCAAGTGATCTGCCTGCCTTGGCCTCCCAGAGTGCTGGGATTATAGGTGTAAGCCACCGTGTCTGGCCAGGATTTTTATACATGCATTCATAGATGAAATGAACTTAATATATTTATTTATTGCTTTGTCCTTACTGATTTTGGAATCAAGATTATATTGGTTTCATAAAATGATCTGGGCAACTTTGGTCTTTTCTAACTTTCTGGAACAACTTATATAAGATAGAAATTAACTGATCCTTGAAAGTTCGGTACAACTCCAGAAACCCACAAGTTTTTCATTACCATGAATCCCTCCAGCTCCCCAAAAATAGTTTTCTACTGTTTACCACATTTTGAAAGATTTGGTTTAAATTAATATGTATGACTTTTTCTTTCCCCAGGTGACTGCATGCTGTAGAGAAAATACCCACAGCTCTGCAGAATGGCGCCATGACAAACTCAAAGTCATCACCCTCAACTGGACAGTCAACTCTTTTATTGTCCTCAAGTTAAAGGGTTGCACCTCTCTCCTCAAGTCCCCTTCTCAGGCTCACCTATTACCTTTGGATAGATGACCCAACCTCCTACTTGACTGAGAAAAGGTAGCCACTAGGGACTAGCCTCTTGAATCCACCTACCTCCTTACAATGACTCTGTCCACACCCAATCATACCTCTTTCCATCAGTCTCCAAACATAAGGTGTCCCTTCTTAAATCCAAGACAATCTCTGTAAAACTGCTCCAAATCCCCTCCCTTTCTCCCATGGACTTTGCCTGTTTTGACATCCCCTCTCTGTCCCAAAGTTTAAACTCTACCTTGCTATGGGGCTTGGGGGGCTCATTTTCCTCGGTTCAGCAACAGACTCAAATCTCACCCATCCCAAAATAAAATCCCTCCTTTGTGTGCTGTGGGGCAGACATTCTCACGCACTGCAGGTGGGAGTGTAAATTGGCAAGATCTTTCTGGGAAGCAATTTGGTAACCTGAGTCAAAAGCCTGAAAAATATTTGCACCCTTTGTCCCAGTAATCCTACCTCTAAAAAATTCATCTAAGGAAATAATCAGAAATGCTGACAAAGGTAGATGTTTAAAGATGTTAATCTCTCTGTTATTTTAACAGCAAAAATTGGAAACAATCTAAAGGCTTAACAATAGGGGATAACTTAAATAAATTGTATTTAAATGTAATAAAATACTGTACTATCACTAAAAATACAATTTTAAAAAGCATAATTGAATGGGAAACTGTTCATGAAGCAATGTTGGATGTGAAGACGGCAGCACAGAAACAGTAGATACAGTCTGGTGCTGATTTTTTACATATAAAAATAGCTAACACTTCTGGAATGTTAACTATTACATACGTTCTCTCACTCAATCCTCACAACTTTCCTGTACAGTTAATACCGTTATTCACATTTTGTAGAGAAAGAAACCAACCAGAAAGAAAAATACCAATATTTGGCAGGGGGTACTGATGAATTTTATTTTCTTCATTCTCTTTATTTTCCCATTTTTGTTTATTTTTATTTTTTATTTTGTAGAGATGGAGTTTCGACGTGTTGCCCAGGCTGGTTTCAAACTCCCGGGCTCAAGGGATCCTCCCACCTCGGTCTCCGAAAGTGCTAGGATTACAGGCATGAGCCACTGCATCCAGCCTGTATTTTCCAATTATTTAAAGAGGAATTATTATTATTATCATTTTGTCAAACAGAAGTCCTGAATCATTGCTCCTCTTTCTGATTTATATATGCTAGTAGTGAATATTTTGGACAATACAGAGAAAATGCAATTTCCATTACTGCTACTCCAACTGCCACAGACAGCCACTGTGGACAGTTTGGCTTTTGTATTTCTATTTGCCTCTAAAATGTGTATGTAGACATATGCACTTTAAAAAGTAAACACGCTGGGCGCAGTGGCTCACACCTGTAATCCCAGCACTTTGGGAGGCCGAGGTGGTGGATCACTTGAGGCTGGGAGTTCGAGAGCAGCCTGGCCAACATGGTGAAACCTCCTCTCTACTAAAAATACAAAAATTAGCCAGGTGTGGTGGTGGGCGCCTGTAATCCCAGCTTCTCAGGAGGCTGAGGCAAGAGAATCACTTGAACCTGGGAGGCGGATGTTGCGGTGAGCCAAGATCGCATCACTGCACTCCAGCCTGAGCAACAGAGTGAGACTGTGTCTCAAACAAAAACAAAACAAAAACAACAACAAAAAAAGATCATGGAAACGTGGCTGTACATAGAACTCTACAATTTGGGCCGGGTGCGGTGGCTCACGCCTGTAATCCCAGCACTTTGGGAGGCCGAAGCAGGTGGATCACGAGGTCAGGAGTTCCAGACCAGCCTGATCAACATGGTGAAACCCCGTCTCGACTAAAAATACAAAAGTTAGCCAGGCGTGGTGGCGGGCGCCTGTAGTCCCAGCTACTCGGGAGGCTGAGGCAAGAGAATTGCTTGAACCCGGGAGGCGGAGGTTGCAGTGACACGAGATCGCGCCACTGCACTCCAGCCTGGGTGACAGAGCGAGACTCCGTCTCGATAAATAAATACATACATAAATAACAACAACAAAAAAGAACTCTACAATTTGAGTCCAAAAGTCGCTGCATTTTGATGTCCAGGGGTTGCCGTCCTGCGGGAAGAGGATGTGCAGCGCCCGTTTCTGCTGGAGGGACCAGTTTACTTACGCCAGGCAGAGAGCCATCTCTGTGCCGCCCCACCCCAAGAGCTCCAAGTCTGGGCCTAGGAGAACTGAGTTCCTGTCCTAATTCTGCCATTTACTAGCTCTCCTAATCAACTTTTTTCTTTGGGAGCCCGTTTGCCCACTTTCAGACGGGGCAACAGTTCCCGTCTTGCCCACTTTAAGGGAACGCTGTGACGTTCCAAGAGGCTGACGGGTGTGACTGGTTAAATCCCGCACCCAAGACAGTGGTCTTGGGACTCCTGTCCCTCCTCCCCATTTCCCGCTGCCTCAGGAATCCTTCGACCTGGCTTAAGGAGAAGAGAGGCCAGCGGCCGTGGGAGGGGCAGGGACCTTGTGCCCTGCACAGCACTAGAGACCCGAAGCTCCAGGCTGGCTTTCCAGGCTTTCCGCCCACTCAAGAGTGCTGCGGCGCGCCCTGCGGAGTGGAAGGACTCGCCGCGTGCGGACGCGTAAGGGAGGCCCCTGGAGTGCAGCGGTGGAATAGGGGAAATGCCGGGACTCTGGAAAGCAGGCTGCGTGGCGTCTACTTCCGACGCGCGTTTTAAAGGCACTGTGGGCGCGAGCCGGCGCAGAGGCTGGGGCCCTCCTCCGCGGAGCCGCCGCCCTCTGGTGGCGGCGTGCGAAAGTTACAGCAGCTCGCTCTGCCCCGGCTCCCCGCGCAGGGGTTGAGGGACTGGGTTGCCACTCACACATATTCTAAGCCAGGGGCCCTTAGGGAGCTCCCAATTGAGACCTGAAACCGGCCCGAAGGGGAAGCCTGACATGGGGGAGCCAGGACTGGGACCTGGGACTCCGGCTGCGCCCCCGATTGACGCTTACAACATCACAATTATGGTCATTGTGAATGCAAAAAGCCCCAGCCAGTTAAGATTTCATTCAGGCCATTGCAGTAGGGAGAACGTTCATTAATGAGGAGCATCTCAAAGGGGACTGGGGTTTTAGAGAGGCAGGTAAACAATGGAGTCATCAGCGAATCTTAGGGAATAGTAAGAAAGGATGGAGATCCGTATTTCCTTGGGATGCGAGCTTAAGGTGGTCCTTTGTGGCTAGCTCTTTCCTTGGAACTTAAAGAGGTTGGAGAACTTTATCGTCGCTGCCTTCTGGAGGCACAGGGCTCAGATAAAGGTCAACATTGTCATAGTAAATGGTGCATGATGCAGGACAGCCATTTAAGAGGTGAGGGAAGTGAGACCCAGACCACCCAACTGTGAATTTTTGTGGCTGAAGCAAGATTCCAACCTGCAGACACCAAGACAGCAAAAAGTCCCCAACATGAAGTGCAGAGTTCCCTTGGAGAGTAAGATCAGAAGCTCGGGATGAGTTCCGCCAACAGCGGAAATGACGTCCTCCAAGACATGGAATCAACCTACGTCTCCATCAACAGATGACTGGATAAATAAAATATGATCTGTATACCCAATGGAATCGTGTTCAGACACAAAAATGAATGAAATTGTGTCTTCTGCAGCAGCATGGATGGAACTGGAGGTTGTTAGGTGAAACAAGTCAGACACAGAAAGACAAATACTCATGTTCTCACTCATAAGTGGGAACTAAATAATGTATACACATGGGTGTGAGTATGAATGATAGTGGACGCAGAGAAGGGGATGTGGGGATGGATGATGAGAATTCACTTAATGGGTACAATGTATGTTATTTGGGTGATGGATACCCTGAAAGCCTGACATCACCACTACGAATTCTGTGCATGTAACAAAATTATACTTGTATCCCATAAATTTATACCAATCCAAAAATAAATAAATAGAAATTACCTGCTCCACAGCTTCTGGTTTGATAGAACGTATTGGAGAAGCATTGGGATTACCCAGATTACCCCAGGTATAGGGGAAGGGGGCTATGAAGTTACAGTGAAGACCCCCTAGTCAAGCCTCAGGAAGGGCCAGAAACAAGGCAGGTCTGGGATTCACCTGCTGTGTCTGTCTCTCTTTCAGCCAGTCAGTCGGTCTATCTCTGTCTCCAGGATACCCACTGTTATCTCTTCCACCAATCTCCATTCCCCCAACTTCAACTGACATCTGGCCTCCTACAACTACCCTGGTCCCTGAATCTACTCAACCTTCCAGCCACAGAGCTCACTTTTTTTTTTTTTTTTTTTTTTTTTTTGAGATAGAGTCTCACTCTGTTCCCCAGGCTGGAGTGCAGTGGCACAATCTCGGCTCACTGCAACCTCCACCTCCCGGGTTCAAGCAATTCTCCTGCCTCAGTCTCCCGAGTAGCTGGGACTACAGGCACATGCCTCCACACCTTGCTGATTTTTGTATTTTTAGTAAAGATGGGTTTTCACCATATTGGCCAGGCTGGTCTTGAACTCCTGACCTCAAGTGATCCACCTGCCTCGGCCTCCCAAAGTGCTGAGATTACAGGTGTGAGCTACCGCGCCCAGCCACAGAGCCCACTTGTAACTGCAGCTTCCTACTGTATCTTTTAAGATCCCTCTCGAACAAGTTCATGCCTTCATGCCAGGCCATGAGTCAGCGGCTGCAGCCAGCCTATTCTCTCCCTGGCCTCTGGGTCTTGGGTTGTGTGGGGTGGGATGAGTGGGCTTTCATAATCTGCTTTTCACAGGGGATAGGGGCAGGACAGCTGCCCCTAGAAGTGTCAGGAGCGGCTGCATCAAGGCGGTCCAGGGCTAAATTTTGGAAGGCAAGACTAGACATGTCATCATTTCCAAGCACTTAAGCCCACTCAGGGGTCCTGAGCTTCTTCTTCAGGAGGGTGTAGACTGAAGAGGGTGATCTGAATGGCTAGAGAAGCAGCTAGAGTGACAAGCCTGGATAGCAGCCCCAGAAGTGTCCCTGGCCTGGCCCATGGACCCAGTTGTCCAGCCTCCTTGTCAACCATCTTCTTTCTCGGCATAAGTGTTCATGCCCTAGGCCAACAGTAGGCAGACTACAGGCTGCAAAGCTAAATCTGGTCCCTCACCACTGGTTTCTGCTTGGTCTGAGAGCTAAGAATGGCTTTTATATTCTTAAAAAAGTTGAAAGAAGAGTAATATATTGGCCAAGCATTGTGGCCCACGCCTGTAATCCTAGCACTTTGGGAGGCCGAGGCGGGTGGATCACCTGAGGTCAGTAGTTCCAGAGCAGCCCGGCCAACATGGCAAAACCCTGTCTCTACTAAAAATACAAAAATTAGCTAGGTGTGGTGGTGTGTGCCTGTCATTCCAGCTATTCAGGAGGCTGAGGCAGGAGAATCACTTGAACTCAGGAGGCAGAGGTTGCAGTAAGCCGAGATTGCGCCACTGCACTCCAGCCTGGGCAACAGAGCAAGACTCCGTCTCAAAAAAAAAAAAAGAAAAAGAAAAAAGAGAGAGTAGCACATCAGGACACATGAAAACTGTATGAAATTCAAATTTCAATGTTTATAAGTAAAGTTTTATTGGAACACAGCTATGCTCATGTATTTATGTGCTGTCTGTGGCTGTTTTCATACTGCAGTGGTAGAGTTGAATGGTTTCAACAGAGACTGCAAAGTCTACAATATTCACTGTCCGGACCTTAACAGAAACAGTTTTTGGACCCTTGGGCAGTCCTTGCTTGATGCCTCTAGCTATAGATCCTTGCTGGGCCTGGGGCCTGATCCAAGAGGCCAGTTGTCAATCCAGATGGCTTTTCTCCAGGGAAAGGAGACACCGGCAGTAATGATGTGAAAGGCTGACCCACTGAGCCGTGACACTTCTCACGGGAAATGAGTCAGTTGGCTTCCTGATCTATAGGTCAGCCTCTCTTAGTTTAAATGTCCCTCTCCTGAGTCTGACCAACTCAGGGGCTGTGTCAGCAAGGATCTTTGGTTACAGGTGACAGAAACCCAATTTGGACAATCTAAAGGAAACAAGAAATGTGTTAAGAAGGCCCTGGCATGTGTCCCAGAACCCATGCTGAGCATGCAGCGGGACCTCAGAGGTGTGTCGAGTCCTTGCTCAGACAGCCTGGTCTGCCCACTCTCACGGTGCCCCCTGCACACCCACTGCTAAGGCCTTCTGCAGGCTGTACCTCTCACCGTCAGGCCCTGGAGAGAAACCATCTGAACCATGTTCAAACATCTTGGAAAAAGGAGGCTCTGGTTGGCATGTTCAGGTACCCACCCCTAGCAGTGACCTGTGCCCACCTTCCCACTGAACAAAACGGCTTCTGGTAACCAGGGCAGCGGCAGAAAGGGGGACAGTGGAGGCAGGTGAGCCGCAGAGCTGAAGTGAGTGTGCTGATGGTGCCTCTCGGGGGTTTCTTTCCCCTCTGTGCTCAAGCCCTTCTGCCCTCAATGCCCTTTTCCCAACCCTCACCCCTTTACCAGGCTGGCTCTTCCTGTCCTTTAAGACTCAGGTAGGTTGCCGCCACCTCCTGGAAGCACCTCCTCACCCTCCCTACCCCTGCCAAGGCTCCTCCTTTGGCCAACTCCCATCCCTGGCTGTTCACTCTGGCTCCTGAGTTACTTGAAGACTCAGATCACGTTTTATCCTCAGGGCCTGGAACACAGAGGAGGCTCAGTGAATGTTTCACGGATGAATTGATTCTGAGGGCTTGGATCCAGTAGTGGGGACAATTTCTTCAGGAGGAGATCCCAGGACTTCCTCTCCAACATTTCTCACATGACACACAGTAGCAGGGGGGTTAAGAGCCCATGTCTCAGTCTGGGTTCCACCACATACTAGTTGGGCAAGTCACTTAAGTTTCCTAACCTTAGTTTCCTCATCTGTAAAATGGGCATACCATTTTTTTTTTTTTTTTTTTTTTTTGAGACAGGGTCTCACTCTGTCACCCAGGCTGGAGTGCAGTGGTGGGATCACAGCTCACGTCAATCTCGACCTCCTGGGCTCAAAGGATCCTCCTGCCTCAGGCTCCCCAGCAGCTGCAATTACAGGAGTGCATGCCACCATGCCCAGTTAATTTTTTTTATTTTTTGTAGAGACAAGGTCTGACCATGTTGCCAGGCTGGTCTCAAGCAATCCTCCCACCCCAGCCTCCCAAAGTCCTGGGATTATAGACATGAGCCACCGCACCTAGCCAGTGGGAATACCATCTACCAGTATCTACTTCAAAGGGCTGTTGTAAGGGTTAAATGAGATACTGCTTGACACAATTCCTGGGACATTACAAGTACTGATTTATTATTATTATTACTATTAATCATCATATGTTCCCTCACTTTCCAGCAGCACTCCCACTGACCCCAGTGACATGCAGAGACCAGGAAGCCCCTCCCAGCCCTTCAAGAACCATAAAACAATTACTCCCCATCTCTACCAAAAATACAAAAAAAAATTAGCCGGGCGTGGTGGCAGGCGCCTGTGGTCCCAGCTACTTGGGAGGCTGAGTCAGGAGAATGGCATGAACCCAGGAGGCAGAGGTTGCAGTGAGCCGAGGTCACGCCACTGCACTCCAGCCTGGGAGACAGAGTGAGACTCTGTCTCAAAAAAAAAAAAAAAAAAAAAAAAAATTACTAATTCCTCAATAAAACAGAGGCTTAGAGTTTAGCTTCACTGGATTTCTCTACCAAGGTAGCATCAGCCTGTTTTTAAATTTTTGGAAAATATAATAAAGAAAAATGTTAAACAATTCAACACATTTTATCTTTTCGAGTGTTTTTTTCTTAATATTAAATGTAGTTCTAACCACGCTATATCTGCATATGTGTATTCTACTGTCCATCAGTATCATTAAATCATGGCTGTTACATTGTCATAGATAGTGTCGCATACATCGTTTCTCAACTTTTCAGGAAAGGAATGTTAAAGGATAATTTCAAAAAAGATTATGATTCTCATGCAGATTTAAAATATACATGTGTTCTGGATTTTATTTAACTCATTATTAATGAGGGACCCAGTAGGAGCCTACAACCAGTTCAAAAGAGAACGCAAAGAACAGACACACATATAGATCGGGAAGATTGAAATGCATATGCAAATGGAGACAAAACTGGCTTCTTCCACAGTGCAGGAGGCAAGTGCATTGAGCATCCACTGGCTTCAAGGGATCCTCTCACCTTGCCCTCCCAAAGTGCTGGGATTACAGGCTTGAACCACCATGGCTGGCCTTGTGATTTTTTTTTTTTTTTTTTTTTTTTGAGACAGAGTCTCACTCTGTTGCCTAGGCTGAAGTGCAGTGATGTGATCTCGGCTCACTGCAACCTCCACCTGCTGGGTTCAAGCAGTTCTCCTGCCTCAGCCTTCCCAGTAGCTAGGACTACAGGCACGTGTCATTCCTACACTCCTCCCGCCCCACCCCCTAGCTAATTTTTATATTTTTAGTAGAGACTGACCTCAGGTGATCTACTTGCCTCGGCCTCCCAAGTGCTGGGATTCCAGGGGTGAGCTACCGCACCTGGCTATGAATTTTAAAATAAGAAAGAAGATGGCCGTTTTACATACTGCACATTGAGACTCATAGCATGCAATCTTCCTGAAAGTTACTCAAAGACACTCTGCAACTGCCTGAAACATAAGTTGCAAATCAAGAATTTAAGGAAATACAGTATGGCTGATGGTCTTTTTTCAAAGATGACCATATCAGCATATACATATGCATGTACATGTGTATACAAGCACACACGTGTGTACATATGTGGGCACCCGCACCTGTTCATCTTACAAAGTGATCTTGACACACTTCCATGGAACCTGGGCAGAACTTTGTAACTGTCCCAACCAACAGGATGCAGCAGAAGTGACACTGAATGATTTCTGAGGCTAGGTCATAAAAGGCAATGGCTTCCACCTGGCTCGCTCTCTCCAGATGCTTGCCTTTGGAACTCAGCCACTATGTTGTGAGGGAGGCCAGGCACACCAGAGGCCATGTGTGGGTGTTCTGGTCAATAGCCCCAGCCAGGCCTCCAGCTGAGTGACAGCCAGCACCAACTTCAGGTAAGCAAGCCTTCAGATGATTCTAGACAAGCTAGAGGCTCAACTTCGGAGTTTTACTGCTGAGGCCTCAGACATTTCACATCTCCTTTGGAGGAGAGATAAGCCATCCCTGTTATACCTTGTCTAAACTGTAATGCACAGAAAGAGCAAGAGGTAATAAATGATTATTGTTTTAAGCATTAAGATTTAGGATAATTAATTTTAATTTTAATTTTATTTTATTTATGTTTTTTGAGACAGAGTCTCACTCTGTCACCCAGGCTAGAGTGCAGTGGTGTGGTCTCGGCTCACTACAACCTCTGCCTCCCGTGTTCAAGCAGTTCTCCTGTTTCAGCCTCCCAAGTAGCTGGGATTACAGACATGTGCCACCACACCCAGCTAATTTTGGTATTTTTAGTACAGACAGGGTTTCACCATGTTGGCCAGGCTGGTCTTGAACTCCTGATCTCAGGTGATCCACTTGCCTCGGGCTGCCAAGGTGCTGAGATTACAGGCATGAGCTGCTGCACCTGGCCTATTTTATTTTTTGAAACAGTCTCTCTCTGTCACCCAGGCTGGAGTGCAGTGGCGCAATCTTGGCTCATTGCAACCTCTGCTTTCCAGGTTCAAGCAATTCTCCTGCCTCAGCCTCCCAAGTAGCTGGGATTACAGGCACACACCACCTTGCCTGGCTAATTTTTGTGTTTTTAGTAGAGACGAGGTTTCGCCATATTGGCCAGGCTGGTCTCCAACTCCTGGCCTCAAGTGATTGGCCTTCCTCGGCCTCTCCTAAAGTGCTGGGATTACAGGCATGAGCCATTGCACCTGGCCACTGTTTAGGGCTAATTTGTTTTGCAGCCATAGTAAGTGGAGCCTGCAGGAAATGTGGAAACCATTTAAACACAGAGTATCAAACAAATAATTATAAACATGGCTAAAATTTGGATCCCAAATTTAAAACCAATTTTTTGCAAAAAGAAGACCTATATCATTTTTAAAAAGAGAGGTGTGATAACCTAGGCCTCTAATGAAGAGATATGGAAGGAGGGCCTGAAAAATTTCTCACTTTGTATTGGAAGGGAGGCAAACATGGTAGATTTATTTTCAATCTGATAGAGAAACATGGTGTGTTAGGATGTTCTTGCATTGTGTAAAGAAACACCTGAGACTGGGTAATTTATAAAGAAAAGAGGTTTAAATGGCTCATGGTTCTACAGACTGTACGGGAAGCCTGGTGCTAGGCATCTCTTTGGCTTCTGGGAAGGTCTCAGGAAACTTTTACTCATGGGAGATGGCAAAGGGAGAGCTGGTGTTTCACATGGCAGAGCACGAGCAAGAGAGAGTGTGGGGAGGTGCCACACTTTACAACAACCAGATCTCATGAGAACTCACTATCTCCGGGAAAGCATCAAGGGGTTTGCCCCCATGACTCAAACACCTCCCACCAGACCCCACCTCCAACATTGGGGATTACATCTCAACATGAGATTCGGAGGGGGAACTCCAAACTATACTACATGGGTTCAAAAAAGTTTTTAAAAATCTTCAAGGTGTTGGCAGAATTAAAACGATAGGCTATATACTTTTCAAATTACAGAAGATAAAAACAAATCATCAGCCAGGCACAGTGGTGCACCTGTACTCCTAGCTACTCAGGAAGCTGAGACTGGAGAATCATTTGAGACCAGGAGTTCAAGTCCAGCCTGGCAACATAGCGAGACCATGACTCTAAAAAATACATCATCGGCTGGGCACGGTGGCTTATGCCTGTAATCCCAGCACTTTGGGAGGCTGAGGCAGGCGGATCACAAGGTCAGGAGTTCAAGACCAGCCTGGCCAAGATGGTGAAACCCCGTCTCTACTAAAAATACAAAAATTGCAGGGCGCGGTGGCGGGCGCCTGTAATCCCAGCTACTCAGGAGGCTGAGGCAGGAGAATCACTTGAATCCAGGAGGCGGAGGTTGCAGTGAGCTGAGATCGCACCACTGCACTCCAGCCTGGGCAACAGAGCGAGATTCTGTCTTAAAAAAAAAAAAAAAAAAAAAAAAAAGGGCCAGGCGCGGTGGCTCACGCTTGTAATACCAGCACTTTGGGAGGCCGAGGTGGGCGGATCATCAGGTCAGGAGTTCGAGACCAGCCTGGCCAACACAGTGAAACCCTGTCTCTACTAAAAATACAAAAATTAGCTGGGCATGGTGGTGGGCGCCTGTAATCCCAGCTACTTGGGAGGCTGAGGCAGGAGAATCGCTTGAACCCGGGAGGTGGAGGTTGCAGTGAGCCGAGATTGTGCCACTGCGCTCCAGCCTGGGCAACAGAGCTACACTCCATCTCAAAAAAATAATAAATAAATAAATAAAAAATACATCATCATGCAATCTTGCATATCACAGAAGGCAAAAACAAAAACAAACAAGAAAAAGAGAAGGCATAAACCAAAATAAAAGAAATAAAACCAAACATGCCAACATAAAAATAAACGCATGATACTAAAAGCCGAAGACCCTCAAACTGGGTTAATATGATTTAATTACTACAAGGTATCTATATTACTGTGTATCAGATATTTTGAAATAAAACCGCACTCTTTCCATCTGTAGGGTCCCTGCATTAGGCGAGGGTGCCTTTTAGGCCACCTCCTCATCAATCCTGCCCTGCTCCCTGCTCATAGGTACTGAGTGCCACAGTGTCCCCACAGACACAGGCAGAGACAGTCTAACGGAAGGGGTGAGGGTGGACAGAAGTGACTGCCTCAGAAAACTATACTTGAGTGTTAGGAGGGTGCTGCCCATTTGCTGGTGAGTGCAGCCCTGTACAGTGAATGAGGGCCTAAGCTTCTCCCTGCAAGCCTCCTGTCTGCAGGTTCTGGGCCACTTTAGAGGGCAAAGTATGCACAGGCCTCCTACCATGTGACTTCCCCCAGCCCCAGTGGCAGGTTATTAGGGAAATTTCCATCTTGGCCTCTGGCCAACAACTGACCACTAAGTTTTCTGAATGGTTCTCAGTTTTTGTCCTTTTCTGTGTCTCAAGTAGCTTTCGAATTTAAGTTGGAAGATGGCACATCAAGGAAGTTTGATCTGTGGTCATCTTAACTCTTGAAATCCTCTTATCTGTCCTTTGTAACAGAAGCTTTAAAGAAAAAAATGTGTCTATTAAGGCCAGGTGTGGTGGCTTACACCTATAATCCCAACACTTTGGGAGGCCAAAGTGGGAGGATCACTTGAGGCCAGGAGGTTGATGTTATAGTGTCGCCTAGGCGACAGAGCAAGCACTTGTCTCTATAAATAAATAAGATTTAAAATTCAGGTGCTGTGCCAGGTGCTGGTGATACAGGAGACAGAAAGAAATTATTTAGGCAGATCGTGAGGGTAAGAGTCCTCGGCAGAAATTCCCTTTCAACAAAAAGCAGCCCAAAATCATTGCTTTTCTAACAAAGAGCAGCCTGAAAAATCGAGCTGCAAACAGATAAGCAAGCTGGAAGCTTGCACGGGCGAATGCCAGCACCTGTGCCAATAGAAAAGGGTTACCTGAGGGCCAGGTATGTTCAATATGAAGGCTTCAACTTCCCTTTTGTCACCATGTGTACAGTAAAGGAACAGGCAACATGGTGCCAGCCAGGTAGAAAGCTCATCTGCATAATAAAAGATTAGGGTGGGGGTGGCCAGACTTTTACACACTATGCAAATAGCATACCTAGTCCTAACCACTTTTTCATGCCTTATGCAAATGGCACACCTGGTCCAAGCACTCTTTCATGCTCTATGTAAATCAGACACTACCTTCTCAAGCTCATCTATAAAACCCTGCATTTCACTGTGGACTGGAAACCTGTTCAGGACCCCCCTCCTTGTAGGAGAAAGGTTTTCTCTTTCTTTCGCCTTTTTTTTTTTTTTTGAGATGGAGTCTCACTTTGTCACCAGACTGAAGTGCAGTCGTGTGATCTCAGCTCACTACAACCTCCACCTCCCGTGTTCAAGTGATTCTCCTGCCTCAGCCTGTAGCTGGCACTACAGTCGTGCACCACCACACCCAGCTAATTTTTGTATTTTTAGTAGAGACGGGATTTCATCATGTTGGCCAGGATGGTTTCGATCTTTTTGACTTCGTGATCCACCCACCTCGGCTTCCCAAAGTGCTAGGATTACAAGTGTGAGCCACCATGTCTGGCCTCCTTCTATTAAACCTCCGCTCTTAACCTCACTCCTTGTGTGTCCATGTCCTTGATTTCCCTGGCATGAGACAATGAACCTCAGGTATCCCCCCAGGCGAATGATGCCACTTCACTGGGAGTACAGCAATGAATAAAGTCTGGCCCCTCACAGCTGGGTTCATAGTCTGGGAGGTGGCAGGGGAAGCAAACAAGTAAACAACTAACTCTAAACAAGGCAGAAGAAAATCAGCACTAAATATAGGCATCTGAGTGGGAAGAACAGGGAGGCGGGAGCAATTAATGAGGGTGAAGGAATGAGAGAAACCTTTAGGGCGGGTTTTCAGGGCCTCACTCTAAGCCCACAACAGTGAACTATCAATGGAGGCAACAGCCCATGCACCCAAAGTGCTGTAAGCACTTGGAGCCTGGGTCACCCAGGGGCAGCTCGGCCCCTCTGAGGGAAAGGGACCCTCCCCTGGGGCAGGGAGACTGTGACCCTTGGCAAGGGTGTGGGGAGGGGACAGATGATGGGCCAGATTGGCCCCAGAGGGTGAAATGTTGCTACTGATCAGAGGCGCCAGTTGTAGGCACTTTCTCAGTCCCAGGTTGGAGGGGGGAAGGAAAAAGATAAGGGGCTGCCAGCTCCAGGAAATGAGGGTGAGGGTCTCAGCTAAAAGGGGAGCAGAGAACAAGCATTTATTGAGTGCCTCAGGTGCCTGGCATCACAAAATCATTATCTAATGTTTGTAACTGCAAATTTTTTCTTTTCTTTTCCTTTTTTTTTTTTTTTTTTTTGAGACAAAGTCTTGCTCTTGTCCCCCAGGCTGGAGTGCAGTGGCACAATCTTGGCTCACTGCAGCCTCTGCCTCCTAGGTTCAGGTAATTCTCATGCCTCAGCTTCTGGAGTAGCTGGGATTACAGGCGTGCACCACTACACTGGCTAATTTTTGTATTTTAGTAGAGACAGGGTTTTGCCATGTTGGCCAGGCTGGTCTCGAACTTCTGACCTCAAGTGATCCTCCTGCTTTGGCCTCCCAAAGTGCTAGGATTACAGATGTGAGCCACCACACCCAAACTAACTGCAAATATGTATTGAGCATCTACTATGTGTCAGATACTGTTTCAGGCACTAGGAATACAGTGGGGAGCAAAACAAAAATCCTGCTCCTCCTCATGCACAAATACTTGACATAATTTCAGTGATAAATACTTACCAACAGTATTAAGTACTGTAAAGAAAAATAAATGGAAAAAGAATGAAAGGAGGTACGTTAGTCCATTTCACAGTGCTATAAAGAACTACCTGAAGCCAGACACGGTGGCTCATGCCTGTAATCTTAGCACTTTGGGAGGCTAAAGTGGGTGGATCACTTGAGGTCAGGAGATCAAGACCAGTCTGGCCAACATGGTGAAACCCCATCTCTACTAAAAATACAAAAATTAGCCGGGCATGGTGGTGGGTGCCTGTAATCCCAGCTACTCAGGAGGCTGAGGCAGAAGAATCACTTGAACCCAGGAGGTGGAGGTTGCAGTGAGCCAAGATTGCACCACTGCACTCCAGCTTGGGCGACAGAGGGAAACTCTGTCTCAAAACAAAACAAAACAAAACTATCTGAAACTGGATAATTTATGAAGAAAAGAAGTTTTACTGACTCACGGTTCTGCAGGCTTAACAGGAAGCAAGACTGGAAGGCCTCAGGAAACTTACAATCCTGGTGGAAGGCGAAAGAGAAGCAAGCACATCTGACCATGGTAGAGCAGGAGAGAGAGTGAGAGCAAAGGGGGAAGTGCCACACACTTTCAAACAACCAGATCTCATGAGAACTGACTCACTATTAGGAGAATAACAAGGGGGATGTCTGCCCATGATCCAATCACCTCCAGTCAGGCCCCTCTCACAACATCTGGGGATTACAATTTGAGAGGAGATTTGGGTGAGGACACAGAGCCAAGCCACATCAAGGTGCTATTTTTCCCTTTTTTTTTTTGGTCAGGGTTTCGCTCTGCTGCCAAGGCTGGAGTGCAGCGGTGCAATCATGACTCATAGCAACCCCAGCCTCCTGGGCTCAGGCGATTCTCCTCAGGCTCCTGAATAGCTGGGACCACAGGTGCATGCCCACCTCACCCAGCCAAGAGGTGCTATTTTCAAAAGATCATTAGGGAAGGCTTCCTGGAGGAGGTGACATGAGAGCAGAGACCTGAATTAGTAAAAGGAAGAGCCTTACATTTATTGAGAGGTGTTTGTCTTCCCCGGTCTAAAGATGTAGAAACAAATCTCAGAAAAATACTCTGGCTTTCCCAAGGTTACAAAGTTTCTAAGCCCTTCTCTAGGGGAGAGATTCTGGGCTCAGGTTCACACTCAGAGGCAGCACCTGAGCTTGGGACCCACCTTTAACTCACAGCTGTGGTCTCACAGCTCTTAGACCACACCACTTGGTAAGAGGCCAGCCCACTGATTTCTTTATTTCTTCCCCTCCCCCTTCTCGTCCTTCCTCCTTTCCCTCCTTTTCCCCCTCCTCGTTCCTTCTCTCTCTGCTTCTCCTCTTCCCCCACCTGCTTCTGTCTTCCTTTTACAGCATTTTATTATAAATACTGCAACGTGCACAACACATAAAGGTTCAGTTCAGTGCACAACTCTAGGGAAAACACCTGAGTAACCAGCACCCAAGTGAAGAAACAGGCGAATTAATTTCTGCTGTTTAAGCCACCCAGTCTGTGGAACTTTGTTAGGCGCCCCCAACCCCCCACTCCCAGAAGCCTTTATGTGTCGCCTCCCATTTTCTTATTTTTGGTAACTTCCTTGCTTTCATCATTTTACCATTTGTATACACGTCCTTAAACAATAGTTTGGTCTTGCCTAATTTTGAACTTTATATAAATGGTATAGTTCTGTATATGTTATTAGTGCCTTTCTTCTTCCACTCAGTATCATGTTTACAAGATCTGTCCACATTGCTGGTGTGTTAGTCTGCTGGGGAGTTAGGGGTGCCTAACAAAGTTCCACAGACTGGGTGGCTTAAACAGCAGAAATTAATTCTCTCACAGTTCTGGAAGCTAGAAGCCCAAGATCAAGGTGTTGGCAGGGTTGGTTTCCCCTAAGGTCCTCTCCTTGGCTTGTCAACAGCTAAATTTTCTCTGTTTTTACATGGTCTTTTCTCTGTGCATGTCTGTTCCAGATTTCCTCTTCTAATAAGGACATCAGCCATATTGGATTAGGGTCCATCCAATAACCTCATTTTAATTTAATTACCCCTTTAAAGACCCAATCTCCAAATATGGTCACACTTTGCAGCACTAGGGGTTGGGATTTCAACATACAAATTTGGAGGTAGAAGTGGGGGATACAATTCAGCCCCTAACACTGGAGGTATTGGTTGGTGCAAAAGTAATTGTGGTTTTTGCCATTACTTTCAACAGCAAAAAAACACAATTTCTTCTGTGCCAACCTAATAACTGTAGTTGATTCATTTTCATAACTGCATAGTATTCTACTGCATGAATATACCACAGTGTGGATATCCATTCTCCTGTTGATGGGCACTTGAGTTGTTTCCAGTTTGGGACCATTACAGACAATGCTACCTTGAACATTCTTTTACCTGTAACTTGGTGCTCATGTGCATGAGTTTCTCTAGGGTATGTAACTAGAAAGGAACAACTGAGTCATAAGGTATACTTATCTTCAATTTTAGGAGTATGCCATTTTCCAAAGTGGTTGCACCAATCTCCCCACTCCCCAGCCATATATTCTCATATCTTGGTTGCTCTACTTCCTCATCAGCACTTGGCACTGTAAAATAAAAATAAAATTCTAAGCCCCCCAACTGACTGAATGGGGCCCCCACTCTTGGCCAACAGGACTTAAAAACTGAGTTCCTGGTCATGACGAGACAAGAGGTCATACTACAATTTGGACACAATAACTGAGCAGCATTGTATTTATTTATTTATTTTTTAGAGACAGGGTCTTACTCTGTCACCCAGTCTGGAGTGAAGTTGCATGACCATAATTCCCTTGCAGCCTCCAAGTCCTGGGCTCAAGTGATCCTCTCACCTCAGCCTCCCAAAGTGCTGGGATTACAAGTGTGAGCCACTGCATCCGGCCCAACTGATCAGCTTTAATGTTAAAATAGAGATAATAAGACTGATAGAATGGACTCTTTATGACTATAAGATATCAAACTATAAACAACACCTAAGGCCATGCAATGCAAGGGTTAAGTCACTACGCTCCCCTACACTTAAAAAATAAACTCTGTTCCAACTGCCACAACATTTTTCTTTTTCTCCAGCAGCTAAACAAGCACTGCCCTTGAAATAAGCAATATTAAAATAATCTGCAACTCAATCCACCGCCAGATGCTACCTAACTGACCCCCTGTTCCACAAGACATAACTACAGCTTTGATTGGACAAGAGTTACTTCAGTTAACTTTCTCCTGATGAGAAGACCACCAACCATGGACTGGTCTGGCTGGTTTACAGAGACTGCACACTTGAGTGCCTTTGTGTCCTGAAAAGACCTTTTGACATATAGAGCCTAACTGTACTACATTTAAATGTTACATTTAAAAGTCTCCACTGCAAAGAGAACATGGGTCATATGTAACATGCATGTTTATTCAAGTATGCATGTATTAGGAACACCTCCATGAATATTCATAGCTCCTCCTGTATCCTGTTGAATACCTATACTTGGCCAACCATCCAGCTTAAATTCCTGTCTTACCCTTCCCTCTCTCCCTTGAAGTGTGTGTTTCTGGGCTTCGACCAAGGCTAACACTTCCCAGCCTGTCAGAATGGCCACCTTGCTGGCTATAACCCTTTATAAGAAACAAAGCTCTCCTTTCCAAATTTATATATTGATTTTTTAGTTAACAGCATTATCAGACTTCTCAGTGTTAATTGTGAGGTGGTTTTGTATTTCCCTGATGATTAAAGATGTTGAGTACATTTTCACATTCACCATTTGGAGCTCCTAATTTGCGATGCACCCGTTCAAGTCTTTTGTGCTAGCTTTTCTAATGTCTTTTTAAAATTTGTTAATCTCTTCACTTTCTATGCTCATGGCAATTTTATTCTAAGAGCATAATTAACACTTTCCTGCCACTGCACCTTAGTCAGGACTATCTGATCCACACTGAAAATGTGTATTAACTTGAATCTCAGAGAGCAAGTGTTGGAGGCTTCATCCCTTCCTTCTTGAAAGCTCTTGGGCTTCTTATGGAAACATTTCACCCTTCCCCTCCAATTTCCTACCGCCACATGTGGATACAGCCTCACTTCCTACTTAACCTGCTGCTACACCACCCTCACTGGATTATGAAAGTTGAATGCAATCATGTGTAAATGTCCAGCATGGTCCTGAGTACCCTGTATGGTATTAGTAAATATGACTTCCCTTCCTCCTTCTTGTTGTTGTGCAGAACGGAAGATGAGCAACGGCCAAGAGTACCATGTACTGAGTGCTCCTGAGTGTTAGGTGGTATGCCGAGTTATGGATTTTACTCGGGGCAGTAATGGCCTCCCCCTTGCCTTTCCTGCCTGGAACTTGGAGCTCTAGCAAGCATCTTGGACCATGAATTGTGGCCCTAAAGGATAAAAGAGCCCGGCTGTCTGCCACAATGGAGCTACCAGACAAGTCCTTAAAAGACAACTTGTTTCATGTGAAAGAGAAATAAACCTCTATCATCTTAAAGCCACTGTTATTTGCTTTCCTATGATACAAAACAGAGCCTAATCTTGACTCTTACGAGAAATACATGTTTTCAGTTCATTACAAACATGTGTTTGGCTGAGCCAAATTTTCCTGTCTCTATGAAAATCATTTTTGCTGGTCAGTAAATGATAATACATTTAAATGTCCACACTAAAATTTATATTTTTCAAACAGCCCATTGGGTATTTTCATATGATATAAGTAATTGAGACATAGGGCCTTAAGTAGCTAAGACACTGGTATTCCCTATGATAGAAAGTATCCTTGCTTTTTATAAGAGGATATCTTATTTAAGCAAGCACACAAAGGTAATATGTCAGGACACTGAGGAGGTAATGAATTCATTTTTCTTTAATTGAATTAACAGCAAGTATCCACAGACCTCTTCCTGTCTAAGTTAGCCAGGCTGAGTGTATCGAGACAGTTTAAGGTGAAACTCTCAAGCCATGGTCCCTAGTCTCCATGACTGGAATGAGATAAAGATATAGGTAATGTCACTGTCATATAGCAGGCTAATGTGTTTGGTCACTGTGTTAGTCCATTTTCACATTGCTATAAAGAACTGCCCGAGATTAGGTAATTTATAAAGAGGGTTAATTGACTCACAGTTCTGCATGGCTGGGGAGGCCTCAGGAAACTTACAATCATGGTGGAAGGCAAAGGAGAAGCAAGCGCCTTCTTCACAAGGCGGCAGTAAGGAGAATGAATGCAGGAGAAACTACCAAACACTTATAAAGCCATCAGATCCCGTGAGAACTCACTCACTATCACAAGAACAGCATGGAGAAAACTGCCCCCATGATTCAATTACCTCCACCTGGTCTCTCTCTTGACACATGAGGATTATGGGGATTACAATTCAAGATGAGATTTTGGGTGGAGACACAGCCAAACCATATCAGTCACTGAATCATTATTAAAATAGGAGGTAGTACATACATGCATGCATACACACACACTAATGAGGAGGTTGAAGAGTTTAGAGAAAAGCAATGTGATGCAGGGGTGAACACTATGGATTCTGATTTAAGGCCCTGGATTATTCATTTAATCTTTCTGAGCCTGTTTCCTCATCTGAAAAACAGTAGCTCTTAAAACAGATGTATTGTGAGGATTAAATGAGGAAATGCATATAAAATGGCTGGCACAAAGGAAGCACTGAATAGATGTTCCATAAGGTGGGTTTGTTATTTTTAACTTGCCAATAGGCTAATCTCGAGCAAAGACTAATCTGTCACTTCGGTAGAAGGCTTTACTCCAGGCCATTTGAGCCAACCCCCAGCCAGGCCATTTGAGCCAACCCCCAGCCAGGCCCGTGGAGCGAGCCCGCTGAAGCCCTGACCCCAACACCCTGGCCTGCGGTGGGTCCCAGGGCCCCTCACCTCCCCAAGGGAACAATGCTGCACATCACCAAAGCCCAGAAGAGCTTCCCCGTGTGAGTACAGATTAAGTTCCAGTTTTTATTTAAAGATCCTAATTTCTGGACATTTATTTTGGGGATTACAGTGGTGGCTTAAGCTTCTTTAAGACGTTTTAAGTTGAAGTCTTTCCTTCACTTGGCTGCTAAAGTTTAATTCAGTGTAATTATTTCATATGGCATCGACTATAATAGTTTCATAATTTCTAGTATATTAAGCACTTAATATGTTGTGTCATTTGAAATCACATATTAAATTCAGCAAAGTACATTTTAATGAGAGCTAAGTGGTGTGAAAATATTAATACAGTGTGATGTTTCATTTTGGTGCTCTGATTTTGTAGGTCTGTTCCTAATGCACAAATGCCTCATTCACCAGGTAAGGGGAATGCTGAGCTGCCTGAGGCTCCAATGGGTGTCTGACAATACTGATATTCCTGTCTTTTGTTGTATAGCAATTTACAGTGGCATTTCAATGGAGCCTCACAACCCTGTATGGTAAGTAGAAAAATCATCTCTTCCATTTTAGAGACGAGAAAACATGGTCAGCAACTGGAAGAGACTGGTGACCCACCTAGTCACAGTTGATGATACATAAATATGGACCTTCTTGGCTGAAAGCCATTGCAGTCTTCCCTTGTACCACTGCTGCGGTCACTGTAGCCTTGGCAGGGAGCGATGTCTGGACTCCAGGGCAGCCAGGATTTGGAGGAGGTGTGACACTTTTCCTCCCATCCTTGCAATCCCACACAGGGAAACTGAGAGCTAGAGAGAAGCTGGCAGACCCCATGCTCAGACTTGGCAATTCCTCTTTTTGCACCTCTTTCTGAGCAAGTCCTCCACACCCTAAACCTAAGTGCCTTATGCCCTTAGGCCATCCTGGGACTGCCAGAAAAAAAGGTCTTGATGAAATAAATTACAGTGAACCCTCGATACAGCAACAGCTCAAAATAATGATGCATCAGTGGCAGGATTTAAGGCAAGAGTAAGAGGAGTAAGAGATTATTTGGAGAAAGCACTCCAGAACCCCTCAAACTGTACTCCCATATTACATGTCGGTGTAAAGTGAGCCCTCGGAGTCAGAGAGATCCAAGAGCAAATTCCAGGACCGTCACTAACTAGCTGTGTCCTTAGATAGGTCACCTAACCTCTCTAGGCCTCGCCTTTCCCTATCAGTAAAAGAGGAATAATAACCAGCACAACCCCTGCACCCCCATGCTTATGTCTCAGAGATACTCACATGAAATAGGATGCCAGAAGATCCTGTGTTGGTCTTAAAGGGCAAGGAATCGTACTAAGCTACGTAAACAGGTATTACTGAGTCTATGTAGTGTCCCGTCTCAAAACATAACTGCATCTTAACCAGGGCCCTTGGAAACTCAAATCCAAAGGATTAAAGACATCTGGGCAAAAATACTCCCCGTCATGGCTAAAAGGAGCAAAACTTAGGGACTCCTCCCTACCCTGCTATTTTTACCTTAAAGAAAGTTTATTTCATGCAGATAGTTGCAAGATGAAGGAAAAGAAGAATAAGTAAGTGGTTATGTATTGAGCATTAGAATAGCCCAGGACTGTTGTAAACACTTGGCATCAATCAGCTCATCCAATGTGCTAGGGCCTTTCACACCCAACCCTGCATTTAACCTTCAAATGACCCTGCAAAGCAGGCAGCACAATCACCATCCCACAGGTGAGGAAACAGATCTTTTAAGACATTCTGGGCACAAATATGAGATCTAGGGGAGAGTAAAAGGGGCAGCCTGGGCTGTGCAGGGGGAGGGGCGGGACCAGAGGGCTCCATTGAGGCCCGGCATCTGGGATGGATTAGAACTGATCTCAACACACCAGGGGCCACCCCCGCAGAGCAAGGGCTCTGGGCACACCCGGCTTACAAGTCTTGAAAGAAACTCCCCCTGAGAGGTCAGCTGGCCACAGCTGACCCTGTCTCTTCCCCCAGGCCACCCTCTGAGCTGTGGGCACACAAACCGATTTGCCTACTCCACCCCCCTTCAGCTTAACTTTGGAAAAACTCATTCACATTGAGGTGAATTAGGTGACAGAGTGCACTTCAAAAGAGATGTTATAAGAACAAGGCTTAACTCAGAGCATGAGCAGCTCACAGGAATTTCTGGCAGCCTGGGGGAGTGGGTCTTCCCCCACACTCAGGCCTCCTCCAACCCCGCTCTGGCCATGCTCTGTGTCTGAGGCCTTTGGAGCTTCAGGGTCAGGCATGTGAACTCAGCGCATTGTCCCTGTGCTACAATCCCAGGGCAACACCTCCTGAAACCACTAATGCCATTCCTCCCAGGCCTGCACATAAACAAGGTCACAGGGGCCTCTCTCCACATCCCCGCTCCTTCCTCCCTCCTTCCCTCCAGTGGGGCTGATGGGAGTCCCCAGCCCTTCCTGCTTCAAATAAAATGATACACGAAAACATGCAATGCTCTCTGGCTGTAAGAGAAACACTACATAATTTTAGAGAATGCTAAGAGCTCATGTCTTCACTGACATTTTTTCCATATGAAACAGCCCATTTCTTAATTGTTCGAAATAAAGTTGGCTCTGCTCTCTCCTACTCAGGTAGTGGGAAGTACCACCTCAGACAGGATAGGGAGACCACTCCTCATCTCTTGGGGTTCTGTAGTCCAGAACATTCAGTGAAGACTGCCAGGACTCAGTTCTTTTCAGGCCTGCAGAGTGAAGAGAAGCCAACAATTCTGAAGGCGGCAGGAGCCGGCTCCCACTGCAACTCCAAGCGTGCCCACCAGTCCAGTCCTCTCTGGCACCCACACTTTCCTCGCCTGCAATGCCTATTCCCTCAAGGCCTGTGGGGGCTTGGGACTTCCCATGAAGTCATGGTCCACTCGGCTCTCCCCTCCCTGAGCCCCTCCATGCTGCCTCCTCTCCTCCACCTCCATGCTACATTCAATGTATCCCCTCCCCTTCACCAGCCTCCCGCTTCCTCTGTACTGGCCTTTGGAGCTCAGAGGCATGCTGTGATACGGTTCAGCAGGTCCCAGGCCCTAGATCCACAGCCGCCCCTGTGGGCTGATCCTGGGGCCCTCCATGGCTCCAGGATGACCAGCTTGCTTCACCCTTCTCAAAGAGAAAACAAAAACCCTCTTGAATTTTTACATCTTGCTAATTATTATTTTTTTTCATGGTACTGGGAGAATGCAGAATATCAGAAAATTACAATTATCCAAAAACGTCCTTCAGTTATCCAGTTGCAAGAATGCCAGCATTTCAAAGCTGAAAAATGTCAAGGATCATCTCTAGGGTAGTTTCCTCACTTTGCAGAAGCTAAAACAGAACCAGAGATAGAGAGGTACAGGGAGCAGGCCAAGGTCACAAACAGTTCCAGGTGGAATGAGAACTACAACTCAGATCTTTCTCCTCTGCAAAACTGCTCGACAAGAAAAAACAGACAAAAAATTGGCGGGGCGCGGTGGCTCACGCCTTTAATCCCAGCACTTTGGAAGGCTGAGGCAGGCAGATCACTTGAGGTCAGGAGTTTGAGACCAGCCTAGCCAACATGGCGAAACCCTGTCTCTACTGAAAACACAGACATTAGCCGGGGGTGATGGCACACACCTGTAGTTCCAGCTACTCAGGAGTCTGAGGCAGGGGAATTGCTTGAACCTGGGAGGAGGGGTTGCAGTGAGCCAAGATGATGCCACTGCACTCCAGCCTGCTGAAGAGAGTGAGACTCTGACTCAAAAAAAAAAAAAAAAAAAAAAAAAAAAAAAATTAGCCCAGCATGATAGTGAGCCTGTAGTCCCAGCTACTTGGGAGGTGGAGGCAGGAGAATCTCTTGAACCCAGGAGGCAGAGGTTGCAGTGAGCCAAGATCACACCACCACACTCCAGCCTGGGTGACAGAGTGAGACTCCATCTCAAAAAAAAGAGTCCAGACATGGTGGCTCACGCCTGTAATCCCAGCACTTTGGGAAGCCAAGGCGGGTGGATCACCTGAGGTCAGGAGTTCCAGACCAGCCTGGCTAACATGGTGAAACCCCGTCTCTACTGAAAATACAAAAATTAGCCTGGCATGGTGGCTGAGGCAGGAGAATTGCTTGAACCCAGGAGGCAGAGGTTGCAGTGAGCTGAGATTGCACCACTGCACTCCAGCCTGGGTGACAGATCGAGACTCCATCTCAAAAAAACAAACAACAACAAAAAAAATCTACCTCTGGCTCAAAGTAACACATGCTCATGTAGCCAGAAATGTTGAACCAATAACTAGGTCTATCTCATGCTAGTTTCCACAATAAGGCATTTATGAAACCACCAGCCCTACCTGTTCTAAATAAATGAATAAAAATGTGGATGCTAATTGAAGATTAGCATCATCTCCCATCCATGTTAATGTGCTTTTTGGTTATTTGCAATTCTCTTTTGTAAATCTGAGGTAAACATCATTGTCCAAATTAGCTCTTTTCACTCAATAAAGGCCATATTAGCATTCTGAGGTTTGCGTTTGCCTACTGCTTATTTAGTCAGGTCAGATGAGAAGCTAGTCAAATGACTTCCATTTCACTGAAGAGGCGTACCGAGTGGGGAGAACTCAAGCCTCCAAAGCCCGAACTCCCTGGCAGCGGCTCCCCAGCTCCCTCCCCTCTCTCAGTACTGAGCCACAGCACTGCTGGGAGCAGCAACTACCACCACAGTGGTCTCCCGTGAAGGGCTGGCCCAGATGGGTGACACTGACTCAGGTGGTTGCAAGGTTCTCTGCCTGGATCTCGGTCCCCGTCCTCTCAGCGCTGCCGCCGTTATCATCAATGACAGCTCCAATGTCACCTTCTCTCTTGCCCCCCACTGAAGTGGCCATCATCCCCCAGGCACTTTCTATGCCACACTTTCACAGCACACGTCTCGGCATCCAGAGGGCTCTTTCATGTCTGCCTGGCTCCCCTGCTGGAACCGAGCTCCATGACCATAGCAACCCTGCCCACTCACGCATCCCTGAAGCCCGGGTGCTGACACCACAGATGTTCAATATTTGTTGAAGGAATGGAAGTAGGAAGGAAAGTCTGAGCTGGTCAGGGCTTCCGGAGTAACTCTAACAACGAAAGCGGAGGCTGCACTTGTGGTCTCAAATCTTTTCCAAACTCCACTGCGTAAAAAAAAAAAAAAAAAAGTCTTTGAAACCAGACTCGCATCCAAATCCCAACTACTTTAACCAGTGGCAGGATCACTGGAGCAGATGGTTTAACCTCCCAGAGCCTGTTTGCTAAACTGCAAAATGGGGGAAATTACACCATTTAGGTTAAGCGCCTGGCTCTTTCTAAATGTTGGCTCAAACGGTGGTGACCCTACCCAGACTTCCACCACTACTGGAAGTTTGCGTCCCAAAGCAGACACCCTCATCGCCTGGGCTCGGAATGCAGAGAGCTAGTTCCGAGAAGCCGAGGGGAAGCTGAAGGCGCGCCCTGGCCCACCCTCCCCACGATCCCCCGCCGCAACCCCTGTCGGCCCCTTCCGGCCCACAGTGGGTGGCCCCAGGCCTCGCTAGGGTCATGTCTCTCGGGTCCCCTCGCAGGGAAGGGTCCAACCAGCGACTCGCAACCTTTTCGGGGTCCCGAGTCGAACACCCGTGGGAATCCCATGGGCACCATGGCCCCTCGCTCCAAAAATGCTTTCGCGTCGCGCAGACACGGCTCGGTAGTTTCGGGGATCGGCGCTGCCTCACGCCGGCACAGCGTTTGAGTAAGAGCCCGCGTCTGATCCCTCCGCGCCTCCCCGGCCCCGGTGGAAAGACGCGCAGGCAAAACGCACCACGTGACAGAGCGTGACCGCCCGCCGAGCGCGCGCCAAGGTCGGGCAGGAAGAGGGCCTATTTCCCATGATTCCTTCATATTTGCATATAAGATGCAAGGCTGTTAGAGAGATAATTAGAATTAATTTGACTGTAAACACAAATATATTAGTACAAAATATGTGACATAGAAAGTGATAATTTCTTGGGTAGTTTGCAGTTTTAAAATGGACTATCATCTGCTTACCGTAACTTTAAAGTATTTCGATTTCTTGACTTTATATATCTTGTGGAAAGAAACCAGCATCGTGCTCGCTTCGGCAGCACATATACTAAAATTGGAACGATACAGAGAAGATTAGCATGGCCCCTGCGCAAGGATGACACGCAAATTCGTGAAGCGTTCCATATTTTTACATCAGGTTGTTTTTCTGTTTGTTTTTCTTTTACACAACGTTTATACGCTGGTGCACGGTTTACCACTGAAAACACCTTTCATCTACAGGTGATATCTTTTAACACAAATAAAATGTAGTAGTCCTAGGAGACGGAATAGAAGGAGGTGGGGCCTAGGCAGATTCATCTCTGCGGTGCATTTTGCATCTGGCCCTCGGGCCGCAGTTTGCGATCTTTCCCATCTTGCCTCTGCTTCCCTCTGCACAATCCTGAGTATTGCAGTACCTTACACTTAAGGAAATTTCGTCTTGCCAAAGTTGATCCATTTCAGCTTCGAAACATAACAGGAACTAGTGCAACCATAAACGTATCAGGAACTTGCAATAAGAATGACAGAATCCTTTGAATCAAAAAAAAAAAGAAGCCACCACTTAATGAGTATCTACCATATGTCAAGGGCTTCACCAATATTTCACTGAAATATTCCAGACCAAATAAATAAAAGAAAAGAAAAGGGGGAGGGAGCGGAAAAGTAAAATAATGTTTAAAAAATTCCTGACAGCCCCACCCTGTGGGTTTTACTGTTTTACTGTCATCATTTTACACCAATCACTGAGAGGTAAAGCCTGATAAGACTTACAGAGGCACAGACCCTGAAAAGATCGGGACCCAGGTCTCAGGTAATTGAGTTACAAAAACACAGTCCTGAGTGGTAAGACAAAGAGGAAACAAAGTCCAACCACATTCAGATTTCCTGCGATGACTTAGGCAATGTTTTCTGAAATATCTTTCCAACAGAAAAATGGTGCAACTGCTTTGCTAGTGCTTCAGCATGCACGTGGGCCCTGCGGCCACTGGGACCTCAGTCGATCTGCCGGGAGCGGCCTCACAGCTCCCAGCCTCCAGGCGCCCCGGAGGAGGACTGTCAGGCTCGAAGCCCCGGAGCCACCCAGGGACAGCGGCGGGTACTCTACCAGCGGGCGCTGGGAGCTGCCGGGCAGCATTCCATTCAGGACTCATTCCTTTTCTCTTCAGTGGAGGTGAAATGATCCTTTCCAGGTAACAGCCGACAATAGGGGACTGCGGGACATCTCCGCCTCTTCCTTGGCTCTGGGCCTTCGATGTAAGGCGTTACAGGACAATCTTTGTTGGCTGGATTTCTGTTCTTCCCCTAGAGATATCTGGTTCTTTGGAGGCCACTTGGGCAATTGGGTGAGTAGTTTTAAATGTCTCCCTTGGGATGCCAAATAAGAAAACGACCAATGTCGGTGTGGCTCCCTCTCCTTCAGCACAGACAATCCATCAGACTGGAATATTATTAGTCTACGTATGTGGAAGGGGGTGTTATGGGGAGTAAAATAGAATCCAAGAGTGAAGGACTTGGACCAAAAAGGACTGTTGAGATTGTTCTAAAGAAACTGGTCGGGCGCAGTAGCTCACGCCTGTAATCCTAGTACTTTGGGAGGCTGAGCTGGGAGGATACCGAGGTCAGGGGTTCGAGACCAGTCTGGCCAACAAGGTGAAGCCCCGTCTCTACTTAAAAAAAAAGAAAAGGAAAGATTAGAACAGAAATTAGGAAAGAGACAGGCAGTTCCTAGCCCCAGAAAATCCAGAGACCTGGCTGACTTCCTTTCCTCTGCACTAACCTGCTGAGGGAACTTGGGCAAGTCTTCGCCTCTTTGGACACATAGAGTCAATGCATTGGCGTTGCAGGATGCCCTTCCAACCTCTCTGCTTGTAGATTCTTATGAATGTGTCTCCAGAAACTCAATAGTCCATGCATTGGCATTGCAGGATGCCCTTCCAACCTCTGTGCTTGTAGATTCTTATGAATGTGTCTTCAGAAAGCTCAATAGTCCAGGCTTGAAAAAGCACTGGTTTGTCCTCCTTTCTAGGCCCCCTTTCTGGGCCCCTGGAGGAGAGGAGGGTGATGGACTGGGGTACATTTTGGGACTCTAAAAACATTCCTGGCTTGAGTCTCAGGAAAGTGAATTCAGAGGGAGTTGTAATCTTTGCAAACATGAATACAATAGCACTTCTTGTATGCCAGGAGCTGTTCTCAGTGCTTTACATATATTAACAGAAAACAGTTCTATGAAGTAGGTACTGTTAATCTCCCTATGTTATAGATGAGGAAGCTAAGGCACAGAGAGATTCAACAACTTGCCCAATGTCACTCATCAATGACAGGGCAGCATTGAGACCTCAGTAAATCTGGCTCCAGAGTTTGTGCTCTTAGCCAAACATCTGAGGATGGAGAGAGGAGATGAGGCTGTTTAGAATTCATGGGAAGAGCATGCAGATCCAGTTCTGCTTTTGTTCGTGTTCTGAATTCAAGGCAGGAGTCACATGTTTGCAATGGATCAAGGCTTTAGAGCAGGGTAGCTAGGAATGGGTGGACCTGTGTGCCAGTGACCTGGAAAAGTATGACGGAGTGAAGGAATACCCTCTTTAGGACACAGTTGGAACAGGAACAAAGTTTTCCTTTTCTAGGTTGACAATCACTTACCTGATACCTGCTCCCAAAACGAATCCTATTGATGAAGGATCTTCTTTCTGAGCAGTAAACCTGTGTTTAATTAACCTTGTGCAAATGAGCTTAATTGCTTATCAGTGGCTGTTGTCCAGAAGCACCTAGGGATTCCTTCCCTCAGACATTTTCAGCACCTAGATGAACCGCAAAGTTGGAAGCCATTCATCTAGACATGTATTGTGTGCCTGTGGAGCCCTGGGCCCTGTGTTGAAGATTGCAAGGAAGAGCAAGGTGTGACCCCTGCTGTGGACTTACTTTCAGTCTTAGGGCAACAGACACTTACAACCAAGAATAACAAAGGGAGGTGAGTGCCCTGCTAGCCTCATGAACCGAGTGCCACTAGAACACAGAGTCACCTGTGCTCCAGGAGTTAAGGGGTCTTCTAAGTGGTGCTTTTGCACACAGGTTACCCTGATTTGCAGAGGAAATGGAGATGGGAAGGGACTTACTGCTTTTTCCCGTGGGGGTGAAAAATAAACCCACTTGATGCTGTCTCCAACGGCGGCTCCAACTTTGCTCAGTCTCTCACTCTGGATTTGCCAGAACAGGTGGGGATAGAGATCATCTTCCCACTGCGGATCCCAGGAGGGGCCCCGGCTTCCGTGCACTCTTGTCCCTTACCCCAGACCTGGGACTCCAGAGCCAGACCTCCTGCAGGCACCACTGGGGACCAGGCCAAACCAAACACTCCAGGAGAACAGCCCACAGGATATTCTGTGTTCAACTGCCTCCTCCAACTTCCAGGCCCCACTTTTTCTCCCTGGGAGCCCAGGCACCCTGGTCTGGGCCTTCGGGCGTTGGCTGTAATGCTTAAAATCTGTCGCAAGGTGGCAACATTGTGGCGAGAAATAGACTTTTTTTAAATCCTGGGTTTTTTTTTTTTTTTCAAAGCATATTTTCCCTATTAATGTTTCATTTAACTTAATTAGAATCTGGTAAACTAATTAAAGTAGCTACGAGCCCTGCAATCAGCAATAATTCGTATAATTATTGATAATTACATCCATACCAATCGTTTGGTTATTAACATTTTGGGGGGAACAAACCACTTCTGAAGGGACGCGAAGCCCGGGAGGGTTTTTGCGACTGAGCTTTCTGGGTCGGATCCGCCTACGACTCCAGTCCGCAGAGATTCCTGCCCAGATGGGACGTCCCTTCCGGAGGGCCCCAGCTGCCTAGGAGCTTTTCCACTTTGGGGGGAGTTGGGAAGGAAGGGTGGGAAGGAGCATTTGCCTGGCTCCTCTGTCGAGCCGCAGCCACGGAACTTCCTGCCTGGGTGGTAATGGTTATGCCCATTTTACAGAGAAGAAAAGTGCGGCTTCCAAAGGTGCAATCCGCGGTGGGGAAAGGCGCCGGCAAACTCCCACACCCGCGCTGTCCCGCCCCGTCGCAGTTCCGCGGGCCCTGGCGCGGCCTGGAGACTCCAGTCTCTTCCTCTCTGGACCTCAGTTTCGCCACGGGTCCAGGGGAAAGCGGATCTGGTGGGTCCCATGCATATGAAACGTTCCCGCTCCCTAGAGGGGCCCTGCCCGGAGATGGCCTGTCCGGAGGCGATGCTTCGCCATGTGCCGGCGCCCTCTTCATTATTATCTCCTTTGTGTCCGCTCTGGTCTTAGCCCTCAGAACATCCTGGGACTCCAAGGCTCCGACCCCCAGCGCAGAGGACTCTAGGGACTGGCTTCCTGGCTGTACCGCGCAGCGGGACTCCTCGTCTGCACAGCTTCGGGGAGGCCCAGAGCACGCCCCTACTCGCCGGCTCCGTCCAAGGCCCACCAAGACAACCCGCCACGAAACTTCCCGGCCCCCTCAGCCCAGGGCTCCCGGTCCCGAGCTGCTGGCCGGTGGCGCGGGGCCTGCCGCCCGCCTTCTACGAGCCGCATGGACAGAGGCCTGCGTGTTATTTCATAGAGGCCGAAACGGAGACCCAGGAAAGATAAAAGAAGGGCTCAACCCGGGACCCCCACTAGCCAGCCGAGGGCGAGAAATGAAAGCCAAGGCTGAATGATTCCCTGTGCCGTGAGCTCTCTCTCACTCCATCCACACTCTCCTCCCTGCAAAAAGAGTGTTCTGCAATTTGCAGCGTCGTCTGTAGCCCAAGCAGGAGGTACGCTGTGGAAACTGAGGCCGCTGGGAGGCCTTGCCAACCGTGACCCGGACGTCGGACGCCCCAGCCGAGGCCCGGCGAGTCCTTAGCCCCTCTCGAACTAAAATGGACCGAACAGAAAATGCGGACCGGGTTCCCTCCTTTCGGGTAGCGGCGGGGCAGACGGGAGGCCGTCTGTGACCGAGCTCTCCAAGTCCCGCCTTCCTTTCCAAGCCTGCCCGGCGGAGACCCACCTTACTCCCTGCGACCTCCGCCCTGCCGCAGCGCTCCCAGGCCAGGCCGGCGGTGCCCGCGCCATCTAAAGGGACAATTCTGGTTGAACCTGGGATTCCCGGCAGGGCGCCCTGTCTGTGAGCGCCCCGGAGGTAACTTCCCCGGTGTGGCAGGCGTGGAAATGGGCATGGATGAACCCTCGGCGCCTTCGAGCGCTTGAGGAAAGAGCCGGGGACCGCTGCGCTAAGGACCGTGACGTAATGCCCCTCCTCCATCCCGGGCCCAAGGGAGGGTCCTAAACGCGGAGAGGGAGTGCCCTGTGGGGGAAAACTGAGTGTGTCTGAAGGGCACAGTGGAGAGGTTGAGTGCTCGCTGCTGCCCACTTGAGCAGGCCCGATTCTGACCCTGGGAGCCCCAGAACCCGCGGGGCGGCTCCCACCCCCACCTGTTGCACGGTGTTCCGCCCGCCCCACTCCGCCGGTGCACTCCCACCTCCGTAGCCCCAGAAGTGACATCTTTTATTATTATTATTATTATTAAAAACGAAAGTCACGGGTACAGGGTGGTCTCCCCAAACAGGCTCCAGGTGGTTGCCATCTCGTGAGTCAGTTGTCGCCCTTTTAAAGTGCTGTTACATCAAGAGGTTACAACAAAAAATAGCCAAAGCAAAATCCAAAGGGGAATGCAAAACGGGACTGGAAGTGGGTCCAGGAGAAGGAAGCAAAAATAACTTACAGCATAAATAAATTAAAGTGAACCTAATACTGAACCGAGAGACTCACAGTACATTTATATCCATTGCACATAGCCACTTTGTCATTAGGAACAGGAGTTTCAGAAGTGGACGGGACGGGGAGTGCGGGGCAGGCGCCAGCGAAGTTGCTACATTGTATTCACAATCGGGTTCAAAGCTATACAATGGGAGGGGGCGCTCTCCCCTCCCGCCCCCCGTCTGTCCAGTTAACCCCTTGAGGTCCGATGCCCTAGAGTTCACACGGGGTAGGGGGATTTGAGGCGCGAGGCGGTATTTACACTTGGAAACCAAGCCGGGGCCCTGGACAGGGACGCCCGGGAGGGGGCGGGCAAGGCCGGGGAGCCCGGGAGGAAGGCGGGCGGACGGGCGGCTGTAGTTACATCGGTCGGGTCCGAATGGCTTGTTCCTCGCTCAGGGCCGCCGCGGCAGCGGGTATTTACAAGGAGCAGCATGGCTTGAGGGCGCAGGGGTGCGGCCAGGCCGGCCCTAGGGCAACAGCGGGGGCTTGAAGGAGCAGTTGCCAGTGCAGTGGCGGGGCGTCAGCATCTTGCAGGAGAAGTGGTGCAGGGCGTCGTGTGCTTCTGGGGAGACAGTCGCGAGGGTCACTCTGGGCGCCTCTCCAGGCTCACCTCACCGCGCAGTCCACCCTTTCCCCTCCCTGGCCTTACCAACCCTTTGGGGTCAGGGAATCTCAACCGAGCGGATCAGGAGGAGGCAGGAGGGTAGGACAAAGGCTGGTGATTCAGAACCACTGCTCTGGTTCAGTAGCCCCATTTTACAGAAGAGGAAACTGAGGCACCGTAAGAGAGGAGTCAACCTGCTCAAAGCCAGAATTGGCACTAGAAGGCAGATTTTTCTGACGTCCAAAGCCCAAGGGGCTCTTTCTTTTTACCCCCACCATCCTAGAATAATCTTCCGGTTAAAATCAGTTCCCACTTTTCTCCCTCACAGATCCTGATCCACGTGGATCGTGGCCTTCCTCACTAGTCCCACTATTCATTCATTCAGTCGACAGCACGGCCGGCACCCAGCACCCCTCCTATCTTTGTTTCCCGGCTTCCGCACCTTTCAATTTCTGCTGGATGGCATAGCGCGCCTTCCGCTCCTGGTCGAGTTCGTTACACAGGGTATCTGGAAGACAAGGGGAGGGGCCAGTGAGGAAACGCAGACCACCCTCCGAAAGGCCGGGGTCACAGCCCGGGCTTCCTCCTCTCCCCAGGGCGAAGCTCCGCACAGAAACAACTCCAGGGATGGGGGAGGGGGTACCGGAGCTCCTAACTGCAGACTGGCGGAGGAAGGAAATGGCCTGGGATGGCGCTTAAAGGCAGACGGATCTAACCAAAATTAAAGCAAACTTAGGCATTACTTCCCAGGTAATTTTACGCCTCGATTTTTAATTTAGAAACCATGGAAATTGCCGCGATAAGAAGTTCAATCACTCCATGTAATGATGCCTGCAAGCCGTTTGCTGGGCTCGCTTGCCATTCTGAGGCTAATCAGAGTATACAAAGCATATTAAATAAAAAAATAATTGTTAAATTACCTTCAATTTAAATCCAAATGACTGAGCCAACATTGCGGCTCCTGCCAGACGAGAGGCAGTTACCGCCTGTGCACGCGCTCACCTGACTCCTGTCTTACCTCTGACAATTTGCAGCTGTTGCACCATTTCTTCTCGATAAGCCAATTCCCTCTTCATTTGATCCTGAAAATTATCTGTGCAAATTGATTAAGTGAGAGCTGTTACGCACAGCCCCCTCTCCCGGCTCCACTTTCTCACTCCCGGCCCCCTCTTTCACCCCTACCCCCAACTCCCACCCAGCCATTCGCCTGCAGCCCTGGAAAAGGACAGTTTCTTGTCTCCTGCAGGGCGCCTAGTACCAGTTGCCTGGCACCCGGCTTTCGGAGTAGGTCGGGGCACCCTGGTGGAAGGCTCGGTGATGAGGTGGGGTGAGGCAGGATGGCAGTGGGTACCTTTGAGACTCTGAAATTCCCGTTCCAGCTTCTTGCGGAGCTCCATTTGTTCCAGGAGCAGTTTTTGCAATTCCTCTGTGAAAGGGGAAAAGTGGGAGGTAAAGCAGGGTTATTTGGAGCTCAGGAGACCTAGAAAGTACCCAGGTTCTGCCTTGGCCAACAACCCTGAAAGGAGAGTTGAGAAGGATGACCAGTAGGTGGAGGCCCTCCGCTCTCTGGCTTTACCAACTGCATTCAAAGGATTTGGGTGAAGAAACTGGGCTGTGGGTAGGATGCCCAGGAGAATAAATTCAGGACGGTGGAATCTAGGCCCTGGCTCCAGGAACTATGCAGCTGGGCAACTGTTTTAAGTTGTTCCTAACTCCCTAACCTAAGAGGCTGGCCCAAGGAAACTTGATTTCCCACTTCAAGTGACAGACCCCGCCCCCGCCCCGGCCCGGACCTCCCCCCGCACCGCCGCCCTTTCAATATAAATCAGGGAGGCTTTGGTCAGAGCCTTGGACACCTTTCCCAGAAAAATACACATACAACAGTTTGCCTACAATTTCAGGAGGTCTGAAGACTGCCAAATCCATGCTAAGAACCCTCACTATAAAGCACCAGTGATTTTGAAGGTAATGGCATTTTCTGTAAATCTGTAACTAGGAAGAATGGAAGACCACCAATGTTTGTCTTCCTCCTGCCACAAATTCCCAAGACCATCTATGGGCTAGTTGAGGGGCAGGGAGCTAGGTGTAGAGGCCTCTGTTAGTGCCCTCAGAACCAACTCCAGAGGGATAGATGTGGCAACTGCCCTGACCATGAGGTCATTGGTATCTGGGCCCTCCTCCAGGAGAGGCTCCTCTGAAATGCAAGAATGGAAGGTAGAAAGGCAAAGTGGGGCTAGGGACTCCCCTACTCTGCACCCCAAGCCATAGTCTCCTCCTTACAGGCTGAGCAGTAACACAGGGATCCCCATTCTGCAAACAAGCTCCATCCACACTCCATTTAGGGTAAGGTGGAGGTGGTTATACCTCAATGCCAGGAGAAAGAAAAACACCTCTCACATTCCTAAAATAAATGCTTCCCTGCAATCCTGCATTGAAATCCTGTTTTCCATTGAGTTTAGCGGACCCAGACTGTCCTGTCTGATTGTCCACAGGCATCAAAAATTCTGATCATCGTTACTCATTTCTCTTTCTGGCAAGGCTATTCAGACAGACCGGGGCCTTGGGAACCCAAACTTCTAATAAACTTCTGGGGGTTTGTTTTACTCCCATGCTCTACCCACACATACATACCTCTGTGCCAGGGTAATGTGTTCAGAGGATCATACTTTCCACCCAAAGAAAGGAAAAGTCATGCCCCCAAGGCCTTGGTGAGTGTCTTTTCCACACTCACCCCCTACAGGGATAACACCCCTCTACAGGAATGACCCATCACTCTCAAGCACAGCGTACACCTTTTTCACAAATTTATCCTCACCTCTGGCCAGGTTCTCGATATCTTTCTCCACCAAATGAGTTCCTGTGACATCCAAGGTAAGCCCATCTTCGCCTGGGATACAAGGGCAGGTAAGAGGGGTTCTGTCCTGGGAAAGCCCTTGAGAGGGGAGGGGTGAGCTTCCCAGGAACCACATCGAGTCAGGGACCTACCCTAGAGGGTAGGTCTCCTTCTGCCTTTAGAGGAGACAGTTACAGGCATCCAGTACTACCCACCTTCTAGGACATTACAGTAGAGAGTAGGAGAGTGACCCCTGGAGGAGGAGGCCCAGCGAAGATGGGCCATCTAAGGGCAGGAAATGCCCTTTGACCTGTTTTATGTGGGTGAGGACGTCCCTCCATTTCCTTTTAGTACATCCTCTGCCCTTACCTGAAAGAACCTCAAACCCACCAAGAAGGCAGCAATTCAGAAAACCTGGCCTGCACCCTGCTCGCGTTAAATATTTATCTGCTCGCCGAGGAAGAAGACTGGCAGCCGCTTACACTTGATTAAAAGCCTTTCTCGCAAGCCTCTGGGAACCTGGGCGACCTGGGTCCCAGCTCCTGGGTGCGGTGGGGAGCGATGGGTTCAAGGGCTGGCTCACCTCTGTCTGTATTTGCAGGACTTGGCTGGGAGATACTCCTTTGGTCTGGATAGGATTTCCTCGTTTCCAAATCATCGGCGGGCGAGTGATTGTCTTCCTTATCTGGCTCTTGAAGGCAATAAACCGAGTTTCAAGGAGAGGCAAAGAAACCGTGACCCGGATACTGCCGGAGCTGCCGCGGTTGGGGCGCCCGAGCCCTAATTAAAAGCGTCGTGGCCGCCTCTGGTTCCCGGCTGTGCGCCCAGGAGCGCGCCCTGAGGCTTTGGGCCGGGCACCCTCCACCCCCTCGCCTGGTCTGCACATCTCCGGGCTTCAGGCCCCCGCCCCAGCCCCTTGGAAAAGAGCAAGGCGAGCAGCCGAGCCCACCAGGGACGAGCGACCTACATCGCGCGCAGATACTGGGGCACCGCGAGCGCGCGTGGCCGCCGGGTCTGTCCGCCCGACTCCTGCCGAGAACGCGGCCCAGGCTGCGACCTTCGGGGTGGGTGGGGGGACATCGTCCGGGGTTCGGCTGCCTCGACCTGCCCGATTTTCCGCGGCCCCCAACCCCTCCTCTGTGAGGAACCTGGTAAGGCGCGCAAGTGCAGGGCGGCCCCCACCACCCCGCGTTGGGCCTCAGCTACCCTGGCGCTTCTGGGGTACCCAAGCGCGCGGCCATGTGCCCCCATCCTCCGCCCCGATCCGGCCTAGCCAAAGGGGACCCCGCGGCCAAACACACTTGCTGAATAAATGAGAGGACTTGAAGGCCGTGTCGGGCGTGATTTTGTTAAGGGTTTAACGCCATGTCTGGGTGTACTGCAGCATGTGTGTGCGTGTGGTGGAGACGGCGTGTTGTCACTGTTGTTTTTAAGTAACTAAAGATTGGAAGTTGTTGGGATTACTAGCTTAGCTTCCTTGTTTTCATTATTTTTCTTTCCCTCTCCCTCTTTCTCTGCGTCTCTCTCCTTGTCTTTCTTCGCAGGCCTTCCTTGACCCCGGCCCTCTGTCTGCGGTCCCCCCATTACAGTGGCCAGCGGCCGCGACAGGCGTTACCGTGGGCCTCGGGGGTGCAGAGGTAGGAGGCCGCGGGCCCCAGCGCCACCGCCGCGCTCTTCACGTGCTCATCCCTCTCGGGCGCGTACACCTGCGACGGCCGAGAAATGACAGGCGATTAGGGGGGCGCCCTGCGGCGGCCCGAAGACGCCCAGCCCTACCCCGCGGCCAAGAGGGAAAGCCGAGGGAGTGGCAAAGGTTGGTGCGCCCGCTGGACTTGAGCGGGCACAGTGACGCACGCGGCGCACCCTTGCCCCCTTGTAGATTCAGGGTAATTGTTAGCGCCCGCGGGAAAATTACTCTAAACACAAAGCGGCTCCCAAGCCAAGGGGCATTCAAAGTGTCCTCCACCCTCTGCACCCGCCTCCTTTTAGGCATTTTCCCTCCCGCCGGTGCCCCGTCCGCGGCATAAATGACGCCTTTCGCATCCGGTTAATGATTCGTGTTTTAATGAACCGAATGTACAGGTATGCGCACTCACTTTCAAAATGGCCAACGACTCCAGCCTGGCTGCATCCTGCCCCTCAAGCCCCGGCCCTGCCAACTTGAGAGCCCCCCTCCCGCTCTGCACGCGGTCCCGAGACAGCTTCCCAGCAACGAACCCTGTGGTTCCCAAGGCGGGAGTGCGAAGAAACTCGGAAAACTGCGAGTTGGGGTGGTGGGAGATTCCGGGGACCCGGTACTGCTGGGGCCCGACTCAGGGAGAGGCCACACTGTCCTCTCTTCTCCTCTTCCTTGGGGCTGTGATGCCCACCCGGGCGAGCGCTTTTCTCTGGCTCTGGGTTCCTTTCTTACCTCCTCTTTCTTTCTCCACATCCCTTTTCTGTCTCTGTGTCTGGCAGTCTCTGCCGGTCTCCTCCCCATTCCCATCAACAAAAACAAAGCACACAAGTTCCCCAGTCCTCCCCCCGCCCCCAGCTTCCCTTCCCTTCGAAACCCTCACTGGAGGGTGCGGATGGGCCCAGTTTCGCAGCGCGCCCAAAGCTGGCCCTGCGGAGAGTGGCCGGGGCCTGCCGCTCCCACGCCTGCGCGGAACAAAATTCCCGTTCTCCGCCCGGCCCCGCAGCCCTGCAGCGCACAGGGTAACTGGGAAGGCGCCACTGGCGGGGCGGGCGCGGGGCTCACCTTGGCCGGCGCGGGGCCTCCTAGGGGCCCGCAAGGCTCTCGCAGCTCGTAGCCGCCGCCGCCGCTTGGCGGGCTCCTCTCAGATCTCCGCACCAAGTCTTCGGCCGCCAAGTCCCCAAATGGGGGCCGGCCAGCTGGGGGTGGCCCGAGGCGGCGCCGGGGGCGGGGGCTGCCGCCGTCGGGAGAGTCTGCGGGACCGTCCGCGCCAGAGGAGGTGGCGGAAGGGGGTCCAGTGGGCTGTTCACCGTCTGGGCCACCCCCTGCGCTGGGTGCGCTGGGCTCGGTCTCCTCTTGGGCGCCCTCGTCGTCGGGGAAGCGGTTGGATTCCACGTCCACCTCGGGCTCGTCCGCGGTGTCCACGTCGGGCGAGGCGGAATTGTAGCTGGAGCTGCCCTCGCTCAGAAAGTCCGGGCTCACGTAGCCGCCGCTCCCAGCGCCGGGTCCCGGCCCCCGAGCAGGCCCCGCGCCGTACGCCTCCCGGGCGCTCCCGTAGAGCTTAGCGATGCTCTCGGTGTCCTTGACCACCGGCCGGAAGGCCGACACGTAGGAGCCTTTGCGTGCGGGCGGCGGGGGCGGCGGGGGCAGCGGGGCCAGGGGCGGTGGCAGCGCCTCGTCCGTGCCGTCTTCGTCCAGAGGCCCGCGGGACAGAGCGCTCGGGCAGCGCTCCTCCGCGCCGAGGCCACTCTCTTTGGCTGGCTCGGCACCGTCCAGGGGCTCTGGGGCACCGCTGCCAGCAGCTGCCGCTGCCGCCGCCGCTGCCGCCGCCACGGCTGCCGCCACGGCCTTGGCTTGGCTCTGAGCAGCGGGGTAGGACGGTACCGGGAGGCTGCCTGCTGCTGGCCAGAACATGGGAAACGTCGGGTACACAGTGGCGGCGGCGGCCGCTGCAGCCACTGCCGCTGCGTCCTTGGCTGCCCCGGAGGGTTGATGCCCCCAGAACATGGCGCCGCCGCCCGGGCCCGCCCCTGCCCCCGGGGGCAAGTGGCTGGCTCCCGGGGCCCCCGCACCCCCGCCTGTTCCCGCGCCGCCGCCGCCGCTCCCAGTGCCAGGACCGCCCTTTGGCTCGCCCGCGCCTAAAACCGGGTCGTCCTTTTTGGGGCATAGACCGAAGGCCGTAGGGAAGCCGTAAGGATGGGGGAAAAGTGGTGGGGGCAGCTTTTGCAGGAGCCCAAAGCCTTTGCTGGGCACCGGGATCACCGGGTAGCTTCGTACGCCGGCGCCGCCACCGGGCCCTCCTGGGCCCGCCGGGCCACTAGCTCCAGTCGCCAGGCCAAGTCCGCGCTGCGGGTGGGGTGGAGGTGGCCCCGGAGGCCCGGCAGCCTCATCTTCGCCACAGCGCAGGCTTTTGTGGGGCGGCGGGCCTGGGGCCATCTCTGCACCGCACTCTGGGCCACGGCCGCCACCGCCGCCAGCACCACCCTTCCCCTGCCCACCCGACCCGCCATTGGCACCGCCTCCGCCGCCTCCTTGTAGGGAGAATGTCCGCTTGCGCGTGCCGCCATTAAACATGGCCTTGACGTCCTCCCAAGCATGGCTCAGTTCGTCTGTGGCCGACTTGTCACTGAGTTTGAGGTGACGACGCCAGGAGTTGAAGTTGGCGGCATCGGGCTGCGTGTACTTGGCGTCGGGTGTGCGGTGCGAGTGGAAGATGAACTTGTTGGGCGAGAAGTACATGCTGCAGTAGCCGCACTTGATGCACTTGGCACGAGAGCTGTTGTAACGCGCAGGGATGAAGCTACCACGCGAGCCCCACGCGCACTCGTGCACCACATCGAAGGCGAAGTTCTCGGGCAGCTTGGGTGGTTTGTGCTCGCCCAGGAACGACTTGCACAGGCGTTCGGCCTCTCGCTTGGTGATCATGCCGCAGCGGCGCGACGAGATGGGCATGGCCCCGGCCCGACGCAGAATCTCCAGCTGTACCGGCGTGCACTGCACGCACGTGATGCCCAGGGCCACGCGGCGGTTGTGGATCTCATTATAGCTGTAGTTCTTGAGGAGGGTGTTGGAGATCTGCGCCAGGCATAGGCGCTCCTGGCCGTCGATGACCAGCGACACAATGGGCACCCCGTATAGCGACGTCTCGCCCACCTGGTTGGGTTTGAGAGCGCTGGAGCCCGAGTACGGCTGCAGCTCCTGCTTGGAGTTGGGCGAGGAACTGCCCTCGCGCCCCGGCCCCAGCTGAGTGGTGAGAGCCTCCATGCCGCCGCTCCTGCGAAATAGAGAAAGCAGAGAGCAGATGAGCCATTTTCAGCGCCGCCGCCGAGGCTCGGGCCCGCCCAGCAGGGCGCGCCGAGTTGGGCGTGCGGGGGATACTTGGCAGTGGGGAGTCCAAACTCATTCACCCCCTGGACAGGCGTCTTTTGTTATTCAGACCCATGTTGGCGCCGTTAACAACAGCCCCCGGGGCTTGGGGGAGGAGAAGGGGTAAAGGAGACCTCAAGAATGCCCGGGCTGCAAAGAACCCAATCCCATTTTCGGATTGGGAAGGAAGTGAAACCCAGATACGCAGAGTGACTTGCCCAAGGCCACACAGCAAAGCCATTGCCAAATCCAGGCTTTTTCAGCGCCCAGATCCGTGCGCCTTCGGCAACCCTCGCAGCCGGTGCTGCCGGCCCGGGTCCTGAAGCCCAGACTTCGGGGATCGGCCGCCCCTCTGCTCAGTCGCACATGCACGCGGGCGGGCGGGGGCAGTGCAAGGAGGGGTGGGGAGGGGGGAGGGGCGGTCACTGCCCATCTCCAGACAGCAGGGGGTAGAGGGGGGTGGAGAGAAGGAGGAGGGAACCGTGTCTGCCAGGGAAGGAGAGAGGCGGAGGCTACCGCTGTTCGCGGTGCTGAACCCGACCCTTTCCAAAGCGCTCGGTGCGCGCCCGGACCTAGCGCGGCCCCCACCGCACCCAGCTCGGTGCCTAGCCGGCTTCAGGGGACAACATTGCCAGTTTCCACAAACCCGAGCTTCTCCTCTCAAGGCTGGCGCCCGCGTTCGTTGAGCAGAAAGATTTCGGCTGGATATATAAACCGTTTTCTTTCCAGCTATTAGTGAGACCAGGATCCTGCAGTTCTAACCACATTTTCTGCATTTTTAGCTGTATTCCAGACCAAAGCTGGTTTCCACCGAGGTCAACGTGTGGGACAGAGAGGTTCTCAAGGAACTTTGTTGGGATCCACTTCTTAGCTTCCAGTCGCCCACTCCTTGAGCTTTCCTCCTTCAGATATACGTTTCCCACTCGGGCCAACTGCAGGATTCGGGGCTCTGGGCTTCCTCTTTGAGGGGCATCACCTCTCTGAGTATCCTTCATGCCTCGCTGTCCCGGCTCATATGGGCTGGAAGGAATCTCAGCCATCTTCGTAGCCATTGCAAGGCTCCAGGCACAAAAGTTGCTGCTGGTCCTTGCAACTTTGCTTTCTGGCTGAGGCAGGGAGGGAGCTGTGCAGGCAGACCTCAGCAGCGGGGGCACTTGGGGACTGATGTTTGGGGCCCTCTAGGTCGCCTGACCCAGCCACATGTCCTCAGACAAGCCAGGCTCCCATCCGGCCCAAGGCTGCAGGCGCTCCTGCGGCCAGGGCAGCCCAACCCTGAGGGCTCCTCCCCTGCGGTCGGCCCTGAATGTAACTCCGTTTTCAGAGGGGCAGCTCCAGACAGGGGATCCCAGTTCAAAAGCCTTCAGCAAGGAGACTGGAATCTTCTGTTTATCTGTCTCTCTCCCTTCTTCTCTATTTGTCTAGGAGACCCTCATTTGTCGATCTTATCTGTCCCTGAGCTGTCTCTGCCGGCTCGTTCCTCTTTCTCTCATCTGTTTTGTACCTTCTTCAAGTATCAAGCTATTTATGTATTATCTGTCTGTTTCATCTTTATCTCCGAGGATCGAACTAAAATAAGCTGACCCTTATTTCGCGTTGAAGTCCTTTATATCATTGTAGGAGGCAAAAACACTGTCCTAACTCCCCGGCTGACAAGCCTCGCGCCCTCCTGGAGGTGGCTGGAGGGCGCGCAGCGCTGGGAAATGACAGCTTCTCGGTTTCTCGAAATCGGCAACTATGCCTGGCCCGCATACAGTGAAGACAGCGCCCGAGCCGAGAGCGTACCCCAGTTGAGGGTCCTGGGTCCCTGCGCGGTTTTCCCTGAGTGAGAGGAGGGGGGTCCGGGCCCGGAGTCAGAAGAAGGGGGTCCCTAGGAAAGGAACGGAATTTCGGGGGCCAAAGCGGAAAGCACAGGCGAAGGGCCATATGCAGCGACAAGGAGCAGCAGGCAGAGCAGCTTGGGGAACCCCCGTCGGCTCCCGGAGCTAGATGGACGAGCTTGGGGAGGGCAGCGAAGCGGGAGACTGGCAGTGGTGGGAGCGAGGCGGTGGTGTCTTTAGGTATAATCATAAAAACAACAGCCACAGGAGCCCAAATCAGAACTAAACGAAAAAAAAAGCTGCAGGGGCAGAGCGCGGGGGCGGCGGGCTACCGGACGTGGGTACTCACAGTGCGGCGGCGGCTGGAGCCGGGCGAGCGGTGAGCGGAGGTGCGCGGCGGGAGGAGCGGCGGGCGGGAGTCCGGGATCCGCCGGGCTCTCCGGGTGACGGCGCGGCCCCTCCCCGCGCGCGCGCACAGCCGCGCTCCCTGGTTCTCCGCGCTCCCACCCGTGGCCCCTCCCGCTCTCAGCGGGCGCGGGGCGCCGGGGCCCCGGGCGCAGAGATGCGAACCCTGAGCCGTTGACCCGGAGGCCGGGGACTGGCCGGAAGAAGAGGCCGAAGCCTGGAGCGCATGGCGCGGCGGCGGGGACGGCGCGGTCACAGCCCGAGTGGCGGGGCAGGCGCGCCTGACAGCTGCGAGCCGGGGCGCCACACCCACCGCCCGCGCAGTCGCTAGCGCCCTCCCCGGGTCCGCCCGCCCGCGGGCCACGCGAGGCGCCCGCCGCCTCCCCGCAGCCCCAAGGCCTGCACGCCCCAGGTAAGCGGCCGCACACCTGCGTCCAGCACCCTGCACCTGCGTCCCGCTCTAGCTGGAGAGGCCAGGAGGGAGGAAAGGCCCTGGGGCCATAAAGTTTGTCCCCAAGAACGAAGTGGGGAAGGCCCAGTGCTCCCGGCCAAGGAGCCAGTTTTGGTCTGGGCCAAAACCGGGTGATGGGGCTAAGGGGGACTCAAGAGGAACGGGCGCAGGGAGGAGTACTTCACTTTCCGGCCGCAGGCGAGGGCCAGGGTGGTGGAGCCTAGAGTGGCCCTGGGGAACCACTAGGGTCACCAGAGACCGGGACAGGGACCTGGGTGCAGGGCAGCGAGGATGGCACCCGGGAAGGAGCAGATCTGCCTCTCCCATGCTCCTGACTTTGGTGGGAGGTATCAAGAGAGCTTTAACCTGAGGAGGGGCGTTCTCCTGTTTCCGTCCCTGGGCAGGGGACTTGGGAACTAGGTTTGGGGAGCCCTCGGCCTTGAATGCCTCCCTTCGCCGTCACCAACAGGCCCAGGGCAGGAGCCAAGTCATCGTTGGGAGTGATCTGAGGTTAACTACGCTCTCAACGCTGCTAAGCCAGTTTCCCCAAGGGGAGGTCCAGTCCCCTGATGCTACAGACGCCCCTGGGTACCTCCTCTCTCTCCTCAAAGCTCCGTTTCTCTCCATCCCTCTCCTGTCTTAGTCGGTCTCTCCGTCTTCACCATTCTTTCCCCTAACGCCCCACTGGGTCCCCTTCTCTTCCTCTCTCAATCTGTCTCTACTTCTTCGTTTGAGTTACTAGTCGCACCCCGCCCCTCTTAGCCCGCACCCAGGCGCCCCGTTGGCCGCTTCCACCACCTCCCTCCCTGCCCCCCTGGCATTAAGTGTCCTTAATGGACACGTTAATTAAACTGTAATTAATCATACTGTCCGGCCCAAGTTTGAACAATTACCCTAATCAAACAGAAGTTAATAATGGCAGGGATGGCCTGGGGCGCGACAGGCCGCCTGGGCAGGGGGCGCAGCGGCCACGGCGACTACCGGCGGTGGCAGCAGCGACGAACGCAGCCTGTCCTTGGAACCCGGGAGGCGCCATAAATCTTCCGCGGGTAGCGGCGCGGGGTCGCCTTCTCCCCCCTCGCCTCGTTTTTCCCTCGGGCTACCGGGTATGGTCCCCTTTCCCTCCTGCGTTCCAACTCCTCTGGGGCGTGTCTCCCCTTTTCCTCCACTTCTCCCCTCTCTTCCTTTCCCTCCTGGCTCGCAGAGACCCTGGGAAGGGACTCTGGAAGCGCGAACCGATAGCTCAGGCCTGGTGCAGGGACTGAGGAGAGGGCAGGCCCAGCCCACAGACTCCTTTGCCTTCTTCCCGGCTACCCTGGCTGACGTAGGTTACCGTTCTCCTAGGCCCCGAAAACCTCTCCCAAGTTTGTGGGCTCTGTCTCCTCTGAGGGTCTTTTTTAGATCGGGTTCTTGCCCTCTTCCCCCTCCTCAGTTCCGGTCTTTCTGTCTCAGATCTCCCTGCCTTTCCCTTTTCTCCCAGGGGAGTCCTGGAACCCGCTCGGCCCCTTTCTTTCTGCCTCTGGCCCCTCCATTCGGGTGTCTTTCCCAGGCTGTGCCTCTGTCCCGCTCCAACTATCCCGCTGTCTTTCCTCCCACACCTTCCCTGGGGAGAACACAGGAACCTATTTTCCTTCCCAGTCCGAGAGCTGCCCCCAAGTCCCCGCCAGCTCATTCCCTCTCCCTCGGCCCAGGCTCCCCCACCCCATAATTACAATCTCGTTCGGTAATTATTCTTAGCCTCCTAATGATTTTTTAAAAGGCATCTCAGAATTCGGCATGGTGGTGACAACGATCCTGGAGCCAGGACGCCCCCAGGGTGCTGGGGGGTGGGAGGAAAGAGAGGATGGGCTGGGTCCCCCTGAGCAGGACCTGCCTGTCCTGCCTCTGTTGTACAGCGAGGGCCAAAGACGCCTCCGTTTCCAGCAGCCCGGCCGCGGGGGGCCCCCAGGACCTCTTAGACAAAGGGTACCGCCCCGCACCAGGGGGTGTGCAGCGTCTACTCTGCGTCCCCGTTCAGCACCAAGCTACGGACAGCTCCCCGCGCTCTGGCCAGTGCCAGGAGACCCACCCAGCTCCTGTACCTGGTCTGAGCTGGAGAAAGGCGCGTGGACAGAGGCTGGGGAAGCCCCGCTGCTCAGGGCTGGGCACCTGGGAGCAGGTCGTGGGGGTAGGAGCTCGGGCTCTACTATGGGCCGGCGTCCGGCGGGTTAATATCACCGCGGACCGCACTTTACCGATTGCAGAGCCGATTCTCACAAGGGCCCTGGGAATAGATAGGAACCACTTATTCCCATTTTACAGGCAGGAAACTGAGGATCCGGCAGTGGAAGCCAACCCCTGCCCTTCTTCCTAGCCAAGGCCCTCAGCCCACAAGGGACGCAAGCTGATCTCCTAGACTCAAAAAGTGGTGCTTGGCACGCTGCAGAGAGAGCCTAGCTTGAAGAAGGGACGGTAAGGAGGGCGCAGCGCTGCGTTTCAGTATCGCCCTCATTAGACGATGTAGAGGAGGAAGGCCTGGCACAGCCAGGGCACTTGCTCAGGTTCAGGCAGGCAGTGAGTGGCAGAGCTGGGACCGCAACCCAGGCTCCGAAGGGATGGGCGGGACCCCTCTTCCTCAGTGGGGGCTCTGGGTCCTGAGGCCCTGTCCGGAGCTGGCAGGCGTCGCTGCCCTTGGCCTTCCTGACCCCCATTATTGAAGATTCTCTCTCTTTTATCCGCTGCCCGGTGGCACCAGGGGTCGGAGAGCCGGACTCTGGATGCGAGCTGCGCCTTGCCCGCTTCTCCTCCCACTGGCCGAGCCCGCGCTGCCTCCGTGCCCCGGGTGTGGCGTCCATTTGGGCTCCGGCTTGGGCTGGGGCTGCGCGGACGCGCCTCCTCCGCAAGCACATATCTTTTACTAGTTGAATTAACGGTAGTTTTCGTCAGTTAATTAGGTTTAATTTACATAATTAGTACAGTATAAAGAGGATTGGGGATAATCACGGGGTACGTAGCGCTTACTGTGTAAACACGTATTCTGAATTAAAAATCAGATGTAATTAAGGCGCGCAGGCCCTGTTTAGGCAGGGTTTTAATTGTAATGAATTTCTAATTAACACTCAATGATTGCCAAATGCAAAGGGCTGTAAAATTTTCTTGTAGTTTTGCTAATTTAGTGTTTACTTAATATCTGGATATTAATCCGACGGCCACATAGGGCAGAGCCTGGCGCGGCGGCGGCCCTGGCCCGAGGAAGTGAAGGAGGCTGGGCGGGGCCTGCCGGGCCCCAACCCGAGACCGAAAGTGAGGAGAAGGCGGGGGCCTTGGAGCCGGTGAGAAGGTGCTCAGAGCTCCGGGCCCACCTCACTCCTGTTGCGGACCAGAGACTGAGGCTGGAGAGCGTCCGGATTTGGCGGGAGGCCGTACCCTCTGGGTTTCCGCTGCCTGGACCAGGCTCTTTGGGATCATAAGTGAGACCAGCGCTCCTCACGGCAGGGGACTCCCTGTTCTCGGGAACATCAAATGGAGGGAGAACAATTGCGGTCCTGGTGGGCCCAGACCCGGTTCCGCTGCTGACTTCAGGAAGGGCCATGGACTTTGCCTGGGCCTGCATATCTGCATCTGTAGGATGGGCACATGGACCCCCACTTTGCAGGAGTGAAGGCGAGTGAAGGATTGATCCAGAGTCCAGGGGCTCATGAACACCTCTCTTCTAGAGTCCTGAAGATGGGTAGAGCTTGGTGGCCCTACTTAGGTTAGGACGCTTAAGCTTCTGGGGAGAGGGAGAGCTGGGAGGCCTTGGGAATGGTTTGAAGGTCTTGGGGCCGGGCTCTGCCCTCCTGAGGCTCTCTTGCACCTGGGGATGCAAGTTAGGCTGGCAGACACTAAGGAGGGAACCCTGGACCAGCCTTCTTTGCTCCAACCAGACAGAGAAGCCTCCCAGGCCTGAGCAGAGGTATTAGGAAAAGAAGAGCTGGGGCAACATAGATCCCATCTCTACCAAAAAAAAAAAAAAAAAAATTATATATATATAAAGAGAGAGAGAGAGAGAGAGAGAGCTGGGGCATGGTGGTGCTCAGCTGTGGCCCCAGCTACTTGGGAGACTGAGGCAGGAGGATCACTTGAGCCCAGGAGAGGGAGGCTGCAGTGAGCTATGATTGCACCACTGCACTCCAGCCTAGGCAAGACAAGGAGACCCTGCCTGCCTGTAGAAAAAAAAAATCTTTTTAAGTAAAAGAGGGTGGCTGAGCATCTCCAGCTAGCCCCAGGTTTTCCCATGAGTATCCTTCTCTCCCGAATCTCAAGCTTGGGTCCCTGCCTGCATCCTGGCTGGTCCCAGGGGTGAGGGGCTCCCCTCCTATCAGCTTCAGCTTAGCCACAGCCTCTTTCCAAGGTCCTCTCAGCATGGGGGAGACTGTGTGGACACTTAGAAGTTTCCAATGAACCCATGGAAACACATTGAGAAAACTCAGTGTCACCGGAGGCTTCCACCCCACAGAGCAGGCTGCCTTACCTCCCTCCCTGCATACACCCCTCCTGAGCCTCCTCTAAGCTTGCCTTCATGCCAGCCCTCATCCCCCTCTGTCCATGGCTGTTTTATTTTCATCACTGGATTGTTCGTGGGTTAATATTTCCCGGTCACTTTTTTGTGTTTCTGTCTCTCCCACGGGAATGTTGTGTCTGCAGTTGCATACCCAGGGCCTGGCACTTAGTAGGTACTCAGCATGTTTGGCAAATGAAATGAGCATTTGAGAATGAGGGTTGTGAGCCCCAGACCAGGTCCCACTTGACTTGCTGGCCACAGTTATTGGTCCTGTTGGGGTCTAGTGGACAATGTGGTTCTTCAAGAGAAGGTTCTCTGCTCCCCGGTGATGTTTAGGTCTTGGGATTCCCACCCTCCACACAGACTCAAAGTCATCCAGGCAGAGACCTCCAAAACACTTGTTCTTGGGAGGTGGGGAGCTGCTGACAGGCTTGCCAAGCTTTCCCTGGTTGCAAGGGGCTTCCCCAGGGGTTCCTCCATCAGCATCATGGAGAAAGGGCTGGAAAGAAAATAGGCTCTGGAGCCAGCAAGACTTGCACTGTTTGAGTCTCCAAACCCACAACTGTAACGTATTCATATGGGCTTCACAGGGACACAGGGATGTCATAATTTTTATTTTTATTTTTTGAAATGGAATCTCACTCTGTCACCCAGGCTGGAGTGCAGTGGTATGATCCTGGCTCACTGCAACCTCTGTCTCCTGTGTTCAAGCAATTTTCCTGTCTCAGCCTTCCAAGTAGCTGGGATTACAGGTGCCCTCCACCACGCTGAGCTGATTTTTGTATTTTTAGTAGAGATGGAGTTTCACTATGTTGGCCAGGCTGTTCTCGAACTCCTGGCCTCAAGCAATCCACCCAACTTGGCCTCTCAAAGTGCTGGGATTACAGCCATGAGCCATGGCACCTGGCCTGATGTCACAATGATGAACTAAGGTGCTGGGAATATGGAACACAGCCAGGGCTGGAACTAGAGTAAGGTACCTTGGGTGAAAAACTTAAGAAGTCACTCAGTCTCGGGGGTCCTGTAAGTCCTCCCTCTAGTCCCAGCCCTGCACAAATCACATGGCAGAGTAGGCACTCAGCACATGTGAGCTGCTCCTTCTCTGACAGCCTCCAGTCACTTCAAGATGGCTGCCTAAACATTGGTGGAGTCCGGTCTGCTTGCTGGGACAGTTTGAGGCATTTCTGAGGCCAGGTTCTGGGGTGTGGGAAAACCATAGGATGCCACATCAGTCAGAGGAAGGACTTGAATTCTGGGCATGTCACACAATTCCCCAGTCTCCCCGACTCCACCGACCCCAAGGGAACCTGAGTTGAGATATCATGCACATACCATATACTCCATCCACTTATGGTCTACAACTCAATGATTTTCTTTTGTAATTCACAGAGTTGTGCAACCATCACCCCATCAATGCTTGAATATTTCCAGCACTCCAAAGAGAAACTCTGTAATTATTAGTTATCACCCCTCATTTCCCTACTTCCCTCCAGCCCTAGGCAGCTACCGGTCTACTTTCTGTTCTACAGATTTGCTTCCTGTGGACATTTCTTATAAATGGAATAATATAATATTGGTCTTTTGTGACTCGCTTCTTTCACTTGGTGTAATGTTTTCAAGGTTCACCCATGTTGTAGCATGTATTGGTACTTCATTCCTTTTTATTGCCAAATACTATTCCATCATATGGATATACCACGTTGTTTATCCATTCATCCATCAATAGATATTTGGGTTCTTCCCTCTTTTTGGCGATTATGAATGATGCTGCTATAAGCATTCATGCACAAATTTTTGTGTGGTCGCATATTTTAATTTCTCTTGGGTATATACCGAAGTGTGGAATTGCTGGGTGATACCATAACTCTATAGTTAAGCTTGTAAAGAAATGCCAGATTACTTTTCTAAAGAATAGCACCATTTTACATTCACATCAGCAATGGATGAGGGTTCTGATCTTTCCACATTCTCAAAAACACTTGTTATTATTTGTCTTTTTTATTACAGCCCTCCTGGTGGGTATGAAATAGTACTTTATTGTGGTTTTGATTTGCATTTCCCTGATAAAATGATGTTAAACATCTTTTATGTGCTTATTAGTCATTCGCTGAGAAATGTCTATTAATATCATTTCCCTATTTTTTCAACTGGGTTATTTGTAATTTTATTATTGAGTTGTAAGCGTTCTTTATATATTCTAGTATAAGTCCCTTATCAGATGCATGATTTGAAAGTAACTTCTCCCATTCTAGGAGTTGTCTTTTTACTCATAGTATTTTCTTAGTGATGTCCTTTTCAATTTTGATGGCATCCAATTTATTATATTTTTTTTTTTTTGGCTGCTTGTGCTTTGGCTTCATATCTAAGAAGGCTGTGCTGTGAGAGTTACTTCTATATTTTCCTCCAAGAATTTTTATAGTTTTAGCTCTTTACTTTTAGTCTATGATTAACCCATCTATTTGGAGGTAACATTTGTGTATGATGTGAGGTAGGGATCCAAATTCATTCTTTTGCATGTGGACATCCAGTTGCCTTAGCACTATTTGCTGAAAGATTATTCTCTCTCCTTTAAATTGTCTTGACCCCTTGCTGGCTTTTCTGGTCTGGAGAAATGAGTATCCTCCCTCCCCCAGGAGAGATGGTACCAGCTTTGCTGGGATTTTTAGTGAACAAGCAGACGGCCCCCACTGGGGCAGGGAGACTCCCCAGGACTTCTCTGAAACCTCAGCAAGGCCCAGCATAGGTGCTAGAGACACCATGAATTCATCAAATTCTTAGTACCTCTTGTGTGTCATGAGCTGAGGACACAGTAGGGGATTAAGGCAAGCTAGTTCCTGCTCTCTAGAGTTTACAGTCCAGCAGGGAGATGGACAAGAAAGATTACTATAATTCCAAGTGGTGACAATTGCTGTGAAAAAGAAATAAAGCAGGGTATGGGGTTGGAGAGGGACAGGATTAGGGCTGGGGGTGGCAGTGGTGTAGGAGGAGGCCACTTTTCTATTTCTATTGACACCAGCTAAGGAACTTGGGTCCCCACTGTGCACCAGACACTGTGCTGCACTCTTGGCATCTCTCATCTCATTTTGTTTTCCTAAGAATCTTATGATGCCAACATACCCATTTCACAGCTGAGGAAGCTGAGGTTCAGAGAGGTGAAGTGATTTGCCCAAAGCCACACAGCCAGGAAGTAGTAGCCCTAAAACTCAAATCCAGACCTGCCTGAAGTGAAAGTTGTTTCTTCAGCAACAGCTGCCTCCCTGTAAGATGCAGGCTGTGTTCTACTAGGACTCTCACTCCAGTAAGGGGGACAGAACACCTCCTCGCAGTCACTCCACCCAGGCTGGTGTGCAGCAGTGGCACATGCCCTATGAATCTCATGCATCAAAATGTAGAGGGTGAAGTGAATCACCACTGGGTGGGGGAGGAGGAAGGGGAGAAGCCTCAACAATATTTGCTGGAGAATGTTGGTCCCCGAGCATCACCGTGAGCTGCCACTGCATCACAGAGGAAGGAGGCCCCATTTCTCCTGAGGAAGGAATATTTAAGAAGTGGGGAGTCACTAGGACTTCAGTGGTTGTATGCGGGTCTGTGTGTATGTGCAGCAGCAGTGCCTGGTGGGAGGAAGGGGCCAGAAACCAGCCCTTTAGAAGTGTTTTGTGCTTATCACGGTCAGTAGCAGGGATGATTTAATAATGACATCAACAACATCCACTACTATAATTACCCCACTCTGCCACTGAGGAAACTGAGGCTCAGAGAGGTTAGGCATCTTGCCTAGGGTCACACAGTGAGTCAATGGAGGACCCAAGACTTGAACCCAGGTCTGTGTAACTCCAAGCCCATGCCCTTCATAGCTACATTCTTTTTTTTTTTCCTCTTTTTTTTTTTTTTTGAGACAGAGTTTCACTCTTGTTGCCCAGGCTGGAATGCAATGGCATGATCTTGGCTCACTGCAACCTCTGCCTCCCAGGTTTGAGCGATTCTCCTGCCTCAACCTCCCGAGCAGCTGGGATTACAGGCATAAACCACCACGCCTGGCTAATTTTGTATTTTTAGTAGAGACGGGGTTTCTCCATGTTGGTCAGGCTGGTCTCGAACTTCCGACCTCAGGTGATCCGCCTGCCTTGGCCTCCCAAAGTGCTGGCATTACAAGCGTGAGCCACTGCACCCAGCCTTCATAGCTACACTCTTCTGCCTCCCCCACAGGATTGCCAAAAAAGACTGAGGAGGCCGTGGGGTAGAAAAGAGGGGTTCCATTTGGGTATTAGGAGACTTGCATTGAATCCCGCCTCTCCCACTGCCTTGCTGGGACTCTGACCAAGAGATTTAACATTTTCTAAAACAAATTATTATTATTACAAAATAATATATGTTTACTGAGTTACATTTGAAAAATACAGAGTAATAGAGAGAAAATGAAAGAGCAGCCACAATCTCATCAGATGTTTTTATAAACATCTTCTTCCCAGCTGGGTGCAATGGCTCACGCCTGTAATTCCAGCACTTTGAGAGGCTGAAGTGAGAGGATTGCTTGAGGCCAGGGGTTTGAGACCAACCTGGACAACACAGTGAGCCCTCATCTCTACAAAAACTTTAAAAATAAGCCGTGCATGGTGGTGCATGCCTGTAGTCCCAGCTACTTGGGAGGCTGAAGGGGAAAGATCACTTGAGCTCAGGAGGCTGAGGCTACAGTGAGCCGAGATCGCGCCACTGCACTCAGCATGCGTGACAGAGCGAGGCCCCATCTCAAATAAATAAGTAAGTAAATAACTTGTACCTAGATGGCTGGAGGCAGGCAGGGGCAGGTCCCTGAAGTTCCTGAAGCCCCTCCCACCCTGCCTTCCCCTTCATTTATTTAACCTCTGTTTCTCGAGCGTCTCCTGAATGCCAGGCCCTGAGCCAGCTCCTGCCTTCGTGGGGCTCTCACTGAGGTAAGGCAGACAGATGATGTAAGAAAACACAGAAGGACAATATAGAGAAGTCAGGCAGTGACAAAGGAGCTCCAGGGAGACGGTAGCCTGCGGGCTGGGCTCCTGTGGGTGGGCCAGATCAGGTTGGGTATTGGAAAAGGCCTCCCCGTAGGAATTGCATTTCAGCTGAATCTTGGAGGATGAACAGAAATTAGGCAGGAGGCAGAGGATGGGAGGAAGGTGTCCCAGGCTGAGGGAACAGCCTATGCTATGGCTCAGAGGCAGAGAGGGCTCTGGACATTCAGGGAGCAGAGCGTCACCCCCTGTGATGGGAACAGGGACTGGAAGACAGAGAGGTGGGGATGACCCTGCTGCCTGCTGCCCTTGCAGGGGAGCTGGGAGACCAATGAGACCAGTGTGAAGGCAGTTTGCCACGTGCAACTCATATTACAAGACAAATAGGATTTCTTTTCTATCTCAAAACTTTATCCCCATACTTCTGCCCTCATTATTGCTCCCAGTGTTTGCCCTGTTGCTCTCCCTACAACCCCTCTTCCCCAAAGCGGGAAGAAAAGATAAAAAGAGCAAATTCCTGGGAAGGACCAGCAGCACAGTTTGACTGGATGCTTTTAACTAAGTCTGCAGGCAGGAGAGACTTTTTATCCCTTGCAAGTTAATGCAAACTGTTAGGGAGATAAATAAATGACAGAGCTGCCGATGGACTGTTGGGCTTATAGGAGGGACATTTGTCTCACTTTAGAAGAAGGACCTGGAGGGCTCAGCTCCATCGACTCGTTCATTGTGCTGTTATCTGCCAGAGAGGTGGTGACACCACAGCAATTAAGACAAACTTGAGTCTATAAGTTCGCGCCTGCAATCTCGTGGCTTCAAAACAAGACAAATGATACCGCCAAGGGAGGAAACAAAGTCTTTTTCAGACTCTGTCCAAAGTCACAGCGAATATTTGTGGTTGTTCAGCAGAAAATTTGTCATTATGAGGTCTGGGCTCTGCTGCCTCCCTGCCCCGCATAATAATCCATTCCTGTGGCTCGTGCCAGCCCAGGCTGTCTCAGGGGCTCCACCCACTACCAGCTACAGCCGGCCCTGCCTGCCCACTAGTTGAAGAGCATCTCTGGTGGGTCGAGGATGTGATTTCTGCCAAGGCGGAAAGGAGTCATGACAAAGCCGGCAAGCGCCACGGCAGCCTTGCTCTGCCATGGAAGCCACTGACCTCGTCCCACTTCCTATATGAGCAGCCAGCACCCACCAAGGACCAGGCTCAGGGCAGACATCCTGAGCTGTTTACTGCTTCCCCTGGCCTGGCTCCCCCTGCAGACCTCTTTGCTCCTCCTCCCTATTCCTGACCCCACATCACCACGCCTATTGCCTTTGCCACAGCACCCTGGAGCTGATGCCAGCCTCAGCCTCCTCCTTTGGCCTCTCACCTGCGCTTGGATTGAACTGCTTCCTCTGGCCTCATGAAGTGAAAACACCCGATCCCCCAAAGTAGGAGCTGGGACCCGGTCCAGGTGCAGTCCTGGGGGTCCACCTGGCCCCAGGAATGGAGTTGGGCTGCTGTGAGCCATCGGTGCAGCTCCCCTCTCCACGCCCTTCTGCCCACCTGCTGGGCACTACCTCCCTCCCTCACCCTGGGACTTGGGGCCGTCTTTCCCTCCCTCCATCCTCCCTCTATGCCCCTCTTTCTCATGGACATTTCTGTGACTGAGAACACGGTTCCCATTCTGGTTTTCCTTTTTTTTTTGAGACAGGGTCTCACTCTGTCGCCCATGCTGCATTGCAGTGGCGCAATCACAGCTCACTGCACCCTCCCCCTCCCAGGCTCAGGTGATCCTCCCACCCCAGCCTCCTGAGTAGCTGGGACTACGGCATGTGCCACCACGCCTGGCTAATTTTTGTAGAGACAGGGTTTTGCCATGTTGCCCAGGCTGGCCTCAAACTCCTGAGCTCAAGTGATCTGCCTGCCCCAGCCTCCCGAAGTGCTGGGATTACAGGCGAGAGCCACCGTGCCCGGCCAGGCTCCCATTCTAATAGGGGCCAGACTTAGCTAAAGGTTGAAGCTCCAAGGAGGAGTTTGGGCAGCAGTCAGGGGGACGGAAGGTATCTTTGAGGTGGCATCATGGCCCTCTCTGGGCTCCATCCCATGTGGAAGCCGCTGTCCAGTCCCTTCTGAACCACCCTGTGGGGCCCCAGGGGCTGCCAGCCTGCAGACCCAGCATCATCCCGAGGCTTCACCTGGAGGTTCCACTGGCCTGAGTGTGCAGACACCTGGAAGCATATGCCTCCCCAAAGATGCGGGTCTGTTCAGGCAGGGCACCCGCAGCTTCCCTCAGTGAGGCTGTACCATGATTTCACCTCACTGGCCTGACCACCCCCCTAACTGGGCTGGGCCTTGGGTAGGGGCTCTGGGTCACACTGCTTTGGACCACAAGGTCCCCGCCACATCTGGAGAAGAGGGTTCCACCTCTCCTTCCTCTGCCCCAACGGACCTGTTGGAACATCTCCAAAGCCCTGGGATTCTGTATCCTGCATTCCCCACATGTGAAAACCAAAGACAGAAGCAGGGACGATGGGCTGAGTGTGAGGGGGCTTCCTGGCCTTCAAGCCAGAGACCTAGAAGCAGAGGAGGCACCTGCCTGTCATTGTGAACTGGGGCTCCGTGAGGATCCTCATGTCCCGGAAACACTTCCTTCTAGGCTCCCCTGAAGGTCTGAGAGGCCTGAGGCTGCCTCCAGTGAGGGTTTGGTCTCTCAGAAGCTCCAGTTAGAAAGTGAGTGGGCAGTATTGAGGATTGGAGCAAGAGATTCAAGCGGGACAGTGACAGGTCCCAAGGGCCTCAGGTCTGAGGGCCCCATCTCTGTACCCTACCTTCCCTCCCTCCTACCGTCCCACACCACAGGCACCCTCCCTGTGCAGGCCCTGGGCCAGGTCCTGGGATAGAGGTGAGTTAGCCTCATCCCTGCCCTCAAAGGGCTCACAGTCTATATCCAGAGAAGGAAATAAAGAAGCTGCCAGCTGGGCGTGGTGGCTCATGACTGTAATCCCAGCACTTTGGGAGGCTGAGGCGGGCAGATCACTTGAGGTCAGGTGTTCAAGACCAGCCTGACCAACATGGTGAAACCCCGTCTCTACTAAAAATACACAAATTAGCTGGGCGTGGTGGTGCATGCCTGTAATCCCAGCTACTCGGGAGGCTGAGGGAGGAGAATCGCTTGAACCTGGGAGGCAGAGGTTGTGAGCTGAGAGTGCACCATTGCACTCCAGCCTGGACAACAAGAGCGAAACTCTGTCTCAAAAAAAAAAAAAAAAAAAAAAGGCAGCAAAGAGGAGGTGCCGTTTGAGAGGGGCCTGAAAGGAAGAATAGGAATTAGCCACATGGATGGGGTGACGGTGGGCGGGGGTGGCTTTCCAGCAGGGAAAGAGCTCATGCTGCCTAGGCCAGTCTCAGGCACTGCAGTGTTCTAGGTCTTAGCCTTCCCGCGACCTCTGAGGGCAGGGGCAGCTTGGCCTCTGGCCCCCAACGGTGACTAGAGGAATCACTTCAACAGGCCAAAGAGGGACCTGCCTCCGGCCAGAGGGGTCTTAGCAGGAGAACCCCTCAGGGGTCACTCAGCTCCCCATCTTCTCGACTTCAAGGCAGAGGGGAATTTATAGTTGGGGGCTGCCCCAAAGTAGGGGCCCTTGACAGGGGGTCATGAGTGAGTAGGCTCCAGGGTCTCCACAAACCCTAGAGTTGTGAACAAAATTCTGCGCGTGCATGCATGTGGGTGATGTAATTTGGGGGCAAGGATGCTCACAGGATGAACCCAAATGGTGAGAACTCTGCTCTGGGACATCAGGACTGGGAGCAGCTCCAGGACACCGTGAGATCAACCCCTACATTGACAGATGAGGAAACAGACTCAGACAGGAGACGTGCTTTGTTCAAGATCACCCTGAAAGTTGGTCTCCAGGCCAAAGCATGCGTCTGGAGCAGTGTTTCTCAGTGCTGTTGTGGGGCGCTCTGCACCTGTATCCCTGGGGAGCTGGTCAAAGAGATCCTTGGCCCGTTCCCAAAGGTACTAACATTATCTTGGCAAACCAGAGTTTGGGAGCCTCTGTGCTAGAGGACAGGGCATGTGTGTGTGTGTACATGTGTGCACATGTGTGCTGTGTGTGTGGAGTTGACTATCAGAGCCGTGACTAAGAGCGGGGCTCTGGGTCCCAAACAGTGCTTTGCTACTTGTTGGGTGACCTTGGGTAAGTCACCTGGCCTCTCTGTGTTTCAGTTTCTTCATCTGTAAAATGGGCAGAATAATCATATCACCATCTACCTCCTGGGATCATGGTGGGGATTAAACGAATTGATACAGTGAGCCCTAAGCACACTGCCCAGCAAGGTACCTGCTCACTTTTCCTACCGCCCTTGACTTGGGATTTGGGGCTGACAGGTTTGCTGGATGAATCTTCTCAAAATAAGGATACGCTTTAGTCTGGGTGGTGGCTGATTCACATTCCAAGGTAGTCAGCCCCGTGTGGGAGCCCCTGAGCTTTCCCCACTCTCTGAGCGCCTCTTCCTGAGAAAGTCCATCATGTACACTGCCCGCAGTTCTCCCTGCCCTGAGCACTGGGCCAGGGTCTTCCTGGCCGGGGTCCCATCCAATTCTGTGACCATCCTAACCCCAGGGAAATGGCAGGTGCTCAGAGAAAGCTGGGAGCCTGTGCCTTGAAAAGCATTACTAAAAAGATGATGAGCCGACTCTGCCCTGGGAAGCACATGATGCCTCACATAGGGTGCCCTTCCATGGGGCACTGGACTGCACATGGGCTGGGAGTCACAGCTCCACAATTTTGGCCATTTGACCCACACACATTTATTGTGCAGAGCCGAGGCCCTGTTCTTTGTACTGGGGATACAGTGTGAAAAAGACTAGAATTTCTGCCCTTGTGGAGACCCCATTCTAATGAAGGGCAGAAGAGGAAGGAGACAGAAGAGAAAATAAGTAAAATTAGTGATGTGTCACACAGTTCTGAATGCAGTAGAGGAAAATGGTGCAAGCAATGGGCACAGGCGGCCCCAGGGCAGGTGCGGGAGGGGTGCGATTTTAGAGTGGTTAAGTAGGTTTCACTGAGATGCCATTTGAGCTGAGACCTGAACGGTATAGAGGTGAGCCATGTGGATGCATGAGGGAAGCATGCTCCAGGCACCAAATGCAAAGGCCTACATTAGCTGGCATAATACTAGCTGCTAGTAACATATAAAACCCCAATCAAAATAATTGATCCCTAGCTCACTATTTTTATTTATTTTTGAGACAGGGTCTCACTGTCATTCAGGCTGGAGTGCGGTGGTGCCATCACGGCTCATTTAGTCTCAACCTCCTGAGCTCAAGAGATCCTCCCACCTCAGCCTCTCAAGTAGCTGGGACCACAAGCATGCACCACCACACCCTGCTAATTTTTTAAGTTTTGGTAGAGACAGGGTCTCACTATGTTGGCTAAGGCTGGTCTTGAACTCGGGCTGAAGCAATCCTCCCCCCTCAACCTCCCAAAGTGTTGGGGTTACAGGTGAGAGCCATTGTGCCTGGCTCCAAACTCACCCTTTATAATAGCACCAATCCCACCCATGAGATGGAAGCCCAGCTGGGCAGTGGCTCCCTAGCAACGCAGTACCCTGTGGAGGGAGTGTGAACCTTCCATGGCTAGACGTCTCTGCTGTGACCCTGGGTGGTTATGTGCCCGGATGTTCAAGGAGCAGCAAGAAGACCAACTGGCTGGAGTCAAGAGAGAATTTTGGGTGATGGAACCAATATTCTTTGAAGGCAAAGACAGCAGAACTGGATGTGGGTGTGAAAAGGGAGTCAAAGCCATGTCCTGGCATTTTGGGGAGTGCCAAATGGCTTGGGCACTGGGAGGATGGAGATGCCATTTACTGACACAGGAAAGCAGTAGGAGGAGGTCTGGGTGGGGTGGGGGATTAGGAATTTGCTTCTGGACATGTTGAGATGCTGTTCAGACCTTCAAGTGGAATCCTGAGACCCTTGGAGCCTCAACTCCTCACCTGCAAAATGGGGGTAGCCAGGCTTACCTGGCATGTGGCTGAGGGGACTTCCTGAGAGGTGAGAGGTGGCAGGTGTGGGGTCAAGGGCAGTGAGGGGCAGGGGTGGGGCTGGGGTGGAGAAGGGCCTCTCAGAACAGCCCACTCCCTCCTCAGCCACGCAGGTCAGGTGGATGTGTCTGGCAGTCCAGTAAGGAGCTCATGGCGGGGGCCTGAGATCCGGGCCTACTCCTTGCCATGGGACCCATCCCAATGCCTCCATGCTTCTGTTTCTCATCTGACAGTGGAGCTGGGCTGTGGGCCTCAGCACAACTGCGAGGAGCTAGCAGGAGGCTTGCAGGTGCCTGGGCAGGCAGCAGGCACTGTCACACACATCCCTGCTGAAGTGGAGATCCTACCTGCCCCCAGCCCTGGGGGGTCACAGACCCCCTGGACCACACAACTCTTATGGCAGAGGCTGTCACAAAGCATTAATACTTTTATTCCCATCAGTGATGCTGACGGGCCTGACCCTTTATAGAGAAAAACATTAGGAAAACAGAAGTGGGCAGGGGCCCTGGGAGCCTCCATTCTCAATGCCCCACCCTTTACCTCTCTGCCAGCATCAGCGCCTTCAAACCAGAAGGTATGGGGATGGCCTGGTGGGGTGGGCCACACGTGGGGCTCCCCGGGCAAGGCCACCTGCTGACAGAGGTGAAGGTGAGGGCAGGGAAGCCAGGGCCCAGCAAAGCTCTTCTGGCGCAGGCAGCATACGGAGAGGGGCGACGGGTGGGTTGTTCTCCTTGGTTACTGGTCCTGGGTCTTCAGTGCCCTGCGGCAGCCTCACGGGGGCCCCTGCTGGCTCCGCCTCTCCTCCAGCGCCCGGCACACCCACATGGACACCACGGCGGCATTTCCGTCATTGAACTGCACGATGAACGGGTGGCCCTGCGGGGAAGAGGAGGAGGCTGTGACAGGCAGTCCTTGGACTCCCGCGCTCATTGTACTTTCCAGGGCCTGCCCTCAGCCTGGATCTGATCTCTTTCCCCAGTAACCCTGTGAGGTAACGAGGGAGGCTATCAGCTCCATTTCACGGCCTAGATAATTGAGGCCCAGGGACGAGCAGTGACATACTGGTAGTCAGCACCAAGCGTCTGGATTGCTGGCTGGCACATCTCAGACTCTGCCACCTCTTCCTGAGGCTCGCACTAGCCTGGAAGGTGCTTAAGGGCGAGGCCCTGTCTTCGCTGCACACTCTGCCTGGCCCTTCCTCTGCCCAGCATCACTCGCACGGCCAGTCAGCCAAGGCCTGGCACTGTGTTGCCAGCTTTCCGGTTCAGTTGCTGCCCAGAGACCAAAGAATCATCTCGTCAGAGGCTATGTCAATCCCTTTTAGCTTTCTCCTTTGTCTACAGCTCTCCTATAAAAAGAAGTCACCACCTGCAATTGGAGGGAAGGCAAACATGTCAGGGGAAGGGGGGAGGGGGAGGAATGTGCTGGGCTGTGCACAGGATCTCTGGGTTCCTGGTGAGAAGTTCCATTGGGGGCTGGACTCTGGAGGGGCCGGCCCTATTGCCCTGTGGCCTGCCTCTGGTTCTAATCCACTTATCACACAGGCAGACCAGATTCTATTTAGCCAGTTCTCTTCTCTGCTGTCCTGAAGCACCAAGATTTACATCCACAATCTTAGGGCCTCCTGGGAATTCCCAGGGAAGGTCAGAAAAAAGCAGGGACAACCCCAGGGTTACCAGGCCACAGTCAGAGGTGAAAGGAAAAGTGAAAAGCCTTCTTTTTCTTCCTCTTCACCAAGTGGCTTCCTCTCCTACCCAAAACTGTGCAGCCTGCATGGTGAGACTTGGGGAGCCATAGCGAGGAGAGAGAATGGGGGAGATGAGGGCGCCCTGTGCCTGCCCCCAGCTCTTCTCCCTCCCCGTCCAGCGGCCGCTTCCTCGCTCCCCCCAGCTCTCCTCCCTCCAGCTTCCTCAGCCCCTCTTGGGCCTGTCCTCCACCTGCACAGGCTGGGCTTTCAGGGTTGCTTTCCCAGCACACCCCAGACTTGACTGCAGCCCTAGAGAGGCTGCTTAAAGAGCCGCACGGCCTCGCCACGAGCTCATCACAAAGCCAGGAGGGATGTGGACCCTGGCTGTCCCAACCTCAGTGCCTGCAGGGGCTGTCAAGGACCAGGCCTGGGTAGAGCAGGGGACGGCATGGCCCCTGTGGACCACAGGTCAGACCTGTGAGGGATAGGGGAATGCTCAGGCCGCCTCATCCTAGGCTGATGCAGTGCCCGCCCCCAACCTTTTCAGTCGAGGTTGGGAAACCTGCCCTGGGGACACCCTGCGTGGGTCTATCTCAGAGGCACACAGAGCACTGTCAGAGCTGCGAGGAGGAGGAGGAAACTCAGCTTCGAAGATGCCAAGGCACCCAACCCCAGGCAGGGACCCGCTGAGACTGGGGTGGAGCTAGGCCTGGAGCCCAGCTGGGTACTTCCCATAATCTGCTCATAGCACTCTGGGAGGCTCCTGACACACCTGCAGGACCCCTAAGGGCACAGCGGCCATGGAGGCCAGGCTGGGTGTGGCCCTGTGGGTGGCAGAGGTTTGGTCTGGGGCCTGAGCAGGAGAGGCCCAGGAAGGACTGGATTTTGGCTTCCACGTGTTCTCCTCCCCATATATATGCCCACCCCATGGCTGCTTCCCCAAATCGCTGCCTAGACAGAGGAAATCCTTCCCAAAGTCCAAGCGTGCACACTTCCTCTCAGGAGGCTCAGGAGGGGCGACCTCATGCCCTTCTAAAGAACAAAGGGAGAAGCTGCGCTCACGAGTGACGGGCCCCTCCCCCCACGCCCGGGGTAACACAGTGTCACTTTCCCAGAATGCCGGGTGACTTTGGGGCCCATATGCTCCATCTCTGTTATCATCTGTTCCAGAACAAGCAGAGCGGAACTGCAGGAGGGAGCGTAGAGGCGTTCCTCCACATTCCAGAAGGGCGGATGGCCGCACTGCAGGGAGGCAGTTTGCCCAAGTGCCCTGGTAGGCGAGGGGAGAGGGCTGCTCGGCTGCAGCCATACTCAGCTCCGGTGGAGATGCCAGCCTCTCCTGCCCTCCTCAGCTGGGAGGTGACCTCGTCTCCTGCTGCTGCTGAGGCATGTTGTATCCCTGATACTTTACCCCACCTGCAAGGGAAGCGACCTGGACCCACTGCCTTTGTCCCAAGCCACTGTTGATTGGTTTAGGGTGGTTGCCTGAAAGGGAGAATCACAGGGGACAGACATGGAGGGGACCCAGCGTCCTAGGCTGTGCACTGTGGACTTGGTAGCTGCTGGCAGCTGTTCACCACCATTTGACTGGACACACAGAGAAAGCCAGTGTGCAGGACCCGAGAGCAGGAGGTGCTGTCCAGAGGCAGGCGGAGGGGGTGGGGGGTCGTGACGGCACTGGAGACCCTGGGGCCATTATACCCAGAGCCTGGCAGCGTCTCTGCCTGCAGGGTCCACATGCTCACAGGATCCTGTGAGGCACCTCACAGGCTGGGGCTGGTTTCTGTTATTTGCAGCCAAAGAAGTGTTAACTCACACAGGTGGGCACAATCACCTCCACTTTACTGATGGAGGCTGCAGGGTCACAGCTGACCTGCCTGAGCTCCCAGACATGGGACTGAACCACAAGTCTGTAACCCAAACCCACTGCCCTGGGCTCTTCCTGGATAGAGGAGGGAGAATCAATATTCAGATTGCAGTTCCCCCTCATCTTGTTTCTACCTTGGCGACTCAGGCCTGCCTAGCCAGAGGTGCAACCAGGGCTGCAGGCTGTAAGCCTAGACCATCCCAGTCTTGACCTCTATCAGCACTGTCCCCTGGACACACTGGGAGAGTCACTGACTCCCCCTCCTCCCATCAGCCCTGCATGGGATTCAGGGAAAATACACCATGACCCCCATGTTAGAGGAGAGGACACTGAGGCCCAGGGAGGGAAGATAGGGGTTAGGAGCTGGCACTGAGCTCATGTCTCCTGGTTTCTATTCTGGAGTATTCTCGGGGCTGGCCTGGCTCACCTGGGACCCTGGCAGGTGTGGCTCTCTCCTTCCTCCTAGACTGTAACTGACGCCCTTAACCCTGTGACATGCACAATGCAGGCATTCCTCATGAGTTTAGCAAGCAAACAAAATCTGATGGAGAATTTGGGAGGAAGCATGAAACTCACTTGGCCACCCAGAGGTGCCCGAGTTCCACACAGCCAGACGCCCTAGGCATCTTGGCAAGGCCAGACTCCTAAAGATGGATGGAGATAGCACACTAAATAATACCAAGTCCAGCTGGGAGGTGACCCCATCTCCTTCGTATTACTGATGAGGCACATTGTATCCGTGATGCTTTACACCACTCTGCAAGGGACTGACTTGGACAAGGAGTGCTGTGTGCTAGGCATTTGCCAAAGGTTTGTCCTGATGTGCCCACTGGCTCCCATGCTCACTGTGGCCCACACACAGCTATGCATCTCCATTGTGCTGAAGAGGAAACTGACACTCAGTGTGCAGAACTTGCCCAAGGGCAACCAACCAGGCAGTTGGGCTAGAACCAGAACATGGGTCTCCGATTCCAAACGCCTTGCTCTCCTGTGCCTGCAATCAGACAGCCAACCTCGAGGCTCCTTGCAGTCTCCAGCCCCTGCGGCTGGTTCCTCCCCTGGGCTTGGGTGAAACGTACATCCCTCCCAGGCAGAGGAATCCAGATGCAGGCAAGCTCTTGCAGCCCCATCAGGCTACAAGGAACAATGGAAGTGTGGCATGGTGCAGCTCCCTGGAACCCAGGCACCAATATAGATGCTCGTCAAGAGCATCTTCCACCCACGGTGACCGCCCCAGGCATCTAGGCCTCTGTCCTTCATGCAGAAAGCATGTTAGCACCATTTCTGCACAGCCATGTCTGTGGAACCTGGCAGTGCCAGGCTGGAGCTGCTGAAAGATCTTGCTGGCCTCATCACCAGGCAGTGAGAGCCACTCTCATTCCCTGGATTCTCTCAGGGCCAACTGCAACAATTAAACTGACAAGGGTTGAAGTTATAGTCCACAGACTTTGCCACAGAAGATGGAGACACAATGAAGGGAAAAGAACAGGGCTGCCAGAGGCAGGATGACTCCAAAAGTGGGACACAGGGGAGAGTCGGGGAGGTGCCGGCATCACCTGGGCAGACACCCTCACCAAAGGGGCTGAGAAGCACAATGAGGGACACTGGTGAAAATATCATAGTCATGAAGATGAATTGTGGTTGCTCACCGCTCCCTCCTCCACCTGGGCATTAGTCAGTGTGTCACTAGTTTGACTCTTCGCCTCTGTACTAACGTCCCTAATTCCTGGCCACATGTTCCACTGTGCTGAGATGCCTTCCTGATGGACTGACAGCAGGACACTCCCGGGCCCCTCCCACGTGGAGGCAGCGGGGCAGGGCTTGGTGTGCTCATCGTGTGGGCAAGAATGGAGGCTCCCAGCCTGCTGCAGTGTGTGGGTGCTGCCTGAGGCTTGTGGGGCTGGACTTCCAGTCCAGTGCTCATTTAATGACACCTCGCTGTCTGCCCTTAGTTGGGCTTTGAGCTTTTTCTGAAATAGGAATGTACCTATTTGGGGTCCCCATACTTTCATCTCTTTCTATAACTTTCTAGAGAATATAATGCATTTGAATAATTTAATAACTTGCTGGTGTGGCTGCAGGGCCTGGTGCAATGCCTGCATGTGGTAGGCCCTCATGAAAAGGTGACTTCTATATTCTGTATGTATACATCTACTCACTGAGCACTTGCTGTGTACAGGCATTGGCTGAATGCCTTACATCTGACCACAGCTCTCCTGAACCCTCCCAGCACCCCCATTTTATAAAGGAAACTAAAGCTCTAGGAAGCTTGATATTATGTGGCAAGGTCATGGAGAAAGTGGCAGAGTTAGAGTTTAAACCCAGGACACTCTTCTACCATGGAAGACACCACACTGCCTGCCTACTGGTGGTGTCTCTCTGGGGAGATGGCTCCTTAAGCTGTGGCTGCTCTAGACATTTGGTGGCTCTTTGGACCACAGGACTGCTCTGCCTCAGGGTGAGCACCAAGCACATCCTCTCCCACCAAGGATGCTGCATGGGATAGGAGGCCAAGGACTCATGAACCTGTTGAAGCAGTAAGCCTGGCCTAGTAAAGACTCCAACAAACTGCTGTTGGGACAGGGCAGCCCTGTGATCAGGTGACTGCCCTGTAAATGGTGATTTGAGAGGCTGAAGGGACCTCCACATGCCAACCCACTGCCCATCCCTTTGCCTTTCGTTGCTGGACCTGTGAGACTTGCTTGAAGGCTCTATTCATCTCCCTTTAGGATTCCAGCCCGCTTGGCTGTGATAACACTTCTGTCCCTTCTCACACTAATGGAGTGTTAGGACTAGATGGGATCTCACAGTCCAGCGGAGCTATAGGGTGTGAGGTGCTTTGGGGGCTCTGCAGCGGTTTCAAATTCTGTTAAGAAAATTTTTAGCTAGTTTTAAAAACCGATTTAAAAAAATAACATACACTCAACTACAGTCAAAGGGTTACAATGAATACTGGTGATCTGTTACCTTGTACTGTGGTGTTACTTTTTGCAGCTTTTAGAGTCCGCTTATTAGATCTGTGCATATTATTCAACTTCTTACATGGCAAGCGTGGGCTAGGAGGGCTGCTGTGGTGCACTGGTCATTTGAAAAAAGACGTCCACTTAGGACGTACACATGCATGTGTAAAGCTGTGTGAGTGCACCAGAGCCCACGTACACTGAGCCCCATCACGTACATCAGGGTGGGGGATGCAGTGTGGTCCATGGCTCTGAGTTTCTGATGGTGTCAGTTCCCATAAGGTTTGAGTACCATTTGTCTGACCAATATATTTACCATAAACGATTCATATGAACAATTGGTCATTGCTGTCAGTGGCTAACTGTAAAATAAAACATTTCTGCTATTCCTTTGTTAAGCATCTACATTGGTTTGATGGATGCCTAAGTTGGGAAGGCAACTTAGGTGAGTGAGGATTTCCTTGACACTGTGCTACTGAGACAATATACAGAAATAAGCTGTGTGTAGATATGAGATTGCCACTGGCCCTTGTGACCCTGGCTCTCAGAATTTTTTGTCCTTTAAGTCTCATGGATGACTTTAAAAAGAAGTGTCTACAATGGATACTAATACATTCATGCTAAAAAAAAAACCCACTTCTACATTAATATTGAAGTCTTGCATTAATTTTACATAATAAAACATGTTCCACTGTTAAAGTTTTAAAGCTACCAATCTAATCCCCGGAGAAAACTTCAGATTAGAGAAGTTAAATAATTTATGGGAGGATGCACAGATTTCCACTGTCTGCTGAATTGCTGACAAGTGGCAGGATAGTGGGCAGCCTGGTAATATTAATTACATGAGATAATAAATCATAACTATCCCTGGGGCCAACTCTTCCTTCCAGGCTGGGCGTGGCCAGGCTAATCAACAGGAATGGCCAGGGAAGGAGAGGACCTGATAAGTGACTCAGCAAGAGGAAGCCAAAGCATCACAATAACAATTCCCCCCACTGCCCCCCACTCTGCGTGGAGTGACAGCAAGGGCCCCTGGCTAAGAGTCGGTCAGCCCTCCCCTGGCCATCCCACTAGGGCCTCGCCTATAAAAGAGACAATACTAAAGAGTGGAGGGGGCCTCCCTTCCCCTGGCTTCATTCTATATGGAAGTACTGCTGCTGTTGTAACACTCCTGAGCCTTGTCCCCAGGGAGGGAGTGGCAACATTGGGTGGGTGGGCCCACGGGGCAGATCTGTCTGGCCTGCCATCTCATGCTGAGCCTCCAGGCAGGCTCTAAGCCTGCGGGAGGCCTGCAGTTTTCACCTCTGCGTAGCAAGGCCACTGGGGCCACACTTGTAAATACATCCTCCAATCCAGATTTGTATAGAAGTAAAGCTGATACTTTCTCTCCATCATTTCTGGATCTCATCTGTCAGCTGGTTTTGAACACAGGGCAGCTGTCTGCAGCTTCCTCACCCACACCAAATACCACCTGCTCTCTCTTCCTCCCGGAGTGGGTTGTAAGGACCAAATGAAGTCACCTGACCCTGGGGTGGTGCTTCACAGATATACTCTGGGCAGGTGAGGGTTATTCCTCCACACAGAGCACAGGTCCTGCACTTGAGGGCACAGGGGTGAGAGGAGGTGCTTGCACCAAAGATGTGGAGTCTTCCTGTCCACACAGCAAGCATACCTGGGCAAATGCCACGAATGCAGAGCTTTCCACACAAGGCATTTGTTCTGAGAACATGCTTTCTTGGCCTCTGATTTATTATTTTTATTATTTTTTTATTTTGAGACGGAGTCTCGCTTTGTCGCCCAGGCTGGAGGGCAGTGGCGCAATCTCGGCTCACTGCAACCTCCGCCTCCCAGGTTCAAGCAATTCTCCTGCCTCAGCCTCCTGAGTAGCTGGGATTACAGGTGCCCGCCACCACGCCCAGCTAATTTTTGTATTTTTAGTAGAGATGGGGTTTCACCGTGTTGGTCAGGCTGGTCTTGAACCCCTGACCTCGTGATGCACCTGCTTTGGCCTCCCAAAGTGCTGGGATTACAGGTATGAGCCACCGTGCCCGGCCGTCTTGGCCTCTGATTTCTAAAGCTTTTCCATGTTTGGGAGTGGGGGTTCCTTGCCAGCCCTTCATTTCCTTTTAAGACCTGGGAAGTGGTATGCAGCTGTGACATGTCATTTCAATCAAACTTCCTGAGTTTATTCTTCATAATTGCTATAGAAACAGATGTTTTCCCCCAAATATTGAATTATTAGCAGCAAATTGCTTACCTCTAGCCATCCTAGACAGTACGCAGGCTAAGGGGGTCAAGGAGCTCTCCACTTTTCATCTGAGCAGATCTATGTGTTTCTACACAGAGTAATAGGCCAGAAATGGACCATTGGGAGAAAAAAAATGTTTCCAGAGGTGTCTGTGAGTCATTCTAGGGCCTGTACTTACAGAGCAGCCGCAGGACCAGTGTTGTACGGTGTTGGATGGGGCACAGGACGACTCCAGTGGGCCATGGTGAGGTGGCTATACACTTGGGGTGCCGACACTCATGAGTCTGTCGGAGGAAGCTGATCCTTGTGAATGGCAGAATTGTGCCACCGGCCTGTTTAAAGGGGGCTGTGGTGGCTGCTCTGGCAGGGGCCTTGGATAGGACTGGGCAGGCTGTACAGTGGGGGATATGCTGGCTGCCTCCGGCAGTTTTGGGCCACGCAGATGCCCAGAGGGATCAGGAGGGAGGATGCCAGAGGAGAATGGACATCTGCTCCAGATGATACTGAGGACTCACCCCTGAAAGGTGGAGTCTGCAGCATGTCCACACCGTGAATATGGGGCCAGTGACAAGTGTCTAGATATTCAAGGTTTGTCTCTGGGGGTGATTGATGGCTGTGTGGTGATGGAGGTTTAAAGACACAATGCTCAGAAGGATGGATTCTCCCTTGTCCTCTGCTTTCCTTACCTCTTGAGTAAGAAAACATTTTAGGCCGGGCGTGGTGGCTCATGCCTGTAATTCCAGCACTTTGGGAGGCTGAAGCGGGTGGATCACCTGAGCTCAGGAGTTCGAGACCAGCCTGACCAATACGGTGAAACCCCGTCTCTACTAAAAATACAAAAATTATCCAGGTGTGGTGGCGCATGCCTGTAATCCTAGCTACTCCAGAGGCTGAGGCTGGAGAACTGCTTGAACCCAGGAGGCAGAGGTTGCAGTGAGCCGAGATCACGCCACTGCACTCTAGCCTGGGCCACAGGGTGAGACTCTGTCTCAAAAAAAAAGAACCAATGAAAGATGTGAATTCTCAAATTTAAAAAAACACAGTGATTTCCAAGTAAAATAAATATAAAATCTATACTTAGAAAAACTATAGTGAAAATGCAAGCACCAAAGAGAAACACATATTGCCTAGAAAGGGTAGCAATTTGGCAGTCAGGAGATTCTTACCACCAACAGTAGAAGTTAGAGGGCAACAGAATATCTCCAAGGTACTCAGGAGAAATTATCCACCTAAGCTTCTAAACCCAATTAAACTAACAATCAAGAGCTAGGGCAAAGGGAAGCTAATCCTAGAACAAAAACTCAAGACTGTTTTACCATTCACAGACCATACTGACACAACTCTTGATGTACTTCAGAAAGGAAAAGAAACCTCCAAAGGAATACAATCACAATGAGGAGTAACTGGCAAGCATGTGGATAAATCTGAACAAGCAGTAACTATATATAAAGCCACAACTGCAGTAGTGATTTTTAAGATCTAAAAACAAGGGGACAATGAAATTCTGGACTGTGATAACATGTAAGAAGGGAGTGATCAGAAACTCTAAAACCCTGAAGTCTGGGGGAAAAGGGGCTGCGGTAAGGACTGCTAGTTGCCCCCTGGTATCCATTCTCCCTTTCTTCATTGTGGTAAGAGTTCTGATTTTAGCAGGAAACACTGTCACCTAGCAGAGCAAGAGCACTCCCAGCCTCCCCGGGGGTCAGTTTTGGCCAATGCCATGTGAACAGACACAATGTTTGCCGGTTCCTAGAAATTCTGTCCTTAAAAGAAGAGGCAAGCATTTCCACATCCTTTCCTCCTTTCCTGCTGGCTGGAGCTTGAATGTCCCTTAAGGAGCTGCCAGATCAGTCTGGACACCCTACTTCCTGTCTGCTTTAACATGAGTGAGAAACACCCTCCTGTCTTGTTTAAGCTACTATTTGTTTTTTATTATATATAATTGAAGCTAACTTAGGGATAAGCAATCAGAGGCCAGAAACAGAATATGATTTCCAAACCAATGTAAAACTAGATGTGAAGGAAAAAACCGGATATGTTAAATAGTTTGGATATTTGACCTCACTCAAATCACATGTTGAAATGTAATCACCAATGTTGGGGATGGGGCCTGGTAGGAGGTGACTGGAACAGGAGGTGGAGTTCTCAAGAATGGAGTGAGTTCTCATGAGATCTGATCCTTTAAAAGTGTGTGGCACCTCCCCACTACCCACTGTCTCTCTTGCCTATGTTTTTGCCATGTGATGTGCCAGCTCCCCTCTTGCCTTCTGCCATGATTTTAAACTTCCTGAGGCCTTATCAGAAGCTGAGCAGATGCCCTGAGCCATGCTTCCTGTACAGCCTGCAGAACTGTGAGCCAACTAAATCACTTTTCAGGTTACTCAGTCTCAGGTGTTTCTTTGTAGCAATGCAAGAATGGCCTAAAGAAACCTTACTGCAATACAATGGACAAAGAAGAAAAAAGAAATTAAAAAAGTAGAGAGAAAGTACAAAATAGGACTGTACAAAAAAACTCAAGTATATCAATAAACAATAAATATAAATGATTAATCAATTAATAGAGCCTTAGTTAAAATTTACAACATCAACAACAAAACGCAGAGATTCATGTAAAAGAGCACAGAAGTAAAGGATAATCAAACATAGCAAATACTAACCAAAAGAAGATGGCATAGCTATATTAATATCAACAAAAAATAAAATTTAAAGGAAAATATATTAGAGATAGAATCACCTCATAAAGACAAAATAAATACTTTGAAATGAAGACACAATATTTTGACATATGCAACTTAACATTACTGCCTTAAAACATATAAAGCAAAAAAAAACTAGTACAGCCACGAAATATTTGAGAAACACAATAAAGTTGATCTAAAGGACGTCTATAGGACATTGCATTCAACAATTAGAGAATATATACTTTTTTCAAGCAAAGAGAGAACACTGGGGGGGAAAAACCAAATGACCATGTTCTAAGGGAGTCTAAACAAGTAACAAAGATCTGATGTTATACATAGCATGCTCTCTGACCACAGTGGATTAAAATTAGGTAATAACCACAGGATAACAAAACATCTTTCACTACTTGGAGATAAAAAATACTTCTAAATAATTTGGTGTAAAAAAGTCCTAATTGAAATTGAAAATTACTTAGAATTGAATGACAATGAAAACACTGCATGTAAATACTTGTTGGATGCAGCTAAAGCAATATTAGCAGGCAACTTCATAGCTTTATAGGCATATATTAGGAAAAAATATTGAAAATTTATGAGCTAAGTGTTTAATACATTATAAAAAGAACAAAAAGCATAGCTAAAGAAATCATAAGAATGACAAATAATAAAGAACATGAAGGAATTAAATAGAAAGATGTCATGAAGATGATCAAAATTGGTAAACAGAAAACAAGTAAATATCAAGAAGGGAAAAAAGACACATAACCACAAATCCAGTCAAAATTGAAAAATAAGGGCCTACCATATGAATGATATGAAGCCAACATTTGAAAAATGCTGCGAGTGACGACTCACAACAGCAGAAAGGGAGTGTGAGATGATGAGAAGTGGAGAAGTGATAATGGTGGTGGCTGGCAAGGTGCCAATGAGCACTGACAAAACATCACCCCCCGTCGGGGCATCAGAGGTTTCAGAGTCCTATCGTCATAGTTTTAACTTTTCAAAGCATTTCATATCTATTGTCTCATCTTATTTCAAGAAGCAGCCAATTAAGTAAAGGCTGCTACCCCTTTAAAATCTTAGTAACAGCTTTTCTAGTTCCTTAACAGGGAGAAACAAACCATTTACACAAAGACTGAGCCAAAGTGGAAAATTTTTGCTGCTATCAAATCAACAAAAAATACAGAGGAAAAAATTGCTAGACACTGGACATCAAAACATCAAAACTTTGGGTAAATGTAAATAACGCTAAATGAAGTACTGTCTTTTTTTTTTTTTTTTTTCCAGCTGTGATGTTCCAGAGTTATCCGACCCTCAGTGGAATGGGCTGCTGAGGGTCAGGAGTGCAGGGAGCTGGCTGGGGAAAATTTGGAAGAAGAGCGTAACAAAGGTCAAAGTCATCAGACCTAGTCTAGTTTTCTACAGGATTGAAAATTACCAATTATTCTCAAGTTTCTGCTATTAGCGACCAATGTTTTCCATCTGAAACAGATCCCTCCTTTTTTAAAAAAGGAAATGCACAAAAAGGAAGCAAACTCTTCGAAAATTCTGATTGTTTTGCATCCCAGCAGCAAATAAAAATCATCAATAGAACTCACTCTTAGCCTTGAGCAATATTTTCTAAAACAAAACACAAAGAACCTGTGGTATTTAACTATTCTGTTATTGATTTACTGTGGTTTCCAAGGTAATGTTGAAGAAAATTAAATGTACAGAAGCCTGAAATGCGTTTTCGATGGTGGTGACTGGTGTGACCTGCGTTTTCCAAGGTGGTGTCACTGGTCATGGGCAGAATGAATGACTGAGGGAGCACACTCTGGTTACAAATAAGCTGGCCACCTTCACTGCAGAGCCTCATGAAACCAAAGTCTATTTCCACTGTTAAGAAAGACAAGTTATTCAGTTGCAAGCTTCCTTCTAATGGTAGCTGTGTCTATTTTACCGAGGGTCTTTAATTCAATAAGATTCACTATGGATGTGTGGAGCGGTTTCTATGTGCCTAGATCTAAGTCTGGTTTTAGAACCTAAGGACTTTCCCTGGCACATTCATGACTCTTTGGTCCTCTCAGAAAATAAAACCTCAACAGTTTGAAGTCCACCTCAATTACTGATTCAAGATCAAAATAATCATATTGCTTCAAACTTGGACATTTATATACAACGTGATCAAAGAGTATATTTTCTATACAGTGAAATGGCCAGTTTCCAAATCTAGGGGCACTTTACAATCTATAGACCACTATACTTTGACACCCTTATCTCAGACTAAGAATATGGAAGTTAAACTAGAACTTGAACATTTTAATTTTAGGTAGTCCCTCAAGCTTTTCCTTAAGCCAGCTTTCTTGTATTTTAGACTTGATTCTAACAAGCTTAGTATCTGATTTCCCAATTAAAAGCACAAGAGAAACAGCCAAATAGAAGGAGAAGAGGAAGGTCTGTTAAAGGGAGGAACAAGAACAGCAGCAAGAAATGACATCTACTAGCAAAACTATACAACAAAAACAAAAAACCAGCTTGGGGTCAACCAGCCTAGGGACAAATGGCCCTACTCGTGTCAATATCAGGAGATACTGGTATAGAACATGGCAAATAGACAATGTCCATAATAATGAGCTTAAGAATTTTTTGTTTTTTTTAGAGATGAGGTCTCACAGTGCTGCCCTGACTGGAGCACAGTGGCTATTCACAAGCACAATCATTCCGCACTACACCTTTGAACTCCTGGGCTCAAATGATCCTGTTTCAGTTTCCCGAGTAGCTGGAAGTAAATTTAACTTTTTAAAAAATTAAATCCTGATGCATGTAATCTGTTTAAGAGGATAGAAAAGTGTTATAACACATTTAAGACCTCTTGCTTGTAATTTTTTAAAGTTTGATTTTATAAAGAATACACTACAGTTATCTGAATAATTTTCTTACATGGAGCAGCTCATCCACCTATGATGTTGCCATGTGAGTTTTAGAAAATCCATATTAAACACAATGAAGGCTCTCACTTTGCCCACTTTTCTGTAAAGTTTGCCATGAAGCACCATGTGATCTCACAGGGACAGACAAGCTTGCCGATCCTCTGAATTCGTTAAAGACATATGGGGCCGCTTTGGGCCCAAGTTTACCTTGGCTTCTTTGCAGAGTTTGATTACTTTTAAGATTTATGGTCAAAGCGGGGGGGCAGAAAAGAAATATCTCACAGAGCAGATTTACAACTTCATCTTGATTTTTAATACCATTAGGGATGACATCCAATGACATAATCTTGGAATGACTGCAGGGTGACTCAGAAACTCAGTGGAAAGTTTTATATTTTAGGGTCTGGAGCATTTTGTAGTTGCAAGGTCAGGTAGGAAAGGACCAGGGAAATGAGCCAGAGAGACGGTCAGAGAGTGAGTGTCAGCTGGTTTAATTTTCTGTGTCAACCCCGAAAATTAGATAAACAATGACAAACCAGGCTTTTTAAATGAACTTGTCACTTCTGGTTTTCTTGATACAGAGCAACATTTTTCAAGTCCTGGTAGCCCCAAAGACAGATTTAACCCCTGAGAGGTGTATCCAAGTGTTTCAAAGTCCTCACATCTGAAAATAAAAGGTTTAGTCTAACCCTATACCCCTTAAGAGAAAAACTAATTATCCTTGAAATTTAAATACTCTTCTCATAACAATTAAGGGGACTTTGCCTAGAGCCAGAAGGTCCAGTCTTTTGCAGGAGGGTCTTAGCAACGTCCTAGTTTTTTCTTTCCACCAGACCAACTCAACCCTTCAACACAGTTCCTTTGATCTTAACCTCCTTTTGCAAACCTGACCTCCAACCATTGTTCTAAGCAATACTGTCCACACTGAGCAGGTACTGGCTCTCTTCTCACCAATGCAGGTGAGCAGAGACCTGGCTCTGCCCCTCCTCTGCCTGGTGCTCTGTCGTTATGAAGAGGTAGGAGGTAAGAATTGCCCTGACTTTTATATGCTTTGTGCTATTTTAAGTCTTTGTTGCAGCCATGACATTCTCCCTGGTGGTGAGGGGAACAGATCAGTGAATCTTCCTAATAGCTGCTCCTACTGCCTTTGCTGTAAGGATATTTATTTAAAGACAACCCAGTTTGAATATGTTGATTTGGAGAGAGAAATGCTTATATTTACTGATACCAGCATTTGAGTAGGGGTTTTCATTCTACAACCAGATTTCAAGCTCATTATCTTATTTCAGTGTCACAACAACCCCATGAAGCAGCTGGATGGCATTACTGTTACTTCCTTCAATTTGTGGATTTGGCCAAGGTAGAGCTGGGATTTGCACTGGATGTCAGCTCCCAAACCTGTGCCTTTTGTGATGATGTGCAATATAATAGCAGCCAGTTGTGAGCACTTACCCTGTGCCAGGTGCTGATTAGGTGCTTTCATTTACATTAGTTCACGTGATCTCCAAAAGCCCTATCAGAAAGTAAATGATAACCTATTTTATAAACAAGGACACTGCACTCTAAGATGGAAATGATGCCTGAGCCCAAGTTTCTTGAGGTTCTTGGCCTTCACAGGTCAGTCTTTCCCCACACTCCACAAGTGGTCAAAACAAGCCCCTGCATAACAAAGTCAGAGTTTGCCCTAGAGAAAATATGAAACAGGTGATTTGAAGCCCTTTGATCCTTCAGTCTTTGCCTCGTCCCTCAACTCCAATGCCCCTTTTCCTGTTTAATGCAGAAGAGTCTCCTCTTCCAAAGCTTCAAAATCATCTTATGCCAGCTAACTGCTGACATTAAGCCAATTCACAGGAAAGTATGAATAACTTAAGAAGGGCACTAGGGCCATGTGCATTTGAAAAGAAGATGCTTGGCTCCTGCCCAGCTGCAGATCGGATGTCTCACAGGTGGACTATTCATGGCGTGAGGAGCTCTCTCTGGGTAGACAGGTAATAATTTTACCTGTGGTTTCCAGGAGTCCTGTGGATTTCATTCTCTACAACACAGCTTATTCCCCCTAGCTCTGACTCGTCTTCTGTAAAATATGGAGAACAGCATCAACCTCACAGGACAGTGTGTGTGAAATTCCTAGCCCAGAGGCAGTTCCATAGTCATAACTATCAGTGGCCTAAATTTTGCAATACTTATCATACTCCTTTTCTAAGGAAACTTTTATAACACCTAACACGTGTTCAGCACTAAGTGTGGCAGACATTAGGACACAGGTTTTTTTTTGTTTGTTTTTTTGTTTTTATGGGACTGGCTCTCCTGACAGCTGCAGTAGAGAATTAAAGGCTGCTCTCCACATTTTAAGGACCCTCACCACTCAGTAAGCAGCCCCTCCTCTGAGCCTCAGCCCTAAAGACCCAACTTGCGCCCCATTTAAAACAAGAATGAGCAGACTTCTGGGTTTAGAATTCCATGTAACTAAACCACAAAATAGAAAAAAGGAATCCCAACTGTTGCACTTGTGCACAGCCTATAGACAAGACAGCAGTGCCCTCAGACAGCATTTCAAATACAGTTTATTAGTGTGTGATATGAAAAGGGTATTTTTATTGCATGATATAATGCAATGGGACCTTGGGCGCTCTGTGGAAAGACCTCACACTCAGAAGTGTAATGAACCCGTAGTCCCAAAAACATTATACTGTACATTAACCTATCATTAATGGCACATTAGGGCTAGGGGCATTGCACGCTTGCTGGTCAGGGCTCCATCAGGACAGTGTTGAGAAAACCACACAGTCTTCCCAGGCTTAAAACAAATAGAAAAAATAAATATTCCTGATGTCTACAGGCTGCTTTAAAGGAAGTTCAATCCAGCTCTGCCTTGCAATTTCCAAGCCTGCTTTTTTAAGAGTGGAAGAAAGATACACAACCAAACAAAGGGAAAAGAAAACGACTCTCTTGTAGTTTACCCCCAGCTATTGGCTATTCAACCTCAATGTTGCTCGACAAGGTCATGAGCAAATAGCACCTTGGTAGTGTAAAAGCTGCCCAAAGGACACTCGGGCCTGGACCACAGACTGCAGAAGTGGGAAGGGGCCTTGGAAATTGTGTCCACCCCCTTCACTGTCTAGATGGAAAAATCAATCTTCAACAAGATGAAGGAAGAGACAACACATTCAACAGAAAAACAGGCAAAGAATGTGAAAAAAATAAATGTGACCAATAAACATATGAAAGAAGTGTTAATCCTCATACTTAATAAAATAAACATAAATTAAAACGATTAGATCCTTTTTTTTTTTGAAACAGAGTTTTGCTCTTGTTGCTCAGGCTGGAGTGCAATGGTGCGATCTCGGCTCACTGCAACCTCCACCTCCCCGGGTTCAAGTGATTCTCCTGCCTCAGTCTCCAGAGTAGCTGGAATTACAGGGTCCCCCCACCACACCCAGCTAATTTTTGTATTTTTAGTAGAGACAGTGTTTCACCATGTTGGCCAGGCTGGTCTCGAACTCCTGACCTCAGGTGATCCACCTGGCCTCCCAAAGTGCTGGGATTACAGGCGTGAGCCGCCACGCCTGGCCAACTAGATACCATTTTGCCACTGATTAGGTTGGCAAAGATTAAAATCTGATAATTTAGTATCAGAAGAGATGAAGAAGAAGAGCTAACATTCTCATATCCAGTATACAAAGATGTATACATAGAGACACAGTCACTGTCTTAATAACAAAAAAATCTGGAAATGGTCAAAATATTCTATGACAGGGTCCTGGATAAATAAATATGATACATCCATAGTATGGAATACTATGCAGCCATTAAGAATAAGGTTGATCTTTATATTATATGGAAAGACCTCAATGACTTACTAAGTAAAAAAGCAAGGTGCAGAATAAAAAGAATTAAAAATTCTAGGATACCCAAGCTACTATTAACAATGCTTATCTCTAGAGATTGGGGCTGGAGGATATGGAGGATTGGAAGGAGACTAACTTCTTACTGTATATCCTTCTGTACTGTGTAATTTTTTTTTTTTTTTTTTTTTGAGACAGGGTCTCTCTCTGTCGCCCATGCTGGAGTGCAATGGTACGATCATGGCTCACTGCATCCTCTACCTCATGGGCTCAGGTGATCCTCTCACCTCAGCATCCTGAGAAGCTGGGACTACAGGCAGTGCCACCATGTCCAACTAGTTTTTAAATTTTTGTAGAGACAGGGTCTCACTATGTTGCCCAGGCGGGTCTCGAACTCCTGGGCTAAAGTGATCCTCCTGCCTCAGCCCCCCAAGAGCTAGAATTATAAGCATGATCCACCATGTCTGGCCAAATTTTTAATCATAATTTAAAAACTAGTTTTAGCAAATAAATATGGATGATGGCAGGAATAAACATTGCTTATGAACCTATTATTTTCCAACTACTATATTAAGTGCTTATGTGCTTCACCTTATTTGCCTTTTTACAAAAACAGAAACAGTAAATTGGTCACTATTATCCCCTTTCCATGCAGTGGGTACTAAAGTTTCCAGGGGTGAAGTAACTTGCTCAAGGTGACTCTCTTACCCATCTACCTTCAATAATGAAGCAGAGTATTTATAAAATAGAGAAATACTTTCCAAACTTAAGACAGCCTGAGGCTACCTTCCTGGGGACAGCCTGTATAACCCAGCAGTGATACAAGGAGGTGAGTGGAAGGCAGGACAAAAGGCTGCTGACTGGCTGAAGCCAAATCAAATTTCTGGAAACATCTTATCTCCATATTAAAAAAAGGGGAGAAGGCCTGGGGGCCCCAGAGCTATACATTGTTTAAGTAAATAATGCTTGCAACCAGGGACTCAAATATATAAAGCAAAGTAGTTCCCTAATTACATATAAATCAACATCAAAGGCAACACACTTGCAGTTCCATGAAGAGGATGCTGCCTCAGACCAGCAGAATTTCAAGGTGATAGCAGGGGCTGAGAAGTATCCAGAGCAGTCTCCACACCTTAGGACGGTGCTGTGCCAAGAAAGTTTACTGTTTTCTCATTCCTCCATTTTTTCCCAATTTTATTAAGAGCCTTATTATTTTTGGGTAATAGACTGCAGTAACATTTTTAAATGCTAGATTTTATTTGTCCTAGGGTCTGCCAGCACATGCTGTAATTAAAATGTTGATTAGTAAACAGTTTAAATATATGACAGACAATGCAGTTAAAGCCTACAGTTAGGTCAATATGTGATTTAGATTTGCCATTTAAAAAATCTCATTTAAATTTTGCATACATTAATCACTACCATACTTCAAGGTTCTGATATCCACCTGACTACAATATTAAAATAAAACTTGCTGCCCCAGGGAAATCCTACTTATTCTTAATTGTTTCGAGGCTTTGATGGGCTTTTAATCTAAGATTAATTTATGCAATTTTAAATAACTCTTCTTATGATTAATAAGCTTGAAAATTAAAAGGAGTCTAAAGCAATTATAATGAGCATTTGGTCATAACCTCATTAGAAGAAGGAGTGAAGGATACAGCTCTGGAATTCTTACAAGACTACAATTTAAGGTTACTTTTAGAGAAGTCAAACATAGTTCCTGAAATTGCAAAGGCAGGTTAGCAAAGGTCAGTGTTAAAATGACGGCTAGCTAGATTAGCATACTAATGATTTTCCCTGATAGTGACAGAAAGGACACAGAAAAGAAGATGCAGAAAGAGAGACAAGTGACATGCTGCCAAACAGCTACAAGCGCTGAACTCGATTTCCCATTCTTTTGGCTAGAGACCTTCGCAAAATTTGAGAAACAGCCAAAGGGTTAGGACATTCCTATGCATGAATCAGCTTCAGCCAGAGGGTCTGGCCCACCGGGGGCAGGCGGAATCAGTCCTGTTGTCCGCCCTGCCTGCCTATCTGTCTATCATTGACCAGCCACTTCTCCCCTGCTTAAGAACCAACAAGAGCGTCCAACTGCCCCACTACTCTCTGGTGTGCACAGCCCTTCCAGATCACACTGGCCCCATGCAGCTAACTTTACCCCATCATTTCCAAGGGTCTTTTTTGCTTTGGATAGGGTGGGTTCTTCACTGTCCTCGTTCCCTCCGGTCTCAGCCTGTGCCATTTTCTCTCCCTGGAATGTCTTCCCTCTTGTTATTAGCAGTGATGATGATGACAATGATGATAAAAATGGTTACCATTTATTGAACACTTATTTTATGCCAGACACTGTGCTAAGTGTCTAACATTTTTATCTCACTTAAATTTCATGCTTTGCGATACTCTATTTTTGTAGATAAGGAACTAGAGGTGGAGAGCGTTCGGTAACATGCTGCAGGATGGACAGCTAGGAGAGGAAGGGAGAGGGAGGGGAGAAGCTGGCTTTCTGTTGTACCACCACTTTCCAAGTTCTGTACTCAGGCCCGAGCCAAGCATCCTCACTGACTACTACGGCCCCTCGGCCACTGTTCCCTGAGCTCCCGCACCACCCAAGCCAGCAGCTTGGCACTCATCTACCTTCTCTAAATGTTGCCAATGGGCATGTCTAGTCTGCTCCTGAGACATAGGTCTTTCTTATATTCTTTCTGAACCCATCACGGCACCTCACAGACCTGGACAACAAATACTTGTTGATTAACTGGTTTACAATAATTCCCTCCAACAAGATGCTCATTACATTTTACCAATAATAACGGACAGACATGAAAAGTTATGGCTTCCAGTGAGTGGGGAGGAATGTGCTTCATCTTGTTTGGATTTTCAACCACAGAGACCACCCCAAGAGACTACCAATTCAGTGTACACCAATTGCAAACATCTGACATACATATAATTTATTCTAAGTCACATTAAACTTCCCTAAACACACGTATCTTCCAAGAGGCAACAAGCTGGAAATACCCAGGAACAGACAGATGAGAAAATCATGACCCAAAGAGGCTGAATGACCTCGTGCCCCATGTATGTCTCGCAATTCATAGTTTACAAACACTTTCATAACCTCCATCTTCTGTAAGTTAAAAAAAAAAAAACCCCAACAGCTAAAAGCCCCCTGTGAAGTTGGTATCATTACCCCATTTTACAGATGAAGCAGCTCAGGCTCAGATGGGCTAAGTAAACAGCTGTTGCCTGCCCAGTTTCCTAGAGGTAGTGCCTGTACTTGAAGCTATATTTTCTGACATCCAATTCAATCTCTTTCCAGTTTCCCAGGTTGCTTCTTGGCTCACATTCACACGATAGACTGATTTGCAAGCTTTGAAAGACCATCCTTAGCCTCTCCAGGCTTTACGCACAACACATCCTGCCAGTTGTCAGATCACAAACCCTTCTACCTTTCCCCTCCTTCCATCAAGGTCATAGGATGAGCGAGGTCATGGCTCCATGCCAGGTCCCCTGCTGCCTCCACACCTCCAGCACCTGTGTTGGTGTGGACATCTGTGGGTTGTCTTCTCCTTGCTGTTTCCCCTCTCCCTTCAAGATGGACCCCAATTGTTTGGCTTCCTGTTTGTGTGATCTGACTACTTTGTTTGCATGTATGATGGATTTGTGTTTGCTGGATTAGTGTCTGATAGCCCTCTGTATTCCCTACAGCTGTGCCACTCAAGTAGTCGTCCTGTGAACTGCTTGCTGCTGGCCTGCAATGATACAAGCAGCCATGCTGCAATGTGAACCACAAACAGCTTTCTTCGCTCACAACGTTTTGCTCCAAAAAGCTGAATTGAACTAAACAGAATGCTTTCAGACAGGCTTGATTTATATCCTGGCACAAATTCCTTATCTTCCTGTGTTTAAGAAACAGTTCGGGGCCGGGCACGGTGGCTCACACCTGTAATCCCAGCACTCTGAGAGGCCCAGGCAGGCGGATCACTTGAGGTCAGGAGTTTGAGACCAGCCTGGGCAACATGGGGAAACCCCGTCTCTACTGAAAATACAAAAATTAGCCATAGTGTTGTTCATGTGTAGTCTCAGCTACTCAAGGAAGGGCGGGTGCTGAGGTAGGAGGATCACCTGAGCCTGGGAGATGGAGGCTGCAGTGAGCCAAGATCGTGTCACTGCACTCCAGCCTAGGTGACACAGTAAGACCCTGTCTCAGGGAAAAAACAACAAACAAACAGTTCAGATACTACCACTGGTGCACAGCCCATACTCCGAGTTCAGCTAAACACGAATGTGCTCAGTAAAAAGTTTGTTGAGTTAAAGGTAATTTCTCCCAAACTTGAGGAACATCATCTCTTGGAAGTTGCCCATTTCTATACCCATGATGGCAGAAGTGGAAAGGCAGAAAGGTTTGTGACCAGACAGCTGTCAGGACACACTCTGCCCTCAGCTTTTGCCAAAACCAAAGAAACAATGATTACATAAATTCTCACAGCTTCCCCTCAGATAACCAACTAACAGACCAGGTGCAAACTGTTGGTAATTACTTTCTCTTTTGTGTTTTGTCTCTACTGAGGCTCAGGCTTCAACCAGGCCACCCTGCCACCTGGGGATGGGTGGAGAGTGTGTGCAGCCATCTGCTCTCTGCCTCGACCACGGCCCTGCAGATGCAGCCTGTGGCATCAAGGTGGAAGGGACCATAGGGAGGGAGTTGAGCAAAGCATCCTACAGGGACATTGGCTTCACAAGCACACTCTGCTGAAATCCTACAAGTTTCTTTGCATGGTCCTGTATTTGTATTTAGCTTTATTTTTCTAACTGCAAGAAATAGTTTGACTTAGCGGAAATTCTCTAAACCACAATAACAATCCTCTGCCTACTATGCAACAATGGGTGTAGCTTTGATGTTGTGCAGTAGGACAGTCCTGTGTTCTTCCTGGCTGTGTGACTCTAGGCAAGGAAATTAACCTCTCTGAGCCCCAGTTTATGCATCAGTAAAATGTGAATAAGAATAATCCTTACAGTGTTCATGTGAAGGTCAAATGAGATAACTTAGATGAAAGAATGCTCTAACTTAAGTGTTTAAAATGTTTTATGTTTCGATCCATTTCTCTATATATAATAAATCAATTTTTTAAAGATTATAAAACAGGATCCTTTCTGGATTCATCTTCAGCCCCAAGTTAGGTGCAATTGTTACTTCAATCTCTTCAAGTTTGTTTAGAGAAAATAAATTGTAGTATGAATACTGGCTAGTGTGGCTATTAGAGGCTCTGGTACTTTTACTTATGATATAAGCTGCCTTTCACATCTGTGTGCAGAAAAGTAATATACTCACATAAATACTCAAATGTCCGTGGGTCCCAGCTCACCTGTCACTCCATTCTCAAAGCCTCCCCAGATACCCCTAGCAGAAATTCATTTCACTTGTTAAATTCATATCATTTAAATTCAATGACCATATATTTGAGCATTCTACTCAGGCTGGAGACTGGGCTGGATGCTAAGGATACAAAGATAAGACATGATCTCTTCCTCGAGGGGTTGTGGTCTCTTTTATTGACTGTTACCACAAGTTACTGCCACAAAGCGTGACGAGTGCACTAACAGAAGTATTAGCCAGGGTGAAGGGTGACAGGCAAAAGGAAGTCCTCAACCCAACTGAAGCACGCTTAGCAAAGCTTCACAGAGGTTGTGCCAGTTGGGTTTCGGAGGTGGAGAAGTTCACCATCTGGCGGTGAGAAAACAGCACAAGCAAAGACATGACTGTGTGAGGATGCCTCACGCATCTGGGGACTGCCAGAAGTTTGGAGCACAGGACTCCACAGGAGTGGCCTGAGGTGAAGGGGTAGGTGAGGGTGGGAGGAGAAGGTGAGGGGGGGTCTCTGGCGATTCTCGCATTCTATCCTGTGCTTGGCTGTGTCTACCCTCACTTTCCTCACTGGACTGTGAGCTGGCTGGGGGGTCAGGACTTGGGGCTGACATGCTGCCTCCTCGGTGTCAGGCAGGATGCTGGGCACAGAGCGGATGCTAAGACATAAAAATGGCGAGTGCAGACTGAAATGCACATCTGTGATTCCCACATCGGCTTCTCTCCATGTCTCACAAAAGTAGAAAAGGCTTCTGCAATACAAATCTGCACCAGACGTGCAGTGGGTTATAATTCAGCCAGTCCCCTAAAAGCCATCCTTACACCTTCCTTTGGTGCTTAACCCACTTTCCAGATGATGCAGCACTGCTGCCTGCACAGGAGAGCTGAAAAGGGGGCCGTTTCTGAAGGCAGGAAGGAGACAGCGCCCAGCCGAAGCTCTGCTGACCTCCCTGATGGGAGGAAAGCTTGTTTTGGAGAAGGGACTTTCCAGTCCAGAGCTGGTGCCACAGGCCCTGCATAAACCAGCATTCCAGGGTTGCTGATCTGCCTTCCCCAGAGTTAGAGCGAGAGTATTCCAGAGGCAAAGCTGTGGCTTAAAAAAAAAGTCATGTTTAATTTAAAAATTAGAAACTGGAGCAGGCTGTGAGCACAGGGGTTGATTGAAACAAAATTTAAATTCCTGTCAAGCCCATTTAAACACGGGGGCCCTTCATAGACAATTAGCTGCTCCCTGTGAATGCTGAATAAACTCAGGCCTGGTCACTGTGAGAAGAGAGGCGCCTACTGTGAGGCGCTGAAAAAAAAATTAACTAAAATCAGGCTGTATGAAATATTTAGCCTTCCAGTATATCACAGGGGTTTGAAAGTGTAAACAAGACAAAAATCGATTCCTCGGTGCCCTCAAATCAATCCCCCAAAATGGTTAGGGCATCTGTTTCTGCTAAATTTTGTTTACATCGGCAGATTTGCCTTAATTGCAGTTGTTTATCTCTCATTGTCCCTGGGGCCCTAATCTCCCGATTACTAATACTTAACACTCATTTCACATCTAAAGCTACTTCTAATCCTCAACAGGTTTTGGGGGCTCTTAAAATTATTGAAACCGCAGAGGCGGGAGACACTGCCTCTTTGTGAAAGGAACATTTTCTTATCTACTACCAGCTGGGCCCAATCATCACCAGGGATGGCTACAACAAAGGTGCTAAAAGGCTCTTCCACAATGACTGCTGCTCCACTGGGGATTCAGAGGATAAAAAAGAGCTTTGATGGAAAAATCTGAACAAGAGGCTAAAGCAGTCCAGCCAAATAAAGTTACTGTCATAATCAAATGCTGTCAATCACCATGAAAATCCAATTAAAAATGTTTCAGCACAGCCCTCTTAAGTGGAAAAAATGTACCCTATTTATACAAATTTTTGTCAACGCCACACCAATCCCACAATTAGAAAGTCCTGCTATTAATTGAATCCCCCTCCCCCGCAAATTTAGAAAGAGATGCAGGCCATTCAGAAGCCTTCTGAGGACGCTAAGACACACACAGGCTAACAATTAAGAGTTAATCGGGTTACATTTGAAAATTCCATTTTCATTTGTGTCAAGGGAACTTTTGCACAAATAAATGAATGGTACCTATTCTCCTACTTCAGAATCAGTGACCATTTATATGAAGAGAACAGAGAAACGGTAAACCAGGATACTGGAAAGAAACTAGTCCACGCTCCAGCAAATGTCTCTCGGTAGACCAAGGCCTAATGTTTAATTCTAATCTTGAAAATTAAATAGAGGACGGTAGGCCCAAATGTCTCTACTGCCTTTCTGCAGTCTCTAAATGGCCAAGTGAACCTCAAATTATCTGCAGGCAGATTTGGCCCCTCAAATAACTCTGTATCCGAAACCACAAGACTCACAATCCCCAAAGGTCTCTCTCAAAACTGCTACAAATTAAAAAGCAAACAACCCATTAAACAAATCCAGCTGGTACAACTGTAAATAGGAGCTTTCTAATATTTTCCCCAGCTCTTAAAATTCCTGGTTAGACTGGTTAATAATTGATAAGAACTGCACCTATTTATCGGTGTGTACTCACAGGAAAACAACTTTGCTACCTTCAACAGCAATTCCCAAATCCCAGGGACTAGCTTTAGGATCCTTTTATATTTCTCCCACAAACGGCTGAATGTCTCTGGTCTTTTTCAACTGAATCCATTATTCCCAAGAGCTGGGGAGTGGGTGGCATGCATCTGATGTGCTGACAGATAAAAACCTTCAGGTCCCCTGTCATCAATCTAACAGGCAAAGATGGTGCTAGCCAGGAGGTCTCCTCTAGGTTTTGGCTCTCTAATAACCTCTGGATGTGGAGTTACTTGCTTGAGGTAAATTCTCAAGTGGTCAGAATGCATACCAAAGATCATATGTGCTGCTGATCACCACCTGGTTAGCACCTCCTAGCTCTGTCCATACATCCAAGGTGGGATGGCTAAACCCTGGTGTTGGTTCTGAATGGTAATCCTCATGCTATACTGGTTGTTAAATCTTTTGAATATTATCCCTGCAAATATTGGAACATCCTAGAAATTTTATTATTTTGGCACCAAATTTTCTAACCTAGATGACCTCTCCTAGCAGGAAGTCAAACAAAAACCTTTTTTATCTGGCCATGTATTCTAGTGTGGCCACCCTAATTTATACTGTATATTGTAATGTCCAGGGATTGCTTGTTCTTGGATTAGTTTCTTCAGCTTTACTCTGAGTTCCTGGAGAACCAGATACATGTCTTGTTTGTCTATCTGTTTAGTGTCTACTTTCTCTGCACAGTGTTTTACTGGATTGGATTAGAGAGAATAGCATGTGCAACCAACACTGTTTTGCCTAAATGACAGCAGACTAGGATAGGCACTGAATTATAAGATCATGATCCTCCTTCAAGGAACTTACAATCTAGTGGAAGAAAAAAGGTATTAAACCAGTGAGTTTCCCCTCTGGCTGTCCTTGTAATCACCTAGAGAACTTTAAAGGTTAAAAAAAAAAAAAAAAAGTATCTGCTCCCTGGCCAGAGCTTCTTTGATCTAGGTTAGGATCCAGGTATTTTTTTCTTTCACCTTTTAAACCTCTGAGGTGACTCTGATGAGCTGCTAGGGTTGAGAGCCGCTGTACTACATGGACTAAGTTGTGGCCATAAGATGAATATATAATTAAATGCTGTTCCAACCTAGACACAATACATGCTGAAGGGCTTCAGAGAAGGAAGCAAGCAACTGTAAAGGCGAAGAGTAGGGAAAAGCCGCAGGGAGGAGGACCAAGACCTTCCAGGGGAGGGGAGAGGAGGCTCTTTTAGGCTGACGGCACCACCCAAATAACAGAAAGTTCTAATGAGCTGAGTCATGGCCAATGAGGAACTAAAGTGTAACATACTTTAAAGACCCACCTTAGCCTCCCGCTGCCGCAAATCTGGCATGGCACTGAAGAGCAGCCCAACTGATCCACTTTACTGCATCCAAGATAACCAAACTCTTCCTGTGCTCAGTGAATGCTACACAGCTTCACTGTGCCTTGAAACAAGATACTAGGAAGATGACAGTCCAATAAAACACGAAAGAGGCATTACAGACATGAGTTCAAATAACTACAACCTTAGGCAAGTCATCATCATACTAAGAGATCTGACTTGACTGATGGAGGAAAAAAGCTATGCTTAACTGGGAGATTAAATCTGTCAGATCACCATGATCAAGGAATGACAGACTTTATCTATATCTCTCTTGCTATGTGCATGCATATAAAGACATATACATACACACACATATTTATCTGCTAAAGTCTTGTGAAAAGATTAAGTGGTCACATCTATGGAAAAACAAAGCCTGTTTTCTTAGGGTTATAATCTCTCTGTTCTTGCTGAAGTGCTAATGTGTCATCAAAAATTCAAATTAAAGCTGTCTGATTTAGTGCTATCTCAAGTATCCAGACAGTGATTCTGCCGTTGTAATTATATGCAATTAAAAAGCTAAAATCAACTTCTTTACTAGTGGGTTCCTCTTTATAAGCAGACACAAACAGATGATTTTAATGGCCTTCAGAACTTAAAAAAAAAATTCCATGGTTGTCAGCTGGACCCTACGTGGGGACCCCTTGCTGTTGTGATGACTTTTGTGCATGATGGAAATACTCAGCTGAAGTTACAATCCCAGCCAGTATTTCTCACTGCAAATTCTGGGCGGCATAGCTAATGAGCTACTTCCAAATGAACAACTGAAAACAAACTGATGTTTACAAGAATGAGTGGCCAGACACATTAGGAGTCTGGCCCTAAAGGTTCATTTTAAAACACACTTTATATGACACAGGCAATACCTAACTGTAGTGAACTACATCCAAGTTCACAATTTATTAACCATCATTAGTATTTTAAAAAGCTTAGATTTTTGCAAGCACAGGGTGGATGAGCACTCTCTAAGGGGGCTATGGAAATGCACCTTTCTTCATATTTGCGCTCAGGGCACAGGTAAGCCCCGGATCAAAGTAAACCGAAACTTATCTTTGGCACGTTTAGTAGAATGTGGTGATCATTTTGAATTGATCTGAGCCCCGTGCTTCTAGTAAACAGTAACAGGTAAGAAATCCCCCTACCCTTCTGCTAACCGCAAAGGATCACCCTGCTCTCACAGAGGTAAGATCCTTTTCCATCTTTCCTCGTGACTTCTCTAAGACTTGCTGGTGACCCCCTTGTTTACCTGCCTTCATAAGACCTCAGAACCCTCCCTTTTCTTTGAGCCATTCCTCATTAATAAACACTCTCCCTACTGCAATAGCCCTAAATAAAATCATCTTCTTAATTGTCCAGTGCATTTTGTCTTTCACAGTGATCAGAAGATTTGGGTCTAACAATGAAACAAAGCCATTTGGTGTGAAGCCCAAAGTCACACTGGAATTTGAGTGTTGGAGAGACAAAAATCTAACATCATGGTTACCCTGATTTTTAAAGGGACCACGCAGATGTGCAATTTATCATATACCTTGATTAATTGAGAGAACAACCAACCATACTATCTGAAAATGTAATTACAATCAGGTTTGGAAAAGCAGAAAAGCTACCAGTGACAATTTAATTTAGAGGAGTTAAACAAGTTAACATCTCTTAGTAAGTAATTAAATGTTTAAACAGATTTTTCTAGAGCAGTTTGGTGTTTATTAGCTCCCAAACATTACCACCTCTTATACATAAAGCCTTAGCTGAGAAATGAGATGCCTTCAAGTTTGCAGCTGCTGGGATGACATGAAGGAAAAAAATCCAAGAGCGCTATTCTGATTTTAACTGATACCCCACCTTCTAGGACCCATGCCAACTTGTTGTATTTCTAATGCCACTATTTACTTGCTGTCTAAGCAAAATGTCAAATTTCCATTGCAAACTGCATCCTGTGTTTCTTTTTAGGTGCCTGAATTGAAAACCAAACCTGAGGAAATGCTAAACGCCTTTAAAGGATGTCCTACTCTGGAATGTACAAGGAGATGCACAAAATAACAGGCATTACTAGAACCTAAGGAGAAAACCCATGTTTTTAAACAATTACTAAAGCAGTATAGTAATAGCATAAAGACAATTTCTTCGCCAGCTTGTTTCTCTGAAATTCTCGCTGCCACTGAACAGCTAGAACAGATAATAACTATTAGTAAATCAAACTCCTCTGCAATATCCAGCTGTGCCTCACGCATTTACATACAGATAGAATGGGTATATGTTTTTAATATGTATGTGATACGTACTTTTACCACAGCTGAAGTGCATGCTACAAAGGAGGGGGAGAATGGGAATCAGATCAGCATGAGATAATAAAGTGGCCTAGATAAAGTATTAGCCAGCGATTGATCTCAAACCGGGATGCTGCTTCTTCTGACCTGATTACTTACTATGCATAGATTCCATTAAATAGAGCTTAGACACTGAAAGCTTCTGGAAACACTCTAAATGCATAGAAAGATCTACCGTACTCTGAGCCCAAATTGTAACTGTGTGGGTGCCCACAGCCCACACCTTCCCCGTTCAAGTTAAGGCCCACAATCAGGCTAGGCAGGGAAGTTAAAGGGCTGCCTGACAGCTGGTGCAAAGCCCTGCTGAACCCCATAGAAAGCACCCCACCCCCACCCTCAAGCAAGCACTCTCCCGCTGAGTGAACACTTCCCTCCCTACAGTCAGCTCCTGGCCAAGTAACTCTAAAGGACAGAAGCAAGGGAGCTTAACAATCATTGAGGGTCAGGGTCCCCTTTGAAAAATGTAGCAGTCATGAATTCCTCTTTTTGGATGAAAAGGCACGTCTCCACATGCACAGATAACTTCGGATGTAATTTCTGGGGCTCTGACTTCCTAAAGTCACAGACCATTGGTCAAGGGCTGCCCCCTCGGTTTTGCAGATAAAGACACTGAAGTGGAGAGGGGATGGGGAGTTGGCTGAGGTTACACAGTGAAGGGATGTGGTGGAGGTTCTCCCTGCTAAGTCACATCCTGACCTTAGCTACCAAATAACTCTGAAGGATGATTAATTCCTCAGAAGGAATTCCTTGTGGTTTAGAGAAGCAAATGGTCTATACAGTAATATCTCACATACCCCTTTCATTTAAAAATATGTAAACACAGAAATTGAATAGCAAAACCAACCTGAACCCCCATCTTAATGCTCTCATCTTAGGTTGTCTTTGTCCCTGAGTTTAAGGATCTGATTTTTATGTTTTTGCATCCTTCAATTTGATTATTGACATTTAAGGGAAATTTCTCTACCATCTTTGCATTATCGCTGTCTCCCTTCTTGCTGCAGTCCCACCAATCCTTTCTGACTGGCAAGGGGCTGGCTTTTTCCCACATAAGCCATGGAATCCCTGCATTTTTCTGAAGGCCTGCTGGGCATTCTGTCTGCTACCTCCTCAGGGTCTCTACTGTCTGAAAATTTGTCCCTAAGTTTGTTGGTCCCAGTTCACAGAGCTGGGGCAGCACTGACACAGGTCTTTCCTGGGAGTTGCAGCAGCGTGATTTAAAAGCAGATTATTTAATAATGGAATCATTATCACAGGAAAAGAATTGGAGGCAGAGGTGGAGGTGGGGGTGGGGGTGGGGTTCTACCTGTCTTGTGTCGGTATGCTGAATGTTCTTGGCTGCCTGCACGCTTAGTTTACCTTTAAAGCAGGGTTTAAAGCTGACTCCTGATTTCTGCAATAGGCTCTTAAAGAATTGAAAGTCACACCTTTCCCAAGGATGAGGGACCTCCCTATACATGAATGGGAGTCCATTCAAGAGAATTCACTCAAGAAAAAAGATCCATGTGGATAAGTGTGGTGTTCCCAGGGTTCCTTGTATAGAAGTGGAATGTCTTAAGAGATTGCCCAGCTGGTGGTGAATATGTTGCCTGTTTGAACTCCACCAGGTCAATGTTGAAGAGGTTTCTGTTCCAGCAGGCACTAGAGGCTTCACATTGCTCTGAAAATGTCTGAGACTGAGATATACTCATGCTTTGCCCATCCTGTTTCCTTTGCCTGGAATGGCCCCTTCAAAGCTCTCTATTAAAATTCACTTCATCCTCCAAAGGCCCTTTTCAAATGCTATCTTCTCTACCCAGTTTTTCCTCATTTCCCCAAATGGATCTCCACAGAACCCTGCAGTTCTTTTATACTAGTTACTTCATTCTAGTTATTTGTATACTTGCTATAGCTCCAAAAGATTATCTGTGTGGCTTCCTCTACTTTATATCTTCTGCTGAGTCTAGAACAAGACTGTGCACAATGGTATATCAACTAACAAATTCAATTATTTAATGGGGTCTGAAATCTCTTAGGATGATGCAGATGCTGATAAAACTTTTGAGAGAACTTCTGATGTAGCTTAATGGCTACATGCCAGAAAACCACAGCAGCTGAAACGTATCCTGGCCTCCCCAAAATGTAAGCATTAAAGGAATTTCTTGGTCCAACTTTAAAATACTTCCACTTAGGATATAAAGACCGAAAACCATCATAAGAACAACCACACAAAGTAGAGGGGATAAAATATCTAAACAACTAAATGAGTTCTGACACTGATATTTTAATGGTCTCCAAAGTCTAACATTGAGTTTTACATTAATCTTTAAGACTGACATGGTCAAAAACTGCCAAGATGATGATTTTATGATTCGATAAGGGGTATTCTGGTATAAACAGTGACCTCACCACCTAAGTGCCCACTCTGCATGGCCCAGACCCAGGAGTAAGGGTGATCTAGCCCACCAGTCCTACATTCTGATTTACTTAGGCTGAGACTTGCTGTGTTCGCTGGTCAAGGTCACACCTGGAGTTCATATAAGAGTTCCCAAATAGTGAATCTATAACTTCCAGTATTTCCAGCTGCCCATCTCTAATTTTCTTTCTTTGATTTAGAAATGGAGGCCTACAGGGAAACCTTGACAATCCTGCAGGCCTCACATTTGAAGCAGCCCATGCAGCCCATGCTGGTACCCTGCTGGCTGGAGTTACCGTGCTTGGGAGATAAACTGCTCTTTTTGTGAAAGGCACAGGCCCCCACCCAGGTGACAAATGGGCTCTACAGTTCATGCATTCCAGAGGAGGCTCTCGGCTTCCAGATGGGAGCACCATCAAATAGGTTGTAGGCGGGGAGAGCAAAGGAAAAATTAAAGCCATTAATATGCTGGAAGGAATAAAGAGGCTGGTTCCTTAAGATTGGGCCCCTAGGATGTGGCTTAAGTTCCTTAAGATAAAGGAAAACCCACTTTCTTTCCCATCCCCTATTGGGCCCAATCTTTTGCCCAAAGTCCAGGCAGGGCTCACTCTCTGACCACAGCAGCTTCACATATAGTCTATTGTTCCCTGCCTCCTCACTGAGCCCTGCCAAAGCAGTGGTGCCTCACCACTGCTATACCTCTGGGAATGCATTCATTTAAAATCAAACAGTGAGCAGTACTAGAAATAATGTTAAATTAAGTATGGAATGGTGCTTCCTGTGACTACATTTTTCATTGTATTTTATTGATTTATTGATTTATTGATATTTATTAATTTAAAATGTGGGACAGCACACAACAGGGTATAGAGTTGTAAAGAGATATATCTAAATACCTATGTTCTCTCTCTCTCACACACACACACACACACACATACACACACATCACTTGCTTTCAAGGCACTGAAAGTACTCACCCTTTAGCCTTGTCTTTATGATGTGCCACCCTGGAGTGGTGTTCCTTACCAACATATACATCCATATACATTTATGGGCATATGTGTGATCTGCAGATGTTTTATTTATAAGTGGCCAACTCATTGCAGCATTGAAACATGCATTTACAAACAAATATCTGTTTTATGAAACCCTATTCCTTTGTTTTAATAGCTGAGCTATCCAGCCATAGCACAATAATGCACAAGGTAAGTGGGTCTCCATCTCTAGAACCTGTTCCAAGTTTTCTCAAATGTGACTAACTGCAAGAATTTCCCAACCATCACAGAGACCAGAAAAAGAGACCAGTTTATTCTAGACATGAAACCTGCAGAGTTATAAATTGCAGAGGTTTTTAGGGGTGATCTTTAACTTGAAACTACCCTGAAAACTGAGACTTTTGCTCCAGGGAACATGAAGGAGGAAAGTACCTTCCTGAAAAGCATTCATGATGCAAAAAGGAAACGTACTGTTATTTTATATTCGAGGATGAAATCCACATTATAAGGAAGTTGGGGCACTGAAACTGTTTATTAGGTTGGAATACAAAGGACGAAAACCTCTAAACTGGTATCTGTAAAATGCATATTGTTTAAAGAAGGTGAAAGAAAACTGGTAGGAATTTGCTCTGACTGTAGTAATCTAAAGGCAGGGAATGGTATGCAAAACATTAGAAAGAACAGACTATAATTATTATTTACTAATGCTCGATCCTAACGTTATTCTAACAGCTTGTGCATTGTCAAATCAACAATCTGCACTAAACAAATGACCATTTGGGAATTGTTAGGGAGCATCTCTGTTCCTCTCCCTGCTTGACTAAAAACTGTCATTTGCAATCAAAGAAAGCTGCCTTGGAGCTGAGAACACAGCACTCGCAGCCTTGTAGCTGTGTCTTTCTGAGGAAAGACCAAAGATTCACATTAACTTGATCTTTTGCAGCCAGTTTAATTTCATTCTACATGAATCTAAGAGGACTCCATGCCATATTCAGAAATTTTCTGCAGAATTGCACTAAAAACTTATTGCACTGATGATCTTCTGTTACCAATCCTCTGAATTCTAAAAGGTTTAATAGCAAATGAGGATAAAGAGTAACCTACATTAAGTTTGTGACCCTTGATGAGGCAAATGAAAAGAGCTCTGCATTAACTTTCAAAAAGGTGGTGGGTTTTTAAAAAGTAAAAACTATTACCTGAGGATATGAGCTTCAAAAACATCTACCCAAATGAAGTAAATAATGTTGCCTTTTCAGAGCCTATGGCTGTTTCAAATTCCATTCTGGACTTTTAAACAGAATGTTAAACATAAATATATAACTGAGAATTCTAATGTAACTAAAAACATTCACTTACCATCAATTCTTCAGGTGCTGGCCTTTCTTTTGGCTGTTTTCGCATACTATAGTGGAGAGAAAAAAACCCCTCATGTTATCTGTGTCATTTGTATATTTTTGCTATAATTTCTACCAATGGCTATTTGTACTGGAATTTGAATGTTTTCAAAATACATCATGTTCAATTCTTGGCCAAAGTATTAGCATATGTTCCCTTTCTTTTATTTTGATCTTTACTTAATCAGATTTCTGGGGGAAATTATGAGTAAGAAACAAAAAGCTTTTTCTTACTTTTTCACTTAAAAAATATTTTGCAACACAAATAAAGAATGAATTTAAATTAAATGTATCCTAATTCTACTTTTGAAGCTAATGTGAAAAAAGCAGCAATATTCTCTTATTGACTCAATTATCAATTTATTTCAAACTTATATTTAGAGAATATACTTTTTTTTTGGTAATTGGGATAAGACAGTAAGGAAAGAAACATGACTGTAGAGTCAGATGAGAATACATCTCATTCTTTCACTGTTACTCCGAATGACAAGAAGTATATAAAACAGGTCAGGAATCTAGATAATGCTACAAAATTAGAAGTGTGTTGCTATAGATTATCTTGACTTGCATTTGTTTTGGCAACAAGGCAAGTTGATAATTCATTAAACCGCTGTGGGACAGCTAAATTTGTTTAAGCTGCTTAAAGAATCACATTCTTCATGCAAAATATTTCTTGTCTTCCATGCAATAGATATAATTAGTAGCTGTAACATGTACTTAGCTATGTGATGAAGCACTCACACATGGGATGGAGGTGACTGCGGGCAGCTGCCTACTTGATGGCCGTATTTGTTCTAAACTCAGAGTGTCCGTGGGATAGTCATGAAAAGAGATTGCTGCTTCTATCACTTGGAAAAATCACACGGATGCTTTTTTCTTTATAAGGCACTCTTCTAACAAGCAAGAAGAAAACTCTTCTTATAATCTCTGCATTTGCTGACAATACTTTTTTTAAAATAGATTTAATGATCATTTGGTAAACAAGAATCGGAGTTATGAACCATTAATGACATTTGCCTTCCCTATAAATAACCATATGCACCTCTCAAACACTGCATCCATTAGCAACTAATTCAAGCTGTCTCGCCAGTGGAGTTGGTAACAGTCCTAATCTGACATTCCAAAGTAGCTGTATCTCTTGGGAAAACAAGGCTATTACCCACTATCATTTCTGTTTTGGCTTGACATCTGTGGAAATTTGAATGCAGGTTATCCCTCCCTCTGTCTCCATAAAACTTTTAAATAACAGCTGATTAATTTTTTGGACAGGAGGGAGGTGAAGCCTTATCCACTTTTCTCCCTGCTGCTCAGACCAGCCCCACCCCCAGGTTGGTCTCAGACCACACAGCGAGATAAGATTAGCACTGGGATCCTGTCACAAATCCAACATCTCCTCCGGAGCAGAGAGGGTGATGCCCAAATCAGGCGCTCCAGGCAGTAGAGGAATCGCATGGTTTGTGTTTCAATTTTTGCATTTCAAAATGAGGCATTACCATGTGTAAAACACATGGTACACATTACCATGTGTTTTAAGAATTCCATGTAAAGGAAATTAAGAGGGATATACATTTCTGGGTAATGGTTCTAACATCATTAAGGAGCTTCAAACCAGCTCAGGATTCCAGTGTTTAATCAACATGTACGCTTTTTTCCGACATGGCATGCTTTGGAAATAAAATGTTTTCAGAGTAAAAATAGTTCTTAAAAGCTACACAATATTATATAAGTATTTTAAATAAATAGAAACAGTGTTAATAAAATTTTTTTAATTGGGGAGAAAAATTTCTTCCTCACATATATTTTCTATGGAATATAAACTGCATGAGACACTTTTATTAAGAGGTAACATGTTACACTTAGTCAAAAAGGTGATAAAGCTTGACATTTATATTAAGGAATATTTCTTGGTTTCCCTTTAGCATAATCATTGGACAGATCATAGTGGGAGGGGAAGGGGATGGCACACAACGATTTTGGTTAGCAAGAATCCTGATAACATTACTTTGCCACACCACAGAACCAAGGGTTTCTTCTGGTAGGGTCTGCCCATTCATTTTCCACCAGTGGACATGACTCTGGACTTAGGTGAAGGAGGGAAAGAAGACCAACGTGGTTAAGAAGGAGTTGCGGTTGGTTTTGTCTCCTGCTTTGAGGACAATGATTCCTATGTTCCTGAATTCCTCCTCTCTCCTAGGTAATTCTCTGTGCTGGAGTGAGGGAGAGGGCAGAGGAATACCTGGGCCTCCCAAGGCCACATGAGTCCTGCAGGACGAGGGAAGAGGGGAATGATGGTGAAAGGGGTAATAAAAGACATCTGCGTTCTGCTAGGAGGAAAAAGGCAGAAGGCTGGCAAAGAACCCTTGGCAGTAAAATGCTTGTTTCTTCAGATATAAAATGACAAGGAGTTGCCTAGAGGCTCTGAGGGCCCCTGTGGCTCCTCTCATTTCTTTAAGGGTTAAAGTGGGCTGAACTGTTTTCATAGTCTTCCAAATGTCAAAATTCATTGAAATGGGACCCCAGTATTGTATTTAAAAAACAATCAAAGATAAAAGTTATTTACTGAAAATCCGATGAATTAATAAACTATGCTGCTTCCACTAAGTGACAGACAGTTTTATGGGTAACTTGAGGTTACATTAATAAAAATAAGCTTCGTACGTCCGTTCAATAGGGGCTATAAAATTGTGTATTTCTTTTTTTAAAAAAGGATGGCAACAGTATTTGTGCTTAAAGAAGTATCATGACTTTCAGCAGTTTATTAAATCAGGAAAAAGGCTCTGAAGTATGCTTATGACCCTTTGTGTAAATAACGTTTACATAATTTAAACAATTTCTTCAGCTTTGCTGCCCCATCTGCCCAAGGCCCCGAAGTCCCTCCTGTCTCCAAAAGGAAGCAGGGAGAGCCATAAGGTCTCACGGAGCTGCCGAGTTAATGGCATGTATCATTTACATTGAGGGCATGGCATGTTTGTAAACGGGCTCACCACTGAGTGATGAAATGTACAAATGGCTCCGAGAACTCTCCAACTGGAAGGACGGGCGAATCCTGTGATGGAGGAAAAACATGTCACCAAAAGTCACAACAGTTCCTTCTCTTTCTTTATATTCCCCACCCACCCATATGAAGGATGAGTATAAAGATGAATACAATGAAAATAAGGCCTCACCCAATTAAAAAGACTGTCTTTACCTTATTCCACACATTTAGGTAAAGATGCCAAATTTAAAGCCACACATATTTTACAATGGTGAGAAACATGAGAGCTGAGAGAGAGGGGAGGTGAAAAAAGGACAATGATAGCCACAGGGTAGGAGAGAAGGTAGGGAAAGTGTAAATGAGAAATTAATGATTATTTAAGTAACACACAAATGGTCTTGTAATTAACAAAGAGCTGTGAAATTATTCTTGTGTTGACCTTTGTTTCTTTTACTGGATTTGCTATTTATTTACACTTTCCTTTTTATTTACATTTATTTGTATATTCAACTGCTCTTTACTGTTTGCCCCTAAAAGAATAATTTGGATCAAATTTTTTTTTTTACTTTAATAGAAAGTCTTTTATAGGGGAAGTTGTTTCCTGAAAACGAATTTTAGCCTATTTGCCAGTCTAGGCAGACTCCTCATATGAGAAAGCCAGTGAATTAAGGATACAATGAAAAACTCCCAACTTGACCACCAACCAAAACTAGGATGGAGGTGGGAGTCAGTCAAAAAAGCAGAAAACTACACAGCAACAACCACCCACCACCACATAATACAGAGAGCAAACCCCATCACCGTTTGCAAAGGAAGGCTTTAAGAATTTAGGAGGTTTTCCAAGAATGACAGAGAGCGCCACTGTGTTTATAGTGTAACAGCTCAGGATGTAATGAAATTACACTGCAGAGTACTTTAACAGTCATCTCATTAGACCTACAGTTGGAACAAGAGAGCCACATAAAGTAGGCAGCTGCAAATGACTCCATTCTCATCTATTCTCATTTGCTATTAAAAATACCTTTCGGCGGCTTTTTTCCTCCCTGACATCCCTACACAAAGTGCCCTGCAAAGTATGATACATGCACCTATTTAAATTAACAAAGGAATGACTTATTTTAATCTCACTGTGCTTTGGAGTGCTTTGGCCATTTGGATGAGCAATATATCATTACATACAACCTTCCAGCGCTGCAGGCAAGAAACTCAGAGCATGCAGCATTTGGTGGGAGCCAAACAATTTCTCTAGCACACAACTGTGTCAAATGCATGCATGTATTCATTATTGAGAACGAGAGGAAATAGCTTTGATGTAGTGGAAAAAAGAAGATGATAAAAGCACCTCTGCAATATGTGTGTCATTATCAATGGTGGCAGATAGATACAATTGCACAGCCTCCTATGTGATTAGTAAATATACATATAATTGCTGTGGCCAATTATCAGAAAAATGAGATCAGTAATTACAAGACAGAAAATTAACTAGAACTCTTATTAAGGCTTTGTTTCCAATTCAAACAATTGGAAAGTGCTGGAAAATACAATTAAATCAAAAGGAACTAAGGGGGGTCAAGGCAGCCAAAAAACAAACAAAAACAACAAAAAACAGACAACAAAAAACCCCGAAGAGGCTACAACAAAAGAAACATGAACAAAATGTTTCTTGGTTTTTGCATATCTGTCCTCTTTGAATTTAATCTATTCATCCAGAAGAAGGGATGGTTAGCAATTCTAAAATTAAAATTCTCATCAGTAGAGAAAGGTTAAGAGGAAAAGAAAACAAAGGAAAAATGGGAGTGAAATAAAATCTTGCCAAGTTCAAAGGATTACATGCAGGCATTACACAGAAACGACATGAAAAACGGGGGTGGATGGGTGGCTGATGAAACAGTCCACTCAAAAGAAACAAGACACGAAATAGCATGACAAGTCCTCAATAAAGGTATATAAAATGGCCACAGAAGTCCCATCGGTTTGAAGAGCAAAAATAAAACATGATATCAATTTCAGCTGCAGCCTGTTTTAGGAAAGCCATATATATCACCAAGCCTGCAAGATTCTACAAGGCCCAGTTCAAGAAATGACATTTTACTGTCTCAAAAACCATTAGTAAAAAGATAGTTCAAAGTCTGAGGTGTAAAAATGATGGACTCTGATCAGTGAGGAAGCTTCTCTAAGTCATCGCTTCATGGATTTTTTTTGAGGGTGTAGTACTGAAAGTATCTGAGTAGTAGTTGCTCTAAAATGCAGTATTTAGGAAAATAAAAGCCTGCTATCTTAATGTCGTTCAATATTTACCAAGATGGTTAAAATTCTGGACTGGCTTTCTACAAAGATCTGGTATAAAACATGATGTTAATGTGGGCCTCTTCTCAAAGTATGATATCAAAAGTAAATTAATGAATTACATACTAGCAACTTGATGAAGAGGCCATTTAAAAACGGATGAGAAACAAAATGAGGAAATGTGACATCTTGCATGGGTAGTTAATTTTATTTAAGACCTGATATTGTAGCCTGTTAAGTTCCTCATATTATAAAACTAAGGAACACTGGGTGGTACCCATGAATAATTTATTTCCCTTCTGAAAACGCCAGCCCAAGTCGACTTTGCAGAACCACAGCCAGCAGATTCTCATCTCAGTGGTCCCTGGAAAGAAACACTCATTAAAGATATGGGGGAAATTCTAATCTCACATGCACAATGCCAGATATTTATTTTTGTTTTAAAATCCATGTCTCCTGCACCGCTCAAGGGAGAATTTTCTGAGATGCAGAAGACTGAGTGGTAGGGGGATGGTGAGAATGCCACACATAAACACTGGGCAAAGGCGTTTTCTGAGAGCCTCCAACTCCACAGAAGTATGCAAGCTGTTAACACTCCAAAGGAAAGCAAAGGAATATACCTGAGAGTGTTCTCTGCACTGCAGGACTTGACAGTACACTTTTCTCTTTTTAAAGCAAATAAAATTACAAAGTTAGTTTTGATCAGGATGTGAAAGATCTCCAAGAACCTGCCTATTTTGTTATCTAATTCAAATCTGTGAGGAGGGAGGCATACAGTAAATTTGCGCTCCAGTTTCACTGTAGCTCACAGGAAGGGAAAGTATCTAGTCATCCCGAGGAGTTCAGAGACTTTAGTAAAGCAGTTGCTGCTACTTCCCAAAAATGCCCTCTATGAAATATGGGTTCTGGCAAGATGGAGAAATATATTTCAAAAATATAAATGTGGGTTGAAGAAGCAGTTACAGTGAATTCCCAGTACTGGCTGACACTGACTCTAAATTGTTAATGAAAGTCACTCTCCTTAAGACCTAGGGTGCCACACCTCACCTTAAGGGCTTTTTTTCCAGATGCTTTTCCGTTGAACTTCTAAGCATGGAGGTAAAGAACGAAGCAGTGGACACAACCTTAACCAAAAGCCTCAATCGGAGAGTCTAGTCTCAAATCAACTTTAGAGTTCTGCTGAAGGGACACAAGCTGGGTCTTGTTATCAAGCAGGCAACTGTTATATAAAAACAGCTGCCATAAACCATTTTAGTAAGCAATTCTGGTCATCGAGGAGGACAGTTTCCAAGCCTCAGAGGTTTCAGTAACTACCTGGTCAGCCCCTTTTGCTAAACAACTGGAACACAAGCACGCAGCATGCTAGAGAACAGTGAAGGACAATAGGAAAAAGTTTGAGTGATGCTTTTGCCTTGTGAATAATGAACGGTTCAAGAAGGTCAACCCATTACAACTGAAACTGTTTAATTATTAATTATGCACAATCTATGAGCAAAAGGACAAGTTCAGAATGCTTAATGTATGTTAACTTCAACTGGACTCTTTCTGGGTATTTTGTTATTAGCACTTGTCAGCAAGGTACTCAGGCATAAAAAAAGGCAAGTAGCAGAAAATGTGTGTGTGTGTGTGTACCTGCACACTCAAAGAGCTGGTGGAGGAGACAAGGCAGGAAGAGGTCCAATTCCAACCACAGCTGCTACTAGTTCACTTACAGAGTAAGTGTGCCAATAAATACATTTAGTGACCTTGAGAGCAGGCAGGTAAGCTGGACACTCCAAATACAGAAAGCATCAATGAGAAAAATGCTTTTAATATTCAAGGAATATTCTTTTTTTGAAACTATAATGTATCTTGGCTTTAGAATAATCTGTGTCATTAATCTACCCTCCACCCTGCAACTCCCCGCTCCCATACAAGTGCATGTAAAACTGGTAAAATCTGAATAAGATCAGTGGTTTGTGTCTTGTATCTATGACAATTTTCTATCTACAGTATAGATACTGTACTATACTTTTTAAAAAAAATTTTATTAGATGGAGTCTCGCTCTGTCACCAGGCTGGAGTGCAGTGGCACGATCTCGGCTCACTGCAACCTCTGCCTTCTGGGTTCAAGTGATTCTCCTGCCTTAGCCTCCCGAGTAGCTGGGACTACAGGCGTGCGCCACCACACCCAGCTAATTTTTGAATTTTTAATAGAAACGGGGTTTCACCATGTTGGCCAGAATGATCTCCATCTCTTGACCTCGTGATCCACTGGCTTCAGCCTCCCAAAGTGCTGGGATTACAGGCATGAGCCACTGCACCCAGCCAATACTGTACTATACTTACAAGATATTACTGTTGAGGGAAACTGGGTGAAAGGTACACAGGATCTCTCAGTATTATTTCTTACAACTGTATGTAAATCTAAAAATTACGTCAAAATAGAAAGTTTAAAAAGAAAAGGTAAGGGATAGGGACTATTTTTAAACAATTAGATGAGGCCTAGATTCTTAGCAGAACTCTGCTTGTATAAGGGAGAAGGCTGGCATAAATACTCAACTGGAAAAAAGTTAAGGGCCTTTTGCTTAAAAAAATATTCCTGAGGACTACATTTTTGCCTATAATTCATAATTAAAGGTGACAGGGGGACCTGACAATAAGGTGGTGGTTAATTCAGACACTGATAAGGCATAACATAAAATACTGTGTAAAAATGATACAATCATTCATTATTCATTCATTCATTCAACAGCTTTTGTGGGCATCTACCATGTGGAACGCAATGAGCCTGGCATTGTGGAATGGCTGATACTTAATCCATATCCTCAAAGAATTTGTGTATTGTTCAGAGGGATAAGATGTACATCCCTAATAACCAGCCCTGCAGGATGGAGGAAGTGGCCACGTGAGACTGCCAAAGCTGGGCACTCAGGATGAACAGGAGGGCACTGAGGTTTTGGTTCAGTTTGGCTGGCAGACGCGAGTTCACAAACGAGGGTCATGGGGCGTAAAGTAAAAGAGTCTGCAGCGTGTGAGATACCTTCTTTGTTCTCCTACTTTCTTCTTTCCTCTCTCCCAGACAGCACCTGAGGGTGGGAGGGACCTTGAATGTTGTAGTCTGGGTCCTGTTCCCTTCTCCTTATACAAAACAGACATTCCTTCAAACCTTATGCATACTGGCGGTAAAGCAAAGGAAGATGGGACAATCTGTCAAATATCTCAAGGTGTTGGCTGCACTGGTGAATTCTGAGGTCAGTTGTACTACGGTTGGATTAAACCAGCATGGCAAGTTAAATGAAATATGGCCAGTCCTCTAACTGTTTTTTAATAGCCCACTTCTAGACTTACGGTGTCAAGCCACCAAGCTAACAGGTGTTCAACACCAGAAAATCACCTGTAGTCTGACCAATATTGAGAGTCACACTCTATATTTTAAAAGTAAATCTTTTAATTCATGTCTGACGTTCCTTTGCCCTGGCCCAACAATGTCTACTCTTAGGCACTGTGATTCATACTAATTGGCAAAGCTCTATTGGATCACTGCATTCTATCCTCAGTGCTGGGATCAAAGGTCATTTGTAATTCTAGGGGCTTCATGCCCAGCAGGATAGCATTTTGCCTGTCAGACCCCAAATTGGTTTCTGATCCTCCACTGTTCACTGCCTTAGAGTAGCACCTTTATGACACAACTGGCAGAACCCATAGGGCAAATCTGTACTTGCTTGGGGAGAAAATCGAGTTTGTTTAAAAAAAAAAATCTAAAAAACAAAAAAATGAAAAAAAACTGGACCCTCACCTCTAAGGATCTCCATAGAAGCTAATCTTCAAACCAAAAACAACCTGTCCAAGGTACAAACTAATGTGAGATTCTGGGAAATCAGCTACATTTTAATATTTTAAAGGTTCTCAATGTACATATCTGCTGTAACAGAATGTAGACAGGGGAGAAAAAAGCAGTCATATGTTATCAGAAGGAGAAAGGTGGGAAAGAGATGAACAGGTGCTCCTCGTCCGAGAATGAGTCTCGTTTACAGTGTGAGTAGCCATAACTACACAGCAGATTTGTACAAATTCAATCAATGCTTGTTAAAACATTGAGTTTATTTTAAAATGTGGCCACTCTATGAAGGAACAATCAGCATTTGGACTCTAAGTGTATTTTTGATTTCATGATGCAGATAGAACTGACCTACTTCTCAGTGTGTTACAAGGGAAAACATCAGGGTGAAAGCGAGGCTTTGAACTTAGGAAGGCTGGCAGATGACATACCAGAGAAGAAAGCCTCTAACTCCGCTCTGCTGCAGAACAGAAAGCCCGCCTTTTACTCATCCTACTCCACATCAAGTCTTGAGCAGAGAAAGTGAAAGATGATTCAATTTCCACACTGGGTCACCCCATGCTCTGGGCTGCCAGGCGTGACAAATTACATGTGTGGGCATTTTGGTGTGACGTTCTGTCCACTGGGTCTGGGCTGACAGTAGCAGCTCATTTAACTTGTCTCAGATGGGCCTGGAACCACGGGGTAAAGGCCTGAATTTTTGCCACTGAAAGGCCCATCCTACCCATAAACCCTTTAATCAAGGAGAACCAGCTGTTAGCCAAGTGAACATCACTACCAGATGGCTTATAAAAAAGAAAATATAAACGAACAGGTCTAAAGGAATCTGTCTCTGGGTAACTGAAGTTTGAGATTATAGAGATTTTTTTTCCTAATTTCTTTTTATCCTAAATGTGTTTTGGAAGTTCTTCAGTATTGGGATAAAAGAGAATAGAAATGATCTTTGTCATTAATGTCAAAATGGATTCTTCATTTAGTCTGCTTGTTTTTTTTTTTTTTGTCTGTCATTTAAAAGATTTATATTTACTTAGAAATGTTGTAAACATATGGTAAAGAGCTTGGTGTTTTATTACATTTCTTGAAAATAGGTGAGTGGAGAAATGGAAAATAGGTTAATCTTTTAAACTGTATTTATAATTGCTTCCTTTCCAAAGCCAATGAGCATCTTTTTTCTCTTTTTATTTTAGGTCTCTTGTTGGTCATCAGCCATAGTGCACAGCATTTTTTAGAGGTGCCTACATGAACAGTACACACATACTCACACACTAACATCCACATACATCTACCTTTTCAGTGGCTTAGGCAGAGCAGCAAAAAACATACTTGTCTCATACCGAAGGGATTTCATTTACAAAAGTAAAACCCGTTATTGTCCTCTTTCTCTGCAGCCTCCCAATGCATTTCTACTGCTTTTCATAAAACACTGCTGCAAATAATCAAGCATGACCACTGACATCCACAAGATTGAGTTTTAGGAACCATTAAATTAGCTCACCCTCGTGGGAAGTCTCCTGCTCAGGCTGGTCTAAAGGTAATTATTCAGCAATTCCTACCTGTGCTTTTACCTTGTTCCTATACAGTGTTTGAATTTCATACACTGGTCAGGTCAACTTTTTTCCTCAGGAAAAGTCCAGCTATACATGTTTGATCCAGTACCTAAATTATAATGTTAACATGCACACTGGCATTTCACCTGGTTCTACAGAAGTGCTGATTAAAAGCACTCTTAAAAGTAGATCATATATTATATTAAAAACAAAACAGAAAAATCTAGGAGAAAAAAAAACCCTTAATAGGTGCCTAAATGAAAAAAAAATTGATCTTTTCATAGATAAAGAGTTAAGATTGAAACATCTGAACCACATCCACACACTGCTGAAGTACAAGAACCTGGCAGGTCCGTGTCCTGAAAAACCAACAAGCCATAACACTATCAAGTCAGACTCTGAGAACTCACTGTAAATCCAAAGTCCACATCACCACACTGTATGTCCTCCTGAATGTTCACTCGACTGTTAGTTAAAATAATTACTGCCATTTGCCACCTGCACTGCCAGCTACAGATAAGGGGGGAAACAGAGCTACCAGTGGCTGCGTGTATGAGTGTTGGCTGTATTTGCTTACACATTTTTAAACAAATTCAAAGGCTGCTTCAGCTGCAATTCAAAGGCTGAGAATTATACGTGAAACTGTGCTATAGTTGGTTTCATACAACAGACAGACAGAAGGGAATTTAAAGCTGGTTTAAGGAAGACACTACACCAGTTTAAAATTAGTTACTATGAGGGGAACAAAGGGAAAGAGGGAGGGAGGGAAGAAGAGGAAATGAAAAAAATAGAGCTACATACTGTGAAATGAACAAGTTCAGTTAGAATGTTCATCAGGATTTGGAAAATCATAATGCCATCTGCTACTCTGGACCTCAAAACATCAGAGATCTCCTGGGCCCAGACGCTTCCATTTCCAGGAGGAAGGAAGGAACTTACACTCCCTGGAATGCTGCCTCCATTCTGGAATGGAGGCAACACCCCAGCCGACCAGTTTGGAATCTCTTTTGAGAACATTTGTACTGCTCACATACACATTTTCCCTGGTTTAGAGAAAATTAACAGCCGGCAAAACGATTACAGCAACTCGGCAGTGAAGCAGAGCAGTGCCCCCAGCCCAAGCTGCTGGGTAACTGACCCTGGCATCCAACTTGGGCTCAGGGTGTGTAGGTCCCATCATGGTGGATTAAATGAGCATTGTCCTATGGCTGGGTAAGACTTCACAATACAGCAACACATGTTAAATGACAGCAGCCAAAACTGGCCCCACCAGGCAACTGCCCATTCACAGACCGCTATTCACAGGCCTCCACCACCAAGAAATTAATTCATTAATAATACATCAGGCTTCATGGACAATTCAAAGGAAATAACACAAAGCTACTTGTTCAATGACTGCCTAAAGATGCAGAATTTTTCCTGGTTAAAAAATCCCCACAAATCTAATTGACTTACTAAATCAAAATTATGGGGATGTTTATGTTAATATTTTGGTTAGTAAAAAAGAAGAAATGGATAAGGTCTATTGGCTGAATTCACTCAGTGCCACTTGGAAATAATAAAAATATAGATTTTTTTTCAGCAACAGTTAATAAAATCTAATTTTATATAATTGTGTGTTTAAAAAAACTTTTTTCTACTTCAAGTGACTTTGTACATCCTTCAGACTATGAGGAAAAAATTTTCTTATAACTTGTTTCTTCTGTAACATTTTGTATTCACTTCTTTCTTACTCCTCCCTTCTGACAACTCATAAATATGAATTAAATATAATTATAAATGAACAGAACATTAACTTTTGGATTACTGCTGTGTTTTGGTAGAATGTTAATGTCATTTCTAAAGAAACAGTTATTACCAATAGAAAAAGTAATTACTAAAGGAATCCTGGCCTTAATGCTAACCTATTTTCAATTTTCAAACCAGCCAAACTGAATTAATTTAAACACACTGGACTTTTCAAAGAAGGTTTTAGATTTCTAAAGATTGCCTTACATAAAAGAGGAATATCAGTTTTCAGGATCTCAACTATATATTCCCAACACTTTGAAACACAGGTCTAGTTGACAATATCGCCGAAAGGACAGGACCATTGTGTGCATATGCTTGTACTAACTTACTGAGTTTCTAATGCCTCAGTCATTAACTAATACAAGCTGCATGCACCATGAAATCCCACATCACAAAAACCTATTTGTGGGAGTGGTTGGAGTTAATCACTATGGTCAGACACCGTGGGTCTGCAGGTCCTGTCTCCCTTTAACCACCCGCAGTTATGTGCTGTGACAGGAACAGGCCATCCTTGGGATGCTGGGAATAGGAGTGGGATGGTGTTCCTTTCACTTCTTGCTAACTTCAGAAGCCAGAGTCATGGTAAAGTCTCTAAGGTAAAAGATGAGTGGAAATTATTTCCTCTGAAGTTGGTTAATCCCATTTTTTCTTTTCTTTTCTTTTTTTTTTGAGACACAGTCTCGCTCTGTTATCCAGGCTAGAGAGCAGTAGCGTGATCTTGGCTCACCGGAACCTCCACCTCCCAGGTTCAAGAGATCCTCCCACCTCAGCCTCCTGAGTAGCTGGGACTACAGGCACGTGCCACCATGCTTGGCTAATTTTTGTTTTTTTTTGTAGAGATCAGGTCTCACCATGTTGCCAGGTCTGGTCTCGAACTCCTGAGCTCAAGTGATCTGCCTTCCTTGGCCTCCCAAAGTGCTAGGATTACAGGCGTGAGCCACCGTGCCTGGCCTAACCACACTTTTGAATTTCCGGGAGGTATTATTAGGCAATCATTCTTGCCATCAGCATCCCCAACCCCTCAGCACCGGCTATTTTCATACCCTAGTGGCTTCTCAGGCACCCTGCCTAGGAATGAGTGATTCTACATGAATGAATTTTTTAAGATAACACATTTAAGAGCCAAACTTATTGTATTTCAATAGAAATCTTTCTAAAAGGATTCACGCTCCTCCATGCCAAATTAAACAGAGTACACAGAATATAATTCAATAAACTGAAAGATGTGCGGTCATTCATATAGACAGCAAAACTGAACTGAGTTGCAAAACACGTATGCCCTTTGAGCATGTCTGCAATGCTAAGTTGTCTTCTTTCACAGCTTTATAAAAAACCTCTTCCTTTGATGCCAAAATGTTCAGTGGTCACTTTGTACTTTCTTCAAATCAATGATAGTATAATGTAAGGAACCTTACCCTTTGATTGTCACTCAGTTTCCTTGTCTGTAAAATAGAATGTTGTGGGGAAAGAATGTGACAGGAAACACTGTGTAAACCACAAAGGTTAAGGCTTAGACTTCTGAATTCTGGTAGAGAACCATATCTATTAGCTAAGTATCTCCTCATCATATATTCTCTGTCACTTTTTGGATTTGTATTTCTGAGGTCTTGAAAAAAAAAGTGTTGAGATTTATGCATAAATGTCATTTGATGAATATTTACAAGAGCCTATAGGATGTTAGGTGCAGTACTAGGAAGACAGAAATAAAATGTCTAGGAACTTAGAGTCTAGTTGTTAAACTCATAATTGAATCTGGAGCAGGAATGAATATAGTTTTGAATGAGGTGCTCGGTGATCTCCCAAGAACAGAATGCTAATCATCTCATCCCTTAAAAATGCCTCTCTTTCCGTGTGCCCCATCTCAGGAGCGTACCACCATGCACCTGACTGCCCAAGCCCTGAGATTCATCCCTGACCCTACCTCCCTACCCTCCCTTATATCTAGTTATTTATCAAATGCAGTTAGCTCCATCTCCTAAATACCCTTCAAACATGCTAAGGCTGTCCTGATTAAACCCCTCCAATTTCTGATCAGAACTGCAGCTTCAATGTCCTTTCTAATCCATCTTCCACAGCCCTGCCACAGTGTAAAACACAAATCTGGCTATGTTGACCTCTTGCTTAAAACTCTTTCAGTCTCCCCATCCTCCCTCCCCTACAAATATCTCTAAGCATGGGGTATAAAGATCCTTCAAAATGTGGCCCTTGGTTTATATCTCATAATACTTGCCCAAACACCCCAGCCATACGGAACTCCCTGCAGGGGCCTCAGATCTCTCCAAGGCTAACTCTTATTGGCTATCCTTCAGTCTCCTCTCCTCTGCAGAGCTTCCCTGGTAGCCCCCATCTCCTCCACTGAGTTCTCTCCTCTGTGTTTCCCCAGCACCTTGGCCACACTTTAATTATAGAATTTATATGGCTACAAACATCATTAAATACCATATCGTAAATACCCATTTATGTGAGTGGTTAAAATGATAGTCACTGTGGTCCTCCGAGAGCCCAGGCCATCAAGTCTCGTATCACTTACATTACCTGCAGTTTAGTGATCTGCATATATGACTGTTTACTTGTCTGCCTCCCTGACTAGAGTAGCTGCTCTTTAATGGTGGAAAGAGCATCTTATTCATTCTCTATCCCCAGTACCGAGCTCTGGGATTAACACAGGTTTACAGAATGACTGTTTGGGCTATCATCAGTGGTTTTCAAACTATAATCTATGGAACTCTCAGTTCTTTTATGCAGGTGTGTGGGAAAGGGGGTGGAGATCTAAATCTCCCATACTCTGACCAAACCAAAATAGCTTCATGTTCATCTATTTTATAGGTTGGGTTTTTGAACAACATAAAGGGGTCAAGGGCTTTTAGAAATGTGTGAAAATCAACTATTGAATCAATGGGAAGACATAATCTGATTTGCAAATGTCTTCTAGAAATACTATTTTTATGCAAACAAAAACCACAATGAAATGTCACCTCACATTTTGTTAGGATGGCTATTACAAAAAAGTCAAAAGGTAACTAGGGATGGTGAGGATGTGGAGAAAAGGGAACCCTTATACACTGCTCATGGGAATGTAAATTGGTACAGCCATTATGGAAAACAGCATGGAGGAGGTTCCTCAAAAAACTAAAAATAGAACTACACTATTATTCAGCAATCCAACTTCTCGGTGTATATCTAAAGGAAATAAATCACCATCCTGAAGAGATATCTGCACTGCCATGTTCACTGCAGCATTATTCACAATAGCCAAGATAGGAAAACAACCCAAGGATCAGTCAATAGATGAATAAAGAAAATGTGGTATCGATACACACACCAAAATGGAATCTTATTCAGCCTTAAAAAAGGAAATCCTGTCATTTGCAACAGCATATGAACCTGAAGGTTCAGACAGATGAATATGCTAAGTGAAGTAAGTCAGACACAGAAACACAAAAACTGCATGATCTCACTTAATATGTGGAATCTAAAATAGTTGAACTCATAGTAGCAAAGTAGAAGAGTAGTTACCAGGGGCTTGGAGGGTGGGGGAAAGGAGGAGGTGTTCGTCAAAGGGGACAAACTTACTTTTATAAGATAAATATAGCATGGTGAGTATAGTTAATAATCCTGTATTATATATTTAAAATTTGCCAAGGGAGTAGATCGTAAGGGTTATCACCACACACACACACACACACACACACACACACACACACACACACACAGTAACTGTGTGTGGGGTTAGATATATTAGCTTGATTGTGGTAATCCTTTCACAATGTATATGTTTATCAAAACATCACATTGTACACCTTATATATACTTTCTATTTGTTAATTGTACCTCAATAAAGCTGGGGAAAAATATAACTTTCACATTCCACAAGGCACAACTGTATTCAAAACTTATGTGTATCTTTACTTTGTCTCTTATTTCTTTCTTCCTGTTCTTGATCAAAGAAAGCAGCATAAGAAGAGGGTGAGAGAGAGAAAATGTTGCCATATAGGGGCAGTCTCCTTCAATCAGGAACAGGTGGTTTATCCTAGAGTTCATTTGGAATGCATATGATACTCAAAACACAGTGTCCCTTGTAGGAGCACTGTAACAATGCCAGGGTTCTGGGCCAATAGAGAGGTAGGACTGTGGCAAGCCACAGCTCTAGGAAAAGGGTCTTTGTGCCCTAGTGTCGGGGAGAGATGCTGGGCTTTCTCCATTAGGTTTGTAGCTGAAAAATGGGGATCAACGGGAATGCCACAGTGAGGATGTGGGGAGGACAATGGAAAGAGGGTGGACAATTGAGTCATGAGCAAGAAGACAAGGAAGGGGCATCCTTGCTGTGGGGCCTGGCCTGGGGTCCCTGATGATAAGAAGGACTAAAGTGGATTTGCTTAAGATGGAAACAGACTTTCTTGGCAAAAAGCCCTGAATTCAACAGCTCATCATTACAAAATCCCACTTATAAAAGTCTATGTCTTCTGCAAGTTCTTATGACTCTATTTAACCATAAAACTTAATGAAGACATAAGACAGCCTCTACTGTTTACTTATCTGTCTGGCTGGCATATGCACATCATTATGGTGGTACTAAAAAGAATCATTATGAATAGGGACAATCATCTACCCCACCAAACACCTGGACTCACAAGAGGCCTCACATGGACTCTTCACTTGGACATGGCTCCCCTGATGCTTTCTAGAAATGCTAGTGAAGATGACCAGTGGTGGAAGGAGGCACTGTTTGATGCCAGCCCAGCCCAGATGCTCAGTGAAGAGGATGGAGGTTAACCACATAGCTAGACACTTCTACCTATGCGAGTCAGGCAGACTAAGGGGCAGCTAATATTTCTGTTCTAGAAGAGGGTGACACTGAACAAAGGGGGATGAGAAAATGGAGGACTGGGAAAGGGAGGAGAAAAATAAGGGAAGAGCCTACTTTATAACAATGTTACTAAAAAGCTTCTAAAAGCCGGGAGTGGTGGCTCACACCTGTAATCTTAGCACTTTGGGAGGCTGAGGCGGGCGATCACTTGAGGTCAGGAGTTTGAGACCAGCCTGGCCAACATGGTGAAACCCTATCTCTACTAAAAACACACAAAAAAATTAGCTGGGTGTGGTGGTGCACACCTGTAATCCTAGTTACTTGGGAGGCTGAGGTGGGAGGATTGCATGAACCCAGGAGGCGGAGGTTGCAGTGAGCCAAGATTGTGCCACTGCACACTCTACCCTGGGCAAACAGAGCAAGACTCCATCTCAATCAATCAATCAATACTTAACAGCTAGCTTCTAAGCTTCTCCCTCAGTCTCATTTCTCCTACTACCCACCTCAACAGAACTGTCTTAGAAAAAAATACAGATTTCAACATGTCAAACCTTCCAAGCCTATCCCTTGGCTACAGGGTAACACCTACGCTTTTTGGCACACATTTGAGATGCTCCCTGTATTTTTTTCTAGCTTCACTTTGGGCCAACCATTAGTCTTCAAAGCTGCCTCACACTTAGATACCTATGGTGGTGTCCCTCCCTCTGCTGGGGCAATCTTCTCCCCACTTTCATTTTGTGAATATCAAGGTATTTCCAAAGCCCAGCTCAAATATCATCTCCTCTCTGATGCTCTGTTAGCTTCCCACATCATCCAACCTTGCACAGCACTGTTTACATAGCTTTATTATAGTTTTTAACATAATGAATCAAATCTAATTCGTGAGTTTGTCTTCCACTAGATCATGAAGTCATCCAGCACAGGGATTTATCCCGGCACCTGGCAGAGATCACGGCCCAAAGAGGAGCTCAATAAATGTCCCTTGAAGTAAATAAAAATACAAATTTTTCTAGCTGTGGTAGTCTTCTACGAAATGGAATGTGGTTTAAGTGCGTCTTCTCTTTTCTTCTGCTGAAGCCCATCCTATCCAGCCAAGCAACTAAACACAGGCCATCACAGAGAAACTCTTTGCTTTCTATTTTTCTCTTTGACATTTAAAATTTAGATAAAATTCACAAAAAATAAAATTCACCCTTTTAAAGTAACAACCCAGTTCCAAAATACTTCTACCACCCTAAAAAGAAACCTTGTACCTGTGACAGTCATTCTCAATTCCCTTCTCCCCTCCAGTCCCTGGCAATCACTAAGTCATTGACTTCCCGTCTCTATGGACTTCCCTTTTGTGGACATTTCATAGAATATGTGGCTTTTTGTGTCTGGTTTCTTTCATTTAGCATGTTTTCAAGGTACATCCGTACTGCAGTATTTATCAGTACTTCATTCCTATTTATAGTCCAATGTGAACTTCTGGATTCTTTCTACGTTTGGGCTATTATGAACAATGCCGCTATGAATGTTCATGTATAAGTTTTTATGCGGACATATGTTTTCCATTCTCTTGGATATATACCTAGAGGTGGAACTGCTGGGTCATATAATTGTTCTATTTTAGCTTTTTGATGAATGGCCAAGCTGTATTCCACAGCAACTGTGGAACCATTTTACATTCCCACTAGCAATTTATGTGGGTTCCAATTTCCCCACATTCTTGTCACCAATTGTTATTTTCTGTTTTTCTTTTCTTTTTTTTTTAATTACAGCCATCCTAGTGGGCATGAAGTAGTCTCTCATTGTGGTTTTGATTTGCATTTCCTTAATTAATTGTTGAGCATATTTTCATGTGCTTATTGACCATTTGTTTATCTTCTTCAGAGAAATGTCTATTTAAATCCTCTCCCCATTTTTAAATTGGCTATTTGTCTTTTTATTTATCATTGAGTTGTAAGAGCTCTTTATATATTCTGAATACCAGGCCTTTATCAGATATATGATTTGCAAATATTTTCTCCCATTCTGTGGGTTGTCTTTTCACTGTCTTGATAGTGTCCTTTGACACACAAAAGTTTTTAATTTTGATAAAGCCCTTCTTTTGTTTTTGTTTGCTTGTGCTCTTGGTGTCATAGCTAAGAAACCATTGCTAACCTAAGGTCATGGAGATTTACATCTATGTTTCCTTTTGAGAGTTTCGTAGTTTTTACTCTTACATTTAAGTCTTTGATCCATTTTTTGAGTTAATTTTTGTGTATGATGCAAGGTAGGGGTCCAAATTTATTCACTTACATATGGATATCCAGTGGTCCCAGCACCATTTGTTGAAAAGAGTATTCTTTTGCCACAGAGTGGTCTTGGCATCCTCAGCAGAAAACAACTGACCATGCATATATAAGTTTATTTCTGGACTTTGAATTCTATTCCATATGTCTATCCTATACCACTACCATACTATCTTGATCAGTGTAATTTCGTAGTAAGTTTTGAAATCAGAAAGTATAAATCTTGCAACATTGTTTTCTTTTTTTTTTCCAATGATTGTTTTGGCTATTCTGAGTCCCTTGTATTTCCACGGGAATTTTAGGATTAGTTTATCCATTTCTGCAAAAAAGCCTACTGGGATTTTAACATGATTACATTGAATCTGTAGATCAATTTTGAGAATATTTCCATCGTAACAATATTAAGCCTCCCACTTCATGAACATAAAATGTCTTTCCATTTCTTTCTTTCTTTTTCTTTTTTTTTTTTTTGAGAGGGTGTCTTGCTCTGTCACCCAGGCTGGAGTGCAGTGCTCTTATCTTGGCTCACTGCAACCTCCGCCTCCTGGGTTCAAGTGATTCTCCTGCCTCAGCCTCCCAAATAGTGGGGATTACAGGTGCCTGCCACCCGGCCAGGCTCATTTTTGTATTTTTAGTAGAGATGGGGTTTCACCATGTTGGTTAGGCTGGCCTCGAACCCCTGACCTTGTGATCCACCCGCTTTGGCCTCCCAAAGTGCTGGAATTACAGGCGTGAGCCACCGTGCCCGGCCTGTCTTCAGTCTTTGTACTCCTGATAGTGACCTTAGCAAAACTAAAAAGTACCATATGAAATCAGCACTTTGGGAGGCCAAGGTAGGCGGATCACTTGAGGTCAGGAGTTCGAGAACAGCCTGGCCAACATGGTGAAACCCCGTCTCTACTAATAATACAAAAAATTGGCCAGGTGTGGTGGCGTGTGCCTGTAGTCCCAGCTACTCGGGAGGCTGGGACAGGAGAATCTCTTGAACCCAGAAGGCAGAGGCTGCCGTGAGCGGAGGTTGTGCCACTCCACTCCAGCCTGGGCAACAAGAGCAAAACTCCATCTCAAAAACAAAACAAAACAAACAAACAAACAAAAAACACCGAAGACAGATGGTCAGGTTGTTGGGACAAAAGGTAGCCACCAACAAGAATGAGGAGTGCCCATAGAGAACAGAGGCAATCACAAGAGGGCATAGGAAAAGCACTATGCAGAGCAGTACAGCCATGTAAGGCGTGTTAGCCTGGGGGCAAAGGGCTCTATACACTTCAAGAGGCCCGAGAATATCAATGTCAGCGCCAAACACTCTGGCAAAATGGTTGGTAAAATTCAGTGAAAGAATAAGGTAAACCCCACACAATTTTACAGCCCTGGAGGGCATCAATACATCAAAGTTTACGTTCAGTACCATGTTCAGAACAAGGGACTAAGTCATTGAGAAAAGGTTAAATGATATTCACCACAATCCGTCAACAGGCTGCCAAGAACAAATAGATTTTAGAAACATTTCTTTCTAAAAATGCAAATTTCTCATAGCTGTCAGAGCTTACAGTCATAAATTTCAGTTATCTAGACAATAGGGGCCGACTTATTCCCCAAAGATATCAGATGGCTAAGGCTTCAGGTACACATAGACACACATCACTTATAAAGAACCAAAGCACTTTACAACGCAGGTATTCAGGGACTTAGGGAGGACCTGATTACATAAGGACCTTAAGGTAAGAAGTTCTGTTGAGAAGCAACTCTGAGGCACCAGATGATGTCTTCAAGCTGTCACTTATACCTGAGCTAGCCAGCGACAATCCAGAGAAATGCCACCCACCAAAATTTACTTGGACCACCAAGATTTCTGATTGGAGCTCAATTCTCCTGTTACTTTGGCCACCCTCCCAGTTCCTGATCTGTGGTCTGAGTTTCATGGTCATGGTTCTTATTCCTATTTAGTTTTTGGTGTCTTCTGTTTGGACATCTGGTAGCTAACTCTGGCTTTGTTCCATGATTCCACCTCCTGACTCCCAGAGTGGCTCTAACATTCATCTTTGGCCACTCCAGGACTGGCTCTTGCCCACCTTAGTGGTGTTTTACTACATCTTCATTCTTTGCCAGGCCATAACAGGTTAAGCTGAATCCACACAATAAGAAAATATGTTACACTGGGCTTTGCGATAGCTATTTTGTATGTGACGCCAAATATACCCATCTTGTCTGAACTTCCCTCAGGGGAAGTAATTTTTGATCTGACTTTTCTCTAACAGGAAATAGTATATACTAGCATCAGGTACCCACTTCACAACGGGGTAAATCCCACTCCCAAGCAGTAAAACGGCTCAAATCCCAACTGGGCATATTCATTCACAAATAAAAGGTCTAAAAGTCAGATGCAAATGAAGATAGCTAGCTAATTGCCCTGTGGGAACTAAAGGGGAAGACTTAGCCCTGGCAAGCAGTTAGGGAAGTTTGAGAAGTGGTTTTCAAACTTTAATGTGCAGAGTTACCCGAGAAACTAGTAGATTCTAGGCACGATCCCTAGAAAGTCTAATTCAGTGATCTGGGCCCAGAAATTTGCATTACAACAAAAGCCTTAGGTAATTCTGATGCAATCAGTCCTTGGTCCACCCTATGAGGAACACTGCATCACAGCAGTGAGAACTCTGACAGACACATAGGACAAGTGCAGTAAGTACAGGACCCCACCAATCCTTCCTTTCCGAGATGCTATGATTCATCTTGTCTAAGGCAGGTCATCTGGCCAATCCTTTCCTAATACTTTTATTGCAGAATATCAGCTCAGTTCCAAGATCAACCTGGTTTTAGCAAAGGCAATGTTCATTTCCCAAGTTTTTACAAGGAAGATGGTTTTAGAGTAAACAGGAATATATGTCTAAGTTACATTTTTCTCTTGACTAAGAAAGAAATGCTATGAAGAAAAATATATCATTTAAGTTACACATTATTGTTCTTCATCAATCTTCATCCCTTAAATAGAACATCTCCCCATGGTAATTTCAAAAGTCTCATGATTTTGCCCAAATTAAACAAGTAAGATATTTTAAATTGAACAGCAATAACTGTTACTTTAAATAAGGAATGAAAATACCTATTTGATGCAGAAAACATTCAAATGAGCTGTCCAGAAACACACATAGTATTGGTGAGGAACGCCTTTACCTGGATGTTCTGATGCCTAGGAGCCTGGCAGACCAACGGTAGAGCCCAGGAAACACAGAAGGCTGTGCACGAAACTGGGTAGGCAAGTTTCCCCAGACACTTCCTCAAGCAAAACTGGAGGGGGACCTCAGGAAAACCAGTTAAATTGGGAGGATTCTGATGGGGTTAGTAGGCTTTTGGAATCTAAGATAACAGAGGATATTGATGAGCTATTAGATCCAGGGGGTCTATCTGATATTTGAGATAATGGAGCCTCCATTTGTTTCAGGACGATGCCTTCATTTTTACATCAACATGGTTTATGGCTTGCAGGGGATATATGGACTGACTGATGCAACCATTAAGGATGTTAGAGCCCCACTCTTACTATTATTGTGATATGTGTGTGTGTGTTTGTTTCTTTCCTAGGAGGATCTTTATTTTTTCTCCCAAATTTCATAACTGGTTATGCAGATGTTTAATTGAGAGGAATAATTATGAATTACAATTTTTTCTTTCAAACTTTCCTATCTGAATCATTTACTGCCTTCCCTCTCTAATTACAACTGTTTTAAATATTATAAAATTAAAGTTTAAAAAATAAACATTGCTAGTAGGCAAACCCAAGCCCCAAAAAGCTCAGTTTTTAAAGAAAATGTTAATGTTTCTTGAAAGCCTTGTGTATTCTAAGATTGATGGTTTACAGAAAAGGAATTTAAAGTCAGAATAAGAAGTAGATGAAGTCGATTGAGAGAGAAAGGCAGGTAGATTAGCACCATGAAGGCAAAGGAACAGTGGAATTCAATGGATAAGGATGATCAGAAGTAAGCTCAATCAAAATGTGAGAATACAGGTTTCCAGCTACTAGAATACACAAGATGTTAGGGACATATTCTGAGAAAAAATGCCTAATTAGGAAATTAAAGCTGAACTGTTGACCTAGAGTTTTTGAGCCCTTTTATCACTCTGATATGCTTTGAGTAAATAACTCAAGGCAGGCAAATTTCATCCAGCTTATGCTTGCTCTTCAACTCTGACCCCTGCCTACTGAATGACTTTAAATAACTGTTGCAGAAAAAAATGATATCATTTTAATTTCCAGCTCCATCCCCATCTGGCCAGGGAGAGGGTCAATTAATATTATTGTGTTTTGTCTTTAGGGCATCTGATGCCCCTGAGGACCAGCCTGCGGGATAGTCTGTTTTTGCAGGGTTTCTTGGCCAGAATCAGAAGAGTGGGATTCAGGACAAGGCCAGTTCACGTAACACAGCTCAGAGCCATACAACACAACTTGCTCCAAGGATGTTGGGCATTGTGCTTCATTAGGAAACAAAATATAAGCTTTCCACACCATTAGGAATGACTTTAGGAGTGAAAGCACATAAGACGATGCCTCACCTCATCAACAATGCACTGCAGAAGCTGGAGAGGCTGCAATGGAAAAGAAGAGAGGAAAAAGTATTAGCCTCTATGCAATATCTTTACAGTGGAGTGGAAAGAAAAAATCATTAATGCAATAAAATATAGCAAGATTAATCAACAACAGCAAACTCTTATAAAAACATTGATGCTCAGGATGTTCTATTATTTCTAATGGTACCTAATCTAATACAGGCAGTTAAAGGTTTGCATTTTCTTCAAAATGCAATTTGCTAAGTTTAAAACAAGGCATTCAAGCATGCAAAGGAAGCAGCCATCAGGAAAAAGAAAAGTGAATTTTTTTCTGAACTCATAAAGCTTACCATTAAAGATCCCTGGTTTTTCTGAATCTGAAAAAAGGCAATATGTAATTAGCATGTCATAATCAAAATGACTCACTTGGACACATTATGATCACTGAGAGAAAATTATTGCATTGCTGGTGGCAATTTGTGGGCATGTGTTAACACAATTTACATAATGAAAATACACAAATGTTAATAGCTCGCTTCTCATTTATAGGCGAAAGTCAGCAGAATGTTAATTTCACACAACACTTTTTAGTACCCTCCAGGTTGTATTAGAATAGGGAGAAAAACCATAATCCATTTCAAAAGGCTGTTTACGATTCAGATATAAATAATGTTTTATATTGCTAGATTGTGAACACTGGGCTTAATGTTGCAATCATTGCTAATGTTACGAAGCTCACTCTTTTTAAATTAAAAACCGATTTATTTAAAATTGAAATTAAATCATAGTCAGAAATTAGAATTTTGGATTCCTGCCAGTGTCTGCTCACAATCCCCTATTTTGTGAGGAAAACTTTAATTATGTGGTTGAAGTATTTGCACCTAACTTAGGAGTGGGGTAACGACTCCACCTTTTCCAAAGTTCCTTCTGCCTGTTTCCAGGGCAGCAATGCTCTCTGGGAAAATCAAATTCATGGAAGTTTCACACTGATTTTTAGGCAATAAAAGCAGAGTCCAGTAAGAGCGCATTTCTGATCAACATTCTGAAGGCAGGCTGCTCACACATTTAACACTGATAAACTGCATTTCTTAGAAAGCTACTAAAACGTGACATAAAAATTAATAAAACATCCACTTAGTCATTAAAGTACTAAACACTTCAGTGCCTCCCCATCCAGGAAAAATAAAGCTTACAGTTATTATAAACTCAATGAAAATGAAACTCCAGGTACTACATTTTCTAACAGAGAACTTTTCAGGAACCAAATACTGATGGGTCAACTGTTTTCTGAGATAACTGGGCTCCAACCAGCCGGTAAAATACAGGGAAACTAGTAATAATCCCTTATATGTTTTTAAAGGTGTTTTAAAAAATTCTTTCCCATATACAAACTCATTTGATCTGTACAACCACCCTGAGTTTGGCAGGGATGATCATCTTTATTCTATGATGGGAAAGCTGGGCCTATCAGAGGACAGTGTCCGGGCCTGAGGCCTCAGGGCCAGGGTGTGGTGGTGCTGGGGCTCCTCCAGAGCTCCTTTCCTTCCAGCATCTGTATTACACCTGCCTATGATCATAGAGTTATTTAAAACAACTGTATTTGTATACATTTATACTTGGTATGGTATTGTTGATAAATTATCCATTTTGACATGTTGGTTCCTCTCACCTAGACTGTGAGTTTGTCAAGAGCTGCAGCTATGTTTATGCATTTCTTTCGCATCCATGTGGCTGATCAGCACACCCTTCTTCCTACTGCCTGAGTGTTTTAAAAAGTGTTTTCCCATATATTTGCCAAATGAACACGGCGCCCACTCATTGCTCTTATTGGCTTTTCATCACTTCCTCCCCAATCACTACTTTCAGAAACCTCTGTCCCAGGTTGACTGGCTTAGTCTATGTTGATAGTCCCTGCTTGATGTTGTCCTGAATTACTGCTTCTTCTGGTTTCTCCAGTCCATGAGTATTTCCAGACAAGATTCTGCTGGTAAAGATTTACATTACAAGGGAAGGCGGAGCTGTAACCACCACCCTGAAGTGGTTAAGAATTTCAGTAACAAGCCAAACTACCTTTAAAAAAATACTGAAAAGCCTGGATAACCTCTCCTATGACATGAGATATCTATGGAGTTTGCTTTTATTTTTTTTTCAAGCACACACTGATACTCCCCCCACCCCTACATTCCTAGTAAGATATATCTACTTCAACAGCGGAGTTATTTGTAATGAACAAAGAATCAGAAATCCATTTCTGACATCAAAGAGAATGTGTTTCACGAATTTCCAAGAGTCAGGGGGATGACAACATTCTCTGAGGAGAATATGCAGCAAACATTCTAAGTGAGAGGTTTTGAAATGAATTCAGAAATGGATTATGAAACACTGTCCCCAGAAACACATGAGTTGTGTGAATCAGATTAACTGAGGGGAGGAAACTTCCTCATGAACTGAGGTCTTAAAGTCTCTAGTTTGCCCTATTTTGCAGGTTAAAAGCTTAGTCTAAGTCAACTTAAAACTGTACTATTTATGCTTGCTCTTCATTAAAAGAAAGAGAAAAACAGCAATATCAAAGTCTTTTTTTTTATAATCTTATAACTATACTGTTTTGCCCAGGTTTTTAGAGAGAGACGTTATCAGGTTTTATTATACAGTTTTGATAGCAACATATTATATGAAATCATCTTCATAAATTTTGTATTAAGGTAACAGTGCCAGTACCTGAAATTGATTCAAAATGCTTAAGATACTCAATTACTTTTTAACAGTTACACAATGCAGTGACTTACATCTTCTATTTCACAAGAATTTGATGATGCAACATCATTGTAATTGATTCATTTTCTCAATTAAATAAAGCTACTGTGCTTTTCTTTATAATGAATGCCACATAGACCACAGAGTTAGATGTATTATCTCCTTTTTCTGTCTCAGATATATTGCCATAAAGGCTGTATTCTGTTCCTCTGTTAATTCCACCAGAAAATTTAATGCCACAGTCATATTTTTAAAATTCTGAACTGCCATGTACTCGGCTGTATTTATATTAGGCATATTTTTCACTGCTAAACTCTTTGTTGTTTACCTTTTTCAAGATCACATTACTGTATAGGCACAGCAACCATAAAACAGATCCAAACAGTCAACCTCCAGTCATTGCCTCTGCTTTTGCACACAGTTCATGAAAAAGTGAAGCCCCTAGTTTATAGCACATTAAAAGTGGAACCAAGGGTCCTCAATATAAAATGTTGGCTTTGTGAATGCCTATCTTTATTCTGGGTCTGCCTTCCGAATGCTTAGCTGTGAGAGCAGAGTTCAGAGGAACGCAATAATATTGTTAGGGCTGATGTACTGCCTGCACCTCACAACATATGAAATGCTGTTTATAACTAACTTGTCCAAGCCCTCATTCCTGCTTATACATTTTGCGTGTGTTGAGTGTTTTCTACGTCTAACTAGTACTTTGGGACAATGAGAGAACAGTAATTGTTCCAGTCACACACTTTGTTAATCAGTCTCTAGAACTAGTTGCATTTTGATAGATGAACTTCTTCCCTTTTCTGGGCATAGATTCTTTTTTTCTTTCATTAGCTGTTAGATTCAAGATTTAAAACCACACTAACAGAGGATAGTTACGTCTCATTCTGATGTAAGGCAGACTCTTATGTGTTTAAATGGGGAAGAATGACTTCATAGAAGGTAGCCACAAGTACCAGTTAGGTCTTGGTATTATAGTAACATTTATCATATATTTCCTTACAAGGACCATCCAGTTAGCAATTAGAAAATTCTTATAACATGACTTATGACTGTGAAAAATGATGCTAGAAAGGAAACTGCCAATGTAGAAGTTTGCTTGTGGGGCCTCAACTATTTAGCCAATGGCTCTGGTGATAAAAAGCAATTTTGGAAGTCTCACTTTATGCTTTGCTCTCTGTAGAGGAGCTTTTTACATAAGTGGTAAAACAGATCTTGCTACCAGCCCCTTTTACATTATATTCAGAGGCACAATCAGAAAACTAAAATGAATCTACCTATGTAACTTAGAGAAGACACCAGCTATAGCTTTCATTTTCTCTTTTACTCTCTGAAATTATGGCTTGCCCTGCAGCTCTTGTCTGGAAGATTTATGTGTGACCTAGGTCAGATCTTCCAATATCAGTTGACAAATTTTCTCTTTACATATTTACTGCTTTTCAAGCTTGTATTATTTTCTCTTAAATAGAAAGAAGAAATATAAAATTAAATCATATGGTTGGAATTTTTAAAGAATAGCATTTTCATTTGTTGTGCTACTGGCATCACATTCTAGCTTTCAATGTTGAGCTCTTTATTCTTTTTTTTAAAACTTCAAATTTTAGGAGCTGTGGCTATTTTGCAAGGACTCTCTTTTCAAATCAGATGCATTAAGCTATAACCCTGGCTAAATATAAACAGGGATTATGGGAAACTGAGACATTCATATTCTAAATGAAGAATTATGATCTAAAGTATTTATGAAAGGAAGGAACCCCAGAGATGATCTAGTTCAATCTACTCATTTTGCTTTTGGGAAGCTGAGGCTCAGAGGGGAGCAGCGCCCAAAGTCATAGATAGTGCCTGGCCTGACCCTGACGGCTGGGTTAGGAGACTGTCCACTGTGAGGAAAATGCATGAACTTTGGAGTAAGAAAGACCCCTGGGATTCTAGTCAGATGCCCATGGTCCCCAGAAGCCCCCTCCCTTCAGTGGGGCTTAGAGCTCTCATCTACAAAGTGAAGGAATGAGCTAGAGAAGCCCAAAGATTCCTTGAAGCCAGAGCTTCCCATTCAGGAGCCATGTTTATTTTTCCTACCCAAGGGCAGGTACCAGCAATCAATCTAATTTTATCTGGCACTGTGCTGGATATTAAAACTTACAGACATACAACCTCCAATCCATTATAACTTGCAAAAACAAAGTGTCCATATCTCAAAAAGCCTTCAATGAGAAAAACAAAACCACTGCTACATGATAAGCTTTATATACATTGCCTAGTACCACTAACTTAAAGAGTTCCCAAACAAATCACTTTTAAATAAAGGAAGAGAACGAAATTTACTCTGGCTAACTACAAATGGGACTTTTGGCAAACTGATATGTGAAGATACTAAATGCATTCAGAAACAAAATAAATGGATAATATATACTACTTCCAATAATTTCAGGTGAACATGTATAATTCACTTGTGCAATCCTATCTCCCCTGTTCATCAGCCTCTGTCCTTGCTCAAGTTCTTACCATGTCTGTGGGTCTATTAGTATATTTTCACAGGACCTAAAAAAGTCACAGGAAGATTTAGCAGGCAGCTACTCAATAGGTTATAAGAAGGAACCAATGATTCTCGCATTCTAAGATCTATTCACTGGCACCTTCTCTCTGGCGCAAATCTCAGACTCCAGCTGGGGTGCTGTATTCAGGAGTGACCAGTTTTGAAAAGCAAAAACTACATATCCCTGAATTTAGCAAGCAGCTAGGTGGGACAGAAAGGCTTTAAGATGCCTACAGGAGGGCACAGCTCTGATGGGACCAGACAGAAAATCATCACAGCCATAAATTAGTTTACTTGGCCTCACTGCTTCCTGAGTATCAAGGACAATGCATTTTCACACAAAATACAACAGCTGGAGCATTGAGGTACAGCGAAACATTATTCATTTGCTGGGTCTGCCAGTCAGTGAGCAGGAAAAAAAAAAAAGACCTGGCTGCCAGTTCATACTGTTTTATCCTTTGTGTATTTAAAATTGACATAGCTCATGTCCCACACCACATAGGTGTATAAGAGCCACAGTAAATCTTCCTGTTGGTAATTGCACATTTTAATGTTTAGACTTGAATTTTGCAAGGAAAGCAAGGGCTTAGAATTGTAATTTAAAATGATTAATGTGAATTATAAAATCTTTTTCCTGATGGTATGAGGTCTGTCCACAGAGTCCATTAAGTACCTAAGTTTTGAAGATTTTAGACATTTGCCATATCAAACTTTTCTCCTTTCTTTGTCCCAAAAGAAGGGTGGCCTTATTTCAGAATCCAGTTTAAGAATATTAATTGTGTGTGGAGACATGGGAAACGGGCAGCTGGGGGAAGGAGGTGTTGCTTTTTCTGAGAACGGTCCTTTAGATTACTCTACTCTTTATGGTGAAATAAATCTGCTACAGCAACATTTTAATGTTTCAAAATGTCTGAGAGGGTTTTTCCGGAGCTTTCATTTAGTTTGCACCTCTCTTGGCTTAAATCCTCTACATGATGTTGGAAGTCACCTAGTACAATTCTTTGCCTAATGTAGAAATTCACTTTATAATATTCCAAACATATAGGTATTCTGTCTTTGCTACAAGACTTCCAATGATGAGATTACAATGATTCTCTTTTGGGCAGATTAAACTGTTAACAAAGTTGTTTCTTGGCCGGGCGCAGTGGCTCACGCCTGCAATCCCAGCACTTTGGGAGGCTGAGGCGGGCGGATCACGAGGTCAGATCATGACCATCCTGGCTAACACGGTAAAACCCTGTCTCTACTAAAGATACAAAAAATTAGCCGGGCGTGGTGGCAGGCACCTGTAGTCCCAGCTACTCGGGAGGCTGAGGCAGGAGAATGGCATGAACCTGGGAGGCAGAGTCTGTTTGCAGTGAGCTGAGATCGCGCCACTGCACTCCAGCCTGGGCGACAGAGCAAGACTCCCTCTCAAAAAAAAAAAAAAAAAAAAAAAGTTCTTTCTTATTTTGAATCCAAGAAGTATGTCTTTCTGTAAGATGTGCCCACGATCTGGAGCTATGGCATATAAGTTTAATGACAGCTCTTCATATATTTGAAGATAGCAGTCATGTCTCCACAATGTTGTCTTTCTTGAATGAACATCCCTGTTTTCTTCCTTATGATCAGTTGGTATTTTGGTTGCCCTCTATCCTTCTCCCCTTTATTACTAAGGATACTCCAACAACACTCCCCCACCCCCAAGAAGCCCGTGTGTTCCATGGGAAGATGACTTCACCCCCAGCTCTAGGGTATGGTAGGTGGTTCAGGCCTAAATTAGTCAGCAACATCTAAATCCCCTGGGCACAGGGAGTTGAACTGGTCCAATGAAACTGCAGCCTAAGGCCTTTGGTTGCTTCTGAGGAAAAGAGACCTGCTGTTCCCCTCTCAGACAGGAAGTGGGTTGCTCCAGGAACCCCAATAACCATTCTCGGTCTGTGAAGGAAGAAGCCTACTAAGGAGAGAACCGAATATAAATTGCTGAGTCAAGTCCCAGCTAAAACCAGCAAGCAAGACTAGGCTTTACAGTCATGCAGTCCAGTTATTTCCCCTTGTGATTAGGGCTCCTTTGAGTTGAGTTTTCTGTTACCTGGACGTGAAAGCTGCCTGAAGAACCCAGGCATGATTTCCTATTCTCCACCACCACAGTCACCTTTCTCTGAATTTGTTTCCATATGTGTATGTTCCTCATAAAGTATGACACCCACACCTGAACACAGACCTCGGATTGACGGGCTTAGATCACTATGTTTTGGACCTGATACACCAGACAGCCGAGACTCAAGGAGGCTAAAAGTGCATTCACTTTTTTTTTTTTTTTTTTTTTTGAGACGGAGTCTCATTTTGTCACCCACGCTGGAGGGCAGTGGCGTGATCTCAGCTCACTGCAACCTCCACCTCCCCGGTTCAAGCAATTCTCCTACCTCAGCCTCCTGAGTACCTGAGATTACAGATGCATGCCACCATGTCTGGCTAATTTTTGTATTTTTAGTAGAGACGGGGTTTCGCCATGTTGGCCAGGCTGGTCTTGAACCCTTGGCCTCAAGCGATCTGCCTGTCTCAGCCTCCCAAAGTGCTGGGATTATAGGCATGAGCCAGCACGCCAGGCCATGCATTCATATTTCTGATAGCCTTATCACACAGTTGGCTCAAATGAGAGAAGACCGAGAAGTATATAAATCTTACTGAAAGAAGTATATAAATCTTTTTTATATACTGAAAAAGAAATCTGAGACTGAAAAGGAGACACTTTTTTTTTTTGTTGAGACAGGGTCTCACTCTATTGCTCAAGATGGGGTGCAGTGGTGCAATCATAGCTCACTGCAGCCTTGACCTCCCTGGACTCAAGTGATCCTCCCACCTCCGCCTCCTGAGTAGCTGGGACTACAGGTGTGTGCCCATGTGAAGACAAGTTGTCACATATCCTCAGAAGGTGTTATGCTCAGGTATTCATGCTGGCTGGATAGAGTGGGAGGATGGGACATGGAAGAAAAGAAAGGGGCCAAAACAATTGATTTAGAGCCTCAGGATTTGTGTTCTTGGTTCCCTCTGATTGCAAACATGTAAAAAGTAAACTTGGGCTACATAATTACTTTATTGATTTCATATATGTTTATTAAGTCCTTATGCTATGCCAGGCGCTATACTAGACTCTAGGACCCAAAAGATGGATAGAATACAATTGCTGGCCCACAGAAATGAGTGATTTATTAAAGGTTCCTGAAACCTAGTAGCAGGGCTAAGATTTAATTAAGCACAGGGCTTGGACTCTCCTCTAAAAGTCACTCAGTATTTGGACAAAATACAAGTCCTCTGGAGTTTTGCTTTCTTCCCTCAGGGCTCTATAGATTTCTAAGACAGCTTCCCCCCATCCTTCCAACCCCTAAAGCTCCCTACCACATGGTAATGTTTCTAGGCATTGTAAGACAGGTTGCTGCATTAGTTTTGGTTCCACATATCACTGAACATTTTTTTACCATGATATATTTGGATGTGGCCTACTGAGATTTTGAGATCAGTTGTATTGCAGCCAATACATGGTTCATATGGGATAAGGAGGGAAAGAATCTTAAAATTGGCCAGGTGCAGTGGCTCACGCCTGTAATCCTAGCACTTTGGGTGGCCGAGGTGGGTGGATCACCTGAGGTCAGGAGTTTGAGATCAGCCTGCCCAACATGGCGAAACCCCATCTCTACTAAAAATACAAAAATTAGCCAGGTGTGGTGGCACATGCCTGCAATCCCAGCTACTAGGGCTGCTGAGGCAGGAGAATTGCTTCAACCCGGGAGGAGGAGGTTGCAGTGAGCTGAGATTGCGCCACTGCACTCCAGCCTGGGCAACAGAGTGAGACTCCATCTCAAAAAAAATATGTATATATATATATATTTAGAGAGAGAGAGAGAGAGACACACAATCTTGTGAATTAACATGTGTCTTACTGGCTTGACTGTAAATTAAATTCAAAATAGATTTAAACAAAATAAGTCATGGATCAAGAATGAACTGGATAAAGTTTGACTTACTTTATCTTTTTTTTTTTTTTTTTTGAGACAGGGTCTCACTCTGTTGCCCAGGCTGGAATGCAGTGGCACGATCATGGCTCATTACAGACAGGACCTCCTGGGCACAAGTGATCCTCCCTCCTCAGCCTCCTGAATAGCTGGGACTATAGGCATATGCCACCACACCTAGCTGGTTTTTAAATTTTTTGTAGAGACGGGGTCTCCCTGTGTTGCCCAGGCTGGTCTCAAACTCCTGGGCTCACGTGATTCTCCTGCCTTGGGCTCCCAAAGTGCTAGGATTACAGGTTTGAGCTGGCACACCTGGCTCCAATGTTTGATATTTGATTCAGAGTTTTACTTCACACCTCCCATATTTTGATATAGGTACAATCAGGTTTCAGTAAACTTCAAGGAAGTAATCGGGGAGAGATGGTGATGAGCAAGAGGGCTGAAGGTGTGGACAGGAGGAGGAAGCTGCTCATCCAAGGTGAAAGCAGACCATAGAAATATCCTGTCCAGCATTTTTCAGACTCTGTTTACGAAATAACTCTAGTTCAAATAAGATATTACTTAGATGCATTTAAAAATTATCAGATAGAAGCAGAGCTGCTCGTGTGGTTGTGTGTACATGTGTGTGTAGGTGGATCCCCATCTCCTCTATACACTGTCTACCCACAATTCTGTAAATCACTAACCTAGGGCATTTCCATCATTTTCCAGGTGAGGAGGCTGAAGTCCAAAAAGAAAGAAGGTCAAGCAACTAATAAGAAAAGCCAAGACCAGAACTCAGGTTAGCTCTGTGTGTATGTTTGGGTAGAAATCATATATTGTCAGTGACTTAATTTGTCACTTGTCGGGTGTGTCATTTGCTGCCTCCTATGCCCTCTACCCTGAATCACTGAGTGTTTCCAGCTGCCTGGCTACCAAGAAGGCATAGGGCTATCCAAAGAGCAGGGCCTGGAAGGAGGCCTTTGGCCAGGAACTTTCTTTTGTTTAAAGGATTTTACCAACTAGGCCTGGAGTCCAGGTTGCCTCATGCCTTATGCCCAGAAGAGTGCTCTCTGCAACTTGTTTCTGAACAGAAAACAAAACAAGACAAGCTTCATTACCCCTTTGGTCTCTCCTCCTCTGAACCTGTAGGCCAATAGCTTCTTCTCTCATAAGACTATTCTAGGCCGAGTGCGGTGGCTCACGCCTGTAATCCCAGTACTCTGGGAGGCTGAGGCAGGCAGGTCACCTGAGGTCAGGAGTTCGAGACCAGCCTGGCCAACATGGAGAAATCTCATCTCTATTAAAAATACAAAAATTAGCCGGGTATGGTGATGCACTCCTATAATCCCAGCTACTCGGGAGGCTGAGGCAGGAGAATCACTTGAACCTGGGAGGTGGAGGTTGCAGTGAACCAAGATCATGCCACTCCACTCCAGTCTAGGTGACAGAGTGAGACTCTGTCTCAAAAAAAAAAAAGACTATTCTATTCCCCAAGCTGTTCTTTCCTTCTCCTCGTGGTGGTCACCATCTGCAGACATTGATGTGTGCAGCCTAACAGTCCACACTTGGTTCCAATTGGCTGCCTTGGTTTCCCAAAATTCCTTGGAGATGACACCTTGGCTCTGTGCATAAACAGACAACTGCCTCCTTTCCTAGCTCCTAGTGGTCTCTGGGACCCTCTTTCCACCTGGTGTGTCCTGGCAATCTCCAGCCCTAAATCGAATCAGCTCTTTGCTCCTTTTAGGCAACTCATTGATTTTTCAATGAACTTAGCTCATCTGTTTTATTGGCACTGAAGAGGGTTGGGTTCTTAGCATCATTAACATTTTAGTTGAGGAAGAATTCCCAAACCTCCCACGCATTAATCCATAACTGTTAAACATCTAAAAAGTAATCTATGCTCAAACAAAGCTCGGCCAGGTCTGTCCCCTTTTTAACTTGGAAGCCAATGAGCCCCTATGCCCAAATCTACCCAAGTTTTCCATACTGAATGGTGATAAGTAAAACACTGGAGTATAATAAAAGTTGATGTCTTTGTCTGTTGCTGCTGCTACTACTGCTGTTGAGGACCATTCTCCCCCCAGGGATCCATAGCCAGTCAGCAATTACCTGGCAGGCACAGAGCATTCTGGGACAGTAATTTTCATCTCTGCAGACACACCAGTTGGAGGCAGTACTTGAGTGGATATGTGTGTAAAATAAGGACGGCCATTTAGACTCACAATCTCTGGATGCCTTATCTCACTTTCTCCCCCACCATCCCTCTAGAGAAAAAAGACCACTGCACTGTGAGTGGGAGACAGTCTGGCCCTGTTGCTGAATACCTGGTAATCATAAGTGAGTCATTTAATGGCTGTGGACTCCTATTTCCTCATCTGTAATCTAAGAGTTGGACTAGATCATTGTAAGATCTCTTCACATGCTGAAATCCTATGATTCCATAAAGTAGCAGACTGCATCAATAAAAGCAAAGGGAGAGAAGTGGAAGGCCTAGTGGACCGCAGAGCTTAACAGGGAGAGATAATAGCAAAGCTGCCACATGAAAGCCAGACTGAACACCAAGTTCATTAACTTTCAATTCTATTTCTGGGGGCTAAATTGATTATTTAAAAATTGTAAGGGAATCATAGTCCCCAGTAACTGAACTAAAAATGACGAGATTCTGTATATAATTCTATATATTATATGGTGATTGTGAATGATAAACTATAACTCAAAAAAGAAAGACTGTAAAGGAAGGCTCTTGTGGGATCAGAAAAATAATTCATTTTAGTCCTACCTGGTGTGAGACATGGTCATATATTTTCAGAGTTACATAGGTAAATCCCTGAAGAACTTTCTGGAAATATAAATAATACTAATATTACCTAGCTCTTGTTTACCACCTTATATTTTTCAAAGTGCTCTCTTAGGCATTAGTCCATTTGATCATGACAATTCCTCCCCAGCAGTCTAGAAAATGCCCTGTGATATACCAAGCCAAATTCATAAAGGGTGGCAGGGAACCCCTCAGGGGCATGTGCCAACTGTCCTCAAGGGCAGAGACCTTAAAATGCAATGACTTCCAACCTCAGATCAGCCCCAGTCATGTCAAGGGGATTCACAAAATTCTCAAACCCAATTTCTTTATCTGGTCCCTGCTACACTTGCCATCTCCATCCTGACACATTACCTCCCTCCTCTACCATGCTCCCCTCCCTTTTCTTACTTCCTTCCCATGGTGACTTTAAAAGTTACCTAGGAGAATTGCTAAACTGTTAGGGAAATGAAAGTAACAACGGTAGTACTGTTAAAGTACTGGAACAACACCAAATATAATATGCTGTTTTAGACCTTTATCTTTTACCAGATGAACCTCCTTTGGACTTGAGTACCTAGCACATCCTTTCCCATGCTTCTTGCAAAGGGAGAGAAGTAGAAGGCCTCCTGGACCACAGAGCCTAGGAGGGAGAGATAATAGCAAAGCTGCCACGTGAAGGCCAGACTGGACACCAATTTTATTATTATGACTTGGTGTCCAAGTTCATTACTTTAACCTTCTATTCTATTTCTGGGCTAAACTGATTATTTAAAAATTACAAAGGAATCATGGTCCCATCCTTCTTGCCTCAGAGCCTCGGCTCAAGCGTCAGCTATCTACTCTGTGAAACCTTCTTGGTTTCCTGAAGTGAGCTGACCACTCCCTTTTCCTCTTGAGGTCAGAGCATCCCATCTCCTGGAGGATTCCTTTTATGTCAACTGCCATTGGTTTTATGTTTTTCTTCCAACTGGACTGGACTCTTTTGAGAGCAGAGACCACATCTGTTTCATTTTTGTGCTCCTAGTGCTTAGTCAGGCACAGAGTAGGTGCTCAGTGACAAATAATGTTGAATTGAGATGTATGTCATACAATAGTGTAGAAGGTACTACAGAATCAAACCAACATGAGGTTAGTGCTTTCAAACAACACAGGAATCACGAACCTAACTGGCCAATACAGATATCTCAATTGAAGTATTAACAAATAATTTATCTTTAATGAAGAATTTCACATTTCTAAGCTACCCGCACATTGGGGATGATGTCTCTTACATTTCTGCTCTATTTTAAGGACATACTAGGAACCCACCTCCTGTTTCTGGCATAGGCTAAGCAAATAAAATAATGAGACTTCTTGATAAGTACACAATAGATATGGAGAAGAATTTGACACTGGCAATTTAAAAATTCCTAGGAAGAAACAAATGTGTATAAGTGAACATCTTCATGTCACTTAAATTTCGTCTCTGCATTTTACGGAATATAAATCTGATTTTATGCTTGAAATATCAGGATATTTTAAATGTCTATATCCTAAATAGTGAGGACAAAAGTAAAATGAATTAAAACATATAGGCTAGACATTTGTTTAGAAAAAAAATTGCATGCATATTGCCCCTTTAAACTCTTGCAAATTAAAGGTGAGTACTTGAAGTTTGGGGTGATTACTCATTGCTATTTTTTCCTTGATTAAAGACCTCACATACAAAAAACTGTATATTTTAAAATTTACTTAAATCCTTGATGTTCCAAACTTCAAAAAGTTTATGCAACAAAGGATAGATTCTAATACCTCTTTTCAAAGAGTGCAAACTTTTTAGTATTTTGCAATTCCAGGCGTGATCAGTAAACATAAATAAGATAATGATATCTGTGGTCTGAATTTAACATAGAATGTAAGACATCAGTAAACAATCAACATTAGAATTAGTAACAATATACTAGTCAAAGGCTTTTAAAACACAAATAAAATTAAGTGTAAAAACTCTAGTACTTCAACACTAGCATTTGAAAAGTGTTCAATGTTTTTAAATAGTTTTAAGAACATATGCTTTCTACTCTATTCTGAAACACATACTCTATCCAGAGCACAATTTATTACTACAAAATAAATGAATGTTTAAAAGACAGTCTGTCAATTGAAAAAAACAAAACACATTAAAATAGCACGTTTCCAAGCCAAGTTAAACAAAATATTTTTTCCTTGACAAGCTGCTTACATTTAAATGAAAACAGGGCAAATCTGGTCAATAATATGGATTGCATATAATAAAAAGGACCTTAGATCATGTTAATACAAGGATCAGAAAGCAGTAATTTCAATTAAAACTACCCAATTATTTAGCAAACTTTCAGATGCAGCAAATAAATTAATCGGTTTTAAATGAAAGTGCTCAGATAAGTAGCTTTTTGACCTATGAGTAAGTCTCACTAGCAGCAGTCACAGCACAGCAAGAATCTGCTGAAGCAAGGCAAAGCTCCCAAATCAAACAAATGTTATTGGTAATCAAAAAGCATTTGCAAAACATATTTCCTTGGTTAATAGCAGGAGGTTCTGAAGCAAATGCCACCTACAGCTCCTCTCATACTTTGATATGTAGTGTATAGGGGTTGAACACACATTTCTCTTACCCAAGAATGACAGAAGTATCTTGGTTTTAACAACAGGATATTTTCATTTCTGAACTATCTATGGAAGGTGCCAGTCATTATATCATTAAGAATGCATATCTTTCACTTATTATCTACCTATGTTTAACTTGTATTGGGATTTAAGAATGCCTCTTTGAGACAAGCAATATGTCATCATTTTGTTCAGCTAACAGGCCTGACAGCCCTGTCTCCTTGAGTTAAGAAAAGTAGATCTCTATTTTGTACACTGGTGGCAAAAGCTGGCAGAATAAATGAGAATTAGCCAATTGGTAGTAAAAGTTTCTGATCCCAAAGATTCAGACCTTCCTTTTACCCTAGTCCAAATTATTCTATTTGGCCAGATGATGGTATTTTTTTTTCCCAATAAAAGTGATATTCTCCATATACTGCAATAATTTATTTGAATGCCATTCTTATGTGTTTTTAACAAATAACATCACTATTCACTATTTCTCTTATCTTTTTGATCCTTTTTTACTACTTATCATCTTATTTGAAACAGATTTTTAACAGATAAACTTGATCATTACAAGAATATCTTGCTTGCATTTTATTCAAATAATTCTTAAAAACAGCTTAAAAAGCCGTTTGGAATAACATCAAGCTTGCCATCAATCAAATGAAAAAATTCCGCTGGCGGTTGTATAAACATCAGATCAAGTCTGATGTCTTCAAGGATTTCAGAGTGAACCATAAAAAACTCCATTAACTTCTGACAAAGAATGCAAATTAATCACAACATGGGGTGAAATGAAATTAAAGGCTCTTTTCTAATCAATGACAAGGCAGGATGAAATATTTGTTACTCTCTCTGCACTCAGACTGCCTAGGATGTTTGCACTTCCCTTGCAAAGCCCCAAATGTAAGGTGTGAGTACAGATTCACCCACAGTTGCTGTTAAGCCTCCCCTCCCCGCAGAGCTATCTGCTTACAAGTCGTGGAGATTCACAAAACACACTAATCATCCGAATCTCAGGTGCATCCAATTTGTTATTCACACTCTCCCATGCCAGTGAAAAGCCTGGCGCAGACAGATGCACCAGGAACCCTAAATGACAGTTTTGGCCTCCGGAAGTACGATCACTACAGCAAAATCTAGTACAGCCTCCAGGTGAAATGTCTGGAGCTCCATATGGAGCAGGGAAAATTAACAACAAGATGAAAATCACTGCAGCAGCAGGGAGTCGGAATTTTTGAAAAAAAAAGATGAAATTTAAAGATGAAGAAAGAGAAGTAATAAATTAATGGGGTGTGAAAACATTCAAAGCTTTACAATACCAGGGGCACTATTTGCTCAGATTTTTTCCCTTTTTTTAACTTCAGGTCATTTTGATGTAATTTATTAACCAAGATCAGGAATTGCAGCCAAAAGAAGAACAGTATTTTTATACATGCAAAAGTACTTTAAATACATTTGTGTCTGTATTATCTTCACTTTTCCTGTGGCATCTTGCTTGCCAAATTTCCCAATGACAGAGCTGATGCATCCCCTGAGAAGTCTCCTTAATGGATTTGCTATCATCCTAATGCAGGGCACTGTTGTAAAGTTTGAATGAAGGATGACAATTTTTAGCAGGCAATCCTTTTCATTTCTCCTAAATTATGGTGTCATTAAACAAACCATTGCCCACCATTATGTTTTTTAAGTCAACTGAATTTGGATCTACATGATTAACTATAGGCAGCTCCAGTCCTTGTCTAGACCTTCACATCTTTCCAGATTACTATTAAAGCTAAATTGTTCCAGAAATTGAGAAACTATTCGCAAGATATTTAAAAATGCAATTTTTCATTTTTAAATGAAAAATTTCCCTATGTGGGAAATTCCCTATGTGGAAAAATTTCACTATGTGGGAAAGGTGCCAGGTGAAGCCAAGACACCATTGTTTTTCCTGTTATAGGCAGTAGTAATAAGACTGTGCTCCTCATGTTTTTTTTTCTTTAGAACCCTAAACTGCATGCCAAGGAAGTTATGCAACCCAAAGGCCTAAAGGAAACTAAAACAGTGCTTTCAAATAACAAAGACCCAACCCACAAAACAATGAAACTCATACAGAATGGCTATCTCAACAAAAACCCAGCCCTTTAACCTTTATGTTGCTCTCAGGGCACTGACTGTCCCTAGTATCTTCCCAACACTCCTCCCTCTCTCCGTCCTCACTGGGTACACACTGTGTCACCAGCAGGAAGAGGGGCTGCTAATGATGCTGTCAGCAGCACTGACACTGAGCTGGGGGAAAGACAAGTCTTGAAGCCGGCCCCTCCTCCCCACTTTACCCTCTGCTCGTTTTATACTCTGCTCCAATTGTGGCTGGCATGTTGCTAAGAACATCCTTTTACAACCTATGATTGATAGTTGGGAAATTCTGTTTTGTGCTGCAGCCCAACATCTGATCCAGATGGGTGGCCCGTTGTACTTTTCAGAGTGGTTTCATATCCATAGTCTCATTTGATCAGCATACCTCCTTTAATCAGATAGGAGAGGTAGGCATTAGAATCCTCATTTTAGAGATGAGGAAACTGACACCTCAGAGTTACAAAGCAACAATTAAGACCTGCAGTGAGACTGTGGTAGCACATAATTCTAATTCTAATATTCTGGCTCATGGTCCAGGGCTCCTTCCAATAGGCCACTCCTCTCAATTTGCCACTAGTGAAGACAACTCAGGTCTGGTGCCCTGATTAGACTTTGGGTTCACAGCAGCAATTCCCTGGCACTGTCCCTAGTCCTAGGAACAATCAAACCAATGTGATCTCAAGGATATATGAAAGGCTCTCGTGTTCTAGGATCAGACTAGTGAGTGACACTTAGGATGAGATAGTTCTCAGCTTGACAAATAGAACATTGCTTTGACCCTGTGGATGCTTTGTAAGATAGTGAGTTTCTTGTCACTGGAAGTGTTCAAGCAGTGTGGATGTTTGCTTTTCAGAGACATTGTAGAGAAGTTTGATTTGATGATGTCTACGATCCCTTCCAACTCTAAGAGTCTATGATTCACTCCTGCCTACTCCACTTGGGATTCAAAGAAACCAAACCAGTCACAGTTTTAACAGTGAGCAAATCAGTCATTCTGTTTGTCCAATTTATGAGGGGAGGCTATTTCACAGAGTGGTAGGAGTTCAAATGACATAACGTGGGCCAAAGAGAAGGTGTTATTCCATAACTCAGCCTCAGTGACACTATAAAAATACACATTTTTCTTCATGTGCTTTTTTTGAGGGCATAAGGGAGGGGTAGGAAAGGCATTTATAAAGTATCCTTTCCCAATCTTCAGCTTATAGTACAAAGCCTGTAAAATAAATGCCAACTCCACCAAAAGTCATTAGTGGTTCTAGCAACAACGCACCCAAACTTCTGTTGCAAAACTTAGGAAATAGGCCTAGTGGCATCAAAGCTGCTTCTATTATTTCAGATAGAAGTAACAATTTGGTGACAACATTCTATCATGATTCAAGGAATACAGTTGTTTCCCGCCCCAACTCTGGCATAAAGGTTGTTGCTAACTAGGGAGTTCAACATAGTATTAGAATTTTCCAACTTCCACTTGACTGATCAAGTAAAGACATATTTAGACATTCAGGAAAACCATACTGCAAAGGTAAATAGCCTCTTCTCAAATTCGACCACAGCTTTCATGTGCTTCACTTGTCAAATGTGGCAGTAATCCATTTCTTTTTTTTGTTTTTGAGACGGAGTCTTGCTCTGTTGCCCAGGCTGGAGTGCAGTGGTGTGATCTCGGCTCACTGCAAGCTCCACCTCCCGGGTTCAAGCCATTCTCCCGCCTCAGCAGGGACTACAGGTGCCCGCCACCACGCCCGGCTACTTTTTTTTTTTTTGTATTTTTAGTAGAGACAGGGTTTCACCATGTTAGCCAGGATGGTCTCAATCTCCTGACCTCGTGATCCGCCCGCCTCGGCCTCCCAAAGTGCTGGGATTACAGGCGTAAGCCACTGCACCCGGCCATGGCAAAATCCATTTCTTAGACTCATCACCCATCAAATCTCACTGATTAACTACTCTAGACATTAGGAATCTCAAGAATATTGCTACATTCTCAACCTTTGGAATTTTTACTGGATGGCTTATAAGTTTTCCTACTAAGATTTGTTTGAGAAATATATTGCATAGGGCTTGTGAGTTCACTTTCAAAATTTTAGGGGATTTCACAAATTGGCCAAACTGAATTGTTTAGAAATTACTGACAGAATAAGAAGCTTACCAAGATAAATATTCTAATGAGCTATAAATCCTGAAAATGTAATTTTAATTTGATGGGTTACCTAGAGCTAAGCAGCAAGGCTATATACACTAAAATCTCACTAAATGCCAGCATTCATGCCAAGCAACTGCATTTTAGATTTTCTCCATAAGGAAAAGATTACATTTAAACAAAAAAGTCTACGGAAAAGTGAGACTAACACTCTTGAACCTAACAACTTGGACAATTTCTCTTCCACTTATCTGATGGCTTTAACTATGAAAGCAAAAGAATACGAAAGAGACATTTCATTGAGTAAAGGGTCTTTAAATGTCCACATTGGTACCAGGAGAATTTGCTTAAAACTGCTTATAAAGATGGTAGAGAGAATGAGCCCCATCTTATTATTCAATAACCATGTTTGTGATGCATCTGCATAATCTAACCATGCATAAATTAGTATGTGTAATACAACACTTATTTGCATAATAATAGCAAGTTAATAGATGCTTAAAGAGCAGAGACCAACACCACCTTTAAATCAGACATGCCTCTAGGCACTTTGGCCTGTACAGACCAAGATGCCAGAAAAACAGTGAACATCAACCAGAGGAAAACAGTCAAACCATTCATTTTTCATCCCTCTAGACATTTCACTTATTTCCCCCACACACTGGGGAATCATTTTCAAACCACAAAATAGCTTTCTATTTTAGTGCTAGTACCCTTCTATAATAAAAATCTTAAAGAAATTTTAATAAAGATTAGAGTCAGCAATGCTACTATAATGGACTGTTTTGTTTTCTTACAAATGTAGACAGGAGGGAGCGAAATATTTTTAAATAATATGTTCAAAATTACACTCATAAAACTGGGGGCCTATATATTTGCCTAGCAAAAATAATGACCTAGATTAGATGCTTTCACCCTTTGTCTTAATCTTTTAACTCAAAAAATTTTAAGTGAATTTAAGAGCTTAAAAAGTGTATCAAGAAAAGGCTGGCTCTCTCCTCCATCCTCAAAATGAGTACATGGTATTGGACCAGGAAAAAAAACAATCCCGAATGTCACACAAAGGAAAAGCACAATGATCACTCCCAACCTTTAACAAGAAGAAAAAAATCAGGAGTTTAAAAAAATCAAAAATCAATAGAGATTTCTAAATGACTCCTTTAAGATATCACTTTTCAATTTAACAGGACAGATTTATTTGTATGTGGCTCAAATGTTCACAATTGCTCCCTGCACCTTCATACATAGGAATGAATGTCACAGTGGCAAACAGCAGTAATGAACAATCTTACCTGAGGATATGGAAACCTCCCAAGAGCAAGCTGGGAAAGGAAATAATATTTGTCTAGTTATAGATTTGCATGCAGGGCAGATCTCCTTAAGACAGACAAGTACTAAATTTCAGAACTGCATCCAGCAAATATAAAAAAGTTCACAACCTTGAATGTACAAACTAAATTATTGCTGTAATTACATAAAGAGCTGTATTTAGAATGGACATTTTCAATGGACGATGTTGCATCCCTGATAAAATATTTTAATTTTAATAACAAAACATTATCCTTATGTGGTTTCCCTTAGTAATATTCTCAGCTGTATGGGCATTATTCACATTTACATGTGTGCGACAGTTTCTTCTAGACAGAGATGTAAAAACTCTTTGCTTTTAGTCTTGTAAAATGGGAATATCTAATTGTTACTAACCCACAAAATTTTCAGTTACAAGTATAAATGGAGGGTTGTAGGAAGCAGGGAATGGACATTATTATGAAATTGAAAACTGCGCCATTATTTTCATCCATTTTTTAAAGTTTTTTCATCCATTTTCTACCCACTAGTGGGAAAAATGGCCATTTCAAGGTTGTGAAGTCAGAACTGTAGGTCTAAGTCTGAAAGCTTCCAATCTAGCTTGATTTGTAAACTGCTCTGTTTCTGAGCCAGTCACTTAATTTTGATCCTTGAATCCTCACCTGTAAAAACAAAATGATCCAACCAGGAATAGGCTTGATATAAAGCAAAAAGATATAAGCTGTTTTTTGAGCCAGAGTCTTGCTCTGTCACCCAGACTGGAGTGCAGTGGCGTGATCTCGGCTCACTGCAACCTCCGCCTCCTGGGTTCAAGTGATTCTCCTGTCTCAGCCTCCCAAGGTAGCTGGGATTACAGGCGCACACCATCATGCCCAGCTAACTTTTGTATTTTTAGTAGAGATGGGGTTTCACCATGTTAGCCAGGCTGGTCTTGAGCTCCTGACCTCAAGTGATCTGCCTGGCTTGGCCTCCCAAAGTGCTGGGATTACAGGGCTAAGCCATTGCACCTGGCCAAAAAGATAAAATTTAACAAACATACAAAAACGTATTTAAAGAAAATAGTGGCAAAACTTTGCGATTTTATAATGTGGCCAATCCTCAGTCCTGACATCATTTACATGTATTTGTAACTACTTTCAAAGCAGAATCACAACATCAGGGACTTTAACGCTAATGGATCTAAGAGAGCATCAACCCACTTCAAAGATTAAAACCCAGAGTCCCACTGAAGTAGCTCCCAAACAGTTAATAAGTGGAAGCCTAGGAACTGACCCTAAGGTTTGCAACTTAATCCAGTGTTCCTTCCTGCATATGAAACTGCCTTTCTAGATCTTGAGAAGTTCTGCGCTTATTTCAAAGACACTGACACTGCTCCAACATTTCTGAATTCTCCTTTTGTAATTGTTTTGGAATTATTTCAATTAACAGAATACCTATTTCATTTTATTAGTATGCACCTTATCTTGGATTTAAAATTATACCCCTCAGCTTGTTCATCATGTAAATTATTTGTAGACTAAGGTTTGAATAGCCTATGGATATTACCAAAACCCAAAGCCACGTACAAAAACTAAATATTTTGTTGCTTAGACATGAATATGCTGAAGTTATCAAAGTTCTAAAACCAATACGAACAATAGCCATGTAACAGGAATAAACATTATGACCTTGTACGGTGACTACTTTGAAAAGGCCCACACTCATTTGCACATGTGCTTGTGTGTATGTGTATATACGTATGTCTTAGAATACCTAGTTTCATTACCTTGTACTCATATCTTGTACACAAAATATACACTGATATGTGTATGGATTTTCAAGATATAGGTATACTATCATCATTTCATTTGATGGATATCATTAATCTCTTCCACTGTACATAATAAAAACATCACAAGATGGGGTGAAAGAAAGAGAGTGTAGATGTTTGCCAAACTCCCTTTCGAAGTTTTGTGTGATTATGTTTGTTGTCTATGTACGGGGAGGGAAAGGGGAGAGACTCAGTTCTCCCATCCTCTGTCCCCACCCCACCTCCTTGCAATACAGGTTCGTGGGTTTGCCCTACATTTTGAAAATAGTTTGTTTCTGGCCAATCAGAGTGTGCACACTGATTCAGGAGGAATTACTATGGTCTACTGTGGTGGGTGAACTAGGCATTTGCAACAGTCTGCAGTGACTTAACAGGTATCACAGTGATCTGTGGATTATGACTTTTGCATATACTTCCATTTGGAGTTAGAAAACCAGCAAGAGGAGAGTCTCACACCTAAAAAAGCTAATAGCTTAATAACTACTACAAAGCACTTAGAACATTCTAGCTCAAGACTTTCCACAGGCATTGTGCCATTCACTTGGGTATATGCTCAGCATGTCATTAGGGACCATGGAAGAATTCTGTTCACATGGCTTAAAGACAGAGGAAACTTGCCCACCACACATATAGTCAAGATCTAAACTAGCTGGCAGGTGCCAACACTGACCATTGGTTCTTGCAATTTAAAGAATTAAGCAATGGTAAATGGATGGCTTAAAACGGAGTGAGATACAGCAAAAAATGTGAATTCTTCCCGATTCAACACAAAGCTTCCGGTTGCAAGTGGTCATGGTTCTACAGAGAGGCCAGGGTCCAGCCAACTTGGGAATGTGCATTCATCTACTTTGCCCTCTCTGTCATGACTGTACAAGGTAAAAAAGGATGGATGATGTTATTTGTTTGCTCTGTAAGACAATGCCATGCAAGACAACAGAGAGAAAATTTAGTGCAGTTTGGTCAGCTGGGAGCCTCTCTGTACCAGTTTGCTTGGGAACAGGTGCCAGTGTTTGAACTGGTGAACTCATCATTCATGGGTCTGGCTTTGCTTTCAGTGTTATTTCCTGACATCTTGTGGAACCTCAGTCCTACCTTTTAACTATGTTCCTGGGAGGACTGCTTGTAAGACATCTTGCAGGTCTGACCTCTTTAGAGTTAGAAGACAGAGAATGGTTCTTTGATCTTAACTAGTAGGTACCGCTGCAATTGCAGCATGATGACAATCACTTCCTCTCTTACAGAGTGTCACCACTGGGCTGTTGAAAGACTTGGGAATCTATGCCAGTGAAAACTGGCAAGTGCACTATTAGGCTGGCACTGAAAGCAGTCATTTTAAGGCCCCAGGAGAGGACCGCTGCCTTCTATGTATGCCTCTATCCCTCTAGGTCTAATGCAACTACAGTGTTTATGTTCCACACTATTTGTCTTATAGAAAAGTAGAAGGAAACATATAGCCAGGCTCTAGAACTCTCTTTATCAAGTTCTACTGGGAGGAGGTAAAAAAGAAAATGGTTTCTTAGTAGATATGGCTGCATGAAGAACGAGTTCTCTACAAAAATGAGAGGCGTGTGGTGGCACGTGTCTGTAGTCCCAGCTACTTGGGAGGCTAGTGTGGGAGGATCACCTGAGCCCGGGGAGGTAGAGACTGCAGTGAGCCTTGACCATGCCATTGCATTCCAGACTGGGCAAGAGTGAGACCCTAACTCAAAAAATAAATAAATAAATAAATAAATAAAAAAGAACGAGTTCTCCATGAGGCTGTCAAAAGTCAAAATAAACATGGGACCCTTATGGGGAAGAAGGAGCACATATGCTCCAAGTGAATATTTCACACACAGGCAGACCTGGGGCCATTCTGTATCTTTTACCCCTACTGGTCTATTAATCTACTTGCATTTCCCCAGTTTTTATTGTCAAGGTATTATAAATTAGGAAACTTACAAAAGAGAGTATGTAATCTTCTCTGAAATGGCCTGCAGATATGTCACTGTACTAAATGTGTTTCAGATTTAATGAAGCTTTAATGTCCTTTTTAATTTTGCCTGTTTCTGTATCACCAGGGGTCAGGCAAGGCAATCAGCACTCAAGAGGGTGGTTTGGTTTAAAACTAGGAAAAAACTCATTTGCTTATGAGTTGCACTGTATTTTCTTAATTAAATTTACTGAGTAAAATGGTTTAAGTTCAGCCAACCAATGACCTTTGTATGTAGATTTAGATTTATAAATAGGTTAACAGTTAAAGGAAAGAAAAAAAAGAATCACAACAAAGCAAATAGATTAGGACTAAGCCAATAGAAATCTTTGCTCTCTTTATCATCTTTACAAAAGAAGCATGTAATATAGGCAGGTTAAGTCTAGCTTTTTTTTTTAAAAAAGTGTACTGAAAAATGTAGACACATATAAGTGCCAGCAATTCATCACATGGGTCTCATATCCTTTTCATTCCCAGGAGGGGAGCAGCTCACATTGTAAAAGATTTGGAAAAGCTTTATTTATTTGGGGCCAGGGGGTGGAGGTAGAGATAAGGGATTCTATTTAATGTTAAATTAAAAAGTACACTTTAATTCCAAATACTTAAGATTTAGCAAACTGCTGAAGACTCTGTTGTGGGACGTTTATTATGTAAAAGGCTGAAAAAGAATGGTCTGAAGTGTTTACCAGTTGGGGATACACTTAAATAGCAGTAAACAACTAACATCTCACTCTAAAAATAGGACGTTCCTTAGTGTCATCTTATTGACCTTTGACTTGGCCAACCACAATCTATAAAATGCTCTTCAGTTAGCAGCATTTGAATATGTTGGATTTTATAATTTAAATAACGAATATATTTGTATGTGTGCCTGTGTGTGAAAGAGAGATCATAACAATTGCCAAATATATAATACGATAAAAACCTTTGTATCTTAACAAAAAGAAGTCATTTTTTGACAAAGAACAGAATGGCTTTTGTTGATAATAAAAATAATTATTGTCATAGAATCATAAATGATAAAGAGAAAACAAACATTGTAGCCAGAAAACAAGTGCAGGACACAAATTCAAGACATGTTTTTAGTAATCAAGTCTCCTACTCAGAATATCAACTATGTTGTGGGAGTAGTTTTAAATTTACAGTTCTACTGAAGAGCACTGGATTTTTTTATTCTTAATTTAGACATATTCTATGTTTCTCGGCATAACTACAAATTGAAAATAAGCATTTTCAATATAGCCAGTGATCTAGCTGAAGGACAATTTTACAGTCTGAAATGTTCTAAAATTTGTTCTTAATTACCTTGTGTACATTTTACACAATTAAATTTCCATCTAAGGATTTTGCATTTAGATTGTGCGCTGCAGTTAAATCTTCGTTTTATAGAAATGCAGCAGCCACTTTGGAACACTCAGACACAGGGAAACTTTTAAAAATCAGACTTAACTACTGGATTACATAAAATTCCCTAGGTGAGATTTCATCCCAAGACCAATTTACACAGTCCTAGAGAAAGAGTTTAAATCATCTGAAACTATGCTGGTGAAGAACCATAATAAATATTAAATACCTCAAAATCTACTCTAGGATTTTACTTTTTTCCCCATGTATCAATTTCACTGTTCTCTTACTGAATGGTTTAAAAACAATCCAAAGGATATAACAGCAATTTACCAGTGTTAAAGTGCTTTGGAGGTTAAACTGACAACAAAGAACACAGAAACACAAAGCGTCTTGAAGTAGGGTTTCAATTAAATGTGGAGGATTTAGTAATGCAGGACCAAAAAAAAAAAGAGTTACAAATTAATTTAATCTTCTGCCTATAGTTTGCAGCTGCACTCCAAAGTGTCTGGGGCTTAAGAACAAAGCCTTGCAAGGCCTCAGAGTGAGGAAAGCTTCAATTTTTAATGTATAACGCCATTAGCTGATAACTTGTGGAATCTGCAACCCCTGTGGAGGGGCATAAGTGCGAGTAACAGAAACTGATGAAGTGACATATTTGTTCATGTCTAGAACTATGAGGAAGAGGATTATTACTAACACCATCAGGCCTAACAGAAACATGCCCTAATAACCTTTGGGACCCTCCACATTATCAGTACTCACTACAGCAAATATATTAAAATCAAAATCTAATTCACTTTAATTAAAGACAATTAGTTTGTTTTATTATTATTAACTTGTATGATATCATAATACACTGCAAATTAAAGATGGGATAATAAATGTAACGAAAGCATCAAACTGTGTACACCCTTCCATCTACATTTGTGAAGTTAGCTTATCACCGGTGTCTATTTAAGGAAATTCAAAGACACCATCATTAAAAGTGATGAAGAAATACTTTACTCTCAAGAGAATATAGTGAACCCACACGTATTTTTTCCTACTTCAATTTATGCTTATTTTCACAAACTCTTTCCTATAAACTCTAAGGATTTCTTCAGCGCAAACAGAATTATGGCCCAATGGAGGCACCAGCAGCTTAATTAATTTGCTCAAGGTCATACTGTAAGTTGGTGGCAAAGCTTTTTAAGAGCCTAGGAACACTGGGCTCTACAAATGTTTTGGCAATGGCAAAGGACGCTGTCTGCAAAGACCTCATAGACTTCTAGTGCAGTGGGTGAGCCACAGCAAATAACTCATTATGCCTGTACGAAAAGTGCCAAGTAGTCTGAGAGCTTGTAAGTAATGTTTTTTCTTTGTGTAGAAAGAGCCTAAACGTGAGGGTCCCATCAGGAGTGCGCCTTAACGGGTGCCAATATTAAAACCAAAACAAAAAACAACAACTACTTGTCCTCACCAAAGTCCACTGATATAAATTTACTTAAGGAGCCCAAACAGTAGCACAAATAAATAAATCAAGCACTTATCTACCATTCAGAAGGTCCTGCATTCTGTCCCAGATTATTAATAATAAGGGAGAAAAGACAGCATTACAGATAAATATTTCTTAACAAACCTGCACATCCTGCACATGTACCCTGGAACTTAAAAAAAACAAAAAACGAACAAATGTTTCTAATAGAGTACGTTTTTAAAAAAATAAAGAGAAATGGGCTTATTATAGTAGACACTTAAACAGGAAGAGGGCAACAGTAATTCACAAGTACAATATCCTAATGCTATTCCTTTAATTGCTTTATTTGTCTCACTGTTAAAAACGATTGCCTGCTATAGCCTAACCGTGAATGCTGAAAAGCGTGATACACTGAGGTCTCAACCTGGGCAAACTGTACCTAAACTTACACTTTATTGCAGCTTAGTTCACAATCTTCACCTAATATAGGGTTATATCCCAGTGCAGCAGGAGGATAAATCATCCTGGAATATTACTCCAGCAAAGTTTAGCTGTGACTGGAGCATATGTGCTTTCGAGCCACTGAAGCAAAGGCCCATAAAATACACTAATTACTGGAAGTTATGGTCACTGAGTGATTGATAGCGCTCTGCAAGGCAACTTCCTCATTTTCAGCTCTTCTGACGGGGCTCATCCGCCACATAGCAATTATTAATTCATGACCCACCCCTCAGGCATTAGTACCTTTACGTCTAATTCTCCTGCTACCAAACTACTGCTACAGCTGGACACTGTCTTTCTTCATTCTGATGGCTGGGTAAAGATGATAAAAAGTAGATTTCAGGCTAAATGCTATTGTTTTGAATCTTTAAATGTTCCTTGGTCTTTCCAACCCTGCTGTCTCAAAACACATAATTCTCCTTCCTCTCCCATACGCTATTTCACTTACATCATTTTCTTTTTTTCCTTGTGTGTATGTGTGTATGTGTGTGTGTGTATATATATATATGTATATACTTATGTATGTATAAGCATATGTGTGTGTATGTATGTGTATACTTATGTATATATAAGCATATGTGTGTATATATATGTGTGTGTGTTTATGTTTGTGTATGTGTATATCAATCTGTCTATACTACATTAAACCAAAAACCCTAGCTGAGTAACTTTTTGGTTAGATACTGTGTTTAAATGGAATATACAATTTTAACTAGGCCATAGTAAGTATAAGGCAGCTAATTGATAAATAAAAAAGGGGAAAAACCCTCAATTTAAAAATACCCACTTTTGTAGCTTTACAGACACTTTAACCGTTCCATGTTGATTTCCATCAACAGCTCTACTCACAGAATACTAATGAAAATATCTGGGTATATAACTAAATCTCTAAAAGTCAGTTAAAAACAATGGCAAAGGTCTTTTTCCATGGTATTCTGTGCACTGAGAGGAAATTCGTGAGAGACTCTGAGTTAAAGAGACATAAAGTTTAGTCATGATTAATGAGAGCAACCATTTTACTTTTCTAATTGAAAAATGAATGTTCTTCAAATGTTTGCATAGCTCAAAATGCAACACTGAGGGCAGTTTTCCTATCTGGAATCTGAGATGTTGCAACAGATGAGTAGATAGATTTCTAGCCTACCTATTCTTTCAGGACTTGATTCAAATTGTTCCTCCTTTTCTCCTCTTCTGTCAGGAGTTAATCCTAGAAGACTCTACCCACAATTTTGTAGACAAACTTCATACCACTCTCTGCCCATACCCTTCACTGGGCAGTGTGTATCACATCCTTCCTGGTGACAGTTCCCAGTGTTCTACATCTTCCTGTGTTTCTAGTGCCTTATAAATTTTAACTTGTTTAAGGGCAAAGTATAAATCATAAACTTTTATGTTCTCCATGACACCAGAAATAGCATTTTGCAGTAGGTTGACAATAAGCATTTGTTGATTATGATATATCCCCTGATGCTGATCTCTCCTGGAGTCTGGTCGACCTGGAGGTGCCTGGTTTGCTTGTTTCTATGCCACAGTACCTTAATGAACACGGTACACAAACTCTTTAGTATTAGGATCTGATGGTCTTAACTGACAAGGCCCTCTTACGTATCACTGCTTAGACTAATCAGTAGCTACCATTTTCACATATTTAACCATTATGATGAATTTAGATGACTTATTTCTTATTAAAGATTAAAAGGTTGCCAACGAAGAAAAAGATTAGAGTTAAATGAATTGAACTCATGGAGATAGACAGTAGAATGATGGTTACCAGAGGCTGGGAAGGGTAGTTGGCAGGGAGAAGAGTGGGGATGATTAATGGGTACAAAAATAAAGTTAGAATGAATAAAATTCTAGTATTTCATGGCACAACAGGTGATTACAGTCAACAAAAATTTACTGTACATTTAAAAATAACTAAAAGTATAATTGGAATGTTTGTAACAAAAAGAAATGATAAATGCTTGAGGTGAATACCCCATTTACCCTGATGTGATTATTACACATTGTATGCCTGTATCAAAATATCTCATGTACCCCATACACATGTACACTTACTATGTACCCATAAAAAAATTTTTTTGAGATGGAGTCTCGCTCTGTCACCCAAGCTGGAGTGCAGTAGCATGATCTCGGCTCACTGCAACCTCTGCCTCTCAGGTTCAAGCGATTCTCCTGCCTCAGCCTCCCAAGTAGCTTGGATTACAGGTGCGTACCACCACGCCTGGCTAATTTTTGTATTTTTAGTAGAGACGGGGATTCATCATGTTGGCCAGGCTGGTCTCAAACTCCTGACTTCAAGTGATCCACCCACCTCAGCCTCCCAAAGTGCTGGGATTACAGGCATGAGACACTGCACCCAGCCCCCACAAAAATTTTTTTAAAATGATTAGAGTTAACTGCCCCAAACCCCATCTCACGTGTTTACTTCAACAGCCATTTGAATCCTCATAATAAGAATTAAGAAATAACACCCTTTTAAAAAGTTTGTGTAATGCTGACCTGTGTCCTCTGACAGCAGGCACCCCTAATCATGACAATGGTCTCTTAGAGACCTAGCTTTGGGGGCTTCCAGTTCTAAACCATTCTCTGAAATCATGCAGCTGTGGGTATTTGAGAAAACATCAGGGCTGGGGTCTAGTCTATTGAGCTCAACTTCACTCACATTTCTATTTCTAGACATTTCAAAGTCAAGGGAGTCATAAACAGCTGATATTCTCATACTTCTGGCCTCTGTACATGCTGCTGCTCCTGTTGGAACACTGCCCTCCAAATCTAACCCATTCATCAAAACTTAACTTAGATACCAGCACTTCTAGGAAGCTTTCTGAAATGTACCGTGCTTCCAGTGATGGCCTTAAAAGAATCTACAGCCCAAGATGCTCTTTTGGAATGTGACCCTGTTGTTTCATCAAGAACCTACATTGTGATCAACAGAATGTGGCAGGAACAATCCTGTGTAATTTCTGAGGTTGGGCCTTAACAGATCTGTAGCTTTTGCAATCACAGCTTAGAACACCAGGCACCACAAAGGAAGTCTAAGCTGGCCATGAAGGGGAGATGGGAGAGGAGGGTCCCAGCCACTCCTGGCCATCCCCACCAAAGCATCATACACGCAGATGAAGTCATCTTGGATCTTCCATCCTTAACCACTACCCAACTGCAACCTCATGAGAGGCTTTTGATGCTACATAGAATGGATGGGCCTTGCTAGGATTCCTGACCCACAGAATCCTGAGTAAATAAATGGTTATTTTAAGCCACTAATTTTGGGTAGTTTATTAAGCAGTAATCAATAACTGAAATGCTTTCTCTGACACTGATGTCAGCCCACACTCTCATGTGCCCAGTTCTACATGTTTCCATTGCACTTTTACTTTTCTTTCTTCCTATTAGTCAAGGAGTCACTGAGGGCAAAGTTTGTACCCTTACTGCCAACACTGGGTAGCACTTGATAAATATTTACTAATTAGATGAGATCCTTACCTACCTACTTCCTATTACAGTAGACATACTGGAGATTAGGTTAATATTTGTGTTTCTTTTTAATAAATAAACTAGGCCTTAGTTTCTGAAAGGTAACTAGCACATTTTGAAATATGGTGAAACTAAACCAGCTACAGGGATAGTGTAAGGCATAATCCTATGAAAAGCAGTCTTAACTGACCAGCAGAGTCACAGTAAACCTGTCTTTTCCTTTATCTGATTTCCTGCTCAGTTCCATTTACCATTCATCTCTTCTTTTTTCAAACTACTTGATCTACTTTTCTAAAGCATAATGGAAGAAGCAGGCTTGAATCCATGAGTCAGAATACTTGACTGCTGCTGCCTGAGCTATTCACTTAACCTTTCTAGAAAAGTCCTTTAACTTATCTGGATCTAAGTTTCCTCATTTGCAAAATGGGAACTTTGATGCTTATAAAGTGAAACAATATTTGGTGCCTCAAGTTGCTGATTTTTCAGAGTGGGGAGAAGCTGGAAAGACATAATGAATACCAAATAGCTTTGTTAAGTGTTACATTAAAAAAAAGTGTGATGTTGTCACCCTTCTTGTTAGAATGACACTGAGCAAGAGGATGTCAAGAGTTTGGAAGAGAGGAAAGAGCACTACATTTCACATCAGAAGACCCAGATTCCAGTCCTCTTCTGCACAGTTCCCTGGAGACCAGCTTCCTCACTGCTAAGAGAAGTGGTCTGATTTAACAAGCTCTGAAGTCTCTCTTTAAGTTAAGGTCTCTCTTTAGGTTAAAAAAAATTCTAGTCTCTAAATACAACATAAGGCATATAAGAGAATTTTCTAGGAGCAGCGGTTTTTACCACTGGATATCTCAAAGTTGGCAGACATGATTCCCAAAATTATCATAGGCTCAGAATTTTAGTGTTGAGACATGTCACTAGAAGACTGGTTCCTTATCTTTCAGATCTCAACTCAAAAGTAATCCAATACCACTCAGTTACTCCTAGCATATCATCCTGTTTGTTTATTTATTTTCTTTTTTATTTTTAGAGTCAGAGTCTTGCTCGGTTGCTGGAGTGCAATGGCATGATCATAGCTTACTGCAGCCTCAAACTCCTGGGCTCAAGGGATCCTCCTGCCTCAGCCTCCCGAGTAGCTGGGACTACTGGTGTGCGTCACCATGTGCAGCTTAACTCGCTTATTTGTCTAAAAAGGTACAATGATCAAGTATTCTTTTTTAAAATGTAGGCTCCATTAAAGCAGGGATTTTGTCAGTTTTGTTCTCAGCAGTGTCCCCAGTGACTAGCACAGGGCCTGCCACATACTAGGCACTCAAAAAAATATTTGCTGAGTGACCAAATGAATATATGACTGCATCTTGTCTAACCTTATATCTGTGTCTTCTACAGAAAAAAATCTGAGACAAACAGTCATTCAGTCCCTACTTATGTGTCCCCAGGGATGGGACATTTTTACCTCTAAAGGCAAATGATTTCACTGTTGAGGAGGAAAGTGTAGAGTTCTATCCATCAGAAAATCCTTCTTTATACTGAATAGAAAGTCATGGGAGTTTATTATTTTTTTTGGCTTTTGTTTTAGCTTCAGAAGGTTCAGCCTTCTTGTCATAAAAGATCAGCTTGCTGCTTCTCCACTGACAATCCTTCAAACATCTGAAAATGGGTTGTCAAATGCCTGCTTTGTCTTTCTTTATTCTTCATATCAAGACTTTGCTTTTTTTTAAATTTCAAATTCTGTGTATTTGTGTGTATACATGATATGAGCATGTGCTGTTGGAAAAACTTTAAAATCAGTCTGAAATCCATCAAAATAACAAAATGCTTAGCTGGGACTGCTAGCACCTGTTCCATCTTGTTTTGTCAATCTCATGGTTGTTCCCAACAGCTCTGAACACAAAGCAAACTCAACAATGCTTTATTCAGTGGGAAACACTTCACTTTGTCTGCCAGTTTCACATTCACTACAATCACTGACAACCTTGGAAAATGCACATTTAGGCATGGTAATCTGAGACAGCTGGATCCCTTCACAGACCTTGCAAAGGACTGAACTAGTCAATCCATCATCTGCCAAAGGTCATTTTAACAGCTCCTTTTGCATTAAGTTACACACAATTTTAGACAACCCCCCCCAAAAAAAAGACAGTGGAAAAAAATCAAGACAGAATTACAGAAAAGGGAGTAAGAGCAGGGGAATGAGTGACAGAAACTGTTACATGTTCTTTTCCTCAGCATCCTTCAGTGGGAGGGGAGGACCCATGACAAGGATTCCAGAATCACATCCTCCCCACTTTCCTATAAAATCTTCCATGGAAATTTCCTTTGTCTTTGGGCCCTTCAGATCCTTTCACCTTTTGATGGTTCTCAGCAAAAACTTTGGTCAACAGGTAAAATGTTTCACTAGTTGGATCAGGAGACTGAACATGATCCACGTTGAGTGTATACTTTATCTGAACTACCTGGGACCAGAAATATTTCAGATATTGGCCTTTTTCGGATTTTGAAATGTTTGCATTATACTTACCAGCATCCCCAATCCAAAAACCTGAAATCCTAAATGCTCCCATTAGTGTGACCTTTGAGAGTCAAGTTAGTGCTCAAAAAATTTCGAATTTGGGAGTACGTCAAATTTTGGACTTTCAGGTTAGGAATATTCAACATGTGGTAAGATTTCACTCACATTCTTGAAACTAATTATTTAAAAAGAAGAAGAGAAAATATCAGTATTTGAGTGAAACACACCAAATGGCAAATTTTTATGGTGTAGAAAAGTTGACGGCAGCTGCTTACAGAGCATACAGAGCCATCCGTCACCCCTCGGACCAGTTCACAATCACCAAGGGCTAGAAAAGCAAACAAAGCCACAACCACACACCCATTAGAAACAGCTGTGTCAGGGTGGTTTTTTTGTTGTTGTTGTTGTTTTTTCTTTTTTTTTTTTTTGGCAGCTGGGTAGGGGTGGGGGGAAAATGAGTTCTGTATATTTAGAGGCAAGAGCCAAGACTAGATAAGGTTTCATAATTCTTATTACTTGGTAAGCACTCAATACATGTAAGATGCTATTTCAAAAGGCTTACTTCTTCAAGTAACTTTATGTGGTTGCTAATGTTAAATAAAAGTGTTCATGAAAAAGCCTAGAATATTGAATATATTTCTAATCTTGCTCTCAAAAAACGTAAGTGTTTATTATTGTTTATCTTCTGCCTCCCTTATTACATTGTAGGCTCAACAAGGAAAGGGAATATCCTATTTTGTTTGCCAATGTATCCCAGCACTTAATAACGTGTTTGACATGTAAAAGGTGTTCAATAAATATTTAAGGAACGAATGAATTCTAATGTTACCTTCAACTTATACATAAGAAACTGACACTTGGAGTGACAAACTGAACTGGCTAAGATCACACTGATTATAAGTGTTGGTGCCAATATGTGAACTGAATTATGGTTAATCCAGTCTAAGCTCTTTAACAGTTCAAAAATTAGGATAACAGCCCTTGAATCTAAAAATGATATTGGAAAGAAAATGACAAAATGACAAACTCACCATCAAATTTCTCCAGAAGCTTCTGTCAAGGGTACTGGGCTGGGTGATCCATGCCACTTTTTTTTTTTTTTTTTTGAGACGGAGTCTCACTCTGTCACCCAGGCTGGAGTGCAGTGGCTTGATCTCGGCTCACTGCAACCTCTGCCTCCCGGGTTCAAGCAATTGTCCTGCCTCAGCCTCCCAAGTAACTGGGATTACAGGCGCCTGCCACCATGCCCAGCTAATTTTTGTATTTTTAGTAGAGATGGGGTTTTGCCATGTTGGCCAGGCTGGTCTCAAACTCCCGACCTCAGGTGATCAACCCGCCTCGGCCTCCCAAAGTGCTGGGATTACAGGTGTGAGCTACCACACATGGCCCATGCCACCTTTTAAATACTTTTATTTACATTTACACAGCTCTACATGGTTTATGTGTTTACTTATACGTATAGAAGATCACAATTCATTTTCTTGATATCTAATGAGTCTTATCTGGCATCCATTAAACAATAGGTATATGTAAAAATTAGATGTGTTAAGCTTTTACATTCCAATGAGACAAAAGGTAGTTATATCCAATTATTTGTATTTTTTATAGTAAATTTTCCTTGGGAAAATTTCTATTACTAATCCTCAACAAAAACTCACTTTTTCTGAGAAAAACACTGCCATATGTCATTTGGGGAAAAAAAATGATTTTTTTTCTATAGGAATACTAAGAGAAGGGCAATCTTGTACAAACATATTTTTCCCATGTTATAACATTAAAATTTAAAATTTTTCTTTGATGATTTCTTCCCCTTTGTTTTCTCTGTTCTTTCTTCCTGGAACTTCTATTTTTCATGTTACTTCTTGACTTGGTTCTTTAATGAGAAGTTGTCATGAACTTTGTGACTTGGTTCTTTTTTTTTTTGAGACAGCCTGCTCTGTCGCCCAGGCTGGAGTGCAATGGCATGATCTCAGCTCACTGCAAGCTCCGCCTCCCAGATTCACACCATTCTCCTGCCTCAGCCTCCTGAGTAGCTGGGACTACAGACACCCGCCACCACACCCGGCTAATTTTTTGTATTTTTAGTAGAGATGGGGTTTCACCATGTTAGCCAGGATGGTCTTGATCTCCTGACCTTGTGATCCACCTGCCTCGGCCTCCTAAAGTGTTGGGATTACAGGCTTGAGCCACTGCACCTGGCCGACTTGGTTCTTTTTTCATTTCTCTCCTATTTCTTGCCGTTCTCTGAAAGTTCCTTTTGTTACAGCAGCCTGTTCTTATACTCTGAGTGCACTATTTTCTCTTTAGTCCTCTGAGGATACTACTGGTAGTTTATTTGAACTTTTTACCCTCTGCACAGTTTTCTGGCCATCCAAATTGCTTTTCTTTTTAGTTGTTGTAGGCCTCTGTTCTGACCCTAAAGGCCTTTCTCAAATGTCTCTGTAAGAGTAAGGCACCGAAAATCTCACTGGAAACTGTGCTCATGGATGGGGCTTGTAGACTAAGGGCTCTCCTGGGAGCATGACTTAGCTAGGCTGTTTCCTTGGGGGAACTCCAAACGTCTGGATCTTTAAGTCTTCCTAGTCAGATTTCCCTAGAGAAAGTCTCTGCTTATCTCCTGCCTGAAAAGTAATCTTTGAGTGTAAAGTAATCACGACTGTCCTAGGAACAGGGTGGGAGGTCTCAACATTCAGAATCTAAACTTTCACTTAATGCCTCTGAATGTAGTAATGGGACCCAGACTTCTATGGTGCCAGGTATCACTTATTTTATTTGCTCCAGAAAACGCTCCACTCAGTTTTGTTAGATTGAGTGTCCACCCATGGTGTTTACTCCAGTACATTAACAATTGTTTTCTATTGGGTTTTCATGAGCAATTCATATTAGTTTGTAATAAATGAAAGATTAACTAGTCTTATCGTAATTGTCAAACTGACTTTAAAGCAATTCTCCTCTCTTGGTCCCACCTTGACTCCTGGCTCCACATATCTTGTCCCACCAATTCCTGAGCCTTTGGGTGTTTACAATATATCAGATTGCCTGCTTGCTTGTATTCTCAGCCCTGCTCAGTTGTTTACTGTTGTCTCATATTCAAAACTTGAGTGCTGTTGTCTCCTTTCCCTTTCTCTTTATGGTATTACCCTTTTGTGTGTGTGTGTGTGTGCGCGCGCACGTGTGTGCGTGTGTAAATCACGTTATGGCTATTTTTAGTGGAGCTTGAGGTGAAACTGTAAGCTAAAGCTTGTACCATCTTTAACCAAATTAGCAGTCTTTCTGATTCAAATGTAAACATTTCAAACAGTAATTCCTTTTAAAGAGAGGGGATAATGGCTTTTTTCCCTTGTGAACTTTGTCCAAAAGCTCTGAAATAGATCTCCCATCTAAAGAGGAGGAAACTGAGGCTCAGAGAAGTTAAGTAATTTACCGAAGGTTCTATAGCTTAGGCTGGCTGAAGTGGAATTCAGATCTGGATCTGATGCCTTGGTAAACTGAAAGCTCTTCTTCACAAGCACAACACTGTGATCTATTCTCCAAACACTTACGGGCATTTATATTAAAGACTCCATCACACTTTAAACTCTGATCTTTATTTTCTGAAACTGCTTTAAAAAAACCATTACAAAAGTAGGAAAAATTTGAGTCAAAAAGATTTACTGAGTGCCCACTAGGGCAATGGAATTGTACTAAACAGCATAGAAGATTATGAGAGAATCATATTTGAATCCTGTCATAAGGAACTATGACATGCCTATAAATTACTGTAATACAAAGTGGACAATTTACATGCCACAAGGAAGATGCAGGTGAAGGTCAGAAGAAGAAGATATTACCTTCAGCTGGAGATATCAGAGTTGGTATCATGAAGGATGGTTATTTAAACTGTATCTTGGGGAGATGAAGAAAAATGATATTACATGTACAGAGAACAGCGTATTATTCCATGGGTTTATTTTTAACTTGGTAAAGGTAATTCTAAAACTCACAATTCTTTTTGTCAAAATAATAGAGCCCAAAAAATCTTCAGAAGATGGCCAGGTGCTGTGGCTCATGCCTGTAATCCCAGCACTTTGGGAGGCCAAGGCGGGTGGATCACCTGAGGTCAGGAGTTCAAGACCAGCCTGGCCAACATGGTGAAACCCCATCTTTATTAAAAATACAAAAATCAGCCGGGCGTGGTGGCGCATGCCTGTGATCCCAGCTACTCAGGAGGCTAAGACAGGAGAATCGCTTGAACCTGGGAGGCGGAGGTTGCGATGAGTTGAGACTGCGCCACTGCACTCCAGCCTGGGTGACAGAGCAAGACTCTATCTCAAAAAAAAAAAAAAAAAACTTCAGAAGATGATGTTACTTGGATGACAATGACAATGACCTTGTGTTGTTCTCTGACTATGTTCTTTACCTATGTTGAGACATTTTTCTAAGCCATGGTCCTTGCTTTCATCATTCAGCACATCATTCAAACCACTTCAATAAAACACTGGTCATGATGAAGAGGGGTCTCTGAGGACTAGATGACGCACCAATTAACCAAGCACATTGAGCCAGACTGTTCTATGCCTCAGACTCAGGAGACTGGTTAGAGGGGTGGCAAACAGGCAGAAAGAATGAAGATCCAAGCGAAAAGAGCAAAATGCGTATGCTATGCATATGCTAAAGATGGGGCTTTCAGATGGGTGCGGTGGTGCACCTGTAGTCCTAGCTACTCAGGAGGCTGAGGAGGGAGGATCGCTTGAGCTCAGGAATTCAAGGCAAGCCTGGGCAACCTAGCAAGACTCTGCCTCTAAAAAAGGGTGGGGGGCAGGCTTTCAGTCTGACTCCTATAGAAAAGTCTGTCAGATTATTCACCATCAACCTTAATAAAGTTTATAATAACCCACCACATAGAATCCCAAACCAGAACATGTATTTGTACAGCATACTCAGTGAAAATAAGAATATTACAGGACTGGCTTGGTGCCTTTTTAATGTAGATGCATCATCCTAAATACTGCAAATTGCAAGGCTAGCGGAGAATGTATGTTGACTTATTTTTTGACTCAAGAAGGACCCACTTAAAATTCACTTTTGCAGATATGACTGTTTACTTCCCAACTACAGATTTATGTTGTGAACTCAAATGACACAAGAATATAAATGGAATAATTACTTAGTAAAAAATGAGAGTGGGACTTTCTCCTTAAGCCATTCTTTAGAAGAGATAAGCACTGAACTGCCTGTGAAATTCAGAAATTATGCTCTAAAATGTTTTAGCCACCCCTAATAAAACTATCAAACTTAGTAAAGCCCTTATTATATACCAAACTCATTTTCATTTTAAAATTTAGCCCTGTAGTCTTTTTTTTTTGCCCTGAAGTCTTGAACAGAGACTACAAGGTTAATAATCCTAAAAATCTCCTAGGCAACTGAATCAGTATGAGCTTTCTAGAAGAGGTAAACAAATATTCCAGGGAAGGATTACCCTCCTAGTTTGTCCTAGTTCAGGAATTTTACATCCTTGTTAGTGGGTCTCACTTCTTTTTTATTTTCTTTTTGCATTTCCACATTGATTCTTGCTAACAAAGTTTCACGGAGAAAGAACTACAGTTCCACACGGGTTCTCTTCCCCAATACAGAGTGAGCCCACACAAATCCCATATGTGGCAATGACCTTTAATGATTCCATAACTAATCCACAGGAGGGGAACTACAACACATTTAAAGATGTGAGTTAAAAACCACAAACAAACAATGGAGAAACAGGCCAAATTCTTCCCATCAAGTCAAACTGCCATACATCAGTCAAGGTGAATAATCTTTTTTTCCCTTCCTAAGGATAACTTCCATCTTTTTGTTACATCTGCCAACTCCAAATACTATATTCAGTTGACAAAAACCTGGAAGAGATGTCCTTTACCCCGCCAACAGAGGGATGCTGTACTGAAAGGAGAGAGAAGCTATTCTGTCCCTGGATAAAAGATAGTCTGATATTAAAGTTTCTTTGCTTAAGGCATAAATGTACCTGTCTGTGAGTTTTTTTTTTTTAATGGCACATTTTAGCAGCATGTAGCATCATCTTTTATGAAAGAGTGTGGCAAGAGGCCTTTTTATGACTCCCCATGGGGGCTATGACAGCATATTAACAAGGCAATGGGCAGGAGGAAGAAGGCAGGCAAGGAGGAACCCTGTCACTTCAGGGGTTTAAAACAATGAAGGCATTCAGCCAGGTGCAGTGGTACACCTGTAGTCCTAGCTACTCAAGAGGCTGAGGCAGGAGGATCACTTGACCCCAGGAATTCGAGGCAACACTGGGCAACATATCAAGACCACGTCTCTAGAAAAAAAAAAAAGTGGGAGGCAGGGGGCAGGCTTCAAGTCTGACAGCTGTAAATTGAACTTTCTGCTTCTGGCATCATCAAACCTCAGAGACGACGGTTTATGGAACTGGAGGAAAGGGTGCTAGGGAAATGTAGAGGAGACAGAAAACTCTCATGCCCATTTTGTCTCTATCTGATTTTTTTTTTTTTAAGACAGCATCTTGCTCTGTTGACTAGGCTGGAGTGTGGTGGTGCAATCATAGCTCACTGCAGCCTCAAACTCCTAGGCTCTAGCAATTTTCCTGCCTCAGCCTGCCACATAGCAAGGACTATAGGCACACACCACCATTCCTGGCTAAATGAAAAAAAAAATTGTTTTTTTAGAGATGGAGTCTTGCTATGTTGCCCAGACTAGTGTTGAACTCCTGGCCTCAAGCAATCCTCCTGCCTCAGCCTCTCAAAGTGCTGGTATTACAGGAATGAGCCACCAGGCCTAGCCTGTATTTGATTCCTGTGTAATTTCAGGGAAATTCTTTTGCTCGGTTTCCTACATTTTTATCAGTTTTTTTTTCTTTACCACAGGTACCCTAGGAGAATAAACTGGTTAACTTAAAACACTTTGAAGAAGGCATGCACACAAAAAAGTAGTGAAACTACACTGGGGGAGACCTTGCATACTATGACATTTGATCTCTCCTCAAGTGTTTACAGGGATCCATACCTTAGAGTGTGCTGGGAAATGGGGAAAGGATCCTCTATCTTTTCCCTCTTTCTCCTAGTGGCAAAGTCTGTTCAAGACCAATCTCCCTTAAATGTCAATTCCTTTGTGTGAAACCCCACCCCGTTCCCCTTGTGGCTCAGAGTCCTTTGTAAACATCTCTACTGAAGACTCATCACACCATTCTGGGCTTTGGGTATCTTTCTTTTCTACCAGAGGTGGGCTCTCCTCAGGTCTGTGTGCCCCACTCTCCAGGGCCTGGCACAGGGCAAGTGCTTAAGTAAGAATTATTGAAGAAAGGAAAGTTTCTACTAGAAAGAGAATTTTGTTTTTAAAAGTGAGAATAAACAGAAGAGGAGGAATTCTTAGAAAGTGTTGACTATGTTACAGAATGCACTTTGTTCCTCAGATTCTAAAATGCTATTGAGATTCACACTTCTGTCTATAGTGATTTTAAATTGGATTTGCTACACCTATTCCTAACATACTACGGTAAAAACAAATAAGAATCTTGGTCTTCAAGTACTTCTTTTGGACTAACTTCCTAATCCCTTCAGGTAATGTTCTCATTATATTGATCCTTAAGAATAAACAAGAACCGGCTGGACATGGTGGCTCCCACCTGTAATCCCAGCACTTTGGGAGGCCAAGACGGGCAGATCACAAGGTCAGGAGATCGAGGCCATCCTGGCTAACATGGTGAAACCCTGTCTCTACTAAAAATACAAAAAATTATCCGGGCATGGTGGCACGCGCTTGTAGTCCCAGCTACTCGGGAGGCTGAGGCAGGAGAATCACTTGAACCTGGGAGGCGGAGGTTGCAGTGAGCCGAGATTGTGCCACTGCACTGCAGCCTGGGCGACAGAGCAAGACTCCATCTCAAAAAGAAAACACAAGAACCTTGGGTTTCTCTTGTAATCTTCACTACTGAATCCCCACAATTTCTCATGTACGGACTCATAACCTCCTACTTCTCTTCCCTATCACATATTTTTCTTTACCTTGGACCCCAAATAGATTAGGTATAAAAAACATGCCAGGGGCCTTACACTATTGTCTAATGACTTACTGGTCTATTACTTGTATTGGTAACATGTTGTGTGGGGGTAATAAGCCCCTAGAGGCCAGGGGCTACAATCCTATAGTTCCTTCTGAAGGCATTTAGTTAAGCATCATGTACAGAGGTGCTCAACAACCCTCTCTGATGATCATAATCTGATTCCTCTTTACAACCTCTAACAACATCTCTTCCTCCTGCTGTAACACCCGGCTCCTCACCATCCATTTTAAAATACAAGGAGCATCAAAAGGCCTAGCTCTTCCTGGCCCTCACTCCTGACCATCTGGTTATCTGCTCTCTACCACACGAGCCAACACAGTCCTTCCAGCATTCAGGTGTCCCACACTCAATGCTGACACTTTTTCACAGAGTTCTCTATACCTAATCCTCTTCGATCCTGAAAATTCAATGAGTCTGTTTTCTTCAGTCCTCCAGAGAATATTCAATAGTTTATCTCCAGGATAAATGAATATCATCAACAGAACCCAAATATATCAATGGCAATCTCCTTCCTTACACTACAAAGAGTCTCTTTTTATTAATCTTTGCACCCCTAGCACCCAGCAAAATACTGGCAGACAGACACATATTTCAATATGCAACATAAATATATTTATTGAGCACCTGTCCTCCTACCTACTTAAACTGATCTCCCTGTTTCCACACCTGCCTGTCTATAGTCATGCTCCACAGAGCACTCAGTGATACTGTGAAGATTTAAGTCAGATCATTTCTTCTAAGAGTAATACCTAAAGTCCTTAGCAAGGCCTACAAGACTATATTTGCCCTGGGCCCTGGGCCCTGGCTACCTCTCTAAATTTATTTTTTCCCACTTTTCCCTTGCTAACTCCAGTCAAGTCACACTGGTCTCTCCCATCCTTAAATATGCTGAGAGTGTACTCTATCTTGGTGCCTTTGAGCTTGTTATCAGGTGGCTCTCTTCTCTCACAGCATTCAAGTATCTGCTCAAGTGGTACTTTACCAGAGAGGACTAGTCTAGTCTGCTTTCTTTCTTTTTTTTTTTTGGAGATGGAGTTTCGCTCTTGTTACACAGGCTGGAGCACAATGGTGCGATCTTGACTCACCACAACCTCCGCCTCCTGGGTTCAAGTGATTCTCCTGCCTCAGCCTCCCAAGTAGCTGGGATTACAGGCGTACACCACCACACCCAGCTAATTGTTTGTATTTTTAGTAGAGACGGGGTTTCTCCATGTTGGTCAGGCTTGTCTCGAACTCCCGACTTCAGGTGATCTGCCCACCTCAGCCTCCCAAAGTGTTGGGATTATGGGCGTGAGCCACTGAGCCCAGCCTAGTCTGCTTTTTTTTTTCTCCATGCGACTTATCCCCACCTGACAAATTACATATTTAGTTATCCCTTTGTTCTCTGTCCTTCCCCTCATGCCCCAGCCCTCGCCAAATGGAACTCCATGACAGCCAAGACTTGAGTGTCTTTTCCTTACTCTATCCCCATTGCCTATACAGCAGGCATAGCAGGAGTTCAACACATGAATGCATAAATGAATGTAGAAAGGATGAATAGTGAACATTTATATGTGTTCTAAATCTTAAATCTAATAGTTATGCTCTCTTATAGTAGTGCCATGCCTCTGCATTTTATGTCATTTTATCACTGTCTCAGTCACACAACTCTAGAGTTGCTGTGTGAAAGCTAAGGAAAGAAAACAACACCATAAGCAGTAGCACAGTCATAGAATGTTAGTCTGGAAAGGGGCTTAGAGATCAATATTTTACAAATGAAGAAACTGAGGCCCAGTGAAGAACAGTGGCTTCCACAGGGTCACCTAAAAAACTAGTAGCAAACCTGGAACTGTAATCCAGGTCTTCCGTTCCCAATCTAGGATTCTTATCTCTACAGCATGTAACTTCTCAATTGTCTTACACTATATCCAGTCATTTATAAAATAAATGACAACAATTTAAAATATGCAAAAGGAAATTGTATAACAGCAATACTGAGTCCCACAAATCAAAAACACTAGTTTCCCCTGAAACAGGCTAATAGAATAAGCCCTTGAGGATTCTGTTGGGAGACTCAGTTCTGAGATCTGACCACCATTATCGCTAACCTCTCAGCTGATGCATACATATTGTATTTCCTCTTAGATTCCCTTTTAAGAAGAAGCAGAAGAATATGATTTAATAAACGTTCAACACTTTATTTTTGCTTTCTTTCTACTGTGCAGGTGAACTGAGTTTGAAGATTATTTCCTTACAAATACAATTGCATTCATGCATTACAAAACTCACAGAAAAAGTATTTGACTAAAAAAAAAGGTTACAAAATCATGATTGCAACTCTATCTATGATATTATTTAAAGAGTCCTTTCTACTTTTCTATTATAAAAAGTCCTGGCCAGGCACAGTGGCTCCTGTCTACAATCCCAGCTCTTTGGGAAGTCCACGCAGGAGGACTGCTTGAGCCCAAGAGTTCAAGACCAGCCCGGGCAATATGGCAAGACCCTCTCTCTATTAAGAAAATACAAGTCCTTCTTTATCTGAATCAATTTAAATGAGAATTTTTGAAGCACTGGTCAGTATACAGGTTCTATACTACCATAATTCAAACTGAGCCATATGTCCTTCTAATATAAGTTACATGCATTTTTTTGTAGATCAATGGTCATTTTATTAAAAAAACATAGCATAGAGTTCTAATGGAGCTACATCTAGAACACTAACATAAAGTCCATTCTAAATACAGCTATAAAGAGTTGATACTGCAATTGTGCTAAATACATACATCCTCTTCCCCCTTCCCTCTCCATCATATCACACCACCCCTTAACCCACATACACATTTGATAAGACTATACTGGAATGAGGTGATTTTTTTTTCTTTTAAAACAAACATATATAACTTATATATCTAAATGAGTAGCGCTGTATCTTTTAAACTAATCACCGTTGGAAGTTACATATGCATTCCAACAGGGCACAGAATTTTTCTGGAGTCCCTATTTTACATCACGGGTTCTCCAGATTTAGTATGTATAAGAATCACCCAGGGAACAGGTTAACAATGCAGATTCTTAGAGGTGTGGATTTAATTGGTCTTGAACGGGGTTGAAGAATCTGTATTTTTAACAAGCGCTCCAGGCAGGTCTTACACAGGTGATCTGTAATAAACAGTGCTTTAAAATAACCTCCAGAGTCAGTTCACAAGCCACACAAGGAATCAAAGACTTTATGGTCAAACTCTGTATACATCTATATAACATGCTGAAGGTTTATTTTAGCTTATTCTTTCAAAATCTTCACTTTTCCTGATTGAATATGTTAGTACAGATATGCACAGAAGCGTCTATGTGCAAACAACGTACCTCCATAAAAGAGATTCCTAAGCTCCAGACATCAGAATGAATTCCATACTGCTCCCCTGAAATCCTTTCAGGCTGCAAGAAATCAGAAGGGAGCCTGTGAGTGGACGGATGCTACTCAGGAAAACACATACACCAAAATGAGCTCAGCTAAGGTGAGGAGCCACCAACATCTGCATAGTATTTTACGGATGACAAAACAATTTTACATGTGTGTATATATGTATTTGTGCATACAGTATATAGATGATCTATAGAAATTATATATAGATATATTCTTACTGAATCCTCACCAAGTCCCTGTGAGGAAGACTTTGGAAGTCATTTCACAGATGAAGAAAATGGAGGCTCAGAGTAGTGAGGTAATTTAGGCCAGGTCCTAAGTAGTGAATGAGCTGAGACTTGAACCCAGATCCTCTCCCTCCAAATCCAGTGGTCTTTGTTGTGGAGTAACAAATTATACAACATTATATGATACTATCACTTATTTGCATTTTGATAGATGGGTCTGGAACAGGAGGGTTTCTTTTAATTTTTTATTTGAAAATAATTTCAAACTTATAGGAAATTTGAAAAAATGAGATCAGAGCAAAGCACATTCCTATTTCCTTTACCCAGATTCATCTGCTGTTCAACATTTCATTCCATTGATCAGAGTTTCTTTGTATATGAACCAAGGAACAGTCTGAAAGGTCCATTTGGGACTCTTGGTCCTCCACTCGAGATGTATAGCAAATACCCGGTCTAAAAGAGGCTACATAAACACTCTCAACTTCAAAAGGAATAATTTCATACTGAGTGGATGCTTCCTGATCTATCTATCCCTCTAGGATTTAGCATTCAGTACAGTACTTCATAGATGGCTTTGGAATGAACACATGAACAAATGAATAAGAGAAACGGAGGTCTCACAAAGGTGGAATGATTGCTAAAGGTTACAGGCTAATCATGGCAAGGCTGAGATCATAACTTACACCCCAATATCCAATTCAATAGATACCAGGATGTATTCATATGGAACTGGCTAGCCGGCTACAGGAATAACATTATTGTCACCGTCATTACTATCATCAACAACACAATTATGTGTGCATTTATTAAAGAATTTCTATACACCAGGCCTTGTTTTAGTGTTTTTCATGCATATTTCATTTCAGATTCATAAACACCCATGTAATATTGGTACTATTTTATCATCACCATTTAACAGATGAGGAAAATGAGGCACAGAGTAGTTTACATTACTAACCATTATGACTGCTGTATCCACTATAAAAGAAGGATAGTAATAGCTATCATTTAATGACCACTTACTAGTGTCAGACACAGGGCTAGGTACTTTGGGTCTTCTACTTCATAATGATTTTGCAAAAGTAGGTATTATTGCCCTCAGTTTACAAATGTAAAAACTGAGGCTTAGTAAGTGACTTGTTCAAAGTCTAGAGCTATGGGTTAGCATTAAATGCACTGTCCAGGAGCGGAGCCAGGATTCAAAGCCAGTTATGTCTGACTGCAAAATTAGAGTTCTTTCCAGTGAGTCAAACTGACCCCACAACTAGAAGTCAGAAGAGCCAAGCACAGCCTTGAGCTGGTCAGTATTTCTCAATGTGCAGTTTTTGGAGCAGCTATCGCAGAACTGCCTGAGGTGCTTACTGTTAATACAAATGAACCTCCAGAATAAGAATCTCTGGGGGTGGGGCTAGAGATCCTCACTTAAAAAATAATTTCTCTGGGTGATTCTTTGGTACACTTAGCTCCAGTCACTAAATATTTCCATGTTCCCTGGAGAGACAATGACCTTTTAGGTCTCCCTGCCTTCCTCTTCTCTGCTTAATGACCATGTCTCACACAGATCCTGTTTGAGGGTGAAACCTTTCTCTACTCCTACAGCAGAATTATAAATTCCTGCTTCTGTACTTCATTAAAATGCTGTTCATATCTTATTATTTATCACACTGTGTTGTAAAATCATCTGTTTTCTAGTCTATTTTTCCTAAGAGGCAAAGAGAGTACCAGGCAGACATACCTAATACCTTGCCTGACACACCTAATACCTTGCCTGACACATAACAGGTATGCAGTCAATGCATGCTGACTGAAGGAATGTAATACATGTTTACTGCATGAACAAATAAGTTCCTTAGAGAGTTCTTATATAACTTCCTCATACATTGCTATTCATGTCTGTCAAGAACTTCTAACAAACATGAAAATCCTAAAACCCTCTAGAATTATTAAAGAAATAACTAAATGCTGCCCTGCCCCCTGTCCTTTTTTCCTTCCTCTCTCCATTTCTTCATTCTACTGATTAACAGGTACCAAGTATTTCACCCAGAATACAGAAAAAACACGCACACACACAAAAGTGGAACCCACATACAAAATATTTGGGCAGGATCAAAAAGGAGGTTAAACACACTCATTACATTTGCCCACTGAACTATCAAAACAAATGCAAACTGTAAGCTGATAATAAAGCATAGAAAAATTAAATTAAATTTAAGAAGAAAAAATAGAAAAAGTGATAATGTTCACAGATACTAGATGGCAAATAAGAGAACTCTTTTAAGGGTCAGGTTCTGATGACCTCTTGTTGGGGAAATTATTCTTGCAATAAGCTAATGAAACAAGATTACTGCTGTGATGCAGTGTTTGAGCAAAAATGTTCAGCAAAAGCCAACGGCAAGCTCCACGTGTCTATCCTAAACAACTCTTAAGGTGGATAGGGATTGGGAAATGTGCTCAGGCCCCTGGAAGTGATTTAGACACAAGATGAGCAGCAAAACATTCTGAATTTATGGAGCCAGGATTTGATGGCCCCAGGCTGCACAATTCAAAGCTGTTCTCACACTTGAAGCCAAGGTGGCCTGCCCTGTCCTCTCCCTTGAAAAACAAAACAAAACAAAACCAACTACCAGGTACCATGTTGTTGACAGAATATCTATGATGGATATTTAGCAGTTAAAAAGCTAAAACTGAGGTTACTCTCTCACATGACAGCTGTCATCAGTGTGAAAAGCTAAATAATAGGAAAAACATGACTCTTGTCTAAAACATCTTTGTAGTGAGGTTAAATGACAAGCAAACAAAATGAAACAAAAAACCCTGACCTGTTCTTAATAAGAACAGTAAAGAGTACTGATGATCTAATAAGTAGAATTTATGGAAGATCTTAAAGGGCAGTCCTTCTGGCACCCACACTATACTCCCTCCAGATGCCCTCTGTGACTCAGCCTTGACAAGAATCCACATTTAGTTAACTAACTCCAGAACCGTCTGTTTACAACGATATTTGTCAAAAGCAGGAAGATACCAAGGTATATCCCTTATCTCTTCCAAAAAAGGAATTTCTGTTCAGACTCAGGCTACCTAGAAAATTAACAAAGTAGGCAAGAAAACTTCAGGCTAGTGTATAGTCAAAATATGTATCACAAGTGATGAGGATTTTTTTTTTTTTTTTACATTGGCAAGATCCCTGTGTAGGCAGACAGAACACTGGTTAAACAGGGCTCTGGAGTTAGACTGCTTGAATTCAGATCTGTCTTCCAGTTCACCAATTCTCTCTTCTGCTGTGTCCAATATGCTGTCAAATACAGTGAGTTTTAAATTTTAATCTAGAAGTTTTGTTTAGGACTTTAAAAATCTACTATGTCACTTAAAAAATGTGTGATCTTAAGTCTGTATGCATCTGATTCTGCTGCCTGCTGTTCCTGCTGATCTTGTTCAGGTGGCTTTGTTTTCTTGTGTGCCCGGTTCTCTTTGCTTGCTAGTTTTTCCCCTTGAAAGAAAAATTTTGGAGAGGTTCTCTGAGGCCTAAGGTGGAGACCACCTCAAACCACTTCTCAGCATGATGTGCCTTGTCCAACCTAGGACACGTATGCATATACCCAGGGTGCAAATCTATACCAGGGCTAGGCTATGGTCATAGTTTGTTTCACTTTTCCTATTTCTTCTGCTTCTCTGCTTAGTTCCAGATGCCTCCTCTTCAGTTTCCCGGGACTGGGGGAAGAGGAGCAGTTTTAGATCTAGTTTACCCTTACACTGAGGTTAGCCATTTAGGCTTCTAGCAGGGAACAGAAAATCTCCTCTGAGACCTTCTGACTTAGGTGGGCCCTGAAGCTGGGCTGCTGCCCCTCTTGCCTGACTGTGATTCAGGCAAATGCCCTCAGGAATAAGCAGTGATGGGGCTCCCATTCTACTTTCCTCTCTGTGGTAGGATTTCATTCAAAAATTGTCCTGGGAGTAGCCCACTGTCTTTTTAGCTCTTCGGTGCATTTGAGATGGTTTAAAAAAAAAAAAAAAAACTTAGCTAGCATATTTAAACAGAAGAGTTGATCTAAATAACTTAGTCTGCTATTAGCAGAAACTAGAAGCTGATGTCCTAATTAAATCGCCTTTTACTATGTGCCAACTCTGAGACCTTGGGTTAAAGATATTTTTACCTTTGGTTTCCTCATCTGTAAAATGAAGACAGTAATAATAAATAATAGTAGTAATACGTATACCTCCTGGGGTTGTGTGAAGATTAAATGAATCCCATAATGTGCTTCAGTACGTGCCACATGGGAATGCTCAGTTAATGTTAGCCTCCTTCCAGTCACCACCACTACCATTACTACCATCGCATGAGCATAGCCAATTGAGTTGGATCATGCAATGTGTATGTGTTTTATTCCGAGTAAAGACAATTACCAAGAATTGGAATAGCTTGGGCAGAAAAAAATGTTCTAGAGATAAGAATGGTTATTTAGATTGACTTTCTGATCCCAAGTATTTGAGTATGATTTTTTCATTTTAAAACTTCAGTTAATCATAGCAATAGTGTCAATTTTTATATTTGATTTTTAAAATGATAGTAAGCCAGGAATACTGAATAGTTGGTTAAAGTTTTAGCAACTTCTATCTTAAAAACATAATAAAATTTTTAGTAATTAGAATTTCTGGGCCGAGCGTGGTGGCTCACACCTGTAATCCCAGCACTTTGGGAGGCCAAGGCGGGTGGATCACTTGAGGCCAGGAGTTCGAGACCAGCATGGCCAACATGGCGCAACCCCCCATCTCTACTAAAAATACAAAAATTAGCCGGGTGTGGTGGTGCACGCCTGTAATCTCAGCTACTCTGGAGGCTGAGGCAGGAGAATCGCTTGAACCCAGGAGACAGAGGTTGCGGTGAGCTGCAATCGCCACTGCACTCCAGCCTGGGGGACAGGGTGAGACTTCATCTCAAGAAAAAAAAATAGCCCTCTCCCTCTCCCTCTCCCCCTCCCCCTCCCTCTCCCTCTCCGTCTCCCTCTCCCCACGGTCTCCCTCTGATGCGGAGCCGAAGCTGGACTGTACTGCTGCCATCTCGGCTCACTGCAACCTCCCTGCCTGATCCTCCTGCCTCAGCCTGCCGAGTGCCTGCGATTGCAGGTGCGCGCCGCCATGCCTGACTGGTTTTCGTATTTTTTTGGTGGAGACGGGGTTTCCGCTGTGTTGGCCGGGCTGGTCTCCAGCTCCTAACCGCGAGTGATCCGCCAGCCTCGGCCTCCCGAGGTGCCGGGATTGCAGACGGAGTCTTGATTCACTCAGTGCTCAATGGTGCCCAGGCTGGAGTGCAGTGGCGTGATCTCAGCTCGCTACAACCTCCACCTCCCAGCCGCCTGCCTTGGCCTCCCAAAGTGCCGAGATTGCAGCCTCTGCCCGGCCGCCACCCCATCTGGGAAGTGAGGAGCGTCTCTGCCTGGCCGCCCATCGTCTGGGACATGAGGAGCCCCTCTGCCTGGCTGCCCAGTCTGGAAAGTGAGGAGTGTCTCTGTCCGGCCGCCATCCCATCTAGGAAGTGAGGAGCTCCTCTTCCCAGCCGCCATCCCATCTAGGAAGTGAGGAGCGTCTCTGCCTGGTCGCCCATCGTCTGAGATGTGGGGAGCGCCTCTGCCCCGCCGCCCCGTCTGGGATGTGAGGAGTGCCTCTGCCCGGCCGCGACCCGGTCTGGGAGGTGAGGAGCGTCTCTGCCCCGCCGACCCATCTGAGAAGTGAGGAGACCCTCCGCCTGGCAACCGCCCCGTCTGAGAAGTGAGGAGCCCCTCCGCCCAGCAGCCACCCCGTCTGAGAAGTGAGGAGCCCCTCCGCCCGGCAGCCACCCCGTCTGGGAAGTGAGGAGCGTCTCCGCCCGGCAGCCACCCTGTCCGGGAGGGAGGTGGGGGGGTCAGCCCCCCGCCCGGCCAGCCGCCCCGTCCAGGAGGAGAGGGGCGCCTCTGCCCGGCCGCCCCCACTGGGAAGTGAGGAGCCCCTCTGCCCGGCCACCACCCCGTCTGGGAGGTGTACCCAACAGCTCATCGAGAACGGGCCATGATGACAATGGTGGTTTTGTGGAATAGAAAGGGGGGAAAGGTGGGGAAAAGATTGAGAAATCGGATGGTTGCCGTGTCTGTGTAGAAAGAAGTAGACATGGAAGACTTTTCATTTTGTTCTGTACTAAGAAAAATTCTTCTGCCTTGGGATCCTGTTGATCTGTGACCTTGCCCCCAACCCTGTGCTCTCCGAAACATATGCTGTGTCCACTCAGGGTTAAATGGATTAAGGGCGGTGCAAGATGTGCTTTGTTAAACAGATGCTTGAAGGCAGCATGCTCGTTAAGAGTCATCACCACTCCCTAATCTCAAGTACCCAGGGACACAAACACTGCGGAAGGCCTCAGGGTCCTCTGCCTAGGAAAACCAGAGACCTTTGTTCACTTGTTTATCTGCTGACCTTCCCTCCACTATTGTCCTGTGACCCTGCCAAATCCCCCTCTGCGAGAAACACCCAAGAATGATCAATAAAAAATAAATAAATAAATAAATAAATAAAAGAATTTCTGAAAAATGGTTAATTTAATATAAGCTCCAAGTTTCCAGACCCCTTTTATAATTCTTATGGATAAAATCCTATCAAAATGTGGTTGAAAATCTTTCATGGTTTGGATGAAGGTATCTATTGAACCTATTAATTATCTGCCCCTAAAAAACAGTATTTCCTTGAGCATGACACTTCACTTTTCCAGGTCTCAGTCTCCTCACTGGTCAATGGGGAGGTTGGATCAAGATGACTTTTCAAGTCTCCTACAAGCACACTGCTGCTTAATGTGTCCATACTTGGTTTTTCTAAATGACTAATGATGTTACAAAAACCTCCCTGTCTTTTTCCTAATTATCTTTTCTATATCTTACGCTTTCGATTACAGATTAAGTGAGATTATTCACATATACAGGGCTATTTCATTCTGATATATTTTCTTTTTCATATTTGAGTAGCTTAGCTGGCTGTATTTGGGTAATTTTGGGCTGTCTATACCTTGAAACACAAGCAAGATTCTTAATACGAAAAGTTAAATGCTGTGCTTATAATTAGAGAACAAGACACTTTTGCAATGCAGCTTTTGTGAACTAATTCATTCGTCTGGCACTGTGTGAGGTACTGGATATATAGAGTGAGCAGAATAAATCTTGCCACTATGAAAGTCATAATCTAGATTGGGGGAGATGCATAAATAATATGGGTATAATGAGAGGCACAGCAATTAAGAATTTAGTCTCTGAAGGCAGATCACTTAATTTTGCGTTCTGATTGACACTTATGAGCTTTGTGAACTTGGGTAAGTCACTTAACTTCTCTTGCTTCAGTTTCTCTATCTCTAAAATGAGAATAATAATATTACCTATGTCATAGTGTTGTGAGGATTTAAAAGTTAATATATGTAAGAAGTGTGATTGGCATATAAAGCTACTTGAGTGTAAGCTATTATTATTACTGATGTTATTATCACTATACAGAAGTATGCATGAATATAAAGTGAGGGAAATACATAAAATGAGGGTATCAAATGACTTCTAATTATGTATTCCTGCAATTTTTTATTTGTCCTCTTCCCCACTTCTTCACCCTCACCCATGCCTTCTATTTCTGAGTATTTGCTCATCCATTCACAGTGATCTTTCTTTTGTGCAAGTATCCTTTTCACATACTGTTTGAATCATCAAGTTTGTACACTGTAAGTCTCATTTTCTTTTCTTTTTTCTTTTTGAGACTGAGTTTCACTCTTGTTGCCCAGGCTGGAGTGCAATGGTGCGATCTCAGCTCACCGCAACCTCCGCCTCCCGGGTTCAAGTGATTCTCCTGCCTCAGCCTCCTGAGTAGCTGGGATTACAGGCATGCACCACCACGCCCAGCTGATTTTTTGTATTTTTAGTAGAGATGGGGTTTCTCCATGTTGGTCAGCCTGGTCTCAAACTCCTGACCTCAGGTGATCTGCCTGCCTTGGCCTCCCAAAGTGCTGGGATTACAGGCGTGAGCCACTGTGCCCGGCCTGTCTTATTTTCTAAATGTATGTTTGGTACAACTTAAGTCTTTATTATGTCACACATAATGCTGCTACATATAATGTCGTGTTCCCTGTTTCACCCAAGTCTTATCTAGATTACAGAGTGGTTCCACTGTACCTGATTAACAGCATAGAAGATGCTCAGTAAATGCTGGTTGATTATTGAAGGTGCTCAGTTTCAGATACAACTTTCACTGGCATAGATCAGGGGCTGGCAAACTTTTTCGGTAAAGGGTCAGCTAGTAAATATTTTTCATGTTATGAGCCATATACTTTCTGCTGCAACTGTCACAACTACTCAACTCTGCCACTGTAGTGCTAAAGGGGCCATGCATAATATATAAGCAAATGGGTGTGGACATGTTCCAATAAAACTTTATTTACAAAAATAGGCAGTCAGAGCTTGGAAGAGTGATCAGTACATTGTTCCAGTAAATTGAATTTGGCCTGAGAACTGTAGTTCATGGATATTTGGCATAGGGCTCATGTAGAACTCAAAATTATAAAATATACCAGCTAAAATGAGAACTAGTTGTGGTTAAAAAAAAAAAAAAAAAAAGCTCAGCTCTTTTCTCTCAAGAGACTGTCAGCAGATAAAAGTCAGGGATTCATACCTGTACTATAATAATATAGGTTATTTCCACCTCCCCCCACCCCCAACCTTACACCATGTAGGTGAGCACTTGGCCAATAAGAGCCTCCTACTGACCTGAGCAAAGCGCTCACTCTCAAGCTATCATTGCTCCTTTTCTAGGTATCTTATGCTTTTTATAGCTTGAACTACAAAGCTGACGACTAGAATTCACTCACCTAAGAAGCAAAGCAATTTTAGTTTTGTCAATCCAAGCTAACATTTCCTAATTTTAATCCTCACATTTTTAATTAACAGATGGATGCATCATATTCATCCATAAACAAAAATAAAAAACTAATTTCTTTAATGTACACCTGGGAAAGACAACTGTAATCTGGATTTGTACATTCAAATATAATGCAATTTAATTATCAGAGGAATTTAAAGCTACTAAGAACATGCTGGGTAGTTGAGCAATTGTTTCATTTATAGTCATGTCCCCCCAACTTTTAAAAAATTACAGTGTTTCATATTCTTTCAAAGACTTAAACCTTAGCATTCAGCAAGGCTATAAAGGTGGCTCACCAATCTCACCTAACTTGGTAGAGGAAGGAAGGTAATTACATTTTATAAAAACAGATATGATGACTTCAGAGGTTAATTTATTATTTTTCCTATTATACAACAAAGTATAAACTTTCTTTAAAAACCATGCAAGACAAAAATGAGCTATTCTGGTATCTGAATGAAAACAAAATGTTTTGTATTGTTCTGAGAATAAGGTTTAGGTTTAGAATTAGGTTTAGAATAAGGTTCCATCCCTAAATCTTTTTTTTTAAATTTATTATTATTATACTTTAAGTTTTAGGGTACATGTGCACAATGTGCAGGTTAGTTACATATGTATACATGTGCCATGCTGGTGCACTGCACCCACTAACTCGTCATCTAGCATTAGGTATATCTCCCAATGCTATCCCTCCCCGCTCCCCGCACCCCACAACAGTCCCCAGAGTGTGATATTCCCCTTCCTGTGTCCATGTGTTCTCATTGTTCAGTTCCCACCTATGAGTGAGAATATGCGGTGTTTGGTTTTTTGTCCTCACGATAGTTTACTGAGAATGATGATTTCCAATTTCATCCATGTCCCTACAAAAGACATGAACTCATCATTTTGTATGGCTGCATAGTATTCCATGGTGTATATGTGCCACATTTTCTTAATCCACTCTATCATTGTTGGACATTTGGGTTGGTTCCAAGTCTTTGCTATTGTGAATAATGCCGCAATAAACATACGTGTGCATGTGTCTTTATAGCAGCGTGATTTATAATCCTTTGGGTATATACCCAGTAACGGGATGGCTGGGTCAAATGGTATTTCTAGTTCTAGATCCCTGAGGAATCGCCACACTGACTTCCACAATGGTTGAACTAGTTTACAGTCCCACCAACAGTGTAAAAGTGTTCCTATTTCTCCACATCCTCTCCAGCACCTGTTGTTTCCTGACTTTTTAATGATCGCCATTCTAACTGGTGTGAGATGGTATCTCATTGTGGTTTTGATTTGCATTTCTCTGATGGCCAGTGATGATAATTTTTTCATGTGTTTTTTCCATCCCTAAATCTTTAATCAAGATAATATATACAGAAAGAATACTGAGACTAAGACCCACGGTTTTATCCATACTAACATCATTTAATTTCATGACATATTAACAAAGGTTATTAGAGATGAAAGGGACTACCTAAATAAATTGAGCTTTCATTATAAAAAATTATCTTTGTCACAGGAAGACAAAACTTTGCTCCAAAATTAATACTAGATAAGTTTCCTGTTTAATTTTTTTTCCCTTTGACTCTCAAGGTGATTACGAAAACCCATAAACTAAAGTATTTTTATGAAAACAAATAACTTCCCTTACTCAAAAGCCAAGTCTGCACTGGTCTTTGAAACAGCCTTATGCTTCTACTTGTTATTGTTAGTAAGTTTATTTCAGTGCAACTAAATAATCTTACAATAGGCATGAATAACAACTAAACAAAATATAGAGGTACAAGTTCTATAGAAAACTGCCCCCTAAATCTTTACATTCAGAGATCTATAAATAAAATTTGGCTACATCAGTAATTTAATTTTGATCTGGTGACAAAGCATGTTCATATTCCAAGAAAAAAAAAAACAATTTTATTGACTGACATTTGGGGATACTTGAGGGTTAATTAAATAAGAAATGTGGAAAAGTGGCCAGTATGCTACAAGGTGAAATTTTTCTGTAGGATTAAACTTCGAAACTCAGCGATTTCACACTTGAACCAACCAGTTAAGTCAACAAAGTCAGATAAGTTGATAGCTCCTGTAAAAACCCTAATGTCTTTCAGAAAGATTTAAAAATCAGATCATGACTAGATTGACTTTGCAATTTATGATCTGCTAGGCTAAAGCTGTGGAATTAATTCAAGAATTATACATTACCAAGTACATAAAGATAAAGATGTTGGTTTTAAACGTTATTTTTGCATAAGTTTACTTACCGCCATATAAGCATTTGTTCCAACATACGTCTTGGCTATAGAATTCACCAGCTATGAGACAAAACGGTCTGTTAGAACAATATAAAGATAATGTGGAAATAAAATGAGCAATTATTCCTCATTTAACCTACAATCATCATTCGAATAAATCAACTAAAAATTATGTAAAAGGGAACAAATTTATCTACAAAGGCAATAAAAATGATTAAATCTCTCTTTTCTTTTGAATGTGATTTCCAGTTTAAACAAGCACAGCATTACAGTTTATAGCAGATAACCTTAAACAATTCACTTAAGCAGGATGCTTATCGCTTTAGTATCCCAAACCCGCCTGATATAAAAAGTCAATTTAAAGCAGAATTTGAACACACTCAATTTTTAGTCAGATGGCTCAAGATGTGAATGAAGCCCCATGCATTACTAGAACGAAATGAACACTAAATACGCTGGAGGGATAACAGACTTTGACAACTCATAATACAACGATGACCTTCGCTTTGGTCTTCGTGTTTGGCTGGGAGTAAAGGTGGCTGCAATTCAAATCAACATCACAGCACGCTCATGGGTCACTATCACTGGGTTTCTCAGGGGAGGTCCAAAATGGAAATTAATTAAAATTTGTGCTGCACATTGTAATGGCCCTCCACCATTGTTGCTCCCAATATTAATTTTTATTGTGGGCCAGTTGGGCTCCCCAGGCACAGCTCCCACTCTGCCCTCCCTTTTGTCTGGCCAAAACGCTTTCATATCAAAGCTGCATATCAATGAAGTTTGCTATTCGTAAGTAGTAATTACAATATCAGCAGTTTTTACTGTCATTAAACAATGAACAATCATATTCTGATGAAGGAAACTCGCTCAGAGATTAAAAATGAATAACACACTCCCAGACGAGGAAAAGATGCAGAGTTTCTGTTTGTCTGGCAGCTAGGTGATTTTTCAATCCAGAGAACAGAATGAAAATATAAAGGGGTTGTTGCAGAGAAAAGAGTACACTGGGAGGAAAAGAGACATACCTGAGTGCTAACTCCAAAATCACACAGCTTAACCTGTCCTCTTGTGTTTACTAGCATATTGGAGGGCTTCACGTCTAAAAAGGGACCAGAAAAGGCCATGTAACTAATTCCATATATCTACAGCGTTTGTTCTTTAAAAGCACACATGCACACCACACCAAGTTGCAGAAATGACATCATCAGCTCAATCCGAAATTCAAATCACAAATTTAATGAAAAGCATTTTTTTTTTTAACTGAAGGTAAAATGTAAGGTCTTAACTCCTCCATGTTCAACGATTTCTGGTTTCTACAGAAGAAAGAGTTTATTTTAAGTGAAAGTGAAATCAAACCTTGGCTTACAACAACAGTAAATACACCCATCATCCTATCCCTAGTTTTTCAGGAAAAGTAGGTAGATAAGAAAATGTAATCTTCTTGCAAACAATTTGCACAAAAAGGATGAGTTTTGCTCTATATGTGTAATTATCAAGCTAGTCCTCCTATCTAAGTAATAGTAATGCCAAAGGGAGGCAACAAGGAAAAATCATTCATATGCTACGGGTAACAGGTCATATTTGAATGAAACCGATGAGGAAATGAATGTAGTACTGCTATTTCACATGTTTTACAAGGCAAATGCTACTTCAGATAATACTTAGAAATTTATCTAAAAGATGTGTATATATATGTGTACATGCATGTGCTTATTAGTCTTTGTTTCATTTATCCTTCTCTTCCCTTACATTATTTTTGGCGGCTGTTATAGTTAACAAAAGAATTGACATAGATTTCACCAAAGCAGTCAGTCGCTAAGTAATGACACAAAGGATTTCTGTGAAGCATCGTCAGTGACAATAATGAGCCTTTTCAGGAATTCAGGGAGCCCAAAAAAGCCATCCAAGGAGGACAAGAGCATACCACTTTTGATGGTATAGAGCAACATCTGCTTCAATGCGTCTTTTATGGCAAAAGTGTAGTCCAGCAGAGACAACTGGTTATATTTAAAACAGCATATAATCTCAACTACACTGACATTGAACAGGAGACTCAATTTTTTGGTGTAACATTTTTTTAAAAACTGTAAATGGGTTAATCTTCTTCTGACCTTCCATCCGGCAAAAGGGTATCACAACAAAGTATCTTGCCAAGAGTAGATACTTAATTCAAATTTCAAGTTCACACACAGTAACTATTACTGAATCATACTTATGTGACAGGCAATGTGCTTGGCATTTTCTTATACATTAGCTCATTTAGCCTGCTAAATATTATCAGCCTCAGTTAGCCTGATAACTGACATTTGAATGTAAATTCCATGAAGGCAAGGACTTTGTCTCTTTTCTTGACTACTGTACTCCCAGCCCCTGAAAGAGTGCTAGATATAATTCAAGTGCTCGATAAACATTTGTTGAATGGATGAGTGAATAAAGAATGGAAACCACAAGTACACATTGTGGTTGATGATTCTGTTTCAGTGATGAGGGGTGAACTGTAGAGCCTGTCTCTGTAGCAAGCCCTTCAGATACCACACACTATAACCTCTATTGGGAGGCTCTATGAATTCAAGTTGGTATGCACAGGCAGGTGTAAGCTCTTTTTATCGGTATCATCGCCCCAAGAAATAAATAAGTTCACAGGGTAGGAGCATACTTTATACATCTTTAAATGTATCCCTTCCAAGCACAGTATCTTGCTCACTGATTAATGGCTTTTTATATGATACATTAAATTTACTAATACATGGCCGGGAGCAGTGGCTCACGCATGTAATCCCAACACTTTGGGAGGCTGAGGCAGGCAGATCACTGGGGGTCAGGAGTTCAAGACCAGCCTGGCCAACATGGCGAAACCTCATCTCTACTAAAAATACAAAAATTAGCCGGGCGTGGTGGCGGACACCTGTAATCTCAGCTACTCGGGAGGCTGAGGGAGGAGAATTGCTTCAACCTGGGAAACGGAGGTTGCAGTGAGCTGAGATGGTGCCACTGCACTGTAGCCTGGGTATCAGAGCGAGACTTGTCTCAAAAAAAAAAAATTGCTAAGACAAATGTCCCCTTTACCAGCAAGTCCCTGGTCTCTTGGCATCTAGTTTTCTCTAATTTTTCAACATAATTCTTATACCATCATCATATTAAACCTTAAACATACCACTTTCACTACATCACTTGTCTCCTTAAGGAGGAGGTTAAGTATTCTCTGACATGCCCCCCACCAACCAGAACATGAATTCCTTAAGAACAGGGTTGTGCTTTCAAGTGTGCCCCAGTAGTTAGCACAACACATCATAGCCACAGTAGACACTTAAATGGTTGCTGAACTGAAACAAATGTTAGATTCTACATAGTTTGGTCTTATTTTTCAAATCTAGTTCTTATCATGGGCCCTCAGTTTTAAATATTTTTCTTTTGGACAATTTGTTCTTTTACATATTGATGTCCTAAACTAGGGGTGTACAATCTTTTGGCTTCCCTGGGCCACATTGGAAGAACTGTCTTGGACCACATATAAAATACACTAACGATAGCTGATGAGATTTAAAAAAAATGGCACACACACAAAAATTCCATAATGTTTTAACAAAGTTTACAAATTTGCGCTGGGCTGCACTACTCAAAGCCGTCCTGTGGCTCATGTGGCCCGTGGAGCATGGGTTGGAAAAGTTTGCCCTAAACCATTCTTAAGCTACCATATCAGATGGAGACAGTTAATGAACAAATATTTTGAACTCCTGGAAGAAGGTGCTGCCTGGAAATTAAGAGGTATGCTAAAAGCAGCAAATCTTTAGTTTCAATCAGATACATCTGACTTAAGTGGATCAATGGAAAGACAAAATAATAAAACAACAAAACTGCTAAACTATATTCCAAAAGACAAGGTGTAAATAAGAACCTGACTGCATTTTTCCAGCTTTCCAACATCTTTTTAACATATATGTAAGCCTACTGTATGACTTTTCCATATTCTCCCCTCAATCTGGTTTTCAGAAGTACTTTATGTGTGAAAGTAGTAGACATCCAGTCATCCTCAAATCAATCTTTGCATTCCAATGAGACTGTTTTAATCACTGTCTCAAAAGAAAAAAAAACCTCATCATTAAGGCTTTGTTCATTCTGTTTTCATTATCTCCTTCCCACCCCCAGGTTTAGAAACCTTTCCTCCATATTTTCCAACTATCTGAATCCTGCCCATCCTTCATCTCAGGCCATCAAAGTCACTATCTTCTTTGAATTTCTGTAGCATCTGTCTGTACCATTTGTTTGGGACAAAGCATATGATTTATGTATGTAACGTATGGGACAAAGCATATGATTTATGTATGTAATGTATGTATGCATGTATGTATTTCAGAGACAAGGTCTTGCTATGTTGCCCAGGCTGACCTCAAACTTTTGGGCTCAAGTGATCCTTCTGCCTCAGCCTCCCGAGTCAAAGGGACTACAGATGTTTGCCACTGCACTCAGCTTTAACGACATTTTATACTAAGAGTTACTTAATGTTTTTGCTGTTATCAGTATCATCACCCAAAGAAATAAGTTCATAGGGTAGGAGTATACTTTATATATCTTTAAATGTATCCCTTCCGAGCACAGTATCTTGCTCACTGGTTGATAGCTTTTTAAATGATACATTAAATTTGCTAATATAAATGTCCCCTTTACCAGCAACCTTGAGACATAATTTGAACCTAACAACCCCCTTTAACAAAGTCAATGAATCTGGGCTAGGAGACATATGACCTGGGTTTTAGTCTTTTTGATCCTGTCACAAATTTGGCACATGACTTTGGCCTTGGCATGTGATGTTTTAGTTTCCAACTCTGTAGGCAGATAAGTTACCTTGTCAATATTAGAGAACTGTGAGGATTAGATGAGATAATGAATGTAAAATTGCTTTTTAAACTGTCCAACATTCTTTAAGTGTATTACTATTATCAACTGGTAATCAACGAAGCTAGAAAAAGTTGTGTATTTCATTATATTTAGAAAATAATTTCTATTGCTACTGTGGCAATTAAAGCTGTATTTCGGTAAAATACTAGCTCAAAGAAAATAATTTCCAAAGCCCAGTAAGTAGGACTGTAAAACCAATGTGATGTTTACAAGGAAACATTTTTGCCAGACTATATGCACCCCTTCCTCAACAATGCTACTAAGCTGATTTCCCTAGTTTTACACTTGCTCTATTATAGTTTGTGTTCAACACAGCAGATAAAATGATCCCTTTAAAACCTAAGTCAGACCACGTCACTTCTTTGCCTAAAACCTCCAAAGCCTTTCCAACGCAGTGCAAAAATGGAAAGTCCTCCCAGAGGTCCCCAAGGCCCTTGTGAGCTGCCCCATACTCTCACCTTGCCACTCTTTTCCATGCCCACTCTGCTTCAGCTCACTGGCCTACCTGCCAGGTATGCTCTTGCGCTGTGGCTCTGTGTTCCTGGAATACTACTATGCTTCCACAAATTGTCCCTGGCTTGCTCCTTTGCTTTAGATTTTTGCCTGAATTTTTCTCCTTTGCTTTAGATTCTTATCTTTTTAGGGGAAGCCTTTCCTAACCACCTAGTATGCAGTAGCAATACCCCCCAGCTCAGATACTTCCTTTCCCTTTTCTTCTGCTTCAGTGTTCTTCTTAACATTTACCTCCATCAACACGCTCCATTTCTACACATAGATCTGTTAATTCTCAGTACTCCCCTCTTCAAGGGAAGCTCCATGAATGCATACTTGGTCTGTTTTGTTCACTACCACATCTAGAATGGTGTCTGGTACATACAGGAAACAATATTTGTTGAGCAAATGGTGAATAAATGGTATCTCTACTAAACAGGTGAACTAACATGCCGATCCAGAAGAGCATGAATTTGGCCTGAGAAGGAGCTCCATCTTTTCCCATTTAATGGACTACACTTCAGAATGAATACATTTCAAAATGACACTTCATTCTAAGAAGAATCCATAGTCATTTAAAAGTACTCACTCACAAATATTTACTGACACCTTACCATGTGCCAGATATGGTACTAGGTGCTGTGGAGAGAAACATGAGTAAGACCCTGTCTCTGGCCTCCAGGAGCATGTAGACAAAGAAGCAGTTTGGTATATTCTCTGAACAAAAATACTGTTCATGTGATTTTAGGATAACAATGTTGTTTATGTATATTCTAAGTGGGGTTTTCTTTCTGAACAATAGGGATGTTTCTTTTAATAAAGACAATGAAAGTTATGCAAATAAATAGCTCCTAAGCTTGGCTGTGCATATTTAAAAAATACAGCTTTTTGTGTTCTACTCCAGACTTATTGAACCAGAAACCAATCAATCCAATACAGCCTGGTTTTCAGGCCAGCATTTAAAAGACCAACATAACTTACTGCATTTCCCTCTGATTTAACTTCTAAAAAGTTGAGAATATCTGAAGAGAAATTTCTTCTCGTTTCACTTTACTTTTTGAAATAAATCTCATTTAAAAAAATCAATTTTACTGCAGCCATTTTGAATGTAGTTTGATGAGTCTGATGAATGTCTACATCCATGCAACCACACCATGATCAAGATATAGGACATTTCCATCACCTCAAAAGTTTGCTGTGTTTAAAGTTTAAAAACTTTAAAGTACTAGACATCCAGTCATCCTCAAACCAATCTTTGCATTCCACCTGGACTGTTTTAATCACTGTCTCAAAAAAAATCATTAAACCTTTGTTCATTCTGTTTTCACCATCTCCCTCCTACCCCCAGGTTTAGAAACCTTTAAACTTTAAAGTTTTTAAGCTCACCTCAAAAAGTTTTTAAACTCATCTCAAAAAGTTTGCGGTGTAAAAGTTTAAAAACTTTACAGTCAATTCTACCCTGACCCCCAGCCTTTGGTAAATCACTGAGTGGTTTTGTCATTATACATTAGTTTTGCTTCTTCTCATAAATTATAAACCCTACATGTTATTATTATTATTATTATTATTATTATTTGAGACACAGTCTCACTCTGTTGCCCAGGCTGGAGTGCAGTGATGTGATCTTGGCTCACTGCAACCTCTGCCTCCTGGGTTCAAGTGACTCTCTTCAGCCTCCTGAGTAGCCAGGATTACAGGTGCCTGCCACCACCCCCAGCTAGTTTTTGTATTTTTAGTGAGACGGGGGTTTCACCATGTTGGCCAGGCTGGTCTTGAACTCCTGAACTCACGTGATCTGCTTGCCTTGGCCTCCCAAAGTGCTGGGATTACAGGTGTGAGCCATCGCGCCTGGCCATGTTATTATTTTTCTTTAAACAATCTGCTGATTATTGTTGGATGATATATCTGTCATTATAATTGAAATAGGTGTCCTGCAAACACTGTACAGTTGTGTCTTGCTCTTTTATACAGTTTGACATTTGTGCTTTTAATTGGACTGTTTAGACCATTCACACTTAACGTAATTATTGATATGGCTGGGTTCAACTCTACCATCTATTTGCCCCATCTGTCCTTTGTTCCTTTTTCTCTTCTTTTCCTGCTTTCTTTTGGGTTAGCTGGGCTAGTTCTTAGCATTCCACTAATCTCTACTATTTGCTTCTAAGCCAGAGGTTGGCAAACTTTTCCTGTAAAGAGTCGTAAGTAGATATCTCAGGCTTTGAGAGCTATAAGCTTTTTATTGTAACTACTCAAATTCTGCTGATGTAGTGCAAATGCAATGATAGGCCACATGTAAATGAACGGCCATGACTGTGTTCCAATTCCATTGTGTTTGTAAAAACAGACAAAGGCCCAATTTTTGCCCATGGGTTGAATTTTGCCAATCTGTTTGAAGCTTTATTTATTTATGGCTGTTCTAGAATTTACAATATGCTGCTTTAATTTCTTACAGTCTATCTTCAAGTAATATTAGGGTATTTCATTTATAATGTACAAACCTTACAATAATATATTTCCATTTTCTTCTTCTCATCTTTTATTTTCATACATCTTTCTTCTATGTACACTATAAGCTCCATAATATAATGTCTTTATTTTTCCTTTAAATAATTATATTTTAAAGACATTTAAAAGTGAGAAAACATCTTTTTATTTATCCACGATTTGTGAAACTATTTATTCCTTTGTGTAGATCTAACCATCCATCATCAGTTTCCTTCATCCTAAATAGCTTAACATTTTTTTGTAATGCTGGTCTACTGGCAATGAATTCTCTCATATTCATCTGAAAAAGTCTTTATTTAGCTGTTTATTTTTGGAAAATGTATTTGCTGGGCACAGAATTCTGGAATAATTTCTTTCTTTCAACATTTTAAAGATGTCTTTCCATTACCTTCTGGCTTGCATAGCTTGTGACATGAAGTCGGCTGTCAATCTTATCTTTGTTTCTCTACTTAATGTGCTCTGTTTTCTGTGAATATTTTTAAGATTTTCTTTTTACTCACTGGTTATCAAAATTTTTATTTTGATGTGCTTTGGTGTGGTTCTGTGTTCATCCTGGTTAGGGTTCATTGAGTTCTTAGATCTGTGGACTTACAGGCTTCACCAAATTTGGAAAGTTTTCAGCCATTATTTCTTCAAATTATTTTTTGTTTCCTTTTCTCTTTCCTCTTCTTTTGAGACTCCACTTAACACATATATCTTAGACTTCTTGATAGTGTCTCAAAGATCATTAAGGTTGTGCTCATTTAAAAAAATATTTTTTCTAGTAGTAGAAATGAGTAATTTTGGACAATTTCCAGATCTTTAACCTCAATATCACAATTTCTTCTGTAGTGTCTAATTCAGTTAATTCCATCAATGAAATTTTTATTTCAGATATTTTTCATAATTGAAAAATAAATGTTCAACTTGTTTGTCTTCCATTTCTCTCATTATGCTCATGTTTCCTATGAATTCCTTGGGCATATATAGTTTTTATAATAACTATTCTAAAGTCCTGTCTGCAAAGTACATTATTTCTGGTGTGTGTGTGGGAGGCGGGCATCTATTTCTACAGATGGATTTTTTCCCAGTTATAGTCTTTCATCCATAATCAGAAGAAAAATTCTTTGCTTGTCAACTTTTTATTTGAATTGTCAACATTGTGAATCTTGTGTCGCTGAATGCTGGATTTTATTGTAATCCAGAGTGTTGGACTTGATACTGGCAAGTAATATATCTGCTGAACACTGATAGCTGAATCATTTTGAGGCTGATTTTAGACCTTTTATTTTAGGAGAGTTGAGAACAACCACTACTACAGGGCTAGTTTAGCCCCACTGCTAAAGCATAATCCTTCTAATCTCTTTCTTGAATTCTCCAATGTGTTTAATGAGGCCTCTCTATACTGGATTATTAGAATTTAAAATATTCCCAACTTTGTATAAGTTTTGGGAACTGTTTGGCTTATAGTTCCCCAGAAATTTTCTTTTCTAAATAGTAGTTGGTTGTCTAGCTTTGTAGGATTTCACTCTATAAATGTAGAGGCTGATGTTAGGCCAGACACAAGGGAACTCCTATGCAATTTCTAGAGCTCTTTCTCTGCATGTTCCTGCCTTTCTAGGACTCTGCTCTGTGAATTCTAGCCATTTTGGTCTCCTTGAACTCCAAATTCTGTCTTTTCAGCTCAGTAAGACCTTTGAGCTTTGTTTGGGTTTCTGTGCAGACAGCTTGGGTGATTGTAGGACTTACTTCATTTGTTTCTGTTCTCTCAGGGATCACTGTCTCACATTGCCTGTTGTCTAAAGTTTGAAGATAACTGTTTCACTATTTTGTCCAGTTTCCTAATTATTTTTGGTGGAGGGCAAATCCCACAGCAGTGACTCCATGGGCAGAAGTAGAAGTATCTGTTTGTTTGTTTGTTTTGTTTTGCTTTTGAGATAGAGTCTTGCTCATGTCACCCAGTCTAAAGTGCAGTGGCGCGATCTCGGCTCACTGCCACCTCCAATGCCCGGGTTCAAGCTTCTCCTGCCTCAGCCTCCTGAGTAGCTAGGATTACAGGTGCCCACCAACACACCCAGTTAATTTTTGTACTTTTAGCAGTGATGGGGTTTCGCCATGTTGGCCAAGCTGGTCTCGAACTCCTGACCTCAGGTGATCCACCCGCCTCGGCCTCCCAAAGTGCTGGGACTACAGGCATGAGCCACCACACCCCGCCTCCCTTTCTTTTAAAATGTTTGCTTTTGTCTTTTGTTCATTGTATTGACCTTATATCATAAACCACCTCGAATCCTTTTTTAAGGTAATGTAGATATAAATAATATTAGGACTTTATTAAACTAGGTTAAATCTGAATTCATGTGGCAGAATTTGAAGCAAATAGAATCCCTTTAAATGTTGGGTTAAGGACAGCTCCCCTAATTTAAATTTTGTTATCTCTTGCATCAAATATTCTACCTTATATCCAAAGTATCAACAATCCTAGTATATAGCCACTGAACTTATTACTTCAAGGTTTCATTTAAAACATGCAAGTTCTACAACTTTTTTTTTTGAGACAGAGTTTTCGCTCTTGTTGCCCAGGCTGGAGTGCAATGGCCCGATCTCAGCTCACTGCAACCTCCGCCTCCCGGGTTCAAGCGATTCTCCTTCCTCAGCCTCCCGAGTCGCTGGGATTACAGGCGACTTCCACCATGCCCAGCTAGTTTTTGTTATTTTTAGTAGAGATGGGGATTTGCCGTGTTGGCCAGGCTGGTCTCGAACTCCTGACCTCAGGTGATCCACCTGCCTCAGCCTCCCAAAGTGCTGGGATTATAGGCATGAGCGACTGCACCCAGCCTACAACTCTTTTTTTAAATTTTTTGAGATGGAGTCTTGCTCTGTCACCCAGGCTGGAGTGCAGTGGTGGGATCTCACCTCACTGCAAGCTCTGCCTCCTGGGTTCACGCCATTCTCCTACCTCAGCCTCCCAAGTAGCTGGGACTACAGGCACCTGCCACCATGCCCGGCTAATTTTTTGTATTTTTAGTAGAGAAGGGGTTTCACCATGTTAGCCAGGATGGTCTTGATCTCCTGACCTCATGATCTGCCTGCCTTGGCCTCCCAAAGTGCTGGGATTACAGGTGTAAGCCACCACATCCAGCCAACCTACAGCTCTTAAGAATAGCTCCAGGGGCCAGGCGCAGTGGCTCACACCTGTAATCCCAGCACTTTGGGAGGCCAAGGCGGGTGGAACATGAGGTCAGGAGATCGAAACGAGCCTGGCCAACATGGCAAAACCCTGTCTTTACTAAAAATACAAAAAATTAGCTGGGTGTGGTGGCGTGTGCCTGTAGTCCCAGCTACTTGGGAGGCTGAGGGCTGAGGCAGGAGAATCGCTTGAACCCAGGAGGCGGAGGTTGCAGTGAGCTGAGATCACACCACTGCACTCCATCGTGGCAATAGAACAAGACTCTGTCTTAAAAAAAAGAGTAGCTCTAGAAACACTGAAAGGATTTGATTTTTTTTCTTGTTTCTTTTCAGCTTCACTCGAAGCCATAGACAACAGCACAACAGATTAGGCAGAAAGATTACTTTTAAGGAGGTAGTTATATTTATGCTTATTTTAATGCAATATCAAGTTATGGAAAACAGCAATTGAAGGCATACAGCTTTTCATTCAGTTCACTTAAAAACATCACAGCCTTTCTTCTGTAAGCAAAGCACAGAAAAGATGAGTCATTAAAGTGACTGATTATAAATGGCAATCATCAGGGCAGATGTAAGTCATTTTGGTTTAATCAGGCCATTAATTATTAGGGTTTATCAATTAGTTTTATGGAAGGCAAGGGAGCTCAAATGAATACTAGGGCATTGATTTTAACTGAGACATTTTCTCAAAGAAAATACAAATGAGGTGTGTTGAAGCCTGGAATTATGGGTCCTTTTCATACCACTAAAGAGAAATAAGTTTCTTCTACCGCAACACATAAACCTTTAGTGAAAAAGCAAACTAACTTATTCTTCTTTTGCATTAAAAATATCAAGTTTAGGTGCTTCCTAATTTAAGGTTTAGGTTTAAGCTATCTTGGCCAAGAGATGACTATCATTTTGGAAATAGTAAGATAAAGGTACAATGCAAAGTGGCTCATTTTTAATATCCAATACTCCTTTTTTCATTTTAAAAGATTTAGTCATTTTATGCAGTAGGCTTTTATAGGCATCAAAATAGATTCCTGTGGGTCAGATTCCCTTAAAGGAAGCAGAGTGATGCCCTGGAAGGTGCCACTGCATACTGACTGTGAGACTGGACGAATCATTTAAACCTCTCTGAGCATACATGTACGTGTGGGTGTGTGTACTCACAACACTCACATGCTCAGTGTTGAGCACACAATTTCACTTAATTCTCCTAACAATCCTGAATTCTCAGTGACAACCTTGCCAGTGTTGGAAGATCAGATATCATCCCTGATCTTGTACACCATATCCTGTATATGATATCCTGATATCTGATATCTTGATATCTGATCTTCCTACATTGACAAGGCTGTTAAGAGAATGAAGTGGGCCTGTGTGCTTAGCACTGCTGGCACAGAGCTAGAGGTCAGTGAAATGTTGAATGAATCAAATGAATGGGAAAAACATTTTGTAAACTTGAATGTACCAAATATACTATAAAGCTACTGCTTTGTAGAATCAGTAATGATGACTTCCACTCTAGGAAATCAGGATGTGGATCATTTAATACATTGGCTCATATCCAAATGCTAAATGAGGTTAACTTTCATTACACCAGCTCCACCTGAAGGCAGGCTTCTTCTAGGGTAGCAAGTGTGTTCAGCTGGGATCACAGACGAGTTAACATTATCCAATCACAACATGTGTCTCCTGTCACAATACTGTCTCACTCCTTCAGTGAGATTTCACAGTAAGCTGGGCTTTTTAACGATGATGCAATAAATCTTTGAGTTGCAGCAGTGACAGCCCAAGTAGGTAATAGGTGGTTATGATGCAGTTCCATCCAATAACTTGAAATGCTTAGAAGATTATTAGAAAAATATCAGTGAGCAGAAAGAATGGAAGAGTTTACTAAAAGAGCCTTCTGTCATGCTAAGGATAATAGTAGGTGGTTTTAGGTAAATAAAAATCAGCCTCAAAGTGTCTTTAAAACTTAAACATAAAGCTATCATATGACCTTTGTAGTCACTATGTGGTCACTCTTTAACAAAGTATGACACATTGGTTCATTATACTAATCATATAATATATACCAATGGTAAAATAATTATTTCTTCTCAAATCTGATATGTGCTAGATGGCCTGATAAACTATGATTTACAAATATCTAAAGAAATATACCAATTCCACTCCTAGGTATTTACTCAAGAGAAATGAAAATACAGAACCACATAAAGACTTGTGTATGAAAAGTAGTATTATTCATAATCGTCCCAAAGTGGATACAATGCCAAATATCCCTCTACTAGTAAATAAGCAGACAAAATGTGATATATCCATACAATGGAATACTATTCAACAATAAAAAGGAATGAACTACAGACACATGCTATAATACAGACACATCTCAAAAACATCATGCTAAGTGAAAGAAGTCAGGCACAAAGATTTCATGTGGTATGTTTCTGCTTATATAAAATGTCCAGAAAAGGCAAATCTGTAAGAGTCAGAAAGTAAATCAGTGGTTCCCTGGGGCTGAGGACAGGAGCAGGGAGTGATTGCCAATGAGCATGAGGACACTTTTTTGGGGTGATGAAAATGTTCTAAAACTGGATTATGGTTATGGTTGCACAACTTTATAAACTTACTAAAAATCACTGAATTGAGTAGATGAATTTTATGGCATGCAAATTATATATCAATAAAGCTGTTTTAAAAAATCAACCTCAAAACACAACTTGGTTTCTCATTACCATGACTAATTACTAATAAATAAATTGATAATCCATAGTTTCTGCAGGTGCTTTTGTGGTCACTGTGGTCACTCTCTTACCCTATAACAAAGTATGAAAGATCAGTTAATTACATATACTATATATCAATGGTAAAATGGTTATTTCGTCTTAGAACTGATATGTACTAGGCCTGATAAACCGCGATTACAAATATTTAAAGAAAGATATTAATTTTAAAATGTTACTTTTGTGTATTTAAGATTATTTCAAAAAATGAGTAAGGCTATGTCTATAAAATGTAAAAACAACTGATTCAAACATGAAAAATTTGATCCACCAACCACAGTTGCCTCAATAACCGCAAGTAGCTGCTCTGATTTTCAGGCTGGACTGATTTTTTTCCCCCACTGAATTGGCCAAATTGACTGTGGAAATTGGTATCATGTTGAGCCAACCCATGTTGCCACCCATAACTGCCTCACGCAGGAAACTGTATCTTTACACATTCTGCATCAATTAGCCATTAAACAATCCACATAAACAGCATCAAGCAGAAGCTTGCTAATAAAGGCCAGAGCCTCAAGAGCATGTGCTTTCCCAACATCTTCACAAAAGGGCTCCTCCGCCCACTGCCCAGCCCCTGCCCCCAGCACAATCAGGGGTCAGGGTGGGAGGTTACCCTTGGCTAGGATCTGGCTGGGTGCCGAGGGGGCTGTTCAAAACAAATAAAAGCTCCTTCACAAAACTACAGTTGGAGTTACTTAATGTGCTTTGTATAGGGACCCAAACGGTAATTTCCTTGTAAGATTAGTTCTTTTTTTTTTTTTTTTTTTTTTTGAGATGCAGTGTCACTCAGTTGCCAGGCTGGAGTGCAGTGGCACAATCTCACCTCACTGCAACCTCCGACTCTCGGGTGCAAGCGATTCTCCTTCCTCAGCCTCCTGAGTAGCTGGAACTACAGGTGCTTGCCACCATGCCCCGCTAATTTTTGTATTTTTAGTAGAGATGGGGTTTCTCCATATTGGCCAGGCTGGTCTCAAACTACTGACCTCATGATCCTACTGCCTCGGCTTCCCAAAGTGTTGGGATTACAGGCATGAGCCACTGTGCCCGGTGTCTGGTAAGATCAGTTCTAAAGAAAATTGTGATTTTTGTATCAGCTATATGCTTTCTTTTGCCAGAAAAGAAAAACCATACCAATTGAGGATTCCCTGTTTGTTGTGACCTATTCACATCAGGTGCTGTTGGTATCTCCAACTTCTACTTCCTTTTGGTCTTTGTTTCATATTTAAACATTTAATTTGCTCTGAACTTTTACATGTCTCACTGAATGCTCTTAGAAACAGGCATGGTATGATTGTTACAGAAACATTTTTAAATGTGGCATGTGGCTGTTGTGGGATGATAATGGAGGCAGAAATAAACTTCTCTTCAACTTTTTCCCCCTATAAAGCAATTACACTGTGTGAATACCAGGAAGCCACTCTCAGTTTACCAGGAGCCAGAGGGCACATTAGCAGGTCTCCACTCCTAGTAACCTCTCCTAGCACTGTGCCTGGGATCTTCAGCAATGCTCTTTCATTATGTTTAATTGTCTTATGAAAAGAAAAAAAAAAACAATATATCTATCTAGTTATTTCTTGGGGACTGCATTCTAATGAATGAGAACAGCAGGTACAATTAAATATAGACTATGCTGACATTCTGCATTACAAATTCATCTGTGCACAACGGGAACATACTTAAGAGAAAACCACGTTGCAATATAAAAGTTATTCTAATGACTCCATCACATAAGAAAGGGTAGGTCATCCAAATATTCTTGCAAAGGCCTTAAATAAAATTAAACAGCATAATTAGCCATCCTCAATGGCAGTTATTGCCTGGAGTCTCATGATTCGGTTCAGAATGGAGGCAACAAACGTGCCCATTCCTTCTTCAATAAAGGCAGGGGACCTGGGACATTTGCAAGATTAATAACAAGGGCAAAAAGGCCTGAGCTTCTCAATTCTCCCTCTCTTAATCCTTTCATAGTAAGTAAAAGAGATTTCCTTCTAAAGTGGTGAGTCTTAGATTCCTACCTGTGATGTGTACATATTCTGGTCAGTGTTTAGGAAAAGCCAGGTCTGGAGGAATGTGTTCCTGCACAACCTACTTCCCCAAGTCTAAGATACCACTGACTGTTAAGACTCCTCTTGACTATAAAACATTTTTGGGGAAAAAGGAAAGAAAACAAACGAATACCACATTATATGCATAAATAAGATGTAAGACAGCAGACTTGACTTGGAGCGGTGTGTCCAGAAGACTAATCCTGGTAATTTGTTTTAAAGAAATAACAAAAAATTATGGTAGATAACACTTACTTGGCACTTAATATATACCAGGAACTGGGCTAAGTACATTATTATCATACGCATTACCTCATTTAATTCTCATTATAACCCTTGAGATAGATACTATTATTAACCCCATTTTACAGAGGAGGAAATTGAGGTTCAAATTAATGAAATTACTTGCCCAAGGACACAAAACTAGAGGCTTCGACTAGTAAAGCTCTTAAGCCTTAACAAACTGCATTATATTTATGAGCTAAATCTTATTGGAACTAATAGGATGGATTATCCCAGCTTTGGCAGTGAATAGTTGGGTGATCTTGGGAAGTTCACAAAGAAAATAGCCCAGATGTTTTAAGTTCTTTATACTCACAGGCTAATTTTCTAAGAAAAGGAGATGTTAACAGGAAAGTGTGAGGAACGTTCTAACTATTCCCTCTCATTTAACGTCTTGCTTCTTTTCTTGAGAAATAATTATTTGACATAATAATAGCTGTTATATGCCAGGTACAATGCTATGACCTCAAAGAAGTTAAGAAGCTGACCCAAGGTCACATAGCTAAGATGAATTAAGAGGAAGAACCAGAACTTAAACCTGGGTCTGACCCTCAAACTAGAGCTTTTCCATTAGGCCACCAACCACTTTCCTATGACTTTTTCCTATGACTTTTCCTATAACTAAGCAAGTTTTTTAGGCTGCTTGAGCCTTGATTGCTTCACCTAAGAATGGAGACACAATGATACCTCCTCACAAGGTTATTATAACAATTAAATAAAATTATACATACAAGAGAGCTAACACAGTAGCACATACAAGGTACTCAATAAATGATATTAGTAAAACGATTAATATTGTTATCATTATGATTGTACCCAATCCAGAAGGAACTTAATCTTCCACCAGCAAAAGAGGAGATTTGATTTCCATGGTGCTGATCACCTTCAACCATGCCTTTAGAGGAAGGAAGAGACATGGAGAGCTCTTCCAACTGCTAAAGCTGTCTGTCCATTCTGCTTGGCAAAATGTCCCAAGGATAAATCTCTTACTTTAATACGAGAAAGGGGAACAAAAGATGACTTCCAATTTAGCCACATTATAAAAAGTTCCAGGAGAAAAACACTGTCCTCAGAAAATTATGATTCAATGTATTTATCCAACAAATATCCACTGGCATACAATCAATGCCATAAATTCCTCTACCAACAGAAATGACCCTGTCATTCATCATACAGGTGCTCTCTCTCTCCCTCTGATAAGCTCCTAAACTTCAGGTTTGTGTCAGAGACAAAGCAATGATCAGAGCTAACTGTGGGGCTTGGTGAATCAAACACTCATCCACACACTGGGGGCATCTTGCTGGGTGGTTGGACAGAAGCTTACCCTAATGGATACTATAGAGACTGGTGAGCCAAAACACACAACGATCACACAGTCTGCTTCAAATCCCAACCCCCTGCAAGTCAGAAGGCTTTTAGAGGTGGGGACTGGGGAAATAACTATCCTCTTCCATTTGCATTTGTTCCTTGAATGACACACGACGTCTTTCCTTATTTCTCCTCTAAGGCTTCCATTGATACTTATTTTCAGAATGGAAGAGGGTAATTTCCCTCTTACTGATTTCCTAAAAGGGATGACTCTGCCTATGATCAAATCCTACCACAGAAGCATGGGAGAGAGAAAAACTAAGTCCAGGACAACCTTCTCTGATTAGGCTGACCTTCTGAATACAGGTAACTATAGAAAGATGATATATTCTTTTTTTGTTGTTTACATTAAGCTTTTAATTTTGAGATAACTATAGATTTACACAGTTATCTCAAAGTTTACATTGACAATGGTAAGAAATAATACAGAGACATCCTGTGTACCCTCCACCCAGTTTCCCCTAATGGTAACATCTTATAAAACTGTAGTATAGTATCACAACCACGGTATTGACACTGATGGTCAAGATGGAGAACATTTCCATCACCATGAGGATTCCTCATCTTGCTCCATTGTAAACATTCCCTCTGTCTCCCATCCTCTCAGCCCCTGGTAACCACTAACGTGCTCTCTCCATTTCTATAATTTTGTCATCTCAAGAATATTATACAAATTGAATCATACACTATGTAACCTTTGTGACTGGCTTTTTCACTCAGTATAATGATCTGGAGATTCATCCAGGTTGTGGGCATCAACAGTTCGCTCCTTTCTATTGCTGAGCAGTAATCCATGGTATGAATGCCCACAGCTTGCTTAACCATTCACCTGTTGAAGGACATCTGAGTTGTTTCCAGTTTTTGGCTATGACGAATAGAGCTGCAATAAACACTTGCGTACAGGTTTTTGTGTGAACAGAAGTCTTCATTTCTCTGGGATAAATGCCCAGGAATGCAATTGCTGGGTCATACGGTAGTGGCATGTCTAGCTTTCTTTCTTTTTTTTTTAAATGTCAGCAGTGGGGCTGCATCATTTTACATTCCTACCAGCAATGTATTAGTGATCCAATTTTTCTGCATCCTCATTTGCTATTGTTACTATTTTTTATTTTAGCCATTCTGATAGGTATATAGTAATATCTCATGGTGGTTTTAATTTGCATTTCCCTAAAGGCTAATGATATTGAACATCTTTTTCATGTGCTTATTTGCCATCTGTGTATACTCTTCAGTGGAATGTCTCTTCATGTCTTTGCCCATTTTCTAATTGGATTGTTTGTTTTTCTACCATTGAGTTTTGAGAGTTCTTTATATATTCTAGGCACATATTCTTTTAAAAGAATACTTTTAAGACATGTAGCATTTCTGATCTCTTGAAAATCACAACATACTGCAAATACAGAAATACCCTGTGATCACCCAAGGTAAATAGAATGAATGACCAATATGGGGAAAGAGGCTTAATTTCTCGAGATGTTCATTTGTGTGGATAGTGTCAGAGCTGGAGAAAAACCAACAACCTAGAGTCAGAGTTTGTTTACCCTGTTAATGGGCTAAGTCTTTTTTTTCTTTTCAAAAACATACACATTCACAAGTTATAATCTACTATAGCGCTGGATGTGATTAATATTTATTATATTTAAAGGACAATATGGAAATGATTTTTACACAGGAGATAGGGTGTTAACCGTGCTCTCAACACTAGCACTTGTATAACATAAATGCCTCCTTCCAGACCCATCTGATTAAACAGCCTCAGAGCTCAGGGAAGGAAGAATGCACATACTAGCTCTCTCATCATTACACATGGCAACATAAAACCTACTGGGAATGACTCCTTTTAAATTGACTTGGGTTACTCAAACACTAACCAGTTCTTTTAAAAAAGTGTTTGGGGCCGGGCACGGTGGCTCATGCCTGTAATCTCAGCACTTTGGGAGGCCGAGACGGGTGGATCACGAGGTCAGGAGATCGAGACCAGCCTGGCTAACACGGTGAAACCCTGTCTCTACTAAAAATACAAAAATTAGCCGGGCATGGAGGCACGTGCGTGTAGTCCCAGCTACTTGGAAGGCTGGGGCAGGAGAATCGTTTGAACCTGGGAGGTGGAGGTTGCAGTGAGCCGAGATTGTGCCACTGCACTCCAGCCTGGGTGGCAGAGTGAGACTCTGTTTCAAAAAAATAAACAAACAAACAAAAACTGATCCTCCAGAAAGCAAAAATATGTCATAGGTTATTTAAAAATTCACTATAATGTATATAGTTAATCACAAACTATGTAGATCTCTGCAAAAAAGACTGTTACAAAGCTTTATGCAAATTATCTTTTAATAAATCATTAAAAATTAATCAGGTTAGTTTTCTATTGATAGCAATACTTTCCAAGAATTCTTTTGTTTAAGAATCACTTTATCCAGAAAATAATCATTCCCTAATTTATTTTTGCCACAAATCCCAACTTTTACACACACTAACATACTATTTTAACTACCACCTTGACATCAAAATTTCTTTCCTAAGGAATTCAAACATCTTACCTCTACCAAACCATTTCTCTTTTCCCATTTAATAAATATAACAAAATAATTTTGGAATATAATACAAATATTCTTATAACATTTTTAATCTTGAAATTTATACTGATTTCACTTAAAGGACAATATCAAATATATAACATTTACCTGCCTACACTATTTTGAACTGTTACCCTCTCACCTTCCCATTTTCTTCAAAATTCCTTCCTTAAAAAGGATGCCCTTAGATGGGACTGTCTTGTGCATTTTTTTGCAACTTCCTGTGGATCTACAATTGTTTCACAATAAAAAGATTAAAAAAAAAAGTGTTCCAGAATTGGAAAAAACTACTTTAAAGTTCATATGGAACCAAAAAAGAGCCCGCATCGCCAAGTCAATCCTAAGCCAAAAGAACAAAGCTGGAGGAATCATGCTACCTGACTTCAAACTATACTACAAGGCTACAGTAAACAAAACAGCATGGTACTGGTACCAAAACACAGATATAGATCAACGGAACAGAACAGAGCCCTCAGAAATAACACTGCATATCTACAACTATCTGATCTCTGACAAACCTGACAAAAACAAGCAATGGGGAAAGGATTCCCTATTTAATAAATGGTGCTGGGAAAACTGGCTAGCCATATGTAGAAAACTGAAACTGGATCCCTTCCTTACACCTTATACAAAAATTAATTCAAGATGGATTAAAGACTTAAACGTTAGACCTAAAACTGTAAAAACCCTAGAAGAAAACCTAGGCATTACCATTCAGGACATAGGCATGGGCAAGGACTTCATGTCTAAAACACCAAAAGCAATGGCAACAAAAGCCAAAATTGACAAATGGGATCTAATTAAACTAAAGAGCTTCTGCACAGCAAAAGAAACTACCATCAGAGTGAACAGGCAACCTACAGAATGTGAGAAAATTTTCGCAACCTACTCATCTGACAAAGGGCTAATATCCAGAATCTACAATGAACTCAAACAAATTTACAAGAAAAAAACAAACAACCCTATCAAAATGGGCGAAGGACATGAACAGACACTTCTCAAAAGAAGACATTTATGCAGCCAAAAAACATGAAAAAATGCTCACCATCACTGGCCATCAGAGAAATGCAAATCAAAACCACAATGAGATACCATCTCACACCAGTTAGAATGGCGATCATTAAAAAGTCAGGAAACAACAGGTGCTGGAGAGGATGTGGAGAAATAGGAACACTTTTACACTGTTGGTGGGACTGTAAACTAGTTCAACCATTGTGGAAGTCAGTGTGGCGATTCCTCAGGGATCTAGAACTAGAAATACCATTTGACCCAGCCATCCCATTACTGGGTATATACCCAAAGGACTATAAATCATGCTGCTATAAAGACACATGCATACGTATGTTTACTGCGGCACTATTCACAATAGCAAAGACTTGGAACCAACCCAAATGTCCAACAATGATACACTGGATTAAGAAAATGTAGCACATACATACCATGGAGTACTATGCAGCCATACAAAATGATGAGTTCATGTCCTTTGTAGGGACATGGATGAAATTGGAAATCATCATTCTCAGTAAACTATCGTGAGGACAAAAAACCAAACACCACATGTTTTCACTCATAGGTGGGAACTGAACAATGAGAACACATGGACACAGGAAGGGGAACATCACACTCTGGGGACTGTTGTGGGGTGGGGGGGGGGGGAGGGATAGCATTAGGAGATATACCTAATGTTAAATGACGAGTTAATGGGTGCAGCACACCAGCATGGCACATGTATACATATGCAAGTAACCTGCACATTGTGCACATGTACCCTAAAACTTAAAGTATAATAATAATAAAATAAAAATAAAAAAAACGTGTTCTTGCTTTCCATCCAAGTTGTGACTTTACATGTCCTTATTATAATTCCTTATTAATTATAATACTTCATTTTCAGTGTCCCTGATACTTTAAAAACAGTTTCCCTTAAAGATGCCTTTTGATTTGATAACATCACTCTGGTTTAGAAAGCAACATTTTCTTAGCTAAGGCACACGGCTTTAATTTTCAATTATTTGTTTTATACTTTAGTCTCTTATCTTCAGTTTTAAAACATTTCATATTTCCTAGAATTTCCCACTTTGAAGGAATACCTTAAATAATTTATATACATTAAGCACCTAGAACAGTGCCTGGTACAGAGTACATGCTTAATAGTCATTATTGTTATTATTTTCATCACAAAATCTACTCTTGGAAATTCTCCCCTCCCTTTTCTCTTTCTTTTCTTTTATGTCTCTCTGATTTTCTTTGTTCCCCACCTTATCAACAGGTCACACTTCCTTCAGTCAGGAAATCACAGAACCCAGAACCTTAGCTCTTGAAGAAATCTGAGTGATCATCCAGCTACTCTTTCATAGTATATATGAGGGAACAGAGGCAAAGAGAACAGGAGTGATCTGTCTTTCTGGGGTTACCCAGTGAGGCAGTCAGTCAGTAGGACTGAATTGGGAATGTCAGATAAAGCCTTATTCCTTCTTAGAAACTGAGCTTTTAAAATTGTCCAACAGGTTAAGTCAGCTCTGCAGATACGCAATTCTTGGTAATATCTCTGGGGAAAAAATCGGCTTAACTACAGAAAGAACTGTCCAATTTCCAGATGTTTCAAACTGTGCCAATGATAACAGCAACTTCTAAGTTTCTGTTTCTCTTCCCACTATCCTCCCTTCCCTGACCCTGTCTGTCTCTTTCTGGCATTGTAGATATCCTTTAAATCACAAGGGTTGTTTTTTTTTCTTGGGGTGGGGGGGTTGGCTGGCTGTTTTTTAAGCTACTGAGTTACTAGATCAAACCTAGGTAGGATTTGTCAGGAGCCATGAAGATACAGAAATAATGACAGAATCACCAAGACCCTTTGAAAGAATGGTTTGTCCTTTTGGCAGGGAAAACTTCTTTCTAGAGTGTCTACTGCACTGCTAAGATGTAAGAAGACCTTTTCTCTGTAAATCTGGTTTACTTTTTAATTTTAAAATTTGGTTTACTGAGGCATAATTTATACACAGTAAAATTCACTCACCCTTTTCAGGTGCACAGGTCTTTGTTTGCTAAAAAACACATATAACCATGTAACTACCACAAAAATCAAGCTACAGAACATTTCCAACATACCAAAATGTTCCTTCATGCCTTTACAGTCAACTCCTCCTCCACTATTTGTCAACCAGTGATGTTGATGTTCCATCCCATAGGATGGAAGATTGTATTTTGCTTTTTCCATGTATGTATTCTGCCTTTTGCAGAATGTCATATAAGTGGAATCACACAGCTGGTAACCCTTTGAGTCAGCCTCCTTCATTTAACATGAAGTATCTGATATTCACCCATGTTGTTACATGTATCAGTAGCTTGTTTTATTGCTGAGTAATATTCCACTCTGTGGATGTATTACAGTCTGTTTTTCCATTTACCAGCTGAAAGACATTTGGGTTGTTTCCAGTTTGGAGCTATTATGAATAAAGCCACTATAAAGAGTTGCCTAAAGTTTTTGTGTGGACATATGTTTTCCTTTCTCTTGGGTAAATATCTAGGAAGGGGACTGCTGAATCACGTTGCAAGAAATTGTCAAACTATTTTTCAAAGCAGCTGTACCATTTTATATTTCTACCAGCAATGTATGAGAATTCTAGTTGCTCTGTATTCTAGTCAGCACTTCATATTATCAGGTTTTTTGTTGTTATCTCTTTTCAGGGAAAGAAAGTAGCAAGAAGTATTTTTAGCATACTAAACTGTTAACAATTTAAGCAATCTTGGTGCCTTTCTCTTAAAAGTCACAAGCAATCCATCAGGAAATTCTATCAACTATACATTTAAAATATATCCAGAATCACCACTTCTCCCCATCTTTATAACTATCTCCCTGATCTGGGCCCCTGAAACTTACCTTAATTACCAAAACATTTTCCTAACAGCTGATTCTACTCTTGTCTCCCACACTCAGATACAGACACACTGGCCTCTTTGCTGTTCCACTAACACTCCGGGCACATCCTGTGGTGTCTACTCTAACTGTTTCTCATATATCTACTTGACTAGTAACTCTCCCCTTTCAAGCCTTCCTTCCAAACTCATCTTCCCTATGAGGTTTCTTTGATTAATACGCAACCTACCCTTTGCCTCCCCTAACCTCAATCTACTTTTTCTTTTCTATTATTAACAACCCTTTAACACACTCTGTATTTTACTTATTATGTATGTTATTGTTTAAGAAATGTTTCCTAACACACTCTATCACTGCTAGAATATGAGTTCTATGATCATAGAAATCTTTTGTTTCTCGTATTGATGTGTTTCAAGTACTGTGAACAGCGACTAGAACGTAGTAGGTATAAAATAAATAGTTGCTGAATGATCAAACTAACACTGGCTTTGGTATCTAAGGTAGTACTAATTGGAAAGTCTGTGTGAGGCCAGATTTATAAAAGAGAAAAGCCAAGGGTAGAAAATAAAATTTGTAACATGTATACTGAGACTACAAGGCTTAGTTTCTTTAAACACAAATCTATCTGGCCAGCATTTTCCTACAGAATTTCTGCAAAAACATATTTTTTAAAAGTTCTCCTATTGGAGAAAGTAAATGAAACTAACCAGGTTTATATATACAAAAAAATTCCTGGCACACCAACTATATAGGTTTTTTTTTCTTCTATAAACTTCTGCATCTGTGTAAGATGGCCCCAGAATGATTGCCAATTTTATTTTCTTAATCTAAGTTCTATTCTCATTACCCTTGCATTTCTATTTTTTATCCTCAGGGAAAGAGAGAGCAGTTACTACCAGGGCATTCTCACATCTTCCCAAGAAATGGCATAGGTGTTAATCTTGTATTTATGTTTGATGTGGGTAATGATGGCTATGACTGGAGCTGTAGGTTTATTAATATGCAGGGCTCTCACCTCATTAGTGGCGATGTATGTTTTGAAGTAAAGCTGCGATGTTTCCTGTAATGTCGGATCTGGCCTAACAGATTTTCTCACTGTTCATTTTCTTTGTTTTTACCCATAGTCAGCACATGCTATGCTTATAGTGCTCTCACATATGCCTTTTAATAAAGACAACTTTTCCACAGTAGTTAATTTGGTGGGCATTTCAAACATTTTTAATAATTATGTCCTCATGTGGAATTATCACACGTTTGGTTTATTTTAGAGAAAAGATTTTCATAATTTTTGACTCAGTAATATAAAGTATAATAAACTCTCTCCCTGTCTTGGTTTTGGAGTGGTGTATTCTTATTAACTGAATAAAGTGATTAATTCATGGTTATAATAAAAACATGCCACATTCTTAGCATTCAATAGTTTATAAAGTCCCTGCACATATATCTCAACCAAATCTTAAAAAGAGCAAAATAAACAATAGTAACACCTGACTGAATATAACATTTGATGATCCATTATGAATAGCAACTGCTGTGCTTCAATTTCCAAAACAATTTCCAGTTAACATAATATACTATCAAATAAACTAACTTTTACCAGACTAACAAGCCTCATGGGATGAGTGGTTTGCCGCTGCTTATTGCTCAGATTTCATTCTACTCTACAGTCCTCACTGGATATAAACTACGGGAGAGACTCCAGGTTTAAGAGTTTGTTTGGAAGCCATTAACTACGTTTAATAAATTCTGTAATATACTATTTATTTATACACTTTCTATAGCTAAAATCCGGACCACTGTATTCCAAGGAAGCCATATAAATGTGAGAAATAGTTTGTTCTCTTTTCTCATTAGATACTGAACACATCTCCATTTCTTAATCTTTTGAAATTTGTGCCCATAAGTACAAAGCAATTTCTTTTTTTTTTTACTCTGGTTTTTAAGAACAGCATTAGAAAACGATGATCAGAGGACAACATAGGTACTTAGACCAAGACAAAGGAGGAAGAGGTATAGATCACTCATTAGTATTCCTCTTTCACCATCTTCTTTTCACTGTCCTGTCACAATGCCTAAACCAGGCTCCCCCAGCCCCTGCAGAAGGACCCCTGTTTTTGATTTGACAATGTGACACATGTTCAGCTAGAATTCCCATCATCATTCATTTAGAGAAAGCAAAAATGAGTACATGTGCTTTTAAGAAGGAACAGCAATGAGCTTATATAGCAAAAGTGCATAAACAAGTATATTACCTATTTCATTGCCTTAGCTGAACTTAAAAGCTCTGATCTTTAATTGCCTGATTGAACTGATCTAAAAAGCTACAATTTTTTAATCTAGAAGAAAATTAAATAGCTTTTTGGTAAATAAAAATGCATCTTTAATCTTATTTTTATGGAATCCAAGTTATTAAATATGGAAAAAACCTCTAAAATATTAAGTTAACAACTACTCAATCTAAGGTAAATTTCTCATTACAATGCTTTACAAAAGTCTTCAGGGACACATGGCTTCTTTGACGCTTCAGTAAAAACACATGCTTTTAAGTCCAGAAGGTAAAAGTTTCCATGAATAGCTGGGAAACTCAAAAGCTACATATGAATATATTTAATGAGGTGTATTACCACAGGATATTTATTTCTGTAGTTGAGTGGCCATAACTACTGGGACATAACTGTTTATCTGCACTGCAATTCGTTAGTCTTTCCATTGAGACAGATGTAGGTGCACACTCATTCACTGAAATTCCTTGAAAGGACTTGTCAGCCCTCTACCACTGCTCCTACTGTGTCCCCAACAGATGTCTTCTTCTCACAACAGGTGGCATTTTATAGCAGGCTACTCTCCGTAGGAATTGGGCTGGCCAGCACCAACTGAAAAAATAAGTACAGGCCCAGGATTCCCTCTTGAAACCTCTATGCTCTCCATCAGTCAAACCACTGCAGCCCTTGTCCGTCACTAACGAAAGAGGCCTTTCTTAGCCCAAGTTGCAACCAGGGATGAAAAGAAGGACCTACTGGCTTCTGAGAGGCTCTGGTCAACCAAGCTTGGCTACAGTGATCATGAAGTGGTTTATACTGAGAATCTGACCCTAGACATTATTTTTAGATCCAGACAAATCCATCTGAAACATGTCTATCAAGATCCCATTTCAAATGAAAAATTTAGTTATTTCTCCCAAACCCAGAGTAAAAATTAAAATAAAAAAATTTAGATACAGGAATACGAAAGGTCCATCAACTTATCAGCATGATTTCTAATTTTAAAGAAGAAAAATCAAGATAATGGCAGAATAACTAAAACGTATTTCCCTATCCACTATAGTTCTTTGTGCTACTAAGATTCCTTGCACAAAGTTATAGCTAGAGAGGGATTTCATTACAAGCCAGAATTAACCTGTATGCCCAGATACATGATGATCCTAACACTCACTTTCTAACAACACTCCAATTTCCATGGCACTGCCCTTTTAAAGAAAGCTTTACTATTAAGAATGGATGTTTTTCCTTTAGTTCTTTTGTCAAATGGATAGATGTCCATTTTTTTAAAAATCAATAAAATTTTGAGAACTGACCATTGGGTTAATTCTTATTAAAATGGCTATCACCACTTTACCGGTTGCTGGGTGTGCGGAGGTAGGCGTACAGGGAATAGAAACAATATAAGTTATATCATGTTGAATACTGTTATCTCGTACTCTTGGTAGTCAAAAATGTTCAATTTTTTTTCATCCACCAAATTTGTTTACACACTTATTTATACCCAGAGAAAGTAACACTAACAAAACTCACTCTCCCTACACCTACCTTTCGCACCAACTATACTCTAGAAATGGAGTGGACTGGCTTTAAAAATAAATCTAGTTTATGATTCCATTTAGTCAGTTAAATACCTTCAAAAACCTGACTATTTGATTTGTCAAAATCTAGATACCCTTATTAAAAAGGAGGATTTCAGAAGAAATGTGGAATCACTAGGATATTAAAACCACCACAAAAGAAAACAACCCTTAGTGACAGATATGACATCACAGTTGAAAATATCAGTTGTTTTCTCCATCTCACAGTTTATATCCTTAAAAGAAAAAACTTTCCTTTAGTCACATCTAATGTGTATGCTGTTCCATTCCCCAAATGTACATACAGCTAAGATGAGCAGATGTGTAAAATTAAACAGCACTGTTAGTAACACTAGGCCTTGAAGTTGCTTTGTTATAGTCTCTTTCTCACTTAATAATTTGCTCCAAATGAATTCAGATATTTTGGGAACATTAAAAAAACAAAAGGAGATTCCTTTTGCAATATTCAACACTCATCTGATTATTCTCTCATGTGTTCTGTTACTAGACAAGGGGACTATTCCTGATGCTTTCACCAATATCTTATTTAAAGTTTTACTTTTGGCCAGGCGCGGTGGCTCCTGTCTGAATCCTAGCACTCTGGGAGGCCAAGGTAGGAGGACTGCTTGAGGCTAGGGGTTTAACACCAACCTGGCCAACAGAGCAAGACCTCATCTTTAAAAAAATTAAAAATAAAGTTTTTCTTTCCAGGTATGTGAAGCAATCTCTTAAGGAACAGTGTGTGATGCTATCTGAAATGTTAATAGAAGGAAGGATGTAATTGTACAGAAAGCAAAGGTTTTGCATTAACAATAGTTAAGTAAGACAAACAAGATCCTGTTATTTTCAAATACTATGAAATATCTTTTTACAAGTTTGACAAAGGTGATTCACAAAAACACACTACCAAGTTTATAATCTAAATGAGAGCAGTTGATGGAGAAAACAAGAAAAATAACATTTATAGAGCAGCCATCTTTTTGAGTACCAGATGTATCAGCTGGCTTAAATGTCAGAACACTTACTTTAAAAATCAAGGTATCTGGAGAGACCCAACCCCACCCCAAATTAAGTCCAAGCTTATAAGCCCAGCACATACCTCTATGTAAAATCTTTAAACTCCACAAATAAGTAAGGCCTTTAACAACCTAAATTTAGGAAAAAGAAAACAGTACAATTATCAATTATGGTTTTTATAAGGAACTTTCCATGTTTAAATACATTCATCATTTTTTTTTTTTTGAGACAGGGTGTCACCCTGTCACCTAGGCTGAAGTGTTGTGGGGTACAATCACTGCTCACTGTAGCCTTGACCTCCTGGACTCAAGCAATCCTTCCACCTCAGCTGCCTGAGTAGCTGGGACCACAGGTGTGCACCACTATGCCTGGCTATTTTCATGCCTGGCTATTTTTTTTTTTTTTTTTTTTTTTTGGTAGAAACAGGGATCTCACTAATGTTGCCTAAGCTGGTCTTGAAGTCCTGGGCTTAAGTGATCCTCCTGCCTCAGCCTCCCAAAGTGCTAGGATTACAGGCGTAAGCCACCACACCTGGCCTAACTCTTCCTTTAAAACTCTGTCAATCAATAAGCATTTACTGAACACCTCCCATTTCTGTATGAGGCTTTGCGGGAAAACCAAATGCAAAAGCCACAGGTTCCTACCTTTAATGAGCTTATAATCTTCTGAAGATAAGGTACTCCAAATGAAAGAAATAAGTGCATGTGTATATAAAATAATCTGGAAGTACCTATGCTGAATTCATAATGATGCTAAGCCAGGGAAGGAGAGAGACAGGAAAAAGGGAAAATGGCTTTCTTAATTTTCTATACTTCTGTGTGTAAAACTTTTTTTGAAGTCATGACACTTATGACCAAGGAGAAACTTTTCTTCTGAGACAGGATCTCACTGTTGCCCAGGCTGGAGTGCAGTGGTGCAATCATAGCACACTGTAACCTCAAATTCCTGGGATCAAACAATCCTCCCACCTCAGCCTCCTGAGTAGGTGGGACTACAGGTGCACACCACCATACCCTGCTAATTTTAAAATATTTTTTGTAGAGATGTGATCTTGTTTTGTTGTCAAGGCTGGTCTTGAACTCCTGGCCTCAAGGGATCCTCCTGCCTCGGCCTCCCAAATCCCTGGGACTACAGGTGGGAGTCACCATGCCTGGCCTGGAGAGACATTTTTAATAAGTTAACTAATGAAATAAGGCAGTGGGTAGAATAGAAACTGCTTTTCCCATCAGGAGTCAGAAAGGCTTACTAAGGTGTTACATCTTGAGTAACGGATTTAACTTAAATGAAAAAAAGAAAAGGAAGTGTTTAGGTCAAGGTAAAAATATATAATCAAAGTACTGGGCAATGTACTCTTCCAAAATATCAAAGTAAGGAAAGACAAACACTGAGGCATTAGAGAGACATGACAACCAAATGCAATGAATAATCCTAGACTGGAGTAGGACCAGAATTTTTTTTCTTTTGTCTATACAGGGTATTATTGGACAATTGGTGAAATTTGAATAAGGGCTGTTGAGTAGACAATAGTATTGTATCGATACTAGTTTCCTGATTTTAATCATTGATTATGTAAGATAATGGGTTTGTTCTTAGGAAATAGATACCTAACATATTTGGGGATAAAGGCTGTGATATCTGTAACTTATTCTCAAATGTTTCAGGAAAAAACATGTTTATAGATTTTTAACCAAATATGGTAAACTTTTAACAACTGGGGAATGTGGGTGAAGCATCTGTGGGAATTTTTTGTATTAGTCTCACAACTTTTCTGTAAGTTTAAAACAATCTCAAAATAAAAAGCTCCCCCCAAATTTATAAAGTATATTGGGGCAGGAAAGAATGAAGTATATCAAGATGGTCCTCATAAGCCAGTCTGGCTGGTGCAAAGCATATATGTTGACAAGGCAAGGTATTAAAAGGGCAGGTCAAGGAAATAAAATGAGAAAATACAAACATCTGAATTAGATTTGCATTTTTCACTCTCATAGCCTGAGTTAAGAATAATTAGTTGAATGAGATACTGAAAAAAAGATGTTTCCATGACCCTAAGTATATGGGTTACAAGTACTACCTTCTATGTGGAAAATTTAATCAGTGGTCACCATTAAAAACTTAAAAAATCTTTATGTATAAATTGCTATAAAAGGAAATGCACACGTTTTATTCATAACCACTGACCCTATATGCACATGAGCGTGAACTTACCAATTTCAAGGTTGACTATTCATAATTAGACACCAGATACACTGAACAAATCACTATTGGTCAAAATTTACTGTAAGATTTACAAGTATTCATCACTATAGAGAATTCTGGGTAAGTCAGGACTATAAGAACAAGAAAACCTACCATTACCCATGAGAAGTAAATGAGTGGTTTACATATCTTGAAAATGGTAAGAAAAGGTTAGGGGCTAAATATGCAAGAATTCTAGTTGATCAAGGAAGCCTAAGAGCAACTGTGAAATAAGAAATGCAATGGGAGAAAGCCAATTCCCAAATACTAAAGATCTAGAAGACAAAATCTATATCAATTAATACTGAGCAGAGGTTAACATATTTTAATTGTTCTCAAAGGGTGCAATGTGCTCCTGAAAGATTTGCTAACATAGATTCATCAATTCTAGTATATGTTTGTCTATTCTAAGAGAACAGCATACATTTTTATAGCAAATGACTTGCTCCAGAGTTTGGAAATAACTGGCATTACAATAAAACATATGTATTCTGGACAGGAAGACAATACAGAAAGGAAATATCAAAATATTAATAATGATAATTTTATCACAGAAGGAAATATAACAAAAATATTTCTTTAAATGTTTATAAAAATTAACATCCATAACGATAACAATTTTCTCTTTGAGTAATAGGAGGAGGTCATCTTATTTAGCATGGAGGTGATCATCTCCATTCTGAGGAAGAAGGGTTAAAATTTTCAACTTAGAAGCTTAGCTGCATGTTATAAAAACTATCCATTAAAGATAGCTCACCACTAAAAATTGGTTCCATACAAAATGAATTTTCAGAAAACATGTAGGGGAAGGCAATCCAATATATTCTGATAGTTAGGTAGAAAAAAGTAAAACAAATACTGATTTTATAATATTTGCTAAAATTATTCATTTTGTTAGAGATTTAAAAAGAAAATATTCTTATTCTTTGTCAAAATACACTACATTTTCCTTTAGAAACATGTAAATTCTGGTGAAAAAGGAGCTAGAACTCTGTGAACTGAAAATCTAAAGGATATTATTGGTATTCAGTAGGCTGGGTTTCACAACGATGACTTGACAAAGCCTTGACACTAAAAGTACTTATATCTGTTGTCAATCACTCGCTCCTTGACATGTCAAGTGCACCTCCTTTCAGGGACAACTTCAATCAACATTAGCACTCAAAATACAGTATACAATGTCGCTGCTTCAGAAATAAGAAGAAAAATAGAATGTGTTAGGTGGCAGGGAAAGGCAGAAAGGCATTCCTCTTTATAGAAGACCAGATTCAAATGGATAGTAGAGAAAAACCACTGAGCCACTGAGTAAGTTGGAAGGCTGAAATCAGGTATATATAAATTCCTTTGGGGAAAAAAAAAAAAAACTCTCTTGCCATACATTTTACAAGAGAAAATTTGAATAACATATCACAGAGGTCGACAGAGGTCCATGCTGTAATGAACCTTGGACCTATGAACCTGCCTTGCATGCCAGATTATTAGACCCTGGAAAATAAAGTTAATTTGGGAAAAGAGAGATACCTAAAGACATGAAAAGAATCTGAAGCAATTGTGTTGCTCCATTATTCTCTCATTCATAAGTCTCTCTTTTTATTTTTTAGCCTAGCTCTTTCTTCCACTCCTGCCTCTATTTTATTTTTTTCTCATTCTGTTAGGAAAACTCACTGAGAAAGCAAGAGGTCTGGTGTCAGACAGCCCTGTGTTCAAATTTGTACTGACTAATTAGATGATAACTCTGGGCAAGCTGGTTAACTTTTCCAAACCTCATCTTGCATGTGCACAGAGTATGTTCAATAATCCACACTTTACAAGGTGGCTGTAAAGGCTAAATGACATAATATTTGTATAGAAAGCATGCAACAGTGATTGGCACAGGAAGTATTCAATATACACCTATTTCCCTACTCTCTCTTTCTGATTCTGTTGCTTTTGACTTGGCAACAGCACCCTTGTGTTTTCTTGGCCTCCATGAGGGAACTCAAGGGAAAGATGTTGATGCTATCTTCAGTACACTTTCAGAGAAATGACCAAGGATACTGGGAACACAATCAGACTATGGGAATATTTAGTTTACACACCATAGCCCACAGCCCATCAATTTGCTAGTCTTATTTTGACTAGTACAACCCTCCTGGTGCCAGGTATTAGCCATGGGCCAATCTGGTGTTTGTCAGCTGCAACAAATGATAATCCAAATTTGTAGCCTACTCAGGAAACATACAAAAAAACCCTACATTTTGGAGGCATTATACAAACCCAGGCTCCTGCAGAATTTAGCATGGAGGTGATCATTTCCGTGGCAGACAAAGAGCAAAATTATTAAAAGCATTTCTTCTACTCCAGCTGTAAGTAGTTTTCATTACTATGACCTGATGAGCCATAAAAGCTGGAGAAATTGGACACATATTTAGGGGAGAAATTAAAAAAATGTAAGGGCAAATATAAACAATCCTTCAGAGTAGCTCTTACTTTAATGCCTTTCACTAAAATAATTTGTGTCATATTTTCATTCACTTAATAGGCAAGCCCTGTATTTGACGCTGAATTATTTTTTCTGCTGACTCTATTCACTTCAACAGTCTTCCCACTCCAGTAGAACTGAAAAGATAGGTGGCCTTGTGTGGATGCCCTAAACAAGAGGGAAGTAAGATTTATGAAGTTCACGAAGAACATGCTTCTCTACTGAAGATGGCAGATTTCTATTTTTGCCAAGTTCCATAGATAACTGAGTATATAAAAGTTGTATACTTTTTTCTTTTTCAATTGGTATCCTTGCCTTTTTTTGCCCTTTATTATACACGTTATTAAACTTTACAGCCAAGAACTGCCAAAAGCCACAAAGCATTCATTCTCTCCTGGGATTAGAACAGGAAATGAAACATTTTTATTTTCATCTAAAATAGTGATTTAAGTACTCAAATTTCATACTAATCTACCTGCACATGTAGATGAGAAGCTACTTAGCAGCAATAGCGTCAGAAAAGAAAGTTCTCATCATCCAGGGCAGTTCACACTAATAATTAGAAAGAAAAAAGGAAAGCTGTGAATTACAATGAACTAAGACTAAATAAGTGTCCATGTTCGATTAAAGAATTTGAGTTGTCAGTTTGATGTATAATGAATGTGAAAATCAGCCATTTAATTAAATGGTACATGGTACAATCACTTTGTTCTGCATTAAACCATTGAAGTTATCATCGTGCCTTTAGTTTAGCAATTGTTTACTATTACACCACCCCATGACTTCTCTTAGACACTGTTTAACCTACATTATTATAAATGTGAAATATGTAACTTATGAGAACATTATAGGATTGTTAGTTTAGTTTATATATTTCATCAGTATATTAGTGCATATAGAAAATACAAGAATATGGGAAAACTGCTTTAAATCACAAAGGGAATAAATTTCTAGATGTAGTTGATGAAAAAATTAAAAACCAAGAACATAAAAAGACTGCAAAAAATCTTTACTAATACTACTTTGTTCTTAATAAATTAATATTTTCTCATAGACTGCTTTAACAACTCAGACTTTTTAGGTATTTGCTAATCATATGCTAATCATAACTACAAAATGTAAAAACAGAACAAAAAACAGCATTTTTTTTTTTAAGAAGAAGTTGGAAATTTTACGAGTCAACAAGAATAGCAAGGTCCCTGCAAACACATGAAACTAGAACAGGTTGGAGCACATAAGTGTGTGACTATGTTGTGATGTTGGGTGGGCTGGTCTATGAAAAGAAGAACAAAACAGGAGAAAATCAAGAAGGTCTTAGGAGCCAACTGGGATTGAAGAACAAGAAAAAACATTGAGAATATAAGAAGAATGAGCTTGATTAGAAGGATTAAATCACTCAAATTTCCTAACACTGAAGCCATATACTTACTGCTACTGCAATTCTTCCAAGGACATGTTCTGGCATTTTCCTATATACATCCAAAGATCCCCCTGTAGAGATAAACATGCCATGTTACTACAAATGAAATTACCAGAACAATGCACTGGGCTTCTCCTGTGTATTCACTGTGAGAATACATTTTTACACTTCCTACACCACGCATTGGATGTGTAGTATAAAACTTTTTAGTCCAATGTTATCTATAACATAATCATACTTCCTGATGAAGTGTAACTAGATATTTCCATTTTATTCTGAAGTGTATAGTCACATACATGAAAAACTGAAAGAAACTAGTCAAGGGTAAGCTAAGAAACTACACTTCATGTAAACTTATATACATACACAAAATTATAAAGATCAATATGACAATTAAACATTTAGTTGCCTGTCTTTTGTAACAGTTTTTCTCAAATGTAAACCAGGGTAATATCTTAGAATTTTCACATTAATCCAACAAAAGCTGGAATATATGCAGAGAACCACTATGTTGCTCATTAATGATATGATTATGAGATCTATTTTAACAATATGCAATAACCTTTCTTTAAGAGTCAAATTGAGGTATACAGTCTTTCAGTTCTATAAAAAAATTGTATTCCAGAGTATCTGACAAATATTTTTTCCTATCAGAGGCTAAAAATTCTTATTTAATGCTTTATTACTGGATGATTCATAAGTATGCCTCATAAAGTACTAAACATGAAGTATGTCATTTTTCCGAAATGCAAATGTGAATATTTTCATATGTCAAATTTTCACAAAGCTAAACATCAGAGAAAATATTTTTATCTGTAAAAAAATCGTGTATTCATATACAAACATATGTATGCAAGTATACATATATATGCATATAGACACATGCATATATATATATATGGCTACTGGCTTTATATTTATCCCATTTAAAGCAGATAGAGAAAAATGATCACTCTTAGTTAAACTTTGCTTGTAGTTTGTAGATTGGAACAAGAAACTGGGAAACCACTGTGTAACTAAACATTACACTTTGGCTGTCGGTGCTACTGGGAAGATAATGAAAAAAAGACACTTCTGATATGAACTGAACCACCCTTATTTACCAAAATTACATTTTTATTATAGATGTAATAAAAGTGAGAATACAGCAGAAAAACGTTTTATGTTCTCATTGATCTTTCAGATAAATTGGCAGTACCGAGGATAAACAGAATAAAAAAGATCAAGCTTTACATGCTGGTATTTGGAAGACTGACAAATGCAGCTTACTGGACCAATCCCTTATGAAGTGAATGACCTGAATGACTCAAAACTAGGAGGTGAAAACCCATCCACATGTACCAGTAACAACTTCTAAGAGGAGATTTACTTTTACCAAGGATATAAATCAGGGCTTAATTAACTAAATGGACAATGGTTTCAACAAGCTAAACCTAAAAAACAAAGATTACCTTACCACCATTATCAGTAGAAGAAGCCAAAAAGGAATCTAATTTTGAGGTGGTTCACTGGTTTTTAACCTCAGTTAGACCCGCTTTCCTTAATTATCCATAGGGCTAAATCTTTACACAGCTGGCTCTGTGCCATCGCTGATTCATTTTGTCCTTTTCATGTCCGTTAGAGATAAACGTCATAGGTGAAAAAATGATGTAGCAGATCCACTCAGGATTAAGAGTTCCTGTTAAGTTTGATGAGTTCTTTTTCTGCAATTCAGTAATTCTTATCAGGTTAAAAATGGCAGAAGGGGTTGGTTTAATTTTTCTCTGTTTTATTATCATTTCTATTCTACAGATCTATCAAAAATGGCAACTGTTAGACCTATCAAACATTAGGGCAGGAAAGGACATTAAAGATCAGTCCAGCAACTTTACTTGACAGGTGGGAAAAACAGTCCCAGTGATGTGAATGTTCTAGCTAAAGCCATGAGTCAGCTGATGGCAGAGCTCAGAGAAGACCTGAACCTTTGAAGTTTCAGAAGTTAAAGATTTAAAAGGTGGCCAGGCACGGTGGCTCACACCTGTAATCCCAGCACTTTGGGAGGCCAAGGAGGGAGGATCACTTGAGGTCAGGAGTTTGAGACCAGCCTCGGAGACACGGCAAAACCCCATCTCTACCAAAAATATAAAAATTAGATGGGCAAAGTGGTGTACACTACTCTGTAGTCCCGGCTACTCAGGAGGCTGAGGCAGGAGAATTGCTTGAACCCAGGAGGTGAAGGTTGCAGTGAGCAGAGACTGCACCACTGCACTACATCCTGGGTGACAGAGTAAGACCCTGTCTCAAAAAAAAAAAAAAAAAATTAAAAGGTTTCCCCATGACATGACATATATGGCTTGAGAATCACATGTCAACTTTTTGCAGTTTAAAAAGTCTCATGCAATGTGATACCACTATGATGCAAATTGACAGAATTTAATTTTAGCTGAGATGGTGGTATTCAAGGCATTTAGAAACTCATTCATCTGTGGCTCGGTAGGTTTGAACTTTTGCTCATGATTCCAAAGTTACTGGTTTGTTCTCTGTCATCTGTCACTTTTCTTTGTTCCCTGAAGTCATATGTAACCAAATAGAAATTCTGAAGTTGAAAAGTGTAATAACTGAAACGAAAATTTTTGGAGAGGATCAACAGCATATTTGAGACAGCAGAAGAAAGAATCAAGGGAGGTAAAGATAGGTCAATTGAGATTATCCAGTGTAATGATGAAAAGAAAAGAAAATGAAGAAAAATGAACACATTCTCGGAGACCTGTAAAATACCATCCAGCATACGGACATATGCATAATGGGAGATCAGAAAGAGAGGAGAAAAGGTAAGGAGTGGAAAGAATACTTCAGAAAACAATGACCCCAAACTTCCTAAATTTGATTTTAAAAAGTGAATCTACACATCCAAGAAGTTCAGTATACTTCATATAGGATAAACTCAAAGAGATCTATATCTATACACATTATTATCAAACTATCCATAGCCACAGACAAAAAGAAAATCTTGAAAGCAGTAAGAGAAGTGACATTTCAATTACAAATAATCCTCAAAAAGAACAAGAGCTGATTACTCATCAGAAACCAGAGGTCAGAGGCAGGGGAATGACATATTTGAACATGAAAGAAAAAGATTATAAACCAAAATTCTATATCCAGCAAAAACTATTCTACGAAACTGAAGGAGAAATTAAGATACTCTCAAATAAACTGGGAAATTTATCTCAGAATACTGAGAATTAATCATTAGTTAACCTATCCTACAAGAAATAAAATACAGTCTATCAGACTGAAAGAACTTTAGATTGAAGTTAAAAGACAGTAACTCAGATCCACACGAAGAAATAAGGAACACTGGTAAAGGTAACTGCATAGGCAAATATAAAAGACAGGATAAATGTATGTTTTGTTTGTATCTCTTTTGTTCTGTATGACTTAAGAGACAATGGCATAATTTTAAATTTGTGTTGGACACACAATGTATAGGAATGTAACTTATATGACAATAACAGCATAAAAAAGATGAGAAGAAATTGAGCTATACAGAAGCAAAGTTTTTGTATACTTTTTTTTTTTTTTTTTTTTGAGATGGAGTCTCACTCTGTCACCCGGTCTGGAGTGCAGTGGCGCGATCTTGGCTCACTGCAACCTCTGCCTCCTGGATTCAAGCTATTCTCCAGCCTCAGCCTCCCTAGTAGCTGGGATTACAGGCATGCACCACTGAGTCCAGCTAATTTTTGTATTTTTTTTTAGTAGAGACGAGGTTTCACCAACTCGGCCAGGCTAATCTCGAACTCCTGACCTCAGGTGATCCACCCACCTCGGCCTCCCAAAGTGCTGGGATTACAGGTGTGAGCCACCATGTCTGGCCTTTTGTATACTATTAAAATAAAGTCAGTGTTAATCTGAACTAAATTGTTATAAGTTAAGAAGTTAATTGTAATCCCTAGAGCAACATTAAGAATATAACTCAAAGACACAGAGTAAAAGCAACCATGGGGAATTCAAATGGTACCTTTGAAAATATCTACTTGATATAAAAGAAAGCAATAACAGAAGAACATGAAAGACATGACTTATAGAAAACAAATAGAATGGGATAGATACATCTCACCTTGTTAGTAATTAATGTAAAAGGTTTAAGCACTCTAATTAAATAAGAGATTGGCAGAATTGATTTTTAAAAAAAGATCCAACTATATGCTGTCTACAACAAAGGTATTTTATATTTAAAGACACCAACAGGTTGAAAAATGGTGAAAAAAGATATACTATTCAAATAGTAATCAAAAGAGAGCTGCAGTGACTATACTAGTGGAAAAAATAGACTTTTAGATAACTATTGTTAAATATTGTTACTAGGGACAAAGACATTATCTAATGATAAAAGGATCAATCAACCAAGAAGATATAACAATTATAAACATGCATGGACCTAACAACGGAGTGCCAAAATATATGAAACATAAACTGAAAGAACTGAAAGGAGAAATAGACAACTCAAAAATATTAGTTTTTGAGACTTCAATATCTCACTTTCAAAAATGGACAAAACTATAAAGAAGATTAATAAGAAAATACTGAACAGTATTATAAACCAATCGGAATTAACTGACATGTAAAGGATACTTCACTTAACCAGAGTAGAATATATTCTTCTCAAGTACGCATACGTGGAAATTAAACAGCACATACCTAAATAAAAATGGGTCAAAAAGAAATCACAAGAGATTTCTATCATAGAAAAATGGAAAATACTTTGAGATTAATGAAAATAAAAACACAACATACCAAAACTTCTAGGATGCAACTAAAGCCATGCTTAGAAGAAAATTTATAACCTACATTAAATAAGAAGAAAGATCTCAAATCAATATCCTAACTTGCTACCTTAAACAGAAGGAGAACATCAAGCTAAAACTAAACTCAAAGAAAGCAGAAAAAAAGAAAATAATAAAATTTAAGCAGAAATAAACAAAATAGAAAATAGAAAAAAAATTAGAGAAAATCAAAGAAACCAAAAGTCGGTTTCATTTTAAATGAAAAAAATGTTTTTAGCCTGGTGTGGTGGCTCACACCTGTAATCCCAGCACTTTGGGAGGCTGAGGTGGGTGGATCACCTGAGGTCAGGAGTTTGAGACCAGCCTGACCAACATGGAGAAACCCTGTCTCTACTAAAAATACAAAATTAGCCGGGCATGGTGGCACATGCCTGTAATCCCAGCTACTCTGGAGGCTGAGGCAGGAGAACGGCTTGAACCCAGGAGGCAGAGGTTGCTGTGAGCTGACATTGTGCCATTGCACTCTAGCCTGGGCAACGAGAGCAGAACTCCGTCTCAAAAAAAAAAAAAAAAAAAATTTAAACAGAGAAACTGACAAACTTTTAGCTACACTGACCAAGAAAATAAGTGAGGAGACTCAAGTAACTAAAATCTGGAATGGAAGAGGGAACATTACTACCAACTTTGCAGAAATAAAAAGGATTATAAGAGATTTTTCAGAACTGTGTATCAATAAATTAGATAACCTAGATGAAACAGATTAATTCTAAGAAAAACACAAACTACCAAAACTGACTCAAGAAAAAGTAAAAAATCTGACTAAACCAGTATATAAAGAGATTGAGTTGGTAATAAAAAAACTAATCACAAATATTATTCAGCTTTTAAAAGGAAGAAAATTCTGACGCATGCTACAACATGGATGAATCTTAAGGACATAATGCAAAATGAAATAAGCCAGACACAATAAGACAAATACTGTGTGATTCCAATTATATGAGGTACCTAGAGTAGTCACATAGAGACAGAGTATAATGCTGTTTGCCAGGGGCTGGGAGTGGGGGTGAATGAGGAGTTCTTATTTAATAGGTATAGAGTTTCAGTTTTGCAAGACCAAAAGAGTTCTGGAGATGGATGGTGGTGACAGTGCACAACCATGTTAATGTACTTCATGCTGCTGAATTATATACTTAAAATGGCTGATACAGTTTGAATATTTGTCCCCTTCAAAACTCATGTTGAAATCTCACTCCCAATATTGAAGATGGGGCCTCGTGAGAGGTGTTTGGGTTAAAGGGGTGGATCCCTCATGAAAGACTTGGTGTCATTCTCACAAAATTGAGTGAACTCTCACTCTAAGTTCCCGCAAGATTTGGTTGTTAAAAAGTGTCTGGGACCTCCCTCCTCTCTCTCTTGCTCCACGAATGGAAGCTTCCTGAGACCCAGACCAGAAACAGGTGCTGGGCACCATGTTTCTTATACAGCCTGCAAAATCATGAGCCAAATAAACCACTTTTCTTTATAAATTACCCAGTCTCAGGTATTCCTTTATAGCAACACAAGATGGACTAATATCATGGCTAATAAGGTTAAAATTTTTGTATGAGTATTATACCATAATTTTAAAAAAACACGCACTAATGACACACCCCGAAAACCTCAGAACCAGATGATTTCACTGCTGAATTCTATCAAATGTTTAAAGAAGAATTAACGTAAGGCATTTGAAAAAATGTTTGACATCACTAATCATCAGGGAAATGCAAATTAAAACCACAGTGAGATATCCTCTCACTCCAGCTGAAATGGCTTTTATCAAAAAGACAGGGAATAACAGATGCTGGCAAGGATGTGGAGAAAGGGGAACCTTCATACACTATTGATGGGAATGCAAACTAGTACAGCTACCATGGAAAACAGTATGGAAATTCCTCAAAAAAACTAAAAATAGAACTACCTTATTATGATCCAGTAATTTCACCATTGGGTATATATCCAAAAGAAAGAAATCAGTAAATTGAAGAGATATGTGCACTCTAATGTTTACTGCAGCACTATTCACAATAGCCAAGATATGAAATCAATCTGAGTGTCCATCGAAGAAAAAATTAAGATAAAGACAATGTGGTACATAAACACAATGAAATATTATTCAGCCATAAAAAGAATGAAATCCTATTATTTGCAAGAATATGGGTGGATATTATTTTAAATGAAATAATCTGGACACAGAAAGACATATATGTTCTCACTCACATGTGGGAGCCAAAAACAAATGATTATGGAGACATAGTAGAATGATGATTACCAGAGACTGAGAAAGGTAGTGAGAAAGGAAGGACAAAGAAGGGTTGGTTAATGGGTAAAAAAGTACAGTCAGATAGAAAGAATAAGATCCAGTGTTTGGCACCACAACAGAGTGATCACAATTAATAATTTATTGTATATTTCAAAATAACTACACAAGTGGAATTGCAATGCTCCTAACACAAAGAAATGATAAATGTTTGTGGTCATACATATCTCCATTACTTGGAGTTGATTACTACACATTGTATGCTTGTATCAAAATATTATTATGCATGTACTCCATAAATATGTACAATATTATGGATCCATAAAAATTTTGATTGATTTATTTATTTTGAGACAGAGTCTCTGTCACCCAGGCTGGAGTGCAGTGGCATGATCTTGGCTCACTGCAACCTCCAGCTCCCAGGTTCAAGTGATTCTCCTGCCTCAGCCTCTCAAGTAGCTAGGATTACAGGCATGTGCCACCACGCCCAGCTAATTTTTTTGGTACTTTTAGTAGAGATGGGGTTTCACCATGTTGGCCAGGCTGGTCTTGAACTCCTGACCTCAAGTGATCCACCTGCCTTGGCCTTCCAAAATGCTGGGATTACAGGCATGAGCCACCCTGTCCAGCCCCAAAAATTTTTTTAAAAAAGAATTAACATGAATCCTTCATAAACTCTTTCAAAAAATAGAAGAGGTGGCAACACTTCCAAACTCATTCTATAAGGCCAGAATTATCCTGATACCAAAATCAGACACTGACATCACAAAAAAAGAAAACTAGACCAATGTCCCTCATAAATATGAATACAAAAATCATCAAGAAAATACTAGCAAACTGAACCCAGGAACATATAAAAAGAATTACACATCATGACTAAGTGGAATAATTCCAACACTGCAAGACTGGTTCATTTTGCAAAAATCAATTAATATAGTATACCATATATTAATAGAATAAAGGACCAAATATGCACGATTATTTCAATAGATATAAAACAGGCATTTGACAAAATTTAATACCCTTTCATGATTAAAAAAAAAAAAACTCAACAAACTAGAAATAGAAGGGAATTTCCTCAACCTGACAAAGGACAACTATTCCAAACCCATGGCTAACATCATATTTAATGGTGAAAGACTGAAAGCTCTCCCTCTAAGGTCAGGAACAAGAGAAGGATGTCTGCTCTCATCAGTCTATTCAATATTGTACTAAAGGTTCTAGCCAGGGTAATTAAGCAAGAAAAGGAAATAAAAGACATTCAGAATTGAAAAGAAAGCACTAAAACTACCTCTATTTGCAGATGGCATTATCTTGTATATAGAGAACCCTAAGGAATCCACAAAAAGCTATTAACATTAGTAAACAAGTTCAGCAAGGTTGCAGAATACAAGATCAATATACAAAAATCAATTACAGTTCTATACACTGGCAATGAACAATCCAAAAATGAAATTAAGAGAAACAGCATTAAAAAAACTTAGAAGCAAATTTAACAAATAGTTACCACTTATACCCTAAAAATTATTTTAAAATCATTGAAAAACAATTAAAGAAGACCTAAGTAAGTTGAAAGACATCTGTGTTCATGGAGTGGAAGATTAAATAATGTTATGACAGCAATATTCCCCAAGTTGATCTAAAAATTCAATTCAATTCTTATCAAAATCCCAGCTGGATTTTTTTGGAGAAATTGCCAAGCTGATTCTAAAATTCAAATAAAAATGCTAGGTATTCAAAATGGCCAAAACAATCTTGAAAAGAACAAAGTTGGAGCACTTACACTTCTCGATTTGAAACTTAAAAACTATAATAATCCAGAGTTTTCAAGTACAAGTAATCAAATATGGTGTGGTACTGGTACAAAGATAGACAACTAGATCAATACGAGATGTGTACGCATTGATCTGAAAGTACAGAAATATATTTTATGGTCAATTTTCAACAAGTATAACAAGAAAATCCAATGGGAAAAACAGTCTTTAACAAATGGTACTGGGACAAATGGATATCTACATGCAAATGAATAAATTTGGACCCCTATCTCATACCATATATAAAAATTAACTCAAAAATAAATCAAAGGCTTAAATACAAAAGCTAAAACAATAAAACTTGAGGCTGAGGTGGGAGGATCACTTGAGCCCAGGAGTTCAAAACTAGCCTGGGCAACATAACGAGACCGCAGCTCAAAAAAAAGAAAAGAAAAGAAAAGAAAAAAGAAAGTGAAAAGATAAACAATGAGTGAAAATATTTGGAAATCCTATATCTGATAAGAGCCAAGTATTAGAATACATAAAGAATTCTCACAACTCAACAATAAAAGCCCAATAACTCATTTAAAAAATAGACAAAGGATTTGAAAACATATTTCTCAAAAGAAGATATACAAATGGCCAATAAGCACATGAAAAGATGCTCAACATCATTAGTCATTAGAGAAACCTAAATCAAAACCAAAATGGGATACCATGTCACACTACAAGCCCACAATTTTAAAAAGACACAAAATGACAAGTATTGGCAAAAATATGAAGAAAATGGAACCTTATACAGTGCTGGTATGAACGCAAAGTGGTGTAAAATAGATTGGAAAAGTTTGGTAGTTTATTAAAAAGCTAAACATAAAGCTACCATATGACCTAGCAACTCTACTCCTAGGTATATACCCAAAAGAACTGAAAACACTGGCCGGGTGCAGTGGCTCACACCTGTAATCCCAGCACCTTGGGAGGCCAAGGCGGGGAGATCACGAGGTCAGGAGATCGAGACCATCCTAACACAGTGAAACCCTGTCTCTACTGAAAATACAAAACTTAGCTGGGCATAGTGGCATGCGCCTGTAGTCCCAGCTACTCGGGAGGCTGAGGCAGGAGAATCGCTTGAATCCAGGAGGTGGAGGTTGCAGTGAGCAGAGATCACCCCACTGCACTCCAGCCTAGGCGACAGAGCGAGACTCTGTTTCAAAAAAAAAAAAGAACTGAAAACGTATGTCCACACAAAAACTTGTACAGAAATATATAGAGTAGCATTATTCATAATTATGCATGAAGTAGAACTATCCCAAATGTCCATCAACTAATGAAAGAATAAACAAAATGTAGTATAGCCATACAATGAAATGTTATTCAGCAATAAAAAGGAATGAAGTTCTCATATATGCAATAGCATGGATGAACACTGAAAACATTATACTAAGTAAAGGAAGCCAAACACAAAGGCCATATATTATCAGATTCCATTTATATGGAATGTCCAGAATAGGTAAATCCATAGAGACAGAAGATAAATCAGCGGTTGCCAAGGACTTGAGGAAAGAGAAAGTAGAGAGTGAGTACTAATAGGTAGGAAGTCTCTTTCTGGGGGTGGTAAAAAGTGTTTTGGAATTATACAGTGGTGATGACTACACAACCTTGTGAGTATATCAAAAACCATGGAATTGTACACTTTTAAAGGGTGAATTTTACGGTATCTGAGTTATATTTCAATAAAAAATTTTAATTTATTTGTTTTTTGATACAGGGTCTCACTCTGTTGCCTAGACTGGAGTGCAGTGGCACGATCACAGCTCACTACAGGCTTAATCTCCTGGGCTCAAGCAAACCTCCCACCTCAGCCCCCAGAGTAACTGAGACTACAGGCCCGTACCACCATGCTTAGCTAATTTTCCTTTTTTTTTTTTTTTTGAGACAGAGTCTCACTTTGTCACCCAGGGTGGAGTGCAGTGGCGCGATCTTGGTTCACTGCAACCTCCACCTCCCAGGTTCAAGCAATTCTCAGTCTCAGCCTCCCAAGTAGCTGAGACTACAGGCATGCGCTACCACACCTGGCTAATTTTTGTATTTTCTGTAGAGACGGGTTTTCGCCATGTTGGTTAGGCTGTTCTCAAACTCCGCTTGCCTCGGCCTCCCAAAGTGCTGGGATTACAGGAGTGAGCCACCGTGCCCGGCCATATTTTTAAAAATTTTTTTGTAAAGATGAGATCTCACTATATTGCCTAGGCTGGTCTCAAACTCCTGGGCTCAAGCAATCTTCCCACCTTAGTCTCCCAAAGTGCTGGGATTACATGCGTGAACCACCGTGCCCTGTTTCAACAAAAATGTTTGAGTAGAACTGAAAAACTGAAGACTTCAAAGAAAGAATGATAAAAGTTACAACACAGTAACATGTATTGGCTCAATGAATCCACTTTTTCTGGTCAGTCTCCACAGTTATCATACTTACCTATATGGCTGTAAGATTTTTAATTCTTGACATTCTACTATAACTAATTTAGAACATGTTATACACCTTATGACAGTATCAAGGTACCAATGTTGGCTCATTAAAGTTTTGCAGGGCACAAACTAATTGCTTTAGTAATGTACTGAGAATCTCCACAAGGAACTAACAATATTTTCTTAAGTTGTGTTTTAATGGACTAGACTATGGAAAACTGAATATGTAAAATTTAAAGACTGCTTAGATTTAAAATTGGTAAATAATAATAATGATGACATCATTTCACTGATATGTCCCTAGAAATCTGTATTTTGCCGTAATATTCAGGTCAAGAAAGAACTACCAAAATAGAAATGAATAAAAAAATAGAGAGGGAAGGAAAGGGCTAAAGTCCAAAGAAAATTAAACACATCTTGGCTAAACAGCTGTGTTGAAAAACAATTTCTTATCTTGCAATTAAGAACTGATTTCTTTCTGAAAGACACAGGACGTTGGGTTAACAGATTTCTTTAAAAGAAAATCTGTTTTGGCTATTGAAACATTAAAAGAACAGAACATCTGTTTTGCAAGTAAAGACAGATTGTGCAAAAGAATCAAATATCAAACCGCCAATTAGACTAGCATTTAATCTGTTCTATTTAAATTTTCAATAAAAGTGAAGTTCAATTCTTAAAATTACAGTTCGGCTATAAATATTTAACCCCAGGAACCCCTAACACTGAAATAATCTTAGAGTATAAATGAGGTAATTATTAGCATATTTTATTATCTTTAATTCTATTTGATATCTATATCAAAACCAGGTTTTAAAGCACTATATACTCTAAAAATCATTTTAAAAGTATTATAAAAGGGAAAACTCACCATCCATGAATTCTGTACATATTGAAATCCTGTTTTCTACAAAAAATGCTCCATAAAATCCAATGATATATGATGAATCACACTGTAACAAAAATAAGACAAAAGTAGTTATAAACCTGCAAGTCAATACCATAGGCATGCTTTACAAATAAAAATTATGAAAAAATTACCTTATAAAGAATTTCCAATTCAGACATAATTTGCTTCTGAAGTTCCAGTGTAATATCTAGTAGTATGACCTAAATATAGAAAGGTATTAATATTTATTAATCTTCTAATTATATTAGTTATAATCACTATGAAATATAAGAACTAAAAACATGGTAGTTCCTTTATTCTTCCCCACCTCCTTCTTCTTACCACTATAATTCCGAGTAATACAAGCTGTATCTGCATCTGTCTAACCTTTTGTCCTTCTATACTGGGGGAGGTGGTACAGAAGTGATTGATGGGACCAAAGAAAAAAGCCAGGTCTCAAAGGTCAACAGTAATGGCTTTAAAAGTCAGTTAAGTTATAACACTCTTAATTTATGCACTCTATTTTAGCCACATTGGCTATTTTCAAAAGAGGAGCATAGGAATGACCCTCAAACCAATATAAAAGAATTGTGTTGGCTACGTGCAGTGGCACACACCTGTAATCCCAGCACTCTGGGAGGGAGGCTGAGGTGGAAGGGTACCTGAAGGCCAGGGGTATATGGCCAGCCTAAGCACCATAGCGAGAACCCATCTCTACAAAAAAAAAAAAAAAAAAAAAAAAATTACCTGTGTGTAGTATGATCGGGTGGTCCCAATCTGCTTGGGAGGCTGAGGTGGGAGGATCACTTGAGCCCAGGAATTTGAGGCTGAAGTGAGCCATGACTGCGCCTCTGCACTCCCACCTGGGTGAAAGAGCGAAATCCTGTCTCTTAAAAAAAAGAACTATCTTGTGATTTGTGATCAGACACTAGGCAATAAGCAGAGAGGATGATGAATAAAAATGACATTTTATTTATTTATTTAGAGACACAGTCTCATGCTGTCACCCAGGCTGGAGTGCAGTGGGGCGATCTTGGTTCACTGCAATCTCTGCCTCCCAGGCTTAAACAAACCTCCCACCTCAGCCACCCAAGTAGCTGGGACCACAGGTGTGCCACCATACCCAGCTAATTTTTTGCATTTTTGGTAGAGATGGGGGTTTCACTATGTTGCTCAGGCTGGTCTCGAACTCCTGAGCTCAAGCAATCTGCCCACCTCAGCCTCCCAAAGCACTGGGATTACAGGCATGAGCCATCACATCTGGCCAAAAAATAACTTTTTTTTTTCTTGAGACAGAGTCTTGCTCTGTTACCCAGGCTGGAGTGCAGTGGCATGATCTCGGCTTACTGCAACCTCTGTCTCCTGGGTTCAAGCAACCTCTGTCTCATGGGCTCAAGTGATTCTCGTGTCTCAGCCTCCTGAGTAGCTGGGATTACAGGTGTCTGCCACCACACCTGGCTAATTTTTGTATTTTTAGTAGAGATGGGGTTTCACCATGTTGGCCAGGCTGGTCTTGAACTCCTGACCTCAATGATCCGCTCACCTCAGCCTCCCAAAGTTCTGGGATTACAAGCGTAAGCCACCATGCCCAGCCAAAAATAACATTTTAAGTGGGGTTTTTAGTTATGAGAGAAATAAGGAATTTTTAAAATATATCATCTTTTTTTTTTTTCCAGTCAGGTAATGTTCTTTGCTAATCCTGTTATAGAAAGTTAAAGCTTGAAGAAATCTTATTTCATTAACTCCCTTCTTTTGAGTGAGGAGGAAACCAGGTTTCCCTCCTGGGAGCCACAGAGCCTGGGAATGGTAGGACCCCCTCCTCTGGACTCAGTCTCATGGGCTTTTCAGCACTTTATGGTTTATTTAAAATATCAATCACTGAGTGATATTACCCACAGTGATTTATAACCCATAAATATAAAATATTTATAAACTTATCTAGAATAAATTCTAGTTTATTTCAAACACATATTTTTTTAAGAAAGACCATACTGTTCAAATTCTACTAAGCATGTCAGTGAAACTAATTCAAGAGTAATTGTTTTATTTATTTATTTATTTATTTAGAGATGGAGTCCTGCCCTGTCACCCAGGCTGGAGTGTAGTGGCGCGATCTTGGCTCACTGCAACCTCCGCCTCCCGGGTTCAACCCATTCTCCTGCCTCAGCCTCCCAAGTAGCTGGGATTACAGGCACCTGCCACCACACCCGGCTGATTTTTGTATTTTTAGTGCAGACAGGGTTTCACCATGTTGGCCAGGCTGGTCTCGAATTCCTGACCTCGGGTGATCCACCTGCCTCAGCCTCCCAAAGTGCTGGGATTACAGGTGTGAGCCACCGTGCCCAGCTTGTTTTTTACTTTTAAAAGGCAGTGATGAGAATAGAATATGTGGAAAACAATTTTTATGATTTGTGGCAGAGTTTCTGGCTCTAGACATTTCTAGATAAAAACTTAACATTCAGAATTACTATGATAGTGTAGTTATGTAGCATTCAACTTTGAATTACATTTTGTATTACAACTGAAGAATATATATATAATCATACTGAAGAAAAAAACATAAGTTATGCATTGTAAACTGCTGATAGAGCAAGGAAAGAAAAGGACAATTCTAAAGTACATGTTATAGTCCTGACATTGGCCAGGCGTTGATTTGGGGAAGGGGAAGGTGGGGAAAAAAAAGGCATAGGTGGTTTCTATCAAGAGTTTGCGGCTGGGCGCGGTGGCTCACGCCTATAATCCCAGCACTTTGGGAGGAGGCTGAGGCGGGCAGATCACGAGGTCAGGAGATCGAGACCATCCTGGCTAACACGGTGAAACCCCATCTCTACTAAAAATACAAAAAATTCGCCAGGTGTGGTGGCGGGCACCTGTAGTCCCAGCTACTTGGGGGGCTGAGGCAGAAGAATGGCATGAACCCAGGAGGTGGAGCTTCCAGTGAGCTGAGATCACGCCACTGCACACCAGTCTGGGCAACAGAGCGAGACTCTGTCTCAAAAAAAATAAAAGAGTTTGCTTTGGAGTTATTTATAAAAGATCTCAGTAAACTAGACTGTAAGTGTAATACAAAACTGCCAAGAAACATTTAAACACTTCTCCTGATCAATAGTCACTTGCCAACAATATTCACTTACATTTTTGTTCTTGTGTAAAACTTACCAACAAAATTAATTCATCTAGCATCAGTTCAATCCTATGGCATAAAATACTACAGCTATTCCTACTATGATGACAAGTACCAGGAATCTCTCACTCTAAAAACGTCTGATAAAAGGAATGAAGTTATTATTAACCTTAAATCAATGGTTCTCAACCCTGGCCTCATATCGTAATACCTAGGGCACTTAAAAAAAAATCCCAAGGTGCAGGCTTTACCCCAAAACAATGGAATGAGAATCCCTTGGGTTGGGCCCACATCTTTGTTATTTTGTAAAGCTCCCCAGGTAATTTCTAACCCAAAGTAAGGTTGAGAATCACTTATTTAAGGTTTCAAAAGCCATTTATTCAGTGCTAAGATATATGACTATTAAGATATATTGCATCTCCAGGCCACCAACAACCTAGAAATGACATGATTCCACATCGCTAGCCACCCTCCTGGAATTAACCCCAAACTACTGGCTGTGAATATATCATTCCCTTGATCAAGAACCTTAATGTGTTCCCATCGCCTACAATAAAGTTAAAACTCTAGCATGACATTCAAGGAATTCTTCCACAATATAGACAACTTATTCTAACTCCTCTTCCCACTACTCCCACCACAAACCCACCCTTCATGTGAAATCAGATGACATTTCCTGGTGTACACACATATCCTGTGCTTTCCCTACTTACAGCCTTTGCTCCTGCTGTTTCCTCTACTTGGGGTGTGCTTCCTCTCTCTTCTCCAGGCACTGATTGAAAAAACCTGTTCTATCTTTTAGACCCAGCTTGAATGTCACCACTGTCTCCCTGAAGCTCATCACCTCAAAGTCCTCCATCAAAATTCATCTCTAGCTCTGGCCCTCAATATGTACATTCTGCCTTGAGCATGCATCCCTCATCTCCTAAAAACAGAAGCCTCAAGATTAGAGTGGCTATGTGCCTCTCAAGGGCAAGGGCTGAGTCTTGTACATTTTTCTATCCCCCCCAGCACTCCAGACAGGGTCTAACTCACCGTAGTGCCTAGTAAGTGATGTAGGATTTAACTCAAGTCTTTACAACTATAATCCTCTTTATAAGAAACTGTTTCTAGACAGAAGAAATAGATTGCTTGATTTTAAACTGAATTTAAAACTAAAAATGTACACCACCAAACAAATAAAAATGCCACACTGACCTAAAATGTAGTAAGGAATACTGTATTTGTATTTGTAGAGCTAATCTGCTGTACTCTAATTCATTTTGATCATTGTTGGTATTTGCTTTAGTCTAGAATAGTGGAGATTCCAAAATGATGGAAAAAACAAATAAAGTAATTTCTGAGAACTTGAGAGGGAAAGTAGAACCCACCTTAAAATAACTCTACTCAAATGCTCTCTATTTTCTGGGAGACTTGGCACTCTGGGTGGAAGGTTAATTCTCCTTCCCCTGTGTATTCTTGTGAGTGAGCTTTAAAACTGCTAAAAATAAACAAATCCAATTCCTTATTTGAAGGCAATGGCAAAGACTAATTTTCTTTTTGGAGTCCAAGGAAAGTACGGACTCCCTGATTCTTCATTATTTTTTTCTCCTTAGGAAGTGCTAAATGTTTCAAACTGGAAAGAATTTGAATATGAAGCATTCCATGGAGAAAGGGTTAAGTGAGAAACTGAAATACCTTGGTGCATTTCCACTGCTCTCCACTACACCTCCAGGACAAATAAGGATGAGTTGTCAAGTTAAATATAAGCAGTCAAGTGACTGAATTATAATTTACTCTGTGCTCAATTTAAATTAGTGTGAGGCTATTAAAATATACAGTATAAATACGGCAATTCATCACAAGCTGTCATGGATGACTTCATTTATTTGCTGGAGTGGCACACACTTCACTAAAGGGAAAGAGAGCAAAATCACAGGTCAAATTAAGCTGCTATTCTGTTTTAATTCACTTATTTAATCTGTGGCGACATAATTGTCTTTTACAGTATGTACCACTCAGAAAGGAAATTTGGGAGGATTATAGTCAGTATACAAATGATTAATCAAATGGTCCATTTAAATGCTAGTTTAAAAGCAGCAGAAACCCAAAGCAGCCAAAGAATGATAATCGGCACATGCAATATACAATGCTAAGAAATTTCCTGTTAGATGGATTTTTCCCACTTAGAAAACAAACAATAGTGGGAAATCTATTAAATCCTCCAAGCATTACTACTTGAAAGATTTTATAGAATACATTAATGGTATAAAAAGGTTCTGTTTACAAGATGGCTAACAGTATTTTTATTTGTTTTCTGCTCTACTTATCTGCAATTGTCTTGACTACCTGCACCAAACAAACACACAAAAAGGTAGAAACACGTTTCATGAATTACACATGGTCATTATGAAATAGTTATCTTTAAAATGTGATTAGCATCATTTTCAAAATGTTCTCTTTGAGGCAGAACATTTTCTAAATTCAATAGTATAAAATAGAAATTCATGGTACATTATTCTTTCCAAAATTCAACTTCTTTTAAAAATATCTTGTAATATATTCCTACCTCAGAAGTCTAAAAGGGGAAGCATTTACAATATGCTTTTTTGTCTAAAAAATAAGAACATTTAGAAGCATAACATGAGAAACATTTTGAGTAGGAAAAGCAACAGATTTTCAAGGACTCATCTAATTGTGCCCATAGACATTCAAAGTGTGGGTCCAACTGACCACTTTACTTGGAAAATTAAACTTCCCTCATCATTCCATGCAGGCGTCAGACCCTGCAGGTGATGATTCTGTTTGGACAAGGACTGTGATTTGCTGCTCTTCGCAATCCTCTGTGACATCAGGCAGCCCCGTTTCACAGCTGAGGTCACTAGGAGGTTCAAGTGACACGCTTGAAGTCACACAAAAGTCAGGAGAGGGTCAGGAAAAGATCAAATATGCTTCTAACTCTTAACCTTCCATTTCACCCTTTAATATAAAAAAAGCTAAGAAATATTCTGGGTGAGAGCAATGGTCCATATAAAGAAAGCTATGAGATATTTTGTATGTGAGCTGAACCTGCTTTCAAGATGTTACTTTAAAAGATGAATGAACTAAAGAACAAACAGAAGAACAAAAATTTATTCACTCAGTCATTCAACAAATTATGTATTGAACACTTACTCGTTATGTGTAATGCTTTGTACTATACCCTATATGCAAGGATCTGCAGGAATCACGGAGTAAGGCAAGAAGATAAATAAGATCTGTTCCCCACTTACAGAGATTTCAATATAATACGGGAAATGTACAGGTATACTAACAGCAAAATACAAGGCAGTTGGTGATAACACCCTTAAAAGACATATACAGGGAATTCTAGAGAGGTTCAAAGAAGAAAATGAGTGAGTGAGAGATAGACCATATGTGACAGGGCTTATCCAGAAAAGTTCAATGAAGGAGCAGGCTTTTCAGCTGATCCTTGAAAGGTGTTAAAGATTTTGATAGGTAGAGATAACGGGTGAAAGCATTCTAATTAGAGAGGAATACGTGAATCAAAGTGTTGAAGTGAGAAAGTGCCTGAGTTCAGATAAGGCAACGAGTTCAACTTAAAAGACACACAGGATTCAAACATGTAAGATAATGCTATAAACGCAGACTGATGACATGTCGTGGAGGATCTTGAATTCCATCCTCTAAAGTCTTTAGTTTATCTGGGAAGTGATGTGAAGCCTCTGAAGACTTTTGAGAGGGAAATAAATGTGACCAGGATGATCCTTGGCAAGCCAAATCTGAGAGCAGTGAGCAGCGCCGGCAGGGGGTCACCGGCACTCAGAACAAGACTACCTATGTTTAAATCCTGGCTCCACTAGTTACCAGTTGTGGGACCTTGGGCAAGTTATTTAACTTCTCTGTGCCTCAGCTTTTGTAAAACGGGAATCAGTAAGAGTTACAAAATGTTGTGAGTATTAATTAAAAAATGCATGCAAAATGCTTAGCATCGTATAAATCATCAATAAATGGTAGCTTCTATTTACTGAGAACAATTCAAAAGCTGGTATACATGTCTGACAAGAAAGAAGCCAAGCATCTGGATTAGAGTGGTGTAAGGAAAGGAAAGGGATATTAGACCTCTGTCAGATGTATAGTTTGCAAAATTTTTCCCCCATTCTGTAGGCTGTCTGTTCACCCTGTTGATAATTTCCTTTGCTGTGCAGCTCTTTAGTTTAATTAGATCCCATTTGTCAATTTTTGCCTCTGTTGTAATCGCTTTTGGTGTCTTCATCATGAAATCTTTATCCCATTCCTATGTCCAGAATGGTATTTCCTAGGTTGTCTTCCAGGGTTTTTGTACTTTGGGTTTTACATTTAAGTCTTTAATTAAAAGTCAAAAAATAACAGATGCTGGCAAGGTTGTGGAGAAAAAGGAATGCTTATATACTGTTGGAAGGAGTGTAAATTAGTTCAACCATTGTGGAAGACAGTGCAGTGATTCCTCAAAGACCTAAAAACAGAAATACCATCTGACCCAGCAATCCCATTACTGGGTATATACCCAAATGAATATAAAGCATTCTATTATAAAGACACATGCATGCAAATGGTCATTGCAGCACTATTCGCAATAGCAAGGACATGGAATCAACCTAAATGCCCATCACTGGTAGACTGGATAAAGAAAATGTGGTACATACACACCATGGAATACTATGCAGTCATAAAAAACAATGAGATCATGTCCTCTGCAGGAACATGGATGGAGCTGGAGGTCATTATCTTTAGCCAACTAACACAAGAACAGGAAACCGAATACCACATGTTCTCACTTATAAGTGGGAGCTAACTTATGAGAACACATGGACACATAGAGGGAAACACCACACACTGTGGCCTATCAGAGGGTGGAGGGTGAGGTGGGGAGATGATCAGGAAAAATAACTAATAGGTACTGGGCTTAATACCTGGGTGACAAAATAATCTGTACAACAAACCCCCATGGCACAAGTATACTTATATAACAAACCTGCACATGTACCCCTTAAAAGTTAAATTTAAAAAGTTACATTATAAGTTAAAAAATTAACTTTTTTAATTTTTAAAAAATTAAAAGTAAAAAAAAAGTTAAATTAAAAAAGTTAAATTAAAAGTTAAATTAAAAAAAGAAAGGAAGAGGTACTAAAACACACACACACACACACACACACACACACACACACATCAACAGGCTTCCAGACATTGGACATTAGCCAGAATGGGGCAGTGATCCCTGAAAGATGGAAAACAAATGAGATGAGCCCTATGATTGCCCAGCTTGCTGACCAGAGAGTTCCCAGGCCTCAGTGCAGGGAGGGGAAACCAGGCAGAGATAAGCCATCTCCCTAAGATGAGAAGACAAAACTGAGAGTCTGAGGAGGCCAAGGAAGCTAGAGAAGCAGAGGGCACAGAGCTGGCAGAGGACCTGAGGAAGAGAGCTCCGGAGGTCTGCCGAGGGGGTCCTGGAGTCTTCAGCTGAGTAATGAATGATCTGTACATAGATGTCAGGAGATCACCTGAGGCCAGGGAGAGAACCACTAGAAAGGCTCAGAAGAAACAATCTCCAGATTAATACTGGGCAAGAAAAGTTTGTATTCCCACCAGTCAGCGTGGAAAAACCTTGCAATTCCCAAGGCACGAGGTAGAGTACTCAGAAGAGTACCACCTCTGTTGCACGGGGAAAATTAGTTCTCGGCTAACCACTGGGCTGGTACTGTCTAATAAAACTTAAAAGCAAGCCTTGAAAGAATCAAATTATTCAAAAGTAACTAAATACCATCTCTGTATTAGTCAGGGTTCTCTAGAGGGACAGAACTAATAGGAAAGATGTATATATGAAGGGGAATTTATTAAGGAGTATTGACTCACAGGATCACAAGGTGAAGTCTCACAATAGGCCATCTGCAAGCTGAGGAGCAAGGAAGCCAGTCCAAGTCTCAAAACCTCAAAAGTAGGGAAGCCAACAGTGCAGCCTGCAGTCTGTAGCTGAAGGCCCGAAAGCCCCCGGCAAATCACTGGTGTAGGTCCAAGAGTCCAAAAGCTGAAGAACTTGGAGTCTGATGTTCAAGGTCAGGAAGCATCCAGCATGGAAGAAAGATGAAGGCGGGAAGACTCAGCAAGTCAAGTCCTTCCAGCTTCTGCCTGCTTTTATCCTAGCCACACTGGCAGCTGATTAGATGGTGCCCACCCAGATTGCAGGTGGGTCTGCCTCTCCCAGCCCACTGACTCAAATGTTAATCTCTTACATTAACATTAACTCAAATGTTAATCTCTCTGAATATTAACACCTTCACAGACACACCCAGAAACAATACTTTGCATCCTTCAATCCAATCGAGTTAACACTCAATATTAACCACCACAATCTCAGAATAAAGTTCAAAAATATTTATAGCAGAGCAAAAATAGCACCCATGCCACATGTCTGGTATCCAATAAAAAATTATAAGGCACAGCTGCTCTGCTCAAGCAGAGTAGCTATTCTCTTATTCCTTTACTTTCTTAATAAACTTGCTTTTCACTTAAAAAAAATTATAAGATATGAAAAAAAGCGAAAAATACAACCCAAAGTGAGAAGAGGAATCAGTCAAAACTGATCCAGATATGACACATATGATGGAATACGTAGATAAGGCCACTAATTCAGTTATTATAACTATATTTCATACTTTTTTTTTTTTTTTTTTGAGACGGAGTCTTGTTCTGTTGCCCAGGCTGGAGTGCAGTGGCGCGATCTTGGCTCACTGCAAGCTCCACTTCCCAGGTTCATGCCATTCTCCTGCTTCAGCCTCCTGAGTAGCTGGGACTACAAGCACCCGACACCACGGCCAGCTAATTTTTTGTATTTTTAGTAGAAACGGGGTTTCACCGTGTTAGACAGGATGGTCTCGATCTCCTGACCTCATGATCCGCCCACCTCAGCCTTTCAAAGTGCTGGGATTACAGGCATGAGCCACAGCGCCCGGTCATTTCATACTTTCAAGAAAGCAGAGGAGGCCAGGTGCCCTGGCTCACACCTGTAATCCCAGCACTTTGACAGGTGGAGGCAGGTGGATTGCTTTAGCCCATGAATTCAAGACAAGCCTGGACAATGTGACAAAACCCCATCTTTATTTATAAAAAAAAAAATAAAAAAAAAAGAAAGCAGAGGAAGTTTTAAACATATTAAGTAGAGACATTAAAGATGTAAACACCAGCTCAATACCAGTGATAAAGAAAAAGTCTTGAAAGCAGCCAGAATGAAGCCAATTCTAATATACAGAGGAACAAAGATTTAAAATGACAGTAAACTTCTCACTGGAAAGAAAGAAAATAGTGAAACAAAATCTTTAAAAAACTGAAAGAAAACAGCAGCCAACCTAGAATTCTACATTTAGCAAAAATTAAAATACCTTCCAAAAAATGAAAGTGAAATATACATTTTTAGACATACAAAAGCTGAAAGAATACCAAAAGACCCACACTATATGAAATGTAAAGGAAGAAGTCATTCACACAGAAAGAAAACACTACTAGATGGAAATCTGAACCACACAAAGGAATGAAGAGCACTGGCATTGGTAAATACATGAATAAAAATAAAATACTATTTTTCTTACTTTTTAAATGTCTTTAAAAGATAAATATTTCCAGGCCAGGCACGGTGACTCACACCTGTAATCCCCGCACTTTGGGAGGCCGAGGTGGGCAGATCACAAGGTCAGGAGTTCGAGACCATCTTGCCTAACATGGTGAAACCCCATCTCTACTAAAAATAGAAAAAAAATAGCCGGGCATGGTGGCAGGCGCCTGTAGTCCCAGCTTCTCGGGAGGCTGAGGCAGAAGAATGGTGTGCACCTGGGAGGCGGAGCCGAGATTGCACCACTGCACTCCAGCCTAGGCGACAGAGCGAGACTCTGTCTCAAAAAAAAAAAAAAGATAAATATCTAAAGCAAAAGTAGTGACAATGTATTTTGGGGTTTATCACATATGATGATGTAAAATGGATGATAATAAAACAAAGGCTGGGATGAGGGAAATGAAAATACACCACTGTAAGATTTCTAGACTATAAAGTGGTACAATACTATTTACATAGGAAGACTATGTTAAGTTATGAATTCTAAAGCAATCACTTAAAAAAGGGGGCATACAGGCAGAACAAATAGAAAACAAAGAGCAAAATGACAGATGTGAATCCAAACATATCAATAACCATATGAAATGTAAATAGTCTCAATACTCTCACTTAAAAAGCAGAGATCATCCAACTGGATTAAAAAATAAGACCCAACTGTATGCTGCCTACATGAACTACATTTCAAAAATAATGACACAATAAGTTAAAAGTAAAAAAAAAATATCATGCTAACACTTGTCAAAATGAAGCCTAGAATTTAATATCAGACTATAAATTTCAGAGCAAAGAATATGATCACGGACAAAGAAGGTTACTTCATAATGTCAATGAGGCCGATTTATCAAGAGGACATAACAACCATAAATGCACCTAAGAATATATCTTCAAAAAACATTAAGTAAAAAATAACAGAACTGTAGGCCACAATTATTGTTGAGTATTTCAACACCCCTCTTTCAATAATTGATAGAACTAGATAAAAATCAAATATCTAATAACAGATATCTGAATAACACTATCAGCCAACTTGATCTAATTGACATTATACAATACCCTATACAGTGGATTATACATTCTTTTTTTTTTTTTTTTTGAGATGAGGTCTTACTCTGTCACCCAGACTAGAATGCAGTGGTGCAATCATGGGTCACTGAACTTTCAACTTCCTCAGCTCAGCGATCCTCCCACCTTAGCCTCCCAAGTAGCTGGGACTACAGGCACACACCACCATGCCCAGCTAATTTATTTTTTATTTTTTATTTTTTATTTTTTGTAGAGACAGGGTTTTGCCATGTTTCCCAGGCTGGTCTCATACTCCTGAGCTCAAGTCATCCACCTACCTCAGCCTCCCAAAGTGCTGGGATTACAGGCACAAGCAGGCTATACATTCTTTTCATGTGTACAAGGACTGTTTACCAAAATAGGTCATATTCTGAGCCATAATATAAGTCTCAACAAATTTAAAATAATTTAAGTTATAGGAAGGGTGTTCTGGAACCACAGTGGAATTAAATCAGAAATCAGTAATAGAAAGATGGAAAATCTCCAAATATTTGGAAACTAAATAACACACTTCTAAGAATTAAAAATTCTGCCTGTTTTGAAGAAATGGTAAATTTTTCTTAGATTATGACTATTATATAAGTTACATGGTTTTTGCCTAAACTACCAACAAGCTCAGGGCTACACAAACGTTTAATCACAATAATCATATCTGCTCTTAAATCATCCATTCATTCAACTCAGTGTGAGTATCTACTATATTTTATAGAATCTAGAGATACAAAGTGAATACAGTACAGTTCTTGTTGTAAAGCCCAGTTTAATGATCAGGTCTAGTGAACAGTATATTTGTAAATCCCAACTATTTTCATTTACTGACAGCCTCTACTTTCCTAACAGCTATTCTGTAAATATGTCCTTTCTTTAAAATTGCTTTTACTCTTTTCCAGAAAAAGCTGTTGGCCCCTTGCCACACCCAACTAACGCACAATACTTTTAATATTAGTCTATATAAACATAATTCAAAATGTATGAAATTATGAAAAATGTATAACGTACTCTGCAAGGCCAAATAATCATAGATTTCTAGATGATTTATAACAGTGTTCCCCTCTCCTGCAGTAAATAACCTAGAGTTGGCTATCTTTAAATATATCATCAGCAACAATCTAAGACTTCTGACATAAACGGAACAAAAAAGTAACTCAATGGATGGGAAAATAGTGCTCAAGTTTTAGTGGAAGTTTTCTCTTAGTGAAAAGGGAGCTCAGGAGGTACAGAAAGGTTAAACCAATGCCAAGGTGTACAACAGAGCCACACTCAGTGAGCACCAAGGTGGTACGACTGGGCTGCGCTCGGTGAGCACCAAGGTGGTACGACCGGGCCACGCTGGGTGAGCGCCAAGGTGGTATGACACAGCTGCATTCAGTGAGCTCAGTGCCTCTGTAAAATGTGGGGGCTGTAACAGGTGATCTCCAAGGTCTCTTCCAGTTCTACAATTCTATGGACCCTAAATGGCTGAACTGTCAAAGAAAATATCTCAAAGGAAGCTCTGTTGTACCCCCTCACAAGCTATTTAACTTATTAAAACTAAACTTGATAATGCCACGTAACACATTCTAGGTGCTGTACTAGATGTGATATGGAAGAAGAACTCTGGATTTCATTAGCAGTCAGAGGATCTGAGCCTTAGTTTTGGTTTCAACTTACTAAAAGGTATAAGCAATTCTAATGTAATTGCTCTGATTCTTAGTTTCCTAGATGAGAAAAAAGATGCAGAAATATATACTATGCAACTGTTAGAGAAAGAGATCAATTTCTCACTGTGGATAGCTAAAAAGGCATATTGGAGATGAACCATGAAAAGATAGATGGAAATCAGAGGGATGAACAATGTTAGTAAGTTGTATAAAAGCTGCGTGGTGTAACAGAGGAGATGAGCTTTGGAGGCAGATGAACATTTCACATCCTGGCCTTACCCCTTCCAACTCTGTGATCTTTGACAATTCAGCTTTCTGAGTTTCAGTCCCCTAATCTAAAGTAGACAGGCTTACTAAGTAATTTTAAGGATTAAATATAATAGTTATAAAACATCTAGCATAGCTGGGCGTGGTGGCTCATGCCTATAATCCCAGGACTTCGGGAGGCTGAGACAGGAGGATCACTTAAGCCCAGGAGTTCATGATCAGCTTGGGAAACATAGTGAAACCCCGTCTCTACAAAAAATAAAGAAAATTAGCAAGGCATGGTGATGCACACCTGTGGTCCAACCACTTAAGGGGCTGAAGTAGGAGGATCTCTTGGACCTGTGAGGTGGAGGCTGTAGTGAGCCTAGATCACGCCACTGCACTCCAGCCTGGATGACAGAGCAAGACCCTGTCTCAATCAAAAAAAAAAAAAAAAAATCTAGCATAATACTTGGCATATAGTAGCCACTCAAAAAATAAGAACTTTCATTACTAAAGGCCGGGAGACTGGAGATAAAGGGCATGACGGGAAGTAACAGATTGGTAAAGCAGAGTGCATGTTTATAAAGGTAGGTGGGGGCCAATATGTAGAGGGTCTGAACAATTTGTGGGGAAGGTCGGGGGCAAGGCAAGCCTGACCAGTTTGTTAGCTAAGAGCTCAAAATTGGAAATGGGGTTCTGTGGGGTTAGGACTTAATTAGCAAAGGGTTCAGTCAGAAGTGCAATTCAAGACAGAGTCCATTAAGGAAATCTGAGATTTAAGATGATGGGAAGATCAAGCACCAGCAGTGGCAGAGATTAAATCCAAAGTGGCATGGCAGGACTGGGATGCTGGAGTTTGGCAGAGATGAAGTATGAATTATGAATTGCATGGGAACAAGTGAGGAGCATCCTAGGTAACTGCCTGGAACATCCCTGAGTTGTGTGTAGCCTGACTCTATTGGCAGGTGTTGTGCTTGGGTATTTCAGTATGCCGAAGGAGTCAGAAGCAAAGCAGACATCTTAGGCTTTATGTTGTACATGATTGAGGAAGGCAGTCAGCAAGACACGGTCAGATCTGTGATTTGACTTCTCAAATCTGTGGCAGAGTAAAAGGTGCATAGGAAAAGAAAAGACCGAAAGTACAGTGATGAAGTTATTTCAAAAGTCCAGGTAGGAGGTAATGTGAGCCCGATCCAAGACCATGGCAATGGGGATGGGAATAGAAAGAAAGTAGCAAATGGATATATTTCAGGGAAAAATTCTAACAGGATACAGCAATTCACAGGATGTGGCATATTTAAAGAAGGAAAAGGAATATATTACCAGTAAGGTTTTGAGCTGCATGACAAGGAAGATGGTGATGCCACTTAGCAGGGGACACAGAAAGAAATTTTCTCTTCTTGGCAAGAAGAATCACAATACACGGAGCTTACAACTGACTATTTTAAGGCATACTTAAAAGATCTTCAGGTGTCTGAATGTCACCAGAGAGCCACAGCTTCCCCTACCTACCATCTAAACCTTAAGCCATTTCATCTCCTCTTTGACAATATCTGTGACTCAAGCTAACAGAGGAAAGGAAAGAGGTGAACATCAAGAATTTCATAAAATGTATCCAGTACTTACCTTTACAGCTAATATTTTCCCACTCGGGACATGATATGCTCTATGGGAAGAAAAAAAACCAAAATCATTTGGGATCACTAAACAACCTACAAAATGGTTAAGGACATAAATGTAAATCCAAACGTTTCTGCAGCAGTGGGATACGTGGTACTTTCAAAGAACACTAACAACATTAGTAATTTACATTTATATGGAGCTTAATGGTTTACAAAGTGATTTACTATACATTACCTTAAAATAACTATCTGAGGTAATGCTGATACATTATTATCCTCCTTTTATAGATGAGAATTCTGAAGCACAGAGAAGTTAAAACAGTTTGCCCAATGGCACAAAGTAACTAGCGGCAGAATGAGACCTCAAACCTAGGTCTTTTGGCTCCAGATCCCTTATGACTGTCACTGTGCATGTGGGTTCTCTACAGCTCTATGTTAAGCAGTGTACAGAGCCATTTTGCTTTTTTTTCCCATTTTTTTTTGCTTTTTTTTTAATTACACATGCAGATAAACTATATCATAACAGTTCATCAAAACAAGCTCAAAGTAACAGATATAGTGAAATAACTACAACTTAAATCAAGAAATATAAATGTATCCATTTATGAAAAAGAATGAGAATAGGTTTTACAGAAATGAAATACCATTACTATCCATCAAGACCTTTTGTGTTTATCTGATTGAGTGAGTGACTGATTCAGACAGGGGCTCTCTCTGACACCCAGGTTGGAACACAGTGGCGTAATCACAGATCACTGCAGCCTCAAACTCCTCAGCTCAAGCGATCCTCTCACTTCAGCCTCCTGAGTAGCTAGGACTATAGGCACATGCCACCATGCCCAGCTACTTTTTACTTTTTTTTGTAGAGACAGGGTCTCTGGATGTTGCCCAGGCTGGCCTGGAACTGCTGACCTCAAGTGATGCTCCCACCTCAGTCTATGAAAGTGCTAGGATTACAGGAGTGAGCCACCGTACCTTTTACGTTTAAATGAAATGTGGCCTTTACACATATACTGTGGGGACTAGATATTCTGAACATTATTTAGAAGCAATCTGCAACACATTTTTATACAATAAAAATTTCAGAATAAACCACATAACATAAACAAGTGTTGTTATTGCAAGCCCATAAAAATATTAATATAAGGAAGTAAGTAAGTTTCGAAGAACTAAAAATCTTGCCCTATAGAGGATTTTATACACTAGCTAAGATCAGACGGCTCTTCCTCTCATCTGGTAAGTGTTAGGATGGGAATGGCATAGGGAAAATGGGGAACAGAAGTCAGTGCCTCAGGAATTCCTCATCTTCACCTGCCCAGTTTTAAAACATATTTAATGAGCCCCTAAACTTCCCCTTTCTTAAAACAAAAATATCTTAAAACAAAAATAAAACCAAAATTTACATAATCCACTACTGCCAACATGGAAACATCATTTTCTGCTGTTTAGCAGAAAATTTGGTTGCTCTGACAAATATTTTTTTAAAAAAGACATTTATTCAGCATCATGATCAGACTATTGTATTTAGCAATCAACAGCATGGGTGCAAAAAAAAAAAATCTACATTAGATCACTTTGTTGGAATGCTTTAAACTTTCCATGGAACAGGAATTAAAATAACCTGTTATACAATTAGACAAATACAGTCCTCAAGTTTTTGCCCATTCACATGAGTATTTGTCTAAAACATGTCTTCTTTGTAGCAGCTAGGCCCTGCCACCACCGTGCTTGGCTGAGTTCACAAATCTGTTGTAACCTGTAGCTTCCCTGTCACTTCTCTAGCTCTCCTCTTTTGCTACGCTTTGTTTCCTGGCAATAATTAAAATCTTCTGCCACTGCCATAGCTACTGCTGCTACTGGAACCGCCATGGCCACCTTGGTTTCGTGGTTTGGCAAAGTATTGGCCTCCACCACCATAGGAGCCAGAGCTTCTGCCTCCAAAGTTTCCTCCCTTCATGGGTCTGAAATTTGAAGACTGATTGTTGAAATTGCCAAAATCATTGTAGCTTCCACCACCTCCAAAATTGCTCCCATTATTACTAAATCCATTATAGCCATCCCCACTGCCGCCATATCCACCATCACCACGGCTGCCATCAAAGCCACCATGACCATTGAAGTTTCGTCCATGACCAAAATTGCCATTCCCACTAAAAACACCTCCACAACCACCACCAAAGTTTCCAGAGCCACTTCGACCTCTTTGGCTGGCTGAAGCATTAGCCATCTCTTGCTTTAACAGGGCTTTCCTAACTTCACCGTTGTGGCCATTCACAGTATGGTTATTTCTGAATGACAGTCTTATCCACGGAGTCATGGTCGTCAAAGGTTATAAAGGCAAAGCCCCTTTTCTTGCCACTGCCTCGGTCAGTCATGATTTCAATCACTTCAATTTTTCCATATTATTCAAAATAATCTCTTAGGTGATATTCCTCAGTGTCTTTTTTTTTTTTTTTTTTTTTTAGATGGAGTCTCGCTCTGTTGCCCAGGCTGGAGAGCAGTGGCACAATCTTGGCTCACCACAGCCACTGCCTCCTGGGTTCAAGCAATGCTCCTGCCTCAGCCTCCCGAGTAGCTGGGATTACAGGTGCCCGCCACCACGACCAGCTAATTTTTGTATTTTTAGTAGAGACGGGGTTTCACCATGTTGGCCAGGCTGGTCTCGAATCCCTGACGTCGTGATCTGCCCACCTCAGCCTCCCAAAGTGTTGGGATTACAGGCATGGGCCACCGCACCCAGCCTTCAGTGTCTTCTTTAATGCCACCAACAAATATCTTTTTCACAGTTAAGTGGGCACCGGGTCTTTGAGAATCTCCTCTTGAGACAGCTCTCTTTGTTCCTACAGCTCTTCCATCCACCTTGCATGGCCTTGCATTCACGGCTGCATCCACTGCCTCCACAGGGGCATATGTGACAAACCCAAAGCCCCAGGAGCACTTGGTGCTTGGATCTCTCATTACCACACAGTCTGTGAGTGTTCCCCATTGCTCAAAATGGCTCCTCAGGCTCTCATCGGTTGTTTCAAAGTTCAGCCCTCCAATGAAGAGCTTCCTCAGCTGTTCAGGCTCTTTAGGAGACTCTGACTTAGACATGACAGCAGGGAGAACAGAGACTTTAATGATATTTCCTCTGTGGCGTCCACGGGCAGAAAGGACTGACAAAATTTTGTAACAGCTTTATTGAGATATAATTTACATATGATAACATTCACTTGTTTTAAGGGTACATTCTACTTTTTAGTAAATTTATAGAGTTGAACAATCACTGACAAGAGTTTTTTGAAGGTGACTGACTTATAGAAATGATTTAGTTATTAAGAGCATATAGGTATTTGTAATATCGTTTACAAGTAAAATGTTACAAATTCAGGCAAGACTAGGAAACTACATATATAAAGCATATGTATATACTTATCCAAACATATGAGTGTTATAAGAACTTACTCATTTTGCTTTTCCTACTTGAGTGGACAAAGGTCAAGCCAGTCATGGAAGGTAAACTTAACTTTTATTATATCAATTAATTATACAGAAATTCAAGTATATTTCATTTAAAGAAAAAGCAAGATTACAAAAACCAGGTGACAACTGTTTACTTTACCAAAGAATTATTTAACCTTTGAAAGTGTCTAAAGACATTCTCAAATAACAACCTCATTGGTTATTTCTAAATACTACTTATAGAACTTTAATCAGGTTGGGCACAGTGGCTCATTCCTGTAATCTCAGCACTTTGGGAAGCCAACACAGGAGGATCACTTGAACCCAGGAGATCAAGACCAGCCTGGGCAACGTAGGGAGACGCTGTCTTTTAAAAAAAATAAAATAATTACCTGGCATCGTGGTGTGTGCCTGTAGTCCTCTACAGTCCCCCTGTAGGGACTACAGGGAGGCTGAGGCAAGAGGGTCGCTTGAGTCCAGGAGGTCAGGTTGCAGTGAGCTATGATCTCACCACACCACTACAGCCTGGGTGACAGAGCGAGACTCTGTCTCAAAGATATAGAAAATAATAATAAAACTTAATCAATTATTATTTTCTTCAGAGACAGGTCTCATTCTGTCTCCCAGGCTGGAGTGCACTGCTGTGATCTTATTAGTTCATTGTGACCTTGAACTCCCGGGCTCAAGCGATCCTCCCACCTCAGCCTCCCAAACCGCTGGTACTACAGGAGTATACCACCATGCCTGGCTAATTTTTTTTAAGTTTTTAAGAGATGAAGTCTTGCCATGTTGCCCAAGTTGGTCTCAAACTCCAAGCCTCAAGCGATCCTCCCACCTTGACCTCCCAAAGCACTGGGATTACAGGTGTGAGCCACTGTGCCGGCAAAATAATTTTTTATACTTTGTACAAAGTGATACACATTTTATAAGTGGAACCCTATCCCCTATATTATGTTTTTTGTTTGTTTGCTTGTTTAAGATGGAGCCTTGCTCTGTCGCCCAGACTAGAGTGCAGTGGCACAATCTCGGCTCACTGCATCCTCCGAAACCCAGGTTCAAGCAATTCTCCTGCCTCAGCCTCCCAAGGAGCTGGGATTACAGGAGCCCACCACCACACCTGGCTAATTTTTTTTTGTATTTTTAGTAGAGACAAGGTTTCACCATGTTGGCCAGGCTGGTCTCAAACTTCTGACCTCAGGTGATCTACCAGCCTCGGCCTCCCAAAGTGCTGAGACTACTACAGGTGTGAGCCACCGCACTTGGCCTGAAATGTGATTTAAAGGAAATTAGTAAGTTTATTCCACGTAAATACAAGTAACATAATACGTAAGACTTTGTGATATATTATTTTTCCCCCTCCATATCACAGATTCTTCCAATTCCAACTTTTAAAAATATTATATATTAGAATCACTAATCAAGAACTGAAATATAAAGACAAATAATTAAATATATACACAGGATTCAAAAGTTGTAAAAAGATCAGTGTTGTTACTTCGAATAAGCAACACCTGGACGTTTGAGACCAGCAGCAGTGATAAGAAAATGATTAGCAGATAGTCTAATATACATACCATACTGGACAGTTTGGCAACTTAATTAGCTTGTCAAGAAAGCTGATCTCTTTTCTAAAAGAAAGGTCTCCTATTTCCAAGTGAATTAAAAGGAGAGGCTTGATAATTTAATTATGATGCACGTTAATTCATCCGTGGAAGTTTGGGTTCGATTTCGAGCAATAAAGATGCCATGTGGTTTGGTTTACAGTGCAATGACAGTACCAATTTAACATTTAATCATCAAGGAGAACTGGATGACAAAGGCAATGCCAGGCATGAGTCGAATGTGTCCCTTAACTTTGCAAATGGTATTTACTTAGAGAAAAGGAATTTGTTTACTTTCAACAGATACTGCATCTCAATTGTCTTGACCTTCCTCAACACATTAATTGTAAAGTGATTAATGAAGTTTGAATGGAGGCTCTGCTCACACCAAAAGACAACTATACACCTCTGCAATGTTTTAATTAACAGCTAACACTTCAAATTAGTTTGTTGTTGCCACAGTAATTACCTGATTCAATGACTGCATGGAGGAAGCATTTTTATGAGATATTTTTAGTGCTTGGTCCTTGAGTGTTCCATTTTGTTTGTGACCAGCACAGGCCTTCTGGGAACAGTCAGCCCTTAAAATTGAGCACACACACATACACTTTACCATGGCAAAAGTTAGTCGCCTGGTGTAAGTTTTTCAAATATTTAAAATAACAAAGAGCCCAGTGCAAGCGAATACTTACTATCCATACTTTCTTATTTCATTTGTAACAATAGGTTATAGATGACCAGACAAAGAAGTTGGTCTTAACTTGTAATCTTGGTACAGAACCAGATAATTTATTGAGCTAGTAGAAAATAGAGAAAATTATTTAACCTAATCCCCTTCTTTCACAGCAGAAGCACCCAAAAGCCAGGTTAAATAACTTATCCAAGCTCACACAGTCAGTGGCAAAGCCAAGACGAGCCGCGACAGAATATGCATATTTTAGGACCTAAAGGAAATAGATGGTGATGTTTGGCTGGGCACAGTGGCTCGTGCCTGTAATCCCAGCACTTTGGGAGGCCAAGCCAGGTGGATCACCTGAGGTCAGGAGTTCAAGACCAGCCTGGCCAACATAGTGAAACCCCATCTCTACTAAAAATACAAAAAATTAACCAGGCCTGGTGGCGGATGCCTGTAATCCCAGCTACTCGGGAGGCTGAGGCAGGAGAATTGCTTGAACCCAGGAGGCAGAGGGTGCAATGAGCTGAGATTGCACCACTGCACTCCAGCCTGGGAAACAAGAGCGAAACTCCGTCAAACACACTCAAACACACACACACACACACACACACACACACACACACACACACACAAAGAGATCGTGATGTTTAATTTTTTTACCTGTATTGTAGGGCAGGGAAACATATAATTCAAAACTTACAAAGGTACTGACCTATTTCAATCAGGCCAAGGACCATTATATCCAAATTGCTCCAGGCAAGGAAGCATTCTGCAATCACTGCCAATCTATCCTGGGAGGCAGAAGAGCAAAGGGGACAGGCTCTGAAGTCACTGCCAGCTCAAATCCCAGCTGTGCCACTTCTTTTTTTTTTTTTTTTTTTTTTTTTTGAGACGGAGTCTTGCTCTGTCGCCCAGGCTGGAGTGCAGTGGCACGATCTCGGCTCACTGCCAGCTCCACTTCCCGGGTTCACACCATTCTCCTGCCTCAGCCTCCCGAGTAGGTAAGACTACAGGTATCCGCCACCACGCCCGGCTAATATTTTGTATTTTTAGTAGAGACGGGGTTTCACTGTGTTAGCCAGGATGGTCTCGATCTCCTGACCTTGTGATCAGCCTGCCTTGGCCTCCCAAAGTGCTGGGATTACAGGTGTGAGCCACTGCGCCCGGCCTAGCTCTCCCACGTCTTAAACATGTGAACCTGACTGTCAGTAAGCCCCACCAAGTCTCAGTTATCTCTAGTCTGGAATAGGGAAAGCAGTTTCTCCCTTATAGAGTTGTGAGGATCCAACGAGATAAGACTAATGAATTAAATGTTAGGAAGGTAGGAAGTAACCGGGGGCGGTGGCTCACGCCTGTAATCCCAGCACTTTGGGAGGCCCAGGTGGGCGGATCACCTGAGGTTGGGAGTTCGAGACCAGCCTGACCAACATGGAGAAACCCCGTCTCTATTAAAAATACAAAATTAGCCCAGCGTGGTGGTGGGTGCCTGTAATCCCAGCTACTCAGGAGGCTGAGACAGGAGAATCATTTGAACCCAGGAGGTGGAGGTTGCGATGAGCCGAGATCACACCATTGCACTCTAGCCTCCTGGACAACAAGAGCAAAACTCCGTCTAAAAAAAAAAAAAAGAAGATAGTAAGTTTTCAAACTGGCTGAGTGATTTCAGAATGAAAGCTGCCAAAACAGACTTAAAGAGCAGTAGTGTCTCTATGTACTAGTTAGACTATATGCTCTACAAATGACCCTCTAATAAAGCTTTAACAACAAAGAACTGGCAAAAGTTTGCAATATATCATTTATTGTTAAGAAAAACTTAAACACGTAGTATTACTTCATGTTGAACCAACTTTGGAGACAATTAAAAGAGCCATCTGGTATGGATATACCATGTTCCAACTTCTAGATTTCTTACCATGTTTATCTCTTGCCCACTACTATAAGTTTATTCACACTACAGATAGGTGTGGTAAGTACGCCATTCAGGTGTTAATCTCAGCAGAAACGTCACTAAACAATCATGAGAAGGCCAAGTTTTCATTCTCCTTGGGCTAATAGGAAAACATGAGGCATAAGCTACCCTAAAAATACCTATATACCTCCCTTTAATATACTTTCTTTTTTTTTGAGATGGAGTCTCGCTCTGTCGCCCAGGCTGAAGTGCAGTGGCATGATCTTGGCTCACTGCAAGCTCCAAATCCCGGGTTCACGCCATACTCCCGCCTCAGCCTCCCGAGTAGCTGGGACTACAGGCGACCACCACCATGCCCGGCTAATTTTGTTTTTGTGTTTTTAGTAGAGATGGGCTTTCACTGTGTTAGCCAGGATGGTCTCAATCTCCTGACCTCATGATCCACCCGCCTCGACCTCCCAAAGTGCTGGGATTACAGGCGTAAGCCACCACGCCCAGCCCATACACTTTCTTATAAACGCTATAAAGTTAAACTTCGATGCTTCTCCTACTCTTCAAATGTTACATGCTCTATTATTGCCCTTGGCACACTACAGAAAAGTATTTATGTGTCTGTCCCCAGCACTGGGCAGTGAGCGCTGCCATGTTTTAATCATCTTTCTATTCTTTATGCTTAGCACATGTCCTGGCCCATGGTAGGTGCTCCTCACTTCATAAATGTTTGACAAATTACTACTTCTGGATGAAAAAAAAAATCACCTGGATAGTGTTTTACAAAAAAAAAAAAAAAAATCCACATGCATTTAATTCATTAACTTCATAATCTTATGAGTAGAAGTTATTATACTCATCTCCATTTCATGGGTAGATTTCTAACTGCTGAATCAAAAGTCTTTATAAGGATTTCATCATCTGGGCCCTGGTTAGTTACCTCACTGATCTCTGCTTCTTCCAGTCTCCCTTATGCACAATACTCAACTCTGTTCCATCAAACGTGCCCCTGCCTCGGGGCCTTTGCACCTATTCCTGAGGGCTGGGCCACTTTCTCTAATATATACCTGGCTTGCTCCATTGCTTTCTTCAGGTCCTATATTGTTTCTTTGACTTTCCTACATAAAACAGCACATTCTCCCTTCAGCACATTCTCCCTTCATCTTCTTTTTTTTTTTTTTTTTTGAGATGGAGCCTCACTCTGTTGCCCAGGCTGGAGTGCAGTGGTGTGATCTCGGCTCACTGCCACCTCTGGGTAGCAGGGATTACAGGTGTGTGCCACCATGCCCGGCTAATTTTTGTATTTTTAGTAGAGGCGGTGTTTCACCATGTTGTCCAGGCTGGTCTCGAACTCCTGATCTCAGGTGATCCACCCACCTTGGCCTCCCAAAATGCTGGGATTACAGGCGTAAGCCACCACACCCCCGGCCACTTTCTTTATTCTTCACAGAGTTAGCAACACCTGATAAAATTTATTAATTTATTATGTCTCCCTCCACAACAAAGGAAGCTCCATGAAAACACACACTTTCGTTTTTTTTTGTTCACTGCTATTATTTCCAGTGCCTAAAACTACATCAGGCACATTTTACAATCATTTAATTGCTCTAGGTCTATTTTGGTTTTTATTTTTAAGACAATTTCATTAAGTTTTTCTAAGAAACTGGCCATTTTGTGTTTTCAAATTTATTGTCATAAAGTTATTCATTGGATCCTATTATTTTTAAAATCACTGTTATGTCTAGAATTATGTTCCCTTTTTATTCCTAATTTTGTTATTTCTGCTTCTCACTGCTATATTTTATTAAGTTTTTCCAAAGAACCAGCTTTTGGTTTTGTTGAATTGTTTCTTGAATTTTCACTTAATTAACTTTTGTTCTTTTTTTTTTTTTTTTTCAAACTTTTGTTCTTTAGTATTTCTTTCCTTCCACTTTCTTTGGGTTTATTCCCTGTCCCACCTTCTTGATTTTCTTGAGTTAGATTCTAAGCATATCATACCCAGTTATTCTTTACTAAGGTGTGTATATAAACCTATCCTTTAAGAATTACTTTGGTGCATCTCAGGAGTTTTCATATTAATACATGGTATTTGTGGTTCAGTTGTAAATATTTATATTTTCATAACATTTCTCTAGTAATATTTTTTGCCTTAAAGTCTATTTTGTCTTATGTTAATATAACCACAGTAGCAGCATTCTTTTGATTAGTTTTTGCCAGGTATCTTCTCCTACCCTTTTCCTTTCAATTTTGCTGTGTCTTGGTATTTTAGAAATTTCTCCCAATACAGTCTAAAATAGCACATAGCTGTATTTTTAAAAATGCAACCTAATCTATTAGCTGCTAATATTACTCTACTTATATTTTTTGTAATTATTGATATATTTGGATTTATTTCTACCACCTAATTCATTTACTTTACACCTATCGACTTCTCTTCCTCTATTATACTGAATTATTCTCCCTTTATTCCATCTATTTGTTTTGAAGTTACACATTCTATTCACTGTTTTAGTTACCCATATAATTTTTAACAATCATACCTGACTTAACAAAACATAAAGTTAATTGTTATCTATATCCTTCTCCTAAACAATATAAAAATCTTAGAATGTTTTAACTTCAATCAAGCCCTTCTCATCTTAACATATTATTTTCTCCAGTCTTTTTAACTTCATTTTGAATTATTACTATCGTTGTCTTATACAGTCAGATTTACTTAAATGGTCACCATTTCTTCTTTCATGTTATTCCTTCCTGAATTCAATTGGATTCCATTCTTTTATTTCTACTTACTTCCCTACCTACTAGATTTCCTACCCTGTGGTTTCATTTATCTATTGGCATCAACTACTCTATTGCCTTATATGTTCGTGTTATAAATTACTATTTCTCTTCAACAGTTATTTAAATTCACAGGTATATACTTTATCAGTAGTGGTTTTTTGTTTTCGTTTCTGTTCTGAGACAGAGTCTCGCTCTGTCACCCAGGCTAGAGTGCAGTGGTGCAGTCTCGGCTCAATGAAACCTCTGCCTCCCAGGTTCAAGCGATTCTCCTGCCTCAGCCTCCCGAATAGCTGGGTCTACAGGTGCCCACCATCACACCTGGCTAATTTTTGTATTTTTAGTAGAGATGGCATTTGACCATGTTGGTCAAGCTGGTCTCGAACTCCTGACCTCAGGTGATCTACCCGCCTCAACCTCCCAAAGTGCGGGATTACAGGCGTGAGCCGCTGCGCATGGCCTACTAGTGTATTTTTTTTAAGCAACAGGGTCTTACTCTATCACTCAGGCTGGAGTACAGTGTCACAATCATAGCTCGATGCAGACTTGAACTCTTGGGCTCAAGTGATCCTCCTGCTTCAGCTTCCTGAGTAGTTGAGTCTACAGGAGTGAACCACCATGCCTAGCTGAATTTTACTTCTATTTTTTGCAGAACGGAAGTCTCACTATGTTGCCCAGGCTGGTCTTGAACTCCTGGCCTCAAACGATCCTCCTGCCTCAGCCTCCTGAGTAGTTGAGACTACAGGAGAGTACCGCCATGGCTGGCTAATTTTTATTTTTATTTTTTGTAGAACAAGGTTCTCACTATGTTGCCCAGGCTGGTCTTGAACTCCTGGCCTCAAGTGATCCTCCTGCCTTGGCCTCCCAAAGTGCTGGGATTACAGGAATGGTGTTAACTTTATTTAACTATATTGCAGACTCTAATTACCTAACTATGCTGTAAATTCTTAATATAGGGTCTATGTTATGTTCTACTTTATTATAAGTTTCAAGGGGAAGGTCAAGGTCCATTTTGTTTATTACTATATGCTTGACCTCTTCCACAGTATATGATATATTCTCCTCCTAGATCCTTTTTTTATATTTAATACTTAATGCATGTCTCTGATTGCCAGGCAATAAGCTAGGCAGTGTGGATACAGCAGAGAACAAATGAGACCAAGTCCCTGCCCTTGTGAAGTTTACCTTCTAATAGGGGCTGACTGACAATAATCAAATAAATATACAATATGTGAGGTGGGGGTAAGTGCATTGAAAAAAATAAAGGTAAGGATATAGAGACTGATCAACATTAGGGACATGCTATTTGATATTAGGGTTAGGGAGGAAGTCAGGAAATGCCTCTCTTTTCAGGTTACATGTGAACAGTATGGGGGCACACCATTCGGACATCTAGGGGAAGGGGATTCCAGGTAGAGGAAACAGCAAGTTCAAAAGCCCAAGGTGGAAATGTGTGCTTGACATGTATGCAGAAGTAGAATAAGCAAGAGGGCTAGCTGGGGGAGATGAGGTCAGAGAGGTAAGGAAAACAGACTGTGTAGCACCATTTAGGCCATGGTGAGGACTCTGACTTTTATTCCAAGTGATATAAGAGGTCATGAGCAAAGGGGGAGACCTAATATTTTAGAAAGATCACTTTGGCTGCTGAGTGAAGAGAACACATTACAGGAAAGCAAGGATAGAAACTGGGAGGCTAGTTGGGAGGCTTTTGCAATAAAATCCTAGCAAGCAGTAATAGTGGTTTTGAATAGGGTAGCAAGAAAAGAGTGATGAAAGGTGGTCAGCTTCTTGAAATATTTTTGAGGAAGAACCCACAAGATTTGTGGGTAAAGGTATACATAATCTGAGAGAAAAAGAAGGATGAAGAAAGACTGCAAAGTTTTTGTCCTTAGCATCCTATAGAATAGAGTTTCCAATTACGGAGATGGGAGAAGCTGTAAATGAAGCAGGTTTCCAAAGAAATAAAGAGCTCAGTTTTAGATAATTTTGAAATGCCTAGAGGACATCCAACTGGTAATCAGATATGAGTCTGAAGTTCAGGACACAGGCCAGGGCTACAGACATACATTTGGACTTCCTCAGCATACAGATGATATGTAAAGCCATGGAACTACACATGCTCACTTGGGAAGTGAATTAAACAGAGAAGAGGTGTAAGGACTGGAACTGAGGCTCTCTAAATTCAGAGGTCAGAAAGATGAGAAGAAAACAGTAAAGGAGATGAGAAGGTACAAACAGTAAGCTAACAACAGACCCCAAAGAATGGGGTCCCTGAGGCCATGAAAGTTGATGTTATATCTCCCCCACTGCCAAGTGAAGTACTTTGCACAAAGTGTTCAGAAAACATGTGACTGATTTCAAAAGCAATACTTAGGGATAAATCCAACTGATTATATTATTTACTCCTTGAAATGTTAAAGATGAGTCTAGTACAATACATAAAAGGTTAGAGGTGTGCTCACCTTCATCTAAACTGTTAATGCGAATTTATTAAAAGATACATCGTTACAAAGAATAAAATGAATTTCTAGAATAATCTTTAAAGGTAAGGGGAAAATAGGCAGGGCACAGTGGCTCACACCTGTAATCCCAACACTTTGGGAGGCTGAGGTGGGAGGACTGCTTGAGTCCAAGAGTTCAAGACCAGCCTGGGCAACATAGATGATACCTCATCTCAACAAAAAATTTAAAAAAATTAGCTGGGCATGGTGGCACATGCCTGTGGTCCCAGCTACTTGGGACGTGAGGTGAGAGGATCACTTGAGCCTGGGAGGTTGATGCTACAGTAAGCCATGATCGTATCACTGCACTCCAGCCTAGGTGACAGAGTGAGGCCCTGTATCAAAAAATAAATAAAAGTAAGGAAAATAAATATGTGAAAATAACATGTTAAAAAGTCCACACAAGACAGAAGGGAGAAACAACCTGTGTTCACATTCCAACATCTGGACTCCCACACAAATATATGCCATGCATAAGATCAACTGCATCTGGATTTTACCATGTTTACTAAAATTATTTATGCCTAGAATTTCAAATTCTAGAAGAACCAAAAAATATGAATCATCCCAGCTGACTCTTGTTCACAAAATAAATAACCTAGAGCTGATCATACATTTTCTGATAAAGCTGGTACAATCTCATACAATTAAAGTAGGCATCTATTTTCTATGGTACTATTCTGCATATTAATTTCTAAACATATTCCAATCAAATTATTTTAAATTATGAGCAGAAAGAATTTATAATAGGGAGCATATGTGCTTTCCTAGTGATTGTGAGGTAGGATATAATTAAAGAATGGGGGAGGCTGGCCTATAATCTTACTATAAATATTTCAGATTTCAGCACAACTGACAATATCCTATGTCATAAATGTCAATTTATTAGCAAAATAGTTATCAAAATGAGCATGGAAATACCCCTTTTTTGCCTCTTGGAGAAAAGACCTGGAGCGTAATTGCATGTATAATGACTTTTATTCACAATGGCAACACAGGGACACTGAAATGATAGTATTGCCACTGTTCTATGAAGGACACAGGGCACTTCCTTCATTAACCACATGAACTAAATGCCACTGACTTAAATTCTACTTCTCACATAACATACTTCAAAGAAGGTTAGTGAAAAGAGGGACACAATTACTTTGTGAATTATTTATAGAGTGTTATCAATTGTTGAAAGGTTCTCCAAATGGATAGGAAACCTAAGAAAATAATCCAGTCACCAAAATAGTGAAAGCAATGGTTAGGATTTGGCTCAAGAAATAACCAGTAATTAAAAAGAGATGGTCTTATTCTAGGTAAGCAAGAAAGAAAGTGATGGTTATTTTGCTCCCTGTGTCTCTTAGAGAACAGGTAGAAGACAAGAAAAACGGTGAACAAAGGCTGTTTTAAAATAAATAAAAGTTACAAATGTATTTGTTATTAGCTCTTTGCAGAGATAGTTCACTCTCTCAAATAATAACATCAGTTCTTTGTTTTCCATGCAAAGATTTCACAGCTTGTGAGATATCCTGTATTCCCTGATTCTCTATTCTCTGAATGCCCTAGGGATTTATAGGACGTCCATCAAAGAAACGGCAGAGGTAAAAAGACAAAGGAAAAGAAAGCTCTCTGAGATCTGATTCATTATGAAAAAGTTTGATCAAGACAAGACAAATAAATCATTGTCTAAAACGCAATTCTTAATTCTCCTCATTGGCACAGAAAGTTAAGAGTTGGTCACACTCAGGTTCAATTATTAAATCTACTTCCTTATTAAAACATGGCATTGGTTAAAGCTAATATACTGTAGGATCATCAGTTTCTATACTTACTGATGATGCTTCTATTCTTACAGATGATGCTTCTTTGCTCTTTGTGTGACATTTTATTTATTAACCAAAAAAGCCCCTGCTTTTATGTAAATTTAGAATAACAAGATACAAGTCTTTCCTCAACTTAGAAGTTTCCATTTCAAAGACTTTATAGCATTGGCATAAAGGAAAACTAAAACAAAAAGAAAGAAGATGGTAGAAATCGAGGGGGTTAAACTATTAGGAGATACCCACATGAGACTATAAGTCTCCTACTTAAAACAAGGAATCTGAGAGTTGATTGTATTACATTTTCCCAAAAGATTATAAGGCTGAACAACTCTGAAGCCAATACAAAACAAGCAGAATGCTTCTCTGCTGTATAAAGCTCATGAGTACACAAATACTGACACAAACAAAAATCTTTTAGTACCTCGTGAGATTAATTTTAAAACCCTCTAGATGTCACCTTTTAATGCAATGATATGGTTTCAGTAACTAAATGTAAACCAGCTGTGGTTCAGCTAATGAAAAATATAATTTTTAAATTTTAAATTAAATAAATTTAAATTTTTAAATTAAAATTTAATCCTCTAATTGCTTGGTCTTTTTAGGTTTATTTGAAGGTAGATTTTATTAACACGTTTAGGACTAATGGCCAAGCTTCGAAATTTTAGTATTCTGTCACATACTAAAGTAGCCATCCACAGAAATACTTCAAATAGTTTCAGGGAAATCAACACTGACAGTTGTTGCCTTCCATAATAGATAAACACATTAGCCAGGCTCTAGCTGTTAAAACAGGAAATCCAAAGTAAACAGCAGTTGTAAAAAGAAGCTTTTATGTAAACTATACTAGTTCAAATAGCAGTCTTTGCCAACCTTCCTTCTGCCTAAAAACCTATTACAGATGCTTGACTACTGATTGCAAAATAATTTGTGGTTAAGAAACAGGCCGGGCACAGTGGCTCACACCTATAATTCCAGCACTTTGGGAGGCCGATGCGGGCAGATTACCTGAGGTCAGGAGTTCGAGATTAGCCTGGCCAACATGGCGAAACCCTGTCTCTACTAAAAATACAAAAATTAGCAGGGCGTGGTGGCACGTGCCTGTAATCCCAGGTACTCGGGAGGCTGAGGCAGGAGAATCACTTGAACCAGGCAGGCAGAGGTTACAGTGAGCCAAGATCACACCATTGCACTCCAGCCTGGGCAACAAGAGCAAAACTCTGACTCAGAAAGAAAGAAAGAAAAAAAAACAGAGCCCCTCATACTGTTTAGGTCTCAAGTCAGATATGTTATGAGGTCACAGATATTAATTTCAAGATAACTGATTGTACATAGGGCTCATAAATCAACCTAATGTATGATATAGGGAACTTCGCTAGATTAGAAAGATTTTCAATAAGAGAAAGCTACTGTAACTCTACATTTGCCATTTCTTCTTTCTGTTTACTCCGGCTATATACCCCTTTTTACTCCCATACCTGCCTCAGAGTTAATGTGGTCATCACTACCTCCATATTTCTTCCACAAGTTGATGTGGCCTGATTCAAGCTTTTAACACTCTCCACATCAACTAGAGTAATGTCTTTTAATATATGGTCTAAATACCTCTGAGATCAAGGAAACTACAGTCATTCTGATCTCTTGATCAAGGATTCTGAAATAATGTAGTGGGCAAACAGAGAAGCAAGAGATATAAAGCCTAATGATGAGAAGGAATGAAAGAACTGGAATTGTTAGGCAATATATGTGGGGGAAAATAGAAATACCCTGAGGATCGACTAGCTAGGAAACTCTCTCTTGAAACAACTTGATAACCATCTAATCTTTGCTCATAGTTTCTGGGAAAACTAACAATAAATTACTTTCCAAAATCAGATACATAAACGGCTACTTCAGAAAACCTCCTTATTCTAATAATTAATATTCTATTGTGCTTTATAGTTTATAAAACATTTTACATATAGTAAAGCTATTTGATTTCCACAAAAATTTGTGAGGTAAATATTATTATTATCATCACTTTATAGACAAGGAAACCAAGGCTTGGTGAGGTTACTGACTGCTTCACGATTCCTATCTGTAAGTACTGGAGTGGGAAGTAGATCTGGGTCCTCTGAAGCCAAATCCAGTGCATGTCCCAACAAGCTTTGTGTGAAAATAAACTGGTTGCTTCTAGATCCTCTAATTTCAGTTGTCTTCAACATTCTCTGGATATGGTCAGTGTTGATTTTTTAAAAGCAATAGGGAAAATCGATTGAATGGCTCACTTTTCAGAGTTGCATTAACTTTTTCAGGCCACTGGGGTACAATTTACTAAATTACCTCTTCTAGAACACTAAATAGTACCCTAGTGGGTCAAAGAGTAAATGCACCTCTGAAAAGTGAGCCATTTCTTCCCTTCTTCCCCATAATATCAGATGTAATATGTCCCCTATGACAAAAATATTAACCCGTTTCCATTAAAAACTCAAGAAATTGTCCACACTAGATAAAATGAGTATGGAGAAGCTTCCCTAGAGAGCTGAGGAGGAGCAAAAATCTCTCTTCTATAATCCTGCCCACAATACTGTTGACAAGTCAACATGAACTTATATAAAAATATTTGTTTTTCATTCAGTGGAGATTTATTTTAATCAAGACCTCAAAACAGAATAAAAATATAAATTCAAAGCTGATGGTTTCCAGGGGGCAGATGCAGAGGATATCATGATAGCTAGTTTCATCTTGCATTACAGTGTTTAAAACTAAGCTCAAGCATTCATCTTGCTTATGAGATAATAGATATATCCCAAACAGCTGGTCTTTCACATGTATCATTATACAATAGGTAATCTCTCTGACCGAATGAAACAAACATTCCTTGGCTGGCAAGTAAGCATGTTATTACTTCTAATCTCCATAAAAGCAAACTCTCTGATACATTTTTGAATTGTCTTAGGAATAGCTATTGAGTGATTTAACATTTGCAAGATACCTTAGCAAAGCCAGTCTTTTAAGTTTTCTGCACTGTTCTTGCCTTACTCTTCTGGAAGATGGCTTTGCAATGAAAATAAGACAACTTTAATTTAAGAATCATCCAGCTTCTAATTAAACTGCCATAGGCAGCTGGTTGGATAAGTTTTAATCAGTTTCAATCACCTATTGATTGGTATACTGAAGCCTGAAAAATTAAAAGTAAAAGATGATAGGGGAATTGTCCCATCTCAGAACAACAGTAGAGGCCTCTGTAAATAACTCCTCTTTTAACTATCAGCTAAATGAACACTTCAATACTGCAGTACAAAGTCTTCTGCAAAATTACTTTAACTAACAAGCAGAAATTTATCAGCTTCAGCCAAAATCAATGCTGAAATCAATTTGAACACTGGTTGTGTCTAAAGGGGCTCATTGGCAATTTAGGGAAATTACACCATGTAAATGCCTGTGCTTTAATTGAACAGTTTCATCAACTAGGCTGTGATTGCTGTCCATTCATTTATTTACTTTCGCTGCAGCTACCATTCTGCAAAGAAATGGCTTTTGTCAGGCTGGAGAGAGGCACTTTATCTTCATTTTGTGCACTTTTGTGCATAAAAGACTTCATGAAATGGGCATATCATGACTAGGGTCAAAAGAAACCAGGAGAGTCTTTTTCCTTTAACGTAAAAACTGAACGACACAAACTACCATCATATCTTATACCATCCAGGGACAGTCATCTTCAAACCAATAATAAGAAGGAATTTGAGTGACTTCACTGCACATGACACTATGCCTCTAGGTTGAGGAGCTATGTTCTGGACAACAGAAGGAAAGTATTTGGACTTTAAAACCCAATTCCACCAATGTTCTTTATGAGATACCTTTGTTGAGTTACAAAAATATATAAACTGTGTTAGAACATTCTCCCTCAAAAATTAGGCAACATTCTGTTTTTAAAAATCCTTTGAGGTTAGTCAAGAGAAGGTGTTATTCTCCAATCCATTTAGAAGATTAAAACTTAACGGTGTCACATATACTCTTAAAATATGATAGATAGGAGAAAGTAGAAAGAGGTCTATGTGAGAGGAGGGAAACTAACTTCCTTATAAAGACCAGCAAGTCCAAAATATTTAGATTCCAGAAATGATTTAAATACACTCATAAACTAACTCACAAAATCATGGCAGTGAAAAAAAAAAAAAAAGAAAACCAAAGATAAAATTTCCAGGGAGTCATGTGTTGAACTGACTGAGGTTCAGAGATCAGCACAAACATTTCTGACATTGAGCTAATCAGTTATTCAGAGATTACACGTTCCAAGGAAGGAGGGAGGAAGGGAGACAGCTGTTTGTTCATATTGGTCATCTATAAGATACATGTGCCTGGTGCACAAAATAAAAATTCAAAGTACAGCTGAAGTATATCTGCTAGAGATTGCTGGCAGAAATACTTAGGTTTGCATATATTGTTTATTCTAGCTCCTCTTAGAGCCAAAATGTAATTATTTACCAGGAATGGCATTGGGGAAGGACTAAGAATTACGAAAGCCTGGGTTTCAGTAGTGATCTTATCCTTGACTTGGTCTGAATCCTCAGGGAAATCCATTCATTTATCTGTGTTTCCGTTTCTTCATAAATCAAATGAGGATGACAATACCTTGTGTGCTCAGCTACATTCCCACACAGCTGGGGCCATAACATGAAGCTTGTGATTGGCACCCACTGTAGAAATGTAAATGCAACCACAGTGACTCTGAGTACCTCTTGCATCTTCCATGTATTGGGGCAGGTAGGGCCTTGAAACATTTCACTTGAGACTCCAAAGGAGCAGGGAAACTTCTCATTTGCCCCTTTGGTCAGTTACCCCAGCTGTTGTGCTCTGCAAATACTCACTAAGAATTACCTCCAAAAGAAGTTAAAAGAGAGGAGAAACAAATGGTGTACACAAACTTAACTCGGTACATGTGTCTATGGTAAAAATTCATTCTATAATTTTATCCCATGTATTTTATCCCACCACTTATAAAGTTTCATTGGCTATATATTTTGTTGCTGAGGCCATGTAAAATATATTTTATTCATAATTTTTAGATAACTTTTCTGAAAATTTAATTATGATTTAATAGGTTTTATGTTTATTGGCTAAGTATATTGTTACATTTTGCTGCTACAGTTAACCGTCGTAATAGAATCAGTATGTTTGAGAACCTCACACAATACATATCTTCCAAATACATTAAGCTTGTTAAAATGCTATATTGATTGTGCCCTAAAGCAAGTTCTGATTTTGTGTGAACATTTTTCATTTTATTATTTAAATTCACAAGACAAAAACCATTAACTGCTTTCAGCAATACCACTGTACTCTCTCTTTCTTTTTGCCACACTGACAAGGAAAAGTAAGGAAATTTTAGGGTCAAGAAGACAACATGATATAAAGTCACATTTAAAAAGCAAATTAATGTTTTTTTAAAAAAATTAAACGCTTAATACCCACAACCTAAATCTCTATTGCTATTCCCCCTCAAATTTTGCAAACTGCTCCTCCAATTCAACGTTAGTGTACAAATCAGAACCTAAACATATTTCACTCTAGTAAGACAGCAATTTAACAGAAACATGGTCCCCTACATCAAAGTAACCAATGACAGAGCAAAGAAAAAAAAACTGTGGCAGAAAGTTATACGCAGTAAATGCCTTTTGGACTTTCCAGCGAATTATTTTCCAAAAAAGCAATTTAAGTAAATACCCTAGATGCTATGGTACACAAATATTTGCTTGTGCAATATGCCAACCAAGAGACTATGATTTTCGAACACATCAAATACTGTAAAATAGCTATAAAAAAGTAACGTGTCTTATAAATCAAGAAATAGACCACCCCTGCTAGCACAACCATACAATTAATCCAGGGATTCAATTATTAAATTATAAGTTTTTGGTAAATAAGGAGACCCAAAGGGTAGACCAAATAACAAGTTATGTTGTCATAACTGTCAGCCAAGAAGTGGATGTTTTAACATCTACTAAAAAGCCTCTAAAATTAACACCTAGAGATGATACATCATTGACTTTCAAATTTATACACTAATTTTATATCTTACATCCAAAAATAACTTGGGTTAATAGTTAGGAAACTCAGAGAGTGAATGGCAAACAGAAAAACCTTGGCTTGGGAAGCAGGTGTCAGAAGACCTAAGTTTTATTCTTGACTTGATCTTGGGCATGCCACTTAGCCCTTCCAAACTTTATCTTTCTCATAAGTAAAAAGAGGGTAACATACCTTCTTAGCAAGGATTTAGCAAGGACTAAAAGACCCAGCATGATCAAGCCCTGTCCATCTCTACACCTTCCCCAGAGCTTATTCTACTCCAATTACACAAGTTCATGCCTATCTTAATCTTAGGGCTTCCGCCTGAGTGGTTACTTCTGCCTATAAGGTTCTTCTCCCAGATTTTCCCATACTGATTCCATCCTGTCTTTAGGTCTCAGCTCAAACAGCACCTCCTCAGATAGGTCTTCCTGAGCACCTCTTCTACATTTTTTATAGAATATGCAAGGTCTATTCTATAGACCTATAGATTCTATAACCTTACTTCAGTGTTTATTGTCTTGATTATTGTTTGCCCCACTAGTGTGAGTTCTGGATAGGGACCTTGCCTATCTTGTTCACAACTGGACTGTACATGCTTGGAATAGTCCTTGGCACAGTGACAGGATGTTCAGTGAAAAATGAATATAGACTAAACAAAACCAAGCAACACCTGACATAAGGTTTTTATGGTAACTGAATGCTGAATTTAGTTCTGGGACTTTAGGCTTGGTAGAAACCTGTGCAGTCATCTCATGTCCAGGTCAAAGTGGGAATTCTTTTCTCAGCAGTTCTGAACAACAGCCACATCATTCTGCTTAAGGTAGAGGAGTTCACCACTTCCCAGAGTCACCCAGCAATGAACAACACATTGTGTCCATCCTTAGGCTGTGAAGAATCTGCCTCTGCAGGTAAATTCCTGAAACACTCACTAAGTGCCTACAGTAGGTAAGGCACCGTGCTGGCCCTGTGAGGACTCCCACCAAGGTAACCTAGACATGACTCTCCTCCAGGGAACACAACCCAGTGGGAACAAGAGTAGAAAGAGTACACTAATCACTCTAACCAAAGGCCGACTGTCACAGAGACATTCAAGACAGGCCCTTTGTGTCTAGTCTTCAGAAGAACACAAAGCAAACCTGCTCCTCATCTACAGAAATGCCCTTCAGACTTTAAGTCAGCTGTCATGGAGCCCTTTAATCTTCTCTTTCTCAGAGAAAAGTTAGCCAATTCCTTTCAAACACTTCTCAGCTCAAATGCCAGTTCCTCCATGAGGCCTTTCCTGATCCTTCCTGAGGAAAGAGCTAAAAGCCATCACTTCTTCCTCAGCCCCCCAGATCTGTGCACCATACACACAGACAGGTGGCCCCAGACTGTGAGGTCCTGTGCATACCTGAGAACAGAACTTCTGCATCTATCCAGACACAAGTTTTATGAGGCTAGGCTGTCCCCAACATCTGACACAATGCCCTCCACACAACACATGCTCAGAACTTGGCTGCTGGACAGATGAATGAAGGAGGACTGAACAGGCACAATTCCCCAATCCCTCATTATTCTCTCCATTGCTCCTCTGGGTGCTCTCTGAACTGTCCATATGTCTGTAAACTCAGCACCCAGAACTACATACAGGAATCCAGAATCCAAAAGTGACAGACACTATGTCAGTCCCTGATGTTATGCCTTCTTGGTGTGGCAGGGAATAGATTTCAAATGGAAACTACATCTCTTACACCCTACAACACAGAAGTGCGCTAATGTAATGTTTACCTGATCACAACCACTTTTGCTGGGGACTTTAAACGTCTTTATAAATAAAAAATTGTTATTAAAATATTAGAAAGAAGTCTTGCCACTTCAAAACTATTTTTTTCTCTGAAAGGAGATGAAGTTGAAACACTTAGATTCAGCAAATTCTTACTTGAAATATTACCATAATGTATTGATTTTTACCAGACTCAATTGACTGAAAAGTTGTTTGTATAGCAATATTGGCCAAACCAATATACTAGAACAATTTTGTTACCCATAGTAATCAAGTGCATTTCTGAAGTATAACTATACTATCATAAAAAATAAAACCAAGATACCCTTTTCCAAGCAATAAAACAATAAAGGCTATAAAACAGAAAGAAAAAAAGGCTAAATGAATGAGATTTTTAAAAATGAAATTTAGTGTCTTTCAAAAACACTACTGCCTCTTCTTCCTTCCCTTAAGCCAAGGTTAGCAGAAAATGATCAATACTTCAATCTCAATAAACTATTTCAATAATAGTTAATTCGGGTGGAAACTGAGTCTGAAAATCTCTGCTCAGCGACCTGTGACATCCTGTCATGTTGGCTGGATGCCAATAATACATCATTGCCATAATGGATATGAGCATGTATGAAGTTACAGGAACATGGAGAGGTGGGGAAAAGCAAAGGTGGGAAAGGTACAGAGAACCATGAGCTCAGGTTCATTCCTTAGATTCGAATCAATAAAATATACATTATCGTATGAAACAAACCTGTAACAATGAATGCTGAGAGAAGGAGAGAAGGAAACATACATAATTAATTTTATTTGACAAATATTCATTGATTTTCTGAAAACATTAATATCCTTGCTTGTCACATGATACTATAATGCAATCCAGTCATATACAAATATTTAATTTTGCATTAGGATGATGTCTTGTTTGCTTCTTTAAAATATGATCTTGGCTGCAAGGAAAAGACTCCTTATGTGATTAGAAATTTAAAGTCAAAATAAATCAAACCATCATTCTAGCTCTCAGGTCAATTTTAAAACCATTTAAAAACTACTCTTAATTTACAAGATACACATCATGCAAAAATATATAAAGGAGTAGGGCCACTGACACAGCCACAAGCGAAGCTGGGTCCAGACCTCTTGCTCCCTCTTTAAGTTTCACACCTTCAGGTTGGTTGGTGAAAGAGGAAGTCAAGGTTTTCTGGGTACTATGTGGTTCCCAATATTTTCACCACCAAGGACTCTTTTCATTCTGTTTCCCCTAAGGAATTCCATGTTTTGAAATATTCTGTTTACTAAACAGCATTTAGCTAGACAATTTATGTATTTTCTCATTTTATACAAATGACCATCAGTCCTTCTAATTTTCATTAAATAAATCATATTACTATAATGAGCTAATATGATTCCAGCTCTGAAACAGTAATTTAATGTTTTAGTTGGCCTCTACAGTCAAATCACAAGTGCAAAACACAACCTAATAGGCCACAGGATCTCAGTTACCACCTCCAAGGACCATCCCCAGCCCACTGCCCAGCAAATACCTCTTTTTAGATAAGGCAACAGAAAGGAGGAGAGACCAGCATCTTTGAGAATGACAATTCCTTCCCTCCTCTTATTGTCTCTAGATAGGTTCAAATTAATTCCTAAGTAATGGTATACATTCAACCTTCAAAACACCATGAAGGCAGTATATATACTACCCATTGTATCACTGAGAAAATTCTACCTCAAGTCCAGATCAGACTCTTACTCTATCCTGTGGGAAGGAGCTGGAGATAGAAAATTCAGTTTTCAAACATTTGAGACCAGATTATCTGGCCCCAAAGCTGAAAATATGAGTCTTGGCTTGAATAACTGGCATTAAGGAAAAAATAATATAAAAGATAATCTTTCAGTGATTGCTGGCTAACTGACTTACTATGATTTAATCCTAAAAGTTAAATATTACTTCATTTCTAGATCCGAAGTTTGAGTGACTCCATCAAATGTTATGCCAAGGAAGCAGAGTCTGAGAGACTGGCTTTGGAATCAAACAATGTTTCCAAAGTAACTATGCCTGTTAATTACTTTTATTTCCATATGACATGCTACCCAAGAAAAAGAGACAGTAACTAGTGAGTCAACAGATACTAAGCACTGAAGGTTTTAACATTTTAAAGAAAGTTAATCATTCGAATATCAATCTCCTCAGTGTGGATATTCTTCTTCTTCTAGGTGAATGTTCTATAACAATTGTACAGCCTCGCAAAGTAGCTAGATATGAGGAAGATCCAATTAAAAAGCCCCACTAAAACCTCCACTTGTTTCATTCTCATTTTAGCCAAGACGTACCAAGGGTCTATTTTATCCTTAAAACTGTGCTGGGTACATGAGAAAACACAAGAAAACAAAATGGACTCTGCTTGACCTTGAGACAACACTGCCTGGGGGAAGAACACCAAGCAAAAAGAAAAGAAATGCTGTATAGAAATCTGGCTTTGCTGCTGAATGGCCACATGATAAGCCCCAGTTTTTTTCAGGGGTAAAATGGGCTTAACCCAGCTGTCCTATAGCAATCTGAAAATAAATTAGGATTAAAAATACTTTGAAACTTAAAAAAACATTATATTTAAGATAATATGTAAGATATCATGATTCATCAAGCAACTACAGAATAGAAGAAAATATAGAAGTATAATGTGTATAATATAAAGGCAGAATTTCTCAAAGTTAGTTCAACACAACTATAATTCTGTGAGATGTTTATCAAAAAGAGTCCCACGGCTGGCTGCGGGCAGTGATTCACGCCTATAATCCCAGCACTTTGGGAGGCCAAGGCAGGTGGATCATGACGTCAGGAGATCAAGACCATCCTGGCCAACATGGTGAAATCCCATCCCTACTAAAATACAGAAAATTAGCTGGGCATGGTGGTACATGTCTGTAATCCCAGCTACTCTAGGAAGGCTGAGGCAGGAGAATCACTTGAACCCGGGAGGCAGAAGTTGCAGTGAGACGAGATATTTCCACTGCACTCCAGCCTGGCGACAGAGCGAGACTCTGTCTCAAAAAAAAAAAAAAAAAAGAAAAGAGTCCCATGGCCAAGTCAAGGTAGGAAGTACAAAATGTAAATAATTTTTCTATTATTAGTACTACCATTACCAGTAGTTAACATTTAATAAGTGTCAGTCATAGTGCTAAGCCTTTTACGGATCTTCTCATTTAACCTCACAACAACCTAGATACTATTAATTTTTTTTTTCTCGTTCTGTTTCCAGGCTAGAGTACAGTGCCACAATCTCGGCTCACTGCAACCTCCACCTCCCGGGTTCAAGCTATTCTCCTGCCCCAGCCTCCTGAGTAGCTGGGACTACAGGCGCCCACCACCATGCCCAGCTAATTTTTATATTTTTAGTAGAGTCGGGGTTTCAGTATGTTGGTCAGGATGGTCTCAATCTCTTGACCTCGTGATCCACCTGCCTCGGCCTCCCAAAGTGCTGGGATTACAGGCGTGAGCCACCGCACCCCACCCAACCTAGATACTATTATTATCCCCATCTTACAGATAGGAAAACTGAGGCATAAGACATTATATAACTTGCCAAAGGTTACATAGCTAATTAGTGACAGAGGCAGGATTCAAACTTAGAGTCCTCACACTTAACCACAACACATACTATTCTCTACTTTTTCAAAGTTTTTGAAATTCATTATGAATCTCTCAGAGGGAAATAGAACATGTGTCTTTCCTGAATTTAGTTTTTTGGAGCAACTTGCAGCACTTTAGGAAATGAGGCAACAAGGAAAATACATTCATTACCTTTTCCTAAACTTTTCTTCTTCCTAGGCTTGGGCCATACTTTAAGGTATTTCCTTTATGTTCCATGTAGCCCAAATTAGTAATCCAAGAAATACCAACTTAAAATTACCTGCCTAAGTCACTCTCATAATATAGAGTACAGCTCGTCAGGAGACAGCACACAGAATTCACATTACCATTTGGTTTAAATGTCTGGGGCCAGAATTTCATATTGTACAACTGTGAAGGATATCTACACTTAAAGGAGGAAAATGTATCAACTGTTAAATCATATACATTGTAATTACACGATTATAATATCCCTTGAAATTCCCAACATTCCATCAAGTGAAGTGAATAAGACTGCATTATTAAACTTTTGCTTTGCACTTATTAGCTTTATTACACTTTAAAGAAAAAAAATGGAATAAGCCCATTAGGCAGTTTTGTTATCAATGAGTGGATTTTCCAATATTTTCTTCATCTAGTTTATGTAGCATAGCCTATAATGTAATCATGCTGTTTGAAAAACCATATTTTTTATCATCAACACCACTAAGGTGAACTTAGTGTAGAAGAAACTCAATCATAACACATCAAACACTTAGTTTTATAGAGACTTTAGTAAAGTGGATCCTCATTTATCAATGATTATATCATTTCTTTGCACTGTACTAAAAGCTAGGGATATAAGAACAATAATACAAGCTGAAGCCTGAGCAAAAATGATACCCAATGATCAATGACAAGCGGTTATGCAATTTGGTATCTTCACCGCCCCTCTCAAGAATCACACAGGCAATAAGGTAAATGAAATTTCTTTTTATAAGAAATCTACTATATAAGAACAAAAATTATCAGGATACTGTCATTCACCATCTATAAGCAATCCTGTCAAAAACATTACATCTTACAACACTCACAGTGAGCATTAGCAACTGTAGCTAAATGAGCTCTTAGGATAAGTTCCTAACCTTACACACAGCATTCCAGCAAATTAAAAAACTTGTGGCAAGGACATATAGAAGAATGGTCCCTTTGACATAGTAGCCCTAATTAAAGGAGAAGTTCTAGCCATGCTTCTTAGCTAAAAACAACGTTAACAGAGTGATGGGGGAGTGACTGTTTCATGGGTGCAGAGTTTCGATCACACAAGACGAAGAGTTCTGTGGATGAATGGTGTTAACAGTTGCCAACAATGTGAATGTACTTAATGCCACTGAACTATACACTTAAATATGGTTAAAATGTTAACTTGTGTTATGTGTATTTCACCACAATTTAAAATAACAATTTTAAAAACAACATTAACATAATTTCATGTTGTAATTTTCCCTTGGGGGATGGGCATGTTTTTTCCACTTCTCTGTATACTCCCTCTTTTAAAAAAATAAACCTGGCCAGGTCTGGTGGCTCACTCCTGTAATCCCAGCACTTGGGGAGGCCAAGGCGGGTGAATCACGAGGTCAGGAGCTCGAGACCAGTCTGGCCAACATAGTCAAACCCCATCTCTACTAAAAATACAAAAATTAGCTGGGCATGGTGGCGTACGCCTGTAGTCCCAACTGCTTGGGAGGCTGAGGCAGGAGAATCCTGGGAGGCAGAGGTTGCAGTGAGCTGAGATCGTGCCACTGCACTTCAGCCTGGGCAACAGAGCGAGACTCCATCTCAAAATAAACCAACAAACAAACAAACAAACCTATGTTTTAAAATAAAGGATTAAAATGTCAACATCTAGAATATTATATCTCGTAAAAATTCTGCTGGGGTTTCATGGTCTTATGCTTCTTCCTTTCTAGAAATAAGCTAGGACAATAGACCTTCAATTAATATAAAACTAAAGGTTTGGTGAAATAACACAGATAAGTAGGTTAGGAGTCTAAATAAACATTTTTTAATTCCATTTGAAGCCAATAAAAGGAATACAAAGAGTTGCCAGAAATCTTTCCTGTTTTATAATATTTGGCTATCAGCATAAAGGCATTAAGAAGAAAGGTTCAAGCTTTGAAAAGTGCTCCCTCCAGGGAACTCAATAGAAGCAAATCAGAGTATACATGTTCCTTCTTCCTCTTTCCTTTCTATGGGTACCTGAACTTAAGAACTTTCAGAACACAGTAAAAATCTAAGTCAGATAGTAAGGAAGAGAAGACTAAGATGAAAAGATACCGTTTATAGCGGAGGTTGCGTGGGAAGGAACGCTAGTATGATCCAGGGAAGGAGAATAGTAGCCGCAAAAATCATTAGACACATTGGACCTCAATTTTAAGGGCCAGGCCCAAGGCCCAAGGAACATGTAAGAAACATGTAATTATTTATTTCTCTGAATTATCATAGTGGAAGAACTTCATTTTCAGACCAACTGTTCACAATACTCAGTCATCTGCAGGAAAAAACAATCCAAACATGTGAACACAAGTTCTTAAAGGACTATATTCAGGAGAAAGGACTCACATCTTGGCTGTATCTGCAAAGGGCACTGAAGCCCTGAATGGGTGACGGGATCAGATTACTTCAAAAGAGCTTCTAAGCCTGAGAAATCAAATCCTATACCAAGGCTGCATCAATGAGTAGGGGATGTTCTGGGATTTTTAGGATGTGAACCTTCATGGTAATAGAATAGGGCAATTTTTATCTGTATTCATGTGGTTAGTCAGAACTTAAAATTCTAAGAACATGGGTAACCAATTAGAAAATAAGTTAATTATTTTACAACTCTGGAAATACATATTAATATCAATGTTAAAGTATCTGTGGTTGTGATCTAATATTACAACCATAATGTGATGCAGGATTAGTGTATACATGGAAAACAGCTCTCTGGAGGAAAGTTTTATTATTCCCTCAGTGCTTTCTTACAGAGTATGGATTTTTTAATTCCTAGTGGAATATTTTTCATACACCATTGCAGACTATTAAGTACCAGATGTTACATTATGTAGTTTAAACTTTGCACTACTGCATGAGAAGACCTCCCTGTCGGAGAACTATTTTTTATGGCTAGCATTTTTTAATATGAAAATGAACATTCCTTTGGGGTAAGATCACTGCAACTGGAATTTGGGAGAACTTTATAACTTAACATATTCATCAATGTGTAGAAATTATCTCAGGGGAGTAGGGTGAGGAGAGAAGAAAATACAACAGGAAGAAGGCTTTTTAATAACTTATAGTGTTGACACAGGGCAAAGCAATGGTATTTATAAGGTCTGGCTTCCACTGGGCATAACTGTAAACAGGCAGGGGACTAGCGCAGGGTACTAGCAAGTTAAAAAATAATAATAATAGTGTTAAAAAGCAAAGGAAAAAAATGCATTAAACTTCAGGCCAGTTAAAGGTACACTTACTAATGGTGGACTATTAACTACACACCCAGGAGAGTTGCAGACTCGGAAATATTAAAAAGGCAATATAAATGCACTTTCCAGGCAATTCTTGAGAAAATAGATGTCTTGCAGAATTTTGGAGTCAAATATGGAAATAAAATCTAAGTGTTAGTGGTCATTTAAAAATCTTTGCCACAGAGAACTTGGATACTCAGTATTTGGAAAAGTGGATAGAAAGTTTAAACAAAACTGACTACTCACTTGTAGACTGTGCCTCCATTACCATGACCAAGAGTGTCCCGATATCGTATGTCTTGTTCATTCATCTCCACAAGAAAGAAAGAAAAACAAAAAGGGTGTCATGCTGTGGATGGAAATGTCAAGGAAAAGCAAATCTGGGCCATAAACAACAAGCAGTCTGGGTCATTTCAAGTTCAGCTGCAAGAACGAGAAGATCAATACAACATTTGCTGTCCAATTTATAAAAGACGATACCAAGGGACGAAGTGATGGAAAGTTTAATGACAATTTGTTTGCCTGGGTCATTTCATTAAAGTTTGATAAAAGGTGTCAAAATGGAATGATATAACATAGCTCAAAAGGGTCAGGTCAGAGATACTGATAAGAAAACAGTCTCCAGTACTGCATATAACCAATGCCAAAGAGCACTGCACATAACCAAAGTCAAACTTAGGAAGACAATACACACACACACTCAGTAATCTAATGCACGATCTGTAAATAAATCAGCCCTAGAAAACTCCTCAGATGACCCCCATAATTAACATTTAACAAACTAAATAATGTTTATGATTTTCCTAGAGTAGATATAGCTTTTCTTTGCAAATAACAAACTAGTATACAGCAATAATTAGGCAGAAATCATATTATGAAGATGGAAAAGTACCAAATCAATGCACTTAAGATGCACATATAGTCGAATATTATAATACATAAAGGAAAAATACATAGGCATCTAATTTTTATTAAAGTCATTTTTGTAACTTTATATATAAAAGTTTGCATGTTTTTCAAGGTTCTATAAGACCTATTATACCACAAATAACTACTCCCATTTGTATTATGAATAGTAGGTGAATTATGTTAGTGCCCATAAAATAATGTTTTAGAGTTTAGAGAGCTCCCTATATAATTATTTATCAAATGACTTTAAGACTAGTCAGACTTTATTTGATGCATTCAGTAATTTTCTACACACTGGTCCAGATGCTTAAAAATTAACTGCCAACTTTATTCACTAAGTGGATTTAATAAAGGTGTTCTTTTCCATATAGCTAAAGCTTGGGGAAAGCCACTGTAAGCCCTGAAAAAAAAAAAATCAATTTCCAGGGAATTGCACTGCCTTGCATGGGCAGAAAATGGATGGAGTTTTTAATTCAATATCACTTGGAAAAAAAATAGTTTGCTCTCAGACCAGTATAGCAAAGCTTTAAATATTTTGCTCTACTCTAAACTTCCACCAATTGAATAAAGCAAGGGTTCATTTACCAAGGGAAATATTTTCCTTCTACACATTTCTGAAGTTGAAGCTTCAGAGAGCTGTGATAATTAGGAGTACAATGCAGGTAACAGAAACAGCTTCTTTTCCAAGCCATTTTACCAATCCTTAAAAGAATATTGACAGATTAATGTGTAAAGGCCAATTCAGCACCCAATTTAATTGTAGTACAACCAGACTGATGCCCTTTACAATCAGCTAATTATTATATTTAGGGTCAGTGAAGTAATGAAAGACATGCCAGAACAATTGGCAACTATTTTCCTATTTGAGGGGAATTCTGCTCATCACTACCTTTATACTACTAATACAGAAAAAAAATATTTTAAGCTGTATAAAAGGTGTGGCATAAACAAAATAAAATCTCATTATTCTGGACCGAATGATAAATTTTAAAGCAGCATGAAGAAAAGTAGCACATAAAGTGACGAGATGCTAAACTAGCAGAGTTGCTGTTTGGTTTACTTTGATCAATGAAGGAAACGTAAATAGCAGTATCCATTGGTGGGCACAAATAGGCCACTGGGGCTAATCCCCTTAGAACATTTCTCTAGGTAATCTAAACGTGTCTGTAACAACCTGATTTGTACTATTAACTAACAAGCTACACTCTCATCACGGCTTGACATAAATTTCTAGGAGAGACTTTTCACTCACTCAAGTACACAAATTCTGAATTTGTGGCACTAAGGTTTAAGAGTAAGCAGGAAGTTGCTATGTAGTAGACAGAGTCTACACTCTGGAGGGGCCACAGTCTGCAGTCATATCCCCTCCACCACTTCATAGGCAAAGGGGTAGGTATGGCATGTCTCTGAGCATGTTCAAATGGTATAATTCTGACATCATAGTCTTTTTACCACTTATATCCACTACAGAGAAAAGAGAAGGGAAGAAGCTACCCAATCCACATTCCCAGCACTCCAACCTAACAAGGAGTAGTAAGCATCCAACACTGTCAGGGCACAGGTGGGAAAGGAGTGCAGGGAGGAGGAGGGGAGAGGGAGAATGTTTATTGCAAGTGTATGTGCATGTGCATTAATTAACACTGTCTAAACAAATTCAAGAATGGAAAAAATCAAGACAAATATGGAATCCTTCAGATAACCAGGAGGATTGCAAGAGTCTCATAAAGATAAAAATGGTTTTGAAGAGCAAGTTCTGGAACCATGTCACTTAGTATCTATAAAAAGTGAGCAACGTGTTCCTATAATGTCTTTCTACAATGTTTTAAAGTTATGCAAATCTTTGGCCTGTGAACTGATTGACAGTTTTTTAGTTTTAGTTTTAGTTTTTTTGTTTTTGGAGATGAAGTCTCACTCTGTCACCCAGGCTGAAGTATAGTGGTGTGAACTTGGCTCACTGCAAACTCCACATCTCAAGTTCAAATGATTCTCCTGCCTCAGCCTCCCGAGCAGCTGGGATTACAGGCACACGCCACCATGCCCGGCTAATTTTTGTACTTTTAGTAGAGATGGGGTTTCACCATGTTGTCCGGGCTGGTCTCGAACTCCTGACCTCAGGTGATCAGCCTGCCTCAGCCTCCCAAAAGTGCTGGGATTACAAGCGTGAGCGACCACACCCGGCCTGATTGTGTTTTAATATTAAAAAATATCAGATTCTTTTTCTTTTTGCTTATTTGTATTTTCTAATTTTTATATGCTGTACAAATACTCCTCATGTAAAAAAATTTGGGGGGGATGGGAAAAACAAAGCAGAGCCCAAGAATTGATTACAAAAAATATTTTTAGAACTTCATATCTCTTATCAAATGGGCTAATTTAATTGATCTTAACTATGAAAAAATCATTAAAGGGATCTACAATCAACCAGTAGTATTTCTGCTTTTTTCGTTTAGATAAGGATATTAATTCGACTTTTCAAAATGAAGCATAGGAAGAGTGTTCATTATATAAGAAAGTGGTATTTAGAAGCTTATGGAATATTGTATTTAAATATTATAGTTGGGATCAAGTATCATTTAAAAAAATCACAGAAATTTACAGCATTCTAAGACCATTTAGTCCACTTTACTTAAGTCACATAACTAGTCAAAAACTCAGTCTTTCAGTATACTCCAGTTCAACATCATAGCTCAGCAGTTTGTCTCCGGTATTAAGTATGGAGGGACATTCCTATCAATGGCCACTGGCCCACAGGATGGTAAACAATCAACTGAAAGACACTCACAAGTTAAAAGCAATTTCATTAGCTACGATGTTGGTTTTTAAGAAGAAAAACGTTTTTAAAATCACACAGCTCTTTAAATTGAAAAGAGGTGAAGGAGAGCTTTTTATTCAATAACAATACCAAGTAGTTTTTTTTTTTTTTCTTTTTTTTTCTTTTTTTGAGACAGATCTTACACTGTCGCCCAGGCTGGAGTGCAGTGACGCGATCTCGGCTCACTGCAAGCTCCACCTCCCGGGTTCACGCCATTCTCCTACCTTAGCCTCCTGAGTAGCTGGGACTACAGGCGCCCACCACCATGCCCAGCTAATTGTATTTTTTTAGTAGAGATGGGGTTTCACCATGTTAGCCAGGATGGTCTTGATCTCCTGACCTCGTGATCCGCCTGACTCGGCCTCCCAAAGTGCTGGGATTACAGGCATGAGCCACCATGCCTGGCCAATACCAAGTAGTTTTTAAATACAGTCCAGGTTCCTTGTTTTGACTAAAAAAGCAAATAAAAGGCAGAATAATAGATGTGAAGGAGGAGGAAGAAAAAGCCACAGGAGTTACAATTACATGTCAACTGCCAAGATAGCAAATGACCTTAGAGAAATGACTGGCACTGAGCTCTGTTCCTGCTGAAAGAGAGGCAGGGGCCATGAAAGAAACAGAGACAGCAACAACCCATGGGCAGAGTCAGGTTGGGTTTGTGTGGGTAAAGGAGGGCTGTTGTGTAGTTTGGACTTACACACACAGCCTCATTTATGTTTCACTCTTCATATGCAATCCAAGATGAACTGTAAGAATCTAAGAGTTACATATACTAGTAATGATACAGTTTTTAAACTTTTTAAATTTTACAGTAGATATATATTCCCCCTCCCTTTTTTTTCTATATACAAAAAGGTTTTCCGGTTGTTGTTGGGTTTTTTTGAGACAGAGTCTTGCTCTGTTGCCCAGGCTGGAGTGCAGTGGTGCAGTCTTGGCTCTCCGCAACCTCTGCCTCCTGGGTTCAAGCTATTCTTATGCCTCAGCCACCTAAGTTGCTGGGCATGGGCCGCCACACCCAGCAAATTTTTTGTATTTTTAGTAGAGAAGGGGTTTCACCATGTTGGCCAGGCTGGTCTCAAACTCCTGGCCTCAAGTGGGCCTCCTAAAGTGCTGGGATTACAGGCATGAGCCACCACGCCCAGCCAAATACAAAAAGTTTTTCTACAGGCTCTTTGAAGTTATCAAAATAACAGCCAAAAGATGCAGCTGGACTAGAATTAGTTCTAGATCTGATCTGAGTAGATTTATACTTGATTTATCAGGAATAGGGAAATACTGCCACCCTCTCCTATAAAATCTAAAAAACAAAAAAAAAAGAAAAAATAACTTTAGAGATGCAAAGGCCAAACTCACTTATCTTTGGAGTAACTGTGCACTTTTTAAATTCTTCAAATTGACCCTTTGGGCTATTTCTAATGAGTTTCAAATCAAGGGCCAATGTTAAACAGATGATGCCACACTAGAACTGAAGTAGGAAAAACACATCCAGAAAACACATCAGTGAGACTGATTTATAGCTCTCAATAAAACTTGCCAAAAATATCTTCTGATTTATTTTTTTAAGCTGGAAAAATGGAATTACTCCAACATAAAGTGATAACAGGAAAACAATGTCTCCATTCCAAAAACTAAGTGTTAAACTTTTTTTAAAGTGCTTGATTTAATATATTAATGAAATTAATGGAAAAAATGAAATGGAATTCAATTATGGATCAACACAGAAAATATTCTTTGTTTATTGTCTGTGTTAAGAAGAATCAGTACCTATCGCTTATAAATCATTAAAATAAAAATGCTCAATTAATCCTTATTTTATATGTAAAGGTCTGACAGAAACTAGTCCCATCACTAGACCTTTGCTTCACAAATTGAAGCAATAATGGTTTCAGAAAGCAGTCACACTCTATGAGCAGACAATTGGAGAGATTTAGTAAATCCCACTTTATAGAGCAGAGACTAATCGGAAAACACAGGCCAGTCAAATGTTTCTTATGAACTGCTGACACTATATCAATGCTGAATCAATTGGTGGCATTTACTCTGAGTGACAGAAAAGAAATAAATATTTATATCACATAACCTATATCAATGAACCCAGGCAGAAAGCTATTTCTAACTTGTCAATATTTGATTATCTTGAAGAATCATGTCCCTTTCTTTTAATGATTAATATGAATTCCTTATTAAATCTAAGTGGAGGCTAGTGGAAAGGCAAATCATTATTAATGCTTGAGAGCATAAACCACTAAAATAAAAAACTATGCTCAAGTGTTAAAGTATCATTAAATGTGACTTACATCTTCCATATCAAGTGGTGTCAGTGTTCAGCCCAGAAATTTATTGATGCCTACAACTGTGCACAGTACCTCACTGCAATGCAATTTCACTCACTGTTTAGTTATCCTATAGCACTGAGGAATTAAGGAATTAGAAGGAGACATTTTGAAAGCTTCCAAAGGTGGGTTTTTTTGGTTTTTGAGGGAATTTTTTGAGTGCAAGTAAATGTAAGAAAGGCTAATCCTTATAAAGAAAAAAAAAGCCATATTATTTAATATGAGGTTATCACATTCCCAAGGGAAAGCAATAAACATTTAAGTGTCAAAAATCCTTGCCAGGACAACCTCCCACCATATAGAGAACCTCATAACTGAAGCCACTAAGATATCTATGGTACTAGGCTTACTGTCAAAACATTATGAGACTGCTTATTTTTGTCAAAACATTATGAGAATGCTTATTTTTTGCAGTGGAAAAAACTGTTTTTCATTTTTGAAAGAAGAGTCTATGACAGGTTATTTTCCATTGCCTGGGCTGAACAAATGTAGTTAAAGCTTCTTAATTTATGTCAATTTTGAAATATATTTTCCAGCTGAAGAACACAGTGACTCATACATAAATTACAATTAGTAACTAGAATGCAAGCATGTTGAAGATACATAAATATCCTAGGCTCAATATTTTTGCTTTTAGTCAGATTTTGTTTATATATACTGGTTCTAACAAAATATAAGGCACTGAGGTGATACAGATGTGGACCTCAATCTAAACAAACCTTTGGCTGCTGAAAGTTAAAGGTATTCGATAAATACTATCTAAAATGTTGAGACTACAAAGATTATACATACACCACACTAGATTCTCCTTAGCTGTATATAGGATATTTAAGGACTAGAATTCACATACTCTGGATGGCAATCAGATGTCAGAAGCAGATCAACTTCATTTCTTCTAACTGTATTCAAGGAATTGTGTGCTAAATAAGCAAGGCCTCCAGAAGCACTACCATACAGCACTGTTTTAAGGCATGCACATCTATTAGGCCACGATGTTACAGGTGATATTAAAGGACAGGCATGAGGACCTGGCTTTGTCTTCTTGACATGCTCCACTACAAGTACTTGATTCATGAAATGCCAGTGAGGCTTGGAGAGGTCAGTGTGTGAAGGCACTGAATAAGCATCTGAGATAATTAAGATTTCAGCCTTCGAAACATGGACGGGAAGTGAACAGCAGTTAAGAAAATCAATAAGAGTCTTTTATTTGCAGTGACACAGATGTCTCAGTCAATACAGCCTAATAGGCAGGCTTGATCGCAATGGACAGGCGCCTGCCTCCAAGGCTATCAAAGGGCTTCCACTATAACAAACGTTAAAACGCGTTTATGTTGCTACTGAAGAATCGAGGACCCTGTAGGTAGCTTAATTTACCAGTGTATGTTTAAAAGCACTCTACTATTTCAGATGTGTCCATTTACTTGAATCAAAATTAGTAAGAAATAACTGGCCTGAAGGCTCGTTTGTCCCTCACTGGCTGGGTTAGGTCATTCAGCTTTACATGGCCAGTCTACTAGGCAAACCAAGGTCTCCTGAAGGCCAGGAATTTTATACGCCAAAGGTCTGCTGTCACTCTGCCTCCCTAAAAAGCCAGTGTTAGTTTCAGGACAAAAGAAGGAGCTAAGGTGAGAAAGTAATGGTTTTTCCTTTTCTCCCCAAAGATAATGAAAGAAACAGTCACCTCAGAATGCAGGGCCATTTCAACAGCCCACGAGTTGACACACTTGTTCAGAACTGATTAACTTTTTAAAAACTGAGATGGCAGCAGGGTGTGTGCATGGTACTTCAATCTGCTGGGAGTGAAACCCATTAGCACAGTTCGAAAAACAGGCTGCAAATTGTTCTGCCAATCAAATTAAGCCATGTTATTCATTTATGACAGGAAACTCACAGACTCTTTATCTGTTTAATAAGCTTATGGATACAAAAACTGGACAGTAATATGTTATTATTATGTGAAAATCTTAATATATAATAATACCTACCTGGCCATTGGCTAGTATTTTTTTCAGTTCAGCAGAAGACTTCTTTAAGCTGAAAAGGAAAGATAATTTTTAGTGGCAAGATCATCAACACCTCTGAACACCACTGAAAATTCCAGACTGAAATACACCTTTGCTTTTACGTATAGGGATTGAGCATATTCTTCACATCCTTCTCCCAATGTAAATTTTTTTCAAAAGTAACTGGCCAAATGCAAAAGGTATCAAATAAAGAGACTAAAACCCTGTTAGTAATCTAAAGCAATAAAGAAGCCTACAGTCAAGATGAAGCTACAATATCTTATGAACTACTTCAGTGACATTTTTATGGTCATTAGTTCTACTGCCTTTAGATAGCCTTTCAGAGGCAATTTCATGTGGACAATGTCATCTGCTAAGCACTAATATTCACAGCAAATAGAGATTATAGAACTTCAAAAGACAAAATAGATAATTTAAGTCCTGGTCTCTTACACAGTTAAAAGTTATAATTCAGCTTCCTGGGAAGCAAATATGTAGTACAAATAAATCCTGGTACTCACTAGCTGTGTGATCTGGGACAAGTTACTTATCCTCTCTGAACCTCAATTTCCTCTTTCTGTAAAATGGGGAAAATACCAATTTTATAGGGTAACCAGAAAAATTAAATATTACAAAAAATCTAGCAGTGTCTTGTCCATGATAGGTGTGTTTTTACAGATAAAATTAATAAATTTTAGCTGGTTTTCCTTTCCTATGGGTATGAGACTCAGCTCCCAGAGTTATTTAGGAAGTATTAAAGTGTTTTCTGAACATATATGACTATGTTAACACTCATATGGATGAATTTAGTGAAAGTCCTTTTTTTTTTTTTTTTTTTTTTGAGACGTAGTTTCACTCTTGTTGTCCAGACTGGAGTGCAAAGTACAATGGCGCGATCTCGGCTCACCACAACCTCCACCTCCCAGGTTCAAGCGATTCTCCTGCCTCAGTCTCCCGAGTACCTGGGATTATAGGCATGTGCCACCACGCCTGGCTAATTTTGTATTTTTAGTAAGCTGGGGGTTTCTCCATGTTGGTCAGGCTGGTCTCAAACTCCTGACCTCAGGTGATCTGCCCGCCTCGGCCTCCCAAAGTGCTGGGATTACAGGCGGGAGCCACCACCCCTGGTGTGAAAGTCCTTATTGAAGAAACAATGGTAGTCAAGGGGAGCTCCTAAGTCTTCTAGCTTTATAATGAGTTATACCTGTGACTATATACCTGACTAGTAGAGTAGCATTTAAAATAGCATCTTCCCCCAGCAATGTTCTATTTGAGATTTAAAGCCTATTAAGGGGCCGGCGCGGTGGCTCATGCCTGTAATCCCAGCACTTTGGGAGGCCGGTGCAGGTGGATCACGAGGTCAGGAGATTGAGACCATCCTGGCTAACACAGTGAAACCCTGTCTCTACTAAAAATACAAAAAATTAGCCGGGTGTGGTGGCCGGCGCCTGTAGTCCCAGCTGGAGGCTGGGTCAGGAGAATGGTGTGAACCCATGAGGCGGAGCTTGCAGTGAGCCGAGATCGCACCACTGCACACCAGCCTGGGCTACAGAGCGAGACTCCATCTCAATAATAATAATAATAATAAAGCCTGTTAACTCTACTTTTTTTTTTTTGAGACAAAGTCTCGCTTTGTCACCCAGGCTGGAGTGCAGTGGTGTGAGCTCAGCTCACTGCAACCTCCGCCTCCTGGGTTCAAGCGATTCTTCTGCCTCAGTCTCCCAAGTAGCTGGGACTACAGGTGCATGCCATCACGCCTGGCTAATTTTTGTATTTTTAGCGAAGACAGGGTTTCACCATGTTGGCCAGGCTGGTCTCAAACTCCTGACCTCGTGATCTGTCCACCTCGGCCTCCCAAAGTGCTGAGATTACAGGCGTGAGCCACCATACCCAGCCAACTCCATTCTTAACCTATCCACTTTAGCCCTTTACCTACCTACCCATGCTAGTTGTCAGTATAGATGTCTTTCTTCCTACCATACCCTCCCCCAACAGGGGAGAGTCTGGGAGCTCCCTGAGAACACAGACACATCTTATGTATTCTATATACTCCACTCTCTTCTCACCCTTAAATATAGCCCAATGACTTGGCATATGCTAAGGGTTCCATAAATGGTGGTCGCTACTCTGGTTATTATTATACTGTGGTGGCAGTAGTAGTAATGCAGTAAGACATTAAGATCATAAATACATCAGAAAACAAAAGGGGCCAAGCACAGCGTCTCAAGCCTGTAATCCCAGCACTTTGAGATGCCAAGGAAGGAGGATCGCTTGAGCCCAGGAGTTCAAGAACAAGCCTGGGCAACATAGTAGGGCCCCATCTCTAAAAAAAATTAAAAACTTAGCCAGGCATGGCGGCATGTGCCTGTAATCCTAGCTACTCGGGTCACTTGAGGCCAGGAGGTCGAGGCTGTGGTGACCTGTAATTGTGCACTCCAGAATGGGGGGGTGACAGCAATGAGACCCTGTCTCAAAAAGAAACAAAGAGACAGAGTGAGAGAGAGAGAGAGAGAGAGGGAGGGAGGGAGGGAGAGAGGGAGGAAGGAAGGAGAAAGAAAGGAAGAAAAGAAAAGGAAAAAAGAGAAAGGACTCAAGACCTAATATGAAATACACATATTCCATTTGGTACCTTTAATAGGTTACATTTGAGAGAATCTCAGACTTCAAGTTTGATCACATTTTACCACTTCAAGTTATAATTACTCTTCTTTCTAAATACATCTTAAACTTTTGCTATGGTCAAATGTAAACTATGGAGACTGAGTCCCTATTTTCCTAGATTTTATAAAGCATGTCTTCATCCAAGGGTTCTTGACTTTAATGTCCCACCACATCTAAGAATCGATGCACTAAAGTGGCAATTAACAATTTTGTAGAATAGGATGAAAGCTGAAACATATATGGAAAAAATACACAGCTGCCTAAAATCAGTCCAGTTAACATAATAATAGCAGCTGCTATTTATCAAGTGATGACCATGTGCTAGGCATTGTGCTAAATGTTTATTATCCTAATTTAATCCTTATAATAACTATACTTTAGGTATAGTTATTATCCCTAATTTATAAAGGATACTAAAATACAGACCTCTAAGGTACAGATCTTGCTCGAAGTCCGTCTATCTCTTATACACACACACACACACACACATACACACACACACATTTTTTTCTGGGAAACATTCAGATCCTAGTTTTCCCACAAATGACTCCCAGTTGATAGTTCCAATTATTGTAAAGACACAAATAACCAAACAAAGCCCAGGCAAGGTTTCTACATAGATATTCCATTATGTTATAAACTTGAATTAATAACATTTTGATTCATTGCATTTATAGAATGCCTTTCATCCAAGAAATAAAACTTGATTCCTAATACAGCTTCATCAATCTTTCTAACATCAGCAGTAGATAGATGGAAAGTTTAATCATCCTAATTTACAAAAGGAGAAAGCTAAGTAGTTTAGGAAAGGCCTTGCCTTGGCAATGGGACTTGAATTCAGTAATTATGGCCTAGGAACACCATGTGCATTAGTAAACTCAGTTTAATAAACAGTCATTCACCTAAGGCAAAAGAAAAAACAACCCATGCTTTGAGAGTAATAGAGGAAAATACTGTTTCATTCATTATGCTAGTATCTGGCTATCAACTTTGTCTGGTTAAAAAGAAAAAAAAAAGAAAAAATTGTATCCTGGCAATTTCTCTGTGACTCACTTTACTCAATATTTCATTCATCTGCATGTTCACGGTGACCTAAGCTATCCAAAAATCACTTTTAAAAACATTTAAAGGCCAGCTGTGGTGGCTCATGACTGTAATCACAACCCTTTGGGAGGCCAAAGTGAGAAAATTGCTTGAGCCAGGAGTTTGAGACTAGCCTAGGCAGCACAGTGAGACCCCGTCTCTACAAAATAAAAATTAAAAAAATTTTAAAAAATAGAAAAAAAAAAAAACTTAATCAGGCATTGTGGTGCAAGCCTGTAGTCCCAGCTACTTGGGAGGCTGAGGTGGAAGGACCACTTGAGCCCAGGAGGTCAAGGCTGCAGCGAGCTGTGATTGTGCCACTGCACTCTAACTTGGACAACAGAGGGAGATCCCATCTCTAAAAAAGTAATAAAACAAAAACATTTTAAAATGTAAATGTGTTACAACTGTAACTTGAGTATGACACCTGAAGAGAGACACTGAGATATCCAAAGAAGAGAAAAGGATGAGGGGACTAGAAATAATGTCATATCAGAAAAGATGAAAGAGCTGGGAGAATTTAGTCCAGAGGTAAGATGTAAAAGAAATACAAGTAATTCATACACACATTCATGCATTCATTCATTCAAACATGATTGACTATAACCTATGTGGCAAGCATCATGCTGGGAATTGGAACTTTGTCAATGAATATGCTACAGTCACTGCCCTCAAATAGTATAGAATCTACTGGAGGACAGGGGTGATTATAATACAATGTGCTCACTACTACAATACAAGGAAGAAGGGGGTATCATAGGAATTCCCAGAGAGGTCCCTGGTGTGCACTGGGAGATGGGTAGTAATCAGGGACAGTTCTCAGAAGATAATTTAGTCCTCAAAGATAACCAAGGTTAGCCAGACTGAAGGTCAAGGTGGGGATGAAAAGAAACAGGAAAACGGGAAAATGTGCAGGCCCAGTAGAGAGAAGAAAGTGATCCATTCAGGGCACTATGTGTTCATCAGCAAAGCTGGAATGTCAGGTGGGATGGGGTACAGAGGCGGGCCAGCAAGCTGGAGTACACAGAGCACCCATATGTGAAGGGCCACTGCTCACCTGCTGTGGAGGTTATACTTCATCTTGAAAGCATGAAGAGCGGTGAAGGTTTTAAAGTAGGGAATGACTGCAGCTCAGGACTGTACACTGGCAAGATGGCTCCAGCTGCAGGGTGGAGGAGGGGCTGAATGGGGCAAGAACGGAGGGAGTAGACTCTCAGGAGGCTGTGGCAGTGATGTGGAGAGCTGGAAACACCCACACAGCAGCAAGGACGCTGGCGAGTAGAAAGACGCAGAGCTACTCAGAAGGTAGAACCCACAAGTGTGGGGACTGACAGGGTGTGCCACTGAGGGAGGCCTAGGAAGCAGTGAAGGAGGACTGACAAGTTATCTGGAGTTAGCAATGGACTTGATGTGGGAGAATTTACTGAGACAGAAAATCTAGAACTGTGTTTGGAGGGAAGACGACTGGAAGAGCTGTTGACCTGGAAGAGGGAACAACCACGTTCTGAGGGCTTAACTAAAACATTATGAGTGGGTGCTATAGAAAGACAAATCTCAGCTCACAAAAAAGAGCCTTCTGAGATGTAGCCAAGTAAAAAAGGGAAGGAGCTGCGTTGGCTGATAAAGTGCATTCCTCCGACAGGGATGTTCAGTAAGAGGTTTGATGACCATTTGGCAACGAGTAGGAAGTCAAACATCAAAGGAGGGCAGGATTAGATGGGAGCTTCTGCTCATTCGCCACACCACAGGCAGAGGATCTTTTAAAAACACAGGGCTGGCCATGTCCCTCTCCTACTAAAAGCCCTCTAACTGCTCGCCAGTGCACCGAGAGGAAAATTCAAACATTACAGGGCCTACGAGGCCCCTCATGATAAGTCCTGTCTACCTCCTTAGCTCCTATCACTCCTATTGCTCTCTCATCTCCTCTCTCCAAATCCCTTCCTCAACCCAGCACCTCTCCCTGTGCCAAACTGGCCTACTCACAAACATGCTGAGCTCCTTCTCCACCTCAGGGCCTTCACCTACCCTCTTCCCTCCGTCTGAAACGCCCTTCTCTGCTTCTTCACGTACTTCTCATCCTTCAGGTCAAAACAGAAACGTCACTCTCCCCAGACAGCCTTCTCAGCACCCAGTCTAAATCTAAACATTCATCTTTCCATATGAGGTCCTTTCTCTTTGGTCAATATGTAGCTAGGTTATCTAACTGGTCAAATTTCTTTCTAGCTTCTTCCCCACCCCACCCCAACTCTGTAGATAAATCACATCAAGGGCACACTTTACTTGCTTGCTCGCACCTATTGCTTGGAAGTGAATCTGAGACTGCTGGGCTGCTGTGTTGAGAGGGTCCGGCCCGAGTATTCACCTATAAGTAAAGAAAGAATCTTGATCAGTCTTGTGTTCTGAGGACACAGTTCTAATTAACCTATAATTTGCCACAAATTTCTCATTTCACTATGAAGGTTAATTAGCTTGTTGCTAGACAGACCCACAGTTGGAGTCTATTCAGTATATAGGTTACAAAACCGTATAACCCATACATTACATAATATTCTATTCCTGTCATTATTCCATTAAATACTTAAACAGTGATGAAAACGGAGACATAAACAGTGTGAAAATCCAACTCACTGTCTAGAATACATATAAAAACAGTATGTTCAAAAAGTACATTAAGAATATACCCAGGGGTTAGTAGTGAACCTCAAATTATATCCTTCTAGATCTGCAACCAAGCAGAACACTGTATGTAGAATGTTTCTTATTCACTAAAAAATGAGGTCCAAATAATTAATTATTAAATATTTGAGCCTAATACAAAAGCCAGCTTTTCTTTCAGATGTGAAGCCCTAAACAGAAATCCAGAATTCAAAATACACAGAATGAAAAGACATTAACTAGATATATGTTTCTAGCATAAATATGTCAAGAGAGGGTATTCCATGTGCAATATGCTTATGTGCTTAATTAATCACTGAAATGAAGTCTATATTCTTACTAAAATCTTTGTAGATACCAGCACCTAGGATTATCCTGAAGACACTGACCAACAAAACAATTCCAGATAATTGAAAATACAGTACCAAACCCCCAGTATGCAAATATATACACATACTGAGCAAATACTACAGATGAATCCCCCTCCACCTCCCATTTAAAAAAAATAAAAGGATCGCTTGTCAGAGCTTGAGAAAGTGCAGTTTTATTTGACATTTCAATAAGTGGAACACAGCATTACAAATCCATCTAACTTTACTGAAACAATTATTGAAATTTGTACCTTCAGGCCATGTATGTTCCGTTCCCCAGGAGGCTTGCAGGCTGAAACAGTAATTGACTAAATTGTAGAACACATCAGGGCCATTTACAAATTTGCTCAAAATGAATCGTTTAAAAAGAAATGAGGGTGACACCAAAATTAGCAGAGAGAAATGATTGAAAAGTGGCTCCCAAGACCCAAAGTGGGAATTATGAACCAGGGTTTTAACTTGCAGGAGTGAGCATTTATAAATGCAAAGAGCTTTCTGACACCACCTCATATAAATTCCAATTTCTGCTTAAAACATATAAAAATCAAGTTAACTGAGCTAAAATGATTAGATTCCTTTCATAATTCAAATTTCTGCAATCTGTCCTCATTCTATTATATTGTATATCTGCTATCACTTAAACTACTTTGAAAAGAGCTAAGGGATTTTTTTGTGAGCAAGGGGGGTGAGAAAAGGATGTTTTAATGCCAAAAAGATTGCTAGGGATTCTACGATGGAACATTCTAGTTTGAATACTACTTTGCACAGCCATAAGCAGTCAAATGTATTAAAATACAGATATATAACTAATTTTATTACATTTCTTGCAAATCTTGACATATGCTAAGATTTAGTCCTAGAGATAAGGCAGTGCCAGGAAAAAAGAATATTAATTTCCTGACACCATCTTGAGTTACAGCTTAGTACTTTTCCAATTCAGCAAATGCTTCTTCAACAAATGTTAAAAATACAAAAGCCTCCTGCCCATGTTATAGACTGCTTCTATTTGAAAACTATAGTGCCCTACAAATTGTATGTTAAGGGGCCATCAATTTTGATTGTTTGGGGACGAATTAATTTGATTTTTTTTTTTTTTTTTTGCTCCTCTCTCAGATGTACATGTCGTTTTCCTGTTTCTGACAACAAGAAATAGAGCTGTTTAATAATAAGATGTGGGTAATGACTGGGTGCAGTGGCTCACGCCTGTAATCCCAGCACTTTGGGAGGCTGAGGTGGGCTGATCATGAGGTCAAGAGATCAAGACCAACCTGGCCAATATGGTGAAACCCCGTCTCTACCTAAAATACAAAAAATTAGCTGGGCATGGTGGCGGGCGCCTGTAGTCCCAGCTACTCGGGAGGCTGAGGCAGGAGAATGTCGTGAGGCAGAAAAATGTTGTGAACCCAGGAGGCGGAGCTTGCAGTGAGCTGAGATCGCGCCACTGCACTCCAGCCTGGGCAACAGAGCGGGACTCTGTCTCAAAAAAAAAAAAAAAAAAAAGAAAAAAAAAAAAAAAAGGAGAAGATATGGGTAATAATTACAAAACACTGCAATTGCTTTCATTTTGTATATTCCAAATATACTCAAATTTATTATGTTATTTTTCCTAGAAAATATATCTAAACCATAACAAAATGTTTTTACTTGCCTTTCTAAAATGCATTAAAATTAAGACTCAAAATCTTCTTTCCTTAAAATGGAAATTAACCTTTTGAACTACAGTCACATGCATTTGACATCTGGTCCTTGAGGGACCATCAATATTTCCTAAGACAACACTTCAAAATATTTCCACTGAAGTAAGCAGTGCATTCATAAATTTCATTTAAACAAAGTGGCTAGCCAAGGAATCAGAGACAAACATCAACTCTTATCTCTAACCTTAACATCTGCCTCACTCCTCAATTGACTTCTCAAACTTTTATAACTGGAGATGTAAACAGCAGTCAAAAAACCCAGTAACCTCATATTTCCTAAAGTTATCGGGTCAGGAATTACTATAAAGCTAGTCAATGTTCACACTTATTAATATTTAACATATCTTTTAACAATGGAGAGGACTTAGCCATGACCTGGGAGTTACTATCCAAGGCAACTGTGCTACTTGGAATGAGGAGAACATGTTATTAGATCAGAATTATGGCCAGGCATGGTGGCTCATGCCTTTCATCTCAGCACTTGGAGAGGTGGTGGTGGGAGGATTGCTTGAGCTCAGGAGTTTGACACCAGCCTGGGCAACACTGTGATACCTTGTTGCTATTAAAAAATAAAAAAAATTGCCCAGCGTGGTGGCACATGCCTGTAGCCCCAGCTACTCAGGAGCTGAGGCGGAAGAACTGCTCCAGCCTGGGGAGATAAAGGCTGCAGTGAGCACACACTGCACTCCAGCCTGGGTGATAGAGTGAGACTCTGTCTCCAAAATAAATAAATAAATAAATAAATAAATAAGGAAACAATCATTTTCTCCTATTCTTCCTACTTGTTCAGTCTAAAGATTCTTTTTAACATGGGGCCTAACCATAAAATTTAAGATCTGAGGGCCTCTAACCAACTAGGTAGACACAGGAAATATACCCAGTATGTCTACATGTCGATTATGTAAATTTGCATAATTTCACTTATCTACATATGATAAAATGTACATTCGATGTAGACAGGTAGCAAAAAGCAAAAGACTACCAAAAACTAGAAACAATTATACCATAGCATATTAAAAAAACACAGAAATAAAAAGACAGTCTCATATTCTGAAATATTTAAATTTGGCTTAGAAAGACTATGTTTAACAATTTATTGCAGCCTAGTGGGTTTTATGCTAAGACTACATATGACAATGACATCTCATATAATTTCCTCCTTTAAGTATCCTCTCCCCATAACATACTCCTCTCCACTCCAAAACAAGCCCTCCAAACTACTCCCATGCACACTCTAATTATATTTTAATATATATGCCTTTCCATTTTAATCATATTATAATTTAAATGAAATTCTTACTCAAAGGGCATAGTAAGCACTTATAAGCTGTGTGACTCTGAAGTTACTTAACCTCTCTGAATCTCAATATTCTCATCCATAAATTGGAAACAGTAATACCTAATAGGCAGAACTATCAGGAGGATTACAGATGATGATGCGTAAAGCAATATTAATGCCTTAACAGAGGAGACATCTAAAAATGGTTGTGATTATCATGGGAAGAAGCATAATGCGATGAACAGTGAGAATGACAGGACTGCTCACAAAAGGAAAGAAAACAAACAAAACTTGAAAGAATTTGGATGAAGATAACTAAAAAAAATTTTTTAGAGACAAATGAAGACCCACAACATTGGAAGTGTGTGTGTGTGTGTGTGTGTGTGTGTGTGTGTTTTGAGACAGTGTATTGCTCTGTCACTCAGGCTGGAGTACAGTGGCACAAACATGGCTCACTGTAGCCTCAACCTCTTGGGCTCAAGCCATCCTCCCACCTCAGCCCACCAAGTAGCTGGGACAACAGGAGTGTGCGCCACGCCCGGCTAATTTTTGTATTTTTTTGGTAGAGACAGGGTTTTGACATGTTGCCCAAGCTGGTCTCAAACTCTTGAGCTCAAGCAATCCACCTGCCTCAGCTTCCCAAAGTGCTGAGATTACAGGCATGAACCACTGTGCCCTGCCTGGAAGTATATTTCTCCAGGATACTGCAATTAGGGTTTTCTATGGCAGAGCTATAATGTCAATAGAGAAATTAATGGAAATTTTCAGTTTGTAAAATACTACTCCTTGTGAAGAAAGAATTTTGAAACTTGCCCAAATTCTCCAGTCACTGCAAACAAACATTAAGAAATAATCTACCTCCTGGCTGGGCGCGGTGGCTCACGCCTATAATCCCAGCACTTTGGGAGGCTGAGGGGAGTGGATCATGAGGTCAGGAGATCAAGACCATCCTGGCCAACATGGTAAAACCCTGTCTCTGCTAAAAATACAAAAATTAGCTGGGTGTGGTGACATGAGCCTGTAATCCCAGCTACTCAGGAGGCTGAGGCAGGAGAATCACTTGAACCAGGGAGTCAGAGGTTGCGGTGAGCTGAGATTGCACCACTGCACTCCAGCCTGGTGGCAGAGCGAGACTCTGTCTCGAAAAAAAAAAAAAAAAAAAAAGAAATAATCTACATCCTAATCATTGGACTAATAAACAGAAATAGCAACATTTCTTTTTTTCTGTTTCGGTGCTTATTCTTCAAGTACAACAGAAGTGGATTAATCACAATCCTTGTTTTGGACTATCACTGGCCTTAAATAGCCCAACTGTACTTATTTAGCACTTCAATAAGTTACTAGTAATATACTAAGCACTCCTGATTCTGCTGCCCACACATATGCTAGAAGAGCAGTATTATTCTTGAACCCAGATCTTCTTGTGGGTTGGCCAAGACAGCTGCCTCTGGAGACTTTATCAGTGCAAATAGGAGCCTACTGGTTAATTGAGCCATTCAAACTTCAGAGAGTTACAGGTAATGAAAGTCTAGAATGTTTAATTGGAAAACTCATACCATGATTATTTGTACAGTATCAGTTAACGAAGGTAAGTTTAACTTTTAATTATTTCAATTAAGTTATTTCTAGAAGGGTTACTTAGAGAATTTCCTTATCTGTTCCATTAGTTAGAAAACATGGATTCCAAGTGGGGCAATGTATAACGGGTGAAAGACTTAATGGTTTATATAATTAAACTGTTCTTTTTCACCATTATTCAAATTTTGAGGGAACATTTATACACGGTTGAACAATCATATCTGATACAAGGATAGTACTGCCAAACCTAAAAGGGAAAAAGAAAATTATCTGACCAAGTGATTCACTGAAACTTACTCTCATCAGCTCATATTTTTGGAGATAATCAAATTTCCATTTATGAAGAATTTCAATTATTTAGAAAATACCTCCTCAAAAAAACAGATACCAAACATTCCACCAAAATTTCTCTCCTAACACCTCAGTAAATCTTAGCTTCTGTGCTAGCTGAAAGCTTTCTCCTCAATAGCAGCTTTGGCCACCATCATGAGCCACAATTTATAAATATCCAGAATTAAAGTCATTCATTTGCCTTGCTTTAGAAACCATGTGGACCCCCAAAAGAGTTCTTTAAGCTAATGTAAGTATGTACTTCAAAAACAAAAAACAATCTAGTTAGTTTAATTTACTCTAGTAAATTAGATATTTTATCTGCCATAACTATAATATAGCCTGCAATCCCCACGATAATGAATACTTCTTTTGTTTTTCGAATTAAGAGCTAAACATCATGTTATGTGCATTTAAACCTTTGGAAACATAACTGTTGATGAAACAGTTTACTGAAATAATCATTGTTGATTAGAATTTGCTCAACATTACCTCTTGGAAATATCTGCAGAGGCTCTATTAACTGTCCATTTACTTGCTGTTCCATTACTGTGGAATAATACTGCAAAGAAATTATAGAAAGAGATTACTCAGTAATGTATGAATACTGGAACAGACACTTATGGGTTGTTTAATTCACAGTACTTTTGTAAATTGCTGGTATATACATATCAGCCTTGAGAATACTTTTCCCCTACCGGCACATCAAAATGACTATAGTGAATATTTAGGATTGAAAGTCCAGTGTGTTAGCCTTCACCCTGGCATTTATCTTTAAGAGTAAAAGTGTTGATTAAGACTTTATATTAGTATTTAAGAAATATTTGAAAATGATATATATTTAGACGACACATAAAGCATTTTAGTGGAATTTCCCAAATTGCCTCTTGCTCTTTTTCCCTGGATTTTGCAAAGCAAAATGAAGAAGCTTCACATTGGGCTTGGATCTACATGCCAGTTAATCAAACATTATTCAATTTGTGTATAAAATGCACAGATAATGGAAATCGAAATCACAGAGACTGTGGAAATAGCAAACAAAATATGACCCATCCAAAGATGACAGGATTAACATGATAAAAAGGTAGCCTAGTTTCAAACAAACATACCTTTTATGCTTTAGCCTTATAAACACTTTAGTACGGATCAAATTGCACTGTAAAATTCTGCACACAAAAAATAAAGTTCTAAGTGAAAAAGCTTTCATACTCCTTAGTAAACACAAATTATTCAGTAGGTGGTACTGTGGTTTGATTACCACTCCGCTAATTTGTGAGCATATGTCCACCTAACTTGGAGATGGCTTCTGTGCTCTCACGTCTTATAATGCTCGACAAATAACAAAGTGATGCTCCTAGTGGAAAAATATCCACAATGAAAACTGCTGATTTTATGTTTTGAGGGGCTGTCAAAGAGCAGAACATCCTTTTCATCCTCACTGTTTCTATATTAAAAACATGTGCATATTATTTAAATACGATATGTTTAGGAAATCCCTCCTTGATTACCACTGTTTGCTGACATTCTTTAAAAGTTTATTTTTTTAGAAGATATCACATATATCTTCCTATTGCTTTTATGTACATTAAAATTATTACAAGAGCAAGGGTTTTTTTTTTCCTCTTGAAAATAAAGGGGAGCTATAAAATGCCACATCATTTTGGGAATCACAAGTTAATACATCTAAGGCTGTTCGCACTAATAACAAATAAAGTGAAGGTGGATGTTGGATAGCTATGCACTGATGTAAGTGTAACCAGCTCTCCAAAGGGTTTCAAACTGTAAAGGAAGTGATTCTCTCCTTCTACAGACATAAAAACTTGTATACATATGGCATAAACATGTGAAACACTCTCTGGAATACATACTAAGGCAAATGTCTTTCAGGAGATTCTGTTCCTTAAAACCACAGAAATACAGCACTCGCCATTACTCAAACAGTGATGACAAGTAAATGAAATATCAATCACGTAGGCTGTCAACCTTTTGGGACAGCAATAACTGTTAACAAGTAGTCTGGAAAAATTGTCCGAAAATGACTTGTCCTCGGCACACAAGTATTTGAGGTTTCCATGGAAAATTAAGATGCCAGTGGCTATTTGGAACATTGCTCAGGTATTCTTTTTAATGGGAAATTTGCCGGTTATTGATCCACAGCATGTACCCCCTTGCTTCTGGAAGGCTGCAAGCAACTTTCCAATCAGTGGCTGTCAAAAAAATTACTGCCTTTTTGTACTGATACAAGACAACAGCAGTGGTGGTGTTCTCCTATAGTTAATGCTTTTCTTTAATTAACTGCTATGTACAATAGGCTAGTAATTTCAGTTACTACTTTGCCATTGTCCTAGAAATCAAGACAAATAAAATATCCTTATGCTTTATCTAACAAGTTAATTATAGAGATGTCTAAAACTGGTGCTTGGGGTCAAGTTTGAAAACAAATAACCTCAAATGTAAAGGGTCAGAACAGGTGCAATGCTTTTTTTTCCTACTATAAAACCTTGCATGCATGAAATTGACCTGTTTTCCAGCTTTATTTATTTACCTCACAGAATAAATAAATAAATAAAAATGGTTTTCCTTTCATTTTAGGTCTGCGCCAAATCAACTGGCAAACTATATACACTTTTATAATCATTGTGAGAATTTTTAAGCCATCTATAAACATCTCTCTGTACTACGATTAACACAGTCACAGTAATGATATCAAGTATGCCACTTAACAGTTTCTCTAAAGTGAGTAGTTAGGTTGTGTTTTTTGTTTTTTATATTTCCTCTAAATCCAAGTATATTTTCTCCTGCTGGACTACTGCATTTGATCTGTGTCTGTATTAATAGAGAAGCTTATGTTCCACATAGCAAAGTAATTCACCATCAAGGACATGCCGTAAAGGGAGGTAATCAAAACCACAGTGTGGGTCCTACACAACTGGCCCCTGAGGAACAGCCACCAACAAGGCACTAGGCCTAGAAACTCAGGCTACTGCCTACGGATCATTCCCCATGGGATAAGGATAAAATGCAGGGCCATGCATGGTACCTCTTAGCACAGAGCAGTCCTGACCGGCCACCAGGTCCATGCTGCTCAGTGAGATGAGCAAGGCACATGAATGAATCAGAGGGCTCAAACCCAGGAGCTTCATCACTAACTGTTGTCTCCAAGCATGTGACCTCCATGACAAAATGCTCACTGTGCCTCATGTTACTCATTTGTAAAATCAAGACGGGCTCTACCCAGAGGATAGCTGTGAGGCTCACATGGGAAAACAGAGAAGACAGCAACTAATAAACTGCAAAACAAATTGGGATTTTCTTTTTTTTTGAGACAGAGTCTTGCTCTGTCACCCAGGCTAGAGTACAGTGGCACAATCTTGGCCCACTGCAACCTACACCTCCCAGGTTCAAGCAATTCTCCTGCCTCAGCCTCCCAAGTAGCTGGGATTACAGGCACCCACCAACAGCCCGGCTAATTTTTGTATTTTTAGTAGAGATGGGGTTTCACCATGTTGGCCAGGCTGGTCTCAAACTCCTGACCTCAGGTGATCCACCTGCCTTGGCCTCCCAAAGTGCTGGGATTACAGGCGTGAGCCACTGCACACAGCCAGCAAATTGTTTTTAGATCTGGATCTATTAGTGTCATTTCTATATACTCTTCCTTTAAAGGGATTCTCTCCAATTTTGTTCTAAATAGTGATAAAATAAGCAGAAATGACCAAAACCAAAAGAAAAGAAAAAAAACAAAGAAACAAACAGCAACGACCAAAAAAACACCCCTAAACTTTGTACACTAAGATACTGAACATAATAGCTTGGACAGAAATGTAACAAAGTAACCTTCATAATATTACTTCAAGTTATCCAAATAACTTCATCTTCAGGTCTATAATCTTATCCTGGCATTTATTAGCCCTAACACAAAGCTCTGCACATAGTAGGTGTTTAATAAATACTTACTGATTGAAATGGGGTTGAATTAACTTGTGTAGCCTTCAGGAAGACATTTAACTTTATTAAACTTTATTAAACATCAGTTTCCTCCAAATGAGCATAAAATGAGCATAAAAATATTGAAACAATATTAAGCAAACGTTCTATCTTAGAAGTGTTGCAGCACTTAAAAATGCAGAAATAATTATATAGAGTATGAAATATTGTGTCCAAACTGAATACATCAGCAGCAATTATAAAATGTGTTTTCTCCTGTTACCCCTTGCATAATCCGTTACATGCAGTAACTGCAGCGATAATCAATAAGCTAACTGGGTAAAAGATCAATCAGCTTTGCAATTGCTAATGGAATCTCCAGTACTAGACTCAGATTAGTTTCAGAGTCCCTCTGAGCTGTTCTTCAAAATTCTTCAGCCATTTTAATAAGGATGTGACAAAGTTTAGCATAGTTACCAAAAATCTAATTAATTTGAAACAGAGGGCCAGATTCAACAAGGGGATAACAAGTACAATTTTTTGCTTTGTTTTGTTTGCAAGTTTACTACAGTGTTCATATTTGTTATAAATCTAATTCTAATGCTAATGGCACAATTCAATCAATAATTACATTTTTTTCTTCATGGAAATCTGCCATATTTTTTAAAAAACTTGAGTTCCAAAACAGCACAGTTTAAGTTTATGAGGCACACATTTTCTATTAAGAAAGAGAGAAGGATGGAAGCAGTGGCTCATGCCTGTAATCCCAGCACTTTGGAAGGCCAAGGCAGGCAGATCACCTGAGGTCAGGAGTTCAAGACCAGCTGGCCAACATGGTTAAATCCTGTCTCTACTAAAAATATAAAAATTAGCTGGGCGTGGTGGTGTGCACCTGTAATCCCAGCTACTCAGGAGGCTGAGACAGAATTGCTTGAACCCAGGAGGCAGAGGTTGCAGTGAGCCAAGATCATGCCATTGCACTCCAGCCTGGGCGACACAGCAAGACTCCATCTCAAAAAAAAAAAAAAAAAAAAGAAAGAAAGAAAGAAAAAAAGAAGAGAAAACAGAGACAGAGATAGAGAGATAGAGATAGAGGGAGAGAACTAACCCTCACTCATTGGATACCTATGTGTGTTAGGCTCAGCACTACATATCTACGTTTATTCACTTAGTTTCTTACAATCCTATCCTATTCTGTAAGTATCATCACCTCTATTTAACAGATGAAGCAAATGGTTTATCAGTAAACAAACAAACAAAAAAATTACTCCTTTCATTCTAGGCCATGCCATGCACTCAGGGCATAAAATGTATATTTATTGCTTACAAGTTAAGAAGTAGGTTATCTCATATTTCTCATACCTCAAAACATTTACCTAAATAAGCAGGGTTACCTGGTAGACTGCTGAGCTGGTGGAGAGCTGTGGCTTCGCTCACACCCTGTGCAGGTTAGGTTATATCCTCTGATCTTTCAGAGGCTGGCGAAGCAGTGTGAAGACATCTGTGCTGATGGGTGACCTAGGTGACCTCTGGCTCTTTCTTTGGCAACAATCACTCCCCCACTGCCCTCCCCCGCCCCGCCACCTCCATGGGTTTTCCTACTTCTCCAACCACTCCATTCGGTTTCCTGTAAGTGGTTATTACCCCATCTCTCCTTTAAATGCAGGATTTCCCCCACTGTTTTTCATTAACCTTCTCATTTTACACTCTCCTTGAGTTACTTCAGCCACTTCAAAGTTTCAACTACCAGAGGAATCACTGAGACTAACTAGGAGCTGATGAATCACAAATCTTTATTTCCAGCCCAGATTTCTCTCCTAAGTTCTGAAACATAACCAGTTGATTGTGCAGAGCCTCCTCCAATTCAACAGGTCCAAAACTGATTTCCTCTCCTATCCCCTATCAGACCCTAGACCTGTCTTCTGCTGCCTGGGTTTATGGTCTCAGGAAATACCATCACTATGACCCTGTTTCCCAAACCAGAAATCTGGAAGTAATCCAAACCATCTCTCTTCTCTTCTCCCCCATATTTAACCACTAAATTTTATTTTATTTTATTATTATTATTATTTTTTTGAGATGGAGTCTCACTCTGTCGCCCAGGCTGGAGTGCAGTGGTACGATCTCGGCTCAGTGCAACATCCGCCTCCCAGGTTCAAATGATTCTCCTGTCTCAGCCTCCTGAGTAGCTGGGACTACAGGCGCCCGACACCATGCCCAGCTAATTTTTGTATTTTTAGTAGAGACGGGGTTTCCCCATGTTGGCCAGAATGGTCTCAATCTCTTTACTTCATGATTCGCCCACCTCGGCCTCCCAAAGTGCTGGGATTACAGATGTGAGCCACCGCACCTGGCCTTATTTTGTTTTTTTGAGATGGAGTCTTGCTCTGTCACCCAGGCTGGAGTGCAATGGTGCGATCCTGGCTCAATACAACTTCCGCCTCCTGGGTTCAAGTGATTCTCCTGCCTCAGCCTCCAGGGTAGCTGATACTACAGGTGCCCACCACCATGCCCAGCTAATTTTTGTATTTTTAGTAGAGATGGGGTTTCACCATGTTGGCCAAGCTGGTCTCAAACTCCTGACCTCACGTGATCCACCCACCTTGGCCTCCCAAAGTGCTGGGATTACAGGCATGAACCACCATGCCCGGCCTACTAAATTTTATTAACTTGACATCCTCCCCATTTCTCAAATCTGTTAACTTCTCACCAGTCCAGTGACCACCATTGTCTTTCACAAGGAACAGCCCCCTAAGTGGCTTCCACGCTTCATAAATTCTCTACCCCAAGCCACTCTTGAGAAATACTGTTATCAGAAAGGGATCCTTATCCATACCCCAAGAGACGGTTCTTGGATGTCGTGCAAGAAAGAATTTGGGGTGATTCTACAGAGTAAAGTGAAAGCAAGTTTATTAAGAAAGTAAAGGAATAAAAGAATGGCTCCACCAATAAACCCAGTCAGAGCTGGGTGTTCCCAAAAGCAAGAGGAGGAACACATCCACCTTAGGTACAATGTTTGTTTATATGTAAAATAACAAAGCAAAAAACCATATGGAGGAGATGCGCTGCACTACAAGGGGTGGTGACACAGGATTATTCATCTTTGTGTAACTACTGTCTTCCACAAGAAGATATTATTATTTAAAGATATTATCTTTAAAGCAAAACTCAGAATGCTTTTGTTCTTAAGATATCAGGACATCAGGACATTTCCTGGGTCTGTTAAGTCCTGAATCTGTTTGGTAAACGCTATTAACCTGTTCCCTTAACTCTAAACATCCTGTAACTAAGAATGCCTGACTTCCTGGGGCTGCGGCCCAGCAGGTCTCAGCCTCATTTTACCCAGCTTCTATTCAAGATGGAGTCTGATATGGTTTGGATTTGTGTCCCCGCCCACAAATCTCATGTTGAATTGGAGGAGGGGTCCTGTGAGAGATGACTGGATCATGGGGGTGGATTTCCCCCTTGCTGTTCTCATGATAGTGAGTGGATTCTCATGAGATCTGATGGTTTAAAAGTGTGTGGCAACTCCCGCCCCACCCTCTACCTAACTGTCTCTCTTGCCACCCTGTGAAGAAAGTACTTGCTTCCCCTTTGTCTTCTGCCGTGATTGTAAGTTTCCTGAGGCCTCCCCAGCCATGCAGAACTGTGTCAATTAAACCTCTTTTCTTTATAAATTACCCAGTCTCAAAGAGCTCTTTATAGCAATGTTGTTAGAGGCATTTGAACCAGAGCAACTCCATCTTGAGTGAGGGCTAGGAAAAATGAGGCTGGGTCTTCCCGGGCTACATTCCCAGGAAGTTAGGTATTCCTAGGCTCTAGCTATTTATGATTAAGGGAACAGATTGATAACGTTTACTAAACATACCCAGATTCAGGAATGTCCTGATACCCTAACATCTTGAGAACAGAAGCATTCCTAATTTTGCTTTAAACAAAATAATATCAGGCCAGGCACGGTGGCTCACGCCTGTAATCCCAGCACTTTGGCATGCCGAGGCAGGCAGATCACAAGGTCAGGAGTTCGAGACCAGCCTGGCCAATATAGTGAAAACCTGCCTCTACTAAAAATACAAAACTTAGCTGGGCATGGTAGCAGGTGCCTGTAGTCCCAGCTACTCAGGAGGTTGAGGCAGGAGAATCACTTGAACCCGGGAGGTGAGTTTGCAGTGAGCCAAGATTGAACCACTGCACTCCAGCCTGAGCAACAGAGCAAGACTCCGTCTCAAAAAAAAAATAATAATATCAATTCTTGCAAAATATAGTAATTAAGAAAATGAATCCTTTATCACAAACCCTTGTAGCAGAGCACATCTCCCCATGATCCTTTTTTATCCTATACATAAACAAACATCATACTTAGGGTGGGCACATTCATCCTCCTACTTTCGGGAACATCCTACTCTATGGAGTGAGTAGCTACTCTTTCACCACTTTACTTTCTTAATAAACTTACTTTCACTTTGCACTGTGGACTCACCCTGAATTCTTTCTTGCACAAGATCCAAGAACTCTCTCTTAGGGTCTGGATTGGGACCCCTTTCCGGTAACAGTAGGAAAACAGACTAACAGAGTCGCTATGGCTCAGATGCCTCTGACAATATGAGATGTGATCATGTCACTTCCCTGTTCCCTCAAGCTAAGGCCCTCCATGGTCTAACCCACCTTCCTCCAAGCCCCATCTCCTACCCTCTCCCCCATCACTGTCCATACAGACTGAATCACAGGCAGCTCCTACTGACTCACCAGGCATTCTTTAAACACACTGTTCTTTCTGCCCCAAACATCCTTCCTAGTCCCCTTGTCCTAACTTACTCCACCTGGACACTGCCCTCTTCAGGAAGCCTTTTTGGTCCCCAAAGCTAGATTAGACACTTCTTGTGCTCATGGAGCATCTAATGCTTAGGTGTATTATATCATTTATCACTCCGCTTGGTAATTATGAGTTTTTCTTGTCTTCCCACACTGAACTCTGTTTCCTTTTTTGTTAATCTCCCTGACTGGACCATGAGCTCCTGGAGGGCATGAACTGTACGCTCACTGCACCCCCACCACCTTGCATAGCGCTTGGCCAGAGAACTGCTATCCAATAAACATTTGCTGCATGAAAAACTGATTGGATGAATGAGGAAACAAACCAGCGAGTGAGTGACCTCAGGCCCCAGCTCTCTATTGACTAGCTGTGTGACCTCAAGAAAGGCACACAATTGTTTATGCCTCTGTATCCTCTGCTGTAAAAATGGGGAAAAAACCTGCCTTGCTGACCTTACAAAGATGTTAAGAAGATCAAAATTAAAGGAGCTGGTATATGGGAAACCTTCTTAAAAAGTACTTGAAAAAAAAATCTTGAAATAGGAAATGGTGCCTTGAATCTCTCATTTCCAAGTAAGAGTACATAGAAGAAACATGTTCGCAACAATAGGGTGACACAGAAACCACAAAACAAGGCTACTGAGATATCTGGACAAAGTACAGTGGTAGAATTTAACTGGTTTATTGAGGTTGAGTCAGTATCCCCTCCCTTCCCCTCAATTACTACAGTACTATAAATAATAAAGTAAATGGGTATTGTGGGGAACACTGCTTCTCTTTTGGAAGCTCAACAAGGGCAGGAACCATGCCTTGTATATTTTATTTCCTCTTATGACAGAGGTATTAACCTGGGATCTATATGGGCTTTAGGAGATCCTTGAAGCTGGTGAAATGCTGCATTATGTGAATTTTCTGGGGGAAAAAAATAAACAACTTCCCACAGATTTTCAAAAAGGACTATGCCTTCAAAAACCTGAGAAATCACTGCCATATAGTGCCTAGCACATTACAGACAGGGCACAAATGTTTACAGGAAGAATCCAGAGAGGAACTGATATAGACATAGTAACGACTCTCATTGGTCATACCTCCCAACTTATTCAGCAGCAAGTCTCACGTACAGAGGAGATACCAGGCCTACTTATTATTCTTCCATACATTTATAACAGGACAGTTTCTCAAATCTCTCCTTAGCATGCCTAACAGACAACATAATTGGTACAGTATTTCACTTATAAGGAATACTCATGCTGTTTTTTTCATACTAATGATAAAATTTTCAAATTCCTGTTGTCAATACTGCAAGCATACCCTATTATATGTAGCTCAGTCAGTAATTACAGCAATAATCAATAAACTAACCAATTATTTGCAGTCCATAGTTAATTTGTTAGTTTTCCCAGTGAAGAACTCAACAATCTTAACTCTATCAAATGGCTACAAATTCAATTATAACGCTACTCAGATGTGTCATTAGTTACACCTTCTTTCAATTATTTCTCATACTTTACATTAAGAGGCTTTTCCTTTATGATGCTAACCTCTCACAGAGCACACAACTGCCCCAGTGGTCAAAAATAACATATGAAGCCAATCTATTTTGAATATCAAATTAATAGCTACATTTACTTACCTGGCTTCAGGCTCTGACTCCTCAATAACTCATTGCTCCTGTCATGAGGAGACTACAATGTGTACAAGCTCTTCCTTAAAAGACTTGACCGAGGGTCCACATATGGTCACAGATTGATTAGATGATGAGAAAGAAAATCACAATGTGAAGGTCAACAGGGACCAACTCTGGGCCCTATTTATAGGCTCATGTTATTGGACAGATGTATTTATTAATGACTTGAAAGTGAAAATGACAGCAAGTTGGCCAAGTTTAATGATAACACCATTTGGATAAAACCATAAACGACTTTAAGGAGCTCCAGATGGTCTTCATAGAAGTTTGGGCAGCCAATAGCAGATGAAATTCAAATTGGCTAAGTTTAAGGTAATATGTGTTGGCAGAAGGAGTTTAAATTTGTATTCAGCAACAGGCCCAAAATTTATGGGATCCTCTCAGCTGAAACTTTCAGAGTTATTACCTTGGTTAGCTTGGGGTAGTGTCCACACTGACCTTTCACCTGATTTTTAGGCTGTAGCAATTCTGCTATTCCTCTTAAAGTAGAAGTTTTAATAGCAGCTTCAGGGAACCTGCCACTTAAATAAAACAGGACTATCAGACCATGCAGACAGCAAGCCAAATGAGACATTTTGTTATAAATAGGCTAAGTGGAACCCTCCACAGAGATGGAACTGAACTGGGAGCAGAGCCATGTAAATGACAAAATGTTGGTGGTCCAAACCTCCTATTCCAGTGGTCCCCAGAGTGCCCTGGTGCCACCAAGACTGAGGCCTACTCGTGCTTATCTTTTCCTTTGCTTCCAAGAGCCACATAATAAATCCCTCATTCTGATGCAAACTTGAATATGCTTCTGCTCCTTGCTACCAAACAGGCTCCAACATAGATCACAACAGGGGCTAAAAGGGGTCACTACACTTTTATCATTATTTCAAAGGCATCCAAATGTTCCAAACAGAGAAGAGAATTAAAATAATCTGTCTCTGGAAAAAAGTTTTCTTTTTTGACTAGGATAAGAAAACAAAACAAAAACCTTACTTACAGCTTGCAGTATGTCATTATTTGAGTAAATAAACAAATTCCCAAAACAATTTATTTCCTTCAGTTTCCCTTTCTCATTCTTTTCACCGTTTCTCCACCTTCTCTGAAGAATATACTGTGTAATCAGTTGTTTGGATAAATTGCATTGAATTAGGGGACTAACAACTCATTGAAAGCTGAACTGATTTTGCCACCTACAAAGTTAAGTTCAAAGTAGAACCTATTTAATATGTGGCATGTTTGAAAGCACCATGTGGAAAATGAGCTTCTAACCTCTTTGTTCTTTAAAGAAAACTTCCTAATAGCTAAGGCCCTGATGTATTAAATATTCAACTTCTAAATGGACAACGAATTTGGTAAACAAGGTAAAACACAGCCTTGTAGGTAAGGACAAAACCTTTAAACCTTCAGACGCCCACAGAGTTTTGTTTTGTTTTTGTTTTTTTTTTTGAGACGGAGTCTTGCTCTGTCGCCCAGGCTGGAGTGCAGTGGTGTGATCTCGGCTGACTGCAACCTCTGCCTCCCGGGTTCAAGCAATTCTCCTGCCTCAGCCTCCCAAGTAGCTGGGACTACAGGCGCATGCCACCATGCCCGGCTAATTTTTAGTATTTTTAGTAGAAATGGGGTTTCACAGTGTTAGTCAGGATGGTCACGATCTCCTGACCTCATGATCCGCCCACCTCAGCCTCCCAAAGTGCTGGGATTACAGGAGTGAGCCACCGTGCCCAGCCAACAGAGTATTTTTTACATTTCTCTACAAACTCAAGTACAGTGACATTTTGGTAATAAGTATTATTTTTTACACTCAGGAAAAAGCAGTATTTGCAAAGCTGAGCAGGACTATAATAGAGACCAAAACAAAAACCTTATTTAAAACAACCAGGAGCAAAGAGACTGAGAGTCTGTATCCAGGCCTTCCCTTTAATTAGCCATGTGACTTCCAATTGATATCTGAATCTTCTATTCTCTGTGGGCCTCAATGTCCTTATTTGTAAAATGAAAGAGTTGAACAAAACCTCTGTGGTTACCTTCCAACTCTACTTGAGTAAGTGCATGATTTTAGAGGCAATGTCCAAGTTATGTATATTAGGATAAAGCCAATCATATCCCAATTTATAAGGTGTTCCACAGGTCAAAAAGTATTTTTCCCTCATAGTACTCAACGTCTGACAAGGTACACTGTGGTCAAATACACCAAAGGGAATACTTACACTTCACTTAAATACAAGGACTCTTGTACTGAATATAATACAAGGTCTCATAATGGGAGGCACTACAGTAAAATGTATGCCATACTCTCCTAGCAATGTGGGAAAAAATGATATAAAGAGTGAGAATAGACAAAATGATGAAAATTATTTTTGTTAATACTGTGTTCTACTCACACAAGCCTCTCAATACTAAGAGAACCAGGTGTAATAAATCCCTAGACACAGGATTTAGCAGAAACAAATATAAATCTACTTACAAAAGCAAGATGTATTGGCTGAATTTCTTAATGAAAGGTCACCCAAAAGAAGAGGTTAACAGTAAAATAATCCCCTCCTAGAACTGGGCCTCCATAGAACTACCAGACAACAAACACAAAAAAATGGAAGGAAAAAAGCAGCACGCTATTTTCAATCTTTCTAGAAAATGAGAGGAGGAAATGAGAACAACAACAACAAAATTTAAACTACATTAAGGGAATATTTAATTAGCAATGATCAGGTATTTAGTTTTCAGAATATGTAGGTTGTATTTTTTTTCTAATAAAGCATTTCAAATTCTAATTAAAAAAATACTTTATGGAGGAATTAAAAAGATGCAATAGTGTCAGAGGAAAAGCCGTGATCCCAGAAGTGGAATATTCTAACAACATAACTTACAAGAAACTATGCTATAAAAACAGATTGTTGATTAACACAAACTCATAACAAAATGCAGAGCAGCTATCACAATGGTGCTGTAATAACACTTGGCTGCTGAATTCTTTCAATACATTAAATATCTCCTTGGAGACCAAATTACTTTACATTTTCTTAAAAGACAATTTATTATAGCTTTGTTTTCTTCTCGTTATCTCTTAAAAATATCTCTAATGAAGAAAAGAATACAACTTCTAAATAACTTACATAAAATGGTACTAATGTGTGACAACAGACTTTGGTTTAATATGTTGGTTATTATTTAACAGCACACAACAACCTATTGTCATGACAAATCCTTACCGTAATACAATATTCCATGTGTCACATGTATCAAAAACCACTGTATGCCATTATTATGGCACTCATAAAATTAACAGCCTCAGGCTGCTAGTGATTTAAATAATTGATAAGTTTTCAATTAAAAAGGCAACATTTTCAGGACTAATACAAAAATCTATTTAAATTACTGATAAAAATGTACACTTGTACTGGCCCAAAGCCAGAAAATGCCTGCATCCAAGAGGGGGAAAAAGTAATTCTTCAAGTTTCAACTCAGAGGTTGCAAATTTGTTTTTATTCTTATGCAGAGATATAGGCTGTTTATTTACTTAACCTTTGTAATCAATGAAAAAGAATGATTAAAGGACTAATGGTAAAAGTGCCTCTATTTTTGCTTTCCCACATATGGCTTTTAAAGAAATACTAAGATGACCACAGGTGTACTGAATTCTATATGAAAAACTAAGTTCTTTTGGCCAGGTGTGGTGGCTCATGCCTGTAATCCCAGCATTTTGGGAGGCCAAGGTGTGCGGATCACTTGAGATCAGGAGTTCAAGACCAGCCTGGCCAATATCGAGAAATCCCATCTCTATCAAAAAGTACAAAAATTAGCCGTGCGTGGTGGCGGGCACCTGTAATCCCAGCTACCCGGGAGGCTGAGGCATGAGAATCACTTGAACCCGGGAGGCGGAGGTTGCAGTGAGCCGAGATCAGGCTACTGTGCTCCACCCTAGGCAACAGAATGAGACTTCATCTCAAAAACAAAACAAGACCAAAAACAAAAGAAAAAAACAGCTTTTTGTAAAAAACAATAAAAATGTGGTAATCTGCCAGTATCTTCCCTATGCCTTTATACCAAATCCTGGACTCAAACTTCAGAGCCAAATTGAACCTACAAAATAAAGACCAAAGCAAATTTGTAGGAACATGCTGGTAATCATGAGGACTACCAATCAAAACCTACTGTAAGGTTAGGTCGAAATGGTTCTCCTTAAATTTCAATCATAAGAACCAAGACAGATCAAAATGACAGCCAACCTGGCCAGGCACCTTGGCTCACGCCTGTAATTCCAGCACTTTGGGAGGCTGAGGCAGGAGGACCACTTGAGGCCAGGAGTTTGAGGCCAACCTGGGCAACAAAGCAAGAGCCTATCTCTACAAAAAATTTTTTTAAATTATCTCATCAGTGAGATAGATGACTTCTATTCAGATAAAAAAAAGTGGACCCAAGTAATCTCAGAAACTTTTAAACTAAGGACATGTAATGTAAGATTATGTAATCATATTTTCCTACAACACAAAAATTATTAAACACTGAATTTGAGAAAATAAGCATATGCTGTAAGGAATATATGGTGCAGAAATCACAACTAAGGTATTATATAAACCCAAATTATTCAGAATTTAATAATGATGACGATAGGCCGGGCGCAGTGGCTCACGCCTGTAATCCCAGCACTTTGGGAGGCCGAGGCGGGTGGATCACGGGGTCAGGAGTTTGAGACCAGCCTGGCCAACATGATGAAACCCCGTCTCTACTAAAAATACGAAAATTAGCCAGGCATGGTGGTGGGTGCCTGTAATCCCAGCTACTCAGGAGGCTGAGGCAGGAGAATTGCTTAAACCCGGGAGACAGAGGTTACAGTGAGCCAAGATGGCACCACTGCACTCCAGCCTGGGTGACAGAGCAAGACTCCATCTCGGAGAAAAAAAAAAAAAAAAACAGCGATGACATAAAAAGATCCCGCAAAGAGGAAGGTGGGGGAGAGACAGTGTAAAACAGTAAATGAGCAACAGCTTGGGCATGAAAAAAAACTGAACTTAAATTCCATATTCACATTCATACTAGCTCTAAGACCTTGGGCTTATCTCTTAACCACAGCTTCCTCATCTAAAAAATAAGGATGATAATATCTGTCTTACAGAGTGATTATTAAAACTAAAAAAATTAAATACCTCAAGCATCTTGTATATAGCACTAACTTAGAAACGGAAATCATCATTATCACTGTGACCACACCCACTAACATTTTCAAAAAGCACAATTTGTAAGATCATACCCAAAAGTACATATCTTTTGCATGTGGTTAAGTTGAATATATAATGAAAGTATATTGATGTCAGTTCTCTGCAATGGACATATGTGAGAAAATTAGAACCCATCTGTGTGTGCGGGTTTTCTAAAAATAAGCATGTCACATTCTCAGGAGAGTTAGCCAATCTATCAATACCAGTGGTAGACCTTTTCAGCAGACAATCCTACTCTGCCTTTCAAGGTACTGATGAGCCCAGCTCTAAATTCTCAGTACACAAAGACTCTCACATAAGTTAATGCGAAGTCAATGGGAAATTGACTTTTCCTATTCTGTGCTGGTTGGAATGCAATGCTCTGTTAATCATCCTATCCTTCTTGTTGTCTATTCTCCTACCCTAAATTAAAACTATTGGCAGAAACCCATACAGACAGTTTACAGTTTTCATTACAATGAAACAATATCCTGGCTGAAGCTGAAGTCTATCAAAAACCTACAACCTAACTGTTGACTAAGATTAGGGTCTCAGTGAAAAGCAAGAGCCCTGATTCCATCATTTCCACATGATTCCAAATGATTCCATCATTTGCATTTGTATAGAACTTTTAACTTTTCAAAGGGCTTTCACATCTATTCTCCCATTTGATCATTACAATGGCCCTGTGCAGTATAAAGGACAAGTATTATTATCCACAATTGACAGATGAGGCAACTACAGCACTGAAAGGTTAAGTGATTTGCCTAGGGCCAAGAAACCACAGTAGAGCTAAGGTCTCCTGACTTCCAGTCCAATGCTCTTTCTACCAGGCCGCTAGAAAAGGTTTTGTAAACAGATTACAGACTCAGATATAACAAAACAAAACTTGAGAGGAAGGCACAAATCAAGACTCAGGTAACCTATGTCTCCTCATGATAGCTGAATTTTTCAAGCTTAGTATTGAAGCTTTAGAAATATGCCCTTTTCTCTTGTTTACTTCAGTATCAGATAACTGTTAATGCAGATTTTCAGTAAAATTTTAAACACAAAAGAAAAGTCATTTCAGAACATATTCAGATCACTTTGATTCAGTAAGTAGCCCTGTAGTTCATTTTTGGTGGGAGTATTATGGGTAGTGCATAAATAACCAACAGTACATCTTTAAATCGTGTATCCATATTATGCCTGCAGCTACATTGTAACTATAGTCTGGAAGGGTGAGAGAGATCTCCAGTTGAAAGTAGATTTTGAAAAATTTTTTAGAGCCCAGGGGTTCATTTTTAATGAGCCGTTACTTTAAGTACTGCATAAAAAATACAGGAAATTGATAGTCCATTTAGTCTGCATCATACCTAATGCAAAAGTCATTAAGATGCATTATTCTTAATGTTTATGATATGATCAGTAAGTGTCTTTTGAAAATAATGCCCTTAACTTTCACATACAGAAATCCTTGAAACCTTTACCTATTATATAGAAAAATGTATGACAACTGTGATTTATTTACTTGTCTTCACTATGCCCAAGAAACAGCATCCTCAATCACGTTAACATTTTAAAAAATAGTCTTCATTTGTCGTATACTTACATATGACAGCATTGCCTTCATTTCCTCATCACTTCTCACTGTAATTCGATCACCATCTTCATCTTCATCTGTTTAAAAGCACATAATGCAAATGATAAGGTGTGCATTTGTTTAATGCACAAAGGGAACATAATATAAACGGTTTATTACAATGTGGTATTCTAACCCTCAACACCACATTTTGGGGGTATGTTGACATTATTAGTTTGTTGTTTTGTTTTCCATTTGGAATATGATAAGAATCTCAATATAAAACTTTCTTTTAGGGATAGCAGAAAATTAAAATATTGCTGATGTCATTCACAACATATCTCTAGGTTGAAGTAAATATAACTGGAGTATGACAAAACAGGTTTGGTTAGCGGAACTAAAAACCAACGAGAGGCCAGTCTTGTTCTAATATCCATACTTTTTAAATCTCCCAAACAGCACCATACCCCAATTTCCCCATTCTTCCTCTCTCCCAGGCAATCTATCATCTCACAACAGCATGATAAAAATGGTTAACACTTACTGAACACTACAATACATGAGGCACTGTGATCTATGCTTCATATGCAATACCTCCTTGAAAACCTCATAACAAACCTGCGACATGAACATCATTATTATTATTCTCTTTCCACAGGAGAACCTAGGCCTAGTGCAAGGTTAACTTGTAAAGCAGCTCTAATACAGGTCTCCCCCATTCTATTCAGCAGCTCTTTTTCCGAACAGTTTCACTTGTTTTGCATAGTCTCCAGCCATAGAAAGCTTCAAATGCTATTCATGCTATTTTGAAATAATTTAAGTCTTAAGGCTGGAGGACAAGACTTCACAAACTACATAACCAGAATGTGTAAATTTGAGTAAGTATCATCAGAGGCCACATCTAGAAATAATGTATTTATTTCATGATACTTCTCTTATTCAAAGTAGTTTTTGAAATATCTCTTCAAAACTGCTTTAAAAACCTGAAGATAGACTATGTGAGAATATTAAATCTCATTTTTAACCCAAAATGAAATTGTTGGCCTGATCACTTACCCACACCATCTGCCAAGCATGTCTAAGAATGACTTATGGCTATTTCCAAATATATAGTTAACTATTCATCCTTCTATAAAGATTTGTCAACAGTGAGGACAGCCTATGTAGTAGACTGTAAATGCACAGTTGAAAGAAATGCCAAAAACGTCTGGAGCAACGTACAGAGCCTCCCAAGGGGACAACTTAGAAGGGGCAGGCTCTCAGCAGGATGCCTCAGTTCTGGTGTTAACAATCGGAATTATTATTTTTGTTCACTCTTGGGCATATAATTGCTGATTTGATCATATAGAAAGACTGTTCTGATCCCAAGCCTGGAGAACCTCAGACAAATCTCTCATCATGAAGAGAATAAGCTTGCCCAACATGGTCAGGGGATGCTTACTGAAAGTACAGAGGGAGTTCAGTTCAACACAGGGATCTTCCCCTACCACAAGTCAGTGGGTCTTCCCTCTTGTCCGGCTGTAGTTCCAAGGATATCCCCCTGCTTGGTGACTAGGCTATGGGGACCCTAGGAGGAAGCTTGTGTTCTTTCACAATTAGCCTATTTTCAAGCAAAATACTTTCTCCCTTTATCTCTTCAGTGGCCAACAGCAATCTGATAGCATGATCGAAACCAGCACTTGGACCAGTCCTGTTCAGTGACCCATAGCTCTCACTCTTTCCACAAGCACTTGTTTTCTTTCCAAGCACTTGTTTCTGGATCCTGGTTCACTGCTGCAGAGTTCCCCAACTCAGTGTGAATCGGTATCATCAAGATCACACTGTCTAAATCTAGGAGAGTCACTACCAGTATTCTGCTATCAAGAGTTGCCTGTTTTCAGAGTAAAAGGCATACACTGGTCACTTTCAGTAATGAAGAAGGCACAGTCCTGAGAGATGTTACACACATAAAGATTCTTTCATTCGCTTTAGATACAGAATCTCTAGAGCCAAATTGGGGGAGAAATGCCATTCTAGCTGTAGAAAGAGAAGAAAGGAGTCTGTCTATATATAAGTTCTAGAAACTAATATTTTCAAGGTTAAGGTGAAAGTTTTCTTAAAAATGCAGGAGACAGGAAAAAACAAAGTACAAATGATATAATGTTACATATCACCACACATGAAAGCACTTTACATTTTTGCTTTAAAACCAGGTCAAATTCTCTTTAAATGTAGGCTAAACTGATTTGTTCTTTATGAAGTTCTGAACTTGGCATAAAAACAAATTCCAGCCTGAATAAAGTAGTTTTTTTAAATAAATCTCATTTCTGCAACTAAGCTAGCTATAGAGATTATGGTTAAAAAGAGACTGCTTATATTTGAATTTCAATATACCCAAGACCTGAATAAGGTATTGTTCACATAGGATGGGCAAGTGCTTATATTTTGGTAAAACGAGTGAAAACCCTTCTTATAATTTATTAAAAAAAAGGGGGGGCACCGATTACAGAAAAATCATTTAAATCACAATCAAGAACAAAAGGAGAGTTCTTCAACTTCTCAAAGCTAGAGGTTGAACCTTTAAGGCTACTTAAACCAAAATATTCTGGAATTCTAAATTTCTAAGAAATCTCTTGAGGGATTATTTCAGAAGAAAAAGATCTGTGAAAGAAGTCAGCTACCAGAATAATTTCTTGAAGAGAAGTTGCATAAAAAGTAGCTATGAAACATTACAAGAGCATTTGCTTAAGTGGACAGAAAACTGAAGCCAAAAGGCTAGAATAGCTTTTGACATCAACCCAGTGATAAAATGTTGGAACTCTCCCCTTAGGGGGTCTGACTCCAAAAGAAGATTTCAGATAAGTTGAAAGAGGCATTCTAATAAAGGCTGGGGATAAAATCAGGCTTATATGGCATACTGATGAATAGTTGTTGTGGGTTAATAGGATACCTAGCTTTATGTAGGTATTGGTTTTCTTTACAAACTGCTCTTTGGGAGACTGTCTGATTTGCTCTTTAATATCTATGCTTAGTCGTTTTATTAAAGACTCCTTGTTTTTGTCCAAGAGGAAACTGAGTTAGAAAAGTAACCATACCCATGAGAAGACTGGTGGCTCCAGCCAAAAGGCAAAAGCTGAGCTGTCTCTGACCCCTTGATGGCAGCCCAAGAGCAAACCACTCACCTTAACCTGTAAAGCAAAAATGCACTTCTCTCTAAAGACAGTGAATTGACAGCTACGAAAAGTTAGTGAAGGGTAAGAAAGCAGAAATACGTACTAAGCAAATTACTATGACAGTAGCCTAAAATACTTTTCTGAACAAAAACTTGGATATACACAGCCCATCTAGCCAAGACTCAGGCTAGCTGCCTATCAAGCTGGATAAGCTATAAAAATTACACTAGCTGGAACCATAAATCATAAAAACTTACTAAACTGCCACAAAGTTTCAGAGGTACAAATATGTTAGAGAACAACACTAGAAAGTAGTGGTACTAAGAAGCAAGAAAATAATTTGAGCTTTTTCTATCTTATACATACAGGTTCTTTGCCATCTGACCAAAAAAGCGTTACTGGATATGATCAAGAAAAGGGGTGGGGGTAGGGGAGCAGACAGATCTGATACATTGGTTCACAATGAGAACTCCAGGCTTCTCTAGTTGCCTGGAGCATAGTAATATGATTTTCCAGCACATTAGGGAAGCAAAAGTAGAACCAGAAAGTCTATGTACTGGCTAGATTTTGTTAATGTCACTTAAAATGGAGGAAAAAATCCTAGCAAGATACCAAATAGAGTGCAGCAGATGGTAAACAAATATTATGAAGCAATCTTCACAAAATCTGCAGTGTGTCACAAATATACAAAATGGCAGAGTTTGGGAAAAGAGAATCATAACAGGCCATATGTTGTTAGCAATTTTATTTGAGGCAACATGCAATCCAAAAGAAAAACCAAGAAGAGAAACATAAAGGCCCAATAGAGAGGAGAGGCAGCCTCAGGTAAGGGGCGGTCAGAATGGCCTACTGAGTAAACAGCAGACAAACAGCAGACTCCAGGGAGCTCTCAGCCAAACAGCACCCACTGCAGTGACAGGGGCTCAAGAAGGCTTTCAAGAGAAACAATCTAGCTTCTACAAAGAGCTACAGAAAGTTAAGGCAATATATTATATGTCATTTGTCACACTCCTTCTGTGCCAGGTGGCAATTAGAACTACTGCAAAGGCACTTTTCCCAGGTAAGAGAAAAGAAATGAAAACATAATTATAGAAGTTAGAAAGACATCAACAGGAAACTACCAGAAAAAATGTCATGTTTAAAGCCCTTCTCAGGCACGGAGTTAATGACATGGGCAGGACCAGAGGCCGTACTTTCCATGGCCACATCTTCATATCCATGAGTTTTAATTTAGCTTCTTGCTTCCCTCTTCCTGATTCCTTCCTTACTTCTTTGCTTTCTTCCTCCTTCCAGCAAATAAAAGTACCCACTATGTGGTGGGCACTGTTCTGGGCACTGGGACAGTAACAGTGAAAAAAGAAAAAACAAACAAAATCCTGCCCTCATGGAACATACACTCTAGTGGAAAGAGACTGAAGGAGGTGAGGGAGTGGGCCTTGCTGATATCTGGGGAAAGACTGTTCCAGGCAGAGGGAGCAGCTAATACAAAGGCCCTGGGTCAGAGGAATGCCTGGCATGTTTGACAGACAGAAAGGAAGCCAGGGTGGCTAGAACAGAATGAGAGGTGGGGGGAGAAACACACGGGTTCAGAGAAACAATGGTGGGACAGGTTGAGGCCAGATGCGAAAATGCAGAGCCTTGTAGGGCATTTTAAGGACTTGGTCTTTTACTTTGGAGTGAGATGGAAATCACTGGAGGGTTGTGAGCGTGGTGGTGTCACCTGACTTCTAAAAGAATCACTCTGGCTGCCATGTGGAAAAGAGGCTGTAGAGAGGCAAAAGTAGAACAGGGAGACCAGTTTGGAGGCCACTGTCCTAATCCCGGTGAGAGATGATGGTGGCCTAAACCAAGCTGAGGTTTTGAGAAGTCATCACATGCTGGATAAATTTGAAGACAGAGCCAACAGGACTTGCTGATGAATGGGATACAGAAAGCTCATCCTTATTACTTCACTCTTCAACCATCCATGCATTCCAGAAACACACATAGAGTGCCTATCATGTGCCAGGTACCATTATGGTAGGGATTCAAAAATAAGCTGCACTGTCCACTGACCTTAAGGAACAACTAGTCTGGTGCTTGAGTAAAGGACTCAAACTTCTTAATTTTCATACAAATTAGCAAGACTATTAATAAGAAATGACTACTCTCATAAGACTAAAAGGGATTTGGACTTTTTGCGTCAGTAATATTTCCAGCCAAAATTTCAACAAATTAAAGCTCTCTTATTTTGCCCCAAATTCTAGGATGCATAATTAACTCTTACATGTTAAATAATTTTCAGGCTCAGTGTAGGTTTATTGTGACCATTTTTCACTAACTTACCTAGTTTTACTTAAAAATGACCCTTTATCTTTTTACATATACAATAGTTTAAGGAAATGAAACTTCATTTCTTCCAAATATTTTATGATTTAGACTCTTCTCTGAAGCAAAAAGAGGCTCCCACCCAACTATTCTTAACAAGATTGTCATGGCTAGCTGAACATAAGAGTATCTCCTACAGGTGTCACTCCAGTTATCAGCTATAGTTGTTTCCTATACTCTGAGAATTTACAACTTCCAGAATTGCAATTTTGCTTTAAATGGTCATACTATGCCAAATTTAAAATGAGACATAATGTGTTGGTCTAAAGATTTCCACCCTAAATACAAAATAATCTTCCAGCAGTTCATAAAACAGCTGAAAATGATTCTGTGCAATAAGGAGAGAGTATAAAATGGGGTTGAAGAAAGGCACAAATTCAATAAATATTTATCCTATAACCATGTTTTCTGAACCAAACTCAGACACGCGGTTTGACAAGTGTGAAGATACTTCTGAGAGCTACAGATTAGAATACATGAGTGTAATGGAAAAGTGAAACCACATGGTTTTTACAGGTTTAAGACAGCATTTGTCTACATGGACTTAAAATGCATGTTTCAAGTCACCAGTGAGATTTTACTGTCCAGGAACACCAATCCAACAGTCATTTTATAGCAGTCACTTCTCTAGAGAAAATGCTGGCAGAGGAACACAAGTAACAGATATGCACAGGAAATGCATTAGTGGGCACGGTTGATTTTTATCACCTCATGTGTTGGTGTACTCATTAATCTGCTAATGAAACTGTGAAAATCAGCAGGGGTCTCTGGGCCTATATGAATGTCAAGCTCTGACAGCATATGTAGAACCCAGAAATGCAAACACACAGGATTTTTTATGGTTATGGAATTTACCTTCATCTCAGAAAGGTTCTCACATCTGGGAAAAGAAAAACTATTCCATAACTGGTGTGGAATCAACTATCTGCTTGAAAAATTAAGTTGGATCCCCACCTGATTTATTTCACCAAAATAAACTGAAGATGGTGCAAGAATTAAGAAAAACAAGGGCTGGGAGCAGTGGCTCACACCTGTAATGCCAGCACTTTGGGAGGCCAAGGCGGGTGGATTACCTGAGGTCAGGAGTTCGAGACCAGCCTGACCAACATGGTGAAACCCTGTCTCTACTAAAAAATACAAAAATTAGCCGGGCATGGTGGTGGGCACCTGTAATCCCAGCTACTAGGGAGGCTGAGGCAGGAGAATCACTTGAATCCAGGAGGCGGAGGTTGCAGTGAGCTGAGATCATGCCATTGCACTCCAGCCTGGGTGACAGAGCAAGACTCCATCTCAAAAAAAAAAAAAGAAAAGAAAAAGAAAAATAAACAAATTCTGAACTTTGTAATAAAAATACATGCTTTTTATAAAAACCCACAATACGACACATACAAATTTATATAAATAACTGTGTGTGTGTGTCTAACCTCATTAAAGTAGAAGGAAAAAAGAATATGAATGAATGTTTCTTCAATATCCTGGACTGTAGAAGACCTTTCTAAGCATGACATAAACCCAGAAGTTACAAAGGAAAATAAGTAAGTTTGACCATGTAAAAATTTTAAACTTCTCCACGGAAAAAAGAAGAGAGAATAAGAAGACCAGAACAAACCGAAAAGAGCAATAAGCTGAACAAAAACATTTGTAACACACAAGACAAAGGGCCAACCTTAATATTGGAAAACCCTTAAATCAATTAGAAAAAGATAAATAACCAAATAGAAAAACAGGCAAAGACGACAAATAGTTTATAGAAATGAAATACAAATAGCTGGCCAGGTACGGTGGCTCATGCCTGTAATCCTAGCATTTTGGGAGGCTGAGACGGGCAGATCACCTGAGGTCAGGAGTTTGAGACCAGTCTGGTCAACATGGTGAAACCCCGTATCTACTAAAAATACAAAAAAATTAGCCAGGTGTGGTGGCGCATGCCTGTAGTCCTAGCTACTTGGGAGGCTGAGGCAGGAGAATCGCTTGAACCCCTGAGGTGGAGGTTGCAGTGAGCCGAGATCACACCACTACACTCCAGCCTGGGCGACAGAGTGAGACTGCATCTCAAAAAAAAAAAGGAAATTAAATACAAATAGCCAAATACAAATGAGAAGATATTCAAGCTCATTTACAATTTAAAAAATATAAAATAAAACAGTAACATAGTAATATTTTCACCTATCAAACTGACATTGACTAAAAGGTTTGCTAATATCCAGAGTTAATGGGGTTGGAGGGAAATGGGCCTTCTCATACCTTGTTGGTGTGAGTGTAGATTGGTTCTACCTTTTGGTGAGCAAACAGTAATAGATATTGAAATTTAAATATGGGTATTCTTTGTCTCAGTAGTTCCAACTCTAAGAATTTATCTTACAAATTTATTTCCACAATGATATGGTTTGAATATTTGTCCCCTCCAAATCTCATGTTGAAAAGTGATCCCCATTGTTGCAGGCGGGGCCTGGAAGGAGGTGTTTTGGTCGTGGGGGTGGATCCCCCATGAATGACTCAGTGCCCTCTCTATGGTAGTGGGTTCTCACTCTGTTGGTTCATGTGAGAAACTGGTTGGTTGAAGGAGCCTGGCACCTCCTCCACTCTCTCTTGCCATGTGACACGCCTGCTGCCCCTTCACTTTCTGCCATAAGTAAAAGCTTCCTCAGCAGAATGCAAGCAGATGCTAGTGCCATGCTTGTACAGCCTGTAGAACTGTGAGCTCTAGATGTAAGGGAGAACAAGGACCTAAAAGAGGTCCTTTTAATAAGAAAACAAGGTTTAGGACCATCAGCCCAAAAGGTGAGTTCTGCAGACAGATGTCCCTCTCCTCATCCAGCCCTAACTCCCCTTGGAAACACCATGCCCAGAAAAAGAAATCAGAAAGAATACAGCTCCTCAGGTTTGACCCCCTTGGGTCAGTCAAATGTGGGAATTTGATTTGGAGGCCTGAACTGTCCACCACCAACCAATTATATCCCATGCTCAGGCTATAACACAAATAATCCAAAAACGCAAATTACTCATTTAGATTTAGACCATATACATTTTATAATTTTCATTTGAATATGGACACACATAACGTTCCACTCATTCAACAAGTGTGTTCCTCTAAGGCAGCAAGCTCATTACTAAGAAGAGAGAAAGACTGGAATAAAACATCGTACCTATCACTAAGTGACTCAAAATGTAATGAGGGAAGTTAACATGCACACACACACCAGAAGGCAGGCTGAAGGGGTTCCCTACTCTACTAAAGGTGCAGAGAGATTAATGCCATCTGGAATCACCAGAGGTTTCATTGAAGAGACGCCATTTCTCAGAACTGGAGAATCTGTAACATTACCTGACCTTTCCCCTCTTTTCCACTCACTCAACTCTTTTTCTCTACATTTATACAAAACAGGTACATTTGACAGCTACCCTATCTCTTGTTGCTTAATTCATATCACTAACTATAACACCATTTCTTTTATATAAGATATCAATTAGTGTTAGGTATATTTTCAGTATTAAATGTATTACTATAAGGCCAGGTGCGGTGGCTCACACCTATAATCCCAACACTTTGAGAGGCTGAGGAGCGTGGATTGCTTGAGCCCAGTTCAAGACCAGGTTGGGCAACATGGCCAAAGCCTGTCTCTACAAAATATACAAAAGTTAGCCAGTGTAGTGGCGTGCACCTGTAGTCCCAGCTACTCAGGAGGCTGAGGTGGGAGGATTGCTTGAGTCTGGGAGGCAGAGGTTGCAGTGAGCTGAGATCGCACCACTGCACTCTCCAGCCTGGGTGACAGGGCCAGACCATTTCAAAAAACCAAAAATGTATTACTATAAGTATTTCTTTTATTAAAGTTATATTTATTCAAGGGTTGTTCCATTATACCCACAAGCCACTGAAATATTTCCAAAATTCCTTATAAGCTATAGCTTCTCAACTATTTCTTAAACATAGATTCCATTTATTGGTTCAGATTTTTGGTTCAGAAAGAAAAGTCACCACAAAATAATCATGAAAAAAGCCAGCCTAGGATTTCAAGTCTATAGTGGAAAGTACCAAACACAAAAAAACTAAGAACTGTCATTATTTTGTCTGTGGGTGTGTTTTGTATTTATTGTTTTTCATTTAAAACTGGCCCACACGCAGATGGGCACAGAGCTGCTGCCATTGATGGGGCAAAAGAAAGAGCATGATATCACAGAACGTAAACCTGGAGTAGTAGAGGTTTATCTATATTTACACTTAACAGGCTTTTGACACACTTGGGGATAAAGAGTGCAAGTTTTATAGTCAAAAAGATGTGTGTTCGAACCTGGGCTTCACCCTTCCAAGCAATCACATTCAGCAATCATTTCAGGCCTCTGAGCTTCAGTTTCCTCACAGGTATAATTTTCCTATTTCACAGACTCAGTATAAAGATTACTAACAACTTAGGCAAGTCATCTAGTACACTGCCTGGCACAGAGCAAGCTATCAATGAATGATAGTTAAAATAATCAGTATTATTATTATTATGAACCCTAACTGGAAGCCAATGAGGCAGGCACAGGCACATCAAGCCACTTTGGGGACCCAAAAAGCAAGTAAAAAGTACAAAGTAAACTTCTTTTTACCATGCTTAAGAACAACCAGAATATATGATTTCAATAATTATGACAACTCTCAAAACAAGTCCAGTACAGTGGTTGAGAATATACACTCTGGAAACTACTCCAGAAATTCCACTTTACCACTTAACAGCTGCAAGACTTTCAGCAAGTTGCTTAAAGATTTCCTTTCCTCAACCAAAAAACAGAGCTAATAACATCCTTTTAAGTACTTAGTGGGTACAGTGGCTCACACCTGTAATTCCAGCACTTTGAAAGGCCAAGATGGGACTATCACTTGAGGCCAGGAGTTCAAGACCAGCCTGAGCAACACAGCAAGACCCTGTTTCTACAAAAATATTTTTTTTAATTAGCTAGGTGTGGAGGTGGGTGCCTGTAGTCCGAGCTACTCGGGAGGCTGAGGCAGGAAGATCACTTGAGCCCAGGAGTTTAAGGCTGCAGTGAGCTATCATCATGTCACTGCACTCCAGCCTGGGCAACAGAGCAATACTCTGTCTCAAAAAAATAACGAGTACTTCGTGGGGATCTTGTGATGGTTAAAAGAAATAAGATAACCCATGGAATGCTCTTAGCAAAGCATCTGTCAACAGTAAGTACTCCGAATGTTAACTATCAGACTGTCCATGAAACCCGTGGAACCCGCAAGGAGTTACTGCAAAGAGTCTGAATAAAGCTTGCAACACTAGTATGTATTTCAGACAGATGTACTATTTTTCTATAGTACAGAGTTCAATGTGACTAATAAAATGCTAATTACATTGAGTTCTACTCATTATAGCTTTTAAAAACAGGCAATGATTGTTGAAAAATGTTCAAGCAATAGAGAAACATACAAAGTAAAAAGTGTGCTCATTCATCCACCCCCTCCCGCCCCCACCAACCCAAGCCTCAGGCCCCAAGTCCACTTTCCAGGGTAAGTCACTGGAAAGTACTGTAGTAGGCACTCTTCAGATCCTATCTTTCAATACACACATAAAGTTGGGGAAGCGTGGTTGGATATTTTACAAAATGGGATCATACTATATGCATTATTTGTTTATTCAACAATATTTCACAGATATCTTTCCGTACAAATGTAAAAAATCGTAACTCATTCTTTTTAGTTACTGTTGAATGCTTTGAATTATAGATAAATAGTAATTTATTAATCCATTATAATAGGCATTTAGTTTACCTCTAATTTTTTGCTACTGAAAATAATCCCACAAGCCTGAGCCACGAGGTCAAGGCTACAGCAAGCTGTGATCTCACTACTGCACTCCAGCTTGGGCAAAAGAGTGAGACCCTATCTCCAAAATAAATAAATAATCCCACAATGGGCCAGGCACAGTGGCTCACATCTATAATCCCAACACTTAGGGAGGTCAAGGCAGGAGGCTCACTTGAGGCAAGGAGTTCAGGACTAGCCTGGACAACATAGCAAGACCCCATCTCCACATAAAATTTAAAAATTAGCCAAGCAGAGTGGTGCATGCATGTAGTCCCAGTTACTTGGGAGGCTGAGGTGGGAGGATTGTGTAAGCCCAGGAGTTCGAGGTTACAGTGAGCTATCACGCCACAGCATTCCAGTCTGGGCACCAAGGCAAGATCCTGTCTCTAAAAATAACAATAATCATCATCATGATCTCACAATGAACACCTTGTTTGACGGGCATTCAACACGTGTAGCTACTTCTGTTGAACTGCTTCCTGACAGTGGATCTGCTAAGTCAAAAGTTTTGCACATTTTATATGTTGATGAGAAATGCCAAATTATCCTCCAAAAAGGAAGTACTCATTGTATTCTCTGTAAGTAACCATCTTCATAAAAAACAGAAACAAAAAAGTATCCTATTGTGAAAAAACTGAAATTTTTCTACATTAAGAAGTGACCCTCTGGCCAGGTGCAGTGGCTCACACTTGTAATCCCAGCACTTTGGGAGGCTGAGGTGGGTGGATCACTTGATGTCAGGAGTTTAAGACCAGCCTGGCCAACATGGCAAAACCCTGTCTCTACTAAAAATACAAAGATTACTTGGGCATGGTGGCGCACACCTGTAATCTCAGATACTCAGGAGGCTGAGGCATGAGAACTGCTTGAACCCAGGAGGCAGAGGTTGCAGTGAGCTGAGATCGCACCACTGCCCTCCAGCCTGGGCAACACAGTGAGAGTCTGTGGCAAAAAAAAAAAAAAAGAAAAGAAAAAAGTTGCCCTCATCTTAAAAAAAAAAAACTACAGTTCTTACTTCATCCCTCTCAGCATCTGGGCCCTTATGCTACTGACTATCTCATCGTAGCATGACTCATTCCATGATGTCCTCTGCAATGACCTGGTTCATGACAAAACAGTTTTCTAGTCCCCAAGTCACCCTGGCCCTGTCCCCAGGCCAACTGTGGGGAAAAAGGAAGGACTAAAGACCTGAAGTGTTCCTGTCACTATCTAGCATCCCTGCCAAGCCCCACTAAAACAGAATTATTCCATGTAATGCTCATGGTAAAAGCTCTACTTTGTTGCTATGTTTTAAAGCAGCAATGGATTAAAATCTCTTAATCAATAATCATTGGCCTACAGGTAGTTTACACGTTTCATTTTGTCCCGCAATATTATTACAATCAGGAGCAAGAGCAGATAAAGGTCATGCTGGTAATTAAAGCTATATTGTAGAAATATGCTCACCCAAGATATGATTAAATAAGAAAATGTTACTCAGTTCAGTATCATCATTAAACTTGTATCAATTTATAAATATTTAAATGTACCATATGATGGTCATAAATAATCTGTTTTTGTCAGTTTCTAAAGTAATGCCACCCATAAACCCTTTAAAAAATGACTGCAGAAAGGAATAGTCAAGAAAGTATACAAGCCAGACTTACATTCAAATGCTGTAGTTGTTGCTTCAGGCAGAACCTGGCCTATCACATCCTAAACAAAGAAAGAATAAAGAAACACAATTAGCCATCTTCTTTATTGCTAACATGTGGCAAATCCTACAGGAAATATGAGAACCTGGGAAAGATTTTTGAAACGTTAGCATAAACTATAAAAACATTAGCTCATAATCACACTTAGCCCAGCAACGTAAACCCAGAGTTTAAAGCTCTATTCCAGGAAGAAAAATATTTAAGAAACCTTTTCCACATTTTATTAATAACATATTTTATTCTCAGTTCAACAGTCGATATACAAATAAACCATCATGTATTTACAAAAACTTGGTTTCTTCTATGGGAGGCTGTGGAATATACTACAGTTGAAAGAGAAAGGGGTTTTGAGAGTCAGACTGACGTAGGTCTGAATCTCTGGGAAAAAAAATCACCTAACCTCTCTGAGCTTCAATTTGATTACCCTCCAAAATGGGTCTGGTAATACTTATAGATGTATCGTAAAAATTAATCTAATAAACATAAGCTTAGACCTAGCACATTGAAGACATTCAACAAATGTAGTTCCTGATATACAACAAGCAACACTGTGCCTCACACTCATCATGGTAGGAGTTCAACATCCAAGTTTCCCTGATGATCTAAACCCATTATGCTACATTTAACACAAACAGTTCTTATCAACCTTTACTCTTAAGCAACAGAAAACATACTTAATGACACTGAAATAAAGTTAATCTAGCCCACAACAAAAATCTAAAAAGGGTATATAATCTGACATCGATGCTTAAATAAATCTATAAAGTTGAAAACACATGAAAATTAGTATACTGAGACAGCTTAATTGAATAAGCACAGAACACCTAAGCTCTGGGGAAAGTGACCCTCCATCATGTCCAGTCCAACTCCAATGGCCTGCAAACCTCATTTCTCTCCAGGAGCTCTGCCACAGTGTCCCTCACAGGCTGCACCAGAACTGGCACCAGGCAGCCGGCTGACAAAGCCGCTCACAGTATTTCTCAGCAGGGAGCCCACAGCCTTTCCAAGCAGGGCACTTAGCAGAGTGGCTGCAACTTCCTTCTAAAGGCAATTCTTTAGAAGCTTTTGCTGCAGTGGCAATTTGCATAATAGTCTTGCCTCTATAGTGCTTTTTTTTTTTTTTTTTCAAAAATAAATCTGTGCATATAAAACTGATCAAAGAGGACTATCTTAGGCAGTCCTTGCTCATTACAGCCAAAAGAGATTTTTTTCTTCTGACTCTAGTCCTCACAAATGAAACATCAACTTTTTGAGGAAGCATCTATAAAAGATTTTAGTGTTAAAAAATTATTTCTACACTCTCATAGTTAGAAAGTATTTATTGACAGGAAACTGTAAAGGTAGTACAGAATAAAACACACAGGCAATCCAGTGGAAAGCCTGAAAACATGAAATTGCAGCCAAACAGCTACGGCTGGATGCTAGCTCTCTGGCACACCTGAGTGCACAAAATCTCTCTGTGCCTCACTTTCCTCATGTGTAATATCAGATCTTAGCTGTACCTAACAAATGAGTTAGTATTCGTAAAGTACTCAGAAGAGTGTCTAGCACATGGCAAGTGCCATATTAGTGTCAAATAAATAAAACAAAACACAAATAACTGGAATATTACAAAGCTTACTTCATAATAAACTTTGAAATTCCAGCACCCTACAATCAGTGGAGGATGGTGATTCACTCACTGACTTCATCCTTCAGCAGTATTTATTGAACACCCATTCTAGCCAGTGTAGGTTTAAAAAAACGAGGGGAAAACAACTGCTTCATCCCCAACTCTCTAAGTCTAGGTTATCACCAGTTATTTCCAGGAAACTCCGATCTTGAGATGTGAACTGTACCTCTATAGTGTTAGCAAACTAATTTAGGCTCCTTCCTACTTAGGAATAGCAGACCCCATCAAAGTGCAGAGTTCTAACAACCACCTGAAAACCTGCTCAGTGGCAATGGCATGCCTTAGCCCATCGACATAAACAAGGCGCTGCGCATGCTCCTCATCTGATACAAGGAAAAGGGAAAAAGAACAAAGCAAACTTCAGTGAGAGAATCATGTGAACACAACCAACCATTTTGTTCTTTAAAGCAAATAGAGTGGGGCAATCATAATGACAAAGAGGTAAGAAGTTTAAACATCAGTAATATCTACTAGTCATTTTAAAGCAGGGTACATTTGATGATTTTATATACATTTTCCAGCTAAAGTGACTTATTTCCAAGCGGCCTTCTTCCACTCTTGACAATATAACATGTACCTAACTAACCTAAAGAAGGTTTCAAAAGAAAACCGGGATGGGTGCAGTGGCTCACACCTATAATCCCAGCACTTCGGGGGGCCGAAGTGGGTGGATCACTTGAGGTCAGGAGTTCGAGACCAGCCTGGCCAACATGGTGAAACCCTGTCTCTACTAAAAATACAACAAAATTAGCTGGATGTGTGGTGTGTACCTGTAATCCCAGCTGCTCAGGAGGCTAAAGCAGGAGAATCACCTGAACCTGGGAGGCAGAGGTTGCAGTGAGCCGAGATCACCCCACTGCATTCCAGCCTGGGCAACAAAGCGAGACTCTGTCTCAAAAAAAAAAAAAAAAAAAGAAAAAAGAAAACCAAAGTTTACATATTTTGATGATGACCATTTTTTGATACTTTTCTTCTTCCTTTCAATAAATCAGACAAATATCTGACAGATCCAAAACATCATTGAGCATCTACAACATGCCACGAGCATAAAGATCACAAAGCTGTAGGCTACAGGACAATAAAACTTGATCCTTGACTTTAGGAAGATTATAAACTGGTTACGGAGATAAAGACAAACCTGAAAGACTAGTAATATAAAACACTTAGAGTATAAGCACCAAACAAAAGACACAAATAGCCAATAGTATTTGGTAATTCAGGAGAAAGGAAAAAATCACAGACTCAGTTTAGACAGAAATCTGTGTGTGTGTGTGTGTGTGTGTGTGTGTGTGTGTGTTTTCTTCTTTTTTGAGATAGGGTCTCGCTCTGTGACCCAAGCTAGAGTGCAGTGGTGCAATCGCAGCTCCCTATAGCCTCAACTTCCGGGTTCAAGAGATTCTCCCACCTCAGCCTCCCTAATAGCTGGGACCACAGGTGAGTGTCACCAAGCCCCCACTAATTTTTGCATTTTTTGTAGAGATGGGGTTTTGCCATGTTGCCCAGGCTGGTCTCGGACTCCTGAGTTCAAGCGATCCACCCACCTTGGCCTCCCAAAGTGTTGGCATTACAGGCCTAAGCCACCACTCCTGGCCCAGAAGTCTTATAGATGAGGGAAAATCTGAGCTTGGAGACCACAGAATACAAAAAGAAGAGGGGAGAGGGTTGGGCATTCTCTCTCATCACACACTAACCAGACCTCTTGTATAGTTTTCCCAAAACTAGGAAGTCAGTCTCCAGGGAAAAAGAGAAACACAGAAAGCTGCAAAACAGAAGACCCAAATGTCTCTACCTTTGAGGGTCAGGTCGGCCTCCATACTTCAGCCAGTCCCTGATGATTCAGACAAAAGACAAGGCCCAGAGAGACCGACTGACTTGCCCAGGGTCTCCCAGCTATTTGATGCACAGTGACTGGAGCCCTCAACTGCTGACTTCAGGTCCGAGACACTCAGCTATGGCTGACTCGGTGACTACAACCTGCTTCTGGCATCTGTGTCGGGTTCTGCCAAAAATTAGTTGGGTGGCTTTAGCAAGGTATTTTCCCCCTGTGGGGTTCATGCCTCTTCATTTGAAATGAGTCTGAATTAGATGAGGGGATTCTTCCAGGTTCCACGTGACTTTAAAGTTTAAGGTTCCAAGCCAGAGATGCTGACGTGTCTCTTGGTTCTTGCCTTTTCTTGATGAAGAGATGAAGTAAACCTGGAGAACAGATCACAGGAGTCTGCCATGATCTGGGCTTGAACATTTGCTAAAATGGAGCACTAGGAGATAGCACTGAACACCCACTGCCACAGGTCCTTCGTCAGGCCTTTCTGACAAAACATGCTCCACCTGGGCTTACCTAGCCAAAAGTGTGCAGACACCTGGCATGCTGAGCTCTAGTGGTGGGGCCACTCGTGTTTCCTGTTAAGCCAGTCAGCCTTGAGCCAGGTACAACTTAGAGATGCTCAAGAAACAGAAGACCCAAGTCCAATCCCTTATAATAACAATCCCATTAATAATAATAACACTAATGGAGCGCTTACTATGTGCTAAGTTGTTCTGAGTGCTTTACATGTATCAACTCAAGGAGTCCTCAGAACTCTAGGAGGTAGGCATTACTTTCACCCCTCCCCAACTTTTTTTTCACAAATAAAGAAACTGAGATACAGAAGATACTTGCCCCAGTAGTACAACTGGCAAGTTAAACAACCTGGCTCCAGAGTTTGTGGTCTTAAACACTGGGCTATTCTTGAAATAATCACATAACCAAATAATATAATCACATAATAATCAACCTTCCATTGTTTTAAATGAGTAAAGAGAAAGCCCATCTTTCTCATCACAGTCACAATCTCACATAATCTTTCCAAGTCTTTGAGGAAGGTACAAGTTTCCCTGTTTTACAAATAAGGAAACTAAGGCTCAGAGAGGTAGACTGACTTGCCTAGTCAGCGGGACAGCTTGCAATTAAACCCAAATTCCTTGACTCTAAACCTAGTGTTCTGTCTACAGAACCATAATTGCATGCATCCTCTTTTAAGCTCCCTTCTTAAACAAGTATTTTGGGGTCCTATGAAGAAACAAAAACAAACATACCTATCTCCTCCAGAAGTTTACCATCTAGTGGAGGAAACAAAGAATCATGATCATACATGTGCTTTGCTGGGGGACCCACACAAAGCTGTGACGACACAGAGGTGGGGCACATAACCAAGAATGACACAGAGAAAAAGCACAACTTGGCTTGGAAGGACAGGTGGGAATTGACCGGTGAAGAGCAGAGTGCAGACAGCCTGGACACCTGGGAGAAATGAAAATCAACCTATGTAAGTGAGGCACAGAAGTTTATGGGGCCGTGAAGAGAGATGACACAGGTGCCAGGCAGACAGGGGCCAATCCAGATGTGCCCAGAGGACCACATGAAGGAGCCTGGGCCTTATCATGAAGGGAAATCTGTGTGTGCATGACTGTGTGGAGAACTCTGGATACAAAGAGAAGGGTGGCATTTGATGCACAATATGGAAAGCTCCTGGTCAAGGCACCCAAAAATCTGCATGGCCTGGGCAGTCAGTAACATCTAGAACTCAAAATGAAGTTATAGAAATCAAATTTTGATTAAGTTACCCAAGACAATGAAAAATCACATCACAAATCTTCCTCTTCCCAAGATCCTGCCACCTTGCCCACTCTTAACTTGCAGGTAGCAATGTGCTTTTCGGAATGTCCGCTTCTGTCTTCCATGCCTCAGTTATTCAGCATGTAGAATGGGCACAAGGCACCCTATCTCAAATGAATACCAGAAAGATTAGAAGCGGCTGCAACATGTAGGGAAAGAAACCTACTAAGTCAATGAAACAAAATTTTAGTTCTGGTACTGACTCTCCCACTCAGGAGCTCACAGCTTTGGAAAAGCCATTTCACCTCACTGCTCCTCAGTAACTATCTGCAAAAAAGAAACATCAGCTGAACAGGCCACCTACAGTGTTACACTCTGCTCTAAAATTCCATCATTTTATTTGAAATATATTCTGAAAAATCTGAATGTAAAATATCACCAATTCTAAGATGCACATTTTCCCTTTTACCATCTCTGAAACTGGACTCATTTTAATAACGGATGATGTGTCATACTGTCATGGTTAGCATTTTTTTCTAAGTAAAATGTCTTACATTCAATGATGCTTTAAGTTTGCTCAGGCTGGGCACAGTAATTCACACCTGTAATCTCAGCACTTTGGGAAGTCCGAGGCAAGCAAATCGCAGGAGTTCAAGACCAGCCTGGGCAACATGGCAATACCTCGTCTCTACAAGATACAAAAATTATCCAGGTGTGATGGCATGTGCCAGCTACTTGGGAGGCTGAGGTAGGAGAATCGCTTGAGCCCAGGAGGCAGAGGCTGCAGCGAGCCGAGATCGTGCCACAGCACTGCAGCCTGAGCGACAGAGTGAGGCCCTGTCTCAAAATAAATTAATTAAAGTGTGCTCAAACATGGTAAGTTAAAGTTGTCCTTTTTCCCTTTCTCAGCTGGTCACCAAGTTCAGAGAACTCAGTAGAAAAACAGGGCTGGAATCTGTCCAGGGACATTCCCCGAAACACTTGGCGGGAAAAAACCTCTCTTCTAGATTCAGCAGTTTGCATTTGCGTGGTTGTGTCTATGTGTGTCCCAGCCCGGGCCATGAGCTCTCTGAGGGCAGGGGTTCAGTCAGATTGATCTATCTCCCCAGGGTCCTAGACATTTGCCAGATTTTAGTGGTTGCAATTTATCAATGCTGTGCCTGAAGCAATAAAACTGCCTCCACAGGAAGCCAGCAGTAGCCATTGCCACTAGCTCAGGTCACCAGTGGTCAAGGTGCTGACTACTCAAGTCCCTGAGTCCCCCTTGCTGGCATCCGGACACTGAGATTACCACTCACCAGCACATCCCTGAAGAGTAACTGCGGCCCGGAGTGCACTGTCCAGTCCACCGCGCCACTATTTGGGATCTTGATGCGAATTACCAGCACCTGGTTCTCCATGGCAGGAAAGGGGCCAAGGGCTAGCCACAGCATTACAGGTTAAAGAGGCTCACATCCTGGGGTAGGGGAAACCCACTGGTCGCTGGTTAGGAGGGGGCTCCAAGAGGTGACAAGGGGAGTGAGGGGCAGAGGACAGAGGGTGAAAACAAGGGAATGGAGGATGAGGGGGAGGGAAGAGGGGAGGGGTGATCAGGAACGCACCCGCAGGCACCGAGCCTGCCCAGGCTGTCGGGGGTCTGAGGTGTCTCCCGGGGAGGGTGCACCGGGAAGCGGGCAGAGGCCCGCAGGAACTAGCGGAGGTCGGAAGGTTCTGGAGTTGAGCGAACGCTATGGTGAAGGTCTCTGCCGCCGTGTGGGTATGAGGAGGCAGCAAGGCAAGGACTCGGTTTGGGGGAGATACAGCGGCAGGTGTCCACCGCTCGTCAGTGGACTAGGAGAGGGTCCTCGACTGGAGGGGACTCAGTCCGGGGCTATTAAGAAAGAGCCCCAGGGCCGCCACACCACGGAGAGTCCCCGCGGGAGGGTCAAGGGGCGAGTCTTCTGCCCCACCCGGAGACACAGGGCGCGGCGCGCGCAGGCTGAGCTCTGGCCACCCGAGGCCGCGCGGACCGGCGGCAGCTGCGGCGGCGGCGAGAGGAGGAGGAGGAAGGCGACGGCGACACTGTTACTCCGGAACCAAAACGCGCGGCGCCGGAACCCCGGGAGCCGACGAGCGGGACCCGCCTCCCGCGGCGCCATGTTGGAAAAGGGCAGCAGCTCCCGAGAGGATGCGCCCCCGGCGTGGGAAGCCGAGGAACCGGCGCGCGGCGCGTGGCGCGTGGCGAGTCGGGGAGAGACTGGTCTTGCTCTCTCAGGAGACCCTCATCGCCCACAGAGCGCCCGCGGCGACCCGGTCACGGCCCTTCCATTTCCTGACCCTGCTTAATGACAGCGAGGTGAAAACATCTACCAAACGAAGGGTAAAAGGCTATAGAGTCCGCCAAAAGCCAATTTAAGGCTTAACATTGCAGACCGTTTGTCTTTCCAAAAGCTTCAAAGACGGGGCTGCAGCTCCCGGTTATCCCCACTTTGTCAAGCCATGAATCTGAATGTTCGTGGGGTTGTGTGCATCGAATCAGCAAGAGCAAGGCAAGAACTCAAGAAATAGTTCTTTTTTATTCCCCCTTCCAAGTCACAGGTTCAGAGGATCATCATCTTTCTCCCACATTAGCAAAACATATTTGCATTTTTCAGTAAAGTTCTTTACCGCACGAGTGCCCTAAAATAGCAAACAGTTCCCTGTTCAAAAGCAATAGTAAAGAAATTCGCCGAAGAGTTTAATTGCCTGGGGACAGCTGCAGTAGTCGCATCATCGTCTCTTATTAAACTGTTGCAGAAATATTCGGTCTAGTCCATGTATTTTCAACTAAATAGCACTGCTTACGCAGTTGGTGATATCACGGAAGTAGCAATAAACCTTGGTTATCTTTTTTTTTTTTTTTTTTTTTGAGACGGAGTCTCGCTCCGTCGCCCAGACTGGAGTGCAACGGCGCGACCTCTACTCACCACAACCTCAGCCTCCCGGATTCAAGCGATTCTCCTGCCTCAGCACTACCACCCCCACCAGCCCCCAACCCCGGCCGAGTAACTGGGACTACAGGCGCGCGCCATCCGTGCCCGCTCATTTTTGTATTTTCAGTAGAGACTGGGTTTCACTATGTTGGCCAGGCTGGTCTCAAACTCCTGACCTCGTGATCCGTCCACCTCAGCCTCCCAAAGTGCTGGGGGGATTACAGGTGTGAGCCACCGCGCCCGGCCAACCTTGGTTATCTTCAAATGCCTTGTTACCTCAGATTTTAAAGCGCATAAGGTTGTAGAACGATGGTGCCTCTACAGAAGTTTCTTTACAAATTGTAACGTGTAGGTTCGTCCTTTATCTCTTTCTTATGAAGGTGCACGAATTGGCTTTACTTTTTGGGGTTGAATTTTGTATAAATTCGGTTGAGGAGGCGTGTCAGTTTCCCTTCTAACAGTAAGGTGCTTGATTAATGTGAGATAAAAAAATTAATGTTGGTCATTTTCAGTTACAATACCAAAATTTTTTCTGCATACTTTACTCTGAGTTACTTTTATATTTAATTTGAAAGGCCATTGTAGGAGATAAATTATCACCTTTTAAGTTACTGTAAATCAATAGCTTAGGTAGAAATTCATTTAGTCAGATCCTTCAGATATTCTAGGAATTTCCCCTTTTCACCTGCACTTCACTTCTGTGAAAAATAAACCGTTCATCAAAAGTCCTCATGTACTTTTATTAAAAGTTCATTTCCTATTATTTTAGAAAATAGACCACGAAACTAGAGATTTTCTATGAACCTGTGATTTGTTAAAATGTCTCTTTTATTCGAAGTACCGTGGGGAAAACCAACTCAATTTGCCAAATTTGCATACATATTCTGAAGCTTTTCTTACACTAATGGCAAACTCGTATTTCTGTTCCAATATTTGCAGAGCCAATATAATTACACGTCAGCTCTTCATAGCCTTTATGTAGTAAGAAATCTTAACTTTGATGATTTGAGCAAGGATTTTTCCAGAAAGTTATAACTCTCATTGCGAGAAGCATCATAATCACTGATAATACATTCCACTTGATATCATAAATGACAAAATATAACTTTTTGATCTTTACCAAATTGAATAAACTACTGTCTAAATTTAAGGAATATTTAGTATTTAACATCGAAGTTGCATGTGATCTTAAGAAGTTTGCATTTAGTACTTTTTTTCATTTTATTTTATTTATTTATTTTGAGACGGAGTCTCACTCTGTCACCCAGACTGGAGTGCACTGGCGCAGTCTCGGCTCACTGCAACCTCCACCTCCCAGGTTCAAGCGATTCTCCTGCCTCAGCCTCCCAAGTAACTAGGACTATAGGTATGTGCCACCACGCCCAGCTAATTGTTGTACTTTTAGTAGAGGCGAGGTTTCACCATGTTGGCCAGGCTGGTCTGGAACTCCTGACCTCAAGTGATCCACCCGTCTCGGCCTCCCAAAGTGCTAGGAATACAGGCGTGAGACAGCGCGCCAGGCCTTTTTTCTTTTTAAATGATACAAGTCAGAATAGTCACTCAGGTACTGGCTGAGATAGTTTACTAGCCATTAAGCAAACTTACTGTAAAAAAAAAACTGTGCTTACTTGTAGTGTTCCTACTTGAGGGATTTACTTTTCACTAAGTATAATAGAAAATCCCTCCCCTCATGAAGTTATATTCTGATGGGGAACACAGACAAATGAGTAAAATATATGTTAGATAGTAGTAAATGCTAAGAGAAAAATGAAATCAGAAGGGAAAATGGTAAAACAGTGAGTGCACCAGTGTGATAACACTAAGGAATATGAAAACTGGCCTATATTGGCTTCTGTTAACTGGCAAATTTAACTGAAAATAGACACATTACTGAAAAGTTAGATGTCTAGTGATTTTTTTCATTGTGATAAAATACACATAAAATTTACCATTGTACTCATTTTGAAGTGTGCAGATCAGTAGTGTTACATACATTCATCCTGTTGTACAGCCAACCTCCAGATTTTCATCTTGCAAAACTGAAACTCTATATTCATTAAACAACTGCCCACTTCCCCTTCCCTCCAGCCCCTGGCAACCACCAATCAACTTTCTATTTCTATGAATTTGACTACTCTAGATACCTCATATAAATAGAATCATCCAGTATCTGCCTTTTTGTGACTGGCTTATTTCACTTGGTATAATGCCTTCAGGGTCCATCATGTTGTAACATGTGTCAGCATTTCCTTACTTTTTTTTTTTTTTTTTAAGATGTACTCTTGCTGTGTCATCGACACTGGAGTGCAGTGGCATGATCTAGGCTCCACCTCCTGGGTTCAAGCAATTCTCCCACTTCAGCCTCCCGAGTAGCTGGGATTACAGGTGCCCACCACCACACAAGGCTAATTTTTGTATTTTTAGTAGAGACAGGGTTTCACCATGTTGGCCAGATTGGTCTCGAACTCCTGACCTCAGGTGATCCACCCACCTTGGCCTCCCAAAGTGCTGGGGTTACAGGCATGAGCCACCACCCCTGGCCATTTCCTTCCTTTTCAAAGCTGAACAAAATTCTGTTGTGTGTATATAATACATTGTGTGTATCCATTCATCTATCAATGAACATTTAAGTTGTTTCCACCTTTTGGCTATTGTGAATAATGCTGATATGAACATGGGGGTACAAATATCTGTTCCTGTCTCTCCTTTTGACTTTTTGGGATGTATACTCAAAAGTGGAATTGCTGGATCATATTTTCTATGTTTAATTTTTTGAGGAATCACCATACTGTTTTCCATAGTGGCTGTACCATTTTACATTCTCACCAAAAGTGCATAAAAGTTCCAATTTCTCCATGTTTTCACCACCACTGGTTATTTTCTATATTTGTTTATAGTAGCTATCCTGTTGGGTATAATGTGGTATCTTACTGTGGTTTTAATTTGTATTCTCTAATGATTAGTGATGTTGAACATCTTTACCTATTCTTGTTGCTCATTTGTATATCTTCTTTGGAGAAATACCTATTGAAGTTTTTTGCCCATTTTATGTATTTATTTATTTATTTTTGAGACAGAGTCTTGCTCTGTCTCCCAAACTGGAGTACAGAGGCACGATCTCAGCTCACTGCAACGTCCGCCTCCCAGGTTCAAGGGATTCTCCTCCCTCAGCCTCTCGAGTAGCTGGGACTACAGGCGTGCACTACCACACCCAGCTCATTTTTGTATTTTTAGTAAAGATGGGGTTTCACCATGTTGGCCAAGCTGGTCTCGAACTCCTGACCTCAGGCGATCTGCCCACCTCGGCCTCCCAAAGTGCTGGGATTACAGGCATAAGCCACCGCACCTGGCTTTTTTTTTTTTTTTTTTTTTGCCCATTTTAATAGGGTTATTTTGTTGTTGTGATTTATTTTTTTAAGGAGGAAAATTACATTTTGCTGTTATAAATTCAGAGAGGTTTTCTTTCATCTCTTATTACCCTGATCCCAGTATCAAATCCTTAATCCAGAATCTGAGCCTTTCTCACCACCTTCACTGCTACTACCCCAGTCCAAACTATTCTTTCATCTTCTGTTTTCGCCCTTGCCCCTACTACCAACAGTATTATCTACCCAGTTGCCACAGTTAGATCAAGTCACTTGTTTGACTAAAACTCTCCAGACAGCTTCTTATCTTATGCAGGAAAAAGGCCAAAATCCTTTTCTTGGCCTACAAAACTCTACACATTCTGCCCCTCATCCCATCTAAACTCTCAAACTTCATTTCCTACTAATCTCCCTCACTCCTACCAGCCTCCTCCTCGCTGTGCCTTGAACATGTCCCGCATCCCACCTCAGGGCCTTTGCATTTGCCATTTCCTCTGCTTGGATTGCTCTTAACCTAGATATCTGCATGGCTCATTACCTCACATTCTGTAGGTCTTGACTCAAAGGTCACCTTCTTGCTGAGGCTCTCCCTTGGCACATTATCGAGATTGCAGGCCGTCCTCAAACCCATAGATACAAGCATGAAGGCATGCACAATTCCTAGTCCTCTTCCCTAGTGTTTTTCTCCTGACACTTATTGCTATTTTTTTTTTCTTTCTGTTTTTGAGACAGGGTCTGGCTCTGTCACCCAGGCTGGAGTGCAGTGGTGTGATCTCAGCTCAATGCAACCTCCACCACCTGGGCTCAAGCGATCCTCCCACCTCAACTCCCTGAGTAGCTAGGACCACAGGCGTGTACCACCACGCCCAGCTATTTTTTTTTTTTGTATTTTTAGTAGAGATGGGGTTTCACCATGTTGGCCAAGTTGGTCTTGAATTCCTGGGTTCAAGTGATCTGCATGTCTCTCAAAGTGCTGGGATTACAGGCGTGAACCACTACACCCTGCCCATTTATCACTATTTAACATACCACATGTTTTACTCATGAAGGGATGAAATTATGTGTTTTATTCACTTCCATATCCCTAGTACCTAAGAGAGTATCTGGAACGTAGTGGGCACTTTAATAATATTTGCTGACTGAACAGGGAGTTTTGAACGCAGAGTAGGTTGAGTAATAAGAATGCAACTTCCATTGCATGTTGAATCCCCTGCCTGCCTTGAACATCAATCACTTGCCCCCTTGCCTTTCCACCACCACCACTACCAAGACTGCCACAGTAACAATTATAGACTCCCATTAAACAGTACATTTTATTTAAAATATTGATTGCCTCCTATGTTTAAGAAATTCACCTGGCCGGTCATGGTGGCTCACGCCTGTAATCCCAGCACTTTGGGAGGGCGAGGCAGGTGGATCACAAGGTCAGGAGATCGAAACCATCCTGGCTAACATGGTAAAACCCCGTCTCTACTAAAAATACAAAAAATTTGCCAGGCGTTGGTGGCATGCGACTGTAGTCCCAGCTACTCAGGAGGCTGAGGCATGAGAATCACTTGAACCCGGGAGGCGGACATTGCAGTAAGCCAAAATCGTGCCACTGCACTCCAGCCTGGGCAACAGAGCGAGACTCCAACTCAAAAAAAAAAAAAAAAAAAAAGAGGAAATTCACCTGTCTCCTTCAGCACCCAGTATGGGCCCTTGCAGATAACACTCCAATATATGTCAATTAATTCTGATTTAAAAGAATATAGGCCAGGTGCAGTGACTCACACCTGTAATCCCAGCACTTTGGGAGGCCGAGGCAGACCAATCGCTTAAGCCTAGAGGTTCGAGACCAGCCTGGGCAACATGGTGAAACCCTGTCTCTACAAAAAAAACAAAAATTACCCAGGCATGGTGGCACATGCCTGTAGTCTCAGCTACTCAGGAGGGTGAGGTGGGAGGACTGCCTGAGCCTGGGAGGTCAAGGTTACGGTGAGCTATGATTGCACTACTGCACTCCAGCCTGGGAGACAGAGTGACACCCTGTCTCAAAAAAAAAAAAAAAAAAAAAAAGTTGCCTTTCTACACACCAGCAATGTCTTTGAAATTTTGATTGAAAAAATAATGTATAATAGCAATAACAAAACAATAAACATAATTATTCTCATGTTGCGTGATATCTATTAATTTTGAGACGGAGTCTCACTCTGTCATCCAAGCTGGAATGCAGTGGCACAATCTCCGCTCACTGCAACCTCCGGCTCACAGGTTCAAGTGATTCTCGTGCCTCAAGCCTCCTGAGTAGCTGGGATTACAGGCATACACCATCACGTCTGGCTAATTTTTGTATTTTTAGTAGAGATGGGTTTTTACCATAGTGGCCAGGCTGGTCTGGAACTCCTGACTTCAAGTGATCCGCCTGCCTTGGCCTCTCAAAGTGCTGGGATTACAGGGGTCAGCCACTGCCCCCAGCCCTTTTAATTTTTTTTAAAGGCTATGAAGAGACAGACAAAAAATGAACACAAACTCCCAAAAGTGTAACAGGAGAGTTGCCCTGTTCTGTTTCAACAGGAATGGAAACGAAAGTACACTCACACAGAGGCAGAAATTACAGTTCCACAGGTCATTCATGGACCACCACTTATGCCAAGCCTGTGGATTTTAAATACTCTAAAATGAATGAATTTATTAATTTAAAATTTTATTAGACATAATTTCTACATAACACATTTTTCTTTCTTCTTCTTCTTCTTCTTTTTTTTTTTTGAGATGGAGTCTTGCTCTGTCGCCCAGGCTGGCGTGCAGTGGCGCGATCTCGGCTCACTGCAAGCTCTGCCTCCCGGGTTCACGCCATTCTCCTGCCTCAGCCTCCCAAGTAGCTGGGACTACAGGCACCCGCCACCACCATGCCCAGCTAATTTTTTTGTATTTTTTAGTAGAGACGGGGTTTCACCGTGTTAGCCAGGATGGTCTCGATCTCCTAACCTCGTAATCCGCCCACCTCGGCCTCCCAAAGTGTTGGGATTACAGACGTGAGCCACCGCGCCCGGCCGCACGTTTTTCTTTCAGTAGAGTAGACTGGTGTTCCTACAAATCACTTAAACTTTATTTTTTCTCTCTTCTTGTTGTTTAAACTTATCTATATTACTTTCTTTATATGTAGTCGTAATCATAATAACAAAGCACTTCCGCATCCATTGTCTGACAAAATTATCTTGTGCATCTTACGACAAGCGTAGAGTAGAGGCTGAGAATGTGGACTCTGTAGACAGATGGGAAGAACACTTACCATGTGTGGCCTTGGGCAAGACCCTTTGGTTTCCACAACTGAAAAATAAACATAAAAACCGTACCTAATTCATGGGGTCGTTATGAGAGGATTAAGTGAGTTCATATGTGCCAGGTCCTTAGATGAGGACCTGGCACAAATAAATGCTGTGTAAGTGTTAGATAAATTTCTTATTGTATACATGAAGACATTAAGACTTAGAAAGCTCTAATTTTTCTCAAAGTTACTCTACCAGCAGTGGTAGAGCAAGAACTGAAATTATATCTTTTCTCTTCAAAGCAGGGTTCTTTGTATTCCACATATACTGGAAAAGCGGTAAGTACCAAACTAAATAGCATGGTTGGGAACCAGACATAGACATGCAGGAATGATTATAAAATTTCTGAGTTAAAGGGGACTTAAAAAATCACCAATCTAATCCCCTTCCCATTCAAGAATTTTACCCGCGCCCTACCCATCTCACCAAGGAATTGACATGTAGCCGCTGAACAGCTCCAACAACAGAAGACTCACTGTCTCAGGAGGTAACCCATTCCATTTTCTGAGGATTAAAACACTCTTTTTGTCTTCTAGTTACTAACACATTACTTCTAGTTCTGTTTTAAAAGAGTAAGTCTAACTGATTCTAGGACTTTCTGTTTCATGTTTCACTTCATTTACTTCTACACATCACTCTAAATTTGATTTTAAAATAGCAAAATTATTGTATGAGAAAACAGGTGGCACCATTTGAAATACCTCAAAAGGAAATTCAACAAGATTACAATCTCTTATCTTTCAGCGTACGTAGTTAATTCATTACATCTGAGATAATATTTCAAAACTTATTGCTGTTCTTGTAAAGAATCCATATGATCTCCAATTAAAGTATCCTGTTTTTTAAAAAGCTATTAAAAACAAAGGCAAGTTTTCCTTTTAATTTTGAATCATCACATATTTATTAAACATTGAGCCTTTATTATATGACAAGTGCTGGAAAGAAAACTTCATAACACATGGTTCTCACCCAGTTGTGGACAGCAGTCTTTTCAGTATGGCTTGAATGGACTCTGTAAATAGATTTAGAACGGCTAGATTTTGTTGGCAGGGAAAGTTACTAGGATTTCCACACTGTCAAGGCAACATTGACAAGTGCCTTCAACACCGTCAAGGCAAAAGTATTTCTTGGATGAATAAATGACTGTTGATTTTGAAATGTGATCTAAAATTAAGTGACACTATTTAGATTTTTATTCAAACTTTCAAATTCTTGCTTCTTTCATTTTGTAAATTTAGAGATTTGAAAACATAAGAAACTAAAATTTTGGTGGTCATCTCATAGAAAGGGTCTTGATACAATGTGTAAAAAGGTAACAAAGGTATCTATTTTCATCTAGTTCTTACACATCTGTATCTTCTGAAATAAAAATATCCACTTTAAGTGGAGTTTTACATTTATATCTATTTGCTAGAGTATTTTTTATTTTGTATATTTTTATTCTTCCTTTAGGGTTTGAGTAGACAACTTTTTAAGTCTGATTTTAAATTATGAACTAATATGAAAATAGAGTAAAATGAATCACTTTGTGGTTAATAAATTCAATGTTCTGTTTACAGACAGATTGTTATAAAATTACTGATATATTCTCACAGAAGCAGTAAAGGTTATGTTAAATAAGTACTAAAAAAATTATACTACGTAGTGTTAATGATGTTACCTTAACATACCAGCTTCAGGGGCTGCATAATTGTTTCTGCTAACCCATAAATTTTTGAGTAACAACAAAATTATTGTGATTTTTCTTCCTAAATAATTCATACATTACAAAGCATGTATGTAACAAGGTCCATGAATCACTAAAGCATATAATGATCATATATCTAGTGACATATCTCTTTTCATAAGATGAATTCAAATAGATTTATGTATTTAGGTTAACTAAAAAATACTGAGTTTATAAGGTTCATAATTCTATCAACAGCAACAACAAAAACTTCAAATCTTCTTTAAGAAGTTGTTTCCATGATTTGCTTTTAAAACTGAAAGATTTTGTTTATCAAAATCCTTGTTTAAGCTACTTTTCATGAAGTTTTACAGCTTCTAAATTGATACTATAAACATCAAAGATAAATTAATAATATAATGGAGTAGTACAATGTTCATAAACTGTATTTAAAATGATATAAGTGCAACTAAAATAGCCATAAGCAATGCTACATAAAACCACTTACTAGTAGTAGCTGATATTCTTTATCCAGCAACTAGGATCTAAGAAAGGATATTTTCATTTACTAACACTTTACGTGCCTTACATTGGTCTTATCTTAAATAATCTTGAACCAAATGTATCCTTTTCATAATGCTACTAAAAATGATCCCAAATGAAATTTCATAAAACTAGGTTTCATAATTAAAATTTTTTAAATTCTAAGACTGCAACATACAAAATGATGTCAACATGCTTTAACTATTTTAATCTCTAATATTTTTTAACCTCCTGCAGTCATATTTTATCATACTCAACGTTGAATCCTTTACTAATTTTTAAAAATTGTTTTTAATTGTGGTAAAATACACATACATAATATTTACCATCTTAACCTTTTTTTTTTCTTCTTTTTAGAGACAAGGTCTTGCTGTGTTGCCCAGGCTGGAGTGCAGTGGCTGTTAACAGGCACAATCATGCCACATTGCAGCCTTTGAACTCTTGGGCACAAGTGATCCTCCTGCCTCAACCTCCCATTAACTGTACCATTCAATGGTTGTACGTACATTGATGTTATTCTACAACCATCAATACCATCCATCTACAGAACGTTTTGCATATTGCAGAACCCAAACTCTGTACCAATTAAACACTAATTGTGCATTGTCCTCTTTCTTTCTTTTTTTCTTTTTTTGAGATGGAGTTTCACTGTTGTTGCCCAAGCTGGAATGCAATGGCATGATCTCGGCTCACTGAAACCTCTGGCTCCCAGGTTCAAGTGATTCTTCTGCCTCAGCCTCCAGAGTAGCTGGGATTACAGGCATGTGCCACCACGCCTGGCTAATTTTTTGTATTTTTAGTAGAAATAGGGTTTCACCATGTTAGCCAGGCTGGTCTCGAACTCCTAACCTCAGGCGATCCACTCGCCTCGGCCTCCCAAAGTGTTGGGATTACAGGTGTGAGCAACTGTGCCCAGCCTGTCCTCTTCTCTTTAATAATCTTAACAGCCTTATTAAGATATAATTCCCATGCCATACACTTCTTTCATTTAAAGTGTACAATTCAGTGGTTTGCGTATAGTCAGAATTGGGCAACGATATCAGAATTGGGCAACGATATCAGAATAGGGCAACCATATCACAATCAGAATTGGGCAACCATATCACAATCAATTTTAGAACAGTTTCATCAGCAGCGAAAGAAACTCCATGCCCCTTAGTGGTGACTCCCCATTTCTCCCCAACCTCTTCAGCCCTAGGCAACCACTAATCTACTTTCTTCTCTGTAGATTTGCCTATTCTGAACACTTCATATAAATGGAATTTTATGAGATCTTTTATGACTGGCTTATTTCACTTAGTGTAATATTTTTAAGCTTCATCATTGCTATAGCTTGTATCAGTATTTCATCCCTTTTTTGAATGAGTAATATTTCATTGTGTCACTGTGCTACGTTATCTGTTCATCAACTGATGAATATTTTTGTTTCCACTTTTTGCTAGTAAGAATAATGCTGATATGAACAATCGTGTACAAGTTTTTGTGTGGACATATGTTTTCAGTTCCCTAGGGTCTATACCTAGGAGCAGAATTGCTGGGTCATATAGTAATTCCGTATTTAACATTTTGAGCAGCTGCCAAACTTTTCCAAAGCAGCTGCACCAATTTACATTTCCTCCAGCCATGCAGGAGTTTTTCACTTTCTCCACATTCTCATCCACACTTATTATTGTCTTTTTGATCACAGTCATCCTAGTGGATATGAAGTGGTATCTCGTTGTGGGTTTGCTTTGCATTTTCCTAATGATTAGTTGAACATCTTTTCATGTGCTTGTTAGCCATTTATATATCTTCTTGGAGAAATATGTGTTCAAATCAAATTTTCAATTGGGTTGTTGAGCTTTAAGAGTTATTTATATATTCTGGATATAAGTCCCTTATCAGATATATGATTTGTACATATTTTCTCCCATTCTGTGGGTTGTCTTTCATTTTCTTAATAGAGACCTTTGAAGAACAAACATTTTACATTTTGATGAAGTTGTATTTGTCTATTTTTTCTTTTGTCATCTGCCTTTATCCTTTTCTGAAATATTGTAGGTTGGTGCAAAAGTAATTGTGGTTTTGCCTTTTTTTTTTTTTTTTGAGACAGAGTCTCGCTGTGTCGCCCAGGCTGGAGTGCAGTGGCGCGATCACAGCTCACTGCAAGCTCCGCCTTCCAAGTTCACGCCATTCTCCTGCCTCAGCCTCCTGAGTAGCTGGGACTATAGGTGTCTGCCACCATGCCCGGCTAATTTTTTATTTTTATTTTTTAGTAGAGACGGGGTTTCACCGTGTTAGCCAGGATGTTCTCAATCTCCTATCCTCATGATCCGCCCACCTTGGCCTCCGAAAGTGCTGGGATTACAGGCATGAGCCACCACGACCGGCCACTTTTTTTTTTTTAATGGCCAAGCTTGTGTTTGTGGAAACTGTTGTAGCCACATTTTCATTAAAAGAGAAAAAAATTCCACATCTGATCTCCAATTTATATTAGAAAACTGTGTGGACTGTGGTCACTACTAATAACACTTCTTATTGTTGGGAAAGCCCTGGTGAAACATTTGTCAAGCACAGAAAATGATATGAAAGTGAAATATAGTAATTAAGATTTGTGTTCTATTGATTGTGTAGCTTAAGTAATTTTTCATTACTAACATAAGATTTAATAAGTAGTTAAAGATTCTGACTTGGCACTAGTTATTAGCATGTAATTGAACTAGTAAAAAAGATCAGTTAAAGCTGTGTTGATTACCACCTTATCTTTGAAAGGCGATTAAAGACCTCAATCATTGCAACAAGATTTGATCGTGCAGCCTTTATTGGACATTGATCTTTCAGCAAAGTGCAGTTACATTTTCCATTAATTTACAGTAACAGAGTTTAACTCTGATACGCTAGACTGTTGACCCAGGTGAGATGTAATGCTAAGTACTTGTTTAGGTTAAGATGCCCCCAAATCTCATTATTGTCTGAGTAACAGTAGATACTTAATCCACTAGCTTTAGGATAAGGTTTCTGTTATCTGCATTAGCTTTTCAGTGCAGTGAAACCAAGATCTTTGCCTTTTATGTCATCCCACTTATTCAAACATCATTCTTTAACAGAGTTAAAAGATATTATAGATGTTCTGTGCTTACAGTTTTGGGCGAATATAAATATAAATGACATGAAGTAAAATGTACTTTAAAAGATACACGGTTTTAATAATTACAAATGTTTCAGCTAGGCCTGGTGGCTCACGCCTGTAATCCCAGCACTTTGGGAGGCCGAGGCCGGCGGATCACCTGAGATCAGGAGTTCAACACCAGCCTGACCAACATGGTGAAACCGTCTGTACAGAAGATACAAAATTAGCCAGCGTGGTGGTGCATACCTGTAATCCCAGCTACTCAGGAGGCTGAGACAGGAGAATCGCTTGGACCTGGGAGGTGGAGGTTGCAGTGAGCCAAGGTCACACCATTGCACTCCAGCCTAGACAACAAGACTGAAACTCCTTCTCAAAAAGAAAAGTTTTAATTTTTACGGAAGTCAACGTTAGAAAAATATTAATGCCCCAAAATGTGTGGTAAACTATAACTGTTTCTACAATTTGGCATTTTAGGACTAAGAAAATAGAGATTTTTGTATTAGCAGCCTCTCTCACGCTCCCAAATAGGTTACTGCATCTTTATAGTGGCTCACAACTTAACAGGAACTAAGAATTTTGCCTAGGAATTTGCCTAGAAATTTATTCCAATACATGATAATTCATTTGTATAGAAATAACAATAGAAGAGATGCAAGGTTTTGTACTAAAAGTACACCTTTATTAAAACAGTTTTGGTTGAAGGCAAAAATCCTATCAAAGAAATATGACAGAAAAGCTAATCAGTGGTTTCACCAATTAAGAAAACTACTGATATGCAGAAGAGAAGGGCCTCTTCAGCTCCCCACATGCCACTTCAGGGTTAGTGGGCATGTGCCATCAATGCATCTCTCCTTCTCTCTCCATCACCTTATTTTTGAAAGTTTTTAATTAATGAAGTCCTTTAAGTATAAAGGAGCAGAAGAATGTGGATTATAAAAACAGAGCTTTTGCAGAGACAAAAGTAAAATTGATGTACATTTTCGGGTAGAAATGTCTCGTTTCGTTCTTCTCAGATTACAGGTGGAAAAACTAAGACACAAAGGAGGAGAGTTATTAGCCTGAGGTCAAAAAGTAAGACAGCACCAATACTAAAAATAGACTCAGTCTCCTGAGTTACACATTTATACTTTCTCCCTTTCAGGCCATAATACTTTGGTGTAATATGCAGCTTTAAAGAAAAAACTTAAACCATTGCTGTTCAATGGGAAGTATTGTTTTCAGACTAAAAGTTTACAAGACTTAATAAATCCAATGAATGATATTTAAATTTTTAAACCACCCCTTTACCCATTGTTGAGTTCATCCTTCACCATGATCAACTCCGTAAGAGCAAGAGGTCTATTGATTTTCATGTAATACAAGAAAATATTACATTTACTTAATTGTTACACAGTGAGCACATCAGACAAGAAATCAAGGCCCTGTTTAATGCTGCAAGCAGCAGAGAATTACAGAGATCAATAGGGTAGTTTGTCAAAGATGTTCTCCAAGGACACTTACCTATCACATATGGGCAAGAAGTCACACTGACTATAGCTATTGAAAAACAGGTAAGCAGAGTCAGCAGTACAAATTATCAGAAATCAAACAGGCCAGTGTGAAAAGAGGTGCAACTCTACTGAAAAGCTGTATTTGTAGTCTGGTAATTAAAAACCATTTTATCAGCCTTGTGTTGGGACCAAACCTTTACAGCCAGTATTGACAAGACCAGCAGCAATGAATGAGCGGTATTTGACTTAAAACTTATGAGCTATAGTTATTTAACTTTGCCCATTACAGAGGAAATCAGTTCTAGCCTTCCCTGCAAAATGCTAAGTCAGTTGTTTTATTATTAATGAAGCTTAATGTAACACTATCTCCTTTGTGTAAGCCATTCATTTAACTAGTGTCAAGTATATTCTTCTGGACTAAATATATTGGCGTAAGTACTTCTTTGATTAAAGTGTTACTTAGAATTGCTTTTAGACAAGTGAACACTACATATATTTGAAGAACAGTTCACTCTGTAGATCATTTAAAATGACTACCTTTAACGAAGCTAGTTTGTATTACTTCATTATTCTGGTGCCTTCACCTCAGCCACTTCCACTCACTTTCTCTACTGACTTGACATAAGCATCCAAATGTTGAATTTTATAAAATGTTTTGCTACAAAAATGTGTAAGTGTTGCAGAGTATCAGCAACACATTAACATAAAATGATATATAATGTATGTTTGTAATTATGGGAGAGATCATAAATCTTAAACACCCATTGGTTTAGAAATTAAATAGTTCTACTTAGTTCTCCCTAAATTACTCCAATGTCTGAAATTTACCATTCATCTGGGTATTTTGTGACTACCCCAAGGATACATTTTTTAAATGACTTGGCTTTCAAAAATGCAATTAATAAAATTCAAATGCAAAAGTGCCATCAGGTCTTTAAAATTTCAGCCCACTCCCTATTGCCAATAAGTCTATGGATATGTACCATTTCAGTTAATTGCTTTTATAAACAGTTACCAAATTTATTTTTCTGCATCTTTCTAGAAGACCTTAATTGTTCTTACAGCTTTATAGGAAAGCTGTTTTAACTTTTAATAAGTGAGTTTCATTCACCTTGCTACACTTATATTAACCAGTTATTATTACATTTTACAAACGATATGGTTTTGGACTCTTAAAGCAAAAAGAAGTTTCAACATTACACTCTAACCCCTCCTCCAGGTAAATGGCACAAGGCCTTTAAAACGTTTCTATTTACAATCCCGGCAGCTGAATGGTTTAGACTTGAGATTACAATTAGATTCTCATCAATTTTGGATTTGCCAATGATGTAATATTTCCATCATACATCCTAATGTCTTCTACTTCTTTTTCCATTGTTACATAAAAGATTTTCCCCCCTTCTCTTTTGTGTGGGCATCTATATTTTCTCTTCAGAGTTGATTTAAATTGTTAATTAACTATAGAATCTATTACATTGTAATCATTTTTTATCTGTAGGTTAACCTAGTTCTAGGGAAAAAATGGTGTGAAGCTTCATGTGTTTGTAGTTCACATCAGCTAAACAGAGTATGTAATATATAACGATGTATAAAAAGCTTCACCTCTTGAGGGCAATGATTCATCTTAAAGAAGCAGATACTGTAGAAAGAAAAAAGTATTTGCAAAAGTTTTATTTTAAAGGATCAAAAATAAATACTGCACATATACACAGAGAAAATCCACTGATATTTATGTTCTTCGACGCACACTTTCAATACATGGCACCTTCATCTTCTTTATTGAGAAAATAAACTGTTATGGGTCCATAACTGGTATGCACAGTCTCTGTGACTCTGGCAAATAACCAGGAGCCAAGTCCATATAATAAAGTTGGAATACCTAGAAAACAAACGAATATGTATAAACATCAATGCTTATTAATCATGCAAGTTACTGATCACGTATAACACTCTTCAGCAATGTTAACAAATTACAATGTGATAAAATATAAAAATATTACTCAACATTGACTCTGATTATCTAAGAGCTCAATTTCATCAACGTGGCACATGATGGCAATCACGTGAGTCCAGAGGTTTTCACACTATAGACAAGGCGGGTATAAATGTTAATTCGAGTACTTCATAAATTCATTACCCTCAAATAATCATGAAGTAATGCTATATTCTTTTCATAAATAAGAAAATGGAGAAGAATACTCATTAATTTAGTTGTAGATGCTCCTGATTATTAGCCTTGAGCTAAAATTACTAAGTTAACACTACTGTTTGTTTGTTTGTTTGTTTTTTTGTGAGATGGAGTCTCACTCTGTTGGCAGGTTGGAGTGCAGTGGTGCGATCTCGGCTCGCTGCCACCTCCGCCTCCTGGGTTCAAGCGATTCTCCTGCCTCAGCCTACTGAGTAGCTGGGACTACAGGCGCGCGCCACCACGCTCAGATAATTTTTGTACTTTTTTAGTAGAGATGGGGTTTCACCATGTTGGCCAGGATGGTCTCGATCTCTTGACCTTGTGATCCTGGGCCTAGGCCTCCGAAAGTGCTGGGATTACAGGTGTGAGCCACGCACCCGGCCAACATTACTGTTCTTTAAGTTAGTAGTAACACTAATGGTTGAAGTAATTTTTGTACAACTTAAAAGAAGCTGGGTCAAAGAGCTGTCTTTAAAATCTAAGGCAAAACCTAACTCCAAGTAAGATTTCAGTACAACAGGCATGAGAAAAAAAACTATTATTAGCATTTTTTCAATTGATCTGAAAACAACCTCGTTTCAACCAATTTGAAATAGATATATAGTAGACTCCAACATGTGTTTCTTCTTTGGAATTGATAAGATTTTGCTGCTTTATTTGAGATTAGTTGCCATTTGTGATACATGAAACTAAACACACTATCCAGAGATATGTATTAAGCACTCACATGCATATAAGACTGTTGGCACAAAACAAACTTCAACAATTCCTATCTTTTTAAATGTACTTATTTAAAATCAATGATTACTAACATATTAAAAACATATGTAATAAAACCATAGGCACATGAATCAATAACAAATACTGTATGCTCTGGACAAGCACTAATTTTATGCTCTTATGTGGGAAATGGGCAGAAAGTGACACTTAAAAAGGATAGCTGTACATTTGGAAAATCACTTTCTTTCTAGTAATAAAGAAAGCGGCTGGGCACTGTGGCTCACGCCTGTAATCCCAGCACTTTGGGAGGCCGAAGCAGGCGGATCACCTGAGGTTGGGAGTTCGAGACCAGCCTGACCAACATGGAGAAACCCCGTCTCTACAAAAAATACAAAATTAGCTGGGCGTGATGGCTCATGCCTATAATCCCAGCCACTCAGGAGGCTGAGGCAGGAGAATTGCTTGAGCCCAGGAGGCAGAGGTTGCACTGAGCCGAGATCACACCACTGCACTCCAGCCTGGCGACAGAGGGAGACTCCATCTCAAAAAAAAAAAAAAAAAAAAAAAGCAACACATGCTCTGGACTAATCATATTGCTAAATTTTTGTCTTATTTTTCTGCAAGAATATATTTGCTGTGTTAAGCTCTTTTTGAGTGTGTTTGCTGAACTACTTTGTGCTTACTCCCTGAAGCTTCATTCCAGCCACTGTGATGCCAGAGATTAATCAGGAGAAGCATCACATCACTAGCTGGTAATGAGGAGAAGGGGGAAAAAATGCCCATTCAGGCTGGCATCTCTCTATTTTTAGGAATATACTGGGTCACAGTTTGTCACCATCACAGGGTTCCCTGGAACTCCCATGAAACCTTTTATAGTGTATCACCTTCTTTGCCCTGATAATGTCCAAAAGAATCTCTGAATACCTCAAGGGAATGTCATAAAAAAATCCACAAAAACTAGAATAATAAAGCTACTTATAAATCATTTAACCACAAAGAAAAAAAAAGGCAAGTGGCTCAGGGATGGGAGGTGGAAAAAGAAGAATATGAACAAGCTAGGCAGAAATGAGAGAGAAGTATAGGGAGTAGTTGAAATAAAAAATAAATTTAAAATGCAATATCACAACTTCAAAGCTGAAAATCAATGGAGTGAGGAAGAAAAAAAACAGGCTCTAGAAGCAATTACTAATTTTCTAAGCATACTGAGACTAAAATACATAAAATAGGCCTCTTAAACCAAGGCTAAGTATATAAATTTAAGGAATACCTGGTGACACTGACAATTTTGTTTTATAGTATTTATCATAGTTTTCAGTTAACATATTGATTTAAAAAATTCATACTTTTGAAAAATCACAAATACAGAAATAAACGGTCAATATCTTTTCAGCTAAAATCAAGGGCTGATCAAAGATTACTAGCTTAATAACTATATTATGTCTTATTAAAAAATAACCAGCAACCATTAGCAGTGATGCTGTTTGACAGGAGATGGAGTTATGATCTGAGTCAGAAATTCTGTCATTTTTTTCCCCTTGCTGTCTGTTTAATGCAGTCAGACTAATACTCGAAATGGGAAGGTTTGCCACCTATATAACCTATACATTACAAAATCTTTGTAGCACATATGCTTTGAAGTCTATAAGATTCTATGAAAAATTCAATTTTTTCTGAAAAATTAAATTTATATCTGAAACATATAACATCAAAAGAACCTCAAAATCAGTTCTTTGCATAATAATTCACTTTGAGTCAGCTGAACAGTAGGTAAACCACTGTCAAATTAAGCACTTTAAAAAATTAGAATTCCTCAGTAAATCTCATTCATTCCAATGGTAAGTTGCTTTTCTTAAATCTCAATCTACTTCTCAGCAGGATACTTAGACTGGTAAACCATCAGTAAAATGTCAGCTTCCATTGAAGGGAAGACGGAGGAGAAAAGGAGCAAATGCGTAAACAGAAATCTTTATTATTTACAAAATGGAAAAATGAATTTGGAAGGGAAGAAGAGGAACAAAATCCTAAGTATAATATTAATAGGATATGTACTTGATCATCCAGAGAGACGATTGTACCTCACAGAATAGGAAAGGACCTATTATCTAATTCACATCCCCTCTACCTTCAGACAAAAATTAAAAATAAACGTTACCAGAGGTGTTCACCACTTTAAAATATTTTTTAATTCCCTTTATCAGTATATCCCAATTTGTATTAAAGCATGCATGAGCAAAAAGTTGTCCTTTTTGCTTAACTTAGAACTCTTACTCCCATTTTAGCAGGATTTTTAGAATGTCCAAAAGACCATACAGACCATTAAATCACTCTCCCACATTAAAAAATAAAACAAAACAAAAACACTACAACTGTTGTTTCTTTCAACTTTAAAAAGTTTTACTTTTCTATGTGTGGAATGTTCTGAGTATCCACTTTTTTTGGATGTCTTAATATCTAAATCTAAAAGAGAGGCCCCTAATCATTAAGGTGCTCTTAAACAAAATGTCAACACTAAAAATGTGACTTTAAAGGAAAAAAAGGCATTTGGCTCATGGTTTACCAATAACTCTCCCGTTATGCTTTTCCTAACCTATTATTCTTTAGGGAAGAATGATTTCTTGCTTATGAAAAATGCTAAAATAAACTTATACTTCTCGAATCTAGTTAACACTCCAGTCTTTCCAAATAATTTCGAATTGAATTTCCTAAGTCACCTCACCCTTCAACTTCAACCAACCTCCAAAGTAGTGGGCATGCTCTATACAGTCCATCAGCCAAATAATGAGGCATTTTTAAAGGATAACACGTTGCTAAACAATTTTCTCCTTACAGGACAGTCCAGTGGAGTAACGGCTCAAAAAGCCCACGACTGACATATGTGTTATTATAAGCACAAATACACAGACTATTTTTAACCTTAATGGACGATCAGATTATGTAATAGTATTAGTAGTACGGCTGCACAGGGTTTAGTTTTAATCCTGGCTTTAAAAACCTGGCTGGGTAACATGGTTCATTCAGCTCCATGGCTAGATTTTGAATCACTGAAATCTAGATTGATTTTATACCAGCTATTAGTAAGTTCAAAACATCTTGAGGCCTTCTGTTTTCCCCTGACCTATAAAAGATACACCCATGTCCATGTTCGTACCTCTTCTGTCATTAAACCAAAAGAAAATAAACACCTAATGACAGTAAACATCCTCAGGGCGTCTCCATGAAAACATACAAATATTAAAGATCTTTAAAAATCTTTTAGGCCTAGCACCTCAGGAAGCTGTTATGTCTGGTGAAAACCTTTGGTGCTTTTAGTAAAACGAACTTGCCGGGAATTCATACAAAGAAAACAAAAGAAACTTAAGAGACTAGTTCCAGTTATTGCAACATAAACTCAGCTGCAAAGTGATGTTCACGGGAATGAGTCCTGCCATGCAGTAGGACGGGTGTCAACTTCAGAGCCACTTTCTAGGGGGCGTTTCCTGACGCCCCCTGGCTTACTGCCCAGGCCAGGGGTCTTCTCTGGTTAACACGGGCAGTCAGGAGGGCGACCCGCCCCTCCCTAGGCCCGAGGACGCGCCCGCAGCAGGCGAACGGCTTCGGGAGCCAGGAGCTCAGCAAGCTGGGGACCCCCTGGGCGAGGAGTACAAAGGACCCCAGGCGAAGCCGGCGCCGGGAGGCAGAGCTGACCCCCGCGGGACTCTACCGGCCTGCGAGCGTTCGTCACGTGCTCGGTGGCTGAGGGGCAGTCCCGGCCGGGCGGGCTTCACCGCGTGGGCGCGGCAGTCGCCACTCACCGAGGTTGACGACCTTGAGCGCCGTGAAGAAGCGGTTCTGCCGGGCCAGGTCCTGCCAGGGAGCCTTGGAGCAGTGGTACTTGATGAAGGGGAAGCAGCCGGTGCGCAGGACGTGGTAGTTGGCGCCCTGCACCGGCCAGTTGAAGTGCGAGAGGCCGAACTGGTCGTTGCGGACGGCGCTGTAGGGCACGCAGAAGGAGGTCCAGTGCGGCAGGCGCCGCTGCAGCAGATGCCGCGTCAGCACCTCCGAGGCGCTGGGCTTGGGGCGGGCGGCGGCGCGCGAGGCCCACGGCCTACACAGCAGCAGGCGGAGCGCGACCTCGTGGGCCCTCCGCAGGGCCTCCATGGCCCGCCGCGCCGGGGACGCAGGCGGGTGTCCGCAGCCGCCGGCGCGCAAGCGCGCCCCCGGGCGAGCGGCGGGAAGGCCAACCGGCGCCGCGCGGGTGCCCGAGAGCCCCCGGGGTGCGGCGGCGCGTGCGCACAGCGGCCCCGCGGCCTCCCGCTGGGGGTGGAGTCCGGGGGATGGGAAGCGTGACCTGCGCGAGGCGGAGGGTCACCTGCATCAAGGAGCTGGTTTTGAGTGGCCAGGTGTGACCTCACGCCGTCATTAGTAACTCGGGCAGGGGAGGGATTCGGGGAGGTCTCATCAATTTGGGTCTGAGGAAAATTCAGGCGGAAGACAAATAACTAACCACCTCCGCAAGGGGCAGAACTCAAACCCAAGTCTCCCTCCCACGCCCTGGGCTCCAGGGAAACCCCTGGGTGTCGTTGTTGAAACAGGACGAGGCGTGACCCCGGGTCTGCGTTGTTTGGTAAGGCCGGGGGCACTTTTGTGTGTAGGTCCTCGCTGTCGGGTTCACTGTTTAAAATTAGTCCCAGAGATTTCAAAATCAAAAGTTTATTTAAAAACCTCACGTGTCTCGGTGCAGCGTCCGAACACACAAAGGCACCTCCCTCTAACAACCTGATAGACGGACCAGGAGCCTCTTACCGACCTTTGTGGTCCTCAGTCACCCATTACCAATCCATTACTTTTGGAAAACCTTTGCTCAAACTTCGCGGCCTCTTGAGGCAGTAACTTACAGACAAAACTGCTTTTAAAAAAGCATTTCCTCTTTTGTCCTAAACTCAGTTTGGAGAGGCCATACATAAACAAGATGATGTGTCTGAAACCACCTTATGTAAATGAGGTACAGTAATTACGCGTTAAGAATCATATAACAATTACTATCGTGGCTAAAAACTCAAGGGGGATGTAGGATAGTATGGCGAAATTTTATATTCCCCAGTTTTTTGTTTTGTTTTGTTTTTTTGAGACGGAGTCTCACTCTGTTGCCCAGGCTGGAGTGCAGTGGTGCAATCTCAGCTCACTGCAACCTCTGCCTCCCAGGTTCAAGTGATTTTCCTGCCTCAGCCTCCCGAGTGGCTGGGATTACAGGCGTGCACCACCACGCCTGGCTAATTTTTGTATTTTTAATAGAGACGGGGTTTCACCATGTTGGCCAGGCTGGTCTCAAACTCCTGACCTCGTGATCCACCCGCCTCGGCCTCCCAAAGTGCTGGGATTACAGGCGTGAGCCACTGCACCAGGCCTATTCCCCAGTTTTTATTGAAGATTGAGCACCCACCAACATATGCCGAATCTTGAACTTTACCTTACAGAATTTGAAGTTGAACTTTACCTTACAGAATTTGAAGTTGAACTTTACCTTATAGAACTTGAACTTTATAGAATTTCTTTTTCTTTTCTTTCTTTTTTTTTTAGAAAGGATCTCACTGTTGTCTAGGCTGGAGTGCAGCGGCTCGATCTCGGCTCACTGCAACTTCCGCCTCCTGGGCTCAAGAGATCCTCCCACCCTCAGCCTCCCAAGTAGCTGGGACTGCAGGTGTGTGCCACCTACACTCGGCTGCTTTTTTTGGTATTTTTTGTAGAGGTGGAATTTTGCCATGTTGCCCAGGCTGGTCTTGAACACTTGGGCTCAAGTGATCCGCCCGCCTCGGCCTCCCAAAGTGGTGGGATTACAGGTGTGAGCTTCTGCACCTGACCAAATTAAATTTTGAAAAAGAGTGGAGTCCTTTTTTCAGACGAAATCTGTTGAAGATCCCCAACATATAAAGTTGGTTAAAACTTATGCTTTAGGCCGGGCACGGTGGCTCACGCCTGTAATCCCAGCACTTTGGGAGGCCGAGGCGAGTGGATCATCTGAGGTCAGGAGTCCGAGACCAGCCTGGCCAACATGGCGAAACCCTGTGTCTGCTAAAAATACAAAAATTAGCCGGGCGTGGTGGCACATGCCTGTAGTCCCAGCTACTCGGGAGGCTGAGGCAGGAGAATCACTTAAACCCAGGAGGCAGAGGTTGCAGTGAGCTGAGATCGTGCCACTGCACTCCAGCCTGGGCGACAGCGAGACTCCGTCTCAAAAAAAACAAAAACAAAAACAAACAAAAAAATAACTTATGCTTTATTACTAAGCATAAGTTCAAACTTTTTTTAACTTTTTATTTTACTTACTTTTTAGGCGTGGGTTCTCACTATGTTGCTTAAGCTGGTCTAGAACTCAAGCCAGTCTCTCACTTCAGCCTCTTGAGTCGTTGGGATTACAGGAGCCACCATGTCCAACTGTAAGTTCAAATTTTTTATATTAACTTTATAGATAAAAAACAAAACAATGAAACTTCAGTGTGTTGTTGTCTTGGGTTTTCTTTTGTTTTGAGCAGAAAGGGGATTCATTGGAGGAAAATTAGGTAGCCCGAATAGTAAACAAGAAGTCTAGAGAACCAGGCTCAGAAAATGGGAAGGAACGAGGAGAGTCCGAACAGCAAAGACATAGATAAGACCAAAGGAACTAGTCTGGCGAGCATGCCATTGCCGGCCCCACTGCCACTGTACTCTTGATCCTGTTGCTTGCAAAATGTTGAAGCTGGGGGTTGTGGTTGTGAAAGTGGATCCTTTGAATTGAGTCGTTCTTATTCCCAGCTATAACAGTGGAAAAGCCAGGGGGAGAAAGCACTCAGGACATATGACATTACTTTAGAAATGTAGTTCTCGGCCGGGTCCAGTGACTCACGCCTGTAATCCTAGCACTTTGGGAGGCCGAGGCGGGCGGATCACGAGGTCAGGAGATCAAGACCATCCTGGCTAACACGGTGAAACCCCGTCTCCACTAAAAATACAAAAAAAAATTAGCCAGGCGTGGTGGCGGGCGCCTGTAGTCCCAGCTACTCGGGAGGCCGAGGCAGGAGAATGGCATGAACCCGGGAGGCAGAGCTTGCAGTGAGCCAAGATGGCGCCACTGCACTCTAGCCTGGGCGACAGAGTGAAACTCTCTCAAAAAAAAAAAAAAAAAAAAAAAAAAAAAAAAAAGAAATGTGATTCTCTGCAAGACCCCCTGCTGAAACTGCCTGTTGTGACCTGAGACCAGTTTTATCTGTAACTGCTGAGATAACTTGCTGCAACTCCAGGACTAATTCTTCCCACTGCCATCCCTCACCTATTGGAGCTTGCCAGCCCCTTTGAACCTTACTAGTGCCAGTGAACTTTCTCAAAGAGCACTATGTGGCCGGGCGCGGTGGCTCACGCCTGTAATCCCAGCACTTTGGGAGGCCGAGGCGGGTGGATCACGAGGTCAGGAGATCGAGACCATCCTGGCTAACATGGTGAAACCCCGTCTCTACTAAAAATACAAAAAATTAGCCGGGCGTGGTGGCGGGCGCCTGTAGTCCAAGCTACTCGGGAGGCTGAGGCAGGAGAATGGCGTGAACCCGGGAGGCGGAGCTTGCAGTGAGCTGAGATTGCGCCACTGCACTCCAGCCTGGGCGACAGAGCCAGACTCCGTCTCAAAAAAAAAAAAAAAAAAAAAAAAAAAAAAGAGCACTATGTAACATTTTTCTGTTTTATAAAAGCTCCAACCTTCTCTTTGCTCTTCAGACATATTGAAGACCACCTGGTCTGTGTGTATATACCAAATTGCAATTTTTTTTCCGCAAAAAGGTGTTAAATTTAGAGATTAATCTCTATATCTTTATTTTAACTTCAACATAGTTGCAGTTACAGCAGACTCAGTATCCAGTTTATTTCTGCATCTTCTGTTTTGGTTGTATACTATCAAGAAAATTCCGATTTCTTCAGAGAATTAGATACAAATAAGAGTGGTTTTTAAATTATGCACCTTGAAATCTGGCCATGTGCTTCAATTACAAAAAGGGCAGCAGGAGATTAATTATGAGATCTACACTGAAATGACTTAACCTAAAATTAATGTGTGGGCAGTTTGCAATATGTTAAATTTTGGCATTATCTCTCTTTTGGCAATATAAAAATCTTTTTAAAAAAAACATGACATTTGAATTGAACGTGTGCAGAACCCCTGAAGTATGTCTGAGAAACCCTAGGTTCTGTAGCATATGAGATGAAAACCACTGACAAAGAGAACCAGATATTACATATGTTCACTGCATTTTCACATCAAGAAGGCTTGGGAAAAGGGCTAGCAAACTGAAGGACTTCTGTTGGGAGCAGCTCTCTTGGCTAGACCTCGTCAGCAGTGAGGGTTTCTCTTAACCTGAGGCTCTTTCACTATCTCCCTTTCTTTTCTCTTCTAAGGTAGAAAGTTCCCCCAAAGAGAGATGAAAATGGTGGGCCACACCCCATATTTAAGAGTGTTTGAATGAAACATTCCCCTACCTAAAGATACAGAGATGGAGAAAATAACATCTCTTCTGACTTTAAGATTATATGGTGCCACTTCCATAACTGAAATAAGATAATTTCTCAAAACAACAACAAAAACCAACCCGCAACTCAGATCATATGCTTGATTTTCTTTTCAGTTCCAATTCTTCATGGCTGTGAAACAAAGAGGCCTAGGGATGTGTGCGAAGGTTGGCACTCAAAAGACTAAGTCGATGTTTTTTAAAAAATTGTATCCTATAATTAAGAAAGCATTAAATACATTTTTCCACATAGCATAGAGAAATGGCATATCTCTTAGAAGGAACCCCTTAAAATGATTATAAAGACCGATACTGTGTACAGCATTTAGCATGTGCACAAATACTTCATGCTGCTCCTAGAAGGGACTTTGCACTCCTGTTTTTGTTTTAAAGGCATGTAGAACATTGTAGGTGCTTAGAACATATTAAAAATGAATTTTAGGCCGGGCGTGGTGGCACTTGCCTGTAATCCCAGCACTTTGGGAGGCCGAGGCAGACAGATCACCTGAGGTTGGGAATTTGAGACCAGACTGACAAACATGGAAAAACCCCATCTCTACTAAAAATACAAGATTAGCCAGGTGTGGTGGCACATGCCCGTAATCCCAGCTACTCGGGAGGCTTAGGCAGGAGAATCACTTGAACCCAGGAGGCGGAGGTTGCGGTGAGCCGAGATTGCACCGTTGCACTCCAGTCTGGGCAGCAAGAGCGAAACTCCATCTCAAAAAAAAAAGAAAAGAATTTTATAAAATTGATAAATTGGGATATATTAAAATTAAAATTTTTTATTCATCAAAAGGCATATTAAGAGAATAAAAAGGTAATTGATAGAGTGGAAGAAGTATTTGCAATACATATATCTGAGAAAGCATTTGAGTATCTAGAACACACTCATACAAATCATTAAGAAAAAGACGATTCAATAGAAAAATGAACAAATATTTTAATGGACATTTTATAAAGGAGAATAACCAGTGGTCCAATAAACAGGTGAAAAGTGCTTGATTTCAATAATTATCTGAGAAATAGAAATTAAAAACCTCAATGCAATACCATTACACACCTACTAGAATGGCTAAAGTAGAAGAGACAGAAAATACTAAGTGTTGGTTAGGGTTTGGAGTAATTGGAACTCTTATACATTGCTGGCCCCCATTTAGGAAAAATTTTTGACAGTGTAGTACTATATATATAATAGCTGAATATAGGCATGCCTTATGACCCAGGCATAACACACCTAGGTCTGTATTGGTATTTGTCTGCTTGGGCTGCCATAACAAAATACCACAGATTGGGTAGCTTAACAGAAATTTATTTCTCGCAGTTCTGGAGGCTAGGAAGTCCAAGATCAAGGTGCTGGCCAGTTGGGTTCCTAATGAGGGTTCTGTTCCTGGCTTGTACATGGCTGCTTTCTCACTGTGTCCTTGCATGGTGGAGAGAGAGCTCTGCTGTCTCTTCCTATTTATTTATTTATTTATTTATGGTTTTGAGACAGAGTCTCATTCTGTTCGCCCTGGCGTGCAGTGGCACCATCATAGCTCACTGCTATGGAACTTCTAAGATTCTCCTACCTCACACTCCTGAGTAGCTGGGACTACAGGCACACACTACCATGCTCAGCTATTTTTATTTTTTTATTTTTTTTGTGGAGATGGGGGTCTCACTATGTTTCATTTATATGTGGTGTAAAAGCAGGCAAAAACTCATCTATGCTGTTAGTGTTAGAAGGCAAGACAGTGATTAGTTACCCTTAGCGGAGTGGGGGTAGGGGGAAGCCCATGATTAGAAGGAACATGAGGACTTGATCCTTTCTTGATCTGGATCCTGGTTGAATGAGTGTATTCACTTTGTGAAATTATTTTAACTGTGCACATTTGATATGTGTATCTTTCTCTTTCTTTCCTCCTTTCTTTTTCTTTTCTTTTCTCTTCTTTTTTCTTTTTCTCTTTTGAGGCAGGATTTTGCTGTGTCACCCAGGCTGGAGTGCCATGGCATGATCATGGCTCACTGCAGCCTCTACCTCCCAGGCTCAAGAGCTCCTCCCAGCTCAGCCTCCCAAGTAGCTGGGACTACAGACCCATACCACTATGCCCAGCTAATTTTTTGTATTTTGTATTTTTTGTAGAGACATGGTCTCACTTTGTTTTGCAGGCTGATCTTGAACTCCTGGGCTCAAGCGATCCTCCCACCTCGGCCTCCCAATGTGTTGGGATTACAGGCGTGAGTTGCGGCGCCCAGCTGATATGTATACTTTTCTATAGGTATATTACACTTCAATAAAAAGTTTGAAACAGAAAATGAGTTCTACAGGTAGTACTGTATATTAACACATCCTATTGTTAGTGTTCATTAAGTATCTGCAGAGAACATGTCACTGTGGACTTGACCCAGATCTGATCCTGTACATGTACCGAATAGTTATTCTCATGTTGCTTTTCTGATCTTACTGTGAGATCCTGATTTACTCATATATTTCTAAGTGTGATTTAAAACAGAGTAGAGTAGGGATGTAGTATTCAACTCACTGCTATTCCCAGAGGGAGAAGTATAGGACAGTTACTGGGTGCCTATGTCAGCATGTTGGTAAAAGATAAAGGAACTATGAAAAAGAGATAGAAATGTTTACATTTAGGATTTTATTTTAAATTTCTACTTTGAGGCCTAAGGACCTTTGGTTCCAGGAAAGAAGGACCATGGAGAGGATGCTGTCCCATTCATATTCCAGCATGCTTTAGAACTTAAAAATAGATACTCACAGGAGCCACAGACATGGGTTTTCTAGAAACCCAAATCTGCTTAATGGCTCAGTGCCCTCTAAGCCATGCTCAGCACCAGAAGAGATGGCTTGAGAGACCCTTGCAGCTGGATGAACGTTCATTAATTCTCCCCCCTCCCACCAGTGGCAAATGCCACTCACTGCTCCGCTCCTGTATCCTTGTGTTGCCCTGGCAAAGACAATATACATTGGCTTTATGCAAAATTATCCTCATGGAAGTACTGAGTTATGGCAGAAGTCATTAGGAAAGGAAGGAGCTGCTGTATTCTTATCTAGATCTTCTTGAGTCCTTCTGTGGAACTGATTGATGTTCTGAAAACCCCCAAGGAGCAGGCTGGCAGCTCGGGCTGCTGTTACAGAGTGGCAAGAAGAATTACTCTAGTAAAGCACTTCACTGTTAACATAGTGGGTACAGACTTCATCCAAAAGCATCTTGTATCTCAACTACTGTCAGTGTCTGTCTTCACTGGAATGTAGACTTCCTAAGGCCAGGGATATATGTCTGTTTTATTAACTTTTGTGATCCCAGCACCTAAAACAGTACTTGGCATATGGAAGGCACTCTACTTGTTGAATAAATGAGGGGTATGGGGGAAAGTGGGTAAAGTGAATACAATTAGTACATTTGAAGGAGAAAGGAAATTACAATATGTAGGGTCAGTGGTTTTAACTAAAATTTTAATTTTGATCGTTGGAGAAATTAAACTACAGAATAGGTAAAAAACGTATCCAAGGTCATATATCGGAATCAAGACTAAAAATCCTGTCCTCCTGGCTTTCAGTGTGCTTTTTGTTAGGAAACAGTTCTACTCCTGAAGCTGTCCTCTTAGGTTTAGCAAGAGTTCTGGACAGAAATAGAGTTACAATTAAGCATTAATCAGGCTGCTCTTTGGCCCACTTCCTTGTGACTGAAAGTCACACAGCACTATGTACTGACCACTTGCATCCCCACTGTTCCCATAGATGGGATTTCTGACTTCAGAATCATAAGGCTTTTCTTTAAGAATTGCTTAAGATGTTTTTCAGATCTCAAATTCCAGTGAAACAGCTGACACCAACCAGTTTGAACCTCCACAGAGGAACGGAATCACCATGAGAATCCACTTTCTTCATCTCTCTGTCTCATGGCTTCGCCCTGCACTCTTTGACCAATCAATGTTCTCCACACTTTGATCTGCCCTAAAACCCTTAAAAACCCAGCCCAGCCCCGAACTCCTAGGTGAGACAAATTTGAGATTTCCTCCCATCTCATTCTTTCTCTGCTACACCCTGGTGTCTTGGTATATTACCTTGCTGTGCACATCAGGCAGTGAAACAGTTATGGTTATATTCCCATCTCCTGCTGTGAGTGCTGATACTCTGGAATCTGGAGGCAAGGAAACATATTCGTGACTTTTTTTTTTCTTTTTCTTTTTTGAGTTAGGGTCTTGCTCTGTCACCCAGGCTGGAGTTCAGTGGCGCGATCTCAACTCACTGCAGCCTCAATCTCCTAGACTCAGATGATCCTCCCACCTCAGCCTCCTGAGTAGCTGGGACTACAGGCACATGCCACCACACCCAGCTACGTTTTTTATTTTTTGTAGAGATGGAATTTCCATATGTTGCCCATGCTAGTCTTGAACTCCTGGGCTCAAGTGATCCTCCTGCCTCCCAAGATGCTGAGATTTTGGGCGTGGGCCACCCTGCCCAGCCTATATTTGTGACTTTTAAAACCTGATAATGACATATGCTGATAGTAACAGTCCATTTTATGGGCATGTTTCCAATATCACAAATCCTCATATGTTGGGGGAAGTATTGTGGAAGTATTTGAAAACATAGCCAAATAAATTCACCTTATCACATGGGTCGTAGTTATGATTCCATCTTCATAAAGTGAGCCTTGTTTTATGAACAGATACATTCATGAAAAGCATGTGACATTTTGGTAACATGAATAATATTTTCACATCTAATCCTAAAGACGTTTTGGCTTCATTGCTGATCTTCAATGACAGTGGCTCTTAGCCCTTTAGGTTTAAGTGTCTCTGCCCCCTCCCATACCTCATCTCACTGTCAAGTAGTTAATGATCTATAAACAAATACTGAAATGCCCTAAGGGGGCCCTCCATTTAAACAGTCGTTGAATCATGCGATAATGGAAATACAGTAGTCCACCAGCTGATTTATGATTTGTCAGTTTAGGTTTTTGAAGTGAAGTTCCACTGGTATTTTCAGATGGTGGAGGTTTTTAATTTACTGCACAATAACACTAGACTTTCTCTAATTTTTTTGTTTCAGGAGAAAACTTTCAAAAACGTTAACCTGCCTTTGCAGCTTCCATTGTGTGAAATACCACTCTGTGTGTGCACATTTCAGTTTCTTAAGCAAAAAGTAGCTACAGAGGGTATTAATCTCCATGTAATGATATCTGCCAGTTTCTGGGTGTTTATGTTATTCTGGGTGCTTTATACCTACTGTCTCATTTAAACAACACTCAAAGCAAAGTTTCATTTTCTTCATTTTCAGGCTGAGGAAATGAAATGTCAGAGGTCGGAGAGGGTAATGTGGTTATTCACAGTCACAAAGCAGGCAGGTGGTGGAGCTGGGATTTGAACCTGTAAGAGCTGGACTCAAAAACCCATGCTTTGAACACAAAGACTCAGGAAATAGCATTCTAGACCCAAAATACAACCCTCTTAACCAGAAAGCTGTCTGGCTGAAAGGAAATTTGGGGGCATGCATGATGACTCAAAAAGAATGACTTTTTTTTTTTTTTGAGATGGAGTTTCACTCTTGTCCAGGCTGGAGTGCAATGGCACAATTTCGGCTCACTGTAACCTCCACCTCCCAGGTTCAAGCAGTTCTCCTGTGTCAGCCTCTGGAGTAGATGATTACAGGCATGTGCCACTGCACTCAGCTAATTTATGTATTTTTACGTATTTTTAGTAGAGATGGGGTTTCACCATGTTGGTCAGGCTGGTCTCAAACTCCTGACCTGAGGTGATCCACCCACCTGGGGCTCCCAAAGTGCTGGGATTACAGGCGTGAGCCACTGCACCCGGTCAAAAGAGTGACTTTCAAAACTAGATTACTTTTAAAAATTGATGTAAAACAACTATTTCTATGTATATTGAAAAGTACTTTTAGATTATCTTTAAAATGGAAAGCCATGTGCTAATAAGTTTGGACACCCCCAACAAAGGTCCCAAATGTAAGTAAATTATCACGCTCTAAAACTTGGGTTTGATTTGGGGAACCTGAGGAAAGCATATATGCGGATTCTTTGGACTGTTTTTACAACTTTTCTATAAGCCTAAAATTTTATTCAAACAAAAATGTTTAGTTTTAAAAGTTAGGTTTTAACTTAGAGAGCATCTGGCTGCAACTGGGGTGGGTATGAGTAATGCTGCTGCTATGGATAATATGCACATTAGTCCAAGCCAACATCTCCATGAACCACAACTTGGGGTTCAGCTTCTTTTTTTATTTCTCATCGTTATTCCTAATAAAGCAAGATGTTAAAGCTAACTACATGGTCTATTAATTATATGAAGGTGAACTTGAGTCATATTTGTTACTGAAGATGATTAATAATTACCAGTTCTGTGCACGTTTCTGGTGCATTTCAGTAAATAAACAGGGTACATTGTTGGGTAGTAATTGATTAATTAGCACATTCATCCTACACAGCTCAATGGTCTAAGGATGCTGAGTTTGAGATATTGCTCATAATTATTACAAGAAACAAGTCTGTTTCATTTCTCAGTTTATTCTTCTGTACGCTAAGTTTTTTTTGTTTTTTTTTTTTTGCTAAATCGAATGCTTAATGGTTCAAAACCTTTTAGGTTTTCTTCAGATAAATCAACTCATGAAAAATTGCTAGTCATAATCACAGAATCTTATTTTTGTGTGAACTAGGGTGAAAACTTTTACAAGGCTAATTTTATCACGGGATCTTGCTGTTAAACTGGATCAAATACTGCAAATATAGGGCACTTCCCCACCATGCAGGAAATGCTCATTGAGCACCTATGCACAACAGGGGCACTGGAATCTCATTTGCTTCCCAACCACATCAGATAAGCTCAGGATTGCAAGTGTCATCAGATTGGCACTTTGCAGCACCAAGCAAATATACTGAGTAATCTTCAGAGAAGGATAACAGCATGCATCAGTCGCCATTTTAACTGTGCAGCAAGTTACGAATTTTATTCTAATTTATTGAGCCAGCATGCAGTGGAGAGATGGAGTAGTTGCAAGAGCTATGGACAGGGAGTCAGGAGTCTTGGGTTCTTATCTCTATTCTTTCTTGAAGAAGCCATGTGACTGTGGTCACATCACTTCCCCCTTCTCTAAGCATGGATCGCTTATCTATAAAATGAAGGCTTCAACCAGGGACTATGAGGTATGGTGAAGAGACGGGTAGACCTACCTTTGAGTCTGGACTCCCTAACACTAGTTATATTATTTCAAGGAAATTATTTAACCTGAGTTTCTGCTCTGTTTACTTGAGTTTATTATAGGATCAAACAAGATATGAAAATACTTTATAAAGTACCATATGAATATGTGTCATTAACTTTCTTAACTGGTTGATGCTAACATGATATGTATCTGGTGGATGTATCAAAATGCCCATGTACCGGTCTAACAATAGGGAATTTTTAACATCCTTTATGCCATTATTAAAATCTCACTGGGTAAGAATTTCCAGTGTATCTTGATAATTTACTGCTAAGTAAAAAACACAGTCTGTACAATATGTCTGGGATGATCCTATTTCTAAGTTTATATATGCAAAGAAAAAAGAATCTGTATAATAGAAACTCAAAATGATAAAAGAATAAATGCAATATAAAGCAAGCAACTGTTACTACTGAGAGAGAATGTTCTAGGAGATATGTACGTGTATATATGTGTGTTTATATATGTACATTTGTTTATATACATACTTTTTTTTTTCTTTTGAGATGGAGTCTCACTGTCTCCCAGGCTGGAGTGCAGTGGCGCGATCTTGGCTCACTGCAACCTCTGCCTCCCAGATTCAAGTGATCCTCCTGCCTCAGCCTCCCTAGTAACTGGGATTACAGGCATGCACCACAACACCCAGCTAATTTTGTATTTTTAGCAGAGATGGGGTTTCTCCATGTTGGCCAGGCTGGTCTGGAACTCCTGACCTCAGGTGATCCACCTGCCTTGGCCTCCCAAAGTACTGGGATTACAGGCGTGAGCCACTGTACCTGGCCAACATACATATATCTTTAAATTTACAATCCGTTGAGTGAGACAGATAATTAAGTAACATATCTATTATGTGATATTACATAATACCACACATTGTTAATTGGCTTTGAAGAAAAATAAAGCAGAGTAAGAGAATAGAGAGTAATGGTGCTACTACTTTATGAGGGTGGTCAGGGAGGCCCCCCTGCTGTAGTGAGAGCTGGGCAGAGACCAGAATGCAGCAAGTGAGTGAGCCAGGCAAGCTGCGGAGGGAAGAGTGTCCCAGGGAGAGGGAATGGCAAACACAGAGGACCTAGGCAGGAATCATGGCAGATACACTCCAAAACCTTGACAGTGGTTATCTCCAGGTGGTGGAATAAAAATTGATTTAATTTTTTTTCTTATGCTTTCCTGTTTTACAAAGTTTATTTTTTATTTTTTATTTTTTATGTGTTTTTGAAGAAGCTATGTTACACTATTTGTTTTCTGGAATGAGGGTATGTTTCCATAATTAGAAAAATAAAAAACTCTACAGGCATCCTGAAAGACAAGGTCATCTTAAGAAGAATGTTTATGAGTATTTTTGAAAGCTTATGTCATCTATAAGTTTTTGTTTTCATGTGTTAGTGCCAAGATCCTATGAGCCGTAGTGAGAATAAAAGGAGCAGACAGGTTTCCGCCTTGGCGATGAAGTTCAAAGAAGTGTTTACACATAAGTTTTGGTCATAATAACAAGTGTGGTCTTTGTAGAGGGATATAGAATCATCTTGCTTTCAGCTCCTTGTCCAGACCTTGCTGCATGAATGTCAGAATACTTCCTAAAAAGGCTGTGCCTGCCGGCTGGTTGATGGTGCCCAGGAAACATGGTGGCATTTTAGGATGTCTTTAGAAGATGGGATTAAAGGTGTCAGGTAGAAATAGTTTCACCGTTTTATTATATCTAATGTATGCAGTTCACCAGAGATTATATTGCAAGATGGAATATTAGGAAATGCATCTTCCATCCTTTTTTGGGTACAGGCAAATATTAAAGCTCAGAGACAGCACTGCAGCTACCCAGAGATGCTCTGGTTTGTACAGGGACAAAAATGCCCAGTTAAAGTTTCTTATTCTCATTTCTTTTTTAAATTTTTTCTTTTTTTTTTTTTTTGAGATGGAGTCTTGCTCTATCACCCAGACTGGAGTGCAGTGGCACAGTCTCGGCTCACTGCAACCTCTGCCTCCTGGGTTCAAGCGATTCTCCTGCCACAGCCTCCCGAGTAGCTGGGGCTACAGGTGACCGCCACCACACCCAGCTAATTTTTGAATTTTTAGTAGAGACGGGGTTTCACCGTGTTGGCCAGGCTGGTCTTGAACTCCTGACTTTGTGATCCACCCGCCTTGGCCTCCCAAGGTGCTGGGATTGCAGGCGTGAGCCACTGTGCCCAGCCTCTTATTCTCATTTCTATTTCATCTTTTTCCATCAAGATCTTCTAGTGCAGAAGGTATACATGACATCAGTTCAAATAAAAATGCTTTCAAAATAAGGTGTTTCCATCAGTTTTGTTGATTAACAATAACTGAGAGCTCAGTGCCAAGAATGAAACCCAAAAAATGAAGGACATGATCCCAGTGTAAAGGACGTGTTGTACTTGGCTTCATATGGCTCCCTTCCATAAGAAAAATGTGTTGCAATGAACTATTCTAAAATGATGCAATATTTTGCAACCATTTAAAATCATAGGCCTTTTGGATAGTAGATGGGGGCGTTTAAGGGGCAAAGTATTTTCAAAATATTTTCATCCATTGTTTCCAATAAATGGAAGAAAGCTGGAAGAAGAAAACACCTCCTTGCGTGATATATAAAATTTTGGCTGGGCGCGGTGGCTCCTGCCTGTGATCCCAGCACTTTGGGAGGCCGAGGCGGGTGGAACGCCTGAGTTTAGGAGTTTGAGACCAGCCTGGTCAACATGGTGAAACCCCATCTCTACTAAAAATAGAAAAATTAGCTGGGTGTGGTGGTGGGCGCCTGTAGTCCCAGCTACTCAGGAAGCTGAGACAGAAGAATCACATGAACCCAGGAGGCAGAGGTTGCAGTGAGCTGAGCTCATGCCACTGCACTCCAGCCTGGGTGATAGGGTGAGACTCCATCTTAAAAAAATAAGAAATTAAACAACAACGACAACAACAGCAATTTCGTCTCCTTTATATACATCGATGACGGTGGCATAGAATTGTAGAACATCAGAGCTGGAAGGAAGCTTAAATATCAGTTCCTCTTTCTTATTTTATGTATCAGAAACCTGAGAACTAAGGAAGAGAAATTATTTGTTTATTAAGGAAAGAGCTGAAACTAAAACCCATTAAGACATTTAAATCTGAAATAGATGTCATACATATTCCATACCCATTTAGAATACCTACAGATGCCACGTAATCACTACTCTGTCCTTCCAAATATTTGCAGGTGAGTGGAGGCATTTGCCCTTTTATGCATTCTCTGTGGTATGGCACAGAGTTGATTAGGTATGCCAACAAAGACATGGTCTGGATGTGAATTCTAGAGTATTTAGACAAAGGGCATTATGCTTAGAATAAAAACAATAGTTTTCATGCTATTGAAAACATTTTAAAATGTTTATTTAGTAATAACATTTTATTTTAATGAATATAATTTCACTTATAACATATTCTCCTAATACACGATTTTTTAAAAACAGCTTTTTGAGGTATTATTGACATTCATAAACTGCACATATTGACAAAGATTCTCTCCTTGACTAAACTCCAGCCAGGCTCCTCCCAGCCCTCTTCTTGACCAGGCCTTAACCTTGGCCTATGAAGACTTGAACAAACATTAACATAGTTTCTAATAGCTCAAGGCTGCAACCCTAAGATGACCCTAGCCCCCTCTTAAAATACCTGCCTGAGAAAACTCCAGGCTGCAAAAAGAATAAACTTTCTTGTAGCCAGTCCTAAATTAGGGCCCCCATCTCCCAGTCTCTGTGGGAGGGTAGGAGCCTAACTTCTGTGTCAGTTAGCAAAACCAGATGAGTTTCACATGAACCAACCCTGCATCCTGGTTTTTATTTCTCACTTCCCTACTCTACCGAGCAGCCACTGTCCCCTCTTCTATTCCCTCATTCTCTCCTTACAATGCCCAGTCACCTCTCTAGAAATTGAAGTTGAATTCAGTTTACACTGGACCCTTTTCCCTATTGCAATAGTGTGTTACTGATTAAAACCTGTCCTTACCACTTTTCCTAGTGTCCAGTCTTATTTATCTTTGACAGTATTTAACATGTACAAGATAAGTTTTGACATCTATATACACCCAATAAATCATTTGTATGTCAGTATAGTGAAAATATCCATCACCCAGCATTTTCCTTCTGCCTCTTTGTAATCTTCTTCCTCCTCCTCCTCCTCACCCTATTCCCACCCCATCTCCCATCCCCAGGTTACTACTTAACTATAGTTTTTATGTTCTAGAATGTTAAATAGGTATGTACGTTTTTTGTCTGAATTTTTTCATTCAACATAGAGATTCTTCTATGCTGTTGATTTATTAATAGTTTATTTCTTTTCATTGCTCAGTGGTGTTCCATTTTATGGATATCCCAGTATTTTTTAATTCACTCATCTGCTGATGGACATTTGGGTTGTTTCCAGTCTTGGGGTATTGTAAACCAAGTTGCTTTGGTCATTCCTGTACAAGTCTTTGTATGGACATATGCTTTCTTTTCTCTTGGGCAAATACCTAGGAGTGGAATGGCTGGGTTGTATGGTTGGTGTAGAAACATGATTTTTGAATGGCTGTATAGAAGTCTTTAATGTAGATATTTCATATTTTTAAAACAATACCCTATTATTGAACATTTAGACCTTTAGATTCTTCACTGTTGTTGCAAACGATCTAATTTTTTGGCTTAGCAATGTGTTTATAGATATTCAACTTGGAAAAATAAAGCCCAAGAAAATGAAAAGCGTGGAAAGGGAATCTGGAAACGAAGAGCATGTTCCTAAATCATTTTGAGTTTTTCAGTGATCGCAAAGTATTTTGTGTCCTCTCCTGGGAAACAAAGTGGCATGAATCTTTAAATGAATCAAAATTTTAATTTTGATTTGGAGCTTATTTCGCAACCAATGGAAGGTCTGCAGTTTTGCTGTCGAGTTTATGGGACCATGATTTCATCCTAACATTCCTTATGAGGCGATTGCAGTAAACTTGGGTGTGGCCTTTTGTTTCTGGGAGCTATAATTAGCCATCTGGTATACTTTATAACAGTTTGTTAAATAAAAAAATCTTAAAATGTAGCATTTTGCTCACTTCTCTCTCTCCTTTCTGCCTCTGTGTGTGTGTGTGTGTGTGTGTGTGTATGTGTGTGCATGTGTGGTGATGCACATGTATATGGTGACAATTGTAAAAGTGAAACAAAATGTTAATGGCAAAGCTATATTTTTCTGTGCTATATTTAGGGTCTTCTTATAACAAAAGTTGTTTTCACCAACAGATTTTTAAACAGCAGGGACATGCTTATTATTTACTGTTTTGGTGTCTTTCCCTCATTTACATAAATACCCCAGAAACCAGCAGTTTAAAACTAATAAAAGCCAAGGCCCTCCATCAACTGCAATAAAGTTTCACAACCATGAGTTAGACTGTTAGAGTGAAAAATAAACCTATATATGTGGTTATGAAGGGTTTTTTTTTGGAAAGTGTATAATCACATTTCAAAGTTAGAACTTCCATTTGAAGTAGCCATGTAATAATAATACTTAAACATTTATATAGAACGCTTCATCTTTGAAACACTCTCCCAACATTGGCCAATTCATCTCGACTGCTTCCCTGAGGAGCAGGTACTATATGCTCTGCCATTTTTCTACTTAGAAAATTGAGGAAAGTATGACCAGGCCCGAGACAGGGAGGGCTGGGGAGACCAGTTCCTGGCCCTTATTATTCTGTGACTCTTTCGGATGTAATTCCTAACAGCATGCCTCAAGTTTCTGTTCCCCACTGATGAAGTCATTAATAAAACAATGGTATAAATAGTAGCTCTATTGGCTTCAAGCTCTTAGATGCAGTCCTGAGCTTCCTGTGGCACACCTCTTGGAAGGAATGATATGTGGAGAAGATACAGAAGAGCCCATTGTGATGGGTTGATCCAAACTTCTTCCAGCGAGAAAAGTGAAGTCGAATGCTTCCCCCGTCCCCCAGCTGCCACCCTCACATATCTTGGCAACTTCATTTACGGTTTTCCAGATGGGATTTACCATGATTAGTACATTTAAAGAGTTGCACAAATTTGTTATGCACATTAAAGCCAGAGGAACAGTAAAATAAAACTAATGAACATTTACATTTTTGGAAATATAATTAATGTATGCTTGAGAAATTCTGAAAGATAAACATTTAAATGTTAAAATACTTATTACCTTCACCACAGGGACAGTGTTGGGAATTAATGAGATAACAAATGTAAAGTGCTTTGAGCTCTTTGGAAGAAAGGTGCCAAATGAATACAAATGATTATTAATTGTTAAAGCTATCAGATGGTTACTAACATATTACTTGTGATAAAATACGTATTTTTATACTTAAAAAATAGGACGCTTACAATTCTTAGGATGACATAGCTGAAATAATTCTCCCCAAACTCCTTCCAGGCTATTCTACATTTTGTTGGAAGCCTTTCCCAATGCTTCTACAATTTCTTAACCTTATTCCCATCTCTCGAAACTTCAGGGCATGACTTCCCAGCTTCCAAATTCTACGCCTTTCCAACATCATTCTCCACCAGTCTTACAGATCCATCACCACAGGAGAATTCCACTGACACCATTTTTTTCTTCTGACTTTGATCACATAATTGCAGTGCCTTACCATGCTGTCAGTTGTACAAGCTCATTTCATTAGCAGGAAGTATGCATAAGTTAATCTGTTTTTTTCTATGTTTTAAGCAACACACTAGAATTTGTTATTCTAAAAATGTGCAAATCCTTTGGATGATCTGGGACAAGTGAAACTAAACCCTCTACTTTGTACAACATGCTGGAATTTGTGGTAAAAGACAGCAAATCCCAAATTTCATTTAGCCTGAGACATAGGGTGAGACACTCTCACTGTCTCAATTTCCTCATATGTAAAATGAGAACAGTTGTTGTACCTACATGCATGGAGTTTTTGGAAAGATGCAATCAAATAATGTATATGAAGCTTCCAGCACAGTACATCCCCAGCCCCCAGTTTGTTCTATAGGTAACTGTAAGTAGCTTACGGAAAGGTCACTAAATAGGTAGGCAGCACAGGTGGGCAGTAGCACATTTAATATTATAATCTCGTTGGTTTCTTTAAAGTCCATATAAAATAGGTAATATATTAAGGGAGATACTTATATCCAATAATGCTCTCCAACCACTGCAAACATTCAACATTAAATAATGGGTCATTTCTCAAAGACACCTTTATTGTTTAATGTGTGCTTCTCCCAAAAACTTCCTGGAAAATGGTATATCATTTCCCCACAATCCTCTTACCACCAAATATTTCGGTTTCCTATTTAGAAGAGCAAAAGTTCAGTAATTAATTCATCGTGACTAAATTATATTTAGGATACTTTAGATATTGTACACATATAAATGATTCTTTTTTGAAACGTGCCTTAGTTTACCAAGAGCACAGTATCTATGTAACATATATGTGTTAAAAGATAATGGACTATTGCTTCTTTTCAAATGTTCTGTAATTAAAACATGTCACTAATTTAATCTGGTCCTCTGGCTTCTTCCACTTAATTACTTGAAGTGATTGTTTTATTATACCAATTTTTCTCCTTTAATTTTGAAGCTGTAGATGTTTAGGTAGAGAACCCTGCTCCCAATCACTTTCACAGGTCTGAATTCTGTGGTATATGCAAATGATAGCTGCAAAGGAGGAAAGTGGCATTGTTTGAGAAACCAATCAAGTGGGTAAAACAATGGTGTAGGATGGCGAACTCATTTCGCTATTGCCAGCAGCTTGAGCCTCGGGAGTGCTAATCAAAATTCACATGCAAAACTTCCCGATAGATTTAACAGTTTTGTACTGTTAAGCAGGGGCTCTCGCCATGTGAATGATCCACTACTGTGCCGAACAAAACGGAGACAGTTTTCTTTTAAAGTCCAGAGCAGATGAGAGCCATAAGGAGACAGAGGGTTTCATTTACTCTCAGGACACGATTGTGCCAGTGAACTAATGAGTCTCTTGGACCTTATGTTGCTCTGGCTTCAATCGAGGCGCGGCTCTAATGGGCATGTAGGACTTCCTATCTGTCAAGTGTCTGAACAATGGGCCCCTCGAATGGATTAGAGAGATCTGGCAAGAAAAAGAGGTCAGTGTTGTACCTAGCACAGGCAGGAAACCTGGCTAATTAATGTATTTCCAACTATAGCAAAACAAAAGCTGACACACACAAATGTTAATTTTATTACAGAAACTCTTAGCCTGTGGCTGAATCACAGTTAACAAATTATTGAAATTCCACAGGTAAAAATCCTCTTCCTTTCCCCAATACACTAAAATATTTTTATAGACATAAAGGTCATTCTTTAAAACAATACATGGTTTTGGTGTTGTAATTTGCTTTTATTTCACCCTTCAGTAAAGCTCACTGATGTGGAAATATTTTTGGACAATTATGAAGTGAATGCTGAAAGTTAGAGTCAGCACCACTACAATCTTAACAGTCTGCCTTTTTAAAGGTAGTATAATGTTGAACTAAACTTGAAAAAATCCTACTGCTGTATTAAATGGAGAACTAGAGAATACAAATGTTTATTCAAGCTACAGAGCTCGAGTTTACACTCCATCTTAAACTAAGAGCAGACACTGCCACCTAGATACATTCTGATGCTTTGGTTAACTAGATGCTGGCTTATCCTACTTTTTGAAAAATGGCAACAATAGCAGACAATAGTGGCTTGGTATAACAAAAACACGATGAATGATAGTCACTTAAAAATTCATATAAATATAATTTCAATATAATTTGAAGCTTTGAAAAAAAGGCATTTGTGTTTTGACAAATAGCAATGCTTAAGCCTTTATTCAAACCTATAAATGCAGAAGATCGATGGACTATTAGAAATAGGAGAAAACTTTATAAAACATAAAAAATAAAAGCTACATAATCCTGAGGCCTATGAGGAAGTAAATGCGGAGGTGATATCAGTAAGACTTTTAACTTTCTTCTTTTATCAGATTACTTTTTTCTGAGTTTGAGAAGAAGAAGGGATTGTTCAACACTCTCAAATGAAAACACAAATAAGTTTTGGTTTAATAAATAAAATAAGATCACTTAATAAACAATGTTTTAAAAAGAGCATTTCATTATAATCTGTTCTGATTCACCTCCTAGCACACAAAGCAAACCAATTTCCCCTGGCTTTTATTTCTAACAGAAAAAAAAATTGCCCTTTTTATTCCAGACTGGGATCCAAATTGTTATGTACTGTATTCCAGGATCATTTCTTGGGTTTAGAGAGGTTTTTATTATCTTTGGACTGTTGCTCCTCTTCAAATCTCATTTTGTTTTCCTTTGTTACTCTTAGAATAGTTTCAATATCAGCAATGGTGGTCTGTAAATAAAGACAATATTTGTTACTTAAAGACCTCTTACAATCCCTCTCCCCCAAGCATCTGGTCCTTTTGGGAGTTCACCGTGGTTTAGACCAGTTCTATTCAGAATGTATTCTACCGACTGGCATTTGTCTACAGATTATGGCTTACCAGTCTTGCTGAAATGAGTAAAAAAATTGAGAGTAAGAATTTGGAAAACTTTTTAGAATTTTTATGCCTATTATGTCTAATAATAAAAACATTGGGCTTCTAAATTGTACATCTTTAATTTTTTTAATCGTATTTTTCTAGTAATTAAATTTTCTTCTATTTTGTTAAAAAATGTTGATCCATGATAGTCAGATAAAATCAAAACAAAACAAATAGTTTCCTTGTTTTGGATAATTTGAGAAGCATTGGTCTAGTCACCCTAAAATGAGGGCTAATAGGCTGATGGGAGGGTTTCTTTCCATTGGTTGCTGGGAAGAAAAAAATGACACATTCCCATTTACTTTGTTTATATTTTATTGAAGTATAATTCCCATACCATAAAATTCACCCTTATAAAGTATACAATTCAGTGGTTTTTAGTATATTTGCAAGTAACCATCACTACTATATAATTCCAGAACATTTTCATCACCCCAAATAGAAACTCTGTCCCCATTAGCAGTCACTCCCCATTTCATCCCACTCCCTCAGCCCCTGGCAACCACTAATCTATTTCTGTCTCTATGGATCCACCTCTTCTGCACATTTCATATAAATGAAACTATACAATATGTGACCTTTTTGAATGACTTTTTACCTAGCATAATGTTTTCAAGGTTCGTCCATGTTGCAGCATGGATCAGTACTTTATTATTCCTTTTATAGAGGTGAATAATATCCCATTATATAAAATATTATCCATAGAATATAATAAAATTCACTTATTTCTTAGTCGATGGACATTTGGGTTGTTTCTAATTTTTGGCTACTATGAATATTCCTTCTATTAACATTAATGTACACATTTTTGTGTGAACATGTTTTCAATATACTTAGACATATACCTAGAAATGGAACTGCCGGGGCATATGGTAACTTTACACTTAATTTTTTTTATAAACTGCTAAGCTTTACATATCTGTGATACCATTTTAAATTCTTACCAGCAATATATGAGGGTTCTGGTTTCTCTGTATCCTCACCAATACTTGTTATTGCCTTTTTATTTAACTGTAGCCATCTTATTAGGTATGAAATGTTTCATTGTGGCTTTGATTTGTATTTCCCTAATAACTTATGATGTTGAGCATTCTTTCATATACTTATTGGCCATTTGTACATCTTTTTTTTTTTTTTTTTTTGAGACAGGTCTTGCTCTATCACCCCAGCTGGAGTGCAGTGGTGTGATTATGACTCACTTCAGCTTTGACCTTCTGGGCTCAAGCAATTCTCCCCCCTCAGCCTCCTGAGCAGCTAGAACTACAGGTGTGTGCCACCATGCCTGGCTAACTAAAAATAAGTTTTCGTGGAGATGAGGTCTCACTCTGTTGCCTGGGCTAGTCTCAAACTCCTGGCCTCAAGTGATCCTTTTGCTTCAGCCTCCCAAAGTGCTGGGATTACAGGTGTCAGCACTGCAGTTGGCCTGCATATCCATATCTCCTCTGAAGAAATGTCCTTTTCTCCCTTTGCTCCCTTTTAAAATTGGGTTATTTGTCCTTCTGTAGTTGAGTTGTAAGAGTACAAGAGTACTTTGTATGTTGTGAATACTATGCCTTACCAGATACATGATTTGCAAATATTATTTCCCTTTCTGTGGGCTGACTTTTTACTTTCTTGATAGTGTTCTTTGATGCACGAAGTTTTAAATTTTGATGAGGTCTGATTTATCTATTTTTATTTTGGTTGCTTGTGCTTTAGGCACCATGTCTAAGAAACTATTGCTAACCCAAGGTCATGAAGGTTTATATGTATGTATTTTCCTGAGAGTTTTACAGTATTAGCTCTTACATTTAAATATTTGATCCATTTTAACTTAAATTTTTTTTTTTTTTTTTTTTGAGATGGAATCTCGCTCTGTCGCCCAGGCTGGAGTGCAGTGGTGCAATCTCGGCTCACTGCAACCTTTGCCTCCTGAGTTCAAGCGATTCTCCTGCCTCAGCCTCCTGAGTAGCTGGGATTACAGGTGCACGCCACCATGCCTGGCTAATTTTTATATTTTTAGTAGAGACGGGGTTTCAACATGTTGGCCAGGCTGGTCTCGAACTCCTGACCTCAGATGATCCGCCTGCCTCGGCCTCCCAAAGTGCTGGGATTACAGGTGTGAGCCACCACGCCCGGCCCATTTTAACTTAATTTTTATATATGATGTGAGGCAGAGGTCCAACTTAATATTTGCATGTGCCATTTACTTAAAAAATATTTTTTCTCCATTGAATTGTTTCAGCACCCTTGCCAAAAATTATTGGACATTATGTATGGGTTTATTTCAGACTCAATTTTATGCCATTGATCTATATCTCTATTCTTATGCCAGTACCACACTGTCTTGATTACTGTAGCTTTGTAGTAAGTTTTTAAATTGAGAAGTGTGACTTCTCCAACTTTGTTCTTCTTTTTGAGATTATTTTGGTTATTCTGGGTCTCTTATGTTTCCACATGAATTTTAGGATCATCTTGTCAATTTCTGCAAAAAAGCCAGCTGGGATTCTGATAAGAATTACATTGAATCTATAGATCAATTTGGGAATGTCAGCATCTTAGCCTTATTGTCTTCTATTGGATGAATACAGACTGTCTTTCTGTTCATTTAGGTCTTCTTTAATTTCTTTCACCCATGTCTTATAGTTTTCACTGCAAAAATCTTGCACTTCTGTTAAATTTATTCCTGGCCAGGCGTGGTGGTTCACAGCTGTAATCCCAGCACTTTGGGAGGCCGAGGCGGGCGGATCACGAGGTCAGGAGTTCGAGGTCAGCCTCACCAACATGAAACTCCATCTGTACTAAAAATATAAAAAATTAGCCAGGCATGGTGGTGCGTGCTTGTAATCCCAGCTACTCAGGAGGCTGAGGCAGCAGAATTGCTTGAACCCAGAAGGCAGAGGTTGCAGTGAGCCGAGATCGCATCAATGCACTCCAGCCTGGGCGACAGAGTGAGACCCTGTCTCAAAAAAGAAAAAAAAAATTATTCTTAAGTGTTTTATTCTTTTTGATGCTATTGTAACTTGAATTTTTTAAAAACTTATTTTTGCATTATTCATTACACAAATATAATTGTCTTTTGTATACTGATTTTATGTCTTATAAACTTGTTGATGGGTTCTTTAGGATTTTCTTTTCTTTCTTTTTTTTTTTTTTTTTTTTTTGAGACTAGGTCTTACTCTGTCACCCAGGCTGGAGTGCAGATCATGGCTCACTGCAGCCTCAACCTACCTGACTCAGGCCATCCTCCCATCTCAGCCTCCTGAGTAGCTGGAACCACAGGTGTGTGCCACCATACCTGGCTAATTTTTTAATTTTTAGATAGGGTCTGCCTATGTTGCCTAGGCTGGTTTCAAACTCCTGGGTTCAAGCAATCCTCTTGCTTCATAGGATTTTCTATTTACAAGAATTTGCCACTTGCAAACAGAGATACTTTTATTTTTATTTCTTCTTCTTTTCTCCTTCTCCTTCTTCTTCTTCTTAGTAGAGATGAGGTCTTGCTATGTTGCCCAGGCTGGTCTCAAACTCCTGAGTGCAAGTAATCCTCCCACCTTGACCTCCCAAAGTGCTGGGATTACAGGTGGGGTCCACTGCACCCAGCACCTTTTATTTCCTTTTGTTGCCTAATTTCTCTGTCCAGAACTCCAGTACAATGATGAATAGAGGTGGCAAGAGCAGACACCCTTGTCTTGTTCCTAATCTTGGCGAGAAGGCTTTTGGTCTTGCAATGTTAACTATGATGTCAGCTGTGGGTTTTTTGGTAGATGTCCTTATAAGGTTGAGGAAGTTACCTTCTATTTTTACTTTGTTGAATGTTTTTATCAGAAAAGAATGTTAAATTTTGTTAAATGCATTTTCTGCATCATCTTCCTTTTTTTTATTCTTACTCCCATCACCCAGACTCACTGCAGCCTCAACCTCCCGGGCTCAAATGATTCTCCCACCTCAGCCCCCCAAGTAGCTGGGACTACAGGCATGAGCCACCACACCTGGCTAATTTCTGTAATTTTTGTAGATATGGGGTTTCACCATGTTGCCCAGGCTGGTCTTGAACTCCTGGGATCAAGCAATCTGCCCACCTCAGCTTTTCAAAGTGCTGGAATTACAGGCATGAGCCATTGTGCCCAGCCTCAATCACCTTCCATTTTTATTTAGCCTTTACTTTGCTGGTAAATCCTTGTTTAAAAGCTGAAAATACCTACCACAATGCCACTAAGTAGAAGACAGAAAATACTAGCAAAGATGAATCTATTCCACCACTTCAAGTTTTTGTTATTGTACCTATATTACTGAGATTGAAAGTTTTTGCCTTTAGACCTAACATGAGTAAAAATCAAGAAAACAAACATTCATATCAGAAGGCTAGAAACCATGACATAATTAAAAGCTACCTAAGAACATCTGACTTTTTATGATTTTGAAAGTCAGAGAAAGGGCAGATAAATAGCTTTCATTTTGTCAAAGGTGGTTGACTCTGCCAACAGCGAGACAAGCCCAGAATCAACTTAGTCTGAATGCATTTGAGGTTAAAGCATCTGATTCTGATTATTAGCTATATTTGGACAGGCTGAATGGATCAAATGCAGAGAGGCTCAAAGTTTTGCACATGGCACTAACAGATAGGATGATGCTACTAGCTAGCAGGAACTTAAAATGTAAATGATAGGCTGGGCAAGGTGGCTCATGCCTGTAATCCCAGCACTTTGAGAGGCCAAGACAAGATCCCTTGAGCTCAGGAGCTTGAGACCAGCCTAGGCAAGACAGTGAGATATCCCGTCTCTTTAAAAAACAAAAACAAAAAAAAAAAAAACAGTAAATAATGAGCATAGATCCTTTAGGACCAGTGAACACTGATGTAACATTTGGTCTGTCTTTTCTTGAATCTTCTCAATCATGTTGTAGGGAAAGCAGTGGTCATTCTCCCAGCTCATAAAATCACATTGTTATTGTTACTGTTACTAAAGGAGTTAGGCCCTAGCTTGAATCAAAAATGTAATTAAAATTACATTTCTATTAAGCTTTTGTTGGACTTTCCATTTAGGAGAAAAACTACATGTGGTTTCTGATTGTGTCTTTTGAATTAATGAAGGCCTAGGCTGGGAATCAGATTCATACCTTGCTGTTCAATACCACGTGATCATCTCTGTTCAGACAGTATTTCAGAAACTCCCGTACAGACCTTGTTCCTGTAGTTTAGAGTTTGGAGACTTCTAGTCAATTATACACAACTGGATTTGATAGACCAACATCTTTAAAGGTCATAAGGAGGCTTCTAAAGGTTAGTAGTGAAATAATCCAACCCACGGTGGAGAAACGGGTGGGGTAGATGGCCCACATACATGCTATATTTTCTGCTTCTCCCTAACACACATTGCTTTCTCGGGTCTTAGAACTTCTCTGGCTCTAGAAACTAGGGCTTCCCAGGAATCACTAGTCAGACCTTGTATTATCTGGAATATAGATAGATAACATTCACAATTTTTGGTTGTGACGATCTCTGTTTTGGTTCCATTGTGACATTTCAGACTCACGTCCAACATCAGAAAGATCTGCTATCTTAGGAGCTGGGGTTTGAAAATGGCAGCAAGTTAAAAGTCAACTCTATTTCAAAGAAAAAGTTTCAGACTATTAAATTTAACTAACGGCCTCAGTGGGAACCTTACAGTATTGACCCTGCACACTGTAAAATATGTACTGCTTACAATAAAAAAAAGATTGTTTAGCACTTGTTTACAATACAGCATGAGGTATTTTCAGCCCTTGTATAGAAATTAACCAGAATCGTTAGTTAATTAACACCTCACCTTAAAATTGGTCTCGCCTTGCATATTAGGTGCTGATATTTCTTGATGGATGATGAAGAGATTGCGAGCAAAGGTCATGAGGACCCCCTGGAGATCCTCGCCGATTGTTCTGTTAATGATATCCAAACAAATGAGTTTACCAAGGATTCCCCTCACATGCTTAAAAACAATCGCCCTCTCATTTGTGCCTGTCTGGTGATGGAATTTAATGAGTATTTTCAATCTCACAAGGTGGCAATCTTCAGGGAGATATGAAAGATGAGACTCCATTTTAACTTGTCAACAAAAAGGATTTGCGTAATAAATATTTTTTATTAATCAACTTAGAAGAATATACCAATAGGGTAGGTCATTTCTAGCAAAAGTCTACCACTGAGCTAGGATGTTGTACGAGTTCATTTAAAAAATGGTTTAAGCCCATCATTCTCAGCAAACTATCGCAAAGACAGAAAACCAAACACTGCATGTTCTCACTCATAGGTGGGAACTGAACAATGAGAACACTTGGACACAGGGTAGGGAACATCACACACCGGGGCCTGTCGTGGGGTGAGGGGAGGGGAGAGGAATAGCATTAGGAGATATACCTAATGTAAATGACGAGTTAATGGGTGCAGGACACTAACATGGCACATGGATACATATGTAACAAACCTGCACGTTGTGCACATGTACCCTAGAACTTAAAGTATAATAATAAAAAAAAAAATGGTTTAAGTTACTTTAGGAGAACTGTTGCTAAGTGTGATCCTTGCCGAATGATTTCCTTGTCTATGGAGACATTTGCATCTCAGTATTCTGGAGTCTTTTGTCTGGGGTTTATTTTCTATTTCACAGGTACAAGTGATTCCTATCACTTAATGAGAGTGTCCTGCCTATGTTCAGAGGAGAATGTGCCCTGTTCATGAACAGCCGTCTTTATAAACCTGAACATCCACTTTAAGATTTCGGAGATAGCTTGCAAACTATCCTGTAGCATTATAGGGCTCCCTATATAAGGTGGTCACTCAGTGTAGGCTTTGTGGTGCAGTGAAAGGAACACTAAGTTCAGGATCAGGAGACAGACCACCTACTGTGTGACCCAGGCAAATCATTGCCCCTCTCTAAGCCTCAGTTTCCCGTCTATGAGGATCAGTTAATTCTGAGGCCGTTCCTTGTTCTAACATTCTGTGATTCTATGACTGCAGTTAGGGATGAGATTAAGATGGGCAGAAAACAGTAGAAAAGGACTAAAGGCTTTCGAGAGGTCCAAGTCAACTGTGCCCTCTGTGAAGGATGTGTGAATAGCAATAACCATCTAGAAGGTACACCAATAGGACTATTTCTACCATTGAAACTAGCCTGCAGGTCAAGGCATCCTTGCCTGAAATCTCAAGTACATGTGTAGGGACAGCTGGGCAAGTTCCTCTTGGTTACCAGTCTAATTATTAATTCTGTAGGCTTCAGCATCAGATCCACCTTGCTGCTAGGTCAGTTTGATGACTGGGAGTTTCTTTGTTCATGAAACAGGCTCTTCCTCTATCTCCTACTTTCTGTGATGGTTTTCCTCTTGCCTGGTTCCTCTATGCCCAAGTACCCACCTGCACTGCTCTTCCTGTGGCCCACACTTCAGGAACCCTGCCTCTGCCTGGGTGATACTACCCCTGTCTCATCCCATCAATTCCAGGACACACGTCCTGCTCCTGAGTGTCAGCCTCTGCTGGGCTCTGCTGCCTGCTGAAAGGCTTTCCTCATGCCACCCCCTACCAGCCTGGGTCTCCAAAAGTGGCCTCCTCTCTGAGTGCCTCTGGTCAAGCTCCCCACGACCTAGCTCTCAGGTTGTCCCTTTACTCTTTGCGGTTGGAACTTTTCCTGATGGTATGAGCTGGTTGCTTCTCAGGATGACCTCCACGCATCTGAATCCTGGGTCCAGTGTTTGGCCTGTCTGATTGCTCTTCTCCCATCACCCGAAGGGAGCTCACCTCTCCCAGCCTCATCCTATGTACAAAAGGGTTTGTCTGGTTCCAGTCGTGTCCCAGCTTCTCCTTTGTAGTTAATCTTTCATGCCAGCTGGTGCCCAGTAAGACAGAGTTCATATCTCTAGGTTCTGATTTCTAGTTCTTTGTACCTAACTAACCCATCTATCTGAATTCCTGGGCTTAGAAATATACTTGGACCTTGAATGTTGCCTGCTTAACTCGATTCATAAGTTGGGAAAATACAAATTTCTTATTGCCATGCGTGCCAACTTCAAATCCAGATGACTGCTTGGTTCTCCTAGTCCCGGTAATTCCCGGTGGCCTATGTTCTGCCCAGCCCTGACATCACCGTGTCAAGTTTGGGGAGAGTGAAATGGGAAGTATTTAATCTCTGATCTTCTGGCTACTAGTGAACTGCTGTTCCCCTTTCATGGCTTGTCAGCAGTTGACATACTAGACCACATTTACCTGTTTACTTGTTTACTGTATGCCCACCCCTCTAGAGTGGCAGCTTCCTGAGGGCAGGGCTCATTGTTGTTTCCCCAGCACCTAGAACTGTGCCTGGCACAGTTGATAAAATGCTTTCAAATTTTCTGGTAAGGAAGGGTGGGGCAGGGAGGGAGCTGAGGGGCAGAATGTCACTGGGCAGCAAGGGGCTGATCCTTCCCTGCACATGCCCAGAGGTGTCCCTGGCTCTGTTATCATTCTGGATGTGAAGGCCTAGGTGGAGAAGATGAAGGCAAGCTTGTTGGGATGTTATGGATTGAGGTCTCATTTCTGTTGCTATCAGGGCAGTGTGACAAATGGGTGAAGAGTCCCTAGGGAAGTGACTTTCTTAACAAGACCCAATAAGTTTTGCATGTTTATGGGATCTTGGGGGAAGACTGAAACTGGAGGGGAGGACTCAAAACAGCCAGCTTCCCTTCCCAGGTGATGGGAAGCATCTGAGACTGTAAGCGCCAGATTAAATTGTAGCCACATTCTAGTTGCAAGGGAGAAGAAACCAGAACATTTGCCTAAGTTCAAAAGGATCGATGAGGGTGAATATCACTGTATTGATAATGGTCTGTTATAACTGATAATGCTTTGGCAGAACAAAGGACTATGCTTTGGATAGGGAAGTTGAGGCCTGTCCTATGCAGCCATTTGCTTGTAGTGTGCACCTCTTAGGATCAGTTTCCGGGAGACTGACCATAGTAGGGTGTAGGGGAGGTTGAGGAGGGAGGGACTGAGGCCACATAGGAACATCAGTGCTTCGTAGAGGAATTGGCTCTTATTTGGTTAGTTTTTATGAGACCAGATCTTTGTGTATATGTTTCTGTGTGTTTCAGTGTGAGGCCACAATGTCTACACTGCTGTAGAGGTTACAAGGAAGAGAAATACAGGGCAGAGACAGTTTCCCAATTAGGTAGGATGACTTAAGGGTCCCAAGTAACCATGGGCCAAGATACGAAATAAGAGATGACTCAAGGTTGTAGCTCTAAAATTCTGAGTCCTAGATAGGAGGCAACTTTGCTAGGCTCCAAAATATCCCAGAGGGAAATCTGGGAGAAGTGCGGAAGCCTCCGAGTGTTGCCAGCAGCCTGTGCTCAGTGCATGCGTACCTTGAGAAGACTGCGCCCGGGATGAAACTGGATCTGAGGAGGAGCTACAGATCCTGCCTGTTAGGGGGACATCGTGTGAAGTCACCAGAGCACAGAGCACTTTTCTAAGTATGCCAGAATGACAACTGCCTTCCACAGGCAGGACAACTGAGCTGGGTCCCCATCAGTGAGATCTGATGTGCCTTATCTGTGTATGCATTTGGGTATAATATGTTGTTAAGTCTAAACCTTACCCATTAATTTCAGGTAATTAATCAATTATATTTATAAACCCCCATTGACACATCTAAAGTCATTTTATAAAATACCTAGGCTGGGCGCAGTGGCTCAGGCCTGTAATCCCAGCACTTTGAGAGGCCGAGGTGGGTGCATGACGAGGTCAAGAGATCGAGACCATCCTGGCCAACATGGTGAAACCCCGTCTCTACTAAAAATACAAAAATTAGCTGGGCATGGTGGCACGCACCTGTAATCCCAGCTACTTGGGAGGCTGAGGCAGGAGAATCGCTTGAACCCGGGAGGTGGAGCTGAGATCCACCTTGAACCCGAGCAGTGAGCTGAGATCGCGCCACTGCACTCCAGCCTGGTGACAGAGTGAGGCTCCGTCTCAAAAAAATAAAATGAAATAAAATACCTGAAGATCTAAATAAAGATAGACTTCTAATAAATCAGCATGCTGATTAAAATGCGTGAGAAGCATCATTCTTGTTAGTTGTGATTGTCTATTTCCTTAGCTTATTGCAACTCACAGATACACTTCATACTCACAACATTCCCAACTTGTGTCTCTTCAGGTGCTCATATAATATAAAGACAGTTCCTTGCCTTTCCTGTAAAATTTGAATGGGGAGAAAAGAAATAGTATATTATCTCAGAAACAAAGTACAGAAAATGTTACTGGCACAGAAAGACTACTAAGATTGATTTGATTTGAAATCTAGAGCTACCTTCAGATATTATGAGAACACATTTGAAAAGGCTGCCTCTAGAATTTGGAGTAAATATGTTCTAGAACCGTGCTTTTTGAGTATGATCCTCAGAACACCTGCATCAGAATCATCTAGTGTGCTTGTTAAAAAGGCATTTTCATGGGCATCATGCAAGCTCAGAAGACTTGGCAGGCACTCTGTCTTTTACCTTACTTCTTGGATGATTCTTGTGTACATCAAAATTTGAAAACCACTGTTCTAAGAGTGATGGGTTAAAAAAATATAGGGGAGGCTGGGCACGGTGACTCACGCCTGTAATTCCAGCACTTTGGGAGGCTGAGGCGGGAGAATCGCTTGAACCCGGAAGGCGGAGGTTGCAGTGAGCCAAGATCTTGAACTCCTGACCTCACCCAGGAGGCCAGCCTGGCCAACATGGTGAAATGTTGTATGGTGAAAAGTAGCATGGTGGCCTAGCTACTTCAGAGGCTGAGGCAGGAGAATCGCTTGAACCTGGGAGGCAGAGGTTTCAGTGAGCCAAGGTCACGCCATTGCACTCCAGCCTGGGCAACAAGAGCAAAATTCCGTCTCAAAAAAAAAAAATTGGCCGGGCGCGGTGGCTCACACCTGTAATCCCAGCACTTCGGGAGGCCGAGGCAGGCGGATCACGAGGTCAGGAGATCGAGACCATCCTGGCTAACACAGTGAAACCCCGTCTCTACTAAAAATACAAAAAATTAGCCGGGTGTGGTGGCGGGCGCCTGTAGTCCCAGCTACTGGGGAGGCTGAGGCAGGAAAATGGCGTGAACCTGGGAGGCGGAGCTTGCAGTGAGCCGAGATCACGCCACTGCATTCCAGCCTGGGCGACAGAGCGAGACTCTGTCTAAAAAAAAAAAAAAAAAAAAAAATTATATATGTATATATGGTAGCAATTTGTTATGTGGAAAATAATTTGTACTTCAGTGGGAAACTATGTGTTGTCTATAGCAGGGGTCTTGAATCCCTGGGCTGCGGACTGGTACCAGATCTGTCTCAGACAGGTCTGTGGCCTGTTAGGAACCGGGCCACACAGCAGGAGGTAAGCAGCAGGCAAGCAAGCATTACCACCAGAGCTCCGTCTCCTGTCAGATCAGCGGTGGCATTAGATTCTCCTAGGAGCGGGAAACCTATTGTTAACTGTACAAACAAGGGATCTAGGTTGCATGCTCCTTATGAGAATCTAACTGATGCCTGATGATCTGAGGTGGAACAGTTTCATTCTGAAACCATACTCCCTCTACCCACCTCCACGTCCATGGAAAAATTGTCTTCCATGAAACCGGTCCCTGGTGCCAAAAAGGTTGGGGATTGCTGGTCTATAGCACTCCCTGCTGCCTTATCAGATTGATTCTATGGGAGATATTTTACAATTCTGTAAAGTATAGGTAACTGATAGACAAGCAAATTCTGTCTAGTCTGATAAAGGCTCAGTTGATTTCCCTTTCCTGTTCCCCTTGTGGAAAAACCTATTTTGCCTCCATGTGCAAATTTCAATATTCCTGATCTATAAAGATGTCTGTTTTGGGATTCTCTTTTGAACCCGTTATAATATCTGCCTAGTTCCCTCTTTTTGTTTGTTTTGTTTTTTGGAGACAGGGTCTCACTCTGTCACCCAGGTTGGAGTTCAGTGGCTCAATCACAGCTCACTGCAGCCTCGATGTCCCCAAGTTCAGGTGATCCTCCCACCTCAGCTTCCTGAGTAGTTGGGACCACAGGCATGTGCCACCACACCCAGCTAAGTTTTGTATATGTTTTTTGGTAGAGATAGGGTTTCGCCTTGTTGCTTAGGCTGGTCTCGAACTGCTGGGCTCAAGTGATCCTCCCAGCCTCAGCCTCCCAAAGTGCTGGGATTACAGGCATGAGCCACTGTGCCTGGCAGTTCTGTTAAATAAAATCTTTATCATGTGTTTATTTTTACATCTGTAGGAGAGGCATGGCTTTACCTTTTTTTTTTTTTTTTTTTGAAAATTATCTTGTAACAGTTTTCTCCAAATAAATAAGAGGTAACCCTGGAGTTGTCCAACAGTGGAAATGTCTGCCCTGTGAGGTTGTGAACTTCCCATCACTGGAAGCTCAAAAAAGGAAACTATATTTTGGGGCTTTGGTAAAAGAAATCACATGCCAGAATTAGGACTATTCATCAACTTCCCACTTTATCAAGAAATCTGAGCTTTAGTACAGACAGTGGCTAAACAGTGGCTGCCAATGCTGGCTGCACATTAGAGTCGTCTAATGCCTGGGCCCTACTTCCAGAAATGCTGATTTATTTGGTCTCAGGTGGGCCACGGGCGTAGGGCCATGCTGAGTCATATTGGAGCCCAAGGCAAAGGAAAAAATCAGTAATCTGGTCCCGTTTTCATTAAAAATTTTGATATTTTATTCCTAATGAATTTTTTGCAGTAATTTTGATTGTTAAAATATTGCACTAAAATATTACTTATATTAATGAGGGTTGTGTGTGTGTGTGTGTGTGTGTGTTTCCTTAAGTTTTGTGCTCAGGAAGAGTGCCTCACTTGCCTTACCCTAATCGCAGCCCTGCATGGGCATCTACATTCTTTTGTTTGTTTTTGAGACAGAGTCTCACTCGGTCACCCAGGCTGGAGTGCAGTGGCACGATCTTGGCTCACTGCAACCTCTACCTCCTGGGTTCAAGCAATTCTCCTTTCTCAGCCTCCCAAGTAGCTGGGACTACAGGCGCATGGCACCACGTCTGGCTAATTTTTGTATTTTTAGTAGAGATGAGGTTTCACCATGTTGGTCAGGCTAGTCTCAAACTCCTGACCTCAGGTGATCCACCCGCCTTGGCCTCCCAAAGTGCTGGGATTACAGGCGTGAGCCACTGTGCCTGGCCATCATCTGCATTCTTTAAAGCTCCTCACTGAGGTCACTCTCATGGGCATCTAGGGTTGAGAACCACTGCCTAGTACATCTCTTGCATCCCTTACTGTGCTGTCCAATATGGTAGCCAATAGCCACATGGGGCAACTGAGAAGTTGAAATGCTAGTAGTACAAATTGAGATGTGTCATAGCTTTCAAAGACTTAGTACAAAAAAAGTAGGACTATCTCAATAATTTTCATACTGATTACATGCTGAAATGACAATATTTTCAATATACTGGATTAAATAAAATATATTTTAAAAATTAACCTCACCTATTTCTTTTACTTTTAAAAAACGTTGCTCCAAGAAAATTTTGAATTATCTCTGTGGTTTACATTAGTGGTTTTCATTATATTTCTATTGGACAGTGCTATTCTAGGGACCTATGGTTAACACAAATATAACAAATCCTTTCTAATAAGTGGTTCCCATTTCATAATTTTATATCCCCCTTTTAAAAATAGTTCCGTATTGAGAAGGAGCATTAGTAATGATCGGGCATCAACTCCCCATACGCAGAACAAGTTCACAGAGGTTTCATATCCAGGGATATGTGGGATTATTTATTGGATCTTTTTTCCCTGCTAGGAATAGAATGCTTGGTTGGCAGAGACTTTCCTTTCAATACTTTAAAATTATGTTCCCATTGTCTTCTAGCTTTCATAGATTAGGTTGAAAAGTGGCCAGGATAGGTGGCTCACGCCTGTAATCCCAGCACTTTGGGAGGCCGAGGCGGGCAGATCACGAGGTCAGGAGTTTGAGACCAGCCTGGCCAGCATGGTGAAATGCTGTCTCTATTAAAAATACAAAAAAAAAAAAATTAGCCAGGCATGGTGGCACGCACCTGTAGTCCCAGCTACTCAGGAGGCTGAGGTAGGAGAATTGCTTGAACTTGGCAGATGGAGGTTGCAGTGAGCCGAGATCACACCAGCCCGGGAGATAGTGCAAGACTCTGTCTCAAAAAAAAAAAAAAAAAAAGAAAACTTAGCTAGCAGTCTTATTGCTCATTTGAAGGTAAAGTAATTTTTTTTTTCTAGCTACTTTTAAGATTTTCTGTTTCTTGGCCGGGCGCGGTGGCTCATGCCTGTAATCCCAGCACTTTGGGAGGCTGAGGTGGGCCGATCATGAGGTCAAGAGATCGAGACCATCCTGACCAACACGGTGAAACCCCGACTCTACCAAAAATACAAAAACTAGCTGGGCATGGTGGCGCATGCCGGTAGTCCCAGCTACTCAGGAAGCTGAGGCAGGAGAACTGCTTGAACCCGGAAGGTGGAGGTTGCAGTGAGCCAAGATCACGCCACTGAACTCCAGCCTGGTGACAGAGTGAGACTCCATCTCAAAAATAAAAATAAAAAAAAAGATTTTCTACTGCTCTTCAATTTTCAGGAGCAAAATCATGATGTTCCCAGGTGTGATTTTCCTTATATTTATCTTGCCTGAGGTTTTAGTGCTTTTGAATGAGGTTGGATATGTGTTTTGATGTCTTTCACTAGTTGTAGGAAATTCTCAGCCAGTATTTATTTAAAATCACTCCCTCTTCTCCTTGTGGGGCACTAATTGCAGGAAAGTTAGATTGTTTCCTCCATGTTGCATGTATCTCTGAAGACTTTTTCTACATTTTCATCATTTTCTCCCTCTGTGTGTAAGCTGGAATTTTTTTCTACTGGCTTGTTTTCTAGTTCGCTAGTCATTTGTTCTGATAACCTATTAAATTCATATATTAAATTATTAATTTTGTCACACTAATTTTTGGTTCCAGAATTTCCATTTGGGTTAAAAAACTGATTCTAGGTCTTTGGTGACATGAATATATTACAAACATATATGTTTTCTTGAACATATTAGTCCTAGCTATTTTAAAGTCCCTGTCTTTAAACTCTATTCCTGCTGGAAATAGAATGCTTGGTTGGCAGAGACTTTTCTTTCAATACTTTAAAATTATGTTCCCATCGTCTTCTAGCTTTCATAGATTATGTTGAAGAGTGGCCGGGATCGGTGGAGTTATGAGTCCCTGTCTCATAACTCCAATATATGAATCACCTGTGGATCTTTTTCTATTTTTTTCCCCTTTGTTTTCAATGATGTGGTCCTTCTTTTAGTATACCTTATTTTTTTTATTGGATGATGGTCATTAAAGATGGAAAATTGTAGCAGCTCTAGATAATATCTTCCTTCAAAGAGGGTTAAATTTTTGTTTTTGGCAGACCAGTAGAGTACTGACAGCTCATCTTGATATATCAAGGGTTGATTTTATTTTATTTTATTAATTTTTTTTTTTGAGATGGAGTCTCACTCTGTCACCCAGGCTGGAGTGCAATGGCATGATCTCGGCTCACTGCAACCTCTGCCTGCTGAGTTCAAGCAATTCTCCTACCTCAGCCTCCCAAGTAGCTGGGACTACAGGTGCGCACCACCATCCCTAGCTATTTTTTTTTTTTTTTGTATTTTTAGTAGAGACAGGGTTTCACCATGCTAACCAGGCTGGTCTCAAACTCCTGACCTTGTGATTCACCTGCCTTGGCCTCCCAAAGTGCTGGGATTACAGGGATGAGCCACAGCACCCAGCCCCTGATTTTATTTTATTTTTGTATTTAAAAGTTTTTTTTTTTTTGAGACTGGGTCTCACTCTGTTGCCCAGGCTGGGATGCAGTGGCATGATCACAGCTCACTGTAGCCTCGACTTCCCAGGCCTAAGAGATTCTCCCACCTCAGCCTTCCAAGTAGTCAAGACTACAAGTGTGTGCCACCATGCCCTGCTAATTTTTGTATTTTTTGTGGAGACAGGGTTTTGCCATGTTGCCCAGGCTGGTCTCGAACTCCTGGGCTCAAGCAATCTACCTACCTCAGCCTCCCAATCCCATGCCTGGGATTACAGGCATAAACCACTATGCCTGGACTAAGGGTTGATTTTAGCTGTTGCTGGACCTGGTCTATTTAAAGGTTTTCCTTCATGCTTTGTGTTTAGTTTTTTCTCCTAGGGAAGTGTCCTTACTCCTAGAGTTTGGTCCTTTTGAAGTCTCCACTGGAAGCTTGAGGTGTTTATTAGGACCCTTTCAATTTAGCAGGACATGAACTCCTAACATTATGTGACTTTTGAAATATCTGCCAGATCTTTAGCCTCCCAGCTACTGTTATATTTTTCCTCTGGATTTCTTGGAGTCTTAAGCTGTTCATTCCACCAGGTATGAGTCAATTAGGGATTTAAACGGCATCCACACACAAATTTTTGGGGCTCACTTCCCTTTGATCACCCTTGTTCTAGGATTTTGGATCTCAAGTCTCAAACAGTTTGACAGTTTTGAACTCCAGGCTTTGTTGCCTCCCAGCACTTTGGGAGGCCGAGGCGGGCAGATCACGAGGTCAAGAGATCAAGGTCATGAGGTCAAGAAAAAAATCTGTTTAGATTTATTTCCTAACACATTTGTAAATGTCCTTTAAAACTTGGGGGAATATGACACTCACCTTAGATGCTTCTGTTCTTTCTTTCTTTATTTTTTTTAGAGATGGAGTCTTGCTTTCTCACCCAGGCTGGAGCGCAGTAGCGCGATCTTGGCTCACTGCAACCTCCAACTTCTGGGTTCAAATGATTCTTGTGCCTCAGCCACCAGAGTATCTGGGATTACAGGGATGGGCCATCACGCCCAGATAATTTTTGTATTTTTAGTAGAGATGGGGTTTCGCTATGTTGGTTAGGGTGGTCTCGAACTCCTGGCCTCAAGTGATCCACCCACCTCAACCTCCCAAAGTGTTGGGATTACAGGCGTGAGCCACCGTGCCTGGCCCTTCTGTTCTTTTAAGGACTGTTTTAGTTGCCCTTCAATGCCTTCAAGCAGTTGTTTTATATATATCTCAAACCAGCCTTTATAATCATTTTTAGTGACAGAGTTAGTTGGTTACAAGCTACATTGTCATGGTCAGAATGTCTAGGTTTGGCAGGACATTTATAACTTTCTAAGAAAGGTGACCAGGAGTGTTCTTAGCTCTTATCCAGAAGAAACAACAGAAATGAAAGGCTTACACAAAGCTGTTTTTTCTTATCCCATAAAACAATTCCGTATTTTATTTTATATGTGAGAGATGTAAGAGTCTACCCTTAGGCAGCTCACCAAAGTAAACCTCAATGTTAACAACATTTTCCCCAGGCAACTGCAGTCTACTTATGTACCCCAGAATCTCCCTTGACAATATGCTCATGTGTTACTCCCTGGCTATCAGATTCCCCATTACTGCCCTACTCAGGCCCGTTTTCCACGTAGCATCTTAGGTTATAAATCTTTTTGTTCGTGTTTATCCATCTTTCTCCCCGCTCGATGATATTTAAAATTTTACTTCTGTGTAAAATTCTTTTCAAGCTAGTTATTAGAAAGCACCATAATAAATAACTTTTTTGCTAGTAAACTTGCAAAGTGATTTAACATTTTAAGTCTCAGCTTCCTCATTTACAATATCAGAATGAAAATGTCTACCTTTCAAAGTTACTGCAAGAATGAAACAAAATGTGTGAAAATATTTAACAAGGTATAAAATGCTATCAAATAGAAATAACTATGGGTGATCCATGATATCTTCTAGATCAGGTCTGGCTCTCTTGATCTGAAAAGCCATGAACTATAAAGAAAAAAAACAAAATTATGTATTCAGTCCTCACTATTCAAAAACTGGTGGAACAGGACTGGGTAACTGCAATAAATACTTGCATTTGGAAAGAGAAACAATGAGAGAGAAACAGAAGACAGGGCTTTATAGTAATTCTGAAATCCCACAGGGCAGACATTTTCAGGGCCCCTATCCTCTGGGTGGGAAATGTTCCTTGATTAGTTCTGATCCCAATTGCTTCATGAGCTTAGACACTATTCTTTGTGGTCCTTGACTCTGCCTTCTGAGATTTTATTTCTTTTCCATAATTGTCCTTGGGCCACATCTGAAGTGGATATTAGAGATTATATTTTCCTCAGCAACTTTTTAAGAGATGGGATCTTGCCATGTTGCTCAGGCTGGTCTTGAACTCCTGGCCTCAAGTGAGCGGTCCTCCTGCCTCAACCTCTTGAGCAGCTAGGATTACAGGCACAAGCCATCCTTAGCAATTTTAAAACTTTCTCACCCACTTCCTGCCTGTAAATAGTTGAGGGCCCAAGGGTTGTTTTAAGTCTTAAGCAGCAACAGTCTCTTTTAATCCAGACTGAGATTTCTCTTGACATTGAGTTCTTTCAAGAACTTGGTTTCTAATCTGTTTGATTTCAGTCAGCTACAAGTAGCAATAGCTACAACATGGAGTTCTTTCCTAGATACTTCTTAAATTTTCTGTATTTCTTTGCTTTCTTGCTTCTATGCCTCTCTCTTAATTTCAGTTATCTTAAGCCTATGAGGCTTCAGTAGGAGAGCTATACCCTTTTTCTTTTTACCCTTTTGTTCTGTTCTCTTTTTCCTGAGAGAGTCTTTCTAAATGAAAATATGTACTTGATATGGTTTGGCTGTGTCCCCACCCAAATTTTATTTTTGATGTAGTTCTCATAATCCCCACGTGTCATGGGAGGAACGCAGTGGGAGGTAACTGAACCATGGGGGTGGTTACCCTTATACTGTTCTCATGATAGTGAGTGAGTTCTCACTCGATCTGATGATTTTATAAGGGGATGTTCCCCCTTTGCTCGGCACTTCTCTCTCCTGCCATTTTGTGAAGAAGAATGTGTTTGCTTCCCCTTCCGCCATGATTGTAAGTTTCCTGAGACCTCCCCAGCCATGCAGAACTGGGAGTCAATTAAACCTCTTTCTTTTATAAATTACCCAGTCTTAGGTATTTCTTCATAGCAGCATGAGAACAGACTAATACAGTACTGGATGCCATCATCTTTGTTGGATTCATACTCTGAGATACTTTAATTAAGAGGTTTTAATAGTAGGTTATAGTCATACATTTAATTTGACTCATATTGCAAGGCTGAGTTTTAATTGGCTTTGGTTGTGTAAATAAATGCCTCTTCAATTTTTAAAAGTCTCATTTTTGAGGTTTAAAATCAGTTCAGCTTTTCCCATTTTGCAAAGTGCCAAATTTCTGAGATCTCTCTATTCCCTTTCCTTTCTGCTTGCAAGATGTCTGATTCAGAAGCTCATATTTTTTGTATAATACCTTGCCAAATGCAGTCGGCAATACCTAATATACACCATTAACACTAAAATTTCCAACTGTTTCTCCTAGAGCTGTAGGTACATTAGGTATATTATTTGCCTTCCAAGTAATTGCAGGTATTAGTTTTGCCAAATATTTCACCACTTCATAATTTCACTTCATAATTTCATAAATTCACTTCATGAATTGTCATCCTTCTGCTTTCCGTTAATAGTTTCCCAGCCACTCATTGCCTGACTACCAAGCCAGTACCAAAATTTTAGGTTTCTGTTTTAGGAGCATCTTCTTTTGATACTAATTTCAGTATAACCTGATTAGGCTGGGTTATGTTGCAGTAATTCAACAAAATTACTGGTTGTTTCTAACAATGAAAGTTGCAGTTCTTGGTCCTGCTCCATTTCCCACGTGAGTTGGTATGGGTCTTTGATCACTGTGAGTACACGCAGGGACCCAGGCTGAAGGAGGCTCTGTCTCAATGTGTTTCCATGATTTCCAAGGCAGGAAAAAGGATATGGCAACTCAGGAAGTGGCTCCTACAGGCTTCTGCATAACAAGGACACGTATTACCTCTGCTTATATTTCACTGGCCAAAGCAAGTTATGTGGCCATGCCCAACTTCAGGAGGAGGGCTGAGGAAATACAGTTTTGTTATGTGCCTGGAAGGAGGAGAATCAGAATATTTGTGAGCAGCTCAGATGATTCCCACCATGGCAGTACCCTGGCCAGAGGAAATGATTGCTGGTGACTGTGGAGCTATTTAGGATGGTGGCACACTGCCTATGTATGTGTGACACTAGCCCTGCCCCACACTGGTGCAGGCAGTAAACATGACGCCTTTCTCCATATGGCTTTCATTACAACTTCATTTCATTAGGAAGTCAGTGGCATTAGAGAAATACCCGGAATGAGACCCACCAAGTTGCTTACAAACTCACAATGCTCCCTTCCCATATGTGTCAAGGAAAAATAAACTCATAGAGTGATCTCATTTCCCTTTTTTTCCCCTGGGACTTTGGACAAGAACATCATTTGAAAAGTCTGTGATCATAATGGGAAAACAGTGCTGAGAATAAGGACTTTTGAGGATTCTTCTTTTGGTAGCACTGACAATGATGTGTTATTAATGTTGCTTTCTTTTTCTGGAACGAGCACCCATGTTAAACTCAACCAAGAGTGGGAGCAGGTTACTCTGGAATTTGGGTAAATGATCTTGTTTTTAGACTCAGCATAACCCAAACAGGCAATAAAATTTTAGGGAAATTAATTGTTAAACTTTTTTTTCTCCTTTTTAATGTAGAGATAGTCATAGGGGCTATGAAAAGAAGTCTGTGTTTCTCCAGCTGAAGAATACATAAGAGGTACCTAGAGGGGATATATTGGAAATGGATTCCAGAATTCTTCTTGACTGGGTTGGTAATATTTTAGAAATAGAGACAGTTGGTGGGAAACAGTCCTTAGGGGGAAAAGGGCTTATATAGGGGACACCTTGTGTAAGACGAAGAATCATGCTTGACTTTGTAGACAATTACGGGTTCAAATGTCAGTTCCACAAAATTACTGGCTGTATGACCCTGGGAAAGTGCTTAAAATCTTTAAGCCTAAAGTCCTCACTGTAATATGGTAGAAATAACACCTTCTTATAGGACAGGCATGAAGAATAAATGAGATAATGAAGTAAAGTGCTCAGCTCAGAGGCCAGTACGCAGTAGGCACTCCATAAATGCTGGTTCACCACTTACCAACCTCCCATCCAAGAAAAGGCAATTAAGACAGCAAGTGAAGAGTCCTGACCAGGGATGGACACCAGGGTCTGAAAAGATGAAAACTCATCTCAGGAAAAATAAAGCAAGGATACTGCTGGAGAATTTTTGTGACTCAACTTCTTCCCTCTTTTCTTGTACTTCTGTTTATCTGCGCCTTTTCTTTTTTCATTTCTTTCTTTTTTTTTTTTTGAGACAGAGTCTTGCTCTGTCACCAGGCTGGAGTGCAGTGGCGCAATCTCGGCTCACTGCAACCTCTGCCTCCCGGGTTCAAGCCATTTCTCCTGCCTCAGCCTCCTGAATAGCTAGGATTACAGGCGCCTGCCAACACACCCAGCTAATTTTTGTATTTTTAGTACAGACGGGGTTTCACCATGTTGGCCAGGATGGTCTCGATCTCCTGACCTCGTGATCTGCCCGCCCTGGCCTCCCAAAGTGCTGGGATTACAGGCATGAGCCACCGTGCCCGGCCTATCTGTTCCTTTTCTTTCTGATTATCCCCTCCTCCTCTTTTAGTGGATTCTCTCAGTCTCTGGATTTTCTCCTCTCTCTTCTCTTCTGTTATCTTTTTCTTCTTTGCATTGTTTCATCATCTGTTGCCCCAATCTATATTTCTTCTTCTCTCTCATTTTATCTTTCATCTTTTTTTAAGTTGTGCATGGATGGCCTGGAGGTGAGTCTATGGAACTCTGCTGGAAGTGTCTTCGGTGCCCCTCTGTCTGCCTTTTCTTTTCTTTTTTTGAGACAGAGTCTCACTCTGTGGCCCAGGCTGGAGTGCAGTGGCACGATCTTGACTCACTGCAACCTCTGCCTCCTAGGTTCAAGCGATTCTTCTGCCTCAGCCTCCTGAGTAGCTGGGATTACAGGTGCATGCCACCACGCCCAGCTAATTTTTGTATTTTCAGTAGAGACGGAGTTTCACCATGTTGGCCAGGCTGGACTCGAACTCCTGACCTCAGGTGATCCACCCACTGTGGCCTCCCAAAGTGCTGGGATTACAGGCATGAGCCACCGCACCCGGCCTCTGTCTGCCTTTTCTGTAGCTGTCTTCAGTGAGCTCCCTGACCCTCAGTAGAACCCTCTCCTCTGCGCCATCCACCTGCTTCCCTCGGCCTTAGCCATCTGTTTCCCCTATAAAATCTGCTCTTGGAAATAGATCTGATCAACTCAGAGACAAAGGAGTAAATAACTTATAAAGTTTGGTGCTTTACTTACCCCAAGGGTACTTGAACTTCAGTCAAATACAAAGTCTTAAGCCCAAGAAATAAATCTCTAATAATAATTTCAGGCAATAGAAAGTAATGAAGCACTTTTGTGTGGGGGGAAGGGCAGGAGACTGTCCCTGCCAAATATGCCTTTTTACAGAGTTGTTCTACTTTGATATTTTAGAATAAAATAAAATAAATAGATTCAGATAAAGCTAGAGTTAGATTTAGCCACTTTCTGGTATGTGGAAGTGTTTTATCTAATCAGTTTGGGGTTAAAAACTATTTAATTCCAAAGGGATTGTGTGTAGCAGATGCAACAATTAATTTCAGGTAAATCAGTTCAATCTGGCTTCTTCATTCTCTCTTTATCAATTTTAATGTAATTTGCAAGGGGATCCAAGCTCCACTTTATGTGTCTGCAAACAGCACGAATTCATCTAACCAAAGAGTCTCATGTGCCCTGACAGTGCCTGGCAGCCTGCTGGGGATTGTCAAGTGTCAGCCAGACCATTCTATTCATTTGGCCTCGTGATGAAGGTCTGCATGCTTTTTAAGAACGTATAAAATTTGGGGCCGGGCGCGGTGGCTCACGCCTGTAATCCCAACACTTTGGGAAGCCGAGGCGGGCGGATCACGAGGTCGAGATCAAGACCATCCTGGCCAACATGGTGAAACCCTGTCTCTACTAAAAATACAAAAATTAGCCAGGCATGGTTGCACGTGCCCGTAATCGCAGCTACTCAGGAGGCTGAGGCAGGAGAATCACTTGAACCCAGGAAGCGGAGGTTGCAGTGAGCCAAGATTGCACCACTGCACTCCAGCCTGGTGACAGAATGAGACTCTGTCTCAAAAAAAAAAAGAAGAAAAAGAAAATAGAATGTATAAAATTTGATCCTTGAAAATTGTACTGGTCTCAAGTATAAAGAATATAAGTTAATAAATGTAGAACTGAATATCTACAAATCAAAACATCTGATCAACTAGTTACTACTCAATTCTTATGTCATTATATATACCTTATATTTAATATGGGAGATGAATATATTTTAAGATGTTTGAGGTGCTGTGAAGTGGGTCTTCCATAAGTAAGAGTGTACAGGGTTACTCAGGGTCTTAGAATGGCCCTGCGTGTGAGAGACTTGAAAATCTGAATCAAAGTAGAAATACATGAAACTATTTCTCTGGAGTAACATGAGTCTCTAGGCATAAAACAGAGGTTCTATTTTTGGCAGGAGACGTTGCATTGCACTTGCCTCTAGTCAGCTACATCAGGATAAAGCAGCTATGCAGGGGCCCCCGGTATCATTGGAAATAGACCAAAAGTAGAGAAAATGGTTTTTATCAGAACTCCCTTCAGAAATAAATTATCAAATATCAGTAGGAGGATGCTATGGACTGAATTGTGTCCTGACCTTCCAAGTGACTGTATTGGAGCTAGGGCCTCTAAGGAAGTGATTAAGGTTAAATGAGGCTGTAGGTGTGATGCTCTGATTGACGGAACTGGTACCTTGTAAAAGAGACAACAGAGATCTCTCTCTCCTTCCATATGTGAGGACACCGCAAGGAGGCAGCCATTTACAAGCCAGGAAGCAGGCCCTCACCAGGAACCAAATCTGCTAGTGCCTTGTCCTTGGACGTACCAACTGCCAGACAGTGAGAAAATACGCTTCTGTGGTTCAAGCCATTTAGCTTGTGCTATATTGTTATGGCAGCCCCAGCAGACTAAGACAGAAGCTATTCATTGATAAGCAGCTTTGGATGGGATCAGGAAGCTCAGGGCCTGCTTCAGGATCATGAGGTGGTCCCCAAAATACCTCCTAAGTCTGGAGAGCTTGCATGGCTTCTGCTTTAGCAAAGTGGGTGTGTAAGATTGGGGACGAAGTAGAACTTTCCAGGACTATGTGCTACTTTCTGTGGAGTTGCGTATCTGCTCTTCCCCAAGCAGCAATCGGCCTTCCTCTACAGACACGTCAAACCAGTATTTAAAGAATATCTATTTGAAGGGGCACCAAATTATTAGCTACCTAGATCACCCACAGGCATGTCTTTGGTCCACCCCTGGCCAACTGTAACCCTTCATACCTCAAGATCATAGCCAATGCCATGGGCCCTACAGATCTGGAGAAAAACATAGTGGAAAACCAGTGAGAGATTGCTGTGTCTTAGCTGGGTGGTCATCACTGCATGGCGACTGGTTGCCAGCGTCTGGAAAGGAGCACAACTGAATATTAAACAGATATTTAAATAAACTTGTAATTTTGGAATACTTGTAGATTAACAGGAAAATTGCAAAGATAATTCTGAGAGTTCCTATATCCCCCACACCCAGTTCTCCTATTGTTAACATCTTACATTGCTGTGGTACATTTGTCACAACTAAGGGAACAAATTGCTACATTACTTTTTATTTTTATTTTATTTTTTGAGACAGGGTCTCACTCTGTCACCCAGGCTGGAGTGCAGCAGCACAATCTGGGCTCACTGCAACCTCTGCCTCCTGGGCTTAAGTGATCCTCCTGCTTCAGCCTCCCAAGTAGCTGGGACTACAGGTGCATGCCACCACACCTGGTTAACTTTATTATTTTTTTGTAGAGACAGGGGTCTCACTATGTTGCCCAGGCTGGTCTTGAACTCCTAGCTCAAGCGATCTGCCAGCCTCGGCCTCCCAAAATGCTGGGATTACCGGCGTGAGCCACCACACCTGGCCCTACATTACTATTAACATAAATCCATACTTTATTTCTATTTCATTAGTTTTTCCCTAATTCCTTTTTTCTGTTTCAGGACCTCATCTGAGACACTGCACCATAACTAGCTGTCATATCTCCTTAGGCTTCTCTGGCCTGTGACGGCTTCACAGACTTTCCCTGTGGTTTGATGATCTTAACAGTTCCGAGGAGTAATGGGCAAGCATTTTGTGAAATCTCTCTCAATTTCAGTTTGTCTGATGTTTTTCTCCTGATTAGACTGTAGTAATGTGTTTTTGAGAGGAAGACCACGTGGGCAAACTGCCATTTTCCTCACTTCATATCAAGGGTAGATAGATGGTATCAGTGTGACTTATCACTGATGATGTTAACCGTTATCACCTGGCTACAGTGGCTTTTGAAGCTTGTGAAAAAACTTTACAGATTTCTCTGCTGTAAAGATATTTTCCCACTCTTCCCATACTTTAACCTTTGGCAGCAAGTCACTGGGCATGGACCACCTCCTTGAGGTGGCCAACATTTGAAATTTGATGCTGCTTTCTTTGGGGGAAACGGCTCTTCTTTATCTTGCTTGTCTATCAGTGAAAGCCATGCCAAAGAGATTGGTGATAGTAGGCCCAAAGTGCTGTCATTATGTATTTCCTGAAAACATTTAAAATTTAATATGTACCAGATAAAGAACTGGATCCTGGCAGTTTTATAGCATGTTCTTTTTGAGATGTGATATTTGCCTTAGTCAATCAGCTCTTTTTCTCTAGATAGCTGGAAATTTGGAGAACTGCATATAGGGCCATGGCCAACCTTAGGGCATAGAAGATAAAGGTGCCTGGCTTGGCTCTTGAACTGTGGTGACGCACAGGTGCTGGGCAACTAGGTACCCAGACTTATGCAGTGACCTGGAAAAGGAGTAGGCAAAGGAGGTGCTGCTGGTCTGGAACTGGCCGTAAGGAATCGTAGTGACCTGACATGCATTATAATCAGGCCTCTGGCTCGCCTCCTGTCTCTGAGATAACGCAAGGGAACTGGGGCTGACTGAGTGCTCTGCAGAGAATAGACCTCCTTTCCTCTCCTGCATCCCTCTCTCCCTCCCTCTCCACACACACACACACACACACACACACACACACACACACACAAACACACACACTCAGATTTCGTGGCACTTTTGGTGACATGCTCCCCTCACACGTGATGGGGGGAGCATGTTTTTCTTCAACATTTACATCAAGTCCTGTGTCCGAAGGTCACATCATCAGTGCCACCAGTTAAGGCTGCTCATCCTAAATGCAAGTGGAGTCCACATCTACAGACGAGTTAGGCCCCCACAGGCTAATACATCTTGAGTTGTTTACCCCACTTGTAGCGTCCCATTTGTAGCCATTGGGATTTTTCTAACAACAGAAAATTGATTTGATCCTCATATGCCTCACTACTGTACTCTGTCACCCTGACCTATCATGAGTTGTTCCCTTGGTCATCTGCCCTCCATGACTGGGAGTTTTCTGAGGGCAGGCGCTGTTTGGTTTCTGAATCTCCAGTTTGGGCATGATACCAGCACAGAACAGGCACTTGGTGTTTATTAAATAAAAGAGAATGAATAAATGAAATAGATTAGGTGGATAGCTCTTCCCTCTGACTTAAGAGACTCTTCAAAGTATGTAATTTAAGAAAGACACTGCCCATTGATAAATGCTTTGGGGCAAAAGCAGGTGATTATTACATGGCACAGGGGACAGTCATACCATCCTTAGAGAAGGACAACTCAGGGCAGTTGCTCCGGGCCTTGCCTGCTGGAGGACAGCATGGCTCTGGTGGACTAAGCAGGAATAATTGGTGGGGTAAAAAGAACTGGCTTGGAGAAGTTCTGGCCCAGCTAGCTAGTCTGTCTGGAAGGGCATGGCCACAAGGCCTGCTCGCCCTGCCATACTGGGCTGGCCATGCTCTCACCTTCACACTGAAAAGCCCAGAAGCATGGGCTTTTGCACATGGAAGTGAACTGTAAACACTCTCGAATTCCATTGTGGTTACTGAGCATGTAATTGCATGGTGATTGCCATGAATTCACAACATAATTCCAAGGTTATTTTTGTCTTCTAAACTTGTCTGATGCTGCCATAGTATATAAACAAGAAAAACCAAGACCAGGCCCCAGCCAGCAAGAGAGGTAGGCAGGCAGGCATGTGGTAGCACGATCTAGCAATACTATGTATCTTGGCTCCAAAGCACAGCAGAAGAGCTTACTGTCCAGTAGTACATGATTACTAGACAACATGTAAGGGCAGGCTACCCTGAGGTTTCTTCTTCACTACAGATGCAGAGTGCAACTCCCCTTCCTCCCAGGCTGGGGCTTGTGATGCATAAAGAATCTGAAGGAAGAGCCAGGATATTTGGTACATGTCTCCCAACCTTCTTTTCCATAACCATCACCATCCTAGTCCAGACCTTTATTGCCTGGAGAGTCAGAGGTGAGGATACAAGCAGAATTCTGCAGTGGAAAGGTTATATGGAGTGAGAAAGAAGTTCAAAACCTGACAAGGCCTCTTACTGTGTGTGTGATCTTGAACAGATCATTGAAATTCTCTGTCTTCTGATGATTAAATAAGCACCTACTGCAGTGCCTGGAACCTGATAAATGGTAGCTACTATTTTTGTTGTCATTCCTTTGAAAGGATTTTGGATCTACAATAAATGTAACTTCCCAGGCTGTTTTGTCCCCTACTCTTCCCCCATCTCCTGGGATTCTGAACAGTATCACCGGATTAATCATTTCCCCCAACACAGGTTGGTCTGTCATCCTCCTACTCAGAAATATTCAGGCCTTTTTGCCTTCACGGTGAAATCTAAACCCTGGTGTGGTGGGTAGACCTCCCCAAACTTGCTCAGTGCACCCTTCCAACTACTTCTCCTGCTTCCCACTTCCCCAATTCTGTGCTCCAGTCTGCCTGGTTCACTGCCTTTTCCTAGCAGACCACAGGTTTCTTTGGACTCTGTCCCATCTGCTAGGGGACGTCCTCCCCTCCTCGCCAGTTAGTGACTGTTCTAGTCTTTAAGGCAGGATAAAGTTCTGTGTTTTCAGTAAAGTGTTCCCTGTCCCTGCCAGTCCATGGTCATTTCCCCTGAGAACTCTGGCAGCAAGCTGAGGGTCTGTCACTCAAATGGCATTTATCCACGTGTATGTTATCTATTTTAATAGCAACATCTCTCTCTCTCTATGGCCTTTCTTTTCAGCTCCTCAAGGATAGGGACTTTGTCAAGTATCTTTGTCTCCTGATGCTTGGTGAAAGTCCTGGCACATATTAAGTGCTAAATAAATGCATTAGAATAATACTTACAAGATACAACTACTTTTTAGAAGACTTAGCCAACTGCACAGTTTCTACAGGAAGAAACTATCAATCACCTAGGATTGTCTTATGTCCAGCCTGATAGCACAAGTGAATAGCATAGGAGTATTGAGAGGAGGATTAGATGAGAATGTAAAGACTTTGGAATAGTGTCTGGCACACAGTAAGCTCTCAATAAATGTTAGCAGTTATTTTCACGTTATTAAACTAAATAGTTTCAGAGATAAGGTCAATTATTTCAAATTAAAACTGACCAACTAACCAATAAACCTTTTCATCAGAAGGTGACTTGAATCAGAAGACCTGGGCTTTGCTATGTACCACCTTTATGACTTGGGCAGCTCACTTAACCTTGCTTAGCCTCAGTTTCCTATTCTGTAAAATGTATATAATAATCCTTAACATCGATTTCTTGGGGTTATCATGGGGATCAAATAAGCTCATATATAGTTAAAGTATAAAGCATTATACAAATAGAAAACATCATATTAAAAGGTTGACTTGTAAAAACTAGTCTCTTCTGATGCTGTACAATTTATGTAGGTTGACAAGGATCAAAAAAGAAATAATGATTTGGAAATATCTATTGAAATTAAAAATTTTAATTTTTATGGTTATGTCCTTTGAGCCAAAATTCCACTTTATGGTATGTATTCTAAGATATACCTTAAATGTGCCAAATGATATATACACAAAGTTATTCACTGCAGCACTGTAATATGAAAAAACTGAAAACAACCCAAAAATCTACCGGTGGGGGAAGGGTACATAAATTATGGCACATCCATGCAATGAAATAACATGTTGCTGTAAAAAAGAAATGATATTGCTCAGGTGTCTGAATCTGAAAAAAAAGAAATGAGAACATTTTTAATGAAGTGTTAGAGAAAGCTCTCCAAAGAAAAAAGTGAGATTCAGAACAGTATGTATTATAGGCTACATTTTGGGTATAAAAGGGGGAAAAGGATCACCTCTATGTGTATTTACTTGTATATGTAAAAAGATGCTCTGAAAGGATATATAGACACAGAATGGTGGTTACCTTTGTAGGATGAGGTGGGAACTGATCAATGGAAAGGAGATTTGTCCATGTGTGACTGTTTCCACCTTTTGCCTTTTGAACCATGTGAATATATTATGTATTTCAAAGAATTAAATGAGAACCCCATTAAACTTGATTTTGAAGACAAGAGTTGAAGATGTATATTTCATGCATATTTTTAGTGTGTGAACTGTTTATTTTTTAAAAAACATAGTCAAGCTTTTCTAGATGGTTCATAGTATAAGTGACATGCTCTTTTCCATGCTCTGTGTTATTTGCTTGGAAATCTGTGCTATGTATAGGAAACCATGTCCAGTTACATGTTCTTTTTAAAATCTAAGACTCCAGCCAGGCGCAGTGGCTCACGCCTGTAATCCCAGCACTTTGGGAGGCTGAGGGGGGCGGATCATGAGGTCAGGAGATCAAGACCACCCTGGCCAACACGGTGAAACCCCGTCTCTACTAAAAATACAAAAAAATTAGCCGGGCATGGTCGCGGTTGCCTGTAGTCCCAGCTACTCGGGAGGCTGAGGCAGGAGTATGAACCTGGGCGTGAACCTGGGAGGCGGAGCTTGCAGTGAGCCAAGATCGTGCCACTGCACTCCAGCCTGGGCGACAGAGCGAGACTCCGTCTCAAAACAAACAAACAAACAAAAAAACCCTAAGACTCCTCTATGAACATCCGGTCCATTTAGTGCTTCTGTGTGAGACTCAGAAGCTGAGGCTGAGCTCAGAGCAGACGAGAAGCCAATGGATAATGGCAATATTCCTGGAGACAACCTCGTCACACAGGGAAATACATCCTCTTTTCAAAGAAGAGCTTTCTCTATGGCCTCAACAAGGGACTTCTTTAGGGATGAGCACAAACTCCACTCTGGGGCTGGATCACTGATTCTCAGCTGATGCAAGGCAGGTTGGAATGTGTCACAGTTAAACACAGGCCGAGGTTAAATCTTGGCTTCCCTACTTGCTTGCCTACTGACCTTTAACAAATTGCTTAACATCTCTTAAACTTGTCTTCCTATCTAAAAATGGGCATAATAACAGCACCTGCCTAATATATTGGACTGCAAAAAGATTCATGGAAAGCACTTAGTAAAGTACTCGGGGTGGAGTAAAGGCTCTGTGTCCTTTGGTAAACTGGAGGGCTTTGCTACTCACCCTTATATCCTCTGTGCTTAGTAGAGTGCCTGGCACAAAATAGGCATTGGGTAAGTATCTGCAGAATTTACTTCTAGTTGATTCTTGCTGAAAGTAGTAACTGATGGCTAAGGTAAAGGCTGATGAGAACTTAGGATATGACCTGTCACAATATTACTCCTTTCTAAAAGATCCGGCAAGAAAAAGACCTTTTAAGCGAAGGCTGTAGTATAGAGGGATGGGCCCTTCCTGTGTCCCCGTACAGGAGATGTCCCTTCCTTCAGCCATCCGCAACACACGAGGCTGCCTGGGCCAGGCTTGGTGCAGAGTCCCTTTCTGTAGGCCCCGTAAGATCAAATCCCCCAAGTGACCCTGGGGATCATGTAGCCCTCCTTTATTTTAGAAATGAGTAAACTGAGGCCAGAAGAGAAGATCAGAACTCATGATCCCTAACTCCCAGACCAGTACTCTTCACTCCAAATGTCCACTGGCCACATTTGGAATAGGTGGGAATTTCAGAGGTTAGCCTTTTCTAGTAAAACAGGAGAAAAAAAAAAAGACAAAATATTCTTGGTAGAAGTCTAGTCTTATTAAACTACCTTTCTAAATCACAATTTAACAAGAATGCTTCAAGCTAAATAAAGGAAGCTCAAAATACTCCTTTTCACTGGAGAATATAATTTTGCTTCAGCCACAATTTAAATTGATTTAGTTCTGAGCACCAGCACTTGAAGTGTGGAACATATTCTATTTTCGCCATGATACTTGTTTTGACAGTGATGCATTTCAGTTGACATAGTTGAAATCCTTATGTAATAAATCTCTGCCTGAAAATTAATCATGTTTATAATATTCTGAGAATTAATAACACCCATTGCTCAAATCATTAACTTAAAAAAGGAGCTTCCAAAATCTGTTCTCGGCAGTAAGGGACCACAAATAAATGAATGTTTGATAAAATAATCCAAGTAGCAGTTTAACAAGCGTAAACTTGAATGTGGCTGCAATAACACAGAACTATTGTTTAAGGGTTGGCAGAGGCTGATGAGGTTCTTATTTCAGTTACGAAGCAGGCATCCACATGCATAATGAACTGCTCTCTGAATTATTAATGTGTTGCTTATTTAGCCTCATCTGTCTAGAAGATAATGTATCCTAACTCTAATGAGTGATTGCTTTTGTACATAATTACAGTAGCAGCAGTAGCAGGGAAATGTGTGCCTTCAAAGAAGGAGTTCTAAAAATAAAGTCATCACATAAACTCTGTTGTTGTTGCATTCTATCAAAATCAAACCCGAAGCATTTGAGAATTTATAATAAATTACAGGCGACAGAATCATTATTAACATCATAATTTAACACAAAAGGTTTTACTTAATCATTCATTACAGATCATGTGCTGCTAAAATGTGTATAAATGACTTGGGTTGTGTTAAGATGTTTGCAAAGATGTTCCCTTTTGGACACTCACCAAGCATGGTATGGAGGGTCCAGAAAGAGCGAGGAAGAGTGAAAAACTGACAGAAAGGGGTAATGATTGATGCCGGTTTGGACAGAACATTAATTGAAAGTTAAAACACTGTTAGGCGATTCCTTTTCATTTCTAAAACACGCACGTCTGGGATTTATCAGGCCTTGTTTACACCTTCAAGTGGTTCTTTGTGGAGGTCAGTGAATCAGAAACCCATTCACCTGGTCTAAATGGGGCTGAGTGACAGTTCTCCCACCTGTTTCTGAGATGAGACAACAGCTCTTCTGAGAGCCCAGGAAGGTGTTTGCTTTCCTTCTATATAGCATATTATTAAAGAAAAGGGCCCACACTGGCAGCATTTTATAGGCATTAGTTTTGAATGCGCTCTCATTATCATTGTGGTTTCATCTGTGCATTTTCTTCTCCTTCAGTCTTCAAAGGGGGCTGTCAACTGCCTGATCATAAACTTGATGGCATCATAGTCTGTTCACACTTGTTCAGGAAGCTTCGATTTGCTTGTGAGTTGTACCGCGTGTGCATGTGCACATGCTTCTTTAAAAAAAATCGCTGATCATATGTGTACACATGCACAGGAGGGTGTGTGCACAACCCAAGCATAGTGGCACAAGGGTGGGAACATCTGTTTATATCTTTCTAAAATGAAAAGCACTTTCAATTTATTCCTACACCAGAAAACCTGCATAGCTTTTCTCTAGTGATTTAAGAGGTATTGGCCTTATTGAAGATCATAATGCCTCCCTTTTGTGTGCATGCACTTCCTAAAAATGTTTAAGACTTGATCACAGGAGAATGTTGCCTATAGCTAGGAATGAAACCTATAGGCAACATGGGGAAAATGGAAGAGTGCTTCTCACTCAAAGCACAACTTCTGCTGATAGCCTTCTGAAGCAACATACTTAAAAGCTGCAATTGTCTTTGGAGGTCTTGTGCTGAATACCACTCTGCTTCCAGCTTTATTTTTATTTTTATTTTTTGAGACAGAGTCTCACTCTGTCAACTAGGCTGGAGTGCAATGGCACGATCATGACTCACTGCAGCCTCGACCTCCAGGGCTCAAGTGATCCTCCTGCCTCAGCCTTCCCAGTAGCTAGGATTATAGGCATGCACCACCATGCCCGGCTAATTTTTGTATTTTTGTAGAGACAGGGTTTTGCCATGTTGCCTAGGCTGGTCTAGAACTCCTAGGCTCAAATGATCTGCCCGCCTCGGCCTCCCAAAGTGCTGGGATTACAGGCATGAGCCACCACACCTGACCCCCAGCTTCTTGCAGAAATGGCATAGACTTAGGTTCACTGGCCAGAAGGGCTCAAGTGTCACTGCTGTTTCTCCCTCTAGCACTGAACATAGGGTCTCTCAGGTCTCTTTGGTGAGGATGGAGGCCACAGGTGGAGATGGACCTGAAAGCCTCTTAGCAAGGTCCTGGGTCATAATTAAAAGAGGTCTGTTTCTCCTCTCCAGCTCAACTCTGCTTCTCTTCTTACTAAGGAAAGAGATCAAGGGGATTCTTGTGAGCAAGGTTCTTCCTGGTACCTGATTGGACAACTGGATGAAGAAGAGGGAAAGGAAAAGGCTGCCTGAGCCCCACAAGACATCAGGTGCCCTCCTAATGGTGACTGCAGAGATCCTGGGAAGAGTCAAAGGTTATTCAAATCCAGACTGGACCCAAAGGGGTTCACAGAGAGGCAGGAGACCGCTTGGAAAAGGTATCTCTGGGACACTCATGTTGGGTCCCATTAATCACTAGAGTTCCTCTTTTATCTGTTTGATATATTTGGATTTCAAGTAGAGCTTCATTTGCAAAAAAAGTATGAAGCCCACTGTTGTAAGGAAAGGCCAAAGAAACCCTCTGGCAGCTGTGAGAGCACCGTGGCCAGAGAGTCCCCAATACACTCTTGCACAAAGGGCATCTGGTCCCCTTGGCCTTTGTTCTCTCTCTCCATGACCAACCTAGCCTGTTCAATCAAGCGCCCACTGTCCCCATGGGGCTATGCCCTTTGTTACTCAGGGTGCTGAGGTTGGTAACCCGCAGCCAGCCCCAGGACTCTGGCCCCAGCCCCCTCACCGATGGAGCTAGCAATAAGAAGGGAGGCGGCAGCTGTGGGAAGAGGTGGAACATGATGGGGCTCCTTAACCAAGCTGGGAAGTGGGATTTTCCTGAAGATCACAGGAGTCCATTCAAAATCACACACAGGGGAACAACATGCTCAGACTGGCTTTTCACCTTGCCACCTTGGCTGCCGTGTCTGTTTAGGCTGAGGGCACAGGCAGGGACAGGGAATCTTAGGAGGAATACAGGTGTGAGATGGCGGAAGCCGACACCAAGACACTATCTTTGTGGAGAGAGAGGAGGGGTCAGGTTAGTGGCATTTTGGCAGCTAGACTCAACACGCCCTGCTTGCTGACTGGATGTGGGGCTAGGGGTTATCTTATCAGCCTCTGGCCTGATCCACTAACAGGAAGTACAGGAGGAAGAAAGACAAATGTGATGCAGTTTTGGATAGCTTGACCCTGAGGATTCGAAGCAGAGATGTTCTATAGAATTTTGGACCCATGAATCTGAAGCTCACAAAAGAGAGTGGGGCTAGAACAATATGGGTTTTGTGTGAAACAGCTTGTAGTTGAGGCAATGGGTGTAGGTGTACCTGCCTAGAAAAAGGGGAGGAGAGCCCCATGCTCTTTCGCATTTCCACAGATGGCAGCTTCATTCGGGAATGGCTTCTCCCTTTCCTCTGACCAACACATTCGCATTTCCAGACCCTGCTCAGACAGGTCCAGTGACTTGCCTTAGGCTCTTTCTTCTTCCTGTACTCAAAGATCCTGGCTCCTAGACAGAGCTCAGGCAGTGGCAGTGGGTGTTGCTGAACACCGGGAACCTTCAGGAAGCACCTCTTGCTTACCGGCATTGACAGCACACTCATGCGTTTGGTTTTCTTCCTTTCCTTTGGAACAAAGCGGGGCACTTCCAGGGTGCTCAAACTGCAATCCAGATGGCCGTTTGTCAGGTATAAGGTGAGTTGAGTCAGGGCCAGCTGGTCACTATATGCGAGGTTAAGGCCCGTTGCCCACACCTGATTAAAACAGGAGCCGTAGAAGTGAGGGTGAAATCAGCAAACAGCAGCGAAGGCCCCACCTCTGCCTAACCAGACCAAACTACATCAGACTAAGTGAAACCAGTGACCATGTGTCTTAATGGAGTAGATGTTTTTCCTTCTGTTTCTACGTTGTTCAACTGAGAGATGGAGTCTGATTCTAATCAGAAGATTCAAGGTTCTTGTGGGAAGTTACAGAAATACTTGGCCAAGACAATCTGACAGAGATGCCGAGTCTTGCAAAGCTCATGTTGACTTTGATTTTTCTGCCCATGGCCTGTAGGTCAGTGCAGGTGGTCAGTGCCAGGTTTTCTACTGAGAAAATGAGACTGAAGCTTTGGAGGGTAGGGAACTACAGTAGAGCAGAAAGAGGGGAAAAGAGTGATGAATATGAGAAAGGGCAGTTTGCCCTGATTTTGGAAAAAGCAGTGACAGCCCCTCTGGGAGCCTCAGTATGATATTTAAGGGAAACTAATGGTTGGCCTCTAAGTCTTAGGTCTACCCCCATTTTCTCATGAGAGTGAAGGGTAATCTCATTTTACCAATCCTACAATGTCACAGTATTCTCAATTGTCAATTGGTAATAACACCTTATCCTAGCTGTATCACAGTGTTATTAGAAGAATATTATGATGCAATAAAAATAAAAATAAAAATGCTTTAAAAAATAGACATTGGTTATGTTAATGTCAACTGCTAGGTAACTGAGTAATGTCCATTAATTCGTTTGACAAATATTTACTGAGCATCTACTATGTGCTAAACTGGCAATGATAAAAGTAGGTCATGTGTTACTTCTTCCCTCTCCTGTGGCAGATCAACCTTAATTGCCCTTGTCATCCCCCATCCCCACACTGAATCCAGAAGCACCCCTGGCATCCTCCTTAGTTCAATGTTCAAGGCATATCATTGTCCTAGTCACTGGAGAGTCAAAGGTAAATAGGCATAGGCCCTGCCATCAAGAAGGTGAAGACAGGCTGGGCACGGTGGCTCATACCTGTAATCCCAGCACTTTGGGAGGCTGAGGTGGGAGGATCACCTGAGACCAGCCTGGCCAAGATGGCGAAATGTCATCTCTACTAAAAATACAAAAGTTAGCTGGGCAAGGTGGCGTGTGCCTGTAATCTCAGATACTTGGGAGGCTGAGGCACGAGAATCGCTTGAACCCAGGAGGCAGAGGTTTCAGCGAGCCGAGATCACACCACTACAGTCCAGCCTGGGTGGCAGAGTGAGACTCTGTCTCAAAAAAAAAATAAAATAAAATAAAAAAGAAGGTGAAGACAGATACATACATATCCAATTAAACAATAGAATTTTATATGTGATAAAATAATGGGGTGGAACAAAGTACTATTGAAGCAGAAAGAAAGGACAGACTGGGTTTGTCTAATGAAATCAGGGCTGCATCATGAAGGTCACCTTTGAGCTTTAAACAAGCAACAAAAACACAACTGGTCCCGTGTATCAAGTACCTGCAGTTTTTATGAAGCTGGGTGAAACATAAATATCTCGGATCTCTGTGGCAGCCTAAAAAATAACAACCCCATGTCACAGATGAAGAAACTGAGGTTCAGGGAGGTACCCAAATCCACTGAGTTAGGAAGCGGTGGTGTTGGGATCTGAATCCAATTCTACCTGGCTCCAAGTCTACCTTCTTCCCATTCCCTGATCCTGGCCCAGCCAATCCTTATCTTATGTAACAGTTCTCCAGTGAAATTAAAAACTAAAGTTGCAGAGGATCAGAACATGTTTGTGTTTAATATAAGACATGCCATGAAAATGTCTTGTGGAGAAAACATGAAGTATTTCTGGAGTATGCTGTAATTAGCATAATGCATTTTCACTGTAGGAAGTTGGAAACTAACACATTTTCATGAAGACTTGATTAAACAGTTTTTCCTCTTAGAAGGCCTGTATTTACCCCGCTCACCAACTCTGTGTGTTAAAATACATAATACATCTGCCCTAGAGTGGACTCCTCTCAAACAAATCTAGCAGTGAGTGACTTGAGTAAGCATTGAATGTAAATGGTGTCATTATAAGGATATTAAGAGGTCAAGCTGTCAAGGCCCCTTGCTAAACTAAAGCTAATTTCAGGAGTCATATTCGCACAGTAATGCCCTTTTATAATAGCAAATAAATCACATTGCAACAATTGTTAAAAACTAACTGCCAAGTATCTGTTGCAGTTGTAAATATCCTATTTGTCAACTTAAATATTTCCTGCTGTATGGCATGAAATGTAAATCAGATGGGGACAGCTACTTTCCCTTAATATGAGAAAGTGAGCTTGCTATTCTAGCAGGTCAGGCTTTTTTTTTTCAGAGTTTCTATTTTGAGGTTTTAGTGTCCTTGATCAAAGGGAAACATACATAACAAACATTATTAATATTTATGTTAATAATATTAATGCTTTGGTAATAAGGATTTTAGTAGGAAGGCAGCACAGTGTAGGGGAAAGAGTGAGAACCACGGAGTCAGAGAGCTTAAATCTGGACCTCACAGTGGGAACTGCAATGGGTTGGTTAAGCTCTCTCAATCTCAGTATCCTTAAGTGTAAAAGGAGCAAAATCTCAGTATCCTTAAGTGTAAAAGGAGCAAACGATAATACTGACAGGGTTTTAGAAACAAAATAAATGCACGTGAAATTGCCTTATAATTTTTTTTTTTTTTTTTTTTTGAGATGGAGTCTCACTCTTGTCGCCCAGGCTGGAGTGCAGTGGTGTGAACTTGGCTCACTGCAACCTCTGCCTCCCGAGTTCAAGCAATTCTCTGCCTCAGCCTCCGGAGTAGCTAGGATTATAGGTGCCTGCCACCACGCCCAGCTAATTTTTTTGTATTTTTAGTAGAGACGGGGGTTTCACCGTCTTGGCCAGGCTGGTCTTGAACTCCTGACCTTGTGATCCGCCCTCGGCCTCCCAAAGTGCTGAAATTACAGGCATGAGCCACCGCACCCAACCTTTACTGAACTTTATAATTTATAAGGTAGGCCGGGCGCAGTGGCTCATACCTGTAACTTCAGCACTTTGGGAGGCCAAGGCAGGAAGCTACTTGACGCCAGGAGTTCAAGACGATCCTGGGCAACATAACGAGACCCCCAACTCTATTTAATAAAAATAGGGAAATAAACAAATAAAGTTCATTACAGATGCTTTTTATGATGACTAAACATTTCCTTTCAGAGCAGATTCTTAGAAGGCACATTGTCCGTTGTCTATGTTAGCTATTAGGTCACCCATTTAACAACTGTTTTCCCCATATGTAATTGTTCTATTCAACCTCACAACTCAATCCAGTAGGCAGGTAGGTTTGTGCAAGGTTGGTATTACTCTGTCTCCATTTTACGGATGAAGATACTGAGATAAAAAAGCAGCCTCATAGTTTGCCTAAGATCATATAGTACAGACCAGAACTCTGTTCTAGAGCTGAAATGCTTTTGCTTCCTCTGGCTGCCCTAACCCCTTGGTTCTCAAAGGAAACAGGAGGACAAATTTTCTTCAGCCTTTTCCTCAACAGCAGGCTTGCCTGATTTGCTCAGATAATTGTTCTGTTCTCCATCTGGTCTTTCCATTGAAGACACCGCCTGAGGCATGCTTGTTTTGTGCACAGGGGTTCCTATCTCCCCCTCTAGACTGTCAGCCCTTTAGGGGATGCTGCCAAGTCTTTGTCTTCCTGCAGCACCTAGTGTCTGGGGCAGGGCACGCAGCAGGGTGCATTTGCAATTCCAGTGTTTCACTGTGAACTCCTCTTCCGTAACTTTTAGGAAATGAGATCCAGGTGGGTCACTTGAGGCTGGTTTCAGATTCAAATGCAGCAAATATTCACGGAGCACCTCCTCCGTGCCAGGCCCATGTGTTCTCACACCTCTCATTTAATCCTATTCTTGTATTTTTAGTAGGGACGGGGTTTCAACATGTTGGCCAGACTGGTCTCCAACTCCTGACCTCAAGTGATCCACCCACCTCAACCTCCCAAAGTGCTGGGATTACAGGCATGAACACTGAGCCCAGCCCATTTAATCCTATTCTTGATTTGGGACTCTGATGGTAACTTTAGAATCTAATCTCTCAGCACTAGGTACTCTTGTCCCACTTTAGGTGAGCAATGATGGGGGCCTGAACAAAGTACTATGAGTGGGCATGGGAGACTTGGATGAATTTAAAATGTTTATGTGGTGGCTTTGACATGACTTGCTTATGATGACTTATAATAACTGGCTTGACAGGTTAATTGATTAGATGCGAGGGTGGGGGAAAAATATCACTGAAGGTTAGGGCTGGAAAGACCCTTAAAAATCACCTAATACAGTCAGTTTATAAATGGAGCGACTGTGGTGTGAAAAGTGAAGTGGTTGCCCTAGGTTGCAGAACCAGGTGTCAAAGGTGAGTAATGAGAACATAAGGTGTCTCAGCTGTCAGTCAGAAATCACTTGTTGCCAGTTGTTTGACTGATTAAAGGTCACTTTGTTAAAAATGGTTAGAATGCTAGAGAGATTTATATTAAGGTCTTAAGAGCACAAGGAATACAAAAAATAATCATCTCAGTATTACTTATATTACTGAAACACTTGCTGTCCAACATTTTGGCAGTGGCTAAAAAGGCTATGACATATCCAAGTGATGGGATAGTCTGATATAATTAGAGACAGTGGTTGTGAGTAACTTTTGATGATTTAGGAAGATGCACAAAACAGCAAGAGGAGGATAGAAAGTTACATAAGCAACATGACTTCAGCTTTGCAAAACTAATATATGTAGAAAAGACTAGATGAGAATATAACAAAATGTTACCAGCCAGTGTTAACATTAGCAGAATCAAGATAACTGCAACTGTATATAGACTTCCATGGATATTCTAGATCTGCACTATCAAATATGGTAGCCACTAGCCTCATGTGGCTATTGAGCACTTGAAATGGTACAAATGCACACCAGATTTTGAGGATGAGGATGTAAAAAAGAATGCAAAGTATCTCATTAATAAGAAAGTATTAATAATAAGATAATAATAAAACCACTGCTGCCTTGACTTCCTGGGCTCAAGCGATCCTCCTGCCTCAGCCTCCTGAGTAGCTAGGACTAATAGGTTTGCACCACCAAACCCTGCTAATTTTTTTTTCTTTCCTTTTTTGTAGAGACAAGATCTTGTACCCCAGGCTGGTCTCAAACTCCTGGGTTCAAATGATACTCTCGCCTCGGCCTCCCAAAGTGTTGGGATTGCAGACCTGAGCTACTGTGCCTGGCTGAGTTCTATTTCTATTGGATTGGTTGTAAAGAAGTGCATTGTAGCCTGCAAAGGAGCAGGGCCAGTGGGGTGGAGAGGGCAGAAGTGCTACAGAGGCCCCTGCTCTCCACTGCCCTGACTGCTACTGTGCTGGATGCCGTGTGAACCACAGCTGCATCTGGAGGCCTTGGGCAGGTGAGAGCCAGTAGACAGGGCAGGAGTCAGGCAAAGGTCAGCTTGCCCAGATTGTTCTGGTCCAAGGATCTGGACCGCAAGCTTTGAGATGACAATGTAGCAACATGCTTCTGTGTGGGGAGGGGTGGGAGAGAAGCCTCGTCTTGAGCCCTTTTTGCCTGAGGTGTTCTCGGCAGATGGAGGCTGCCTGCTCACCCCTGCTGCTTCTGCCTCTTTCTGGTGACAGGCGGGATGAATGGGTGGCAGAGCACGCAGATGTGGGCAGATGTGCTCAGGCCCTACATTCTGTGCAAATAAAGTTCTCAGCAAAGGGTTTAGTGTTGCCTCTTGCCACCCTTCTCCTATGGGCATCAGGGCACGTATGGGACTCAGAGACTAATTTATAGATCAAATAACACTCACTGAAGAATCAGGATTTCAGAGCTTTATGAATCCAAAGATGCTCTGCAGACTTATCTCTAAGTTTTCTTATCGTCTTCTTCCTCTTTTTCTTTTTGTAAGAAGAACCAGAGATTTCAGACAGGATAAATGACCCACTAAAGGCCCCAGCTTTTGGTATCAGGGTCTGAGACAAATATCTGTGACCCAAAAGAAGTTGCCTCTCCGGGCCACACTTTCCTTAACTAATCACTCACTGGGGATAGTAGTCTGGGTGAATCCTCCCTCTGTTGCCTCCAGATGTATCTATGAGGCTAACAGGGAATTGTGTATATTTATCATATTGCCGAAAATTTTTAAAAAGACAGGCCCTCCAAATAAGCCAACTCTGAGACATGCAGCACTGAGAATTCACCCACGCCAGAAATGGCATCTGGCCTTCAGGGTGAACTGTGTGTGATACACGGCCCATCATGCTCAGTAGCTGGTTGGCCAAAGGGATGTATGAGTCACCTCTCTGCCCATGTTCACAGCATTCACAGCCCCAGTTCGACAGAAAATCCAGCATTGGACCACTTGATTTTTTCTAGAGTAAGACCAAGTGCTCGGTCACCTGCCCAGCTCCTCTGGTTGGTAGAGAATACAGCCACGGGTAGGCCATGGTTCCCTCTGTTTTACTGGTTTGGCTAAGTACAGAGCCAAGGGCTTATTTCCTTTTTACAGCTGTGGAGGCTGGGAATGCACTGGAGAGTGTTGAGTGGAGGAGTGATGTGAGCTAACTAATGTGACTCTAATTGCATTGACAAGAGGCCCTGAGGGGGCAAGGATGGAAACAGGGAGTCCAGTTAGGAAGACTTGCAGTAATTGAGGTGAGAGATGATGGTGGCTGGACCACACTGGTAACTGGAAGGTGGGAGAAGTGGTTGTATTATAGATATTTTTCAAAAGTAGAACTAAAAGGACTTATTGATGGATTGGATGTGCAGTATGAGAAAAAGGAGCCAAAGGTGTCTCCAAAACTTCCACCCTGAAGAAAATGGAAGAATAGCATTACCATTTCCCACTGGGGCAGAATGCCAGAGAAATACCTTGGAGGGTAAAATCAAGATTTCAGATCAGTTGAGTTTGAGATGCCTTTGTTACAGCATGTTATAGAGGGTGGGTTGAAATCTCAGGCACTTTTTCTCCTTTTGCAGCTGTAAAATCAGGAGGATGTGCACGGCTAGGCTCTAGGAATAAAACAGAATCAGTTCCTGGGAGGGAAGCAGCTTTTTCTCTGCTCTCACTTCTGGGCCTGGGGCTCAAGATTCTCCTGGATTGGTGAGAAGCGAGGTCTATAGGACCTGAGGCCTTCCCCAGGGGACAAGGCAGAGGCAGCTCAGTCCACTTCTCATCACATTTAGGCTAAGATGCAGTAAGGTGGAGAAGGACAGGGGCAGCTTGGTAGGGGAAAAGTGACAGCAGCTTGAGGGTAATGGGATTGGAGGGGACCATGGCTTGGGAGAGGTGGATGGCTTTCTCAGGACAGAGAGTGCCCCGGACCAGAGTCACAGGACCTCGCTGGGAGTGCTGGCCTTGTGGTCTTAAGCAACTTCTTTCCCCTCTCTGGGCCTATTTCCTTGTCTATTAATATAGGCCTGATGGGATCTATCCCTGAGGGATATGTGTGGATTCAGTGGCTAAATGAGATAGTGTGTGAGACTATTACTACAGAGGCCTGGCAGACATAAATCTGTTTTGGGTCCTGACCACTTCTTCCCCATCTGACTGTTGGGAGCAGAGTTGGAGCAGGTGTAAGAATTCACTTGGTTCTTGACTTCTGTGTTCTTGCCTGCTTCTCAGAGACAGGGAGCACATTTAACTCTTTGCAGATGCTATTTAAATACAGGCCTCAGAATCCCAGCTATTATAAACAGAACACGTTTTCTTAGGCAGTTACTAAATGACATATTTTTTCCCCACTTGGATCACTGAATCTCCAGACAGCATGGAGCTCTCCATTGTGGTAAACGACACACCTCATGCTTAATTTTAAAGGAGTTGGTACACCCCACTGTAAGAATTTTCAATTAGTAAAATACTAATGTGATTATGGTATTTGGTAAGAGTTGTTTGCATAACATTAAAATGCAATAGGCCCTCTCCCTAAATCAATAGGCAGAGGGGAGAGCAGCCGCTTGGCTTGTTGCCACCTGGTGGCAGCTGCTGGGATAGCCCAGTCTCTTGGAGAAGTGAAGAACGGCAGTTGTCGCTGTACAGGGCAGTCACCCCGGTCAGCAATTGAGCCTCTTGGTTTTCAGCTTAGAGGCCTTCCCCTCTGTCTCTGTTAATCCTACTCATCTTTTTGGGCATGACTTAAATCACAGCTCCACGAAGCTATCTTTGAGCAACTAGAGCTTCCATCTTTGTACCAATCCCCTTGGACACTGCCTTCTATGGGGTGTTTGGAGTGGGTGGGGTAAGAGGCTGCAAACCATCTGTGCCCCACCACTTAGCACTCAGGGCCAGGCATACCTAAGGCTTCCATGATTTTCAAAGGCCTTCAAAACTTTTGGATTCTGAAAAAAAAAGTTCCTGGCTCCCAAATATGAAAAGAAAACAGCAAAATAACAATGTTTTAAAAATATCAACCAAATAGAACATGTCGGTCAGATACAACACAATACTAATACAGTTATGTCTAAATCATATTCCATGATTATCCTCATGGAATAGATGAAATGGATTTTTAATACATTTGATAGATGTAGGATGGAATCTCTAAAACTAAAAATACTCAGGGCTTAGGGAGGTCTTAACCAGCACTGTCCTGGCTGACTGAGAATGACCTCCATCCTTCTCATCTCTTCATTTTATGGGTGAGGACTCTGAGAGGTGAAATGACTTCTCAGGTCCCACATTTAGGGGAGGAACTAGAATCAAAGCCCAAGTTCCTGACTTCCAGGCTAGTTCTTTCTATGACACTTCATTGCCAGCATTAGTAGATCAGTTTCTTCAGAGTGCCAAGTTTCTCTGTGACTTTGGAAATTCGTTCATGATATGCAGAAACTATATCTAAAATTAATTTGAGGATCAAAAATGGAAAATCTTGAAACTTAAACTTTCATCAGCAGCAGCTGTATTTGTATTTTTCACCTTTGTAAAAAAAAATCACAAATCTTTTAATATACTCTTGCTGTCTCTGCTTCCTTTTGTGAGTTTCTTCTGCAGCCTCCATGCATTTGTGACCCTCCCTCTGTTACTTTCAAGACCAATGGCCCAACTATTATTTATAAAGATACAGAATATACTCATTTCTTTTTAAGCATTTCTTTGCTTTTTTATTATGAATTTTTGGAATGCTACTTTTTTATTTTGACATTAAGCACTAATTTATAATAAACATGAAAACACAATTTTTATACGCTATTTCAGGTTTCTAGGACTAGTAATTGTATATGCGCCTTCCATGGCAATTCAATATAGTAATCCCATACTGTAGATAGTTATTTTCCCTCTTTAATTTCCATGCTATAAATGGCAGGGCTGGTGAAGGATTCTCTTAGTTTAGAAGTACTCCTTTACTGTCACTTCAAATGATCTCCAAAAGTCTTCTGTGAGGATTTTCAAAGCAGAAGAGCTCTTGTTCTGTGGATCCCATTGGGGAAGATTCCTATGAACAGCCTTTGATGACCATCGTGCAAAGCAAAATCCTCTCTCGGTAAGGATGAGCATGTGGCATTGGCCCTAATCAGTGCAGTGAGTTGGCTGCAGAGTTCCCCTTTCCTTCCCAGTTTCTTTGACATTTCCAGGAAACCAGAATTTTTAAATAAAGAACAACCTTGGTTGCAGAATATATAGGCAAGAAATATGGACTGTCTGAGCTACGGCCTTAGAGTTGGTCTAGTCCAGTCCCCTCAAACCCCAGGCATGCGGCTCACAAGGGGAAGAGACTTGGTCAGGAGTAGAGTTCAGACCAGAGTTCTGAGCCCTTGATTTCAAATTCAAGGCAAGTTTGTTTACTTTTGGGAAATTCCTAGAGAGGAGAATGAGACTGAGAGCAAGACCCTCTCTTTTTCATACCTACATCCTGTACAACACTCAGCACAGCACTCCTGATATTAGTAGTGCCCAATCAATCTTTGCTGGGTGATTCAATAAAATAACACAAGGGGAAAAAAATCTTCCTTGAAAACACAGATAAGAGATGCTCCTTCACACCCACAAGAATGGTTGAAATAAAAAACCAATAACAAGTGTCGGCAAAGATATGGAGAAATTGGGACCCTTATATACTGCTAGTGAGGTGGCAAAATGGTACAGCTGCTTTGGAAAACAGTTTGACAGTTCCTAAAAAAGTTAAACTTTGAGTTACCATTTGACCCATCAGTTCTGCTCTTAGGTATATAACCAAGACAAATGAAAACACATGTTTATACGAACACTTTTATATGAATGTCCATTGCAACATTATTCGTAACAGTCAAAAAGTGGACACAACCCAAATACCCATTCACTGATGAATAAATTCACAAAATGTGGTATAGCCGTACAATGGGATATTATTAAGCCATGAAAAGGAGCAAAGCATTGATATGTGCTACAACATGATGGAACCTTGAAAACATTATAGAAACTGAAAGAAACCAGTCACAGAAGCCCACCTATTGTATGATCTCATTTATATAAAATGCCTAGAATAGGGAAATCCATGGAGATGGAAAATGGTTTCCAGTGGCTGTGAGGAAGGAGGTATGGGGAGTGACTTCTAATGTGTACAGCATTCTTTTTTGGGGTTGAGGAAAATGTTGTAAAATTAGATAATGGTGATGGTTGCACAACTCTGTGAATATACTAAAAACCATTGTAATGTATATTTTAAAAGTGTGAATTTTGAATACTTTGGGAGGCCGAGGCGGGCGGATCACAAGGTCAAGAGATCAAGACCAGAGCCAAGATGGCCGAATAGGAACAGCTCCGGTCTACAGCTCCCAGCGTGAGTGACGCAGAAGACGGGTGATTTCTGCATTTCCAACTGAGATACCGGGTTCATCTCACTGGGGAGTGCCAGACAGTAGGCGCAGGATGGTGGGTGCAGCACACCATGCATGAGCCGAAGCACGGCGAGGCATCGCCTCACCTGGGAAGCGCAAGGGGTCAGGGAATTCCCTTTCCTAGTCAAAGAAAGGGGTGACAGATGGCACCTGGAAAATCGGGTCACTCCTACCCTAATACTGCGCTTTTCCAACGGGCTTAAAAAACGGCACACCAGGAGATTATATCCCTCACCTGGCTCGGAGGGTCCTACACCCAAGGAGTCTCGCTCATTGCTAGCACGGCAGTCCCAGATCAAACTGCAAGGTGGCAGTGAGGCTGGGGGAGGGGCGCCCGCCATTGCCGAGTTAGTTGTTTGATTAGGTAAACAAAGCGGCCGGGAAGCTCGAACTGGGTGGAGCCCATCACAGCTCAAGGAGGCCTGCCTGCCTCTGTTGGCGCCACCTCTGGGGGCAGGGCACAGACAAACAAAAAGACAGCAGTAACCTCTGCAGACTTAAATGTCCCTCTCTGACAGCTTTGAAGAGAGTAGTGGTTCTCCCAGCATGCAGCTTGAGATCTGAGAACGGGCAGACTGCCTCCTCAAGTGGGTCCCTGACCCCCGAGTAGCCTAACTGGGAGGCACCCCCCAGTAGGGGCGGACTGACACCTTACACGGCCGGGTACTCCTCTGAGACAAAACTTGCAGAGGAATGATCAGGCAGCAGCATTTGCGGTTCACCAAAATCCACTGTTCTGCAGCCACCGCTGCTGATACCCAGGCAAACAGTGTCCGGAGTGGACTTCTAGCAAACTCCAACAGACTTGCAGCTGAGGGTCCTGTCTGTTAGAAGGAAAACTAACAAACAGAAAGGACATCTACACCAAAAACCCATCTGTACGTCACCATCATCAAAGACCAAAGGTAGATAAAACCACAAAGATGGGAAAAAAACAGAGCAGAAAAACTGGAAACTCTAAAAAGCAGAGCGCCTCTCCTCCTCCAAAGGAACACAGCTCCTCACCAGCAACGGAACAAAGCTGGACAGAGAATGACTTTGACGAGTTGAGAGAAGAAGGCTTCAGATGATCAAACTACTCCGAGCTACAGGAGGAAATTCGAACCAATGGCAAAGAAGTTAAAAGCTTTGAAAAAAAATTAGACGAATGGATGACTAGAATAACCAATGCAGAGAAGTCCTTAAAGGACCTGATGGAGCTGAAAACCAAGGCACGAGAGCTACGTGACGAATGCAGAAGCCTCAGTAGCCGACGTGATCAACTGGAAGAAAGGGTATCAGCGATGGAAGACGAAATGAATGAAATGAAGCGAGAAGAGGAGTTTAGAGAAAAAAGAATAAAAAGAAATGAACAAAGCCTCCAAGAAATATGGGACTATGTGAAAAGACCAAATCTACGTCTGATTGGTGTACCTGAAAGTGACGGGGAGAATGGAACCAAGTTGGAAAACACTCTGCAGGATATTATCCAGGAGAACTTCCCCAATCTAGCAAGGCAGGCCAACATTCAAATTCAGGAAATACAGAGAATGCCACAAAGATACTCCTCGAGAAGAGCAACTCCAAGACACATAATTGTCAGATTCACCAAAGTTGAAATGAAGGAAAAAATGTTAAGGGCAGCCAGAGAGAAAGGTCGGGTTACCCACAAAGGGAAGCCCATCAGACTAACAGCTGATCTCTTGGCAGAAACTCTACAAGCCAGAAGAGAGTGGGGACCAATATTCAACATTCTTAAAGAAAACAATTTTCAACCCAGAATTTCATATCCAGCCAAACTAAGCTTCATAAGTGAAAGAGAAATAAAATCCTTTACAGACAAGCAAATGCTGAGAGATTTTGTCACCACCAGGCCTGCCCTAAAAGAGCTCCTGAAGGAAGCACTAAACATGGAAAGGAACAACCGGTACCAGCCACTGCAAAAACATGCCAAATCGTAAAGACCATCAAGGCCAGGAAGAAACTGCATCAACTAACGAGCAAAATAACCAGCTAACATCATGACAGGATTGAATTCACACCTAACAATATTTTAACTTTAAATGTAAATGGGCTAAATGCTCCAATTAAAAGACACAGACTGGCAAATTGGATAAAGAGTCAAGACCCATCAGTGTGCTGTATTCAGGAAACCCATCTCACGTGCAGGGACACACATAGGCTCAAAATAAAAGGATGGAGGAAGATCTACCAAGCAGATGGAAAACAAAAAAAGGCAGGGGTTGCAATCCTAGTCTCTGAAAAAACAGACTTTAAACCAACAAAGATCAAAAGAGACAAAGAAGGCCATTACATAATGGTAAAGGGATCAATTCAACAAGAAGAGCTAACTATCCTAAATATATATGCACCCAATACAGGAGCACCCAGATTCATAAAGTAAGTCCTTAGTGACCTACAAAGAGACTTAGACTCCCACACAATAATAATGGGAGACTTTAACACCCCACTGTCAACATTAGACAGATTGACGAGACAGAAAGTTAACAAGGATACCCAGGAATTGAACTCAGCTCTGCACCAAGCAGACCTAATAGACATCTACAGAACTTTCCACCCCAAATCAACAGAATATACATTCTTTTCAGCACCACACCATACCTACTCCAAAAGTGACCACATAGTTGGAAGTAAAGCACTCCTCAGCAAATGTAAAAGAACAGAAATTATAACAAACTGTCTCTCAGACCACAGTGCAATCAAACTAGAACTCAGGATTAAGAAACTCACTCAAAACCACTCAACTACATGGAAACTGAACAACCTGCTCCTGAATGACTACTGGGTACATAAGGAAATGAAGGCAGAAATAAAGATGTTCTTTGAAACCAACGAGAACAAAGACACAACATACCAGAATCTCTGGGACACATTCAAAGCAGTGTGTAGAGGGAAATTTATAGCACTAAATGCCCACAAGAGAAAGCAGGAAAGATCTAAAATTGACACCCTAACATCACAATTAAAAGAACTAGAAAAGCAAGAGCAAACACATTCAAAAGCTAGCAGAAGGCAAGAAATAACTAAGATCAGAGCAGAACTGAAGGAAATAGAGACACAAGAAACCCTTCAAAAAATCAATGAATCCAGGAGCTAGTTTTTTGAAAAGATCAACAAAATTGATAGACTGCTAGCAAGATTAATAAAGAAGAAAAGAGTGAAGAATCAAATAGACGCAATAAAAAATGATAAAGGGGATATCACCACCGATCCCACGGAAATACAAACTACCATCAGAGAATACTATAAACACCTCTACACAAATAAACTAGAAAATCTAGAAGAAATGGATAAATTCCTCGATACATACATCCTCCCAAGACTAAACCAGGAAGAAGCTGAATCTCTGAATAGACCAATAACAGGCTCTGAAATTGAGGCAATAATCAATAGCTTACCAACCAAAAAAAGTCCAGGACCAGATGGATTCACAGCCGAATTCTACCAGAGGTACAAAGAGGAACTGGTACCATTCCTTCTGAAACTATTCCAATCAATAGAAAAAGAGGGAATCCTCCCTAACTCATTTTATGAGGCCAGCATCATCCTGATACCAAAGCCGGGCAGAGACACAACCAAAAAAGAGAATTTTAGACCAATATCCTTGATGAACATTGATGCAAAAATCCTCAATAAAATACTGGCAAACCGAATCCAGTAGCACATCAAAAAGCTTATCCACCATGATCAAGTGGGCTTCATCCCTGGGATGCAAGGCTGGTTCAACATACGCAAATCAATAAATGCAATCCAGCATATAAACAGAACCAAAGACAAAAACCACATGATTATCTCAATAGATGCAGAAAAGGCCTTTGACAAAATTCAACAACTCTTCATGCTAAAAACTCTCAATAAATTAGGTATTGATGGGTTGTATCTCAAAATAATAAGAGCTATCTGTGACAAACCCACAGCCAATATCATACTGAATGGGCAAAAACTGGAAGCATTCCCTTTGAAAACAGGCACAAGACAGGGATGCCTCCTCTCACCACTCCTATTCAACATAGTGTTGGAAGTTCTGGCCAGGGCAATCAGGCAGGAGAAGGAAATAAAGGGTATTCAATTAGGAAAAGAGGAAGTCAAATTGTCCCTGTTTGTAGATGACATGATTGTATATCTAGAAAACCCCATCGTCTCAGCCCAAAATCTCAAGCTGATAAGCAACTTCAGCAAAGTCTCAGGATACAAAATCAATGTGCAAAAATCACAAGCATTCTTATACACCAATAACAGACAAACAGAGAGCCAAATCATGAGTAAACTCCCATTCACAATTGCTTCAAAGAGAATAAAATACCTAGGAATCCAACTTACAAGGGATGTGAAGGACCTCTTCAAGGAGAACTACAAACCACTGCTCAATGAAATAAAAGAGGATACAAACAAATGGAAGAACATTCCATGCTCATGGGTAGGAAGAATCAATATCATGAAAATGGCCATACTGCCCAAGGTAATTTATAGAGTCAATGCCATCCCCATCAAGCTACCAATGACTTTCTTCACAGAACTGGAAAAAACTACTTTAAAGTTCATATAGAACCAAAAAAGAGCCCGCATGGCCAAGTCAATCCTAAGCCAAAAGAACGAAGCTGGAGGCATCACGCTACCTGACTTCAAACTATACTACAAGGCTACAGTAACCAAAACAGCACGGTACTGCTACCAAAACAGAGATATAGACCAATGGAACAGAACAGAACCCTCAGAAATAATGCCGCATATCTACAACTATCTGATCTATGACAAACCTGACAAAAACAAGCAATGGGGAAAGGATTCCCTATTTAATAAATGGTGCTGGGAAAACTGGCTAGCCATATGTAGAAAGCTGAAACTGGATCCCTTCCTTACACCTTATACAAAAATTAATTCAACATGGATTAAAGACTTAAATGTTAGACCTAAAACCATAAAAACCCTAGAAGAAAACCTAGGCAATACCATTCAGGACATAGGCATGGGCAAGGACCTCATGTCTAAAACACCAAAAGCAATGGCAACAAAAGCCAAAATTGACAAATGGGATCTAATTAAACTCAGGAGCTTCTGCACAGCAAAAGAAACTACCATCAGAGTGAACAGGCAACCTACAGAATGGGAGAAAATTTTTGCAACCTACTCATCTGACAAAGGGCTAATATCCAGAATCTACAATGAACTCAAACAAATTTACAAGAAAAAAACAAACAACCCCATCAAAAAGTGGGCGAAGGATATGAACAGACACTTCTCAAAAGAAGACATTTATGCAGCCAAAACACACATGAAAAAATGCTCATCATCACTGGCCATCAGAGAAATGCAAATCAAAACCACAATGAGATACCATCTCACACCAGTTAGAATGGCGATCATTAGTCAGGAAACAACAGGTGCTGGAGAGGATGTGGAGAAATAGGAACACTTTTACACTGTTGGTGGGACTGTAAACTAGTTCAACCATTGTGGAAGTCAGTGTGGCGATTCCTCAGGGATCTACAACTAGAAATACCATTTGACCCAGCCATCCCATTACTGGGTATAGACATACCCAAAGGATTATAAATCATGCTGCTATAAAGACACATGCACACGTATGTTTATTCCGGCACTATTCACAATAGCAAAGACTTGGAACCAACCTAAATGTCCAACAACGATAGACTGGATTAAGAAAATGTGGCACATATACACCATGGAATACTATGCAGCCATAAAAAATGATGAGTTCATGTCCTTTGTAGGGACATGGATGAAACTGGAAACCATCATTCTCATCAAACTATCGCAAGGACAAAAAACCAAACACTGCATGTTCTCACTCATAGGTGGGAATTGAACAATGAGAACACATGGACACAGGAAGGGGAACATCACACATCGGGGACTATTGTGGGGTGGGGGGCGGGGGGAGGGATAGCATTAGGAGATATACTTAATGCTAAATGATGAGTTAATGGGTGCAGCACACCAACATGGCACATGTATACATATGTAACAAACCTGCACCTTGTGCACATGTACCCTAAAACTTAAAGTATAATAATAATAAAATTTTAAAAAGTGTGAATTTTATGGTATATGGTATCTCACTAAAGCTGTTACACACACACACACACACACACACAGAGTCACTTAGGATGGATACCTGTACAATGTAATATGGCCACTTGTTTGAATCTAGTTGAGTGTGTGAATGATGACTGAGTGTGGGAGCCTGTGATAAGCCACCTCCCAAACCGCCTTCTGAGTTTATTATAGGTATTAGTCTAAACCTTAAAAAGCTTTGCCATGTATGGGTAAAAAATACCTGCTACAGACATGAAAGCAAATTAATGCCCAGTGAGGGTTAATATATGGGCCACCATAAGCAGTCATGATCTGGAAGAAAGAATATATATTAGCATAAATCTGGCTCCATCAGCATAAAGACTCAGCTCTGAGGACAGTGCCACTTTCTAAAATGCAAGCTGTTGCTTGGACTCACCGCAGCAGGCTTTTACTTTGTATCAGCTCCTGGACTGAGAGGGACTGGACATGGTCAAACCCAGAAGAGAAAGGGCTGCTCAGGTAGTGGGCCGGTGGCTCAGGAAAGCTTTGTCCCAGATGTTTCCACCTTCCTCCTGTCCTCCAGTTGCTCACCCCAGGGGACTCCAAGCACTCTAGCCTCCTTCTATGGTGTGGGGCTCCCTGCAAGCTCTATGTCCTCCACGGGGACACTTCCTCAACCCCATCAAGTTAACCCAATAATCCAATACATCCTGACTAATTTGGTGATGGTAGAGGGTTGAGTCCCAGGTACTACATGCTCATCATAAGGGAACCTTTTGGATTCAGTTATCTGAGAGATGAATCTGGATTCCATGACTTTGCCACTGTTTCCTACAGACTCGTGTTTGAAAGATTCAGCACCCTGTCAGGCTAATAGGACATCCTTTTGGATGGCAGCAATCTTTAGAAAGCTGCCTTGCAGCTACCATGTAGGACAGACTCAAGGAGGGAGACTTGGGAAAGGAAAGAGGAAGGAACACTGATGTAGACTAAGGGCCTATTAAGTGCAAGGCACTGTGGTATTTGCTCATATCATCCTCCGAACAACTTTATGGGGTAGGTATTCATACTCCCATTTTATGAAGGGAAAATTGAGGCTCAAAGAACCCAAGAACGTGCCAAGTTCCACAGCTCAGCGGCAGGGCAAGGACAAAGATCCAGGTGTGCCTAACCCAAAAGGCCAGGTTTTCTCTACTGTGCTTGACCCTGTTGATTGCTCTAAGCCTGGCGAGGGAAACAAACGCTTGGCAGAATGTGAGAGGGCACTGTGATGCTGGCAGCCACAGCAAGAAGCTCCCCCAATTGCCAGAGAGCTGTGAAGCCAGGGAAGGCTTGCGATTTACCGTGGGACTTCGGGCAAGTCACTTAACACCTTTCTGTCTCACCTTTCCCATTATTTGTCTCTAAAGCACTTTGAGAGCCTATGTATAGGAGCTGTATAAGGACAAAGAAATACAGTCCTTCAGTATAGACAAAAAGGCAAGGTTCCCACCTGTGATCAATCAAAGTCCTATGGCACTTTCCAGAAACGTGGGTGGAGCTTTAGGGCCCTGGGAAAAATTTCAATTGAGTAGCTGCTGGCTGAAAGGCACCCTGGAGTTCCACCTGAGTAAATGTTCTACATCCCAGCTGACCTGTCCAGGCTCTGCTGCTATGGTAGGCCTCTGCTCTGCTGAGCTCCACCCCAGAGGCTGCTTTTAACAAACAGGCCCCCTCTGATGCCATTTGTCCCTGGGTTCATTTTCTAGCAAATGAAAGAAATGGCATTAAGGGTGGTATTTTCTTCCTCTCTTCCTCTTTTCCCCCTCTTTCTCCTTTACCTCTTCTAAAATTCAATGCACTGTTTCTTAATGTATAGCTTCCTCTCAGGAGAATACACTAGAACGCTATTGAGTCATGGCAGATAAGTGTAAATTCTTAGTTTTAGCTCTACCTGTTATCTGCTAAGCATTAAATACAGGATCTTTGAGGCAATTTGTAGAAAATCATCATGAAATTACTTTCTTCAAATTTCTTTCTTTAACAAGTGAATAAAAAATATAAAATATATACATTGGTGCTTTCCCTCAAAATCTGGGATAACATATTCTTTGGTATGCCATAAGTCTTTCATATGAATAGAAGTTTCACAGTGCCATTTCTTTGAGAAATGTCTTTCTATTGAGCCTCTTTAGAAATGTCCTTGTGTCCTGCACACTTCTATTTGACTTCGGAACTTAGTTGCTGCCACTAAGTGGCATTTGAAACACGGTCCCTCCAATTCTGGGGAAAAGCTGCAGGGGAACACAGTTGTCCTCCTTGGTGGTAACTGCCAATGATAGGGAAACTCCATGTTCTTCTTTATATTTCCTACCTGTGTCCTCTGTATGGGAGGTGAATTTTGTTGCATTATTTGGACTTCTATTGGTTCCTGACTACCTGATCAAGCTCCAGTGGGTTGGTTTAATAGCATTTACATATTAAGACATTTGTGGAGACATCTACAAAGATTAAAAAACAGGCCAGGTGCAGTGGCTCACGCCTGGTATCCCAGCACTTTGGGAGGCCAAGGCGGATGGATCACCAGGTCAGGAGTTCGAGACCAGCCTGGCCAACATGGTGAAACCCTGTCTCTACTAAAAATATAAAGATTAGCCTGGTGTGGTGGCACACACCTGCAACCCCAGCTACTTGGGAGGCTGAGGCAGGAGAATTGCTTGAACCCAGGAGGCAGAGGTTGCAGTGAGCTGAGATTGCACCACTGCAATCCAGCCTGGCGACAGAGCAAGACTCCATCTCAAAAACAAACAAACAAAAAAACCAGACATAAGGTAGGTACTCTGGGGTGGGATAGGAATGTAACATGACAGGGGAAGATAAAGTCTTTAAGAAAAGAAGCAATTTCATTTATTTATTTATAAGGGCTCAGAACAATAGGGAACACAATGAATCTTATGTTTAAGAAAGCAAAATATATGTTTAAAGGAATATACATATTGCTAAAACAGTTCCATTTACGCAAAAGATTCATGTAACTTGATAAAGGTTTTCAGGGATTTTAAAGGATTTTAAGTGCTGTGTTAGACTGTACTAGTAACAGATGTTCAACGATGTGTTTAAGTTTTTGTTTTACTGAAAAAGCAATGGATTATCTGATATTTCCTTTTAAAAAAAATCATACCAAAGCCACCACTTTCCAAGTATAATTCAAATTCATTATTTCTAAGAAACATAAATAATTTAAAATGACAGAAGGGCTCTTAAAAATAAATATTACTATAGTGGAACTAGAAGATTTTGTTTGCTAAACATCCCCTTCAGAATCCCAGGCTTTTGTGTCACTTCTTGTTCTTTTTCTATGAAGACAGATGGTGTCAGTAATTGCCTATATATTTAATTAAGTTAAAAAGCTACATAGTAAGGTTTTGGCAAAAAAGTTTGAAATTTTGTGCTATGAGCAAAGAAAGCAAAGGAAGCAGAAATTGGTAACATAAGACACCATTCCTCACCAAATATGCATTTTGATATCCATATGTGTTGGAATGTGAGATGGCATTTTATCAAGCTAATTATAAGAATAAAGGCATTTATCTAGAAAGATAAAGCCCATAATAGATATCTAGATGGCATTTATCTTGCACTTTTGACCAGCTAGATGGGAATGACTCTACCTGTTGTCCCCATCACCTCCCACCTTGACCCAATACTTAAGTGGTTGCCCTAAACTCTGCTGAGATGCAGGTTTTTGCCTGGTATTTCTCACCTAGCAGGCTAATCATTGTGAAATTATTATGGGGGAGAAAGCAGTAGCTACTTGTAGAAAGTGGTTTGGAAAATTGACTTAACCATTCTTGTGGTGTCTGTTTTCAATGTTTCCATCCCGTGAATCCACCTTCTGGCTTAATGGCAATATGGCACTCCCAGCTGTGGTGCTGTCTATGGGCTGCACATTTAAACTCTTAAAGTTTAAAAATGGCTACCACAACACTGATTTTATTCCATTTCACTTAGTCATTAACATTTAATGATTACCTTATGTGCTGAGCACAAGGATGGAATATATTAAAAAAATAGGAGATGTATTTTCTGGCTTTAAGCTGTTCAACTCAATTCAACAAGCATATTGAGGACATATAAGAGAAACATACGTTTTCTTTGGTGATAGTGGTTGTGGGGGGAGATACTTACAAAGCAAGTCACTATCAATCCAGTGCAGTGCCACAGTATTTGTTGTGAGAGAAAGAACACAGGCTTGGCAGCCAAATAAGTCACAGTCTGAACCCTGGATTTGCCACATAATAGCTGTTCATGTGGCCTTGAACACGTCACTCCAGCCTCAGTTTCCTCATTTGTAAATTAGGGATAATAATACTTCTCAGGATGTGAAGATTAGGGTTACTACATGTAAAATACATAACAGAGTGCTTGGCACATGATACAAATACAGTAAGTAGTTAATATTATCATTCGTAATTACTCTGGCCATCAGTGCTATACTTCAGATCTGAGCTAGGGCTAGAGGATGAAGTGGCACTTTAAGGGGGATCCATGATGAGCTGGACTTTGAAATATGTTTCAAAGGAAGCGAAGTTGTATATCAGCAGAGAAAAAAGGAAAAGCAAATTGTAGGAATGAAGGTAATATGTGGGAGGTAGGACGATAATGCATTTATTTATTTTATTTTAGTCCATAAGTTACTGGGGTACAGGTGGTATTTGGTTACATGAGTAAGTTCTTTTGTGGTGATTTGTGAAAATTTGCTGCACCCATCACCCAAGCAGTATACACTCCACCATATTTGTGGTCTTTTATCCCTTACCCCCTCCCACTCTTTCCCCCAAGTCCCCAAAGTCGATTGTATCATTCTTATGCCTTTGAATCCTCATAGCTTAGCGCCCACATATCAGTGAGAACATACGATGTCCGGTTTTCCATTCCTGAGTTACTTCACTTAGAATAACAGTCTCCAGGCTGGGCGCAGTGGCTCACGCCTGTAATCCCAGCACTTTGGGAGGCCGAGGCGGGTGGATCACGAGTTCAGGAGATCGAGACCATCCTGGTTAACACGGTGAAACCCCGTCTCTACTAAAAATACAAAAAATTAGCTGGGCGCTGTGGCGGGCGCCTGTAGTCCCAGCTACTCAGGAGGCTGAGGCAGGAGAATGGTGTGAACCCAGGAGGCGGAGCTTGCAGTGAGCCGAGATCGCGCCACTGCACTCTGGACTGGGCGAAACAGCAAGACTCCATCTCAAAAAAAAAAAAGAATAACAGTCTCCAGTCTCATCCAGGTGACTAGGGGATGCTGTTAATTCATTCCTTTTTATGGCTGCATAGTATTCCATCATATATATGTGTGTGTGTATATATATATGTATTTTATATCTATCTATCTATCTATCTATCTATCTATCTATCTATCTCACAGTTTCTTTATCCACTTGTTGATTGATGGGCATTTGGGTTGGTTCCATGATTTTGCAATTGTGAATTGTGCTGCTATAAATATGCATGTGCAAGTATCTCTTTTGAATAATGACTTCTTTTCTTCTGGGTAGATATCCAGTAATGGGACTGCTGGATCAAATGGTAGTTCTACTTTTAGTTCTTTCAGGAATCTCCACACTGTCTTCCATAGTGGCTGTACTAGTTTACATTCCCACCAGCAGTGTAGAAGCGTTCCCTGTAACCTGCATCCATGCCAACATCCACTGTTTTTTGATTTTTTGATTATGGTCATTCTTGCAGGAGTAAGGTGGTATTGCATTGTGGTTTTGATTTGCATTTCCCTGAACATTAGTGATGTTGAGCATTTTTTCTTTTCTTTTCTTTTTTAGATGGAGTTTCGCTCCTGTTGCCCACGCTGGAGTGCAATGGCATGATCTTGGCTCACCACAACCTCCGCCTCCTGGATTCAAGTGATTCCCCTGCCTCAGCCTCCTGAGCAGCTGGGATTACAGGCACACACCACCATGCCTGGCTAATTGTGTATATTTAGTAGACATGGGGTTTCTCCATGTCGGTCAGGCTGGTCTCCAACTCCTGACCTCAGGTGACCTGACCACCTTGGCCTCCCGAAGCGCTGGGATTACAGGCATGAGCCACCATGCCTGGCCTTTTTCATGTTTATTGGCCATTTGTATATCTTCTTTTGAGAACCGTCTATTCATGTCCGTAGCCCATTTTTTGATGGGATTGTTTTTTTCTTACTAATTTGTTTGAGTTCGTTGTAGATTCTGGATATTAGTCCTTTGTCAGATGTATAGATGGCAAAGACTTTCTCCCACTCTGTGGGTTGTCTGTTTACTCTGCTGACTGTTGCTGTGCAAAAAAAGCCCTTTCATTTAATTAGGTCCCAGCTATTTATCTTTGTTTTTATTATATTTTCTTTTGGGTTCTTGATCATGAACTCCTTGCCTAAGCCAATGTCTAGAAGGGGTTTTCCAATGTTATCTTCTAGAATTTTTACAGTTTTAGTTCTAAGGTTTAAGTCCTTAATCTATCTTGAGTTGATTTTTGTATAAGGTGAGAGATGACAATCCAGTTTCACTCTCCTAAATGTGGCTAGTCAATTATCCCAGCACCATTTGTTGAAAAGGGTGTCATTTCCCAATTTTATGTTTTTGTTTGCTTTGTCAAAGATTAGTTGGCTGTACGTATTTGGGTTTATTTCTGGGTTCTCTATTTAGTTCCATTGGTCTATGTGCCTATTTTTATACCAGTACCATGCTGTTTTGGTGACTATGGCCTTACAGTATAGTTTGAAATCAGGTAGTGTGATGCCTCCAGATTTGTTCTTTTTGCTTAGCCTTGCTTTGGCCATCTGGGCTCTTTTTTGGTTCCATATGAATTTTAGAATTGTTTTTTCTAATTCTGTGATGAAGGATGGTGGTATTTTGATGGGGATTGCATTGAATTTGCAGATTGCTTTTGGCAGTATGGTCATTTTCACAATATTGATTCTACCCATCCATGAGCATGGGATGTGTTTCCATTTGTTTGTGTCGTCTGTGATTTCTTTCAGCAGTATTTTGTAGTTTTCCTTGCAGAGCTCTTTTGACTCCTTGGTTAGGTATATTCCTAAGTATTCTTTTTTTTTTTTTGGCAGCTATTGCAAAAGGGGTTGAGTTCTTGATTTGATTCTCCACTTGGTCGCTGTTGGTATATAGAAGAGCTACTGATTTGTGTACATTAATCTTGTATCTGGAAACTGCTGAATTCTTTTATCAGTTCTAGGAGCTTTCTGGAGGAGTCCTTAGGGTTTTCAAGGTAAATGATTATATTGTCAGCAAACAGTGACAGTTTGACTTCCTCTTTACCGATTTGGATGCCCTTTATTTCTTTCTCTTGTCTGATTGCTCTGGCTAGGACTTCCAGTACTGTTAAAGAGGAGTGGTGAGAGTGGGCATCTTTGTCTTGTTCCAGTCGTCAGAGGGAATGCTTTCAACTTTTCCCCATTCAGTATTATGTTGGCTGTGGGTTTGTCATAGATGGCTTGTACTACATTAAGTTATGTCCCTTGAATGCCAATTTTGCTGAGAGTTTTAATCATAAAGGAATGCTGGATTTTGTCGAATGCTTTTTCTGCATCTATTGAGATGATCATGTGACTTTTGTTTTTAATTGTTTATGTAGTGTATCACATTTATTGACTTGCGTATGTTAAACCATCCCTGCATCCCTGGTATAAAACCCACTTGATCATGGTGGATTATCTTTTTGATATGTTGTTGGATCTGGTTAGCTAGTATTTTGTTAAAGATTTTAGCATCAATGTTCATCAAGGATATCGGTTTGTAGTTTTCTTTTTTGGTTGTGTCCTTTCCTGGTTTTGGTATTAGGGCGATGCTGACTTCATAAAATGAATTAGGGAAGGTTTCTTCTTTCTCTGTCTTGTGGAATAGTGTCAAAAGGATTGGTACCAATTCTTCTCTGAATGTCTGGTACAACTCTGCTGTGAATACGTCTGGTCTTGGACTTTTTTGGTTGGTAACTTTTAAATTACCACTTCAATCTCTTTGCTTGTTATTGTTCTGTTCAGGGTATCTAATTCTTCCTGATTTAAGCTAGGAGGGTTGTATTTTTCCAGGAATTTATCCATTTCTTCTAGGTTTTCTAGTTTATGTGCGTAAAGGTGGTCATAGTAGCCTTCAATGATCTTTTGTCTTTCTGCAGTGTCAGTTGTAATATCTCCTGTTTCGTTTCTTAGTGAGGTTATTTGGATTTTCTCTTTTCTTTTCTTGGTTAATCTTGCTAATGGTCTATCAATTTTATTTATCTTTCCAAAGAACCAGTTTTAGTTTCATTTATCGTTTGTTTGTTTGTTTGTTTGTTTTTTTTTTGAGACGGAGTTTTGCTCTTGTTGCCCAGGATGAAGTGCAATGGCGTGATCTCGGCTCACCGCAACCTCTGCCTCCCGGGTTCAAGTGATTCTCCTGCCTCAGCCTCCCAAGTAGCTGGGACTACAGGCATGCATCATCACGCCCAGCTAATTTTTTTGTATTTTTAGTAGAGATGGGGTTTCTCCATGTTGGTCATGCTGGTCTCAAACTCTTGACCTCAGGTGATCCGCCCACCTCGGCCTTCCAAAGTGCTGGGATTACAGGCATGAGCCACTGCGCCTGGCCTATTGTTTGTATTTTTTTTTTTGTTGTTTCAAATTTCATGTAGTTCTGCTCTGATCTTGGTAATTTCCTTTCTTCTGCTGGGTAATTTCCTTTCTTGTGTCTCTAGCTCCTTGAGGTGTGACCTTAGAATGTCAGTTTGTGCTCTTTCAGTCTTGTTAAGGTAGGCATTTACAGCTATGAATTTTCCTCTTAGCACTGCCTTTGCTGTATCCCAGAGGTTTTGATAGGTTGTGTCATTATTGTCATTCAGTTCAAATAATTGTTTGATTTCCATCTTGATTTTGTTTTGACCCAGTGCTCATTCAGGAGCAGGTTATTTAATTTCCATGTATTTGCATGGTTTTGCAGATTCCTTTTCAAGTTGATTTCCAGTTTTATTGTACTGTGGTCTGAGAGAGTGCTTGATATAATTTCAATTTTCTTAAACTGATTGAGGCTCGTTTTATGGCCTATCATAAGGTCTATCTTGGAGAAAGTTCCATACACATTGAATAGAATGTGTATTCTGCAGTTGCTGGATGAAGTGTTCTGTATATATCTGTTAAGTCCATTTGTTCCAAGGTATAGTTTAAATCCATTATTTATTTGTTGACTTTCTGTCTTGATGACCTGTCCAGTGGTGTGAGTGGAGTATTGAAGTCCCCCACTATTATTGCTTTGCTGTCTATCTTATTTCTTTCATCTATTAGTAATTGTTTTAGAAATTTGGGAGCTCCAGTGTTACATGCATATATGTTTAGGATTGTGATATTTTCCTGTTGGACAAGGCCCTTTACCATTATATAACATCCCTCTTTGTCTCTTAACTGCTGTTGCTTTAAAGTTTGTTTTGTGTGATATAAGAATAGCTACCCCTGCTCGCTTTTGGTGTCCGGTTGCATGAAATGCCTTTTTTCACCCCTTTAAGTTTATGTGAGTCCTTATGTGTTAGATGAGTCTCCTGAAGGAGCAGATAGTTGGTTGGTGAGTTCTTATCCATTCTACAGTTCTGTATCTTTTAAGTGGAGCATTTAGGCCATTTACATTCAATGTTAGTATTGAAATATGAGGTACTGTTTCATTCATCCTGCTCTTCATTGCCTGTGTACTTTGATTTTGTTTTTGCTTTTTAACTTGTATTTTTGTTTTATAGGTCCTGTGTGATTTATGCTTTAAAGAGGTTCTGTTTTGATGTGTTTCCAGGATTTGATTCAAGATTTAGAGCTCCTTTTAGCAGTTCGTAGTGGTGGTGTGGTAATGGAGAATTCTCTCAGCATTTGTTTGTCTGAAAATGACTGTATCTTTCCTTCATATATGATGCTTAGTTTCACTGGATACAAAATTCTTGGCTGATAATTGTTTTGTTTGAGAAGGCTGAAGATAGGTCCCCAATCCCTTCTAGCTTGTAGGGTTTCTGCTGACAAATCTGCTGTTAACCTGATAGGTTTTCCTTTATAGGTTACCTGGTGCTTCTCTCTCACAGCTCTTAAGGATTCTTTCCTTCGTCTTAAATTTGGATAACCTGATGACAATGTGCCTAGGTAAAGATCTTTCTGCAATAACATTTCCAGGTGTTCTTTGTGCTTCTTGTATTTGAATGTCTAGGTCTCTCACAAGGCCGGGGAAGTTTTCCTCGATTATTCCCCCAAATATGTTTTCCAAGCTTTTAGAATTCTCTTCTTCCTCAGTAACACTGATTATTCTCCGGTTTGGCCATTTAACATAATCCCAGACTTCTTGGAGGCTTTGTTCATATTTTCTTATTCTTTTTTCTTTGTCTTTGTCAGATTGCATTAATTCGAAGACCTGTCTTCAAGCTCTGAATTTCTTTCTTCTACTTGTTCAATTCTATTGCTGAGACTTTCCAGAGCATTTTGCATTTCTAAAAGTGTGTCCAATGTTTCCTGTATTCTTGCTTGTTTTTTCTTTAACCTATCTATTTCCTTGAATATGTATCCCTTCATTTCTTGTATGATTTTTTGGATTTCCTTGCATTGGGCTTTGCTTTTCTCTGGTCTCTCCCTGATTAGCTTAATAACCTCCTGAATTCTTTTTCATGTAAATCAGGGATTTCTTGGTTTGGATCCATTGCTGGTGAACTAGTGTGATTTTTTGGGGGTGTTGAAGAGCCTTGTTTTGTCATATTACCAGGGTTGGTTTTCTGGTTCCTTCTCATTTGGGTAGGCTCTGTCAGAGGGAAGGTCTAGGGCTGCAGCCTGTTGTTCAGATTCTTTTGTCCCACGGGTTGTTCCCTTGATGTAGTACTCTCCCCCTTTTCCTATGGATGTGGCTTCCTGTGAGCTGAAACACAGTGATTGTTGTCTCTCTTCTGGGTCTAGCCACCCATCAAGTCTACCTGGCTCTGGATTGGTACTGAGTGTTGTCTGCATAGAGTCCTGTGATGTGAACCATATATTATATGGGTTTCTCAGCAGTGGATACCAGTGCCTGTTCTGGTGGAGGTGGCGGGGGATGCAATGGATTCCATAAGGGTTCTTAGCTTTGGTAGTTTAATGCTCTATTTTTGTGCTGGTTGGCTGCCTGCCAGGACATGACGCTTTCCAGAAAGCATCAGCTATAGTAGTGTGGAGAGGGACTGGCAGTGGGTGGGGCCCTAGAACTCCCAAGATTATATGCCCTTTGTCTTCTGCTACCAGGGTGGATAGGGAAGGACCATCAGGTGGGGGTGGGGCTACGCGTGTCTGAGCTCAGACTCCCCTTGGGCAGATCTTGCTGCAGCTGTTGTGGGGGATGAGGGTGAGGTTCCCAGGTCACTGGAGTTGTGTACCTAGGAGGATTATGGCTGCCTCTGCTGAGTCATGCAGGTTGTCAGGGAAGTGGGGGAAAGCCAGCAGTCACAGGCCTCACCCAGCTCCCATGCAAACCAAAGGGCCAGTCTCACTCCCACCATGCCTCTCCACAACAGCCCCGAGTCTCTTTCCAGGCAGAGGGCAAGACGGGCTTGAAAACTTGTTGCAGGCTAGAAAGAAAAGGGCTTGGTTCTTCCCCTGCCTATGGAGTCTGCACACCGGATTTGTGCCCTCCCCTAAGTTCTCGCCAGGAGGCTTCTCACCCTGTTCAAGTTGTTACAAACTTTAGCTAGAGAATTCCTTCTCCCTGTGGAGATTTACCGCCTGCTTCTCTGGCCACCGTCCTGATGGATCCCTGTGGTGCCAGGCAGAAATGGGCTGCTAGGGGATGCAGTGAGCTCCTAGGGCCTTTCTGCTTCTTCCTCTACCCCTGTATTTCCCTTGGCTCTCTAAATTGACTCAGCTCCGGGTAAAGTGAGAAACTTCTCCAGCAAACAGACCTTCAGCTTCTCCAGTGCGGGGGTGTGTGTTTGAGAGAGGAGGGTCTCCCTTTCCTACTTCCGCAGTTGGGGCACTCACAGTATTTGGGGTGTCTCCTGGGTCCTGCAGGAGCAGTCGGCTTCCTTCAGTGGGTGTCAATAATGCATTTATTGAATACGGAGCCACCAAGCTTGTGTGTTCTGGAGAGTCTTGTGGACATGATCAATGAGAGAAGCAACCAGTGGTGCCATATGCTGGGAGGGGGTGATTGAGGATTGTCTTAAGAAATAGGTAAAGCCTAAAGCAAATGTACTTTTCCACCGCAACATTTACATTACAGGTAAAATTAAGTTAAAATGAATATTAAGGATAATTTTGCAGAACTCTTACAACTCAATAGCAAAGACCCCCAGATAACCTGATTAAAACATGGGCAAAGGATCTGAATAGACTTTTTTTTTTTTTTTAGACAGGGTCTTGCTCTGTCACCCAGGTTGGAGTGCAGTGATGCCATCTTGGCTCACTACAACCTCTACCTCCTGGGTTCAAGAGATTCTCGTGCCTCAGCCTCCAAGTAGCTGGGATTACAGGTGTGCACCACTATGCCTGGCTAATTTTCGTATTTTTAGTAGAGATGGGGTTTCACCATGTTGGCCAGGCTGATCCCGAACTCCTGACCTCAAGTGATCCACCCGCCTCAGCCTCCCAAAGTGCTGGGATTACAGGTGTGAGCCACCACACCCAGCCAACTTTTATTGTTTTGAGACAGAATCTCACTAAGGCTGGAGTGCAGTGGTGCAGTCTTGGCTCACTGCAACCTCTGCCTCCCTGGTTCAAGCAATTCTCGTGCCTTAGCCTCCCCAGTAGCTGGGATTACAGGTTTGAACCACCACATCCGACAATTTTTCTATTTTTAATAGAGACAGGGTTTCACCATGTTGGCCAGGCTGGTCTCAAACTCCTGGCCTAAAGCGATCTGCCCACCTCAGCCTCCTGAGGTGCTAAGATTACAGGCATTACACACCCTGCCTGCATATAGACTTTTTTTTAAAGATATACGAATGGCCAACAGGTATATGAAAGGTGCTCAGCATCACTGATTATCAGGGAAATGCAAATCAAACCCACAGTGAGATATCACTTCACACCTCTTCAGATGGCTATTATCAAAAAGACAAAAGAAGGCTGGGTGCAGTGGCTCACATCTGTAATCCCAGCACTTTGGGAGGCAGAGGCGGGTGGATCACGAGGTCAGGAGTTCGAGACCAGCCTGGCTAACATGGTGAAACCCCATCTGTACTAAAAATACAAAAATTAGCTTAAAAAAAATTTAAAAAATTTAAAAAAAAATACAAAAATACAAAATACAAAAAATACAAAAATACAAAAAAATTAAAAAAAAAAAACACAAAAATACAGGCGTGGTGACGCGCACCTGTAGTCCCAGCTACTCAGTAGGCTGAGGCAGGAGAATCGCTAAACCCTGGAGGCAGAGGTTGCAGTGAGGCACGCCACTGCACTCTGGCCTGGGCAACAGAGTCAGACTCCGTCTCAAAAAAAAAAAAAAAAAAAAAAAAGAAAAGAAAAGACAAAAGATAAGTATTGGTGAGAATGTGGAGAAAGGGAACCCTTATACACTGTTAGTGGGAATGTAAATTAATACAGCCACTGTGGAAAACTGTATGGAGGTTCCTCAAAAACTTAAACACAGAACTACCGTATGATCCACCAATCCTACTTCTGAGTGCGTAGCCAAAGAAAATAAAATCTTGAAGAGATATCTGCACTGCCGTGTTCATTGCAGCATTATTCATAATAGCCAAGATGTGGAAACAACCTAAGTGTCAGTTGATGACAGATGAAAGGATGAAGAAATTGTGGTGTGTGTGTATATATGTATGCATGTATATACACATTGGAATATTATTTAGCCTTAAAAAAAGAAGGAAATTCTGTCATTCATGACAATATGAATGAACCTGGAGGATAATATGCTAAGTGAAATAAGCCAGACACAGAAAGACAAATACTGCATGATCTCACTTACATGTGGAATCCAAAAAAGTCAAACTTATAGCAACAGAAAGTAGATGAGTGATTACCAGGGGTCGGAAGGTGGGGGAAATGGGGAGATGCTGGTTAAAGTGTACAAACCTTCAGTTATAAGATGAATGAATTCTGGAGACCTAACGTATAGCATGGTGACTATAGTTAATAACCACATATTATATACCTGAAATTTGCTAAGAGAGTAGATCTTAACTTCTGACCACACACACACACACACACACACACACAAACACATATCCAAGTGAGATGATGGATATGTTAATTAGCCTGATTGTGGTAATCATTTCACAAGGTATATTATATTGAAATATCACGTTGTACACCTTAAATAAAAATACTTTTTTTGGGTTAGTTATACCTCAATAAAGCTGGGATCGGAGAAGGACAATTTTGCAAGAGAAAATTTATCACATAAAAAGTCTTGACCACAGGTGACAGCTGGAACTAGAAACAACTTTCAGCTTTGTTTTGGGATGCTGGGGCAAGCTATAAATGCTCATAGGTGAAGAATCTTATGGTCTTTCTTGGCATTAGTCGGGAGCCTTTTCCTTTTTTCCTACCTCCTGCCCTCCTGAGTCCTGCAGAAATGTAGTACCTGCTGGAGACAGCAGGGTGCAGTGTGAGTGTCCAGATTTTCCTCGCCCTGGCCATGTTTCTGGTGATTCAAGTTAAAGATCCCTAAGTGCAGAGAGGTGTCTTGGTTTCATTTGAAAGGAAGCAAAGAGCTCCATGATGAGAATGGGCATCTTTTGAGGAAGTCCTGGGGGAACAGCTGATGTAAACAGAGGAATTAGGTCCGTTATTTGCAGATCAACCAAAATCCTACCCAAGAGCTGATGTTTAGGCTTGGGTTCAATATTTCTCAATGTGAAGGTTTACAGTGTAAGGGGGGTTAACCAAACATTTAAGGACAGTCACAAATGGTAATATATACATAGCAAAGTTGGCCACTAGTTTACCTGCACTATCAGTGTTAAGAAACAGAATTGTAATTTTCACTGGAAAAATTTGTCATCATTGCCCATGTGCTTATTGTAGAAGTCATCATCATTGCCATCATCATTACTATTACTTGCATATTATAGGTCTCTTTCATTGACACAAAGATACAGACCTTTTAAAGGGAGAAGGTCTTTTACTTTAATGCTTCCAAGTCCTTTGGGATGTATTTTCCCTTCACTAGGCATTAACTTGTGATTAACAATCTGCCCACTATAGCACTTTAAAACACTGAATAATAGGTACTTCTGTTTATACCAAAGGCGTATTACATTTTAATTTAGATATACTCTGTTAGCCTTCTTCCATATAAATAAAATACTTTCCCTAAAGAGAAAAAGTAAATCTCATTGAGCTCCCTTGGTGAATACCTTGTGTATCTTGAAAACAGAGATAGGGGAGATCTTGCAAATGAGAGTACTAGAGGGGGATTTAGAGAAGTATTCATTCATTCATTAAATAAATATTTATTGAACATCTATTATATGCTAGACAGGGTGCTAGGTGCTGGGTATACAGCAGTGAACAAGAAGGAATTATGATATTTCTGTAGACTTTGGTTTTTCCATTCTCTGAAATAAATGTATTCATTTTTGATGCTTATATATCACTTTGAGATGATGATAATGCCCAGTGACTTTTAAAAATAATGCTAATTCAATTCTGATTCAACTCACAGTTTGAGCACCTGCTGAGGGCTCCTGTGACAGTTTTACATGTGGTTATGCCATTTGATTTAATAAGAGCATCACCTTATATCTGCTCAGCCTCTCAGAACATACTGTGAGGAAGAGGGCAGGAATTTACCAGTTGATAACGAAAAAACAAGGCTCAGAGAGGTCAAGTGAATTGTCTACAGTATCACACTAGTTAGTGGAAAGACTGGGGCCAGAACCCATTGCCATTGCAATGAAAATATTTTCAGATTTTTTTTCATTCTAGGCTGATATTCTGTATTTAGAAACTCTTAAAAATCGTTTTCAGACTTTATGGGATATACTGCGGTATATATATCAGGGCCTCCATTTTCGTCTTTCCTCACAATCTGTACTTTGTAACAAGTCTTATTTCCTTTCTGTAGCTAACCTTATGTTTTGGAAGGGCCATTACTACTCTCCAGTAGCTGGTTTTCATATCAATTCTTCTTAAAGCTTGGATTTTCTTTAATTTCCTTTTTCAAAAAAAGTATTAACTATCAATGCTTATAATACAGATTGTTGTTTCAAAGTTCACAGTTATCTGAAATAAGAGTTAATTAATTTATTTATTTTTGAGACAGGGTCTTGCTCTGTCATCCAGGCTGGAGTGCAGTGGCGGGATCCTAGCTTATTGCAGCCAGCCTCCAACTCCTGGGCTTAAGTGATCCTCCTGCCTCAGCCTCCCATGTAGGTAGGATTACAGATGTGTGCCACCATGCCCAGCTAATTTTTTATTTTTAATTTTAGAGATGAGTCTTGATGCCCAGGCTAAAAGAACTTTTTTTCCTTTTTCCATCACCTGAAGCTTTTATTTGGTAAAAGCCAGATCACCATTCTCCTCAAGAAACAAGAGGCTACAATCTAAAAAACTATTGATATCGGTAGGAAATGTTCGACTAAATTCTATGATAATTAATGAACCTTATATCTATTCAATTTCCTGTGAAATATAAAGAACAATGTGTGTTTTTTTTTAACTTTTAAGTTCGGGGTACGTGTGCAGGTTTGCTACACAGGTAAACTTGTGCCATGGGGGTTTGTTGTACACATTATTTCATCACCCAGGTATTAAGCCTAGTATCCAGGAGTTATTTTTCCTGATCCTCTCCCTCCTCCCACCCTCCACCCTTTGATAGGCCTCAGTGCATGGTGTTCCCCTCTATGTGTCCCTGTATTCTCATCATTTAGCTCCCACTTGTAAGTGGGAACATGCGGTATTTGGTTTTCTGTTCCTGTGTTAGTTTACTAAGGATAATGACCTCCAGCTACATCCATGTCCCTGCAAATGCAGGACATGATCTTGTTCTGAAAGAATTTTTTAATTTGGGAATTTTCATATAGAGCATCTTTGCCAATCTATTTGTTTAGAGACTTTTATATGAGGAACAGGAATGGGAGAATTGCTATATAAATGTATATTTACTTGAGGTGAATCCAACATGATATTTGTAAGACTTAGATCATCATTTTTATCCATATGTGTTCTGTGCTTTTTCTCACCACTCTTTCCCACCAAGTGAGCCTGTTTCTCACTTGGAATACACTCTTTCTTACCCTCCTCATATCCTAATTTTCTTTTGGCTCAAATCCCACCTTCTCTGCAAAACCTTTCTTGATTGCTCCCAACAGAAGGGATCTTTCTCTTGTCTGAATGCATGTAGAAAAATCATTTGGCCGTTAAACTGACATTACCTTTTTGATGTCTCTTTTATTGTTCTACGTAGTTGTCACTTAAGCCTTTCCTTGCTACTCATTTTTCAAGCCTATCTTCCCAACTAGAATGTGAACTCCCTAAGGGCAGGCACTTCCATGTCTTTTGCATCTTTGTAGCTTCTCTAGCACCTAGCATAATGGCTTATACATAATAGATGCTCAATAAACACTTGTTTTGTTTAGAGTTTCCCCAAAGTGAGTAATTAACTACAAAAGATCTGGATCATCTAGAAGTTCCAAAAGTCCATAAATCAACAAATAATAATCAGGTGGCTGGCCAAATATGACCATCATTGTGTTAGACATTATGAAGAGGTAAAAAAAATTCAAGGCCTAGTACATTTTCTAAAGGATTAAAAAAATCTCATGGAGGCAATATTTATACCTATGAATCAATACAAGTATAAAACAATTGTGTGCATGTATAGCAAATAAAATGGGACAATGGATATGAAATAAGCTTTGTCATGATACAGAATATGTCTTGTTTATTTCCACAGCACCTAACAGGAAGCCAGAGTAGGTCCTCCGAAGGTGTTTGTTCAATGAACTTGTCATCCTCCTCAACTTAAAGCCTTTAGTAAGTACTTCATATCCCTCCTAGAACCTACTAGATACTGTTTATCATTGATCCTGGCGCCAGGACCCATCAGGATTTGGAAATAGCTTTTGCTGCTATTTGTTTACTGCTTGGATCCTCTTACATAATATTATCCTTATGTGGGAAGGCCAGATCTCCAACATGGCTGCCTTGTAGCTCTGTGTATTCTGGAGTGCCATGTACTCTGCGTGCCATCTCTGAAGGCCTAGAATTTCCCCATTTCTAGGGTACCAAAATCCTGGACCTAAATCCACTGGCAGGAGTAATCTTAGACCATGCTCCACCATCTCCATTTCCCAGGGACCAGCCCCTTCTTCCTTGATTACAAAATGACCGTGTGTTCTACTTGATGCTTCCAATATTTAAGTCCTACATTTCCACAACTTCTTCTATTCTGCTAGAACCTCATTCTCATCTCCTTAGGTCTAGAAAGAATTCTCCACTTTCTTATCTGGAGTTGATTCACAATTGTGGGACTGTCCTTGAGGCATTGCTGTCATTTTATCTATTTTGCCTTGGCCCCCAGTCCCCCTTGCCCCTCCTGCGTCAGCATGGTAAATTATGGGGCCCAGCTGGGGCCAATGGGCATGAATTTGAAATGGATGCAGTCACCTCAGTTTTCTGTTTCCCATGTCTATTGTAAGACCTGTGTGTATGTGAGTAAGATCATGTATGTGAAAGTGCTTTGCAAACAATAACATTCTATACAAATTTTTGTTATCGTTATTCATGTATTTTTTTCTGATTAGAAATATAATACATGTTTACTTTTTATTTTTTTGAGACAGGGTCTCGTTCTGTTGCTCAAGCTGGAGTGCAGTGGCACGATCATGGCTCACTGCAGCCTCAATCTTCCAGGCTCAAATTATCCTCCTACCTCAGTCTGCTGAGTAGCTGGGACTATAGGTGCACATCATCATGTCCAGCTAATTTTTAAAAATTTTTTTGTAGAGACAAGCGTTTTGCTATGTTGCCTATGCTGATCTCAAACTCCTGAACTCAAGTGATCCTCCCATCTCAGCCTCCCAAAGTGCTGGGTTTATACACATGAGCCACTGAGCCTAGACTATAATACATGTTTACTTTTGCAGAAAACACAAAGAACAAAATAGCAACCACCCTCTATATTAGTATCCTATTGCTGCTGCAACAAATTGCCACAAACTTCCTGGCTTAAAACAACACAGATTTATTATTTTTCAGCTCTGTGGGTCAGAAGTCTTACTGGGCTAAAAATCAAGATGTGGGCAGGGCTTTGTTCCTCCTGGAGACTCTAGAGGAGAATCTGTTTCCTTGCCTTTTCTGGCTTCTAGAGGCCATGTGCCTTCATTGGCTCATGCCATTGGCTCATGGTCCCTTCCTCCATGTTGAAGGCCAGCAGCACAGCATCTTCAAATCCTTCTCTATGATCCCCCTGCCTCTCTCTCTCTTTTTTTTTTTTTTTTTTTGAGACAGAGTCTCACTCTGTCACCAGGCTGGAGTGTAGTGGCATGGTCTCAGTTCACTGCAACCTCCACCACCCGGGTTCAAGCGATTCTCCTGCCTCAGCCTCCTGAGTAGCTGGGATTACAGGCACGTGCCACCATGCCCAGCTAATTTTTGTATTTTTAGTAGAGATGGGGTTTCACCATATTGGTCAGGCTTGTCTCAAACTCCTGACCTCGTGATCCACCCGCCTTGGTCTCCCAAAGTGTTGGGATTATAGGTGTGAGTCACCGCACCCGGCCTGCCTCTCTTTTAAAAGGACCCTGGCGATTATATTGGGGCCACCTGGATAATGCAAGCTACTCTTCCCAACTCAAGATCCTTAACTTAATCACATATGCAAAGTCCTTTTGCCATGCAACATAATGTTCACAGATTTGGGGAATTAGGGTGTGGATATCTTTAGGGGACCATTACTCTGCCACCTTCAATCTTGCTGTCCAGAAATAATGACTTGTAACATCTTAGTATATATCTTTAGGTTCTTTTAACTCTGCATTTATATATTTTTTTCTTTTTATAAAATTATCATATTGCATATATTGCTTGCAATCTGCTTTTTACCTTTATCTATTCTATAAAGTTTCCTGTTAAATATTCTTTAAAAACATTAGTTTTAATGTCTTCATAGTATGCAATTTCATTGATCTATCATAATTTGCTCTAAATATTCTCTATAGTTGGAGATCAGGTGCAGTGGCTCATGCCTGTAATCCCAGCACTTTGGGAGGCCAAGGCAGGTGGATCACTTGAGGCCAGGAGTTCGAGACCAGCCTGGCCAACATGGCGAAACCCCGTCTCTACTAAAAATACAAAAATTAGCCAGGTGTGGTGTGTGCCTGTAATCCCAGCTACTCAGGAGGCTAAGGCACGAGAATCACTTGAGCCTGGGAGGCAAAGATTACAGTGAAGCAAGATCATGCCACTGCACTCCAGCCTGGGCAACACAGGGAGATTCTGCTTCAAAAAAATATATATATATTATTGGAATTTAGACTACTTGAAATATTTTGCTATTCTTAATAATGATGTGATTAATATATGTGTATTTAAATCTTTGTGATTATTTCCTGGTGATAATTTTTTTAAAGTGGATGATTATTATTAACATTTGAATTTGCTGATACAGAAAATAAGTGCTTTAAAATGTTATTGAAATAAAGACTGTTTTGCACTGTAGGTTACCTCAGATGCAAAATAAGCTAACCTCCTCATTTTATAGCTGAGAAAACTGAAAATGAGGGAAAGTGATAAGTTCAAGGTAATATAGCAATTTAGAAGAAGAGCTGGAGGCCAGGCACAGTGGCTCACACCTGTAATGCAAGCACTTTGGGAGGCCAAGGCAGGAGGATGGCTCAAGGCCAGGAGTTCAAAACCAGCCTGGGCAACATAGCGAGACCCTATCTCTACAAAAAAAGAAAAGAAAAAAGAAAAACAGCTGGATTTGACTATATGAAACTTTAGTATGATGAAGAGCATTACAAATAAAACACAAACGACAGGATTGGGATCCAAGCACATGAGGCATGGAGGGGTAGGGCACAGATAGAGTAGGCAAAGAAGATGGCAGGAGTGGTTGGGAGATTAGTTACATTAAACAAATAAGTAAACTGACTAAGCAAATAAGTAACTATATTGAGGGATAAAGACTCAAGTTTCTCATTGTTGGAGAAGTTATTTATTTTTTAGTGTTCCAATAAAACTTTATTTACATAAAATGAATGCTGGGTCAGATTTAGCCTGTAGGCCACTGTTTACCAACTCCTGCTCTAGACTATCTTGATCCTCCTGTTTCTGGGATTTTCTTCTTCTTTTTTTTTTTTTTGGATACTGGGTCTCTGTTGCCCAGGCTGGAGTACAGTGGTACAATCACAGCTTATTGCAGCATTGACCTCCCGGGCCCAAGCAATCCTCCTACCTCAGCCTCTCAAATAGCTGGGATCACAGATGAGTGCCATTATGCTTGGCTAATTTTGTTTATTTTAAAAATTTTTTTGGTAGACACTGGACCTTTCTATGTTGCCCAGGCTGGTATTGAACTCCTGAGCTCAAGCAATTCTCCTGCCTCAGCCTCCCAAAGTGCTGGGATTACAGGCATGAGCCACCACATCTGGCCTGGGATTTTATTTTGTAAATATACACAGTTACTATGTTCCAAGTTCTATTTAGCTTTTCATTTTTATTTTTATTTTTATTTTTAGTTTGTAAGTTTAAATAATGAGTATGAGGTTGGTTTTTTTTTGGTATTTTTTATTGATATGTAATAGTTATATATATTTTGGCCATACATGTGCTATTTTGATACATGCATACAATGTGGATACATTGTAATTGTACCCCAAATCAGAGTAAGCAGGATATCCATCAAGATATTTACTTTTAAGTGTGGAAAAGGGGAATTCTAGAAAGAACCTTGAGGTGCTGGATTGAAATTGGAGATGCTGGCAGGAACTCATGGTTTTATAATATAAACACTGATAGATATAGAAATAGTCATAGATGCACAGATGTATGTATATGTACATATGTGTGTTTATATGCGTATATGTGTGTATAACTGTGTGTATGTATTGTACCTATGTAATACATGTACTTGCTAGCTCTGTCCACTGAGAGGTCTCAGAAGGGGTGACACCCCAGTAGCAATGGCAGCACTAAGAGCCCAGATCTTACAGGGCTTCTGAGTCGATCCTAGGTCCAGGGCAAGGAAAATAGAAAATGAGCCTGGAACATCTTATTGTGTCAGAAAGTAAGACATGCTCAAAGAATGATGAGGACATGTCAAAAGGACACAAGACACACCCTGAAGGGTCTCCCACTGGCCAAATCTGGAACAACTGAGCATCAAAACAATGAAAGTATCAAAATACAACCCATTAAATAAAATAGAAACCCATGACTTCATACTGACATAAATACATACAGACCTACAGGCATAAATGAGAGGTGGAGAAGGAAAATTGTTTCTTGCAGTAGATTGCCAGAAATTTCTACACAAAATTTTACCAGAAAATTTTCCACAGAAATACAAAATTACCACTATGATAGTGGTAGTGGAAAAAGTTGCCAATGGATGCTAAGTTTTCTGGGTGGAATTTGATAAGCAATACACTATTGTGGTACTCTTGGAACACATTTCTACAAAATATTACTAATCAATTACAAGGGAAGAAATAGTAATTTTTTTTTTTGAGACAGAGTCTTGCTCTGTCGCCCAGGCTGGAGTGCAGTAGCGCAATCTTGGCTCACTGCAACCTCCACCTCCTGGGTTCAAGTGATTCTCCTGCCTTAGCCTCCCGGGCAGCTGGGACTACAGGCACATGCCACCACGCTCAGCTAATTTTTGTATTTTTAGTAGAGATGGGGTTTCACCATATTGGCCAAGCTGGTCTTGAACTCCTGACATCGTGATCCACCCGCCTCGGCCACCCAAAGTGCTGGGATTACAGGCGTGAGCCACCGCACCTGGCCAGAAATAGTAATTTTTATGGTGGAGAAACATGGCCAAAAATAAAAAGAGAGAGAGGAAAGCCACAAAGGACAATCTGAGAGAAGGTATTTACAAGATGTATAATAGTCAAAGAATGACAGTTTCCAATACACAAAGAGCTCCAGCAAATCAACGTTTGTGTTATAGTCCAATTTAACTGGGGCAAAAGATATGATTAGGCAATTAAGAAAAGATATATAAATGGGCAAACAAACATATGAAGAGGTGTGGATCTTCACTAATAATCAAAGAAATGCTGAATAAAAAAAAAATTTTTAACCTGTTAGACTGACAAAAAATGAGAGGTTGATAATATGTCTGCCAGTCACTTCAATGGCATCACAAGCCATGTCAATTAGAAAAAAAATTAAGATGTTTTCTGAAGTGATACCACTTGCAAAATGGCTAGAAAATATGCCAGTGATTTGTAAATAATTTATTATATACAGAGAACAAACATACTTCTCTTGCTAATGTAGAAACACCCTTTGGTGTGGTCACTGAGAACTTCTTCCAATATTCTGTTGATAACTATAACACAAATGATCATATACTGAAGTATTTATGGGAAGGGACAAGGAGAATTCATAGTATGATAAAATCAGAGAATCTAATATCTATCTATCCCATTCATCCAATGAATGTTTGAGCTCCTTCTTCAAAAGCCTTGCAATACCATCCAGCATCTGCTAGAACTCCTCCATTGTTCATTCATTCAGTCAACAAATATTTACTGAATACCTACTTTGTGCCAGGACAGAAGTAAGTGCTGAGAATACAGTGGGAGCAAAAAGAAACACAGCACATCGCTTAAAAGAGCTTACAATTAATAGGAGGAGAAAAATATTAATCAGTCATGTAAATAAGTTTAAATTTGTAACTGAGGTAAGTGGTACGAGGAATGCTCACACACAGCTACACAATGATATGAAAACCTAAAAAAGGAGAATTTGACTTTGTCAGGAAGGTCAGGAAGCGCTTCAATGAATGTGGCTTGAGCTGAAATGTGATGGCTGGAAAAGGGGCTAACTAGGTCAAAAGAAAAGGCAAGAGCATTTAAGGTGGAGGAGCAGCATGTTTAGGCTCCGTGGTAGAGGGAATATGATGAGTAAGAGGGAATGAGACAGGGTGTGTGGATGGACCAGACCAAAACAGAGGGCAAGTTAGGGTGAGACAAGACTGGCCAGGTGCACGGAACCAGCCAAGTGAAGGGTGGGACCTTTCAGCCAGAAGCCCAGAAGGGTGGTAAGCCCAAGGAAGGACTGGCATCGTGTTTGGAGAAGATCCTTTTGACTGCTGTGTGCAAGTTTCCTTATACCAAACTCAAATAAAAGCCACAAGTCAACTGTCCCCATAGTTCCATCCTTCCTATTGTCCCAGGGACCACAGTTTTACCTTTCTCTTTCTCACTCTCCTTCTTCCTTTTTTCTTTTCTTTTTCTTTTTTTTTTTTTTTCTTAGATGAAATCTCGCTCTGTCACCCAGGCTGGAGTGCAGTGGCATCATCTCGGTTCACTGCAACCTCTGCCTCCTGGGTTCAAGCATTTCTATTGCCTCAGCCTCCCGAGCAGCTGGGATTATAGGCATCCACCCTCACACCTGGCTGGTCTCGAACTCCTGACCTCAAGCAATCCACCTGCCTGTGCCTCCCAAAATGCTAGTATTACAGGCGTGAGCTACCGTGCCCAGCCTTTTTTTCTTTTCTTTCTTTTTTTTTTTTTTGAGACAGGTTCTCACTCTGTCACCCAGACTGGAGTGCAGTGATGTGATCCTGGCTCACTGCAGAGGAGGTGGGAGGTTGAGGCTACAGTGAGCTGGGATCAAGTGATCCTCCCACTTCAGCCTCCTGAGTAGCTGGGACTACAGGTACATGCCACTATGCCCGGCTAATTTTTTTGTATTTTTTGTAGACATGGGGTCCCATTATGTTGCCCAGGCTGGTCCTGAACTCCTGGGGTCAAGTGATCTGCCTGCCTCGGCCTCCCAAAGTGCTGGGATTACAGGCATGAGCCACCACACCCAGCCAATCTTTCTTACGACAAATACTTGGGGAGGGCAGCCTCCCCTGGCTCCTCCTCCCCCTGCATCCCTGCCATCCAGATTTTGCCAGGGAGCATTGTTTCTGTCCTGCCTCCACCACAGGGAGAGTTCCGAATGACCTTCAGTTTGTCCTTTTCCCTCTCAATGTACAGGCCTGAGAACAGAATGTAAAACCAATGGAGGGCCCAAGAAGGCAAATGGAAAATGATTATTGAACAAGCTGAAAACTGCCAAAAAACATAAACTCTCACTTTGAAACCATCATCTGACTGAAATGGAGAACTGTAAAACTGAGAATAATGATCCTAAAACAACCACAGTATATGTACAATGCGGATGACCAGAGGATATCGCGATATTGAGAGAGGAAGGCCAGGAGGTCATTTCGCCCTTTAGACAGAGGTCTGGACATGCAGCACTAAGAGAGGAGCAACCGGACATTTTAAAACATGAGTCCTGTGAAATAGTAGTGAACTTGAACATTATACTTTTAGGTGGGAAAAGCAAAGTGAAAAAGGTTAAAGATGATTTATCCTGAATATTATATCTCAGCACCATACCTATGCACATGAAGAATCTCACAAATGGAATATTAAATAAAAGCATACAGTAAAATAATAATAGATAGAATGTTATGATCTACAAAATGCTTAAAAACATGCAAAATAAAACTCTACATTATTTTTGGGTGTATCCATGTGTGATGAAAGCATAGAGATGAAAGGGAATTAAAACCCCAGGTATGAGACAGTAGCTTCCTCCTGGCCTCTAGGAGGAGGAAGAGCCATGTGCTTGGCAAGGAGTACACAGGACTGCAGGTGGCATTGACACCACTTTGTTTCTTAAGCTGGGCAGGGGCACATGATATTGATTATATTATTATTTAGACCTTTTTATATTTATGAGGTATCTCTCAATACGTTTTTTAAAGAAAAAAAATGAGACAATCTAAGTTGTCTGATAAGAAAAGGAACAGAAATGTGAACTCTTAACTCCTTTCTAGTGATTGATTTTCTAAATAAAACAGGCTCTAGACCGGTTCCACTCCCTGGATGGCATAAAATAGTTTCATGATACATAGGGATAACACTAATGGACAGAACTGAGGGCCTAATCAAAAGAGCTGTGAACTGTGAGGGGTGAGATTCAGTCTTTTTTTTTTTTTTTTGAGATGGAGTTTCACTCTGTCACCCAGGCTGGAGTGTAGTAGCATGATCTCGGCTCATTGCAACCTCTGCCTCCCGGGTTCAAGTGATTCTCCTGCCTCAGCCTCCCAAGTAGCTGGAATTACAGGTGCATGCCACCAGGCCCAGCTAATTTTTGTATTTTTAGTAGAGACAGGGTTTCTCCATGTTGCCTACGCTGCTCTTGAACTTCTGAGCTCAAGGCATCTGCCCACCTCGGCCTCCCAAAGTGCTGGGATTACAGGTGTAAGCCACTGCGCCTGGCCTCAGTCACTCTTTAACTCCAACTGTACCTGAACGAGACAACCCTGGCCCTGTATTTCCAGACATAAAGCCTGGTCCCACTTGGATTCGCATGGGCCATGTAGGTGTTGAATTTAGAGTGAGTTCATCAGAGAATCAGTGCATTTTAGAAGAGCCCTCATATGCCCTGTTGTACTGTAGGTGTGTAGGGTGTGGAGTCATTACATATTTTAGCATTTCGTGTGGCATCCATTCAACTTACCTGTTGTTCCAAGGTGCTTGGATCTATAAAAGTCACCAGATCTATAGAAAAGTAACCAACCACATCTCTCATTCTGCAGGCTTTTCCAATTTGGAGGCACAAATAAGTGAGAACTTGGGGATCCACTGAGGTCTGAGGCATGGTGGTACCAGAGGAGATGAAGGGGCTTTCAGCATGAAGCTGGTCCCCTGTTGACAGCACACTGATTTTCCCGTTGGGCTCTATCAGCATGTCCACTGTCAGGTTGGTGACATTGTCTGCAGGTGGGAATGCTTCGATCACACCCCCTGGTGGGAAAAACATGGAGTAGGTGAAAGGACACATGCATTTTGTTTGACTTGGGCTCAGATTCTGCATCTGCCATGTCTTGAGAGACTTTGGGCAAGTAGCTTACATTCTCTGAACTTATTTTTCTTTATCCGTAATATGGGCATAATAAAGCCTACCTCATTAGATTGTTGTGCATCTTGGAGATACTGTATCTATCTATAGTATTCAGCCCAGTGCTTGGTGTATTGTAGGGCTCAATGAATGGTAGTTTTGATTCTGATTATAATTTGAAGACACTGTGAGGATCACTGGGTCTGTGCCCACTCATTAAACAGGGAACCCAAGAATTATGGTCAAATCCCTCATGGGGAATTAACGGCCCATAGTCCACAGTTGACGTCTTGATGACCAATGTGCTCTTTTTGGTAAACTTCACTGCTTTTTGAAGGTTTGACAGGTTTGGGCTTTTTGCGGGCAGAGAGAACATTGACCATCATGTCAGCCAAAGGACTTCTATATAAAGCCAGTTATAAAACATTTTTAAAAATATAGAACCAAGAGATATTGCCGTGTTTGAAGAACACATATGCTCTCTCTGCTGATAATGAGAGCTTTATAATTTATTACATTTTACCCTTTGCTTTGAATGCCAAAAATCATAGATGCAAGTCTGGTGTTCAAGCACAGCAATAACATCTTTCTGGCTAATTTGTGGGCTATCTCAGTGGTGTCCACAAAAATTACATAGCCCCAATCTTCTGTTTTTAGGCCCAACTTACAAATCTTACTGTATATGTCCTCTTTGTAGAGAAAAAATTTAAGATATTATTTGTAAAGAGTTAAATAATTTAAAAGTAAAAACAACAAAGTGTTCCATAGATAGGGTGCCGTCTAGAACCTGACAGCACTAAGAGAAACTTGGCCTGTATTTCACAAATTCGCTGGGGGCTGGGAGAAGTGTGACCTCTGCCTACAGGTGTAAGCCACAGACTTTGAATAGCATACAAAGAAAAAAATGAGCAGTTTTCAAATGCAGTCATCTGTTACTTCATCTAAAAAGCACTTTCCTTAAATGTCTATAAATTTGGTCAGAGGTAGTCCTAACAAACACCAAGTTTCAAAAGGAAAACCGATTTTGGAGGGTACATATTCAAATCCTAATTTTTCTATTTGGTTTGTTTGAGACATGCTTTTCTTCAAATGAGGCCTACTCGTGTGTGCTATACCTAAATACCAGTTGCTGGGGATTTAGCAAGGTAAATGCAACAAAACAACAATGACAAAAATCTACAGAAGTAAAAAACCTAGTGAGTCTCTATGCTTTGGTTAACTTTGTGCCTTTAGCCGTCACCTATGTTTTGAAAGATAGTGCTTCAGTGGAAACACACTATCATTCATAACTTACAAGATTACTTGGGTATTTTATTTCAAAGTAGCTTACTTGTACTATCTTCTCAGCATCATGACCATAACCTTTTCACTGTTACTTTTTTTCCACTCAAAGCAATTAATTCCTCCTCTGAAAAAGGTATTGCCACAAAGTTAGACCCTGTCTCTACAAAAAAATTGTGAATTGTAAACAATAAATTAGCTGGGCGTGGTGGTGTGCGCCTGTTAGTACCAGCTACTCAGAAGGCTGAGATGGGAGTATTGCTTGAGCCTGGGAGGCCAAGGCTGCAGTGAGCTATAATTGTGCCACTGCACTCTAGTCTGGGTGATAGAGCGAGACCCTATCTCAAAAAATAAAAATTAAAATGAAAAAGTATTGCTTTTGATATAATCCTATGACAATTTAGAAATCAAACCCTAGCACATTTTGTGGCCATAAGCACACTGGAGAGAACATAAATGGAATGAAACAGGCAATGGCGGAAGCTGGAGGGAGGGAGATGGTGACCTTAGAGTCGGGAAACCTGGGAGGCACCCTGGCTCAGTTAGGGACCATTGATGCAGGGCCTGCTGTATGCACTGGGTCGAGAGAAAGGCAGAAGCTTTGAAAACACATGACTTTCAAGAACCAGGTTTTTTAAATGTACTAAAATTGTAGGATCTAACTTTGTGTTCCATTTACCACTTATTTGTGGTGTGATTTTCCCCAAGTCCCCTCCAATCTCTGAGCTTCAGTGTCTTCATGAAGAAAATTAAGTTAATAAGGCTTGTACTGCTCTCCATAAATAAGCATGGCTGAGAAAGCAGGATAAAGATGAACAGGAGGTGGAGGTGAAGCCTTAGCTTGTGGTTATATAGCTCAGATGAGATAGTCGCTGGGAAAGCCTTTCTCATCTACAAAACTCACATGAAAAGAAATAGTTTAGAGGGAGGCTTTTGCAGGCAGATGCTGGAAGATCTGGAAATTTCCTAATGACCTGGACGGGCCTGGAGATCATCATGGTCTTCCCCTCATAACTTAAAAAAAAAAAAAACCTTATTAGGCTGGGCGTAGTGTCTCACGCCTGTAATCCCAGCACTTCGGGAGGCCGAGGTGGGCGGATCACCTTAGGTCAGGAGTTTGAGACCAGCCTGGCCAACATGGTGAAACCCTGTCTCTACTAAAAATACAAAAATTAGCTGGGCATGGTGGCATGCACCTGTAATCCCAGCTATCAGGAGGCTGAGGCAGGAGAATCGCTTGAACCCAGGAGGCGGAGGTTGCAGTGAGCTGAGATCGCGCCATTGCACTCCAGCCTGGGCAACAAGAGTGAAACTCCATCTCAAAAAAAAAAAAAAAAAAGTAAAAACACCTTATTATTGATCTTGTGTGTGTGTGTGTGTGTGTGTGTGTGTGTGTGTGTGTGGTAGCCACTTGATTTTCTTCCATTTATGCATGGGGTTGACTTTCCTTACTTGTCTATCAGTGGGTACATGTGGAAATTTATAGAATCACAAAATTTTAGAGTTGAAAGGACATTGGAAGTTGTCTAGCACAACTGTCCCCTGCAAAGAATCTCTTTCCAGCAATCTTGTTAGATGGCTGCCATTCAACCCCTTGCTTAAATAATTCATTAACAGGGTATCCAATACACCCTGCCCAGCCAGTATATTCCAATAACCAACAGATCTGTCCTTTCATACACTCTCATACATTGAGCTACAATAAGCCCTGATAAATGTAACTACTGGCTCTGCTCAAGACTCCTGGAGCAGCACGGAGGTAGCTTTTCATGGGCTCTTCTATGTGTTAGCAGAGTGATTTGGGGTTAATCTTTTGTACTTCAGTTTTCCACCTCTATAAAATGAGGGTGATAATGGTGCCCACCTCATAGGATGGGTAGGAAGCTTCAATAAGTTAACATAGATATACTTAGAAGAGTGCCTGGCCCATAATAAGCACTATCTAAGCTCACTATTTTATCATCACTGTGCTATTATCATCACTGTGCTTTTGCTGCTGCTGTTATCATCTGACATGACATTATCTTATCATTATTGATTATTGCTGAGATTATTATCATCACTTGACAGCAGTGGAAAGATACCTTCTCTGGCCTGTTATACTAACCCTCTCTTCTTGTGCATGTGAGTAAGCATGTAAGATGTCTTGCACTGTAACCTCCTAGAGACTGAGGGCCGTTGCATAGGTGTGCCTCTGTGTAACACCCGACAGGGACCTCTGAGACGGTAGACAGGCATCATTCACTCCATTCATTCCCTCATTCATAGACCACCCAATGTTGTTAGGAAATGAGGATGAAGTAGGAGGAGGATGAAAGGAATGGAGGCTCGCTTTGTTCCTGGACTGTAGAAAACCCTTGTTTGGAAATGCTATATTCAGAACTGGAAGCGAGACCATTTTTGCTCTCCTAGAAAACAGAAGGAGAAACTAACACTTATTAAAGATGATTTTGTGTAAGGTTCTGTGGTAGAAACTTTCATATCTGTATTTCACTGAATCCACCCAATGACCCTGTAAGGTAGGTAAGTGAGGAACCGAGCCTTGGTGGGTTTAAGAACCTTGCTGAAGGTCACGGATGGGGTCCAGACCCAGGTAATCTGATTCCAAAGCCCACCTCTCAGGAGAAGTTTGTAGTGTAAAAAAAGGCCCAGAATCTTGAGCTTCCCATGCCATGCTTGGCATGCTAGGTTCTTATTTACTTAAGAGGCTGGGTGTAAGATAAATATTTAGGCAACATTTGAAAAAGAAAACCATAGGAGCACTTTTCTAAACCAACACAGGAGATGCAAAGTATTTAAATTGGCCCCAGTTGACCCAAAACTAGAATCCAAGGTTGTGTAGACTAATCCTCAATAGAAACTTTACAGTCTTATTTACCTTGACTGAGAAATGTTTGGAGGAATTTCCTCCACGTCGGGAACCGTTTCTCATTGACTGGCTGTGCGTGCTGTGCTAAAATGCCCGCCAGCTCCTCGGAGATCTTCACCAAAGCTGGCTCCTGCAGAAACAAATTAAATAGAACCACAAGCAATTTTACTACAGAAATGAAAACTGCTTGTGGAGTGATTAAAAACCAGGCCTCCAACAGGCAAAAAAAATGTGGTTACTGTTTACCCAGAGTCAGAAAGCCATTTTGAAAATGTTCTCTCTTTTTTCAGCCATTTCAGTTTTCATATTTCAAAAGTGATTTGGCGCCCTAAAAATTCTTAATTGTTCCTGTTGTCTCTGAAAGGCACCCTTCTCTCTGGGCATCAGGAAACCAGGTTTCAGACCCACTGCAGCTGGCAGCCTGACCAGCAGAGTGTCCTTGGGCAATATCTTTTCTCATTCTGGGCCTCAGTTTCCCTTTATATAAAATGTGGGGTTAACTGGTTTTTTTTTTTTTTTTTTTTTTTTTTTTTTTTTTTTTGAGACACAGTTTTGCTGTTGTTGCCCAGGCTGAAGTGTAATGGCGTGATCTTGGCTCACTGCAACCTCTGCCTCCCGGGCTCAAGTGATTCTCCTGCCTCAGCCTCCCGAGTAGCTGGGACTACAGGCATGCGTCACCACACCTGGCTAATTTTGTATTTTTAGTAGTGACAGGGTTTCTCCATGTTGGTCAGGCTGGTCTCAAACTCCCGACCTCAGGTAATCTGCCTGCCTCGGCCTCCCAAAGTGCTGGGATTACAGGCATGAGCCACTGTGCCCAGCCTAATTTTGTATTTTTAGTAGAGATAGGGTTTCACCATGTTGGTCATACTGATCTCGAACTCCTGACCTCAGGTGATCCATCTGCCTTGGCCTCCCAAAGTGTTGGGATTACAGGTGTGAGCCACCGCACTTGGACACCTCCATATATTTTTTAATTTTTAAAAAAAATTTTTTGAGACAGGGTCTTGCTGTGTCACCTAGGCTAGAGTACAGTGGTGTGATCATAGCTCACTGCAGCCTCAGTCTCCTGGGTTCAAATGATCCTCCTGCCTTAGCCTCCCAAATGGCTGGGACTACATGTACACACCACCATGCATGGCTAATTCTAAAAAAATTTTATTTTTTTTAGATTTTATTTTATTCTTCAGATTTTATTTCTGCCAGAAGTGAGACAGGGTACTGGATCGAAACTCATATGATAGACAATATTCATATTCAAAATATGGAGCACTGACAAGAAAAACTCAGATTTACTTTAGGTTGTAGGGGAACTTCTGAATCTGAGTGATGGTGCAGTAATTTGAAGGGATCAGCTTTGGGGGTGGGATTGGGATATTAGAAATCACACACACTTATTTCCAATTTCCCTACCATTAAAAAGTGATTGTCCTCTATGCACTGCTCGCCCCAACTCCTTGGAACAGCTGGTTGATTCTGGGTCCAGTGCCCACTGACAATCCACAGTAGAAGACAAACATCTGACACTATGCCCTCGGCAGGTTCAAAAAATCTGAATAACTTCCAAAATATCCAGAAAATCCTGGTGGGAGAGTTTCATTAGTTAGCTTAGTAAGTGCTTGACATAGAAAACAGAACTGCCCTGAGAAGCGGCGAGTGCCCTGGCTCACACTCAGCTCGGGACGACTCCCTGCACAGTGGGAGGAGGTCTGTTAAGAAGGGCTGGGGAAGCGCTCATGCAGAGAGCTCTGTCTTGTGATGCAGAGGCAAGGAAACTGCTGTCAAAGCAACGGGCCTTTTCCCTCCCTTCATATCCTATACGCTGTGCACATTTTCTCTCATCTTTACTGTGAATTACCTGATCGCCCCAAAGCCCTGCATCTAAATTATAAACAAGCATGTGAAATGCGCAGCTCCAGCAACCCGGACCCCTTCTTTGTTTCTTCTCTGAACAGTCCCCCAAATCCATCTTTCTTTTGTTTTACACTTGTTTCAGTTAAAACCATTCCATTTTATCAAGGAAGACCAACTGTCTCTGATTTATGAAGTGCCCCAAAGCTGGGACAATGAAACACGGCGTTAGAATCCCACTCTTCTCTGGAAAATGGAATGGCAAGGAAAGGAAGTCTCACAGCCTGGGCCCTCTCTCAGACAAGTGGGAATTTCTTTGTTCTGCCTTGATTAAATGGCCTTTTCTGCCCCACTGCTGGGGAATGTGAAATCATCTACCCAGTTATACACTATGTGGTCATTCATACCAAGACAGTCCAAAGATAAATCATTCATTCATTCATCTATATAGCAAAAATTACAGAATGTCAGGCCTTTTAAGCAACTGAACTAGAAAAAAGTGATATATATATATATACACACACATATATATATTATATATATATACACATATATATTATATATATACACATATATATTATATATATACACATATATATTATATTATATATATATATTTTTTTTTTGGTGTTGGGGAGAGAGGGAGAAAAGGCAGTGAAGGAGTAGGTAAAACCCTTGCCACGTAAATCTTGAAAGGAGATCTCCTTCAACTTGAGGATCAAGTCCAAACTCCTCAACACAACAGATGAGGAAGGTCCTCTGTGATATGGCCTCTGGCTCCTAATGTGGCCTCACTTTCCTGCTCAGCTCCCAGCCTTCCCCTAACCTGCCCTCCTCTGCCTCCCTTCTTCCTCTGCCTCCCCTTGCTGACTCCTCCTCATCCTTCCTGAGGTCATTCCAGCCACAGCCCCTCCAGGAAGCCTTCTCTTCAATTGGGAGAGAAAGCTTTCTCCGTGCTCTCCAGCTCTCTCGGGGCTGCTTAATAGCATGGGCACTGGCTTTGAGGTCAGTCTCCCAGTGCCTAGCACAGGGAACACTAAATGTCTGCAGAATGAGTCACGATGGTGGTAAACATAGGACGTAGTCCTTAAAGCTGAAGTTACAGAATAAGATAAAACGTGAAACCTCTCAATGGGTTCCTCCTCGCTGCTCAGGAAGCAGCTGGAGGGAAGGCTGCTAAAGAACCACAAATTCTTCCTGGGCAGACTTTATGGGATTCCCTGCCTCTGAAGGGCATCGGGAAGATAAATGAGGTCGCATTTATGAAGTGTCACCTCAGATGCAACATACTATGTGAGGGCCAATAAGTAACTCATCAGCCTGCTGCTTGTGTGTGGCATCTGGACACTGTGCCAGGCTTCTGCCACCGCCTCTGCTCACAAAGCCAGCCATTCTGCTTTGACGCTTGGAGTTTTCACTGTGCACAAAGCTCCAGTAAGGAGGTAAATTTCCTAGAGGAAAGTCGGCTGCTGGAATCTGGAGGAGTAATCGTGTCCTACCATGAGAGGTACACAGCTGAAGGCACTGGCGGGGTGACATTCAGTAGGGATGCTGGGGCACACAGAGGCAGCTTGGGGCCATGATTCATTCTCTAAGAAAAAGGCATGGAGAGGAATAATGCGAGGTAAGAGGAGAGGGGTATTAACTGTTTAATTTATTTCTTTATTTTGAAAGTGTCTGATGGGAAAAACAAGGATTATACTAAGAATGGCCTCAGCACCAACGAAAATTGTCTTCCTATCCCTACAAAACAAACCAAAAAAATACAGCGGGACCTGCAGCTCATATATTCAAGTAAGGTCAGAAAAATGACATTCTTGGTAAAAGCTTCATTTTATTTTAACCCCCCAACAAAACAACCCTTTACAATCTGGTTTCTGCTGGTATTCAGAAGCTGCTTGTGAACTGGTGGGTTAGGCCAGAGCTCAAATCCAGGAGCAAAGGACTCCATCGCAGCAGTGGTTTAACAAGCTAAGAACACTCTTTTCCCAAGAAGCTCCCAACGGCCACAATGGGTCTATCGACGTCAGATGCAAGCTCTCAGTTTTTGGGGGGCTTTCTGTTCTCTGGTTTTTGTCATTTTGCATAGTTCAAACATAATTGCCACAACTTTAAGGGCAGATGCTGGTAAGGGAAGATCTGTAGCTATTCAAGTTTATTTTGTTCAAAACAAACTTATGTACACACAGACACACACACACACACACACACCTTCCATAACAGACAAACACTCCAATTCATGTGAATCATTAGAATACTATTTGTAAAATACTTTGTCTCATCACAGGTTCACATTCATGATCTCATTCAGTCCTTTCAGCAACACTCTGCAGTGGCCACTACCATGTTATTTCTCTTGCTTTAAAATGGGAGCTGAGGCACTTAGAATGAAGAGGCTTGTGTAAGATCACTCAGTGAGCTTCAACAAATGAAGAAAGACAGAAAATAACAGAGTTAGGGGAACCATTGCTAGCTTGCTTTCTTCCTCCCTTTTCTATCTTCCCAAAGTGTATATATATAGAATATCTGTTATAAGCCAGCAACAGGGGCATATCTTTATCTCAAAAACTTGTGAAATGAGGCCGGGCGCGGTGGCTCATGCCTGTAATCCCAACACTTTGGGAGGCTGAGGTGGGTGGATCACTTGAGGTCAGGAGTTCATGACCAGCTTGACCAACATGGTGAAACCCTGTCTATACTAAAAATACAAAAATTAGCCGGTCGTGGTGGTGGGCACCTGTAATCCCAGCTACTTGGGAGGCTGAGGCAGGAGAATTGCTTGAATCCAGGAGGCAGTGGTTAGAGTAAATTGAGATAGCGTCATTGCACTCCAGCCTGGGCAACAAAAGCAAAACTCTGTCTCTTAAGAAAAAAAAAAAAAAAGACAACAACAACTTGTGAAATGAGTAGTTAGGAAGTTTTTTTTGCTTTGCATCGAGTAACAACAAGGTGATGGACGATGGGCGACCACATCAGTGTTTCAGAGAGGCTATTATCCATTTTGAACAGATCATTTAGAGCTAATGACTTGGGAAGTGTGGAAATAAAAATATATACCTTGTTGATAATAAACAAGTGCTAGAAAAAATACACTTGACTTTTGAAAAAAGTCAGAATTCCAGATTTTCATTCCATCATGATTGCACTGGCTCTGGGAATGCAATTAGCGGCTAGTTTTGTGGGGCTGATAGCTCTAGGGCAATTCCCATCAGAAGAAACTTCAGCCCCATCTTTGCCACTGCACAGGCTTGCCTCCACTTTTTCCAGTGCCCACATTTACCTCTCAGAGTGCATCAACAATCGTCAGGACGTTGGAAGGTTCCAAGACATCTGCAGAAGGCATGGGGCTCCACCAGCCTGGCCGATGCACCCCAGAGATTCTTGTCTACCAAGTATGTAACTTGCCTCTTGCTCTCTCTCTCTTTTTCTATCAAGAAAGTGTAAATTTGAAGGAAGAGATGTCTGAATGAATGAAATTCAGGATATCTTAGGGGAAGCCAGTACACTCTCCATTGCACTCAATGACTAAAGCTAGTGACTAAAGCTTAATACTGCACTCAATGACTAAAGCTACTTCAAACTCTACAGAGTTAGCTTCCCCAACGAAGTAAATTCCAAGAGTGCCTCTCTGTGTGTGTATTACACACACGTACACACATACAGACACACATTGGTGTAATTGGGTCATGTGCCAATCTGCAGTGGTGAATTAATAACTTTTTGGTTAATCACCTCAAATCTCCCATATCAGACACTGATGGTGTTCAAAAGAAAATCAAGGGACCTGCCTACATGATTCTGATTTCTAGATGCTTTCTGACATCCCTACATGAAGGACTGGAGAGTGAAAAGGGCAAGACAATGACCTGAAAAAGTAAGCAAGACTGTCAGCGTTGAAAGGAGCCATGTGGACTATCTAGGACAAATGCCTCGTGTCACAGAAGAGGGAACGAGGGCTTCTCCAGTCACACTGGCAGGCTGCAGGTGCTCTCTGGCTGCCTCTGACTCCTGGGTAAGTGCTCCCCACTGGCCCTGCTGCCTCTTCAGAGTGTAAAGTGGGGAGCACCATGAAAGGTGCTCAGGATTTGAATCAGCTAGTGGTACACAGATTGAGAGAAGGGAGGGGTTCCAAATTTGAGGGTGAATTTAGAAGGGCTGCCTCCCTGTGCACAGGATACATTTTAGTCACTTTTTAGGCTTTATTAAAATCCTAAAAGCTTTTAATGATTAAAAGCTCACCATGTGGTAGGCATGTGCAGGGGTGGGGTGGGGGTGGTTTACATTTATTATCTCAGCCACTCTCTGAGGTAGACAGTGTCATCCCCTTTTCATGTCACACTGCCATAAAGTAGCAAAACTGGGATTCAAACCCAATTGCTACCAGTGTGCCATGATGCAGTGGAATCTGTGCTGGTAACTGCCATCAAGGCACAAGTGCTCAGTCTGGGCTGGATTACATCATCCACAGGTGATGCTAAGTCAGTGCTGTCAAATGTATGAAAATATGGTAGCATGGGCCTTTGTCACTGGCTGCCCAGCATCTACGTCCCTTCTTTCAGGGTAATAATATTCCGAACTTCTTTCAGGACCAGTCCTTTCCCCATGCCTAACTATGTGAGCTGATTGAGATTGTTGCCCCCCAACTCAGCTGCAGGGATTGGCCCTGATGAGCAAAGCCACATCCTGGCTACAGTGATTGGTTCAGGATGGGCACATGACCCAATTAGACCAATCAAATATTAGGAAGCACTTCCTGGGGCCTTCTGAGAAAGCAGCTTTATGCTCTTCTGAGAATGCTACCAGATGAGATGTTCTCTCTTCCTATTGCCTTGAGCAAGGACAAACTGCAGGAGCTACTGGCAGCCATCTTGTAACCGTAAGGATGGCCAGCCTTAGAATGGAGTGTAGTATACAGAAGTGGAAAGTAACTGGCTGGGTCCTTGGTGACATCATTGAGCCTTGTCTGAAGCCAGACCAATGTTTGAATTTTTAGTTAGCTGACATAATAAATTCTCTTTATTTTTAAAGCCATTTTGAGATAATACATTCTCATCATTTAAAAAGCCACTTTGAGTTGGGTTTTCTGTTACTTGAAACTTAAAACATTTTAAACTGATGCAAATGGGTGAATCAACCTGTGTATCCACAACCCATGATGGGTGTTTTAAGCCAGCAAATGCTCTGATCACTGTGTGCACTGGTAACTCTCATTCTGCAATCAGCAGTGGCGTTTCCATTCATTCCTTTCCATCAAGATTATTAGAAATAGTCCCTCTTTAGAGGGCAAAAATATGCTGAGAGGATGAAGAAAAAATGAAAATGTCTTTGGCAAGTCATAAACTACTTCCCACACCTACTTAAAGTTTAAGGACTGCTTTAATACTCCATGTTTGATTGTTAATTGAGAATTTAAAAATCAAAAATGCCAACTTTGCCTTCGATGAGATGGAAAATTATGCTGCTGTAGAAGGTAACATAATGTAAAACAGCCAACATTACCAAGGCACACAAATGTTTTTGGTATGTAAAATTGCTTTGTAAAATATTTGCTCCATCTGCTGAAAGCGGCAAAGACAATTTTCCCTTGATAGCTAATGGCCCATTTCGGCTGTGTGGCAAGTGATTCGCTGCGGTGGAGGCTCTCATTAAACAGAATGGTGAAAATGCGGTATATAATTCCATACTTATGTAGCATTATCCACTCGCTGCTTCTCGAGGAGTCTGTCCCTCATTATCTAGGCCTCCACCTTGCACCAACATGCAGGCCTAGCAGTTGATTTGACTCGAGAAGCGTTTTGTCCAACTGAGGCACATATGTTGTGCTTCCATTCCAAAGCTCAGCACAACTGCTTTGCCCCCGACCACAAACACTAGAGAGGTTCATTCCCTTTCAACTTTCCAGCACTTAAATTGCTGTTTCTTTTTTCCTCTCACCACAGGGGGCTGTGGTTTTCTTTCTAGGCTCACCCTGTGCGCGCTGCATGCTGGGGGTTTCAATAGATAAAGATTAAATGCTTCTTGAAATTCTTAATTGAAATTTGCACATACACAAAGGCAGGAAATTTTTCCCTGGGACAAAATTGCCATCATCAAAGCCCCGACAAGCCCTGTCGTTGGTTCATGGTGTATGTGAGGGCCTGTGATCCTTTTCTTTCAGGGAGTTGTTTACACTACTCCCGGAATTACTTCAACATCTGCTAAAGGAACAATTAAAGATAAATAATCCAGGGTGGTTTAAAAAAAGAAGAATATGTTCATGTTTGGGGAATGATATTAAAAAGTAGTTACAGCAGCAAGTGACTGGTGTTTTAGAAACGTTTTTAACATGGGAAAATGGTTTTAAGGAAATTATATTAAAATATAAGAGTGACATCAAGTAAATACATGACTGTTCTAAGATCATGCAATATTTTAAAGCAGAAACCATGTGGTTTTAAAATCAGCCATAAGTAGAAGTAGCCATAATTATCATTACTGGTAATAGGGTCTTTCTTTCCAGTTAGAGAAATATCGCTGGTTGAGAAAATTGCATATGCTGATGAAAGCTCTTTAATTGAAAATTAAAAACAAAAGGAAACACATGTGCCCTTTGGACTTGATTTTTCATTCAAGTAGTGGGGGAGAGGAGTAAGTTTGTGGAATGAAATGAGAGACTATCAGGAGAATTTATATTTTAATTTTATGCAAAAGGAATGGGCAAGCAGTGACTTTAGTTAATCAGAGTGAAGAGCTGTGCCTTATTTGATATTTCCACACATACAGATGCATACACTTGAGGCAGATGTAGTAGCATTATATATTGATTGTTTTCTTTCCACAGACCATGCTTGTTAAAATACCAGGATGGTAAATTAGTGAATTCCAAAGTCAGGATTTTTGTTGGATCTGGCACAGTCACAGGAAAGTCTGAGTCTTCTCAAGGGCATCCCTGTCTCACCAAGGGGCACCAAGGACAGACGACCAGAAGCAAATGGCGCAGTCACCGTCAGAGGAGAGTAAAACTCATTCTGAAACGGTTCCAAATGCCCATGCCTGCTCTGTGGTTTTCAGCAAAGCGGACCTTTCCAAAAGACCTCCAACGGGGACTTCCTGGATGTGAGAACACTAACCAATTCTCGTTCCTCTCATCTTTTGCTTTATTCCTTCCTTCCACGCTGTTATTGCGAAAAACTGGCAGTTAAATTCAATTGATTCAAAATATTCGGGATCCATATGGCCGCCAACCCTGGAGCTGAAGCGGCGATAGCGCCTCACTGCTGTTTTCAAGCATTTGCCTCTCCTCCAGTCCCCAGATGGTGGGAGTAACATTTAAACCTCCTTTTCTCTGCCTTGTACAATAGACCTTGGCACCATTTCAACTGTTTACTCCGGTAATTAACAGCTCTGATACCACAACAATTACAACTCCTACACTCTCACCACAATAATGCTATGAATTAGTGAGAGCTAATGGCTGGAAGGTAGAGTGTTTCCAGACTGTGAGATCTGTGCATTTTTAGAATAAAATAAAAGGTACAAACAGCACGCTTGCAGTAGACAATGATTACCTAGTAATTAGTTTACACAAAGCTTCCTATTTAATGGCAAAACGCTGTAATTAACGTGTGACAGAAAATCAAAGGGTACTTTGTAAGCATATTAAAAATTAACACTGCAGGCCCATAGCTTTATGTACTGATTAGAAGCATATTAAATCAATAGGACACACAAACCAACAGCTTGTGTAGCTGATTATCATAGGTCCTCAGAAGGGGTACCCTGGCTTTCATTTCACTTGGGGAGGCAATTTTCCTTCTCCTGTCATCTTCCTCAGGCACAGAGAAACACCTCAAACTCAACCCTGGCAGCTTCATGAAAATAACCACTGAACTGGAAGAAAACATTCTAAGTCATTCTCAGAGATGAAGACAAATATGTAAATGATTAAGACTTTCCAATGATTGTGGTGACGTGCTGCTACACTAATTAGAAAATACACCAACTGGAACCAGAAAATAAAGCCACTGGGTTGCAATCTTTCGGTCAGAATAATCTCTACTTTGTCAAGCCTCTTTATTCAACTCATAGAAAGTTCAAATAAATGGAACTGTTTTATATTTCTAAATGATAAGAAAGCAGGCTGCTATGAAGACTTATTCTTTCCAAGGCACTGTCTGGGTAAAGCATAGGCTGGGAACAACTGGATCAACCAACATTCTGTATCTTCAACAGCCACAACCCCATGTAATGATGGCTGGTGGACATAGACAGCAATATCCTGGAAGCCTACCAGAGCCTAAAGAACCTTCTGAATCACCAAAGAAAGATTAAGTTGTATGTACTTGTTCAATGTTACCTGTATTTTGTTATAATACAATTTTATGGTAATAATAACAACAATAATAATAGGTAGCATTTCTTAAAAAGTCTTACTATGTGCTAAGCACACTGCTAGCCAATTCATAGAATTATCTCATTTACTTGTCACCACTTCCCCATGAGACAGGTACTAATCTCTCTTTACAGAGAAAGGGAGACTTGGAGAGCTGAAGTAATTTGCCTATGGTTATCTCCCAGGGAGCATGGGAGTCTAACCTAGGTGTCCCTGGCTATGGAACCCCAGGAAGCCAAACTACCTCTTAGTTACCCTGAATGACTAGCCTGTTCCAACACTCATTCTGCTTAAAAGGCAGTTTACTATGTCAACCTGGAATAGGAGACTAAAAAAATGAAAATAAAAACAAAATATTTGGTTGCTTATTTTTTTAAAAAACAGGGTGTTTCTGCTTTTAGAGATAGGAGTCTTGTTCTGTCACCCAGGCTGGAGAGTGGTGGTGCAGTCATGGCTCATTGCAGCCTCAAACTCCTGGGCTCGAGTGATCCTCTTTCTTCAGGCTCCTAAGTAGCTGGAACTACAGGCACACATCTAATTTTTAAATTTTTTGCAGAGATAGGGTCTCACTATATTGCCCAGGCTGGTCTTGAACTCCTGGCCTCAAGCCAACTCCCACCTCAGCCTTCCAAAGTGTTGGGATTACAAAATATTACAGGAGTGATCGACTGCACTGGGCTAAAAACAAGGGTTTTAAATGCTTACCATATTTTTAATGCTACATCTGATTGTGAAGGTGGGCTACTCAAAGCTTTTTGGGAATTTACAGGCTCACTAAAATGATCACGATAGTGTATTAAATTGAGAAAGGCATTGAAACTCTGTCATTCCCATGAACAATCAAAGGGTGATGTCTAAAATTCTCTCTCATCACCCATGCACACAACCAGGTATGTGACGCAGTTGGGTTGCAAGAGCTGAATCCTAGAAACTCCTAGGCAGGGCTCCTCCTCTCCAGCTCTGAGGTGTGTGTATTGATGGCCCCCTACACCTCCCAGTTTGCTGCCTTGTGGGAAAAGGAGACCAGCTCTTCTGTTATCTAGGAAAGGGAAGAAATTTGAGAGCAGTGGCCTCTGTTCCAGGAATATTTGCGTTTCCCACAAATCTCTGGAAAGCAGAAAGCTTGCCACAAGGGCAGCACACGGTATGAGTCACAAAGGCAAGGACCTGAGGGAGAACACTTCCCAGGACTTTCAAATAAGAAGGTCTTTCCTAAATGTACTTGGCTCAGTGTGGCAAAAGCACTGGGCTAGCAGCAGTCAGATGTGGGTTCAAAGCAAGGCACAATCATTTATTAGCTATAAATTTGGGCAAGTCACTTCTTGAGAATAAGTTTCTTCATCTGTAAACAGAATAATAATACCTTCCTTATATCTTAAATTGGTGTGGAAGTAAATGAGTAAAAACCTCAGGGTTTTTCTGAGTTTAAATGAGACAATTCATGTAATGTGCTTAGCACAATACCTGGTACCCAGTAGGTACTCTGCAGTATTTATTTATGATGATGATGATGATGATGACAAAGAAATACAAGGAAATGTCAACACCTTAACAGTGCATTCATAGATCTACAAAATGCTTAATCTCAGTGTTCTGGCAACCACTAAATATATAAAGATAAGACATCAAGATTTCAACATATAAAAATAAATATAAAAACAAGTGAACAATAATCATTTATATGTAGTTTCATGACTGGAAAAAATAATAACCTAGATTTTTTCTTAACCTAGAAAATCTAGATTAAGAAATAAAGATCTTGCATTTTTGATATAAAACACAAATAAGGATATGAAAAAAGAATATCCCTTGCTAGTAATCAAATAATAGCAATGAGAAGCTGGATTCTTATATCTAAAATAAAAGTGCAAATAGTTCATAATATCCATTGGTGGTAAGGTTGTGGTAAAACTAGTATTCTTATTCTCTGCCAGTTGCTTTGGAAATTGGTACTATCTTTTTAGGAATATGGCAATATGTAACAAAAGCCATAAAATATTCTACTCCTGGGTCTTTCTCCTAGGGAAGTAACTCAACAGAAGCAAAAAGAGGTGTATACAAAAACCAAATATAAAAACAAACAAATCTTTCCTCCCTCTTTCCTCCCACTGCCAAAAAATGAAAGCTGGGAATAGCCTAAATTTCCAACTTAGTTGAATTGTTCAATATATTAGAGTTCATCAATATGAGAGATTATGCATCTAATAATTGTGATGACTATGTATAAACATGGAAAATATTTAAAATCTGATGTTTAACTAGCATATACACTATTATTGTAGCTACAAGAAAGAAATACTGCATATTTAGAAATTAATATACAAAAATGAAAACAACTATGTTTGGGGACAGTGATTATGTACTTTTAAATTTTTTTTAATCTTGTTATCTTTAAACTTTTCTAAAAATGATGTGATTACAAGCAATGGCTCTTTGGGATCACCTAATAAATACCTACTAAATTCTAGACAGGACAACGAGCTCTGCCATCCTGCAATGGCTCCTGTGACCTAGTTCCAGGGCCATTCTGAATGGACAGAGGTCTTCACAATGGAGGTGGAGATGCAGGGAGTTCTATGGCATGAAATGGTTAATGATTCTCTTTTGTAATTGTGTTTTCTGTTTGCTGCCTTAGTTCTAAAAGGAGGCAAAACAACTGTGGTTTATTCTACCTTTTCCAGGCATAGTTCTTCTCCTACCTTTGTGATCCCCAAATTAATATCAAATGTCTAATTAGTTTTTTTCCTCCATTGGTGATCCCCAAATTAATATCAAATGTCAAACAAAGTAAATCAAAGTACAAATAAAGGTAAAACTGCTCTTGCGAAGGGCTAAAATAGCAATGTTTACTAGAAGCATTCAAGAGCCAGTTCAATTTCCTATTTCTCATTAAGTGGTAAAATAGTAATGCCAAGACCACATCCCAGAATCTCCAGGGTAACAGAGGCCCAACGAAGGGCTGCAGAGAAACTTGAAAGTAAACTGGCTTAGTTCTTTACACACAGAAATTGTTCTACAAAGATCTCTTGCAAAGCAGTGTCACCAGTAGCATCATTGCCACTAAGCCAATGTCCCAGGAATTGAGGAAAGGAAGACACCCTTAAAGAAAAAAACGGAAAAAAGCCACAAGGACTGGTACCACAGTAAATGTCTGCCTGGGTCTCCCTAAACTGTCTTAGGTGAGCTTACCCAGGAATGTTTCTCCCCTACATGTTTGCCTTCCTTTGTTTAAGTCTTTATTCCTCCTAAATGAAAATAAATACCCCCGACTGGGGAACAGGGAGTTTGGAGTGTGTACAAGACTGTGGATTCATTAAAACTTAACGAGCAGAGTACTTAAGTGAATGAGTTTACTGGAACTTGTTGGGGGAAGTAGGTTTTGTTAGCTGGTAGGATGAAGAGAATAGGCTTGGTACCAAGTCACCAAGAAAAAAATGATAGAGTTGTGTTCTGTTTTCATTTTGGCCATCATGTAACATTCTGCTTTTCCTAAAAATCACCTACATGTCTCTACTGATGTTTTTTTTAACCGTGACTACAACTTTTCAGCATCTGCTGACTTCAGGACTGGTTCCAAATTACATAGGTGAAAAAAGAGATGACTTTTTTTTTTTTTTTTTGAGACAGTGTCTCACTCTGTTGCCCAGGCTGGAGTGCAGTGGTGTGATCTCGGCTCACTGCAACCTCTGTCTCCTGGGTTCAAGCAATTCTCCTGCCTCAGCCTCCCGAGTGGCTGGTACTACAGGCGTGCACCACCAGCCCCGACTAATTTTTTTGTATTTTTAGTAGAGACGAGGTTTCACTATGTTGGCCAGGCTGGCCTGGAACTCCTGACCTCAGGTGATTCACCCACCTTGGCCTCCCAGAGTGCTAGGATTACAGGCATGAGCCACCATGCCCAGCCAGATGATCTTTTTTTTTTTTTTTTTTTTTTTTTGAGGCGGATTCTCACTCTGTTGCCCAGGCTGGAGTGCAGTGGCAGGATCTCGGCTCACTGCAAGCTCCGCCTCCGGGGTTCACACCATTCTCCTGCCTCAGCCTCCCGAGTAGCTGGGACTACAGGCGCCTGCCACCAGGCCCGGCTAATTTTTTTGTATTTTTTTAGTAGAGACGGGGTTTCACCGTGTTAGCCAGGATGGTCTCAATCTCCTGACCTCATGATCCACTCGCCTCGGGCTCCCAAAGTGCTGGGATTACAGGCGTGAGCCACAACGCCCGGCCCAGATGATCTTTATATTAGATACTTGAGTCTGCGCTGAATCTTGTCTACATCTGAAACCAATATCTGCATAAGATGCAAGAGAATCTCAAGAGTTCAAACTCCCATAAACAGCACTGTTTTTAATCTGTTGCCTACAACATACCAATGAGAAAAATCACGGTATCGTATCATAAACTGCTATGCAAATGATGCTATTTGTAAGTATTAACATAATTTAGTGCTTACAGTCATATTCTCATTTCTAATAATTCTCCCAGAATGGAGTCTTTCTCTGGACTCTTAGCCTGCAGGATAGTCTTTCATCAAGAAGCTGAAATTTTTAATAACCTGCCAGCATATGTTTTGTATGTGCCAGGCTAGGCTTGATGACACAACATCTTCATTATCAAAAGAAACAGGTCTACAAACTGTAATAGGACATTAAAACATGCCTGTGCTCGTAAAGTAATGCTTTGATGTCTAAATGTGCACCATTACGATGGTCTTCTGGAACAAAGGAGAATTCTAATCCTAAATTCTCAATAGCTACACTCAATGGAGACTGCAGCTCACCTCCACTCCGAATATGATTTCACTTTGAAGGCAAAAGAATGTCAATAGGCTCCTACAAAAAAAGAGACACCTTTTCAGAACTACTTTATTTTTATTTTTGGCTTCAGATCATGGCTAAGCACTGGCCTCAGACTGTAAGGAGATTTCTGAATAATTATATTTTCCTTGTTAAGTTTTAAAAAATGATTTAGATAGATTACTAATTATTCAAGAGCTTTGCATTTAATAACATTAACAACAGTGCCAAATGTATTTGGTGCCAATTAAAAATGCGACGGTTTAAAATAACTGAAATTTAAATAGTGCACAATGAGGCTTCTAAATACAATTCAGCCAAATGTCAGTATTTTAAATACTTTTTAAAGTCAAACATTTCAAATTTATCATAGTGTAATGTCAAGAGAATTCTTTAAAAATTATTGGTTTGAAATACTGAAGCCAACAAATACTTTGCACATTAACACTTCAATGTTTTAAATTAAAAAACCATATTTTTATGGTTTAATCTTAACAGTGTTGCTTTAAAAAAAATCTATACAATATGAAATAAAATCCAGTTCAAAGAGAATACAAGGGAAATCTCTATGGGCCTCAAAATTAAATACATTTTCTTTGTTTTTATCTTTATCTAGAAGAGTAATTCATTTTGGTGTCCTTTAAATAATATGTAAAAAGCTGGCCATGACAGGTGCTGCATTTAGTCCATTTACTGATGGAGGGGAGAAACGAAGCCCAGAATAGATCATGGGGAAACCAGTCACATTTGTCAAAGGGAACTCTCTCTCCTGACTGTTCAATAGATTTATTCATCACTCCACTTTCCAAGAATAATGTGGTTCCCTCAAGTGTGCCCCTCCCTCTCTATCACTTGTGTCTTGATTCATATACTTCCGTAGCGGGATGCTCAAAGCGGACGCAAATCACTTTGCCCAGCCCACTGCTATGTATGCTGGTAGGGAAGGAACCAGTTAAGGGAATTTGCGTTGAGATTTTCCTAATCGGTTATGCTTTAACCAGCAGGTCAGCCAAAACAGAGATTTGGGATTAAGAGAAGCCAGGCAAGACTGGGGATTTCTGGATGAAAAGCAAGATAGTTTTAGAATGGCAGGTTTAATTTATATATTAAAGCATATAAAATTACTTTAATTAAGCAAATTTGGAAGGGACTAAAAGGTTGTACGATTCATCCCTTCACAAATGTGCATGGAAAAAATCTATACACGCCCATTCATGCTAAGACTTCTTACCTACAGCTCAGCTTTTGCTGGGAGATTTTCTGGCTGGAATGTACTGTTTTCTCAGCATCTCACAGGGACCAGCAGTTACATAAATTTCCTTGTATTGTCTTCAAAAACACATGACTGCTGACAGAATGCTAGTCTACATTAGCTTCCAGGTGACAACAATTCACTAATAGAATTTCTATCTCATAATAAAATACAGCTAGCTTAATAACAACAGTTGTTAGAAGCACATGATCAAGAACCACTTAGGGCAAATTATAAGATTTGTAATGTTACCTGAATGTGATAAAAAAAAATTACTTCCTAATCATAATCAATTTCAAGATGTGAATAAGGACTTTTAGGGCCCAGAGAAGAAACACTGAAAATAACCCAAATTGTGGCTCATACTTGTAATCCCAGCACTTTGGGAGGCTAAGATGGGTGTATTGTTTGAGCTCAGGAGTTCGAGACCAGCCTGAGCAACATAAGGAGACCCTCCCCGTCTCAATAAAAAAAAAAAAAAAGAAAAATTTAGCCAGGCATGGTGGCGCATGCCTGTAGTCCCCACTACTCAGAAGGCTGAGGTGGAAGGATCCCTTGAGCCAGGGAGGCAGAGGTTACAGTGAGCCCTGATTGTACCACTGCACTCCAGCCTGGGCAACAGAGTGAGGCCCCATCTCAAAAAAAAAAAAAAAAGAAAAGAAAAAAAAGAACTCAGTCAATCCCATTCATTGTGTATATGAGGAAAAAGGTCCCAAGAAAGGCACTGCTGGCAGGTGACAGAGCTAAGTAGAGAGGAAAGTACTTTCATCTCTTAGCTGAACTTTTTGCTTCGTCCCCTAACTGTTCGCAGACCCTGCGGGTTTAAGTCACCATTGAATACTCACTTGTGCCCATTTCTTTCTCCAGTCTTCAAGGCCATATCTGCTACTCTCCTTTAGCACCCATTTGTAGCACTTTAGGTAGGAAGGAATATCACAAAATGCAGTCCCATTTCCTCGGAACTCAGAGTCCATTTTAAAGAGCCAGCGCTGTATTTGCAGGTGATCAGTTATCAGCTGACTCAGCTGCTCTATCATCTGTGAGGCCGAAGACACAGCTGCATTTAATACAGTTCATTTCCTGGGATTCCTTTTTATCGTATCAACTTAGTTGCTGTACTTCTCATGTGTCTTTACTTCTAATGGTCTGTTCATTTGGTTATCTTCTAGTTATTAAGACAGATTAAAGAAGTTTAAAGTGATATAAATATGATGCGAAGAAACCATTAACCAATGAGACCAAAGACATGTTTTAAAGCACAGTCTTATTTATGAGAAATTCTGAAATTATCATTTTGCTGGCTTCTGAAGGCAAAAGAAAGAATCCTTGAATGCCTGTAATTGAATCTTGATATTGTTTTCTTTCTTTTTCGGAGAATTATGCATTTACTTATTGATTCCTCAAATGATGTTTTAATTGTTTCAAGACTAGAAAGAGTTACAGTCTTGAAAACTTTAACTGTTTGGGGCTTTGTTGAGCTTTTTACTGCTATAAACTATAAAACATTTAATTTTTTCCTCATTAATGTACATGAAATACATTTGTTTGGCTGGCCAATTGGCCAAGTTTAGTATATGTGTGATATAAACACATATATTTTAGAACAAGACAGATAGAGATAAAACATTTGTGAAAGCAACCTTCCTGGAATACACACCTACTTGACATTTTATCTGAAACAACATTTCCTCAAGAACTGGGCTCAAACACATGGGAGCTTAAGGGATAGAACAGTACTCCAAGCTCTAGTATCATAATAATGATGATGATGGTCTCTAAGATAACAACTCTCAGTAGGAGACAGGCCTTTGGCTCATGTCAGTTCTTTGCATGAATTTTCTCATTTAATACCATAATCTATGAGGTGGACACAATTACTAGTTTTCTTTTATATGTAAATAAACTGAGGTTCTGCTAATTTAAATAACTTTCCCACAATCACACAGCATTGAGTAGCAGAGTAGGAATTCCATTCAAGTTGCTTTGACTCCAAAACCTATGCTCATTCCCTCTTCACTGTGCTGCCTATCCCAACCCACAGAGAGGTGGAGAAGGGTGAAGTAGAGAAAGAAGTCAGAAGAGGAGCAAGAGAAGCCACTTTCCTTACATTCAATAAGCCATTTGGGGTGAGTTTGAATCAGATAAAAGTCTATAGCAAGATGACTTAATTATAAGTAATACTCTCCTGGCAGAGCCTGGGAGAAAAATACCTCATTAACTCACAAAACGATTTTTCTGTCTTGTCTTCTTATCAGACTTTCCAGTCTATACTTCCCAGAAAGCAACAAAATAACACTAAGCTTTTTGTCTCCAGAGCCTTCCCATGCTGTTCTTGGCTATGGTTTTCTGTACGGAAGGATTCTGTGACACTCTTATCCTCTTTTTTGATCAGATCTCTTTGCCCACAATTTTTTTTTTTTTAACTAAAGAGTGTGAAAGGGCTCATGATTTACAGTTCTGTTGAGGTTTGGAGCTACCAGATTAAAGTTATTTTGATTAAAGGCCTGATCTGTTCTTCTGGGTTGTATCTGTCCAGCAAATCTTCCTGGGGATACTATACTACATGGCAGTGTGGAAGAGACAGCAAAATGGCCATACTTGGATTCTCTGGAAACCTCATACAACTATGGGGTATTCAGTGAGGGTGAAAATTAAAATTATCTTAGCTCCCTCATTATCAAGTAGTGTTTATTGATGATTTGGGTGTTTAAATGACAGAACTCTGGTCTACAAACCATATGGTGATGAACACAGCCTAGGAAGGTTTTTTAAATATGCCTTCCAAAGTTGTTTCCTTATTTCTCTAATGTGTTGAGAATATAGATTTTATATTTAATAATATAATAATATTTTGCTGTATTATGATCACACTTTGCAGAAGTAGAAATGGTCTTTGGCCTGTTAACATCAGATAAAATTCTTTTGCTAGTGTAAGGAAAGGTGTTCTGGCACAGATTATTTAAAAATTACATATTTAGATATATTATATATTTGCAGGTTTCGACTACTAACAGAATTATTATCTATTTCTTCCAAATCCTATTATTTGTTGCTTCTGAGAATCCTATAAATGGGCATCTGTTGATGGATCCCCTACAGTAATGAAAAGGATCAATAGTATTGTAAAGACTGCACCACTGGAAAGAATTATGTGCTATCTTTAAGTGAAAATTGAACAGTGCTTTAAAATAGCATCTCCATTTTTGATTATTTAACCAAAGCTGTCAATATTTCCCAGGGAGCATGTTCCAGAAAGAGAACTTTCACAGCTACTTTATGGATCAAAACAGGAAATGCTCACTGTGTTCATGCTAGATTTAAACAAATTAATCCTAAACAAAATGACTTTATGCTATTTCCAAATGTTTATCATTTTTCTGTTTGAGTCTATCTGTTCAAAAGATGTAATAAATTTTTTTAGCTGTGATTTGTTTTATCCTGGTAAAGAGCAGAAAAATACTGCTAAAGTCCAACTGAAAGTCAGAAATACTTAATAACCTAAGTTAAAATAATCGCAGCTTTCTTTCACCAGCTTTAAGTTTATGATGCACATCGGTAAAAAGTCAGTGTTATTGATTCATCCCCATCTGCAGATTCAAAATGCTGACATGCTCAGATAGATTAGATAGGGTAGTCACTATCTGGAAAAATCTCAGTGGAGTATTTTAATTCTTGATGACCTCAGATGTATGTTTTCCAAACAAGTAGAGTAGAACTCAGTGAAATATTGGTTTATTGTTATACAATTTGCACATACCATAGGTCAAATGACATCTCTCAAATCTGATGTGTCTCTAAGGAGGTTTTTAGTCATACTTCTGAATACTAGCACTAGAGGGAGATTTTACTGCATTAAATGTGCCTGCATCTTTAACTACAATCAACATATGCGGTTCTGAAATATTTCATAGCAAAGATTGCCTGAGATTTCCTCAGTGAAGATGAAGGCAAGACTCAATATAAACATTGCACATACATGTTAAAGCTTTGAAGGTTGTTTAATGTATAGTACATGTGTGTAATAATATAATTTAAAATTTTATTTTGCTTGTAATAAGTATAACAGCCAGATATTCTGCTGTGAAGCAGAGTCAAGCAATCTACCTTGTTATCTTCAAATTCCAGTGGTGGCTAATGACAATGGAAGTGACATAGCAGCTCAGGAGGAGCCTCTCTATTCCACTCCTACTAAAATTGCCTGCGACTTTCCTAGGTTGTGATACCGTTAAGAGAAACCTCCTTCATGAGCCCATGAACATTGCCCAAGAATACTCTAACAAGAGTGAAATACTTGCTGGCAATTTAATCAGCTAATAGTATCTTCAAACTAATCTCTGCAAAGTATGATTTGTTGAAAGGCTAGATTTTTGAGCTCAGTGGCTGTGAGGTGCAGAGCATCATGATCAGGCAACTGAGAGTAGGAGGGGATCCCTAAATATTGTCCCTCACAAACTGACTCATTGTGCACTGTTCTCTGGTTTCCCAACAAGTGGGTAGGGGGGATAATTTGTGATTGGCTCAGAGTAATGGTCAAGAGGTGTACTGAAACAGAGGTTAGGAAATGTTAACAGCCATTTGTCTTCTAATTTTCTCTATTATGAAAACAGATGGCAGTTAAATGGGAGAACACCTGCCAGGGCTAACTCAAAGAGAAAACATTTCTAGTGGCTAATACATTTCTCCCCATGTTTTAGACCCTGACTATCTGCTGGAAGAATGCATAGCCACACACTTGGTCCAAGGCAAAACCAAAACAGACAGTTTTATTCCTGGAGCTGTCTTACTTCCCCTTTCTGAGATCTTTTCCCTCCTCCATTTCGATCGCTTCCTGAAGAGCGAAGGAAGTCTGCAGCCCTCTGTTCACAGGCCCTCTGCAATCTGACCCAGTGGGGAGGCTCACTCACTGGAGTTTTCCAAACCCACTGCTTTTAGCGAAAACTGACTCTCCTATTTCTTAGGATCCTATTTAATGACTGGCAAGCTGATATGATGATGAATTAATCCATGTTAAAGCATTAAATATTGATAGCAGATTAGTCCAAATGATATATACATTTTAACAGTGCTTATTCCAAATGAGTAAATAGTTTGGAAATTCCAGCAATTTCTGCAAGACTAACAGGAAAATACTTTAAAACACAAAGTTCTAAAGTAGATTCCCTCAGGCTGGGCGTAGTGGCTCACACTGGTAATCCCAGCACTTTGGGAGGCTGAGGTGGGCAGATCACTAGAGGTCAGGAGTTCGAGACCAGCCTGGCCAACATGGTGAAACCCCATCTCTACTAAAAATACAGAAATTAGCTGGAAGTCACTGAACCTGGGAGGTGGAGGTTGCAGTGAGCCAAGATCACACCACTGCCCTCCAGCCTGGATGACAGAGTAAGACTCCATCTCAAAAATAAATAAATAAATAAATAAAGTAGATTCCCTCAAATCAACTCAAATATTCCACCTATTCTTCATTGGGTAGGTCTGGCTCCAGAAGACTTGGAAATTGTCCAAGATCAAGAGGATGTTTCAAATATTTGAACAGAGCTTCACTTGTCCACCCCACATACCTGTTGCTGACTATAAATGTCATATATTCCAGGAGGAACTGTCACATTGGCACTGTCAAAGACACGTTTACCTCCAGATTTGGTACTATAAAGATGAGCTAGTTCAGGCTCAGAGCCCAGGATGGGTATGTCTAACATATCAGCCACAGCTAAATCATCTCTGTGGAGGAGCCCGCTGACGATGTAGGCCTCCGTTCCTCGGATGAGATTTTTTATTCTTTTGATTGCCTTGGGACTGTACATCAGGTGAGTGGCCAGGCACATATGATGCTTCTGGGGGAAGATCATATTATTCTTGTTAAAAGGCGTCCTTTTTTCTAGTCCATACACCTAATTTATAATGTTGCACATAATAAATACATTATTAATAGCAGGCTGGGTTATGACCTATCCTGTTGTTTAGCAGTTTAAATTGATAAAAGCTGTTGGGGTGAGGTTCCATAATCGCTCACATCTTTAGTGTGTTGGAAATAGGCTCACTGGGAATAGAACTAATTACTACACATCTGTATTTATTTGATCCACATGGAATTATCCTTCTGTCAGAAGGAAAAGAGGCTGGCGGCCTTTGGGTAATAGCGATTCATCTCTGCAACACTTCTGGCATGGTTTAACATTAAAGTGTCTGGAAAATCAATACAAAAAATGAAGAAAAAAGCCCCATAACATTCTTTACTTTATAGATTCCTACCCCGGCAACTCTTTAAATGCTTGAGTAGGAAAAAGGCACTTGACCCGACACCCTCCTTCCAAAATTCTACCACTAAATCTGCTTCAGATAATATGCACTTTTATAATGATTATCATGGTTCTAGGCAACAACTCTGGAAAGGATTCACAAATAGAAAATAATTGAAAATTTCAGCAAGACTCAAATTCATTTTTCAGTGAAAAACTCTTTTTGTTTTATTTTTGACTAGTTAGACCCAGCTCAGCAATACATGTGACTGTCTCATTCAATTAAATAAATAATTCTAGCTAGTCTAATGGGGGCAGAGAAAACAGCATACACCAAAACTAACATAACCATGTTTCTGCTTTTGAGGGGTGGGGACACAAGTAACAGTTAACACATAACTGAGATGGGGCAGAGAAGGGCCATAAGGATCTGCCGAGTCCTCAAGAGGCATGCTGGTGGGGAGAGCTGAAAAGGCAAATACACATTCTCCTTGTGCCTGTTTCCTCATCTGTAAAATGAGTGTAATAACAGTATCTACCTCATAAGGATGCTGTAAGGATTAAATGAGATAATGTATGTAAAGCACTTATAATAGTGCCTTGGATACAATAAAGACTTAATGAATGTTAGCTAGTACTATTATTATGAAAGAGGTTGGGGTTGAGGTGAATTCTGAAGGATGGGTGGGATTTTATCAGGTGAAGATGGGCATGGGAAAGACATTACCTAAGGATAGAATAAAATAATCCAAGATTGTTTTCCTCCCTCTAGAGAAGAGGGCAGCATGGCACACAGGAAAGTGATGGGGCTTTGGAGTGAAACAGGTCTGGCTTTGAATTCAGCTCTATCACTTATAAGGCTCCAATAATGTAGGCAAGTAACTTAGACCCCCTGAGCCTATTTCTTCACCTGTTAAATAAGAATAAAAATTACCCATTTGCTGGGGTTGCTCTAAGGCTTTTAAAATAAGATCGCAAATGTAAAATACCTAGTATAATACACAGCATTGATACTCAACAAATGGTAATAGTTATTATTACAGAGAAAACCCTCTTAAAAGTAAAGTCAGGCTAGGCACCGTGGCTCATACCTGTAATCCCAGTACTTCGGGAGGCCATGGCAGGCAGATCACTTGAGCCCAGGACTTTCAGACCAGCCTGGGCAACGTGGCAAAACCCCCTAACTACAAAAAAATTAGCCAGGTATGTGGTGGTACACACCTGTGGTCCCAGCTACTAAAAGCCTGAGGCAGGAGAATTGCTTGAGCCAGGGAGGTCAAGGCTGCAGTGAACCGAGATCATGCCACTGCACTCCAGCCTGGGTGACACAATAAGACCCTGTCTCAAAAAAATAAAAAATAAAAATAAAGTCATTAAAATGTTATGCAAATAATATAATGTAAAAGTGCCAGGGTCTCAAGGGAGTTGAAGGGATTTTTATAGACTAGCATCTACTACCTCAATTCTAGTGAAAAATTATCTACTCACTGCAGCATAAAAATATGGAGAAATGCTAAGTGATTGTTTCAAGGAATATCAGATGCACCAGTTTGCAAATTGTCGGAGAGTATAACTCCTGAGTATGGGAGAAAGAGAACTGGACTGGGGAGAACACCTGCATTTCAGTCCTGAATTTGTAATTTGCTAGGTGATTTAGAAAACTCAACCTTTCTGAGTCTCAATTTCTCATATTCAAATGAGGGGTTGGATTAGAAGTCTCTAGGGTCCTTTCAGCTCTGAAATAACTTTCCCTTTAAAACAAGAGCTCTTTTGGACTTATTGCTTAATGGGTACAGAGTTTCTTCTTGGGATGATAAAAAGTTCTGAAATTGATAGTGGTAATGGTTGTACAACAATGTGAATGTACTTAATGCCACTAAACTGTACACTTAAAAATGGTTAAAATGGTAAATTTTGTGTTATATATATTTTACCACAATTTTAAAAGGCAAAAAACAGAGCTCCTCTGAGAAGAGGATTTACATGATTTCCCCTATTGGGCCCTTCCTCCAGATTAGGTGTTCATTCCAAGTTCCTTAGATCTATGCAATATACCTTTTCTACCATAATTTGAAATCCTCTTTTTTTTTTTTTTTTTGTGGAAGCAGGGACAGAGTCTCACTCTGTCACCCAGGCTGGAGTGCAGTGGTGCAAACACAGCTCCCTGCAGCCTTGACCTCCCAAGCTCAAGCGATCCTCCCATCTTAGCCCCTCAAGCAGCTGGGACTATAGGTGCATGCCACCATGCCCAGCTAATTTTTGTATTTTTTGTAGAGACCGAGTTTTGTCATGTTGCCCAGGCTGGTCGCAAACTCCTGAGCTCAAGCAATCCACCTGCCTTGGCCTCCCAAAATGCTGAGATTACAGGTGTGAGCCACTGCACCTGGCCTTAAATCCATTTAAAAAACATACTTCTGAGAATGCAGTTCTAGGAAACCCAATGTTCCATTTGACAATGGCCAGTGATAGCACCTGGCAGGTTTGTCTTTCCCATCTGGTTAGTCACTGTCTTTCTTCCTTGTTTGTTTCACTCTTTTCTTTTTCCCATAAATTATTCCAATGAAGACATGTAAAAGAAAACGAACTGAATGGGTGACTTGAGTTACGATGTCCTTGGTGAGCCTTTCAGGGCACCCAGAAGAGGATTCCAAGGCAGCAATCATGGTAAGTTCACAAGATCAAAGCCTTTGACATGTGATCTCTCATTTGATCCACATGTCACTGAATCAATTAACTATCCCTATTTTGGAGATGGGGAAATTGAGCCTCAAGTGATTTGCTCAAAGTCACACAGCTAGTAAACAGCAGAGGCAGGATTCAAACCCCGTTAACACAGTTGGCATGCCACTGCTGCCACAAGTTCCCCATTTTATCGAGTGAGTAGTAAAGATCTGGTGGGTTTTTGAGATGTGAAGGGGGATGGCAGATGCAGCAATAGAACCTAATGTTAACATTCTGAGCATATTTCCAGCCAGGATGGAGTTCTGTCTCCTCTAGGTTTGCGTGTTTCTATTGGCAAGTACTCTACCCGACTCTGTATTATAGTCATCTGCGGGCATGCCCTAGACTCCAGGTAAGATGCTGCCACAGTATTGTGTTCAATATGTGTTTAATAAAGATTTAAATGTGAATAAGTGATGGCAAAGGATGTATCACTAATCACAGGTCTTGTATGACCATTTGGAGAACATCAGTATCATCAGATCCAGGCAGTGGATTAACACAGATGACAAAATCTAAAATGTGTCTAGTTCCATTGAATTATGGCTACATTTAATTTATCACCACTGATTTTTTTTTTGACCTGAGATAAAAGGTAGTTGTTTAGGATGTCTTCATAAACACTGAAATGTCTAAAAATAGACATAATGACTTTTATAAAGAGCACATTTTACCATTACAAATTCAAGAATCATATAGTAACTTGGAGAGATGTACAAACAGATTTTTGGCATGCTTTAAAAAATCTCATAGCCATCCATTTAAATGAAAATCAGCACTGATACAATCTCTCAAACCCATTAACAACAAATAAAGCAACTACCAAACATGAACAATAACTGATTTGAAAGTGAGAATTTAATTTTTGTATTTTTAAAAAGTTGATTGCTTATGAGTAATTACTAAAATAATTTAAACTTGAGCTATGAGAACTATTAAGTACTTAAAACCTTGCCTACTTGTTTCTACTCACAAAGATGTAAACCTATACTATGTGCATCTGTGAGTGCCTGTCTCCTGGCTTCTAGTCCACTAGAAGCCAGAGTGGACTAGCAGGGGTACGGTTCTCAGGTAATAGGATGATAGAGTTGAAGATGACTCTGAAATGATCTAATCCAGGATCTCATTTTATAGATGAGGACCAGAGGACCAGAGAAGTAAGGGGGCTTGCCCAAGGCCACAGGTCATCCAGGAGCAAGGCAGTCATTCCAACTCATGATACTGCTCTGGGGTAGAGAGATTTTGGTTCACACTCTGGCCTTACTAGTAACCTTGGACTAGAAAATGAGTCTTGGTTTCCTCAGCCATAAACGGAGATTGATAAAAAGAGCTATCTTTCCATCTTGATGCATTCTTCTGAGAATCAAATGAGAAACTGGGCTGGGCGTGGGGGCTCACACCTGTAACCCCAGCACTTTGGGAGGCCAAGGCAGGCGGATCACTTGAGGTCAGGAGTTCGAGACCAGCCTGGCCAACATAATGAAACCCTGTCTCTATTAAAATACAAAAATTAGCTGGGTGTGGTAGCACACACCTGTAATCCCAGCTACTCAGGAGGCTGAGGCAGGAGAATCGCTTGAACCTGGGAGGCAGAGGTTGCAGTCAGCTGAGATCGCACCACTGCATTCCAGCCTGGGCGACAGAGTGAGACTCTGTCTCAAAAAAAAAGAAAAAAAGAAACTGTATGCTAAGAATTTGAAAAATGTTAGTTTTCTCACTTTTTTTCTCCCCAATCTAGTGCCCCTTCCCCATTCTATGCCTCTTTAATGTATATGGGCATTTCAGATGTGCAGAAACTCCTTACTAGCAGTTAGCAGCCATTAGATCAATTTTCTGGCTGGAGAAAATCAGGAATTTAACTAAACACTAATGGTAGTTCTTTTTCTTCCTTGCACCCTAATGTCCATAGTAACTATGTCATTGAGGACAAGCAATAACTAGGAAGCACCAAAGAAATTCTTACATTGGTGGAGGTTATTGGAAGGTTCCCAAGAATGTACATAAACGGCAGTGATTTGTCACTTGTCCTTTCTTTTGCTTCCCCAGCCCCTGTCCTTACCTTCCTCTTTCACAGCCAAAAGTGCCAATGAAACAAAACTGAGCAGAGGGTTTTTAGGGGAATACTGAGGCGTCCAGTTATGAAAAAATAAAATCTTCATTTTGGTAGAAAAGAATAAACCCTGACAACAATTGACTGAGTATACCAGCAAAGTAGAAATGCTATAGAAACTCCCCCAGTCCTGGCAGGCCTTTCCTTAGGTCCCTCCCCCACCCCCAATTTTTTTTTTTTTGGTCAAATCATGGTACATCTGAAGTGTTAATGGGTAGTCACCCAACACATAGATGTTCCCTGTGTATAGCATGCAATCACGTTGGCAATAGAGAGACAGTTGACTTTGGTGCATTTCAATTGTAAATGAAGACAGCTATCTTTAATTACACCAATAAAAAGTCTCCTCAAAAATGCATAGTCCATTAGGTATTAAACTGTTGGCTGGTTAACATGGAAAGTTTAAATTCTTGTTAAAGTGTAGGGAAATTTGTTTTAAGCCATCTTTTGTACTGCCTTATTCTAGAATGCTGCCTTTATCATTCCATGAATTTCCCAATGGCTCTTGTCTAGGAATAGGATTCCACTCAGAATTCATTCCATTCACTAAAAAATCAGCCCAATTAAAAAAAAAAAGCCTGAACATTGTTCATTAGGAACCATCTGATATGGTAAATCAAGCCAAATTCCCCTCAGGGGAAAAAACACGGAGTACCTGTGTGGATCAGAAAAGAGAGGGCCTGGTCTAGTTCTGCTCCTAACTAGTTTTGTGACTGTGGGCAGGCCCAGCCTTTCTCTGCCTTAGTGTCCTCCACACAAAATTAAGAAAAAGGAATGGTACATGTTATAAATCCACCTACTTGATGGTACCACCTAGTAACTGGAATTAGGCTACAACTACAGAGAGTGGGCAGGGGTAGCTCCACTAAGTCTGAAAGTTAAACTGGAATATTTATTTCCTACAGACCAACTAGTAGTCTAATCAGTAAAGCTGTTAAACTTGCAATAATATTTCACCGATGTGTACCAGAGCGCTGCAAGTTATAAAATTTCCAATTTAATTTTACTGCATCCCTGAAACCATAGTAATTAGAAGACAAACTCACAGGGAAGATGTTTACAGCTTCAGGTGTGATAATTTTGAACCTGTCCTGCAGGTCACTTCTGTCCTCAAGGTTCCCTGATTTGATGGCTGCACGTAGACTTAGGATTTTTTTGTAATACAGCACTAACTCGTCATTCATATGATGGGAGCAGATGTAGATGACATTCACATTGGCATCTAAAAACAACAGGCACAATGTTAATTACTGGTGTGAAGGTAAATGACATTATGAACTCTGGCATCCGATTGGTGTTGTGCAGTTTAAAATAAAGAGCATATCCAAAACCCACGTTAAGGTTAATTTAGTTTGGTTTTGTACTATCTGAGCAATCTAACTGGCTTTTTTACAGTTCGGCATTTCTCTAAAGAAAATATAAATAACACCACCACCAACGAAATAGATGCAATGATTCCTTCAGAAGGAGGGCTGTGAGATACCTTGGAAATGTACTTTCAAATAATACATAGGGATTTAGCCACACAACTCCCATTAACATCAATGGGAATCACATACTGCTTTAAAAATTTATTCCATTAACTTCAGTAAATTATAAAACAGAGCTACTAACTTTACAAAGCTGATGAAATTGCAATTTCTTATTCTGTATGGACTTGACAGGGTCAATTCAGGGAATGTCCTGTTGAAATAAATGGTCTGATTATAACCACAGCAATAATAATTTCAGGAAACCAGCCTTTCCCTTGCTTGATTCCCAAAGAGGAGTACATTACTTAAATAGCAGGTCTAGTGATTCTTGGTTTAAAGGAAACACCATCTTAATTTAACTTTTCTCCTTCTTAAGATGTGCTTCTTACATGTAACATAGCAAGAAACCCTAATTAAATATCCCATCCAAATGGAATAGTGAAATGAGAGTATCCACTCCATGCTGCAGAATATTTCAGGGAGTATGAATAGGAAATCAGCAGTCAATGAAGTCATTCATTTGTTCATCCATTCATTCACAAAATAGCTGACTGATCTGTAGGGGCAAAGCCCTTGGCTAAATGTGGAGGGAAATACAGTAATCATTGTGGGCACGATGAAGCATGCAGACCAGGTACTTAGAGAAGTTCAGAGGAGGGAGCACTGTAAACGTTTTCTTAGGCAAGCAGGGCAAAGAGGGGATCTTCAGACTCCTCTGATCAGTTTGGCAGAGTATATATACAGAGCATAGACTGAACTAAATTCTAGTTATTTAATCTTTCTAAGCATTCATTTCTTCATCTGTAAAAAGGGGAACAAAACCACCTGGGGCATAGAGTTTTAGACACTATTAAATGAGTGAAGATATAGAAAGTATCTGGTGCAGCATCTGGCACATAGTAAGTGCTCAAGAAACAGCACAGGTGTGTGAATGTGCTCCTGGCCCACCCTGACTAGGCTGGCCAACAGTGACTCCCCAGCTGCCCCCACACCTACATTCCTTTTGATCAGTGCCTCAAGATTTAACATGAAGTAGTGTTCTCTGTGGTTCTATCCTATTGTTTCCAATCTATTAATCTTGTCTTTCCAAGCTCCTTAAAGGCAATGTTTGTACTATTTCTTATATTCCCCTAAGCCCTGGCACAGTGTGGAGTACGTAGGAGTCACTCAATAAACACTTGTGGACTGACTGAAGGGATGATGGAGAGATTCGCAAAGTTGGGAAGGTCTTTTACACCTAGACGCAGGGCATACAAGAGAAATCTCTCTAGAGACCTAGAGGGGGTGTCTTCTGAAGTGACCTAGTGCTAGGCCCAGAGCAGGTGCTCCATACATGTGAATATTTAAGTGGCTCCCATTTAATTTTGAAGCATAAACCTCAAAATAAATTAACCGAGGAGGCAGTAAGTAAATAACTTGCATCCAATTGCTGAATCATCAAATTAGTCATCTTAAGTCTTGTATTTTGAAGAAGAGACTAGCGTCTAACCAAATTACAGTAGAGGTTTTAAAAATCAAACTAATGAGTTTTTTTTTAAGTATGAACGAATAGGGCAGAAAAACAACAAAAATAGCTTACAGACTGTAACAGATGAAAAATATTTTTTTTCTTGGGAAGAAAATTTCTAGGTTACAAATGATAAAAGGAATCACGTTGCCAATTTCACCTTTCCTGTTAATTTCTGGCAAAGGAATACGTATCACTAACTCTAAGATTTAGTGTTAGTGGGTTTTATCATGTGTTAATTTTACACATGTTCAAAATTAACTGACAGGTAATTTTGGAAAGGAATTGATATGAAGATGAAACTTTCTTTGATTGCTGGTCAGTAATCAGTCACTTCCTTGCTGAACTCATCTAGGAACTGAAAATACTAGCCATTGGGGTCTGCACCTGAGAACCATGAATTCACAGCCAATATCTAGTGACAAGCCTTACCAGTGTGACTGGATTATCTTTGTTTCCCCCGAATAAGAAGAAAAACCATAGGGGATAATAATGTATTCTTCCATAAAATTATTACTTATTTTTCTATTTTCTTCACATTTTTATTTCACAAAAAAGTACTTTTTCTTCATCTAACTACTATTTCTAAACTTTCATTACTCCTCTTGAAGACATTTTATGATTGCCTTGCTATATCATGAAGACTATATACCAAGAAAAAAGCATTTGGTTCATAATCTCTCAGAAATGTTCATATAAGCAAAATATTCCATTGCAGGTAGAGACAGACTGAATTATTGAGTTGTTTAAAATGGAAGCCTAATACTTTCAAGTCTTTTCCAATAATGAGAATCTTTTATAAAGAAATTATTTCGTGATGGCTTATACTATATATAGAAAGAGATATAAAAAGCTGAAGAAAAAAATTAATTCAAATAAATTAGAGGAAAGTCTGCCCTCTGCTGCACTTCAGTGGTTTCCATCCAGTCAGGTTTTTAGTTGAAATAGCTTAGTACTAACAAATCAATCTTAAGTCATTAAAAATTTTTTTTGTAATGCTGAAAAACAATCTGAGTGCCTAGATAATAGATTAAAGCAATTACGATTATTATTTTAGGACACTGTAAATTTCTAGTACTGATGTATTTTTTGCTACCAAATGGCATTTATAAAATAATAATGATGCTGAAATATATATGAATCATGTAAAGTATGTCATTCCAGGGAGCCAGTTAAGTTGGTCCTTGATCATTTAAAATTCTTCCTTGTTTTTCTTAAATAAGGGCCAAAGAAATTGTATTTTAACAAAACAAAGAAGTTCTTATTTGATAACTAATACAAATCTAATTTTTGTGTAACCTTGAATTTTTGGCAAGTATCTCACAAACAGATTCAATGTTATTGCTTAGCTTTTGCAACCTATATTCTTAGAGCCTAATCTGAACCCGGGCCTTGAACAGTGTCAACCAAAGCTATCACATTCAGGCATCCTTCTCTCCTGGCTCCAGATGGGTGTCTGATTAAGAACTGACCAAACCAGCATCAGAACCTGACTTTTACAAAGATGTATACATCATTGAATCAAGGTCTGTATTTCTTAAAAATTCCCTCCATTAAGCACTTCACGTTTTCTAATAATAAGATGCTCTATATTTAAATAAAAGCTTCTTTTAAAAATCTATCTTAATTTTCCCCTTTTTCTTCTTATGAAAACACAATGCTTCATTTCTGATACCACCTTTCACACATTCCCCAGATACTATAAGAGACAAGACTGACACAAATGTAAAACTTTGACTTCACTCACTGCAAGATTCAGTAAATAAAGATTTTGGTTTATAGGAGAGAAATTCTGATCCAAACCTGCAGCAAAGATAATCTAGAAAACTGCCCAAGTAAATTGGTTAAAATGTCATTTTTTATTCAAGTTGATTTTACTACAAATATGTTTTTTAAAATAAAACATTTAATTGCCCTGTAAGTAGATTAAACATCTGAGCTTTTTCCTTGTAGAGGAAAAAAATAAGCAAAAAACAAACAAACAAACAAAACAACACATTCTGTCAACATCCACTGATAAACATTCCAAAGAGTCATTTGTGTAAAACTATTTACTGTACCTAAGATGTCACACAGCCTCCCCAGCTGCATGTTCTGCTGTGTGTTGAAATCGGCAATATGTTCTCTCACAGGCTGGGAATACCCTAAAAGGCAAACAAGGTGTCAAAACCCAGAAAGAGCAAGTCGATATAGCAAAATGGCACAAGAGAATTTCAAAATGTCACAGTCCATATTTCCAGGAAAAAATTTTCTCTGAAGCATCTTACAGAAACAACCCAATCCCGAAGAATGAGGTGCTTGTTTCTCGGGGGAATTAAACATTATTCTGGAAGATGTGCTAAGCAACATACTCTGTAACAGAGGGGTTCACATTTTTCAGTACCAACAAGGCTGCTAAGAATCAAAATGACAAAACATGGAGAAAATTTCTGACATGCAATATGAATGTTTACAAGGATGTGTAAGAAAATTATGCTCAGGTTAAAAAAAATATCGTTTTGGCTTCTTAATGTGAGCTTCTTATGTGGTATTTTGAAGATGTGTTCCAGAATCATTCTAAAGTGACACATAGATTTCAGATAAATCCCTTGCTGTCAGGAATATGTATTTAAATAATTCAAATACTAAAGAAATCAGCCTCTGCTCACGGTCACAAGAACTTTTAACTTTCAAAGGGCAAGAAGAGCTAATGCAGTTACTTTGTCAGTACTAATAAAAGTCCTGCAGTTTGCCTTCATTTCCACTGGAAACGTAGCAGAAGGGAAAACACATATGAATTACTATTGTCCAAAAATCTCTCACAAAAGAAACAACAGCGGAAATACTTACTGCTGGTATTTCAGGTCATTAAAAAAAGTGAATCAAAACATAAACTTAAAAAGCATGCATACTCACAAGCAGGTATAACTGCTTATATGAAATTCAACAACTGTAGGTGTAACTTTTTTTTTCTTCATTAAAATTGCTTTTCACATTTTGAAGAGATGCTTCAATGCCTCCTTGTGGTTAGTGAGCCCAAACACACGTTTCAAGTTAAACTACTCTAGATAAAGTGATTTTATATACTACATCTTCAAGATGTGACACACATTTCCTTTTCAGCATAAGGAAAACTGTAGCAATTCAGGCAATGGGGCTTCAGACCAAATGAACTCTGATAATTGGCTCTTTGCTTTGATGTCAGTGTTTAAACACTAGACAATGTCTGGAAATTAAATGACTTTACAATCATCTAAAAGTCTCTCTTTGCTTTGCATCTGGACTTAAGAATTAAAGAGAGAGGCAGAAGGACAAATGAGCTGTTCGAATCATTTTTGAAAAATTACTAATCTTTCAAATAATTTAGAGAACCATTCCACATATAAAAGCTAATATAGGCAGTTACAACTCCAATGTCTTTACGTGTGACTGCAATATTGTAACTTGGGATTTTGCATATGTATAATTTTATCTATATTCAAATAAATGTTTAGAAAGATGTATTGTGGATAACATATAGCAAGAGTATAAAAAGGCAGGAAAATGCCTAAAGAATAAAGTGTGATTAAGAAAAGTGCCTGAGAGCATTCCATGAATGCATTGCCTTTCAAAAGTAAAGATAAAAGCAGTATAATATGTCTCATTAAGATGATGTCCAATTTAAAATATAAAAGATGTCTGATCACTTTGTTGCCACATATGCAGCATGTGAGTGAATAAGTCTGTGTTCCATTCCAGTGTTTGAAGTCAGTTTTCCAACAAATTACTTGGGACCTCTGTTACCACTGATCAAGAATGCATATAAAATGTCTACATAGAATACACCCATTTTAAAGAAGTGTATGCTAATCTTGGAACATTGTTGTAGAAAATCATATGCAGTTACAGACATGAAAACACCTTGCAAGCTGTAAAGTGCTTTATAAACACAAGGTATTTTAATGTTACAAGGTATGGATGTTTCCAAAACATATAACAACGACAACAACAAACTCTGTGACAAGCAACAGACCATTCTACGTGGACAAGATACAACGCAATGTACAATGACATCAGCAGAGCAGAAGTTGGGAGTCAATATATTTTTTTAAGTCAGACTTGTTTTGTTTTATACATCCATAAAGTATATGTGTTGACAGGTGAAAAGATTTCATCTATGCTGGTAGTATATGCTAAATATAACAGTGACTTAACCACGAAACTATCAACAAGGATGTCATGGTTTGTGGGAGTTCAGTAGACATGCCCAGTGGCGATCAGACATTGCACTTTGGGATATAATCTACAATGATATGGTTTCTTCAAGGGTATCATTAGGAACACTGGGGGAGTTCTGAGAGACTATCAACCTCAATCCTGTCATATTATAGATAAGGAAACTCAAGGTAAGTGTCTTGTCTCTTGTCCAAGGTCACATAAACCTACCAATTATTATACAGTTTAGATACTACATATTAGCTCTTGTGAGAAATTTAGTTATATAGAATAAAAGACTCTCCAAGTGTGAGCAGAGAAGAAGTCCAGAAGGGACAAAGAGCTTTGGCCTCTTTTCTCACTTTTATTTTCAGTTGTTGTAGTAGGCAGAATAATGGCCCTTCAAAAATGTCCAAGTTCCAATACCCACAACCAGTGAATATATTGGGTTACATGACAAAGGAGAAATAAAGTTGCTAATGGAATTAAGGTTGCTATCAACTGACCTTAAAATCAAGGGATTATCCTGGATTATCTGGCTGGGCCAGGTGTAATTGTCAGAGTCCTTAGAAGTGGGAGAGGGAAGCAGAAGAGAAGAGTTGCTAGGTCTCTATTGAGGCAATAAGGTCCTCATCATCATGGGGTATGCCTGATCACCCTTTTCTAAAGTTCTTAGTCTCCCTTCACTGTCATTCTCTTGCACCTGTTCTTCACCACCCTTTACTCATTTTGTCATTACATATTTCTTTGCTTGGTTGTTTACTTTGTTGTCCATTTCTTCTTTCCCCTGCATCACTCTAGCTCCTGTAACCAGACTCTTAGCTACGTTAGAGCAGGCACTTGTGAAATCTCCAGTCAAATAAATGAATGAAACACGTGTGAAGCCTGTACTCAAAAAATCTTTTAATTCTTTTTTTTTTTTTTTTGACAGGGTATCACTCTGTTGCCCAGGCTGGCATGCAGTGGTGCAATCTCGACTCACTGCAGCCTCAACCTCCTGGGCTCAAGTGATCCTCCCACCTCAGCCTCTCAATTAGGTGAGACTACTGGTGCACACTACCACACCTGGCTAATTTTTGTAATTTTTGTAGAGCCAGGGTTTCGCCATGTTGCCCAGGCTGATCTCAAATTCCTGGGCTAAAGTGATCCACCCACCTCAGCCTCCCAAAGTGCTGGTATTATAGGCATGAGCCACCATGTCCGGCCTGTCTTTTAAATTCTTAGCCCTTTCTCCTGTGTGTTCTCATCACTCCCCCTTCTTTCAACTCTTCTAAAATTGGGTCTCTAAGCTGGAGAACTTCTGGAGAATTCAAAGAATGGTAAGTGGGATTTGTAGCTTTTTCCAGGTCCTCATTAGCACAGAATACAACACTAGCAGAAAGAGGCACTCTCTCTTCCTCATCACTATAGAAAGGATCACAACCTCTTTTCTTATGGCCATTCTCATTTCCCGCAAAATATTCCTAGTTTGATAGAGCGTTCCATCTTTTTTCAAATAAGTAGTTGTGAAATATTATTGTCTCTACATCAAAGAAGCTTACCTGAGAGCTGCCTCTCTGAAGTTACTCATCTACTACTTCTGGTCCCCCATTGAACCAAGGTTGCTCATCAAGGGTTACTGGCAATCATTTCTCCATCTTCACTTCTACCTTCACGGCCTTTCCTAGTCCCTTTCTGCATAAACATCTATCAGATGACACTAATTGCCTCTTTGCATCCAGCAAACTAGCTCTGCTAGGATTGGCTTTTCTTTCACAGTAACCACAGAAACCCAAGAACATGAGCAAGGCCACACTGAGTGACTGAGCCCCCTTGGCACTGGTGCATGCCTCTGTGACAGGCCCCTGTTGTTGCAGCAGATCACACGTTCTTGAAAACTCAGCTTCTTACCCAGTGGGTGACTCCTAGTTTCTTTTGTCTCCTAAGTCCTATTTCTTATAATGGTATTCAAGGCAGAGAAGAGGTTAACAACAGACTCCTGATTACCAAGTAGTAGTTGTTTATCTCATCACTCTAGCCTGGGATGGTAGTCATTCATGCCTCAGTTTGGTGATCTGGAGGAATAGTTCTCAACCTTTTTCCTCATTTTGAAACTCATGATCAGTGATGTTCAATGCATCACATCCTCCCGGCAGCATACTCAAGCTTACTCCATCCCTTTCTCTCCTAATCAAGAGAGCACACTGGAAGAAAGGTGAAGAAGAGTGACATTGATACAGAGATAATCTGGAATTGCTCCAATTCATAAGAAAACTTTGGTATTCTAATGGTAGAAAAATAAGACACATGATATACTCACAAATGATTGCATATCAGCATCTTATAATAACAGAGAACTATGATCTAGACACTGTGGTTGTAACCAGGCTTTAATTACTTATGCAAGTGTGAAAGCACAAGATACTAGAGAGCAAGAAGGTGGGTTCCCAAAAGATGGCAAGAAACAGCTCTATCTGGGTTATTTATATAGTATATCAATTGCCAGTTAGATTAAAATAAAACTAATAGTTGGTTTTTTGGGGGGCTATTGAAGGGGATTAGGGAATTTTGTTATAAAGATGTAGAAAACATGGAAGTACATTTGTTGAGTTTTGAAAACATACTCAAACCAAATGGGCCAAATGGATTCACCTTCAAAAAATTAAGGAAGTTCTCTTGTTTAAACTTTTCTCAGTGGTTAGCACAGCATTGCATGCAACTAAAGCCAGTTGTATTAGTCCATCTTCACACTGCTATAAAGAACTACCTGGCCGGGCACAGTGGCTCACACCTGTAATCCCAACACTTTGGGAGGCCAAGGTGGGCAGATTACCTGAGGTTGGGAGTTCGAGACCAGCCTGACCAACATGGAGAAACCCCATCTCTACTAAAAATACAAAATTAGCTGGGCGTGGTGGCACATGCCTGTAATTTCAGCTACTCGGGAGGCTGAGGCAGGAGAATTGCTTGAACCCAGGAGGCAGAGGTTGCGGTGAGCTGAGATCGCACCATTGCACTCCAGCCTGGGCAACAAGAGTGAAATTCCGTCTCAAAAAAAAAAAAGAACTGAGTAATTTATGAAGAAAAAAGGTTTATTTGACTCACAGTTCCACATGACTAGGGAGGCTTCAGAAGACTTACAATCATGGCGGAAGGTGAAGGGGAAACAAAGACCTTCTTCACATGGTGGCAGGAGAGAGACAGTGAGCGAGGGGGGAAGTGCCACACTTTAAAACTGTCGGCTCTTGTGAGAACTCACTCCCTACCACAAGAAAAGCAAGGGGGAAACCTGCCTCTGTAATCCAATCGTCTCCCACCAGGCCCCTCCTCCAACATGTGGGGATTACAATTCAAAATAAGATTTGGGTGGGGACACAGAACCAAACCATATCACCAATGATTCTCAAATTGTGATCTGGGAACCCCAGGGGATACTGAGAACCTTTCAGGGAGTCTGCAAGGTAAAAACTATTTTCAAAATTATACTAAGATGTTCTTTGCCTTTTTCAATCTTGTTCTCTTACAAGTTACAAAAGACAAAAAGTTTATTAATATGATTGTAGATTCCACATTGCAACTAACACTTAGAATTACCATTGTGGAGTTTAGTATAAAGTCAAAGAAGAATATACACAACTATCTGAAAAGGCTATAAAATATACAAATTATTCTTTCATTTTCCAAATACTTATCTGTGTAGGGCTAGATTTTCTTCATGTGTGTCAACCAAAACAACATATTGCAACAGATTGAATACAGAAGCAGATATGAGAATCCAACCATGTTCCATTAATTTTTCAGACCTGTCAGACAATCCTACCCTTCTCACTAATTTTTTTTTGTTTTAGAAAATAATTATGTTTCAAAAATATGTTATTTAGATTAGTGTTGGTAGTGGGCTTATTATTGTTATTTTAAAAGAAGTTAATAAACATTTTAAAAATTACTGTTTTAATTTCAAATACAGTTAATAATGACAGATATAATCCACTTAAACCAATGTTCTTTAGGGTCTTCAATAATCATGATGAGTGTAAAGGGGTCCTGAGAACCACTGAACAAGCCTTTTAATATTTTTTATGAGTGTAAAGGATGTTATCTTTTATAGTGAAAAATTCCTTCTACAGCATATCCTAATATTAATAGATCTCATGAAAAGCCTATGAGCTGGAGTCACCTGACACCCAGTTCAATGCTGTTTCTGTATTTCATGGTACAACATCATATAGCTCAAGACCAATTGGATAATTTCATATTACAAGATCACGGGACCAACTCTGATCTAACCAGTATAAATGAGTGTTGATTTCGATTACATGGGTGAATACAAATATGTGTGTGTTTGGGCTATAAAGCATTTTTAAAGTTTAAGTGTACTTTGTTCCTGATCCTGAAAGATCTGGATATTTCTGGGAAATGCTGTCTGGGAAGTCTTGGCAGTACACCTATCCCAAGGATCTAGTATGGCAACACCATAGCTAAACTATGGATTCTATACTACTTGCCAAAATATATGTTGAAGACTGCAAAGATTTTATTGAAAGTCCAGATTTCCTAGCCTGAGGTGGAAGGAACAACATCCATCTTGTCTTTGAGCTGTCAACTCAAAAGTAAAAAGCAGCATTGAACTGGGTATCAGGTGACTCCAGCTCATAGTAGAGAAAGCAGAAAGGTGCCAGTGTGCGTGGAGGCATAGTAAAAAGTGATTGCAGATCTAACGCCGTTGGCTGCCATCCTCCACTCTGCCCCTGTTCACAAATGTAGGTGAGTTCAAGCTTTTATCTCTTGGCAGAAGAGCATAGAGTTAGGAAGCAAGAGTCTCATAAGCATTTGGGACTTTCTCAGTTCAGCATATGATCGGTTGCACACAAAAGTAAGTTTCCCTATCCTTTCTCGTAGGCTTCTGTGAAAGTACAGATGAGCTGGAAAATGCTGTATTTCATGAACTTCATAATAACAGGATCCATAATTTTTATGGAAAGAAGAATTTGAAGACCACTACTTGTTTTAACCCCAAGAATAACTTGCTAAAATAGGGCACAGAGGGAAAATATGGAACTGAACTATATACATTCTTTTTAGTCATCAAATCAATTGGCAGTGAAATAAAAGATTACACGGAGAAAAGAAAAAAAAATCCCACCTCTATTTTTACTTTAAAGGAGGAGGAGAAGTGAGAGTGAAAACTCATCCCTGGGGGTTTAATTGGCTGGCAGTGGCTTCATATACTGCTCACAGCAGCAGAGCCCCATACTTGGCACGTCTCATTTAATGTCAATATATTCTAAAAAGCAACTGAGTTTACACTTAGCACCAAGTGATGTGCTGCCGTAAAGAAGCACAGGGGTTAAATTAAAAGTGGAGGAAATACTTGGCCAAAGAAACTGGGAGCAAAATTAGTCTGTAGGTTTTATTTAGACATCTGGTTTTTCTAGAGGAATTAGGATTCTTCAGGTTCTTTCTCATTTGACTGATAGATTTTGCTTAAAATAGACCCTAATATTTTATTCCTGTTATGAACCACTGTAGATTTTGTTATAATTATATTAATAAAAATGATAAAATATGTAATATCCAATTAAGAGATCAGCCTATAAACTCTGAAAAATGTTTCTTTATCATCTTATAAAATTACAAGGCAAATCAGGTTTTTTTGACAGCAGCATTCCATTTCTCTTGTGGGTTAAAAATAGCTAAAATTTTTGTTATATCTAGGAATACTATCCGAAATATATAACAATCAATCAAGTTTCATAAGTCCTCCTTTCTTTTTTTCTTTTTTTTTTTTTTTTTTGGGATGGAGTCTCGCTGTGTCTCCAGGCTAGAGTGCAGTGGCGTGATCTCGGCTCACTGCAACCTCCGCCTCCCAGGTTCAAGCGATTCTCCTGCTTCAGCCTCCTGAGTAGCTGGGACTACAGGTGCATGCCACCACGCCCAGCTAATTTTTGTATTTTTAGTAGAGACGGGGTTTCACCATGTTGGCCAGAATGGTCTCGATCTCTTGACCTCGTGATCTGCCCACCTTGGCCTCTTGAAGGATTGGGATTACAGGCATGAGCCATCACACCTGGCCTAAGTCCTCCTTTCAAAGAGGTTACTCCACAATGTTTAATTGTCTTACTGTTCATATTACCAAGCCACAGATTTTAAAATACTTTATAAATATTTTGTAGTCAAAAACATTACTGAAAGGCCATCCTTTCTGTGATCACCAGTTTGGAAAATGCAATTATTCCCATGTGTGCAAAACTGCATAAATAACCAAATGCTTACAACTACAATATATTATGCAGTTATCAACTACTTAGCTTTCATTTGAAGGGTTCAAACAAGTTAGTGCAGCCCCAATTGGCTAGCAGCATGGTAAAATTATTTGTAGAGCTAATTCTACAGGAAATTTCCTATGGCAAGAGAAAAAGAGGACAAGGCTGCAACTTGTGTTAAATGCCTACCTGAACCAGACAATCCTACCAACTGATTTTGACTAGTGAACCTGTCTCAACTTTGGAAATGAAATTACTAGATTGAATAGATTAGTTTTCTTGCAGTACATTTAGAGAAAAAATTTGCTTCACTTTCATCCACTTCTATTTTTATGAATTGTATAGGTAAGTCCCTGGTGCATGAGACAAAGAAGTTTGTGGCATCTAGCTGAAATCTTCTTTAAGGACTCCCAGGGATGTGGTACACAAAAAAAGGGTACCCTATATCCTTAAAAATATATACATAGTTTGAGAATTCTATCTGTGGAATAGGTAGGAGATGACAGCTTGTTGTTACTTAATTTAATGTTCACAAGTCATTTGTATAAAATCCAAACCACGGCCGGATGCGGTGGCTCACACCTATAATCCCAGCACTTTGGGAGGCCGAGGCTGGTGGATCACTTGAGGTCAGGGGTTCCAGACCAGCCTGGCCAACATGGTGAAACCCCGTCTCTACTGAAAATACAAAAATTAGCCAGGCGTGGTGGTACATGCCTATAATCCCAGCTACTTAGGAGGCTGAGGCAGGAGAATTGCTTGAACCCGGGAGGCGGAGGTTGCACTGAGCCGAGATCGCACCACTGCACTCCAGCCTGGGTGACAGAGTGAGACTCTGTCTCAAAAAAAAAAAATAAATAAAATCCAAAACAAAGATTGTAGAAACAAATACTATATGATCAAAGCCCAGGTATTATTCTCTTTTGAAAGTGTGCAATTAATCTTTTAAAATGCTCAATTGAGAAGAAATCTGAGCTTGTTCTTATCTCTTAGAAATTACATAATTAGCAGTTTTTCTTTAAAATGGGTATCATGCTGTTAAACAAAAACTGCTACATTAGGGAAGACTTTCATATTTATTATGTATTTATTTAAACTGAATATGTGTAATCCAGAAGAAAACTAGTTTTAATATCATATTTAAAATAACATTTTCTATTTCTAGCTTCTTTGACCAGATTATTCTCCCACTTAATTTATTTTATTTTATTAATTCTTTTAGACACAGTGTCTCTGTCATCCAGGCTGGAATGCAGTGGGATGATCATAGCTCACTGTAATCTCAAACTCCTGGGCTCAAGTGATCTTCCCTCCTTAGCCTTCCCAGTAGAAGGACTACAGGCCTGCGCCACCATGCCTGGCTAATTTTTGAAACTTTCTAAAACGGGGTCTCACTATGTTGTCCAGCCTAGTCTTGAACTCCTGGCCTCAAGAAATCCTCCCAAAGTGCTGGGAACTCCCACATAATTTTTATTCAGTAAGCCCTTTTGAAATTTTAAGACACTTTCACTCAAATTTTTTTTATTACCTAGTTTACATAACGATTACTTTCAAATTTTTACTTCTTTGGAAACTCCTTTGTATCAAGCTTCTCTGCAGAGCAGACTGCATGGAAGTTTTTAGGAGGGTCAGAGGTGGGAGTATAGGAGTAAAGAAGTTTGTGTCTATCACACCTTTGTGCTAAGCAACTTTGCAAAGTGGGGGGCCCTGTATAGAGAAAGCAAAACAAAATTTCCCATATAATATCAGGTCTGGTCCACAATTAGTTGCAGAAGCAAAGCCTCCTGCACCTTATTCGAAGGACTCAAGTCAACTAATGGGGTCTGCAATTAGCCTCTTTGGTTGCAATCAACTACAAGTGCAATATCTGTGTGTGAACTAATTTTGTGTGTGTAAAAGTAGTTTCATCAAAACAAAAGCCTAACTTAGAATGAAATTCAGATCCTATACCTCACTTAGATCCTAAGAAGAAACACATTTCTTTCATGAGCCATGAGGTAGACCAAAACTAAAAGGCTCTGTGCAATGCAAGTATTTTCTTAACCTTCTGTAAGTACTTAGATCTAAGTACTCCAGAGTCTAGAAAAGATTGCCTTATTTTATTATTGATATTTTACTAATTTAAAAATAATTATATTGTATAATGATTTAAATGTTTTTTCTTTTCATATTACTGTTTAAATGTGTTATATTTCTACACTACATGTAAGTACACAAACTGGTTATGCTCACATATGAATATGAATAAACTGCAATCCAGAATTCTATTACAACAGATCACTTAATGCATTGCTCTACTTAAAAGACTTTAACAAAGAGCTAATATGTATGTAACAAAGAGATTCAATGGGTTGTGCTGCTTGTCAAAACTCTACCAAGTCAGCTTAGGAAATCTGACCTCACCAAGGAAATTTAACACACTACTGAGACGCAAAACAAAACAAAACAAAATAAGGAAGCAAACAAATCCCAAACATGTTGACAGTAGCTCATGTTTTAAAAGAAACTCCAATGCAAATTTCTGAAATTCCCAATGTCATTTTGGCATACCTTTTTTACCAGTGTGTTTCAGACAACAGCTTTTAAGTTCCCCAATTCATAAATGTAATTAAATAATTACATTAGTGCTAATTAACATGAAACTGCAGATTATTTAAGCGCAAAAAACACTATTCAACTTCTTAATTATTCTTGTTCACACAGCATTTCCTTTTGCTCAGGCGCCCTAGGTGCAAATAAAGCATCCCATCTGCTCGTAATTAGAACTAAATAATTTCAGAGAATGTAGCTTATCATTTTGACTGCACATTTGATTAAAAACAGTGTACAAGCAATATCCTGGCTTACTGGCGTAACAGCAACAACACATACAAGCCTGTGTTCTTCTATCATTAAAGAAGATCGAAAACATTATCTGTTATTTCAGGGGGAAAAATACAACTTTTTAGTTCATTTCATACAGATGAAAGCGAATTACAGCAAATCACCTCTCCACTGAATAGCAGCCCCCACATAATGACTTTATTTGCTTAATCCCCAAATTAAACGCCGTTTCGAGCGAGGGCCCTGTGTTATTACTCTCATCATGTCGAGAACATTTTCCTGCCGAGACCAATTTGAATAAAACAAGGGGCCTTCCTTGAACTCAATCAAGGAGCCATAATGTGGTGGGTAATAGAGGTTGCTGATAGATTTGCAGGCAAAAGTGTTATACCTAATGATGGGATATGGATAATAGTCCTCCTGGAGGTCCTGATGCGATTCCAGTTGGCTGCCAGATGCTAAAAATCAAGAAGAGCATTGATCAGTGACAGGAAGCTGTAGTGGATTCATCTAGTCAAACTTCAGCTGTTTTTCCACTGTACAGTTAAGCCAGGCATAAATTATATTAATTGATTTAATTACATACTTAAAACATCTTCCCCAATTAATTTAATTAGGTGGCTACATGATGCTACTGGCAGGGGAAGATTAGAGGCAGCTCACTTAATTAACAGAATATGAATGAAAAAAAGAGAAAGCAAACATAAATGAAATTGTGAGCACTAATTAAAAGGCTGTCTGCAAACTTAAATACTTTCTGACAAAGTGGTGACAGCAATGTAGACAAGAGAGGATTTTTTTTTTCTGAGCAAATTAAAGTGCCAGAAGGTATATATAGGGAGAAAAAGTAATGCAGTTAAAACATTGATTTTCTGACAGAACTACCATAGTCAAAGTGAAGGTACTTTTTTTTTTCTATAGAAAAATTGCAACAGATTTTGCAGGCATGAAAGCCAGATTCTTGATTAGGGCTAAACTATGATGCACAAACAAATGTGGGGTTTGTGCATCATACATTGAGGGGAGTGAAAGGCGTGGGAGTCTGAGGCGAGGAGGGTAGTTGGAAAGAGAAAGGGATGATAAAGAGACAACTTATTACAACCGCTCAAGCACGAAATGTTTAGAAAAAGAGGTCTGCCTTAACAGCTGGCAGCCTTGTGCACCTTGGCTCGAATGCGAAAATTCTCCAGGTGTCTCTGACGTGATTCCTTTAGTATCTTCTTTAGTCGAATCTTATGGCAATATAACAGCCAAGCAATGGCAATCACACCTGATGCCCACTTCTGCCGGCGATAAAAGAGGAAGAATTTTCTTGCTTTGTAGCATTTCCATGTGGCTTGGATCTTCATGGCGGCCTCCGAATTTCCATCTTGGCCCTTGTACCTTTGCCCTGGAAGATTTATCAGCATTTGGACATGAGCTGGGTCATCTAACACTGAGAGAAGGTCATATCTGGTAAGTTTATTCGTCAGCTCAAACTCTGGAAGGAGGGCCACCAAATTAGTCCCTTTTATTTTGACTTCTGGTATAGCATAGTTCCTGAGAAACTTCTCGACGTGTTCCAAGAGAGAAAAAATACCTCCCCAAGCTAAGCTAAAATGTTCCTTGAATGCTAAGAAGTCTGGGGCTGTATTGTCTATGACACCATCATAAATTAAAAAGTCATAATCCCACAGTGATTTCAGGGCTCTCGAAGGTGTTTTGACTTTCATGGCCTGTGGAAAAAAAGAAATATATTTTAGAAGTGAAAGATATTATGATCTCCTTTAAATGAGTGGTCAAGACACACACTACATTATCATTTAGCATTCAATGGTGGGAAGATATGAATCCTAGCACTGATTTAACACACACGTCATAATACGAAAGTCTAGCTAGTATATATCATTAAAACTCATTACCAGATGGATATCTTAGAGATAACTCAAATCTATTAACATTTTTATAAAAGTGTTATAAAATTGTTCAAGGAAACCGGTCATAAAAAATTATGCATTTACTTTACTTTGATACAATCACCTGACCCCCAATCTCTGTGATTTAGTTTTTACACATGCACGCATGGTCTGAGAAGCATGTTGCTGATTCCTTGATCACAACTTATCCACCAGTCTGAAAAACAGGGCGAAGCCTTTCTTCGCATTCCTTAGGATAACTTCAAATGTGCCCGTTAAAAGTTGTTTCTGACTTCATAAAAGATCATCACTTTTTAGCATTTTATAGTTCTTCTGCCATCTTCTCTTAATATCCAGAGGTCATTTTTACAAGGAACATTATGTTATATGTTATCACCTTTGTCATTCTTAGGTTTCTCTTGCCACGTGTTCTTTTATTCTTAAGTCTGGTTTCTTCTTAGGAACATATCTGGGGCTGTCCCAGGTGGATTAGGATCACAAATCTGATAACAAAACCAAGGGAGCATTTGCTTTTCATTTTGTTCCCACCTGTATTGACATTTTAAGCTATGAAAATACTTTTATTTATAATTGGTAAATTTCTAAGACTCGGATGCTGAGCAATTTTTTTTGTTCTTTACACTTTCTATGTTAAAAATAATAAATGCTATTTAAAAAATCAAATCAGAGGTTGTTTAGATGACAACAGCAATACATGTCACCCCCACTTAAAAAAAAGGAAAGGGAAATTGTGTTGTGTCAATGACCACTCTGTAACCACTACATTTCAATTCTCAGAACCTATTCTACTGAAAACAGACACTCTGCCCAAGATCTAAATGTTCCTGATGGCTTGGAGGGGCTGGGGGAGAGGGAGGGTACAGATTTTCAGGCCCTGAGTTCTCGTCAGTAAACCCGGTATTAACTTACTGTAATAATTGTTTCTTCTTGCTTAGGTATGTAAGGAATAGATTGTTTTCAACATGTCAGCGTTCTCAGATGTATAAGCCCATCTTTACCAAACTGTAGGGTTATTATTGCTCTTCGCATTTTGAAGAGTTTTCAAAAAACTCAAAGAAACCCCCCCCAGCAATTTATCCATAACGATTATGCCACAGCACTGTGTTGAGTATTACTATATCAGATTATTCACGCGTTTTCTTTTCTCCGGTCCTGGGCCGCAGAATAATTAATTAGACTGCCATCTCAAGTAAAAATGCTGAAAAACAAGTGTTAAGTCCAAAAGTGCAAATTTCCTTTCACTTTAGAAGCAGACTTTAAACAGCAGTGAGCTTTTTGTGTACTTTTAACTTGAGTTGTTATAAGGCATAAAAATGAGGGAAAAAATCTTCTCGCCAAGCTTCTATCCCTTTCTGATCTAATCAGGGTGCCAGAAGAGAATGCAAGCTACTTGGTAGATGAAAATAAATTCCTTCTTCTTGGATGGGCAAGAGAAAGTTGGAGAAGTAATGCCCCCTTCAGCAGCCACCAGTGCTGGCAGGAGAGGCTGCCACTCCTGGTAGAAGACAAGTGGCACATGTTCCAACAGAAATGGCCTCTATGGCCACATTGCTCCCTCCCTTCAGGAACGGTCTCTGATACTAGGAATTAGAATTCAGAGAAGAATGACAGTGCTTCATCAGTGAGAAACAGACATGCAAAATAATCACAGATGGACATGTATGGAGCTGGCTGGTCCTGCCAGTCATGTGTGATTCAGTCAACAGGACTCTGAGACTTCTATAAGAAGCAAAGCTATCGATGGGAGATTTGCCAGAGAATCTTGTCTTCTTGGCAATATTCTGAAACTTATCTTCACAGCGAGACATGTGGAATTAGGACCATCTATGAAAATGGGACAACCTTGGCAGAAGTTAAGGAGAGAACTCACGTCTCTCTCAGACAGTGCCTTTCCATGGGGTGGGTCTAGGGTTTTTACATACATCAGCAAATGCATTTTAGACCTTCTGAAAGAACAGCCTTGGGTGGCAGTGGGAGCAAAATTTATCAGTGGCTGTTTTAGAACAAAGGGATTACACCTTTCTACCTTCTTGGATGATATTCCAGCAAAGACCTGCTCTCAAAGGAAACATACTCCTGGACACCAAACAGACCACTCAGGCACTGGGAAGCTATGGGTTTGGAGTCAGCTAAAGCATAACTGTAGTACATCTGTCACAGAGAATGCCACACTTGGGAGCACTTTAGACTTGGAGCAAGAAAAGACATGCCTCTCAAGAGAAAGGCTTCCCAAATTAAAGCAGTGCATCAGCATTGTGAGATCCATTGAGCAGGTAAAGACAAAGCTGCTTCACAGCCTGCTAGGAATAAGAGCCCTGATTAAAGGTCATGCCATGCTTCAGGTTCTGGCTCATTCTGTTATTCTTTATTATCTCTGTGAACTTATCTACTATTATTTGTTGGCTTTCTTTCTTCTTTCTTTCCTTCTTTTTCTTTTCCTCTGCCTTCTTTCCTCCCTCCTTCCTTTCTTTTCTTCCTTCCTCCCTCCCTCCTTCCCTTCTTTCCCCTTCCCTCTCTTCTTTCTCTTTTTTCTTTTTCTCTTCCTTCCTCTCTCTTTCCCTCCTTTTTTAAGATGTGCTGTACTCCCAATATGATATTACTGACTTAACGGCAATTTTTTTTTCCTTCTAGCCAAGAAGGATTTCTGTCAAAACATTGTATTCTCACCTGGTGCTTCTTGGGTCACAATCATACCTTTGCCAGATGCCTGTATTCACTAATTGGCCCACATGAAGCCCAAACCTGTGGCCTAATTATTAGCATCTTGCTCTAACTAACTAGCTGGGAAATGTTCTTTGTTTGCAAAGTGTAATCGCTAATTAGATAACTTTGAGAGTTTCTGGAGCAGTTATTTAGGCAAAATTCTAAATCCAAAACAAAAAACAGGAAAGCAGGATGATGATTACATATGTTAGTAAGTCACAGATGTTAAGCAAAAAAGATAGACCCAGTGTTGCATTCTAAAATTTAGAAATACTAGCTGGGTGTGGTGGTGTGCAGCTGTAGTCCTAGCTACCCAGTAGGCTGAGGTGAGAGGATTGCTTGAGCCCAGGAGTTCGAGGCTGCAGTGAGCTATAATCACACCACTGCACTCCAGCCTGGGTGACAGAGTGAAACCCTGTCTCTCAAATAAATAAATAAATAAATAAAATTTAGAAATAACTACCACAAAGAAAATCACATTTCTAAGACAAATGTCTTTATGAAAAATGTTCTTTTCATTTATGTGGACAGTATGTGGGTGTGGCATTAAACTGGATCCATAATCAGATACAAGCAGGATCTCATAGTGGCAAATGGCCAAGTATTTGGGATAATACCACATGGATATCATCTTTAGAGAATGATAATCATTCCATTGCCTAGAAGGATAGACTAAATTCCTTCTGAAACTAAAAGCCAATGTTCAGTTTCTCAAATACCCAAACATATCCATTAGTAATTAGCCCAGGCAATTGCACTGTGTGAAAAAGAGTAAGTTCTTTCTGCACCTTATGGCTCTAAATGAGAGTCTGCATTTAGAATATGAATGGAATGTCCCTCAGAGATGGAGTCCTTATTCTTTCTCAAAGACCAGGGATGCTATTTGTCTGACTCTGCTTTTAAATTGTGTTAAGGGTCCACAATGTGTTGAGCTTTCTATAGAATAAACATCAGGACCTCAGCTGGCTAGAACTGTTCAAAAGATGTACATGATATTCAGAGAGACTAGCTGACCTAATCAGCGGTCCGGAATTCAGCATAGTCACAGGCCTGAATTTTAGAGGACAAGGGAACTTGAAGGTCACTGCCCTTGCCTTTTGCTTAATAGGCTATTACGGGCCCAGAGAAATTAGCCTTGGCCTTAAGTCCAGCTAACCTGGGTTCAAATCCAAGCTTTGCCAATATCTGCTACATACTCTTGGGCAAGTTACTACATCCTCTGAACCTAAATTTCCTTATCTGTAAAAATGAGAGGTCCCTGCAGAGTTGCTATGATGATTACAGTATGTGTCAAGAAACTTTAACAGTGCCTTAGCCCTAGTCAATGTGGTTTTTACTATAGAGAAGGAAACTGAGGCTCAGAGAGGTTAAATGACTTGCCCAAGATCACAAAGCTAGTTGGCAGGTCTTCTTAATTTCTAAGACAGTATTTTTGTTACTATAAGACAAAATTCTGTTCCTAAACAACCCAAATCCATATATAACCAAAGGAAGGAGAATAAGTACTATAAGAAGTGTGTCTTTGCTACTCTTCTATTTCCTTTCATCAGCCCCTCTTCCTTCCCATCAGGTGCTTTCTCTTCCCCACCCTACCCCATGCTGACCCCTACCCCCGTACCACCAGTGCCCACAGCCTAAGCTGTCTAGAACTCTCCATATGGCTCCTTACTAAGCTGTGCTCTTCTTAGTCTTCCTTCTACCACCTTATACATCAGAGCCAACCTGGCCTTGATCTGCTGTTTTTTTCTTTTTCTTTTAAAAAAACTGAACGATAATTATTATTTTTAGAGACAGGGTCTCCCTCTATCATCCAGGCTGGAGTGCAGTTGTGTGATCATAGCTTGCTGCAGCCTCAAACTCCTGGGCACAAGTGATCCTCCCACCTCAGCTTCCTGAGTAGGTGGAACTACTGGCACATGTCATGACGCCCATCTAATTTTTGTAATTTTTTTGTAGAGATAAGGGTCTCGCTATCTTGCCCAAGTTGGTCTTGAACTCCTGGCCTCAAGCGATCCACCCACCCCAGCCTCCCAAAGTGTTGGGGTTACAGGCATGACCCACTGCACTCAGCTCATTTTTTCTTATTTGACAGGCTGGAAAGCAATTTGTCAAACTAATTCCTATCACTGTGCTAATGAACATAACATAGTGTGGTGTATCAGAAGCAACAAGACCCAGAATCTAGTCTGTTACCACCTTCCTCTGTGGCCTTGGGAAGCCACTTCTGTGGGTTTCAGTTTCCATTAAGAGATCACTCAGGGCACTTCTAATTTTGATACCCTATGCCTCTCTGACTTAATGTGTCACCCCTGCAGGGGTATTGGCTTTTTAATAAACTTCTGGAGCCAGTAAAGCCATCAAATCAAAGGCAACTATCTCCAATGGCATCACTTTATGCACCATGAAAAAAACCTGGGGGATTTTTTTCGTATTCTATTTTTCAGATAGAAAACTCTTTCAAGTAACTCTGAAATCAAAATAGATGAACGACTGCCCACACCACCTAATGGTAAAGGTGGTCATGGGGAGAGAACCCCAAAGAGTAGTGTTCCAGTATTCTGGGGCCTGCAAGTCAATGGCTTTCAGTTCATAATATCTAGAAACTGTCTAAGTAATCCTTAAGTGCCAATTAGAAGTGAAAGTCAGAGTCCTTAACCTTTACAAAGAGAATAAAAGGCAAAAACAGAACTCATCGAGCAGAGACATATAAAAGAAGAGACCTGAGTGTAAAGGCCACTCAGATCAGCAGCAATTTTCTAGGAATAATTTCTGCAATTGCTTTGAAAGGTATCTTTATTCAAATGAGTCTTCCTGAACTCTGAAACACTTCCTGAGGAGAAAAATCCCCATCCTTTGATGCATTCTCATGGAACAAAAACACACGATGGATCAAAATCTGGTTGAAGATCAAACAGAATAGAATCAAGAAGATTTTGTAAATAGATGGTCTATTTTCAGTCAAATGTGAAATTTCCTTCTAGAGACACATTTCATTTTACTGCTGCATTGATTTCATCTTTTCTGTTACACCTCTAATATTCTCTGAGAAAATGTGACATAGTTAAGGACCACTGGGGACAATTATGATGGATGGGTTGAACCTGCTGGGGATGTGGACAGGAAGCCTGACAGGATGGGAATCAAAAGCAGCCTGGATTCCCAGATGTCTGAGCAAAGCATCATAATTTTCTCTACACGTATGGGAAAAAGAGCAAGCCTCAAAAAGGACTGCTATTATCACCAAAGTAAAGCTTGACATTCCACGTTTCCTGAGAAAAATGTGGGTCTAGTACGTTCCTTGATCCAGATCACTAAAGAATACTTATAAAATTCCTACAGAGCTCCACCTTGTCATATTCTCTATACCTATATATGTATTCTTTTTTTGTTTTTGAGACAGAGTCTTCCTCTGCTGCCCAGGCTAGTGTGCAGTGGTGCAATCTCAGCTCACTGCAACCTCCACCTCCCAGGTTCAAGTGATTCTCCTGCCTCAGCTTCCTGAGCAGCCAGGATTACAGGCATGCGCCACCACAGCCGGCTAATTTTTGTATTTTTAGTAGAGATAGGGTTTCACCATGTTGTCCAGGCTGGTCTTGAACTCCTGACCTCAAGTGATCTGCATGCCATGACCTCCCAAAGTGCTGGGATTACAGGCGTGAGCTACCGTGCGTGGCTCCTATACCTACATATGTATTCTGGTTTATTTTTCTTCATAGCACTTATCTCACTCTTTGATATTATATTAAATATCTGATTATTGCCTCTCTCACTAAAATATAAACCCCAAGAGGACAAGGACTAGGTTTGCTCTGTTCATTGTTGTGTCCCCAGTGCCTATCTAGTACACTGCCTGGCACACGGTAAAGGTCAAAAAGGATTAGTTGAATGAATGAATGTATGAAAGTGTGAATACTAAAATTTAAGCTTATAGCCAGTTGGACTGGGTTCACAGCACAAAGCTGTTCTATGATCATACAAGTTATTTGCAAACTTATACCTTGAGTTTTGGAGCGCTAATGCAAAGTTTGGCTACTGAGATACAAAAATGTCCATACCCTTTGATCAAGAAGTTCCACAGGCTAGGTGTGGTGGCTCATGCCTGTAATCCCAGCACTTTGGGAGGTCAAGGCAGGCGAATCACTTGAGCCCAGGAGTTCCAGACCAGCCTGGGCAACATGGTAAAACCCCATCTCGACAAAGAAATGCCAAAAAAATTAGCTGGGCGTGGTGGCATATGCCTGTAGTCCCAGCTACTCAGGACGGTGAGGTGGGAGGACTGCTTGAGCCCCGGCAGGTCAAGGCTGCAGTGAGCCACAATCGTGCCACTGCACTGCAGACTAGGTGACAGAGAGAGACCTCATCTCAAAACAAAAACAATTATTTATTAATAATGTAACATTTATAATTTAATGTCAAGCAATAGGATGAAAAGAAAAGTATGGTATATCTTTAATAAAGAATATTATAAAGCCACTAAAAATGTTTTATGAATTTTAAATCATATATGTAAAGGTTTATGATAAATTGTTAGATGAAAAGAGTAAAACCACAGTTGAATATACAGTATAATACCAACAAAAGAATATGCCAAAGTTTAAATAGTACCAAAGGATTGTGATATGGGGAAAAAAATCCTTCTATACTTTTTTTCTCTTTTCTGAATTTTCCAAATTTTCTATGAATGATCAGGTCACAATTTGATCAATGAAAGAGATAAAGTGAAAAAATACAGATTATCTTGTTGGCTGATAATTTAACCTTTTTTCTGTTGTATATAAGCAAAATTATTAATCACATGTAATAAAAATGTTCAGTTAGACAATGCTATGAAAAGTAGTAAAAACAGTCCTTGTAGTTTTTCTCGGTAATTACAAGAAAAATTGTTCCGCAAGAATTTCAAAAAAATTGTTTGGCAAATAAAACTATATAATTTCAATTCATTTGGAAAGTTTAATGATGAAAACGCATAGGTGAGGATGGCAATTTCTAATGAATTAGAGAAAATGGTAACTGTTTTTAAAAGATTCTACATGCAAATCAAAACCACAATGAGATACCATCTCATACCAGTCAGAATGACTATTATAAAAAGGTCAAAAAATAACAGATGCTGGTGAGGTTGCAGAGAAAAGGGAATGCTTATACACTGCCAGTGGGAATGTAAATTAGTTCAGCCATTGTAGAAAGCAGTTTAGTGACTTCTCAAAGAACTTAAAACAGAATTACCACTCGACCCAGCAATCCCATTATTGGGTATATACCCAAAGGACTATAAATCATTCTACTGTAAAGACACATGCATGTGTTATGTTCACTGCAGCACTATTCACAATAGCAAAGACATGGAATCAACCTAAATTACCATCAATAGTAGACTGGATAAAGACAATGTGGTACATATATACCATGGAATACTATGCAGCCATGGAAAAGAAAGAGGTCATGTTATTTGAAGCAACATGGATAGAGCTGGAGGCTATTATCCTAAGCAAAATAACACAGGAACAGAAAACCAAATACTGCATGTTCTCACTTATAAGTAGGACCTAAACATTGAGTACACATGGACACAAAGAAGGGAATGACACAGGGGCCTACTTGAGGGTGGAGGGTAGGAAGAGGGTGAGGATCCAAAAATGAGCTATTGGGTACTATGCTTATTACCTGGGTGATGAAATAATCTGTACACCAAATCCCCATGACACACAACTTATTAATACCTATGTAACAAATCTACATATGTATTTCTGAACCTAAAAGTTGAAAAAATAAAAATTAGGCTGGGAACGGTGGCTCACGCCTGTAATCCCAGCACTTTGGGAGGTTGAGGTGGGCAGATCATTTGAGGTCAGGAGTTTGAGACCAGCCTGACCAACATGGTGAAACCCCGTCTCTACTAAAAATACAAAAAAAAAAAAAAAAAAAAATTTAGCTGGGTGTGGTGGTGCACGCCTCTAGTCCCACTTACTTGGGAGGCTGAGGCAGGAGAATCGCTTGAACTAGGGAGGCGGAGGTGGCAGTGAGCCGAGATCATGCCACTGCACTCCTGCCTGGGTGAGAGAGCAAGACTCCATCTAAAAAAAAAAAAAAATCAAGATTTGTGCTTTTTAAAAAAGATTCCACAGGGGTTGTTTTTTTTTTTTTTTTCCGTGTCTGGATTTTTCTTTTCTCTTCTTCCTTTAAGATGGTAAGTTAAATGAAGTTTTATGAGAGAGAATGAGTCTAAAAGAGAAAAAAATAGCTTTGGACTTGCTTTTGAATCTCATTTTGTATCTCCAGGTTGCAGAGCTCTAATTCTCTTAAGAACTGCCCTCTCTCCAGCCCTTTAGGGCAAGACAAGAAAGGAGACTAAATTGTGCTGGGAGCAAAGTCAGCCAGGGAGGCACCCTGTGCCCTTTAAGAAGTAGGCTTATTCCCCCACCAGATTTGACATGTTAAAGCCAAAACTGCTGCTAGATATCATCTAGTGGTTTTGAAAGTATACATTTTAAAGCCTCGAACACTTTGTTCAAATACCATTTAGTTTGATAGCAAAGAGGTAAAATAAAAAACCCAAGTGTTGTGGATATAAGGGCCTACAGCCCCCTATTGCTAGGAGCTTTTGCTTCTCTTCTTTCCCTGGGGCTATGGGGTGAGGATTTCCTGGGGCTGTAGGGTGAGGATATGGAAGCCCCTTAAAAACACTGATTTGATCCAATCTCCTTTCTATACAGATAGAAGGAAATGAGAGCAGATGGGGCAGTGATATGTTTAATGTCACACATATTGCCTGATTAAAACAGTTCAGCTGACTCACCCATAAAATAATTACAGTTTTCTAAATGACAGGATCAGAAGTATATGTTGGGAAAATACTAAAGAAAATAACAATTGAAAAGAATGACTAAGAGAAGTGAGACCCCAAATTTGAGATTACAATGTTATCACCCAAACCTATTCTTTCTACACCAATATAAATTTTACAACACAAGGATGGCTTAGGAAACAGGATTTTCTTTTATATTTTTCTTCAATTTGGATTTTTTTTTTTTAATTTGGAGATGTTTTGGAAAAGTTTTAAACACACAGAGAAGTATAGAGAATAATATAAAAAACTACCACGGACACATTTTTGTTTAATTTTTTGTCGTCTTTGCTGTATATATACGTGTGTGTGTGTGTGTGTGTGTGGTGTGTGAGTATATGTGTGTATGTTATATATATATATAAAGTTAACATCCTCTCCGTATTTCTTTTCATTCTCCTTCCTCTTTCTTCCTGTTCCCAGAAGCAAACACACTCATGAAGTTGGTCTGTACTCCTATAGTAGAATAAATATTTGTTTGTTTGCTTGTTTTATCCATAAAATAGATTTTTATTATCAAAATATTAATTAAAATTGAGTGAATCTTAAAATAGTTTTTATGCTTGCCTTAAGATAATAAAAAGATTTATTTCCTGACAGGCAATTTTAACAACCTCAAACCTTTGAACTAGATTCTTGAAAATAAGGATGCCTCAGATTTATTGAAATAACTATTATAAACTCTACTATCGTTTTTTATTCTTCGGATCCTGTGCAAAGCCTGACTGACTTAAACTTATTCAACTTCTTAAATTGGGTTTGGTTAACTGAGCTATAAGATAGAAAAGGCTGTTAAAGTCGGAGCCGATGAAAGCAGACACAACAGCAAAGGTGGTAACTGCTGTCTGTTATTGAAGAAAACAGTAAAAGACACAGAAACTGATTACCTGTATACATGATATTGAATAGAGAAAAGATTATATTAGTTAGGCAGAAGTGTAATATATTTTAGAAATGCAATAAATGTAATATGTTTCCATAAAAATGATTGATATTTATAAAAATTTCTAATGCTTTGGGGCTCTAGTAGTTACATAGTCCAGTTTTGTATGTTGGCTCTGTCATTTACTAATTGGATGACTAATTGAATGATAATAGTGCCTATTGCACAGAAATCCTGTGAAAACGAAGTGAGATAATCCACTTAAGACATTAGGAACAGAGCCTGGCAAAGAGTAAGCACTCAGTATATGTTAGCTGCAAGTAGCAGTCGCAGCAGCAACAGCAGCAGTAGTAACAAGAGCAGTAGTAGTACTATTTGAAAAGCTGACCCATGTGGAAGCATTCATAACCTGGAACAGGCAGAGAGCACAAACTCTGGAGCTTCACTGTGTCAGCTGGATCCTTTGCACCCTTTTACCAACTGAGTGGGCCTGGGGACAACTGCAGCACATAGGTTCTGCCTGCTATGAGGGTTCAGTGGGTACGAACGATGCTTAGTGCCATGCATGCAGGACATGCTCAGTCAACATTAGCAGTTACAAATATTCCAGATAAATAATGCCTTACTTTTCGTAAACACATCCTATTTTTAACCTGCAGAATCAAGCTCACACTTTTCTCACAGTAAGACGTCAAGGGACGCAAGAGGAAGGATCTAGTTGCACTGATTAGTTTACCAAGGAGCAATCTGTCTAGGTACAGAGGGACTGTATGTAATCATTGATGTAAATACAGCTCTATCTAGGCACAGCTCTGCAGGAATAAAATGTGACCCCAAAGGCGGGCTCTTTTTCCTTGAAAGCAGATGGCTAAGATCCCTGTGAAATTCTTACTGATAAGAGATCGCCAAGAAAGGGAGGCCTAGAAGATGCTCTTAATAATGGACCAATGAGTTATGATAACAAGTACTTTTCCAAAACACTTTCACACACATTAACGCATCTGATCCTTGCAGCAACTCTATGTGAAGGAAGGTATTATCCTCATTTGTCAGAGGAGGAAAGTGAAGAGCAGAGAAGTCAAGTGACTTGCTCAAAGGAGAATCAGGTGCATTCCTACTTCAAGTTCAGGACTTTTATTACCCATGCATGGCCTTGTGGAATGTTCCTTGCTGGCATGTACTTGCCATATTGTGGGGGCTATTTCATTTTTCCAATGTTTTTGTAACCTTAGTTGTTAGGATTAGCTTAACTCTAAATCCCATCTGTACTACAGCATACATGCAGTATGTTGCATGTGTGTGTGCATCCTATATGCATGCACACATATAAGCACGTGCTGGGGGACAACCACATTATTTTTCACATTTTATTTCTTTTTAAGCGTACTTTTAAAAGATGAAAATCTTTGATTGAATTTGAAGATTGATGTGATTCAGCCAAATTTTAAGGACGCTAAGTCATTTGTTTGGACTGAAGCCTGAGAAGTAATTCAGTCCCAAAAGGAGGCAAAAAAGGGTTTTCACTTTAAATGAACCATGTTTTTTTTTTTCCTGAAACCATGATCTAATTTCTTTTACAAAGGAAGCACGAACTTTTGTTGCCATCTCCAGCTGTCAAGCAGTCACCCATACTCTTGCCCTGCAGCAAAAGGAAGGGACATCAGGTGACAGACCCTAAATTTCAACTAGTCACACAAATTACAGACCTTCCTATCACGATGTCCTCTTGACCTTCTGCTTTTCCCCTACAATGAAGAATGAGACACAGTTTAAATCAAAACGACTCTCATGGGCAATTTTACAAAACAAATAGAAGGCTCAGAGCCTCACCCCCTTCCCCATTTTACCCGCTGGGCCAGCCTGTTCTCTCTTTCCACGCAGGCAGGAGCTAATAATTAGAAAGACCTTTCCCACACTGACAACGATGCTCTGTTTGCCAAGCCCCGTTTGCTTTGAAGAAAGAGTTTGACTAAGTAAATATTTACAAAAACAACTATAATCAGATGCCAAGTCCCACTTCTAGGGGACACTAGCGTGGCACCACACTGCTTTGTGGTGGTGTCTGATCAAAGGTCTGTACTGGCTCTATCACGAGGCTTGGCATACTGAAGTCCTTCTCTTAGCCTTTTAACTTCCATGCCCAGGACACTTCCCACAAAATATGAGAAAAATTACATTTACCATTGAAGAGTCAATTTAGAAATGCTGTACCAATCTGGGACCACAGGAAAAAGTCATTAAATATTACTGTTTCCAGCAGTTGGGGAGAGCTTTGTGAAGTCAACAGAGAAAATTAAAGCCAGGGCTCATTAGCATTCAGAAAATATGTCATGATTTAAAACTATTTTTTTCGTGGTAAACCATTTACTGGCTAAAACCTAGTCGTAATATTTGTATTACCTGTAGATCTGTTATCTATAAAACTGTGGGACCTGAGCGCTCCAACAGGGTGAGAATCAAAACAGGTGCCTCCGCCTGTTCCTATTATGCATATTAGCCCATGGCCTTCTCACAGCCTGTTAAACAGCTGAATTTGAAACAATAATGGTGCAGGCCAAACACTCGCCTGAAGGCCTGTCTGTCTTGGGATTTGGCCATTTACATTGATTTTCTTTACCCACATTTTTCATGAAACACAAATATTTGCCATGGCAACTGGGGTGTCACATGACATGCTGCTACATAAATAGCTTGGAAATCTCTTAAGGGGACACAGCCCACCAGTGCTGATATTACAGTGAAACCTCTTGATGATTTCAATATTGAAAGATAAAAGTCTGGGAAGAGCAGGTAGCAGTCTACTATGGAGAGGCAGTAGGATTAATTTCTCTTGTTCCGCTCTTCAATTTCTCCTTCTTTCTTTTGAGAGCAGCTGTAAACATGACCACTTTCCACATAAGGTAAGCCAGAAAAAGACAGTGCCAGCTGTCTCCTTTCTGTGGTGAAAAGTTTCAAAAATCACAAGTCTGTCTGCAGTCCATAAACATAAGAAAGCAAGGTACAAAAGTCCAGCACATTTAAACTGGGGGAATCTCCATAAGAATGAATTACATTGTACTGTGAGGAGTTAATGTTAAAGAATACAGAATTTGGCCCGGTGTGGTGGCTTATGCCTACAATCCCAGCATTTTGGGAGGCCGAGGCAGGTGGACCACTTGAGGCCAGCAGTTCAAGACCAGCCTGGCCAACATAGCGAAACCTTGTTTTTACTAAAAATACAAAAAATTAGCCGGGAGTGGTGGTACATCTCTGTAATCTCAGCTACTCGGGAGGCTAAGGCATGAGAATCGCTTGAATCTGGGAGCCAGAGGTTGCAGTGAGCCGAGACTGTGCCAGCCTGGGTGACAGAGCAAGACTCCATCTCAAAAAAAAAAAAAAAAAAGAAAAAAGAAAAGAAAGTGCCTCATGATGGTTAAAAAAGAAAAAAAAAAAAAGGCCCGGCGTGGTGGCTCATGCCTATAATCCCAGCGCTTTGGGAGGCCGAGGCAGGTGGGTCACTTGAGGTCAGGAGTTCGAGACCAGCCTGGCCAAAATGGTGAAACCCCGTCTCTACTAAAAATACAAAAATTAGCCAGGCATGGTGGTAGGCACCTGTAATCCCAGCTACCTGGGAGGCTGAGACGTGAGAATCGCTTGAACCCAGGAGGCAGAGGTTGCAGTGAGTCGACATAGTGCACTGCACTCCAGCCTGGGCAACAGAGTGAGACTCTGTCTTGAAATAATAATAATAATAATGATAATACAGAATTCTTTCCCCTGCTTCATTAAGGTATTCTATGTATGGAGATCTTGCCTGTTTAGCCTGTATTTAAAGACAAATAAAATACAGTAGAACCTCACAATAAGACATCCTATACCATACAAATTTGGATACAAAGCAATAGCTACTGGACTCCTGACCAGTTAGTATTAGAGGCTGACCCAGTCATTTAGTTAATCTTGCAATGATGCAACATGATTGAATTTTTTAGACCCCACCAATAACATTATGCTAGAGTTGACTTGTACAATTCCCCTTTTGAAAGTCAAATGCATACCAGCAGCAGCTGAAATAGCACTTATTTCTATGTTGAAGGTACAACTCAATAACGTGTAAATCACCAAATATCTCACAGAAAGTGCTGTAAATAAGAATAATTTTCTTTCTATAGTGAGGAATATAAATACCTTTGATCTTTGTTTCTTGGGAAAGAACTTCACTTCTGCTGGAGATGGAGGTGGTTCCCGAGGTATAGTGAAAGTGGCTGTGGATGAAGATAGTACATGTCACCTTTTCCAGAAGAAGAGGCTGAGTCACTGGTTGGATGCTATTGGGTTTGCACCTTGAAAGTCAAATGGCTCTGTCACCCACTGTGCGCTCACTACCTTTCTTTCTGTATGCATTCAATGAAACAGCTATGATCACTGACTTCAAAAGGAAGCCAAGAGCATGAGAGGGCAACAGTTCTATTAGAATACAAGGTCAGCCCACCTTATGCAAACTGCCTAGATAAAAAGGCAAATTTTAAAAGCAGGCACATTTTAAAAGCAGGCAAATTAGAGAGTAATATCTGTCTTATAAAATGCTTTGTTAGATTTCTTTAAATAGCCAGATTCCCAGGTTCATGTAAAATGTGATTTAACATAGCTACATATGGACTATTCTATTGTGTAAAAAAAAAGATTCTAAAAAAGTTAAATGACTGAGGGAAGTGATAGAAGTGAAAAGCACCATAAAGATTATTTTTGAAATTAGTTAAGTCTATAAGCAACAACTTTTAGAGAACACACCTAGTCCATGGTCGAGGAAGAATGGGCCCACATGCTAGACAATGCTCTCAATCACATCTCTCCTACTGCCTAGCAGCAAACCTGACTGCCCTTTACCAAAAGCCCAAGTCTGACATTCTCAGGGGAGAAAAATCCTTATACTACTCATCCCAAGAAAGAGAACAAAAAATTTATTTAAATGGTTAATTGAATAAAAGAAGTGAGGCTTCTTTCAGCTCAATTCCTTCAGCTCAACCCCCTTTTCTGTTAGTTTTCTATAACAACAATCTTAGAAGGAATTGACAGATATTGATCAAAAACAGCACGCTAGTAAAGGATATCAATATATAATTTAGAATCTCACTTTGAGGACTTGGTTCTCTTAGATTGTCTCAACTGAGCTGCAAGGAATATCTTCAGCTCTTTTTTAAAGAGTAGGAAAAATAGTAGAGCCTTTTCAGTGAAACTCACCTTCACAAAAGGGATTTCTTTGTTGCATTTGATCACCCCATTTTTACACCCCTCTTGTTTCCCTGGCTTCCGGCAAGCTTCCCTGTGACTTGTAGTCCTCACTATCCCCTGGCCAGTAGTGTATGAAGACCCCATTTTAAGGGTATAGTTTTTGCCTTCAGTTCTATGCTCTCCTTCCCTGGTGTCCACTTTGGAGTTTGCTCTCCCACTTCTGAAGGTAAGTCCACATCCTGTGTTCAGCCTGCTTTGAATCCACAGATTCACCAGTAAAATTTGTTATTCCTATTGTCTGCAGACTCAGTACAATTTTTGTTTAATTTTCAGGTTCTTGCATAAAAGTGAGATTTATGGCTACATTCCCATGTTCAAACAAAACAGCAGCTGAGAAATTTTCAAGTGGGCATAACTTTTAAAGGATTTTAGTAAAATTTTAATACAATTTGGTAGGATAAAGATCTCAAGGATAAGTAATTTCACATGGCTAATCCACAGTTAATGATATCAATAAGAATTTTCTTAGCTGTCTGCAGAAATGCTATCACTAAATTATTATTTCATGTGGCCTTGGATTTTATGAGACACATGCATTTGAGGAATGTGTCTGCATTTTTACAAAACTGTATCCTAATGCACTGCCTATTTTGCTACTCAATTTCCCTGCTGGAAAAAATCTGTTTGGTAAATTTTGCCAGAGTTAATGGAGAGGAAAAAATCCTTGTCTTTCTGGACAAACTTGTATGCTTTTGTGGTAGTTATTACTAATTTTTTTTTTTTTTGAGATGGAGACTTGCTCTGTCGCCCAGGCTGGAGTGCAGTGGCACAATCTCGGTTCACTGCAAGCTCCACCTCCCAGGTTCACGTCATTCTCCTGCTTCGGCCTCCAGAATCGCTGAGACTACAGGTGCCCACCACCACGCCCAGCTAATTTTTTTTTGTATTTTTTGGTAGAGACGGGGTTGCACCGTGTTCGACAGGATGGTCTCAATCTCCTGATCTCGTGATCCACCCACCTCAGCGTCCCAAAGTGCTGGCATTACAGGCGTGAGCCACCGCGCCCGGCCAGTTATTACTAATTTTAGAGCCTCAGATTTTTCAGAGTGACAATATGCCCAACTCCTAGCACATTAGAAAAAAAAATTTTTTTAAGAACATGCAGTTAAATTTTAACTTAAGATAAACAATAAATAAGTTTTTAGTATGTCTCAAATATTAAATATACTTATTCAACAAAGAATAACAGAATTTCCATGAATGGATTAGAATAAGCATAACATCATTCTAAGAATGTATTTAGTATAAGTATGTCTATAATCCTAATGTTAGCTCTAACCCTATCCCTGGACATCCACTTTCCCAGCCTTTCTCATAGCTAGCAGTGAGCAGTGAGATGTAAGGGAAAGTCCACCCCAAGGTTTCTGGGAAGAGACTGACACCACTATTTTCCCCTTCATCTGGCCTGGAATGTGTATGTAAGGCCCAGGGCTGCAGAAGCCATCTTATGACCAAGAGGTGGCAAGCATGAGGATTAAATCAAACATACCAAAGAGGGTAAAGTAGAAAGAATACCATGACAACCTGCTGATCAATGCCACCATCCCTAGGCTCCTCACTTTCCAATCTCTTGTGTACGAGACAAATTCTTCATTGTTTAGGCAACTGGTAGTTTTCTGATATTTATAGTCACATGCATTCCTGAGTGGTACTACCTGTTCCCGTCTCTCCCTCCTTCCCTCTTCTCTTCCTTCCATACTTTGTCTTATTGCATGTGCTAGGACCTCAGTACAAAAATGGTGGCAACAATGATCATCCTTGACTTGTCTCTGCTTTTAATCGAGAAGTAGAAAAGGAATGCTTCAAAATTTCCCCTACTAAGAGTATTTTTTGCTCTAGGGCTTTGGTTGATAACAACAATCAGGTTCAGAAAATTCTCTTCTATTCTGCTCCATCCAAAGGATTTTTCCCTTATCATTAATGTTGAAAAGTATTGAATGATTTTTTTTTCTTTTGGTATATATTGAGACCATGAGGTTTTTTCTTTTTAAATATGTTAATATGGTGAATTATATTGCTAAATTTTTCTGATGTTGAACTTTCCTTACATTTTTCCTTGATTATGATGAACATTTAAAAAATGTTAATGTTTTTTAGAATCTTTGCCTCTATGTTCCTAAATAAGATTGATCTATGTATATTTTTTCTTCTACTGTGCTTTTTCAATTTTGGTAGCAAAGTTATAATAGCTCCATAAAATCAGTTGATAAGCTTTTCCTCTTTTTTTCCCCTATGAAATAGTATAAAAAGAATTAACTGACCTGTTAAGGTTGGTAAAACTTCCCTATAAAAGGCCTGAGGCCTTCTCCCCTCTGGCATATTAGAGTATGTGAGTGTGTGTCTGTGTGTGTGTGTTTAAAAGACAGAGAGATATTTTTGACTACCATTTCAAATTATCTAATAATATTGTTTTAAGTTTGTTATTTTTTCTCAAGTTATTTTTGGTAGTTCACATTTTTCTAGGAAATTTTTCATTTCATATTTTAAAATATATTGGCACAAAGTTATCATACTATGATTTTTAAAAAATTCTACTGTATCTATAGTTAGTGACCTTTTTTCATTTTAATAGTGTTTACATGTGCCTTCTATTTTCCTTTCTTTATCATTATTGTCAGAGATCTGCCTGTTTTATGTTCTTTTAAAGAAGCCAATTTTTGACGGTGCAGTGGCTCAGGCCTGTAATCCCAGCATTTTGGGAGGGCAAGGTGGGTGGATTGCCTGAGCTCAGGAGTTTGAGACCACCCTGGGCAACATGGTGAAACCCTCTCTCTACTAAAATACAAAAAATTAGCCGGGCGTGGTGGCGCGCACCTGTAGTCCCAGCTACTCGGGAGGCTGAGGCATGAGAACTGCTTGAGCCCTGGAGGCAGAGGTTGCAGTGAGCTGAAATCACGCCATTGCACTCCAGCTTGTGCTACAGAGTGAGACTCTGTCTCAAAAAAAAATAATAATAAATAAATATAAAATAAAAAAATAAAGAAGCCAATTTTTAATTATTTTGGGTCATTTTTGTTTTTACTTTCTTAATGTCTGCTTTTATTTTCATTATTTCCTTTCATTTTTTTTCTCAGTTTACTGCTTTTCTTTTTCTGTCTTCTTGTGTTTAATTAGGCTTACGTCACTTATTATCAATTGTTCTTGTTTTCTTTTTTCTTTATTTTTTTTTTGAGACTGAGTCTCGCTCTGTCACTCAGGCTGGATTGCAGTGGAGCAATCTTGGCTCACTGCAACCTCTGCCTCCTGGGTTCAAGCAATTCTCCTGCCTCAGCCTCCTGAGTAGCTGGGATTACAGGTGCGCACCACCACGCCCGGCTAATTTTTGTATTTTTAGTAAAGACGGGGTTTCACCATTTTAGTCAGGCTGGTCTCGAACTCTTGACCTCGTGATCTGCCCGCCTTAGCCTCCCAAAGTACTGGAATGTTCCTGTTTTCTATTAAATGCATATAAACAATGGATTAGGTTGCTCAGAAGTGATGAAAGACATTGGTCTACAGATTCAAGAATCCCAATAAATACAAAGCAGGATAAATAAAAAGACCTATATGCCTAGATGCATCACAATGAACCTGTAGAACACAAAACACAAAAAGAACTTATTTCAACTAGAGAGGAAACAAAAGACAAATTGTTTTCATCCACAATTTTAGCCACTATTTACCACTGACTCCTCAATAGTCCACAGGCTCCTCAATAGCAGATATAATTGCTAGAAAACAATGAAATAATATATTGAATGTGCTGACAAGATAACTTTCAAAAGTCAGGACACAAACACATTTTGAGGCAAATAAAAGTTGAAAGAGTTTACCACCAGCAGAAACAGGCTTGTACTAGTGGAAATTGAAAGAATATAATTTAGGGAGATGTAAATGAATGCAGTATTGAAAGTCGGAGATGCAACAAGGAATGAAGAGCAAAGACAGTGACAAATCTGTTGGCTAATATAACAAATTTTGATTACATAAAAAACATTAACAATAATGTCTTGTGGGTTTTTTTAAAAAGATACAACTAAAATACATAAGAAAAATAGATGCTACATCAGGAGGGAGATGGAGTTAAAATGTTCTGAGGTTTTTATACTGTTAAAGGGAAAAGTACAGATATTTATTAACTTTAGACTTTGATAAGTAATATATGCATGTGAAAATAAGAAGCTAATCACAATAAGAATATAAAAGGAATGTATCAATTCCAAAATAATAGAAGAATAAAAGTATAATGAGGAAAAATAATCTATTCAAAAGAAGACAATAAAGGAAAGAAAATGAAATAGCAACAAAACAGGGCAGGGCACAAACAGAAACAGTCTAGATGGAAGAAATATTATCAAAATATATTAGTAATTAGAATAACTGTAAATACAGTAAATGCTAAATGGATAATGATGGTCAGAATGATTTTTTTTTAAATTCAGCTATATACTATTTATAAAAGACAGACTTAAAACATATTGCTACAGAAAGATTAAAAGTAAAAAAATGAGAAAAGATATGCCAGGCAAACAATAACCAAAAGGAAGCTGATGTGGCTATATTAACAGACAAAATGCTATTTATGCTAAAAAGCAATTATAGAGATAATGAAGGACAGTGTGCAGTGATAAAAGTTCCCATTTACTAGTAAGATATAATAACTATAGTAAGAGTTGGCAAGGATGTGAATTCACAGAGTATCTTACTGAAGGTAGAAACGTAAATTGATGCAATGACTTTAAAAGACAGTTTGGCATTACTTTCTAAAGTTGAATGTTCGCCTACCCCATGACCAACACTTCCACTCCTATTGACCAAGAAAAATGCTTGTGCATACTCAGTAGGAAATGTGAAGGAATGCATGGCAGCACTGTTCACAATACCAAAGGATGAAATCAACCCAAAAGTCCATCAACAGAAGACTGGATAAATTAACTATGGTCTATTCAAACCATCATCTTCAGCAAACTAACACAGGAACAGAAAACCAAACACTGTATGTTCTCACTCATAAATGGGAGCTGAACAATGAGAACACATAGACTTAGGGAGGGGAACATTACACACCAGGGACTGTTGGGGGGTGGGGGGAAGCAGGAGGGAGAGCATTAGGACAAATACCTAATGTGTGCAGATCTTAAAACCTAAATGATGGGTTGATAGGTGCAGCAAACCACCATGGCACATAAATACCTATGTAACAAACATGCACGTTCAGCACATGTATCTCAGAACTTAAAGTAAAATAAACAAACAAACAAAATGGAATATTCTACAGCAGCCAAAAGAAATGAATTCAGTGATGTGCAGCATATCTACTTCAAGACTAATTCAGTATTTCAGGGAGGGCCCTGGCATCTCTAGTTTGATGCATACAGGCCATCTCCTTAGAATTCCACTTCTCCAGCTTTGCGTACAGCTCCCTATGCTTTCCTTTCATGTCAAGCAGGTGTCCCTCCCCCATTATTCTTTCTAAAAGTCAGACTTACTGAGTTACTACTTACATACGGTAAAATTCACCCTTTTTTAGTGTATACTTTTATAAGTTTTGGCAAATGTGTAAGTCATATAACCATCACCACAATCAAGATATAAAACAATTTCAGGCTAGGCACGGTGGCTCACACCTGTAATCCCAGCTCTGTGGGAGGCCTAGGCGAGTGGATCACGAGGTCAGGAGATTGAGACCATCCTGGCCAACATGGCGAAATCCCATCTCTACTGAAAATATGAAAAATTGGCTGGGGGTGGTTGCGGGCGCCTGTAGTCCCAGCTACTTGGGAGGCTGAGGCAGGAGAATTGCTTGAACCTGGGAGGCGGAGGTTGTAGTGAACCGAGATCACGCCACTGCACTCCAACCTGGGCAACAGAGCGAGACTCCATTCTCAAAAAAACAAACAAAAAAAAAAACAAAAACAATTCCAATACCTGCCAAAATTCCTGCATGCCCCTTTTACAGTCAACTACTCTCCCCATCGCCAGGCAACTCTTGATCTGTTTTCTGTCTTCATTGTTTCATTTTCTAAAAATGTGATGTAAATAGAATCATATGGTGTGTAGCCTGTTGAGTTTGGCTTCTTTCACTTCGCATAATGCATTTGGGATTCATCCGTATTGTTGCATGTATCAGCAATTAGTTCCTTTTTAGAGCAAGCCGTACTCCATTGTATGGATGTACCTCAATTCATCAGCTGAGACATCTGAGTGGTTTCCAGTTTTTGGTGAATATGAATAAAGCAACATTCATATATTACAAACCTTCATATACAGGTTTTTGTGTAAATATGTTTTCATTTATCTTGGGTAAATACATAACTAGGAGTGAGATTGCTGGGTCATACAGTAAATGCATGTTTAACTTTATAAATAACTGCCAAACTGTTCTCCAAAGTGTTTGTACCATTTTGCATCCCTACCAACAAGGAATGAGAGTTGCAATTGTTCCATATCCTCATGTAGTGGTATCCCACTGTGGTTTTAATTTGCATTTCCCTAATGACTAATGATGTTAAGCATGCTTTCATGTATCTATTTACTATCCATGTATCTCCTTTGGTAAAGTGTCTGCTCATGTCTTTTGTCTGTTATGTTATTGGGTTGTTTGTTTCTTATCACTGAGTTTTAAGAGTCTTTATATGTTCTGGATAAAAATACATGATCAGTTATTGTTTTAAAATATTAACTCTCAATCTATAGCTTTTCTTTCTTTCCTTTTTTTTTTTTTTTGAGATGGAGTCTTGCTCTTGTTGCCCAGGCTGGAGCAATGGTGCAATCTCGGCTCACTGCAACCTCTGCCTCCTGGATTCAAGCCTCAGCCTCCCGAGTAGCTGGGATTATAGGCACCCACCACCACGCCTGGCTAATTTTTGTATTTTTAGTAGAGATGGGGTTTCACCATGTTGGCCAGGTTGGTCTCAAACTCCTGACCTCAAGTGATCCACCCAACTTGGCCTCCCAAAGTGGTGGGATTACAGGCATGAGCCACTGTGCCTGGCCAATCTATAGCTTTTCTTTTCATTTTCTTAACACTGTGTTTCAAAGAGTATAAGTGTTTAATTTTGATGAAGTCCAATGTATCCATTTTTTCATTTTATGGATTTTGCCTTTGGTGTGGTATGTTAAGAAACCTTTGCCTAACTCAAGAACACAAAAAATTTTCCCCTTTGTTTTCTTCCAAAAGTTTTATAGTTTAGGCTGTATATTTAATTTTATAAACCATTTTGGGTTAATTTTTGTACATGGTGCAAGGAATGGGTTAAGGTTCTTTTTTTCCCTTTTATATAAATGTCCAGTTCTTCCAGCACAATTTGTTGAAAAAATTATGCCTTCTCCATTGAATTGCCTTTGCATCTTTGTCAAAAATGAATTGACCAAGTATGTGTGGTTCTATTTCTGTACTCTTTATTCTGTTCCATTGATCTCTGTGTTTATCCTTTTGCCAATACCACACGGTCCTGATTACTGTAGCTTTATATTAACTCAGATAACAAGAGTCCTCCAATGCTGTTTTCCTTTTTCACAATTGTACTAGCTATTGTAGCTCCTTGCCCTTTCCACAAACTTTAGAATCAGCTTTTCAACCTCTACAAAAAATCGTACTGAGATCCTGGTTGGGACTGTATTGAATTTATAGATCAATTTGGGGAAAATTAATTACAAAAATATTGAGTCTTCTAATCTATGAACATGGCTAATCTTTCTAATTTACTTAGGTCTTCTTTTAATTTTTTCATTAGTGTTTTATAGCATCCAGCATCCGTATGTTTGCAAATATTTGTTAGCTTTATACCTAAGTATTTAATATTTGGTGTTATGTTAATGGTATTTTTTTAATATTCAATTTCCAATTGTTCATTTCTAACAAATTGAAATTCATTTTATTTTTGTATGTTAATCTTGTGTCCTCAAACCTTGCTGAACTCCCTTGTTAGTTCTAGTAGCTTTTGTGTGTGTGCGTGCGTGTGTGTGTGTGTGTGTGTGTGTGTGATGGCTTGCGAGTTTCTATGCAGTAATTGTGCTGTTTGCAAAGAGAGTTTTATTTCTTCCTTTCCAATCTGCATGTCTTTTGTTTCTTTTTCTTACCTCACTGCATTGGCTAGGAACTTCAGTACAATGTTCAATAGAAGTGGTGAGAGTGCACAACCATGTCTTGTTCCTGATCTTAGGTGAAAAGCATTCATTCAAACACTATTGTGATATTAGTTGTAGACATCTTTTATCCGTTTGAGGAAGTTCCCTTGTATTCTTAATTTTCTTAGAGCTTTTGATACAAATGGATGTTGATTTTTTTAAAATTGAGATGGTTATATAGTTTTTCTTCTTCAGTCTATTCATATGGTGACTTACAATGATTGATATTTAAATGTTGAAACAGCCTTGCATTCCTAGGATAAACCCCACATGGTCATGATGTAATACATATAAAATACATAATCTCTCTCTATATATATATAAACATATATATCTATATATAAATATATAGATATATAAAATATATAAAAATATCTATATATCTATATATAAATATATATCTATATATAGAGAGAGCGCGCTAGATTCAACTTGCTATATTTTGTGAAGGACTTTTGTATCTATTTTCATAAAGTATACTGGGCTGTAGTTTTTTTCTAAAGTCTTTGGTTGTGGTGTCAGGGTGACAATAGCTTCATAAAATTATCTGGGAAGTGTTTCTTTCTATTCTATTTTTCAGGAAGAATTTCTGCAACATTGATAATATTTCTTTCTTAATTGTTTGGTAGAATTCACCAGTGATGCCATATGGTATCATTTTTTTTCTTACAATGTTTTTAAGTACTAAGTCAATTTCTTTAATAAATATAGGACTAATCAGGTTATCTATTTCTTCTGGAGTGAGCTTAGGTAGTATCTGTCTTTCAAAGAATTTGTCCATCAATATAAGCTGTCAACATTATAGGCATAAAGTTGTTTATAATGTTCTCTTATCATCTTTTAAATGTCTATAGGATCTGTAATGATGTCTCCTCTTTTGTTCCTGATACTGGTCATTTGTGCCTTCTCTCTTTTAATCTTGGTTAGTCTGGCTAGAGGCTTACCAATTTTATAAAAATGTTCCATGAAACACAGTTTGGTTTCACTGAATTCCTTTTTTTTTTTTCTATTTTCCATTTCACTGACTTCTACTTTTGTCTCTATTATTTCCATCTGCTGCTTGCTTGGGTATAATTTGCTTTTCTTTTTCTGGTTTTTTAGAGTGGGAGCTTAGATCATTAATCTGAGATATTTCTTCTTTTCTAATAAAAGCATTTAATGCTAAAAATTTTTCTTAAGCACTACTTTAGCTGCATCTTACAAACTTCAATATGTTGTGTGGTCATTCCCATTTAATTCAAAATATTTTTTTAATATCCTTGTGACTTCCTCTTTGATCCACGGGTTATTTAGAAGTGTGTTTTTGCCTTTGGGGGATTTTCTACTTTTTAGTTTAATTCTGTTAAGGTCAGAGAACATAATGTGTAAGATTTTAACTATTTTAAATTTGTTAATATTTGTTTTATGGTCCAGAATATGGTCTATTTTGGTGAATGTTCCATGTGCATTTGAAGTAAATGCATGTTCTGTTGTGTTTTAATGCTCTATAATGGTCTACATGGCCTATAATACTGTTCTATCATAGTCTTCTATAGCAGGGGTCCCTAACCCACAGGCCACAGACTGGGTACTGTGGCCCATTAGGAACTGAGCTACACAACAGGAGGCAAGTGGCAGGTGAGCAAGCATTACCATCTGAGTTCATGCCTCCTGTCAGATCAGCAGCAGCATTAGATTTTCATAGGAGCAAGAACCCTATTGTGAACTGCACATATGAGGGATCTAGGTTGCATGCTCCTTATGAGAATCGAATGCCTGATTATCTGAGGTGGAACAGTTCCATCCTGAAACTATTCCTCCCCACCTCTTGTCTGTGGAAAAATTATTTCCCAGAAAATTGGTCCCTGGTGTCAAAAAGGTTGGGGACCACTGTTCTATAGTATTTTTTTGTGGGGGTTACTAGTTCTATTGATTATTGTGAGATATAATTCTGGATTTATTATTTCTGTTTTATTAATTTTTGCTTCATGTATTTTATATTTCTGTTTTTAAGTAAATACACATTTAGGAATGTATGTCTTCTTGCTGGATTGATCCTTTTATCATTAATGTGCCTCTTTATTCCTGTTAATGTGTCTTCATCTGATAGTAATAGAGCCAATCCAGCTTTCTTTTCATTATTGTTTGTATGGTATCTTTTTCCATCTTTCTCCTTTTTATTAATTTTTAATTTACATTTAATTTGTGTCTAGTCCTATAATTTATTTTTGAATTAAAAATATACAAGCTTTTTATTTTGGAATAATTTTAGATACAGAAAAGTTGCAAAGATAATCTAGAACGGTCCTGTGTACCTTCATTCAGTTTCCCTTAATGTTAACATATTCCATTACCGCGGTCCATTTGTCAAAAGCAAGAAACCATCATTGATACATTATTATTAACTAAACTCAAGACTTCATTCAGATTTTACTAGTTTTTACACTCTTGTCTTCTTACTGTTCCAGGATCTTTTCCAGGATATCTCATTGTATTTAGTCATCAAGTCTCCTTAGCCTCCTCTGGTCTGTGACAGTTTGTCAGTCTTTCCCTGTTTTCATGACCGTGACAGTATTGAGGAGTATGGTCAGGTATTTTGTAGAATGCCTGAAATTTGGGTTTGTCTGATGTTTTTCCCATAGTTTTTCTGTAGTTACAGGTTGTTGGGGCAGAATAACATAAAGGTGAAGTCCTTCCTCATCATATCATATTAGGGGGCACATGATATCAACATGAATTATGACTAATGATATTATCCTTGGTCATTTGGTTAAGGCAGGGTTTGCAGGTTTCTCCATTGCGAATTTTCTGTTTTTCTTCTTTCTGTACTCTATTTTGGATGTGAATCACTAAATCCAACTCACATTCAAAGAGAAGGGAGGGGTGGATAAATAAGCTCCATTTCCTGGAGGAAGAGGTAACTGTTTAAATTATTTGGGGCTGGGTGCGCTGGCTCATGGCTGTAATCCCAGCACTTTGGTAGGCCAAGGCAGGTGGATCACCTGAGGTCAGGAGTTTGAGACCAGCCTGGCCAACACGGTGAAACCTCGTCTCTACTAAAAATACAAAAAATTAATCAGGCGTGGTGATGGGTGCCTGTAATCACAGGTACTTGGGAGGCTGAGGCAGGAGAATCGCTTGAATCCAGGAGGCAGAGGTTGCAGTGAGCCAAGATTGTGCCATTGCACTCTAGCCTGGGCAACAAGAGTGAAACTCCATCTCAAAAACAAATAAATAAAAATAAATACATTATTTGGAATTCTTCTATAGAAAGATTTGTCACTTCTCACCCTACTCCTATTTTAACCTATCTGTCTTGACATTTAAATTGCAATTCTTAGAGACCACATACAGTTGGGTCTTGCTTATTTATCCAATCTGACAATCTCTGTCTTTTAATTGGTGTATTTAGAACATTCACACTTAATGTAAAGATAGCCTTCACTTTGGACTGTTCCAGTATGTACAAATTCTAGTATTACAGTTTAGTTAAATAACATCAGTACCCCAACATAGTTCAAATTCCAGTTACCATAAAATTGTAATTGCATAAAATATAAATTTGCTGCTAGAATTCTATTCCACAAATCACTACATAAGTGACAGATGCATATAAAGGTCAGTGACCATTCAAGTCATTCCATTCAAAGTCTGTCAGTCATTGGTCACTGTGCATCTGTTTTTGAGTTTGCACACAGACTAAAGAATGTAGTAGTATTGCCTCTTTGACTCCCAGTGATAAATCCACATCATTTTTTTTTCACAAAAAAGGTACAAATGAAAGACAGAGTTGGTTAAGGAGGTTAAAAGTATACCAAAAGAATGAAAACTGATAGTGCTCAAAGTGAAAAGGAAATATATTGTAAATAGAATTATAGAAGAAATAGCTGACTGTGGGAATGTAGTGAAACTCAGGATGATTACAACTTTCATCTTGTCCTATTATTGAGGACAAAAGTTGGCTACTAGAAGGCTAGATCTGGGGCAGAGATAATTTCTGTGTGTCCCCAACTGAACTGAGATGCATGAGTGTCTTACCTACAGTTGGAATCTTACGTGCTTCATCAAAACTATGCAGAGGAGCTGCTCTGGGTGTAATGGGTGGATTCTGAAAGGTAATCCTTGCTGTTGGTGGAATCAGACCTCGTTCTATCATACTTAAAATCCCTAAAAAGAAACATTAATAAAATGTGAGTTTAATTCCAAGCAATTCCACAAAGTCTGAGCTCTATAAATTTCACAAGTGTAACTTACTCCATTCATCATCTTATTTGTGAGGGTACATCTAGTGCCTTAATCCTTTGCATAAAAAAATAGCTACAGTACACATTCATTTAAATGTAATATTCTAACCCAAGGAAAAATGTCATTTCCAATGGCAGTAATATGAAATAAAATTGCACTAATTTCATTTTAAGGTGGAAATATAATTTCAAGGCAAACTAAAACTTCTTTATACTTATGATACTTTCAATCATTGGTAATATTATTACTCTTTTTAAAATTCAGAGAAATCAGGCACAGATTCTTAATAACTAAGGAGATCCTTTGTTCCAAAAGAAGGAAATCTGTGTACTTGAAACCATGCCCCTGTTGTATAATCAGTCATGCTTTATAAAATAAGGAGTCATTTTTAGAAATTTCTCATATCACCAGAAGATATTAATGCTCAGATAGGTTATTTTAATACAACTGGGCAAAATGGTTAGTATTAATGTAACTAATTTACAATTCCTAGCATTCATACTGTGTTAGCATGGCTGGTGCCAAATCTTTTAAAGGATAAGAGACATCATTAAATAAATAAACAAATGAATAAGTCAATGAATGATTGACCCAAGCCTGCTGTTAGAGGGAAAACTTTTGTTAAGGTGGATCTACTGTGTTGAAGCCAGAAACCTAGAAACTTGGGGACTACTTGCAATAAATTTGTGGTAGGGCTTCAGTTTCTTGTTGCTCTTTTACATAATAGAAAGTAAGTAAAGAGCTCTGGGTCTCAACAAAATCCTAGAATACAAACTGTGTATTCAAGTTGGCCTAAGTTGAAGAATTTGGCACACAACTTGGTCCCTTCTAAGAGGGACCAATGCTATTTCTATTTACCTTATGACCTCTATACTATATTACTATTAAGAATGTTAGTGTAGTGTTATAGGAATTCAGTAGAATGATCACTGAAGGGTTGGAGAGCTGAAAAATAGTTCACTTGTAAAACACTGATTTCAAAGAGAAATCTTCACTTTACTTACTGAAGAATCATTTAGGGGAAGAATTTGTTATTAAAAGTGGAGATGCCTGGGCCCCAACTCAACCTGTCCAAACTTCTGAGGACAGGGCCTGGGAATCTGCATTATTGAAGGCTCCAGGAGATACTCATGTGCGCTGAAGTTAGAGAACCACTAGAATTGGGGCCCAGTAACATACATGTTAAATAAGCGCTCCAGGTTAATCTTTTGTACTCTTAACACTTAAGAATTACTGATCCAGAGTATAACACTTTAGGACCTTTTTGAAATTAGTACTTCAGGTTTTAATTTTTATAACACTAGATTGAACTACTTTAAAAATCTTGTAAGACTAATTCTTTGTCCTCACAAATATTTTCCACCTATAAATATCAAATTTCATTTCCAAGAACTCTGCCTGTTTTGCAGATGTGAAAAACAGGTCTCCCTATAATTTAATATATTTTTCATTTCAAGAGTCAGTTTCATTTTCTGAGAATTCTGAAGACTATAAGCACGATTTCAACCCTTGCTTTAGTGCTGGTTGAAGCAATTATCCTAATTTCAGACAAACACATATGTGTGCCCATCTACTATTGGAAGGAAAAAGTTAAGATTTTCGAATAAGCAGAAGAGATTACTGAGTATCTTTTCATTGAAATGCTGGAATCTCTGAAGATTATCTGACCTACAGTTCTACAGGACTCTGTATGCATCTTTGTTTTGTTTTACTTTTTTAGAGACAGGGTCTCATTCTGTTGATCAGGTTGGAGTGCAGTGACACCATCATAGCTCACTGCACCCTTGAATACCTGGGCTAAAGTGATCTTCCTGCCTTATCCTTGGTAGCTTAAACTATTGGAATAGCACCATCATGTCTGGCTTTTTTTTTTTTTAATGTAGAGACTAGGTCTTGCTATATTGTCCAGGCTAGTCTTGAACTCCTGGTTTCAAGCAATCTTCCTGCCTTGGCCTCCCAAGGTGCTGAGATTATAGGTGTGAGCCACTGTGCCAGGTGTGAACCACTCTGCATCTTTGTTTTTAATTGTCCATTTTATAATTCTGTAAAGATTAAGGTTCATTTGTAGAAATCTGATAAGAATGTCACTAATTATTGTTTATACACATGCAAATTTAAATTCTTACACATGGAAGGACCACTCCCGGAAAAGCTAGTTTTGCATCCATTTGCAAATTTATTTAAATATTCTCAATTTATAAATGTGTCTATTTGGATTGTCCTTTGAATTTACTGTAACATCTTACTAGTTCCCTCACTTAATCAATAAGCTAATAAAATCTTTGACATGTGTTCATTTTATATTTATATAAGAGTCATAACTTCACTTTTAAAAAAAATCATCCTTTAACATTTTGGAGTTCCCACTGAGATGAGCAAAACGGTCACCTGAAGTAATCAGAAATGATGTATCTCACAGGAAGTCAAGCCCAGGCATGATTTTTCTTGGCCCCCACAGGTTAATTTAAAGTTTCTTGTTTTTCTAATTTTAATTTTACTCTCTATTAATTTGTTTTTCTTTTTAGTTCATTTATGGATGGCAAGTTATTCCCTGTTGGCAGCTGCCATGATTGGGAATTTGGTGATCTCTGGAAATGATCTAATGTCTTATAGAGAATAGAGTTTGTTAGTTTTTGTCCATCTGTCTATTTTGAGCTCAAATTAGGAATTTCTTGTTCACAAGGAAGGATAACAACTCTTTGATATCTGGACTGGTAAGCTTTTTTGTGTTTCTGCGTTTATTTTCTCTCTCTTTTTCTTTCTTTCTTTCTTTATTTTTATTTTTTTTTAGACACTCTGTAGCCCAGGCTAGAGTATAGTGGCATGATCTCAGTTCACTGCAACCTCCGCCTCTAGGGCTCAAGCCATCCTCTCGCCTCAGCCTTCTGAGTAGCTGGGACTACAGGTTCACCACCATACCCAGCTCATTTTTGTATTTTTTTGTCGGGGTTGGGGTTTTGCCATGTTGCCCAGGCTGGTCTCAAACTCCCGGACTCCAGCAATCCGTCTACCTTCGCAGCCTCCCAAAGTGCTGGGATTAGAGGCATGAGCCGCTGCGCCTGGCCACTGTGTTTATTCTCTATCTGTGGCTGAAATGGTAGAATTGGGGATATACACTCTATCTATATGTCTTTTTATCTGTAATTCAGGAAGTTCCTTATCTCCCATTGTGAGTGCAGAATGTTTTCCTGCCTCCAGATGGCATTAATAAATTAGATCATAAAGGAATTCTGTTCTGATTGGCTTGTAGAGATAAATAAGTGTTTATATAAATTGAATATTCATAAAATTACCAGAAAATAAAGAAATCAAACTTGTAATACTTTGAATGTGCTCCCTGGACCTCCCAAATTCAGAAACTCTGATTGAGTCTCTACTTTTCATGGCAATATAGTAATTTACATAGTTTCAGTGCTGCTCTCTTTGTACTAAGACATAACTAGAAAAAATCACTATTCAACCAAGGCCTTGCCTAGAATTTTATATTTGAGAATAATGTTTATTTAATCAGGTATGACAAGTTACTTTTTTTTTTGAGATGGAGTATCTCTCTGTTGCCCAGGCTGGAGTGCAGTGTCACGATCTTGACTCACTGTACCTCTGCCTCCCGGGTTCAAGCAATTCTCATGCCTCAGCCTCCAAAGTAGCTGGGATTACAGGTGCCCGCCATCACACCTGGCTAATTTTTGTATTTTTAGTAGAGATGAGGTTTTGCCATGTTGGCCAGGCTGGTTTCGAACTCCTCACCTCAGGTGATCTGCTCGCTTTGGCCTCCCAAAGTGCTGGGATTACAGGTGTGAACCAATGTGCTGGCCGACGAGTCACTTTTAAAGAATCAAGGTTGATGCGTTATAGAGCCAATGCTTACAAAGTCCTCCCAGAAAAACTAGCCTGGTATATGGCTTACATGATTTTCAGCCTTATAGGTGGTAAGGAAGGTCACATGCTATAGCCCTAAGAACTTTAGGATATTTGGAGGACTTCTAGAAGAGAGAAATTTACCCAAATTTATAGGTCCTGCAGTTGAAATCTGATGAACAGAGTTTCTTGGGCTTGATTTCCTAGTCTTGGGATAGCAAATAATAGGGGATTTTATTCAGGCTGAGATTCTCTACAAAAACTTCCAACAAAGCAAATGTAAGGTGGCTTATATGGTAAATGAACATTCTTGCCCCACCTATGTAAATTATCAGGCCAAACCTACTGAGACCAGCCTTATTCTGTGAATTTTTGGTTTTTGAGATTGTTTTGGTCAAAAGGGGAGAAGATTGTAAGAATTTTTTTTAAGTTTTAGAATAAGCAAATGGGATCACTGGATATCCTTTTAACAGAGTCCTGAAGTCTCCAGTGAATATCTGAGCCTAGCCTTTGATTAGGCTACTTACAACTCTGTAGATATTGAGGTTACTTTGTAAATAACTGATCATAATGCAAATAATTCTTATCTATAGACATGAAAATAAATTCTGTCTGGTGAAGGGGAATTCTCCTCATGGGAAATCCAATTTTGCATTTATTTGCAAATTTACTTCAGTATTCTTGATCTACAAATGTGTCCATTCTTTGGATTTTCTTTTGAACTGGTTGTTAACTGATGAATTAAATAAAAATCTTTGACCTGTGTTCATTTTATGTTTGTATGAGAGTCATGATTTTAGCTGTTTTTGAAAGTTATCCTTTAACACCATTGTTTTATTAAATCCTCATCCATGTTTAATAAAACACCATGTTTTATTAAATCCACTCTTACTTTCCTGTTGAATAGATTAAGAATTGGAAGTTCATTCATTCTGTCATTCATTTAACTAATAAAGTGCCTATTATGTGTCAACAACTACTCTGGGGGCTGGGGATGCAGTGGTGAACCAAAAAGACCTCATGGAGCCTCTAGTGGTAAAGAAGATATTAAATAGATTTAAAATAAATATATTATGATAAATTGTGATAATCTCTGAAGGAAAAGGACAGGTGCTTGAGGAAGTGACCTTTACTGGCAGAGGAAAAGGCACTTGTGAAAGCCTGATCTGCAAATGTGCTTGGCCTGATAAAGATGAGAGATGACAGAGAAGGCCTAGGTGGCTAAGTATAGAGAGAGCTGAGTGAGATGAGAAATGGAGATGTAGGTGAGGGCCAGATCAAGCACACCTTGTTCATAGAGTTTAGAGTTTCTTCTAAGATCAGAGAGCAATTTGCCTCAAGTCACAGAGCCAAACTGAAATTTGGTCTATGTAATGTAAAACTTGTATTCTTAACCATTTGGAGGGGTGGGGCAAAGCTTTCTTTTTTGGATTTAGCCAGGTATTCAAGAAAAAGTAGGAAAGTTTGAAGTTCATTTTTCAAAATGATTCTCTCTTCTGCATGTTATTAGTCTTTCACCTCATTCTGGACCTGTGTCGATCTGGGGTGAGGCTTAAACAACATTTAAGGGCAACAGAAACACCTAAAAAAATATAGACACTGCATTTATATTTCTGTGGCTTGTGGCTTCCTGACATTCATAGTATCTTGCACAATACCACACATATTGCAAGTACTCAATAAATATATGCCGATTAATTTATTAATCCCTAATATGACAGTAGGCCATGTGTTCTCATGAAGATAATTTAGAAATGAAAATGTGATTTTTTTCTGGATGAAGTTGCCAAAATTCTAGATTTACCTTTATTTTGTGGCATTTTTTTATTGTCTCTATTGCTAAAGCAGAGCAGATAGATAGACAGATAGACAGACAGATATATCGATTCATTCATTCATTCACTATTTCATTCATCCTAATTTGGTTCAGGAAGAATATAAGATGGTATTAAAGCAAGAAACAGGAACACTCTGCTGGTGTTATTCAGTATTCCCAGGAAGTAAATATTACATAAGCTAACTAGAAAGCATATGTCACAAAGATTGCTGAACAATGGTTTATAACCAGGAAAGCTGTGAGAAGCTTAACAAATCCAGAGATTTATAATGATCTCAGGTTATCTACCACCAGCAGACAGAGGATGCAGTAGCTAGAAGCTGGAGGACTTTGAATTTCCAGGTGGCAGAAGAACCTTTGGGAACCAGCTTTGGGTCCTAAAAATTCCAGACAACAGATAGAAGGCGAGATAAGGAGTAATTAAAGACCGTCTCACTAAGTTATATTTGAGATAGGAAAGGGATCCACTTAGGCATTCTTTAACACTTTGGTCAATTAAATTAAATAGCAGGGAACAGTAGAGATGGTTACACTTAGGACATTCAGTATTTGGTCACTCGCTTGCTTATTCTTTCATTTTCTTATTCACTCAATCTACACTTAGTATCTACAAAATGCTGGATATGGTTCTAGGTGCTAGAGATACTGAGATAAAGATGAAATCCTTTGCTTAAAAACAAAATCCACTGGTTTCACAAGACTAGAGTTTAGACTAAAACATGCATAGTTTAAACACTAATTACATTAATTCTGGCTTCATATTTCCTTATAATAGGGTATTGAAATAAATTTTTAAAATGCTACCAGAATAATATATCAAAAATGATCTGCTCAGAAACTTAATAAATTCTAATGCTATCACATAAACACAATGATCATTTTAATAGGTAATAACACCATCTAAATCAATATTAAATCCATAGAATGATGAATTTTACAGGTGGAAGGGACTCTAGTGATCGTCTTGTCCAACCTTTTGATTTACAGAGCAGGAAATTCAGACCAGAGTGAGGACCTGACTTGTCTGAGGCTACCCAGGAGAATTAGTGGCTGAGCCAGAGTCCAAATTCAGGCCTCCGATCCTACCTCAATGCCTTTCTTTTACATTCCTAAACACATAAAATGGCTATTGAATCACTAACCTTTGCGGGCATCTGCTTGTAAGACTGGTATAGGAGTGAAATAGGGATCTGTGCGATGAGAAGATGGCAGAACCGTGAGGTTGGATATGTTAGACCCTTTGATTAACTTCGAAACCTTTACCTAGATAATAAAAAATTTGTTTCAGCAAACATTTTTGCCTTCACAGTGAACAGTTTTCTTCTTGTAAATAATAAATAAAGTTATGAATAGTTGCATTAAGTTTTAATAAAGTAGCAATATCAGCTCCAATTTTATTGCTCACGAATACCCTGTGCTATTGTCTACTACCATCAGGAGTTTGTGTAATTTAAAATAGTTAATTAAATCCAATTAACAAGTTGTGATTTCCACTATATAAAGTCAACATAGTAGTTAATAAAAGAACTATTAAGATTTTGTTCAATTTTAATGACTACAATATACAAATGCTAAATCTTGACAGAGGAGGTTTTGAATACAGCAAAGTTTTGTACCAAAAAATTTCCCAGGAAATAAATGTTAGAGTTTTAATGTTAAAACAAAAAACCTGGAAGACTTAAAAGATAAACATATCAATCAATATTAATTCTGGGTAGATTCTTTTACAGATCTCAGAGATGGTTACAAAGACACAATATCTAGATCAGTTAGAGAAGATAATTACTTTTCCTAAAGTCATAAAATGCTTTTATTACAGTTACAAAATATGAATTGTTTCTATTAAATGGTTTCTAGATTTTAAAGATTACATATATTGCATATAAATCACATTTGATTGTATAGTCCAACTATACTATTTTTACCTTTATCGTAGGAGTTTATGAATTACCTGGGTTCTCTCAGCAGGGAAAATGCAACTTTGGTATTTACAGTTTGGTATTTATAGACTGAATTTTCAAGTCATTTTCCAAACATTAATTAATGTACATAACTTCCAAGGGAACTAGGTAACAGTTTGCTATTTAACTAATAAAGAACTCAGGACATAAAGATTAGTAATTTGTTTTAGGCCATGCAGTATACTAGATATGCACAGATTATTCAATTCTGAAATTAATCTGATTTTACATTGGTAAAATTTGCCATTGGACTCGGTTGCACAATACCTTATTGCCATTAAGGTCATAGTGACTTTAAGGAAAAAGAAAGGGAAAGCTTCATCAAGACCAGAGGGAGAAAATCACTTTACAAAATAAGTATCTATTAGCTGAGAAATGTCTGGACAAAGGGTTAGGGCCCCCACTGCCAGGATGTGGTAACACCATGAACATCAAACACTTTGATGATGTTTGGAAAATAAATAAAAATAGTATTTTGAATAGGAAAGAGTAGACTGTTAGTGCAATCTGTTTCTCCCCAGGTGAGTCAGAAGGGGAAAGGGAGGTGCTACCAGCCTCGCCTTAATGAGAGTGCAGGACTCATAAGAAGATTTATTTATTATGAGACTCTGGTCTTCCTGATCCACATTGGTTTCTTGCCCTTATCCTCAGCTCTCCTCTCCCCACCTCATCTCCAGACATGAGTAGCTTCCAGGATCTCCTCCTAATCAGTGAGGCTGAGATATCCAATGCACTGTGCTCTAGCAGACATGTACATAGCTGAGAATATTCAATATCAAAAGTGGCAGGGTCTCCACTTGTCTGACTGATATAAAGGTCAGTGAGACAAAGGTAAATCGGAGGAAGAGAGAAAGATTCAACTTAAATAAAACTGTCAAGCACTGTGATGATGTAAAATATAGGTTTGGCAGTTTCAGGACACAGAGGATAATTTATCGCGATTTTCTGAAAGCCTTTGACAAAGAACACCTGACAACCTGCTCTGGCAAGCTAAAGTAGCAGGGTCGAACATAAAACACAACATAAATGATGACACAAAGGAGAGGACAGTAGGCAAGTGATGTTCAGTCTCTGTCAGGCAATCAGCACATTCATCACACTGCTTTAATTCTTTCAATTGCATCAATCTAAACAATGTAAAAACCAGACCGAAGAACTATGCTGAAAAGGCAGTGAGGTGACTGTGTGTGCAGTGTGTGTGCACGTGTGTGTGTGTATGTGTTGGAGAATGGAAGGTAGTGTTTTCGTTGACAGAAATAAATCCCTCAGATAGTGTCACTGGATAGGAAACATCTGTCCACTCTGCTGTCCTCTTCCATGGTAAGGATAATCACTTCCGCGTATGCTTGGTTGGAGGCTGAAGGAATGAAACAACCTTCAGCATTTACTGAGCACTTACTACATAACACTAACTTTAACACGCTGAGCATTAAATTTCATGAGCAATGGAAAAGCTAAGGGCTGTAGGAGTATAGAAGAGGGAGTAATTAACTCTGCCTGCTTGTATTGCAGAAGGCTTTGCAGCGACTCTCAGCCCTGGCTGTATGTTAGAATCACTCAGGGAGCTTTTTAAAAATACTGCCGCCTGGGCCCCAACCCTGGGCAATTAACTCAGAATAGGTAGGCTGGGGCCTGGGCCTCAGTATTTCTAAAAAGCTCCCCAGGTGATTCTGATGCGTAGCCAAAGTTAAGATATACTGCAGTAAGTGACATTTAAACTGCATCTTAAAGAAAGCACTAAATTATATCAGGTGGAGAAGAGGATGCAGTTATAGGTAGTAAAAGCAGTAGCAATGGTGCAAAACAGCATATTTCATGCATGAAGATTTCACTGATGAGAAGGAGCTCTATGTGACTGGAGTATAGGGTATGGGTATGAGAAGGAGGGTAGGATGGGGGAATGAGACTGGAAAGGTAGATTGAGACTGATGCAAATTAAAGAAACCAGCTTTACGAATGTGCTGATCGCCTGAAAGGATTCAAATATCATCTGCTGTGGCTTCCTCTTTTTGTCATGTTTTTTATTATATTTTATTCTGCAACCATACTTTGTAGTTTGTATAATATGATATAATATAAATCATATTATAAATAGAACAATGTCCCTTCTAGCTAGTTTCTCATTATTATTTCCTCAACTGGAATTCAGAACTTTATCACTTGATGCTAAATCTTCTATAATAGCTTAAAAATTTTTTTTCAGACAGCGCCTTCCTCTGTCACCCAGGCTGGAGTTCAGTGGCACGATCACAGCTCATTGCAGCCTTCACCTCCTGAGCTCAGATGATCCTCCCACCTCAGCCTCCCAGGTAGCTGGGACCACAGGTGTGCACCAACACACCTGGTTAATTTTTTGTATTTTTTGTAGAGACAGGGTTTCGCTATGTTGCCCAAGCTAGTCTTGAACTCCTGAGCTCAAGCCATCCTACTGCCTTGGCCTCCCAAAGTGTTGGGATTACAGGTGTGAACCACTGCACCCTGCCAAAAATTTTTGAAAATGTAAAAAATATAGAAAAGTTTAAAGAAGAAAACAGCAATCATATTCCCATCAGCCAGAATTAACTATTGTTAATATTTTGGCATATTTGCTTCCAGTGTTTTCAAATAGAAAAACCATTCTATTTTATTATTTTGGTAAAAATGATGTATGCCCATTATAAAGATTTCAAGCAGTGTAGAAATACAAAAGACAAAAGTTTAAGAAATCATGCCAAATATCATCAGGTGATCCATCATCCCTGACATCTTTAGAATGATATATCCTTGTATAAAAAATAGGACTTATGTTATTAATTTTACATGAGGAAAAAAGGCTGAATTAAACCTAACACATTATTAAACTTCAAATAAATATTTCTTTACCACAAGATTTCTCTGAATTAAAAATGATTCCTCTGCAAGGGCTGGCAAATTTTTCCTTAAAGGGCCAAATAACAAATATTTTAGGCATGAAGGCTCTGTTCAGATTTGTTGTTTTGTAGTTAAAAGCAGCAGGCAGACAATTTGTAAATAAATGAGTGAAGCTGTGGTCTGAATGTTAGTATGCCTCCTAAATTCACATGTTGAAACTTAATCACCAATGTGATACTTTTAAGAGATGGGGCCTTTGGAAGGTGGTTTGATCATGAGGATGGAATCGTCATGAATGGGATTATAAAAAGAGACCCCAGAGAGCTGCTATGTCCCCTCCACCATGTGAGGACACAGAGAGAAGGCGCCATCTATGAACCAGGAAACAGGTCCTCACCAGACACCAAATCTGCCAGCAGCTTGATTTTGTACTTCTCAGCTTCCAAAACTGTGAGAAATAAATTTCTGTTGTTTATAAACCACCCAGTTTATCGTATTTTTGTTATAGCAGCCCAAATGGACAAAAACTTTATTTACAAAAACAGGTGGCCTGCCCTCAAGCAGTAGTTTGTGCACCCCTGCTCTAGAGTTAAAGTTGATTCTGAAAAATGTTTAGATCTATTTACTACATGATTTTATTTTGAATACTATATCTTAGCTTCAAATGGTGAGAAAATTAGAACTCTCTTGATGCCCTGATCTCCACTTCCTCACCTCCCCAATCTTGATTGTATCTTAATTTTTGCACCATCCAGATTTATAATGTTCACATTCTGTTTTGGTACCATGATTCTATGATTGTTTAGTATTAGCTCTACATGTAAATGGGTCCAGTGCTCACAAATACTTCATTTGTCATGGCTTCTCTGCTTGAGCTCTTTGATTGATCTCTTAATTGGCTAGCTTTGGTTATCAAGTAGTTTTTCCCAACAAGTGTTCATGTGTACTTTACTAGAATTAAAGCAAGTCATACTTGAATTACATCTGGGGTCATCCTTTCTTTTCTCCAAATTTTGTAGACATTGCACCATTTTTTTCCACAATGATAATTACTGTGAAGTCTGACAGCCATCTGCTTTTCCACCCCTGGTTGGTGATTTACTTTCTTCTCATCTGGATGTCCGAAGCATTCTTTGTCTTTGAAATCCAAATATTTAACTAAAATATATTTGTATGTTAAATATTCAAAATCAAATTTTCCTGGGATTTGATGTTTTCTTTTTACCTGTAGACTCAGTTCTTCCTTGACTTTGAGAAAATTTTCTTACATTATATTATCGAATACCCTTTCTCTTTCATTTTCTGGGTTCTCTGGTTTAGGGACACCAAATATCCTTAAATGTTGGCTCATCCTTATCTTTCATATTGTGGTACTTGGCTCCGTTTAGAATAGGACATCCTGAATTTTAGCTGAGTACATGTCTGTCCACTTACAGAATACATTTCCCAGCATCCCCTGTGGCTAAATGTGGACCAGTGACCAAATTCCAGCCAATAAGATGTAAGCAGAAGTGATCTGTGTAACCTCTGGGTCATGTCCTCAGAGTGCTTGGCAGTACTATCATCATCCTTCCTAAGGGCTGAAATGTGGGTGTGGAGAGGAGCCAGCTTCCACCATTGGGATTAGAATGTCCTGTAACTACTGTAATGAGGAGCTGATGGAGATCAAGATGAAAGAAATCGTATCTTGAATGACTGTGTGGAGCAGAGCCGTCCTGCCAGCCTTGGACTTCTCACTTGTGGACTGTTTTGAGAATGAGAAATACACTAATTTATTTAAGTCATTATATTTTTGGATTTCTTTGTTATAGTTTGTACCAAACTAATAGGTATATCTATTAGCTTCTAATTAACCTCCTTTGTCTTTTTCTTCTGCATTTACTGTACTTAAAGTCTTTTCTCTATGTCAGTATTTTAATATTCAGCAGCGTTTGTTATGTTCATTGTATTTATAGTTTATTTATGAGTTCCATAAAGTATTCTGGTATTCAATTTGTTTCCTTATATCTGCAAGGATATATATCCCTTATATCCCTTTTTTATTCTGCTATTTTATCATCTCATGTTCGAGCTCTAGTTTAAATTAATTTACGTTCTCTTTAAGTTGTAGTATAATGTGAAGTAATTGTGAGAAAATTCCTTCTGCTCCTTCATTTATGTTTTTTCTAGGTTAGGCTTTGTCTTTTGCAGCCCCTAATTCTCCCTTCCATTTCCCCTCCCTTGCTTTCGTTAGCTGTGGGTGAAATACTGACTTGGAGAAAATACAAAGACCACAGGAAATCCATATAGTGACCATATCATTTCTTTTTCTCTTGTGCATACTTGGGTAGCTCTGTCCAGACATTCTACTTGCTGTGATGTAGAATCTCCTCTCCCATTATCTGGTACCAGTGTGTGATCTCTCCCAGCAACATGTGAGAACTGGGCATTCTGGGTTTTTTTCTACCTTTTTGTTACCTGAGGGCTTGGATGGGGGGAAGCCTCTGTTGAGGTATGCAGTCCTTGTTAAAGTTTTTAGGCTCTCCTGCCTGTCTTGAGATCTTGAGAAACATCCTCCATCAGGGCTTGCTTACTTAGTTGAAGATAAGGCCTTCCCTCCCTACCTTCAACCCCATGTTATGGAAGAGGAAAACTAAGAAGCAGAAAGGAAAAATAGCCAAAGCATACAGTTTATCAATTTCAGAGGCAGAATGAAAAATGCATGTCACTGCTTCATGGCCCAGTGGGGCTTTTTTGTTTGTTTTTGTGTTTTTTTACAGCACTTTCTTAGTTTCTGATGCTTTCACCAAGCACAGCTTAGGTCACCGGCTCTACCCTATGTCCTACCACTCTGCCAGCTTTCTCAGGTCTTTCTTGGTGCCACTTAAATACAGTAGGAGTCTCACTTCCTCTTGGTCAGGTTTACCAGCATTCTTGGAGACAGAAGAAAATTCCCTGGGGAGGCATCTATAATAAAGGCAAGAATCTTGGGCTTGGAGCACTGGACTGGATTCCTAGCTCTGTCACTTAATTAGCAATGTGCAGAGTGTATATTATTTAACTTCTCTGAGTCTCAGTTTTATCTTCTGTAAAATAGGAATCCTCTTATCCACAGGGCAAGTAATTTTTATGTAAAGGATCTGCTTCTGGAAGCATTTCATAATTCTGAACTCACATAAGACAGGCAAAGAATGGCAGGTATGGCAAAGACTGCTGGCTGACATCCAGAAATTACATCTCCCAGACTGCCTTGCAGCTTTCTGTGGCTTTCAGACAAGGTTCTGGCCAGTGGTATAGGAACCTACTGACTCTACTGACTGAAATAAAGACATGATGGTGGGAGCCGAGTAGCCACCTGAGATCACAAGATGCCTGTCCAGGAGGTCAGAGCAGTCAGATGGAAAGTGGGTATGGACCTGACATTGTGGAACTGCCAGACGAGCCACAAACTTCCATGCTCAAACTGTTAATTATGGTTGTATTTAATCTATTGTTATTTTCTACATTTTCAGAGCTCATATCCTAAATAATACAGGACACGCATACACACATATATAATTCACTATATATGTGTATATATGTGTGTGTGTGTGTGTATATATATATATATATAAAATTCACTCGAATTTGAATTATTTCAAACTTTATGTATAAAGCCAGAATTTGGCTAGGTGCAGCGGCTCATGCCTGCAATCCCAGTGCTTTGGGAGGGTGATGTGGGAGGATTGCTTAAGGCCAGGAGTTCGAGACCAGACTAAGCCACATAGTGAGATCCAGGCTCCACAAAAAATAAAAAAAATTATCTGGTCATGCACCTGTAATCTCAGCTACTTGGGAGGCTGAGTGAGGTGAGAGGATTGCTTGAGCCCAGGAGTTTAAGGCTACAGTGAGCTATGATTATGCCACTACATTCCAGCCTGAGTGACAGACAGACCTGGTTTCTATATCATGATATTTTGAATTTATAGAATCCTATTTTACATAAAATTCACCATCACTGTTCTTCCATAAGGCTATTGTGAGGAATTAATGAATTAATATATGGAGATGCACTCCATAAATTATTTTTCACACCAGGAATGGGTTTTTTTCCATGTAAACATTTTATTGAAGTACAACATTTTTTTTTTTTTTTTGAGACAAGGTCTTGCTCTGTTGCCCAGGCTGGGGTGCAGTGGTGTAATCACAGCTCACTACAGCCTCGACCTCCTGGGCTCAAGCAATCCTCCTACCTCAGCCTCTTGAGCAGCTGGAACTACAGGTGCACACCACCAGGCCTGGGTAATTTTTGTATTTTGTGTAGAGATTACGTTTCACCATGGTGTCCAGGCTAGTCTTAAACTCCTAGGCTCAAGTGATCCTCCCATCTCAGCCTTCCAAAGTGCTGGGATTACAAGTGTGAGCCACCATGCCCAGCCACAATATTCATTTTTTAAAAGGCACAAGTGATCAATCGTTATCAAGTGACCACTGTGGGTAACTAGTATCCAGAGCAAGGAGTAGAGCATTACAGACACCAAAAGCCCCTTGTGTGCTCCCTCCCAGTCACTACCACAGCTCAAAGGCAGCCAGAATTCTGAATTCTATTGCCACCTATTGTTTTTGTTTTCAAACTTTATATAGATTATTACAGTATGTATTCTTTTGTATCTGGCTTTTTTCTTTCAAAACTGGTTGTGAGATTCACCATGTTATTGTGTACAGCAGTATGTTCATGCCATGAACTTTTAAGTATTGATTTTAAGTCATAAATCATACATATTATCAGTAAGACTTGAGCCTCACCTAGCACTTTTTTGCATTTCTTACAATGTTCCTTCTAGAATATTCTCCTCCTCTAGGCTCTGCTATTAAATTCTTGTCACCCTTTAACAACTAGCTAAAATGTAATCTCCTGTAGGAAATCACTTCTGACCTCTTCTTCCTCTGATTTTCTATAGTTTTTCTTTTTACTTATCTTGTTACATTTATAACATATATTGTAATTATTTGTATACTATTCTGAAGGCATTATGCAATTCAAAACTCATTTAATTCTGTCTTATCTCAATTGAAGAAGAAAAAGAGCAAAGAATGTTTTAAAAAATAATCACTTAAGACTTTCTGGGAAGGAGCAATTAAAATGAACATATTAGTAGCAAATATTTTCTATTTTGATAAAGGTAATACAATAGCAAGTATTACTTTTATAGTAATGGTGGAGCAGCTTATAAAAGACTCTCTCTCCTGAAGACAATAATAACAAACTCTGGACAAAATGTAAAAAAAAACTAAAAACAAACAAACAAAAAACCCCCACAAAACTCCAACTATTTGAAGGCACTGAGAATGAAAGCAGGCAGAAGCTAGAGGGTAGCTGATCTTGAAAGAAGGGAACTTCAACAGTTGAGATTTATGTGTGTGTAATTTCTGGCCTGGAAGTACTTCTCAGACTATGACAGGCAGAGTGGCTATAATTCAAGAAGAAAAACACAGTCTTACTGGCTTGAAAGAGGATGGAGTTTAGTGCTGTCATAAAAGCTGAAAATACGGGGAAATAATAGAAATGAGGAAATTGCAAGAAGGACAGGAGATCCCAAAATTTGCAAATAAATGACATATAAATCCTTGGCTGACCTCTGAGCTCCATGTATCTGAAAGAGGTTTTAAAGGAGCCCAGCCAGGATGGAACTGTTAAAGATTTTTAAAAACTGAGCAGAGATTTCAGCTGCTACCAACCACAGCAAGCATAGAGTCTGGAGTTTGAATCTAGCCAAATTAACTGCCTACTTGAATAAGAATCAGCATTTTAGGAAGCAAGATAACAATTCCAAGTCTCTAGAATGTATCATTTATAATGTTCATAACAATAAAAGTTCTTGTATATACAAAGAAATAGGAAGAGGTAGTCCACAGTCAAAAGAAAAAGTAGGCAATAAAAACAGATCCTAAGATGACTCTGATATCAGAATGAGCAGATAAGGACTCTAGAGCTGCTGTTATACATTTTTTTTTTTAAGATTTGATGTGATTTATTATGCAGCAATGTATCATCAAATCATGGAGTATCAAAATATTCAGACGTTGCATGTCCACGCGTCTAAATATTTTAGGTTTTTAAATAGATGACCAAAAGAAATACCAATAATTTTGCATAATGGGTAACACTTAAGCTATGGTGATTCACAAACTCAGAAAGCTTGTAATTGAAAAAAGAAATAATATTTACTTGATTTTGTCTCTGAATTTCCTTATGACTTGTACTCACTTCTAATATAACCACTTCTAATATACTCTCTGCTAATACAATATACCTAAATTATAAATTGAATTATACTTCTCTTTCCTACAGCGAGCCTCAATTTAACAAATGTAAATAGAAACCTGAAAAATACATAGGATATTCTAGATTAAGAATTTCTGTTTATATTTTAAGCAAAATTTTCAAGGCTTTAAGTAAATATATTCATATTGATCAGTCCTCAAAATTAACAAAAACCTTTAGTAAATCTTCACATTTTGACAACGATGTTCAAAAACAATGCTTGCAAGGTAAACTAAAATCTGAAATCAATTTACTGAAATATAGAAAGCATTAAAATATTGTAGTGAAACTCAGTGCATATTAACAATTTAGGTTAATTAAAATAATAGGCTGATTTGATATTGAAATATGTTTATATATTTATCTGAAAATTGTTGTTTTCTATAAGCTGCTTGTAGAATTAATAAAAAATGTTTCCCTGTGGATTTCAGGGGATTTTTTTAATTGAAAACTTCACACCAGTTAGAATGACAATCATTAAAAAGTCAGGAAACAACAGGGGCTGGAGAGGATGTGGAGAAATAGGAACACCCTTACACCGCTGGTGGGATGGCAAACTAGTTCAACCATTGTGGAAGACAGTGTGGCGACTCCTGAAGGATCCAGAACTAGAAATACCATTTGACCCAGCCATCCCATTACTGGGTATATACCCAAAGGATTATAAATCATGCTGCTATAAAGACACATGCGCACATATGTTTACTGCAGCACTATTCACAATAGCAAAGACTTGGAACCAACCCAAATGTCCATCAATGACAGACTGGATTAAGAAAATGAGGCACATATATACCATGGAATACTATGCATCCATAAAAAAGGATGAGTTCATGTCCTTTGTAGGGACATGGATGAAGCTGGAAACCATGATTCTGAGCAAACTATCACAAGGACAAAAAAACCAAACACCACATGTTCTCACTCACAGGTGGGAATAGAACAATGAGAACACTTGGACACAGGAAGGGGAACATCACACACCAGGGCCTGTTGTGGGGTGGGGGTAGTGGGGAGGGACAGCATTAGGAGATACACCCAATGTAAATGACGAGTTAATGGGTGCAGCACACCAACATGGCACATGCACACACATGCAACAAACCTGCACGTTGTGCACATGTACCCTAGAACTTAAAGTGTAATAAAAAAAAAAGAAAAGATTAATGTAAACAACCTCCTATTTCTAAAATATTCTAAATCTCTAATTAATATTAAATATTTTGAGGAAAGAAATGTTGAAGAGATTTTATGCCAAAAATGATAAAAGTCTATGGCACACTTAGAATTTATAAAACCCAGATTATCAAAGGACATTCTGTAATAAAGCATCAAATGAAAATTATAATTTTAAATCAAAAATAAAATATAAACATATTAAATATTAAGTTGCTATTTGATTATATTAGTAAGTTATTGTTTATTTTCTTAGGTGTTATAATGGCATTTTGGTTATGCAGAATATTTCTTGTTTTGAAGAGACTCATGATGCACTATTTAGGATAAAGTATCGTAAGTATAATGTACTTGCAGACACTTAGCAAACAATACATATATGATTATAAATAATTATATGTACATACTTCAAAAGTGAGTGTATTTTCATTTTAGATAATAGTTATATTGTTATCCATTGTACTATTCTTTTAACCTCTGTATTATTAATGCTATACATAAACAATTGACAAAGGCAGCTTTTTCCCCAACTTTATTAAGGCATAATTGACAAATGAAAATTGCATATATTTAAAGTATACAAGATGATGTTTAGATATATGTGTTATACATATTTTAAGGACCTTAAAAAATAATAATACTAAATGAACACATGGAAAATCTTGGCAGAGAAATTAAATGTATATAAAAGAGGACTAAATGGAAATTCTAAAACTGAAAGTAAAATATTTCAAATAAAAAATTAATCAAATAGGTTTGACAGCAAATTTGAGTAGGCAGAAGAAAGGGTAGGGAACTTGAAGAGCAATCAATAGCTATTACCTAATCCGAATAACAAGAAAAAATATTTTACATAATGGTTCTTCAGTGACCTGTAGGACAAAGTCATGTGGTATAATCTGCATGTAATTGAAGCCCCAGAAGGAGAGGAGGGAGAGAATCATAGAGAAGAATATTTAAAGAAACAATGGCCAAAATCTTGCCCAATTTGTTAAAAAAACAGAAGCTTACAGATCCTAGAAACTTATACAATGAACCCCAAGCAGAATAAACACAAAGAAAACTCCATTCAAGCATATGATAATCAAACCCCTGGAAGTTAAAGGCAAGAAAATCTTGAAAGCAGCCAGAAAAGAAAAAAAGATCCATTATACACACAGAGGATCAATTATTTGAATAATGGTTGACTTCTCATCAGAAACAATGTAACTTTAAAGCACTGAATAAGGAAAAAACAAAAAACAAAAAACATGGCTACCCCAAATTCTATACCCAGTGAAAAATCTTTCAAAATAAAGGTGATCTAAATATTTTTTTGACTTTTTTTTTTTTTTTTAGACAGAGTCTCACTGTTGTTGCCCAGGCTGGAGTGCAATGGAGCTCTCTTTGCTCACTGTAACCTCCGCTTCCTGGGTTCAAGCAATTCTCCTGTCTCAGCCTCCTGAGTAGCTGAGATAACAGGCATGTGCCACCACGCCTGGCTAATTTTTATATTTTCAGTAGAGGCGGGGTTTTGTCATGTTGGCCAGGTTGGTCTCGAACTCTGGACCTCAAGTGATCGCCCGCCTTGGCCTCCCAAAGTGCTGGGATTATAAGTGTGAGCCACTGTGCTTGGCCAATCTAAAGACTTTTTTTTTTTTTTTTTTGGACAAAAGACAGGCAAGTGTTACCAGCAGGCATGAGCTTTCTTTTAAGAAATGTTTGAGGCTGGGTGTGGTGGCTCACGCCTGTAATCCCAGCACTTTGGGAGGCTGAGGTGGATGGATCACAAGGTGAGGAGTTCGAGACCAGCAGCCTGGCCAACATGGTGAAAACCCATCTCTACTAAAAATAAAAAAGTTAGCCAGGCCTGGTGGTGGGTACCTGTAATCCCAGCTGCTTGGGAGGCTGAGACAGGAGAACCGCTTGAGCCCGGGAGGTGGAGGTTGCAGTGAGCCGAGATCACGCCATTGCATTCCAGCCGGGGTAACAGAGCAAGACTCCATATCAAAAAAAAAAAAAAGAAAGAAATGCTTAAAAAACATTCTTCGAGCTGACAAAAAATGACTTCAGATGACAACTCAGATATATATGGCAAATATAAAAGATAATATCTTTTTCTTCTCTTAATTTCTCTCAAAGACAACTGGCTATTTAAAACAAAAATTATTATACAGTGTGCATTTTATAATATATGTAAAGTAGATGATAACGATAGCACAAAAAATTGGGAGGTCAATAGTTGCAAATTCCTTACATTTTATGTGAACTGGTGCAATATTAACTCCAAAGAAACTCTGGTAAGTTAAGGATGAATATTGTAATTCCTAGAGCAACCACTAAAAATAATATAAAGAGGTATAGTTTAAAAGCCATAAAAGATTTAAAATGGAATGTTAAAAATTATTTTAAAATATGTAACCCTGGCTGGGCACGGTGGCTCACACCTGTAATCCCAGCACTTTGGGAGGCTGAGGCAGGCAGATCACGAGGTCAGGAGATTGAGACCATCCTGGCTAACACGGTGAAACCCCGTCTTTACTAAAAATACAAAAAATTAGCCAGGCGTGGTGGTGGGTTCCTGTAGTCCCAGCTACTCGGGAGGCTGGGGCAGGAGAATGGCGTGAACCCGGGAGGCGGAGCTTGCAGTGAGCCGAGATCGCACCACTGCACTCCAGCCTGGACGACAGAGCAAGACTCCGTCTCAAAAAAAAAAAAAAAAAAAAAAATGTAACCCTAAGTCAGAAAACAAAGAATAAGGAACAAAAAATGGATGGGATAAATAGAAAACAAATAGAAAGATGGTTGTGATAGTGGCAGGAGGCAGATAAATAACTAGGCAGATAGGGGCAGGTCCCCAGTGACAACTGACCTTCAGGCTGAGACAATTTAAAGCCTAGCTACAAGTCTCAGGTAAATCCTTGGACCAGATTGTTAACCTTTCTTCCCATTTGGTGTGCTTTCCTCTGATTGACCCCACTGTTCACCTATTTTACATACACCTACCCTTTCCTAATTGGTTTTTTACATTGTCATGCCCACCTTTGAGTGGTGTTTTCCCTTTAACCTCTTTTGCATAATCACAAACCAATCAGCACACACTCCCCATTCTGAGTCCATAAAAAGCCCTAGACCCAGCAAGACTGGAAGATAAACCACCCAACTGTGGGGGTGGGGAACCACCCCCCGCATCCCCTGTCCACTGAGAGCTGTTCTGTTGCTCAATAAAATTCTTCTCTGTCCTCCTCAACCTTCAAATTGTTAGCATGATCTCATTCTTCTTGGACGCAGGACAAGAGCTCAGGAACAACCGAACACAGGCAAAAGCTGTATGTAACCTAGGCGGGCTGAGTGGGCAGGGAACCTCCAGCGTCAGGGCCCAGGACTGAGCAAGGCCCAGGGAGTATGTCGCCAGTTGTGGAGGTCCCCAGTTGGCAAAGTAGACAAGAAAAGTCCTGTGTCAGTTGTTCTAAATCAAACCATATCTAAATTTCATTAAATGGAAATGAACTAAACACTCAAAAAGCGGAGATTATCAGACTGAACTTAAAAAACAGGACACGACTAAATGCTACTCTAAGAAATGCATTTTAATTTTAAAGACACAGGTTGAAAGTAACAACAAAAAAGACTGATATACCATGCAAACAGTAAGCAAAATAGAGATGAATTATATTAATATCAAAGTAGACTTTAATACAAAAAAAACTATGAGAGAGGAAAAGAGATTTTTCTTAAACAGATGAAACTGATGAAAGAGTCTTAAACAGATGAAAGTTTCTTATAACCAGGAAAACACAACAATAATAAATGTGAATGTCTCTAATAATATTAACACAAAATATGTAAAACAAAAATTGTCAGAACTAAAGGAAAAAATAGACAAATCTTCAATTAGAGTTGATGATTTTAAAAGCCTCTTCTCAGTAATTGGTAGAACAATTAATTTTTAAAAAATCAGTATGTGCTGAAAATCATCATCCGCTACCTGGGCCTAACATTTATAGAACACCACAAACCAACAACTGTAGGATATACATTCTTTTCAAATGCACATGTAACATTCACCAACATAAATGATATCCTAGGCCATAAAATAAGTTTCAATCAATTTCAAAAGATTGAAACTGTACAGAGTATATTGTACAGGACAGATATGAATATGGAAAGAGAACTAAATGAAAAGTTTCCAAGTGTGAGTGGAAACAAAGCTGGGATTGGTTGATTCAATAACCTGGAGAAAACAGTGTAGCCAAGTGGCTTCTGATAAAAGCCAAGGCACCCTGCTGCCAAAGCTCAGGACAGGCAGGGCCTAAGGAAAAAGAGAGAACACAGAAAAAAAAAAGAAAGAGAAGAGAGGGAAAGGAAAGAGAGGGGAAGAAAGGGAGAGAAAGAAAGGAAAGAAAGGAAGGAAGGAAGGAAGGAAAGAAAGAAAGAAAAAGAAGGAAGGAAGGAAAGGAAAGAAAGAAAGAAAAGAAAAGAAGGAAGGAAGGAAGAAAAGGCATACATGGGATCATAATTTGCAGAGCTGGAAGGGGTTTTAGGATGATAAAAGGGTAGTTCTAGCAGCAGCAGCGACAAGGGGGATTGTGAACACAGACTTAAAGAATGTGGTGAATAGAAATGACTGGAGGAAACTGCAGCAGAAATACTATTTTGAACACATAGCAGCTATCTGAAGCGTGGGCATCTGCATGTCTCACAGACCCCATACAGCGCATCACATAAAGTAGAGCTATTATGATGTCCCAATCCCCCCCCAAAAAACAGTAACTTATGGTAAAATGTGACTAATGAAGGAAAGTATGTAATACAGTCTAGAAAATTTTCCATTAAAATTGTTATGAAATCCAGCACTTAAGCAAAATTTCCTAAAGTGTGTTCCTCCGAATATAGTTCTGTGAGCTATTCTGCAGAAAGGGGTTCTGAGGAAGTTTGGGAAACATTGCTAACTGCATTCCCCCTTCTTAAAGATTCATAAGGCACATCAGCATGTTAGTGACTCCAGGTGGCTTAATGGTATAAAAATCAGTCTGACTCTCTTTAACCTCATGTTTCCCAATTTTATGGGACCACAGTACTCTTTTTGCATGGAATACCTATTAACATTCCAAACAACCAGCACTCTTTGGGCTACATTTTAGGGAAAAAAAGATCCAAGGATTAACACATAGCTAACAATGATATAGCTATAATTTGTTAATAGGAGCCCATTCTGTAAAGCTATTAATAAAAGACAAATGATAACTTGATTTTACATAAAACTTTTCTTCGAAGGAGCTTGAGACACACTGGACCCAGAATTTTCTGAGGAATTCAGGTTGACAAAAATGTAATGATTCCTTGTTGCTATTTTTTCTCACTATATTTAATAATATTTATTTGTGGCATTCCAACAGATATTTTAATCTGGAAAAGTAATTACTAGAGAATAAAGTACTGTCCATTTCACTTACATGACTATTACATTTCATAAGAAAAAATGTGTATACTTGATACCACATGAGAAGAAATGAGTTTAAATGGTAGTCGTTTCAGTTAAGATCTAAGAAAGACTTTGGGAATGAGTTTATCATTTATTATAATTATTTTTGCTATTGCTTTTTATTCCTTATTACAGAGCAGTGTGCCAGTCTCTAGGCATTTTCGTTTAAATACTGGCTGGGGTCATAAGTGAAATAAAGTTTGGTCCTCATTTACCTCATCCCAGCAGTTGGGTTGACACGCAGCTGCAGAACTGCTGGGGCTCTTTTTATTTAATTTGGCATCCCTTCCTGAGCAGTATTGAGACTTTTACTTCAATGACTCCACTGGGCTTTGCCATAATTTCTATGCTGTATCAGTAAAGTCTGTGGAAGAGAAGCCTAAGCAAACCTGAAAGGAGGCTAGGAGCGCTTACAGTTCAGGTATTTTTGCCGAAGTCAATGAAGAGATTAACCTCAAATATGGTCCATTAAAAAAAAATGAACTCATTTAGTAATGATGCCAAGTTTTAAGGAATATTCATTCGATCATTTAAATATTGTATGTGTATGTATGTGTGTAAGAGTTTATCCTTTTTCACAATTTCTCTTCAAATAATTTTTCTAGATTCTGAATCAGATTGTCAAAATAAAATATATCTTCAAATTCTGAAAGAGCCATATGTAAATTATACGACTCGGAAATTGGGAGTGACAATGTCTCTAATATGCTCTGAGTATTAAAAGTAGTAACAAGTAAAAGTGATGAGGACAGGTTGCATATTTTGTTGCATACATAGAAAGCACTCAACAAATGCTCTGTTGAATGCATAAATTGAAAAAACAATACCTTCTGTGAACTTTATTTCCACAATCAGTACAGAAAACAGTTTCACCTGGTCTGCTTTTCTGTCTCACATGTCACGTGTTGGTGGTCATAAATGAGGAAGGAAGGAAACCAAAGGAAACAGACTTCGATCAGAATTATGGATGGTGAGAACTAGAAGAGATCTTAGAGATGATTTGATCCAGTATCTCAAATTGGCAAATAAACACACTAAAGCCCATGAAATATAAGTGATTTGCTGCAAGAATATCACCTAGGAATTAGTGCCAGATGTAGGATTGGAGCCTAATATAAACATGGACTTTTCTTGTAATGAGGATTGTCAATATTATATGAGGTTATGATGTTGAAGATTTCTTTCTCTCTTTCTCTTTCTTTCTTTCGACAGAGTCTCACTCTGTCACCAGGCTGGAGTGCAGTGGCGCGATCTCGGCTCACTGCAAGCTCCGCCTCCCGGGTTCATGCCATTCTCCTGCCTCAGCCTCCCTAGTAACTGGGACTACAGGCACCCGCCACCATGCCTGGTTAATTTTTTGTATTTTTAGTAGAGATGGGGTTTCACCATGTTCGCCAGCATGGTCTCGAGCTCCTGACCTTGTGATACTGCCTGCCTTGGCCTCCCAAAGTGCTGGGATTACAGGCGTGAGCCTCCACACCCGGCCCTAATTTCTTTATTTCTTCTTTTTCAAACATCTTACTTTAGTCTAACCCATCCGGAGTTTTCTTTGTATAGAGTGCAAGGATAAGATTTAATCTAATTTTTTTTCCCTAAATCATTAGCCAAGTGACTTGGCACCATTCATCTAACAAGTCCTCCCTTTCCCATTGACTTACAGTGTCACCTTTATTACATTCCAAGTTATTTCTTACACTAAGGGCAATATCTATGCTGAGTTTTTTATTCCATTGATCTATCAATTTTTCTACCCATGGAAATAATTACTGTAATTTTATTATATGTTTTAATAAGTGGTATGAAAAGTTCACCTTCATTAATCTTCTTTAGGGGGAAAAAAAGAGGCCTTTTGCCTATTCTTCAAGATGATGAATACTAGCAAGTTGAAAAAATTAATATTCCATGCAAACCAAATAAAACCCATATGAATTTTGATTGGAATTACATTGGACATAAAGATTAATGTGGGAAGAACTGGCATACTTATAAACATTTTCCTTCTCAGGAATATGATATGTCTTTCCATTTATTCAAGTGTTCTCTGATGTTGTTCATTAAAGTTTTGGAGTTTTCTTCACATAGGTCCCCCATTTTTTATGTGAAGATTATTACTAGGTACATGTGTTCCTCATTAGAGAGGGGACTGTGGAGAGGGAGAAGAGAAAGAAAGAGAAAGAGAGAAACAAAAAGGAGGGAAGGGAGAAGAAGGAAGGAAAGGAAGGCAAGAAGGACGAAGGGAGAAAGATCATACATCCAAACATGGAAAACAAATCCATTTAAAAGTTCATAATAATTATCTCTAGGTGGAGGGACTGAGGTTATATAATTTTTTATCTTTCAACCCTTGTATTTTCCAAGTTTTCTTCAATAAGAATGTGAAAAAAGTGTTACAATCAGAAAATTCGGCATGGGGGTGAACAAAGCTTCATGTTTGCTTCCTAAAGCCAGCTGCTATGTTGACTACCTGGGCCTTGGGTTCACTTCCAAAACATAAGTCCTAGGATTGTGCTACAATCACCTAAGGGAAGCTGTGTGTAGGGCTTGGGGGTGGGAAGAAGGAGATGGAGAGATGAGAGAAATACGGCTCAAAACCATGCCCATGAAACTAGACAGACCCTCCCTGCCCTGTCACTTCTCTACAGAATCCTTCCTCTTCAAACATTCAATTACATTTTATTGAATTAATCATTTATTGAGTACCTTCTATGCATAATGCATTTTGTAAGGTACCCTAGAAGATATTTAAGTGAAAAAAATATGGCTCTTGCCTTCCAGGAGATCTAACAAGAGGAAGAGATACAAAGTCCCTTTTCAATTCAAGGTATACCATGTGAATGCTTTAAAAGCATGCTATGATGGCCTAGGCAAGAGAAAATTAATTCTACCTTAAAAGAGCTGGATAGACATTAACACGGACAAAAAGAGGGCTGGCCAGGTGTGATGGTCACACTTGTAATCCCAGCACTTTGGGAGGCTGAGGCAGGCAGATCATTTGAGGTCAGGAGTTCGAGACCAGCCTGGCCAACATGGTGAAACCCTATCTCTACTTAAAAAATACAGAAATTAGCTGGGCATGGTGGTGTGCACCTGTAATCCCAGCTACCCGGGAGGCTGAGGCAGGAGAATCACTTGAACCTAGGAGGTGGAGGTTGCAGCAAGCTGAGATCACGCCAGCCTGGGCTACAGAGTGAGACTCCGTCTCAAAAAAAATAAAAATAAAAAAGAAAAAGAAAAACTTAACATAGTTCTCACTCAATTATACAGGTCTTTATCAAGGTATTATTCAAAGGTACACACAAATAAATGCAAATTTATATTGCATTCTGACAAGGTTGGACATTATGTCTGAAGTTAGAGATATGAATGTAGTTGGGGAAGTTTTCATCTAAAAAGTACTAGCTCATCTTCTTGTTCTAGTCCTTGAGTTAACACAGCCTTTTATTAAATACTCTGATCTTTTACTTCTGCCTCAGATTGGGGCAGAGAAATTTCTTCATTGAATTCCTTGGTCATTAAGAAAGCAATCTTTGACTGGGCCCAGATCTGTCCCTCAAATGCAGGTCAAAATCACCACCCTCAAAGCTACCTGGAAGGTAGTACAGAATAAGGATAAAGAATGCTAGGTTGAAAGTCCGATTGGTTGAGTTTGAATTATGATCCTTTGACTTTTAGCTTGTATGACTTTGGGTGAATTTTATTTAACTGCTTTTTTGCCTCAGTTTCCCCAAATGTAAAATGAAAGTAGGAATAGTACTTACCTCTTAGGGTTACTGTGAGGATTACATGAGATGATCCATGTAAAGTGTACTTAACACCATGCCCAACTCAGAGAAGCCCTCAGAAATGTTAGCTATTGCTTCATAGCTAAATTTTAATTTATATTCCCTTCTATTAAAGTCCAGTATCTACACTTTAAACTATGGATAAATGGAATACTAAACCCAAGATGGTAGAAAGTTGGTGATAGGTACTTTCCCTGGGATGTAAATGTTTAGATTAAATGCTAATTCCATAAATTAGATGACATAATTCCACAAGTAAAATGATTACAGTTTGAAAATCCTTATCTTAAAAAGTAAAACCTCCCGCCCAAAATTATGGTTATGTTAAACTAACCCAGTATTAGATATGGAGTAAACTTTTAAATGAGTGGAGAAGACAATGCTAGTGCTCTCTTGGGTCACTGTTTTCACTATACAACTCCTCCTGATAATCTTCTATAAGGGTCAGCCCCATCTTAAGTGAGAAATGGAAAAGGGCATTTTGGAACTCAGAAAATTGAGTTTTCTTAGGAACAATCTTAAAGTGGTTAGGTCCCCAGGCAAGCTCATATAACGTATTAGTACATCTGAGCCCAACCATTAGACATATCTGGGCCTCTCACCAGCTACACAAGGAGAAAGGAGAATTATTTTTCTCTAAAAGTAACTCCTGGTGGCTTTGGGAAGATGAGGAGATAAGGCAAGCAGCATTTCTTACCAAGAAATCGCCCAAGAATACTTCCCCTATGGGCTGGTTTCCTCTTGCCTCTTATTTTTCTCTTTCTCCTCCTGATACATTCTGTTTGTTCCAGCCAGGGTTTCTCTCATCCTCTGGATAGTATAATTACTCAGATAGGACGTATAAACTAGTGACAAGGAGATGTGCCACCCCTTACCCCAACTGGGAGTGTTAAACTAGAAAAACAGATACATGATCAGTGTGGACAGATCCATGCAGAAGCTGACTTAAAAGATTCAAAAAGGGAATGTAGTCTAATTGGTGTTATCAAAGACATAAGACATCAGCTGAAGGCGAGTGGTATTTCATAGCAGGAAAGTAGTAAAAAGGAAGGTAATGATTAAGAACACAGGCTCTAATATGAGATAGACCCTGATTCTGAGTTCTATCACTTACTAATTGAATGACTGGAGAAAGTAACTTAATTTCTCTATACTGAAGTTTCGTTACCAGTAAGATGGAGATAATATCACTCATTCCACAGGGATTAATGTGATATAACATAATGCACATAGTCAACCCCAAGCAGATAGTAGCTATTAATATTTATTATAAAAAGTTGAATTGGAGAGTCAGAATTTCTCAGTATCCATAAAGCACTCACTTTACAGGGATGTATTCATATCCTTTTGGCAAATGTAGCTTCACAGATGGGTGCATCAGACTATAAAAGTGTGATTCTGCTGCTCACCAAGAAGACTGTCCAACTAATTACCTTAGTCGGTTTCCCTGTTCACTAAGCAGCCTTCTAACTGCATTCTGTGTAGCTTTCTAATAAGGAGAAAATATGCTCATCAGATCAGGCTGATTTGAACATTCAGGTCTGTTTGACCATGATAGCTCTCCTCAGAATACATAAAGTGGCATTTCAGTTTGTACATCAGTCTCTTATGAGTTCAGCTGTACCCAAGAGATTGACTGACTCTGACAAAATCAAATCTCTAATCCTATAAAGTCAAGGGTTAGATCTTGGGCTTCACTAAGGTATTAGCAGTCTAATGGGCTCTAAGTTGCCAGCCAGCTGCCTATAAGACATCAACATTATCATACCTAAAACCATACCTCTTCCTGTTTCTGAACCAGAGGATTTAAATTGTTGACTTGCAAGACAGGAATAGCCTAAAGAATATTTTCTTCGAACTACACAGGGTTTAAAAAAATTATCTGATCACACATTTAAAAATTAGATTTCACAAAAAATATAAGCATGACTTTACAGCTTCTTTTGGAAACCCAGCCACAAAAGGCTAGAGCTAAGGTGGCTACCTCCTGGAGGGAAGGCCTGTGTCCTCAGTTCAGCACTCCAGTAATGTGGACCTAGCCTTTACACTCAGTCATTTCAGTAACTTATTATCTGCCTGACCCAATACAACTATGTTGTGACTCCTATTTTAAATAAGAACAATTTGGACATTTTCTAAGGGTTTTTACTGCTTATATAAAAGAAAAAAATGTCAGGAAGTAAAAAGCCTGTTCCATGAACACCACTTTTCCTTTTTTTTTTTTTTTTTCATTTAGCACAAAGAGTTGTTAAGTTTGGAAACACACCCATCTTTCAGAAAACATTTGGATTAAGATAGTCTCTTGGGCATTTCTGTGCATTATTAGATTGGGAAGACAAGGGAGTTGGGGAGAGGGTGAGAGTGGGAGAGGAGGCTCATACTGTGAGCTCCCAGTGCTGAGGCTGGGAAGTGGCAATAGGAGAGTTGGGTGGGGGATGGGGGTCAGAAAGTGTGAGGAATCAACCATTCCTACTCTCTATCTTTTTCTCTTGCCACCACTTCTCTTGCCCAACAAGTCCTGCTTTTATCTAATGTTGGAGAGAGGGGTGAGAAGTAGGGATCAGGGATGAGTTTACAGGCAGAATCGTAAGTAGTAGTGGGGCATACAGCATTAGGACAGAAAGTAAGAGCGACTGAGAGGAAATCCCAGCCATCCAGTTAGATTGGCCAGTTCTGAGTGGCCATTTATATGAAAGGGACAGAGAGTTGTATGTAAATGGTCAGGGGAAGGTGCTGCCTGTAGAACTCTACTTAGGCAGTTTCATGATCATCTAACAAGTTCAGGAGATAATGTTATTCAAAAAAGTACTATTGCTTTATAGCCAAAGGGAGAGGAAATAAAGTTTAATAACTAATGAGGACATCAAGGGATAGAGATCATTCTAAAGAATTCTAAAGTTGCCCTTCAGTTAAAGCAGCTGGAGAAGTGATCTAACTTCAGAAGCTGTCTGCATTAAGCCCTGCCTTCTATGATCCTGACTGAAAATCACACAGTTGGATTTCAGTGGCCCATTCAAGGCAATCCATCAACTGGCCTCCACAGCCAACCACATCTTTTGGTTTCTACAGCTTGATTAGGCAAAGCTCTAAGCCATCCTCCATTACTCTCACTATTCTCTACCTCTGCCTTTGCTTGTATTGCTTCTGGTACTTAAAATGCACAACACCTCTCCTTTAGTCTTGCCCATCAGTTCCTCTAAGGCCTATCTTAAGGCTTGCCTCCATCCATCAATTACATTGATCCTTGAGAGACTAGTGGTTCCACAAGGAACCAAATGAGCATTAATCTGGGAGTCACATAACCAGGACTGTGGCCCTGACGATGATTCTGAAGTAGCCAATTTATCTTTTCAGTATGTAGATAAAGAATTGTCTTTAGAGACTAAGTGGTATACCTATGTTAACTTGGTTTACAGCACCAGAATTGAGAGCAGGATTGAAAACCCAAGTCCTCTGATTCTCCATCTACGGCTCTTTCTACTAAAGCATGCATGGCTGTTTTCAGACCTCTTAGTTGCCAACCATAAACTGATTTATTTTTCAGGCTATTGTGAAGATTATATAATCTTTTAATATAAATAATCAATTATATAAATCTGGTATTTTCAGGTCATATTGCCCAAACTTTATGGCTTAATGAGAGGAATCTCCTCTAAGTAAGTATCTTCTGGGTTTACTTTACACATTCTGTAGTATAATTCAGAGTCAATGCTTTTAAAGAAAATGTAGGGCGAATCACTCTAGTCTATGGGTACTTACTTCTATTCTACCAAGGAGGTTTTAAAAGGCTAGGAATGTATACTTGAATTCAAGTACAGTTTAAGGTACAATGGGTTAGAATACTGGAGAACACAGCAATAGCATTTATTCATCTCAAGAACCTCTCAGTAGATAATTAACCTGGACCATGATAAAAACAATCCTATTAGTCCCATTTCTCGTGTGGCTAATGCTATCACGCTACTTGCTGAAGTATTTTTCCTTTGCTTCATTTTAAACAGAACACTTACTATATTATTGCAAGCATTACCACTTTTGTAGCTGCTCTATTTTCCTCCTTGCAACAGAAAAGCAACAGTAATTAGGCAAAAGCATAAATTTTATATTTTTACTCAAGAAGATGTAATTCTTATAAAAATCTGGGCTGGTAGTCTAGACGTATCCACTTTTCCATAGATTTTTGGCACCATCAACTAAGAGAAGTGGATATTTCACCCATAAAGAATACAGGGTTTTTAGGATATTTCTCTGTTCTGATGCATACTTTGTCCCACACTGGATTTTTGTGTGAAAGAAAAGATCTATCACAGCTCTAACTTTTGGGACATCGTGAACCCCTTTGGCAATCTGGTGAAGGCTACGGACACCTTCTCAGAATAATGTTTTATAAATGGATTAAATAAAATACATGGGAACCTATTATACTGAAATACAGTTCTACCCATAGACCCCTGTACCCTAAACCTATCATAGGTGTGACACAGTTCCCTCTGTCTATTGAAATACAGTTCTACCCATGGACCCCTGTACCCTAAACCTACCATAGATGTGACACAGGTCTCTCTGTCTACCTAAATTTGGCTTTTCAAAGTGGAATTAATTTTGAGGTTAGAAACACTATCTCTCAGTATGTAATCAAACAAATACTCAAGTTCAAGGCCCAAGTCATAAAGTGAAAAGGCACAAAGTAAAAGTATATCATAGGGGAGCAGGCCTAGTCCTGTTAGCAGGTGGCTGCTGACCTGGAATGATTTCAGAGCAGTGCAAAGGCTCTCTTCCTGGATTCCCCCAAATCCCTCTTCTCTCTGTCCACTCATGCTTGAAATCCCTTAATAGAGCCTAACTCCTTTGTTTTAATTAAGTAGCGGATTTGCTCTTGTTAAAAAATAAATACCCATGGGAGAGGTAATACTTGATGCCAAAGATTTGCAAATTTATTTTCAGCAGTAGAACAAGTTTTTCAAATGCAACCTTAACAGATGCTGATAAATAAGTAAATGGAAATTTTATAAGAATTTTGTATAATTGTGTATGTCAAAACATATATAAGTAACAATTGCATATAGTATTATGTACCTATATGTATATAATTGTTACTTAAATATAGTATGTGCTTACATTATATGTTATATAAATATTTATATTATATATTTATTATATATGTATTTATATTATGTATTTCTGGTTATAGCAATATAAACCAACACTGGAAACAATAAGGCTGTTTTGATGAAGACAAATTATGAAATCAAGAGTTATAAATAACTGCAGTCTTACATCTATCACAGAATACAATTTGTTTATATATTTTATTTTGCCTGCACAAGATGTAGAAAATCCAGATGTTAACAAATAAGTAATTTCAAATAGCTAACAATTTTGTTATGGTAGTTATAATCTCAGAATTTAGTTCAATTAAAATGATCCAGAAACTTTAAAATAGTAGATATTTTTTGTTTCAAAATAGAATCACTAACAATATCTACCAACTGCTTACATTCCTTAATAATTAAGGATTAGTTGGTAAGTAGTCAATTGGGGGATATTTGACAAATAGATTTCATAATTAATTTGAATCCTGACTCCCCTTGCTTACCACACAACCTCAGGCAAGTAGCTTAATCTTAGTCTCAGTTTCCTTATCTATAAAATGATTATAAAAATGGCACCTACTTAGAGGTGTAAGGGTTAAATAAGATAGTGTACATAAAACACTATGTCTGGCAAACTTAATAAATGCTACTACAATTGAAGAGCTAAATTACCAAAAATATTTTTCAAATGTGTCATGTAACATTTTAGGATGTTCTATCACATCCCATTTAAATTTCTTTTCAGATATCTCGCCACCCTTCTCTTTCAGTCACTGAGTTTCAAAAAAATCTAATTTTGTTTTGCATGTTGAGTCCAAATTTTGACATTATGCTTCATTGTTGACTTTTATCTGCAGTTGTAAACAGAATAACATTGCAACCTTGCACTGTCAAAGATTGTATAGCTCATTTCAAATCATGTAAGAACCAACCCAAACTTAAATCGAGCAGTGAAACAATCTGTGATGCTACACTATCATGATATGGCTATATTATTGTAATTGTATACTTGACTATTATGCTGTGCCAAAAGTATGCACCAGAGAACTTGCCTGGCTTTTAATTGATAGTAGCACACATGTGTTCTAATACTAATACCAATTAATGTTTCTTGAATGATTACGAGGAGTCAGGCACTGCTTTATGACCTTCACACATATTAGCTTATTTAATCTTTGCTTATTTATTTGTATGATTATTACAGGAGTGTATATGAGCAGATCTGAATTTCAAAATATGACTAGTACAAAGCTACACCCTATCTAATAAAAAACACCTTTAAGGGAAATTCAAATGTACACACACACACTCAGAGTAAGCCTGAAAGCACACATTAACCCACTGACAATCAAATGATCAAATGCATTAAAATTTGGCATCAATTGAAATATGTAGGTATTCTTCTTTATTATACTTAAAATGCTTAAATATTTATCATTAAAAATCAAATGCAAATTAAATGCTTAGAACCCCTCTGAAACTCACCGGAGTTCTCTAACAATTTGAAAATGAACATTAAATCCTATTACTCACTTACACTGGGATGTAAAAGGAGCCAAATCAGATTCTTTTCTAAAAGCATAAGTGTGAAGAAGGAAATGAGAGATTTTTAACACTAATTCATTTTTCAGGAAGGTAAGAACCTTATTAGGTACCCATTATGTGCCAGCAATGTTAATATATTATCTGTATTCTCCATAGCACCCTTATCTAGTAGGCATCATTATCTTGACAAAAGAGGGAACACAGGATCTGAAATGTAATTTGCTTACCTAGGGTTCAGTAACTGCAAAATAGCAGATAGGACCCAAACTCTGATCCACTCAGCTCCAAGCCCCTCCCAGCACACCAGATTGCCTCTCCATCTTGCTTTCCCCATTCATAAAACAGAAAAATGAGAATGAGTGAGACAGAGTAACCTGCTCTTGGAAACACTAGTTAGTTAGTGGCAAGGCTGCAACAAGAATCCAGTAGTACCAGCATTTCACTAGGTAAATCCTATCAGATGGCCCATGGAGAGGGTATCCTGTGCAACTAGGCCTACTAGGAGCCAGCAAAATCATTACTTCACTTCAAAACTCAACATCAGTCTATATAGCTTCAGAGCAGAGACTAGACAGAGGAGGGGACAAATCAGTCCTATCCTTAGTACCTAATATGTGTAAAACACTGCTTGGTGCAGGGGAGGATTTGAAAAACAGACAAACAGAACAGACAACAAGGTCCCTGTCCTCATATCTGTGTGGGAAAGAAAGCATAATCATGTAAAATATTAAATAGCATCCCTGGAGGAGACCTCAGCAATATTCTGGTTCCCTCCCTGGACCCCTACAATAATATGTTTTAAATGACAGTATAAAACAATGGCACAACACAATATATGAGACTCGCCAATAGTAGTAACTAATATTTTTCAGAACACTTCTTTGTACCAGGACCTTTGTTAAGTGCTTTGAATTATCTCATTAAAAACTCAATACAATCCTATGAGATAGATACTTTTATTGTGGACATTTTACATGAGGAAAGGGAGACTGTTTCTGGGAGATCCCAGTCTAGTAAGGATTCACACCAGGCAGTCCGACCCAGAATCACTATTCTAAGAGCTAAAAAGTGGTTTCAGTTCAGCATAGGGTTGGTTTGGGAATGCATACAGGATCATGGCAGAGAAGCTCAAGAAACATACCACTATAAAGAAATTAAAAGAACTCACTACAGCTAGATTTTTTTTTATGAATGTTATCTGACAAGGCTATAGCCTCTCATTGCCTCTCCCTGCTCCCAGAGCAATGGGCTTTAGTGAGACAGCCATCCACCAGCCAACATTCCATCACTTTCCTCAGCTTTCCCATTATTCCAAACCAATGCAGAATTGAAATTCTGAATAGCAACAACATACAAAGGCAATACACTACCACCTCCACCACCCACCACCACCACCTTCACTGCCATATTGGTGGAATATATTTTATAGGCTGTGAATCAGGAAGGATATGAAAAGTCATTCCTTTGTCAAAAACTCTTTCTAAGCAACCTGAAGAGAAAGCTCACTTTAAATGATAGGAGTGGGATGTTGTGCATGCCACCACAGTCCTTGGGTGATGACTGTGTGTCATAAATAGGATATGGCATTTCAGAATGTCTTTAAAGCTATTTCCTTTTGTTCAACTAATTTAATTTACCAAATGCTCCTGGGAAAAGGGAGGCGGACCAAGATGCTGACTCCACATTTCCTGAAAAATCAACATTTTCTTTTTAAACTGCTCTCAAAGAAATTGCATCTGATTGTTGTCTGCTGGCTCCCTCAAACTCTACCTCTGTCAAAATTCTGCCCCAGCAGGTGTGAGAAAGAATAGATGCAGAACTTGAGTGAATACCCACATCTGTTTTTGGAAAAAGAGAACAGAAGCAGCACAGAAGGAAGTAAAAGAGATAATTGCTGGCTTGAACTACAATACATTTTACTTGTGGGCAGAGGGCCAGCTTACAGCAGGCGGAATATGCAGGCCCATCTTATTGGAATTCAAGGGTGGGCCTCCATTCTTGTCCGGAGACAGCTGTAAACCAGCAGCCCATAGCATCACAATCAGGCACTGAGTTTTGTCAAGGAATGCTGATACGTACAGAAGCAGCTTTGTCTGCCTCAACTGCACCCCTGCCTGGTGAAATGACAGTCAATCTCTGATTCCAGATGACAAAAACTGGATAAAAACTTAAAACAAATGGCGACCTTTCAAAAGATTAATTTGTTTACCAACAAAATGTTCCCTCTTTGTCATCTGAGATGGGGGTGACCTTCACTTTCCCATATCTAGCCTGAAAGGATGCTGACTATAGTCATCTGTTAAGTTAACTCCATCTCAGCAATTATTCCCTTTTTTTATTTTTAGTGACAAGAAGGGTTTATTAATTCACTCTGCTTCTTGTTATGGTTTATAAATGCAACAAGCTCATTCTGAATTACTGCAGTGTAACATCAATTTGTTTAAATCTCATTCTGCTACCGTTGCCAAATTATGTTGTGACTGTAATTGTGGCCATATACATGGGCTTAAAACACAATCATGTTTTGAAATCGCCCTTCTTTCTCCACTCCCACTCCCCACCCCCACCCCCACCCCTACCCCTTACTTCTAGTGCTTCTTCTAATCATTTGACATTAACACAATTGCCTCACTTTCTATTACTTTATCATTTCAGAAATGAATATGCTTTCAGTGAGAGAGAGATTACTATGTACACCCCAAGTGAAACAGTAAAGAATGAAACTATGATTTGTGAAGTGTGGTTGCTACCCAACTAAGTTAGTGGAAAACACTGCATAACATATGGCTCATAAAATCTAGAAATCATAATAGTATTAAATTCAACCTCATGAATAAATAAAAGATTCTAAGTTTACATTGCATTATATATATATTTATTTGGAAAGTAGAACCAAAGAACTGGTATAATTCTACAGCAACTCACATCTTGCCAAAAAGAAAAATGTTTTTATGATTCTTTTCTAGGTCACAACAGTTATAATCAGAGTTATTTGTGCAGCGATTCAAAGCAATGTTTGGTTTGGCTATTTTGTTATGCATTCATAATCGTTCTTTTAAAATTCATGTTAACAGATACATGTTTCAAGCCTTTTAAGAAACACTTTTTATTTAAAAGAAATAAATCACAGTCAAATTTTCTGTAGATTTCTTAATGTGTTGTATTATAAAGTCTAACTGGAACTGGATGTCAGTGAGGGAACATGAACAGTACCAGGGATTTCTTCTTGTTTCCACATACCTTTGAGGACCTACTAGAAAAAATGTTAGAAGGTTGTTTGTTACTATTTGGCAGATTGAAGATATTGAAAAAATCACCAGTGAGTCTCACTTTTAATATGTTTTTGGTAAATTGATTTTACATAACAGAGTCACAGGATATAAAATTCTGAAGATAGTTTTGCAATATGAGTATGTGTGTGTGGCAGGGGGTATATGTGTTTTCAATGCACTAAAATCCTGGCATCAGCCTCTTATTATCAGGAGGAATACACCACTTCATAAGATGGAGAAGATACCAGCTTCTAGGAACAAATAATGGAAATTGGCTACATATTCACATTTGCTCTGTCAAAAATGTCTAAGGTTATTTACAGGCTTTTGACAAGCTGATCAAGTTTCATAAGAAGTAAGGAAACACATGGCCCTCGGCAGCCAAATAATAATCCCCTTTGAGTGTTTAGTTCTAAAATGATTAGCTTTGATGATGCCTTTCTAATTAACTATACATCACAATGCTAGACACATTACTCTAGTTTGGGTAAGTACTTTTGAAACGATTTTTATAAGTAGTAAATCACAACTGCATTTATCCCCAAATGCTTTATATGACTGTTTAAAACCAAATACCTGAACACACTTCTCTCACAGTACTTTTTGCACAATGCTTCTGTTTTACAAATCCAAAATGAAAATACTGTTTTTCAGTTAGTATTACCATACAACTATATCAACATAAAATGATAGGGTCAACTAACTATTTGATCAAAAGGCCAACAGTTTGAAAAAAATATACACAATGTATATCCAATTTTAAATTGCTCTGGTGTAGATTTTTATGGCATCAAGTTTGATGGAAAAAGGAGATTTAATACAGTAAATGAATATCTATTAGCTATATGTCATGAAAGGGAAGTGCTTTCCCAAATTCTCTTTGCTCAAAGTATGTAGATACAACATCCAAGGCACTCACTCTATTTGGAAATTGGAAAAATACACAATTAATGACTAAGAATCTGCCCCAAGTTTTGGATATAATTTTGAAATCTCTATTTGCTTAAGTCTGAATCTTCATTCAGATTCATAAAGCAAAGCATAATCCTTTTTAAATCTAGAGGTATGCCTTTTAAAACTCCAGTACTCATCAGAAAAAGTTCACATGAAACACAGCAGTTGCCTCGGGCTACAAAGCCTCAGTACTCCTCCAGCTAAGCCAATATTAATTCTAGATGGAAGAGGAAAACCAACAACAAAAGAGAAATCTGCTTCTGTCTGTGTTGCCAGAGAAATAATATTTGTATTTCAGGGGCTTTGGGCTCATGGGAAGCAGATAAAAACCCTTTCACATTATTCACAGTGACATTTTAAATAAAGTTTCAGCAGGAATAAAAATATCTAACTTTCTGGTTATTTCTTAGGCTATAAAAGTATTTGTAAGATAAAGTGCTCTTAAACCAAACCTGTTAGAATAACATAAAGCACATATAAAGAAACTGAAAATATATTTCAGGGTTACACGAATGAAGTAGGCAGTTGAAAATGTCTGTGTAGGAAATTTGGAAGATTAATCTAAGAGACTATTATGCTAGTTAGAAATGGCTTTGCAATTTAATCCTAACATTAATCTTGTTTTTAGTTTTGATTTCACCAAGGTATACATTTAAGAGCTTTTGAAAGAAGCCAAAGGTTAAAAATGTATTTAAAAAAATAGAGATGTTACCTCAGTAATTGTTTTCAGTGTTAGAAATGATCTCAAATTAAATAATTTCCCAGCTAAAATGAAGCACTACTCTTAATTCTCCTAAGAAAACTCCACAACATAGAAAGAGTACAATCCTTGCTTTAGGACAAGGTAGCATCTAGTCAATGGCAAAAATGGCATTGACTCTGAGATCTCTTACTGCAGATCTACATTTGACTATTTTTCCCTCTCATTATTTTGCTGACATAAAGGCTTAGTCCCTGCTTGCCTCAGATTTAGAATAATATTCTCAAATATTTGCATGCTATGACAGTATACACAATTGAAGAGGATTCTGTGCTGTTGTTTTATTTGGATTTTTCTAGTGGTAAGCCTACTATCAAAGAAATACAATATTTAAAATTTCTCTATTAATTCTTTCTGCTGGTAAATTATTTCCTCGTTAAAATTATGGTACTAGATTATTTAGGAATATCAAATAAAATAGAGAAATCTGAATGAGCTACAAATAAGTCTTCAAAAATAGGCTTACATTTTCTTAATCACTGCTAATTATAAACAGAATGAGAGCCACTTCATCTCCAAAAAATTCCAAAGACAAAAGGATCACAATCTTTACTTAACATCTACATTACATCTTACACTACTAATAAATGACTTTTATTTCTTAAAAAAATAACAGCTCATTAAAACAACTCATTACTTACACATGCTTTTCTCTGATTAACATATGGCAAACTGATTCCATAGTTCGCATTTACAGCAGCTCTGTGGTGGATGTTTTCAGGATCCTGCAAGATTTTTACATTCAACCCTATCTTTCGCTGAAACAAAGAAACAATGAAACTTTCATGCTGGATGAACAAAAATGCTTACTAACATTTTATATCCTCAAAGGAGTTTAAAGTTCTTCGGAAATAATTATTTTAATGAAATTCTCACTGGAAAAAAATATATTTGGATCTTTTATTTAGGCTGCTAATCAGTCCCTTTTATTCACAGAAAAGGAACTTTCTGTAGATTTTCCTCCGTGTATCCCATTGCTCCCACAAATACATCCTCAGACACATTTTCTCAAAAATAATGCTGGAAGCCAACCAAGGTGGGCAAAGGACTAGATAGAATACCTGGCCTTAATTTCTTTTTAGCTTTCCAGGTCAAGGATTTTGTCAATGAAATCTATACTACAAATACACAGGTAGAGGGCTCCCTTGGTCTGTTAATGTGGCCACTTTCCTCTAGGGACATTTACAGGTAAATCTCAGTTTGGGCCTGGTAAATTTACCACAACAAATTTATCTACTCCTTCATAGAGATTCTCTTATCTGTAAGAATAATTTATGCTTTCATTAGAAAAAAATAAAAGCCTCTTGTCTGAACCACTTATTCCTCATTTTAAATAATTCAAATTAGTTATTGTTGACATGCTTGATAAACCATGAGAGTGGGCCACATAGTGGTGGTGGCAAGGGGCACTAGATAGTTGTCAGGACACCTAGGTGCCAGCTCTCCTCTCGACTGCTGTGTGTGACCTTGGGTAAGTCACTTCACCTCTATGGAAGTCAGTTTCTTTATTCACAAAATGCATGTTAGACTTAATGGTCTCTTGAGGAACCATGCCCGAGCTTTGGGATTCTACGATTTGAGGCTAAAAAATAATTTGGCACGTAGGGAATATGGTATTACTAATAATTTCTAGTCTTTTGTGATTTTAAAAATTGTAATATAATGCATATACCATAAAATTCACCCCTTTAAAGTGTACAATTCAGTGGTTTTCAGTATATTCACAACCATCGCCACTATCTAATTCCAGAACATGTGCATCCCCCCAAAATGAGACCTCATACCCATTAGCAATTGCTCCCCATTCCCTCTTCCCACTAGTTCCAGGCAACCAGTAATCTACTTTCTGTCTCTCCTGATGTATCTATTCTGGACATTTCATAAAAATGGAGTCAAAATATGTAGGCTTTGCAACTTTTTAAAAAGGAGGTTAGAAGTATTGTGAGCAACTTAACTGTTTTCCTTTCAATTAAGTGTCTTAGTTTTGAGGGTGATCTGACGCAGTTGTTAAAATGTTGTAGGAATTGGACAGATTTGTTCATGATCCATCTATTTCTTTGACATAAGCATTTATAAAGGGTCTGTGCCTAAGGTCAAAGTGAAGAAGGCTACAAAAATATCTACAGAATGTATGCTAGATAAGCATAGATACGTTTAGGTAAGGTCTTTAACAGATATCCCAAATCTTCCTTTTACTTTTTAATAGCATGGTTTTTTGTTGTTGTTGTTGTTGTTTTGAGATGGAGTCTTGCTCTGTCACCCAGGCTGGAGTGCAGTGACACAATCTCGGTTCACTGAAACCTCCGCCTCCCAGGTTCAAGTGATTCTCCTGCCTCAGCCTCCTGAGTAGCTGGGATTACAGGTGCGCACTACCACACCCGGCTAATTTTTGTATTTTTAGTAGAGACAGGGTTTCACCATGTTGGTCAGGCTGGTCTCGAACTCCTGACCTCGTGATCCACCTGCCTTAGCCTCCCAAAGTGCTGGGATTACAGGCATGAGCCACTGTAGTCGACCAGTAGCATTTCTTAAACCAAATCTCCAAATAACTGCCCTCAACTGTCCACTTTATTTAATCTGGGCAAGGATACAGGATGCAAACAAGACATGTCTATTTCCTTCTCCTTGAGGTACACGTGGTCACAAAAGTAATGTCGTACCTAATTATAAATGGCTTTTCTTCTGTGGGTAACACTCACAGCACTACTCCAGGGTTTTTGCATGGAAGCAGATTGCCTCTTCTATTGAAATTAATACCTGAACATAATTTTTTCCTTCTTAAACTTTCAGAATAATTTCTATTCTACCAAGGATTGGGAAATTGCTAATACGTATTATATTGACTGGATGTGGGTTTCTGTAATTAGGGTGTTTTTAAAATGTGTGTATTCTGGATACAGAATTGATGGTAATAGCTTCATCTATCACGTCTAAGCTTTGTTAGAACATTTTAATTATGGGATTATTGGCTCATAGCAGTTTTCTTAGTTTTATCATGCTCCATCAAGTTTGTGTGGTTATAGGTCTGGTGTAGGGAGGAAATGGCCAAATACAGAATCACTGTTAAAACTGGCCTTAAAATCCTGTAGTGTTCTGCCTATTGTTAAATTCTGTAGCACTACACATAGTTATTTCTGAAAAGAAATCAGTATGTAAATAGAAATCCAGCAGAAATGATAGGTGTACTATCAATTCTTTATTGTTGGGTTCAAAAGCAATCATTTGAGGTTAAAAGATAATTTTAAAATATTAATATTCTCATATTTACTATTTTGGTCCCAATGCATGTGTATACCAAAATAGTAATATGTAGCACACATGATTTAATTGCTCTTTTCAAAAACACTTAAAAGGAATCTATGTTTAAAGAATATTAACATAATCATACAGGCATGGTGGCTCACTCCTGTAATCCCAGCACTTTGGGAGGCCGAGGTGGGTGGATCATTTGAGGTCAGGAGTTCGAGACCAGCCCGGCCAACATGGTGAAACCCCGTTTCTACTAAAAATACAAAAATTAGCCAGGTGTAGTAGCGTGCGCCTGTGGTCCCAGCTACTTGAGAGGCTGAAGCATGAGAATTGCTTGAACCCAGGAGGTGGAGGTTGCAGTGAGGTGAGATCATGCCACTGCACTCTAGCCTGGGCAACAGAATGAGACTCGGTCTCAAAAAAAAAAAAAAAAAAAAAAAATTAACATAACAAATGTTTCACTGAAATTCACTACCAAGTACATTCAAAACCTAAATTTGTCTTACGAACCATCTATAGTGATGTATGGGAAAATACTTATAAACATAGCTGTATTATGAGACTCAATAATAAGGTTTTCAAGAAAATCAATTACAGACTTCAAAAACAAAAATAAAATTAATCATTCCATTAAGCAGGAAAGTATGCTCTGGAAGATGATCATTTTTTACCAACAGTAAGGTAAATATCATAAATAATTTCAGAAATTTTTAGTAAATTGGTCAAGAAAAGATACCAATTTATGTAATCTATCTTGAGTCACTAGACAATCTAAACTTTGTATTCTTTCCTTTTGATGGTAATTACAAGCAGATATATCAAATGTGACTCTCATTTAGACTCTGGTTTGTAAGAACAAAAGTTATTATCAGAGCCAATTACTGTTTTACCTACATGGCTGCACAGAAGCAGGGAGCTCAATTTTCATCTCATCAGTGATTCTGTGGTATTTATTTTATTACTATGCCCACAAAGCTATATAAGAAGGAAATAGCTTATGCTATTAAAACTAGGGTTGGAATATAGGAGGCTAAGGTTTCTTTTAGAACAACTTCTGAATTAAAAACACTAGGCAGCGTGTAATGCCAGCTCCCCAGACATGGGTAGACCATAAAATGACACACATCTGAGCAGTAGATCCCACACAGAGTAATCAAAATTGAAATGCTTCACAAACAAAGTTGAGAGAGGCTATTTACTAAGTTACAGTATTATCGACAGTGTTTCCTGCAAGTAGTGTCTTCTAAAGTGGATATTGCTTAATATCATATTCCCACTGGTTAAAGACAGCTGCTGTTTAGTCTCAAATGCAGAGAAAAGAAAAATACAAAGAATTTAGTCACTTTTAACACTCATTCTCTCAACCACTGTCTTATGTAATATGAAGAACAATAGACGTCAAGTCCTGATTTGAGCTGTATGATCTAGATTGCTCATTTGTAAAACTGGGTAGTAACCCTTAGCTTCATAGGGTTGTTTGTGAAGTTCAAATGACTAATGTATGGTAAGTATCTTGTAAATTATAAAGTACTATTCTGGAGCCAATGTGAAAGAGGCTCCCACTGGCCCCAAAATAATGATTACCGTGGATTGAAACACTTCAAACATATAAAAATCCATGAGTTCTTAATAATACTCCCTTCCCCTCAAAAACCTAGTTGATAAAATTGATAAATTAACCTAAAAATTGATAAATAAAAGAACTAAGCAAAAAGTAAGTAATTAAAACTGGTTTTCAGAGTCACCAAAGAGTTGCTAAGGAAAACTTCCTCATAGAGGCTAAAATAATGCAAAGGAATGATAGAATTATAAAAATCACTACTTTGTAATTCCTAATGAAATAACGTATTAAAGTAAACATCAATGGTTGCTAATATCATTAAGTGAAAGGTTGTAGAGAATTTTATAAAAGACAAATTCAGCTGAAAATCCTTGGAGTCATTTATCAGTCTTAATATTATTAAAAGACAAAAAAAGAAATTGTGTCTTGATATGCTATAAAAGAAAATACACAGGCACTGGGTACAGCACCATTGTAAAATATGAAGTAGTCCTGCCAAAAAGACAGAATCTGAATACAATCAAGCTTCCAGATAAAACTAACAGTTTAGAAGAGCTACTAGGGACACAGGAACATGTAAAATGGCACCATGGGATTGCAATCAGATAAATCCAGACTGTGGGAAGAACCTATATGACAAATGACCTGGTTTCTTCAACAAATAATTGACATTAAAATTTTTTTATTTTTAATTTTTGTGGATACATAGTAGGTATATATATTTATGAGGTATATGAGCTATTTTGATACAAGCATATAATGAGTAATAATTACATCACATCAGGGGAAATGGGATATCCATCACCTCAAGCATTTATCCTTTCTTTGTATTACAAACAATCCAGTTATACACTTTTATTTTTAAATGTACAATAAATTATTGTTGAGTATAACAGAGTGACCAGCCAGTGTCACCTTGTTGTGATACACTAGATCTTATTCATTCTATTTAACTATATTTTTGTGCTCATTAACTATCCCCCCTTCTCCCCAAGCCCCACACTACCCTTCCCAGCCTCTGGTAACCATCCTTCTACTCTCTATCTCAGTGAATTCAATTGTTTTAATTTTTAGCTTCCACAAATAAGTGAGAACATGTGAATCCTGCCCTTCTATGCCTGGCTTATTTCACTTAACATAATGATCTCCAGTTCTATCCATGTTGTTGCAAATGACAGGATCTCATTGTTTTTTTTTTTTGGCTGAATATATTCCATTGTGTGTAAGTGCCACATTTTCTTTATTCATCTGTTGATGGACACTTAGGTTGCTTCTAAATCTTGGCTATTGGGAATAGTGCTACAATAAACATGGGAGTGCAGATATCTCTTTGATACACTGATTTCCTTTCTTTTGGAAATGGGATTGCTGGATCATATGGTAGCTTTATTTTTAGTTGTTGTTGTTGTTCAGACAGATTATTGCTCTATCACCCAGGCTGGAGCACAGTGGCACAATCTCTGCTCACTGCAACCTCTGCCTCTCGGGTTCATGTGATTCTTGTGCCTCAGCCTCCCAAGTAGCTGAGATTACAGGCATGCACCAACACACCCAGCTAATTTTTGTAATTTTTAGTAGAGACGGGGTTTCATCATGTTGGCCAGGCTGGTCTTGAACTCCTGGCCTCAAATGATCTGCCCACCTCGGCCTCCCAACGTGCTGGAATTACAGGAGTAAGACACCACACCTGGCCTATTTTTAGTTTTCTGAGGAACTTCCAAACCGTTCTCCATAGTGGTTGTATTAATTTACATTCCTACCAACTGTGTAGGAGGTTTCTGTTTTCTCCACATACTTGCCAGCATTTGTTATTGCCTGTCTTTAGATAAAAGTCATTTTAGTGGGCCAGATGATATCTCATTGTAGTTTTGATTTGCCTTTCTCTGATTATCAGTGATGTTAAGCCACCTGTTTGTCATTTGTATGTCTTATTTTGAGAAACGTCAATTCAGATCTTTTTTTTTTTTAGACCGAGTCTTGCTCTGTCGCCCAGGCTGAGAGTGCAAGTGATGTGATCTCAGCTCACTGCAACCTCCGCCTCCTGGGTTCAAGCAATTCTCCTGCCTCAGCCTCCCAAGTAGCTGGGATTACAGGCTACGACACCACACCTGGCTAATTTTTGTATTTTTAGTAGAGACGGGGTTTCACCATATTAGCCAGGCTGGTCTGGAACTCCTGACCTCAGAAGATCCACCCGCCTCGGCCTCCCAAAGTGCTGGGATAACAGGTGTGAGCCACTGTGCCCGGCCTCTTTTGCCCATTTTAAAATCAGATTATTAGAATTTTTTTTCCTAGAGTAGCTTGAGCTCCTAATATATTCTGGTTATTAATCCCTTGTCAGATGGGTAGTTTGCAAATATTTTCTCCCATTCTGTGCGTTGTCTCTTTGTTGACGGTTTCTTCTTGCTGTGCAGAAGCTTTTTAACTTGATGTGATCCCATTTGTCCATTTTTGCTTTGTTTGCCTGTGCTTGTAGGGTATTACTCAAGAAATCTTTAAATGACATTTTTTAAACAAGGGAAACTGTTTAGGTAAAATGAAATACAATTATAATGTGTGGACCTTGTTTGCATCCTGATTCATGCAAACAATAGTAGAATGACAATTTAAAGACAATTGGGGAAAATTGCGCATGGACTGGGAATTATACAATATTAGTGAATTGTTAAGTTTTCGGCATGATGGAGGGAAAGATGGACAAGGATGTTTGCAAGAGAAAGACTATGGTGCTGAACCACTGAATCAGTTAGAAGAGATTTGAGATTATATAACAGAAAATGCTACTGGGGTCTATTCTCACTAGTTACAGGTGATAATGGTTATTTTAAAAAAATCTTTACCAAATAATATACGATAAAGTGAAATGATATGATGTCTGGGATTTGCTTTCAAAGACTTTGCCAAAAATAGTAGAGGGAATAGATGAAATTAGAATAGAAAAATTATGTTAACTGTTAAAGCTGGGAGATGGCTATATGGATTTTTGCGTCTATTCAAAAATACATTTTCTTAATAAAATGTCAACTAAAATTAAGGTGTAATTAAAATGTAATTGTTCATTATTTTATTATTAATTCAGCTCTAACATTCTATGCTCTATTACCTCCCCTCTTATCTCCGTGTTAGGGCTAGAAGGATCAACAAAGTAGAAGCCCTCCACAATCATAGCATCACTTAACTCCATGCTGCTTCTAAACAGCCCAGCTGCTGCCTAACTGCCTCAGGTTCACAAAACCTAAAGGCTTACCTACTTCTATTCAGATGTGGCCATCCCGTTTTCTCATTCCTACAGGAGTTGAATTGGAGAATAAGAGAAGGGTTTGGGGAGAGAGCTAACATTTATTTAGGTCCCATTTTGTGCCAAGCACCAGAACAGGTGAGTGTGGTCATAGTCACCTGATTTGAGTCCTAAAAATAAGAAGAGGAAGTATATGATATTGTCACTACTTTGCCAGTGAGGATAATTGGTTAAGTGACTTCTCAAGGTCACACAATCTGGAATTGAGGAGACAGGATTTGATTTACATCTCTGAATCCAAAGCCTCATTTCATCACAACACACTGCCACATTATAAAGAAATGTTAGGTGATGGACTCTTGATTCAACTTCCTATCATCCTATCAGATTCTTTACCCTCTCCAATCCCCACAGGCACTGCTTGGTCCATGCTTCACTGATTATTACACAGACCTCCTTAATGGTCCCTCAGATGGGTCTCTTTGCCTCCAATCCATCTTCTGCATGATGGCCTGCCTCTAATCACTGAATCCAATACGTCTCTCACCTTTAAAATCCTCCACCAGTTTCCCTTAGGGGGCGTAATCTGACCCATTCCTTCCAGCTCCGCCTCCTGCCATTCCTTCCTAACAGCTCTGTGGACTTTTCATGCTGAATGACCAATGGCCACATACAACATGCTCTCTCCACCTCTGCAAGTGAGCATGCTGTTCCCTCTTCTGCGAATGTCTTCCTCTTCCCTCTTCAGTGTCTTCTGGTCACACTTTTATTCAAACTTGAACTTCAGTCAGGCCCAAATTACTCTGGGAGGTCTCCTCCAACCTCTATCTCTCCTTTAACAAAATTCATTCATTCATTCAAACATTTCTTGAGAGCCTAGTAGGTTTTAGAAACAGGACAGACGAAGTCCCTGCCCATGTGGATCTTACTTTCTTGAAGGTATGTGAGGAATCAGACAATAAGCACATAAACAGATATAAAATTAATTTCAGATTGCCCTAAATGCTCTCAATAAAATACACTAGGATAATGGGATAGAGAATAAGAGGAAACTACCTTAGATATGGTGGTCAAGAACAGCCTCTCTGAGGAGACAACAATTAGACTAAGACCAGAGTGATGAAACTGAGATAGTTATGCAAAGATCTCTAAATGACTGAGGAGTGAGAAACTGACGATTCATGAGAGGAAATAACTGTAGAAACTAAGGCCTTAATAAGAGGCTGGCCTTAATAGGAAAGGGACACTTCCATTATGATTAGAGAGAAGGCACAGAATATACATCTTGACCTAGAAAGACTGATGCATTTAGTTAGGATTCATTTGTCTATATGTGACCAAAAACTAGAAGAATATTGTTTAAATAAGAGAGAATTTAGTCCTCTCATGTACCGGAAGTCCAGAGGTAGGTTGTTCAGGGTTGATTTGGAAGTCATAAAATTCTTAGGGAGCAGACCCCTCCTAGCTCAGTACTCTTCTATCCCAATATGTGGACCTACTCTTCCTGGTCTAAGATGGCTGCTAGATAGAGTTCCAGCATCATAGACTCATCCCACATAGCAAAAGAGAGGAGGGAGAAGAAAACGATCAAAGGGCACAAGCCAGTTCTATGTTTTTAGAACATTTCCTGAAAGCTACCCATAATACTCCCCCTTACATTTCATTAGCCAGTACTTGGCCATATAGCTATAATCAACTGCAAAGGAAGCTGGAAAATATGGTCTTTACATGAGACAGCCATATTTCTAGCTAAAAAGATCAAAGGTGTTATTACAAAGAAAGAGGGAGAAGAATACTGGGGATACTAGCAGACTCTGACACAAAAAATGAGGTGGCACTCATCTGATTTCATTTATTTTTTTCAGCGAGTATGAAGAGAGATCATCAGCTGAAAGTAAGGGGAGACAAGGGTGCTGGAGGTATGAAGAAAGAGGAGAAAGTTTAAAATAGCTGTCTCAAGGGATAAGAAAGTGATTTTGCTACAGAAAAGTGATAGCACTTATCGGCTGAGTTTAGTGCCCACCTGAAATTTGGGGTCATAAAATTAAAGTCAGACCCCTAAGCACCATTGTGAGATGTACTGCAGCTATATTTAGCTACTCAGATGCAAACACAGAGCAGTTGGTTAGGTTTAACCAGACTTGTGTTTTGTCTCCCAGGCATGATGGAGGGGAAGATGGATAAGGATGTTTGCAAGAAAGAGACCATGGTGCTGAACCACTGAATCAGTTAGAAGAGATCTGACATTATATAACAGAAAACCCTACTGGGGTCTATTCTCAACATGGCAGAGGTAGTCAATTGCTAGCATTAGTTCAGCTGCTCAGAGAAGCCACTGGGGGCCCAGTTCCTTTCTCTCTTTCTGCTCTACAATCATCAGGGTGTTGCCTTTTGTCCATGCTTGTCATCCCATGGTTGCAGGATGATTGCTGCAGCTCCAGATGTCATATCTGTGTTTAAGGGAGGAAGAAAGGAGAAAGGGAAATAGGGGCAAAGGAACATGCCAGTTGTGACTATCCCCTTTATTAGAAAAGCAAAATATTCCCTGGAACTAACCCCCAGTAGACTGCTGCTTGGTACTAACTGGACAGAACTGGGACACGTGGAAATATTTTGCTTTGAGGAAGGCTCGGAAATGAGGAATCTTATTCCTTATGATATAACGCCATCCTGAGCAAAATCAGTTGTTAGTAATATAGGCAAGGAAATAGATATTGGGCAGAGAACTAACAATTTCTGCCACAACCATGGCATCTAATCTAGCTGAGAAGGAAAAGACAATAAGACAAAAGTGATAAATAGTGAAATAATGGGAGGTCAATGGGTTGAAGGTCCTCATAGTGTTGAAAAATTGTTGGAAGAACATACTATATGTGAGCTGGCAGTCTAGGATGCAGAGGTCACACTGCTGTGCTTGAAAAAGACTTTCAAGATGATGCCCTTAATGGTTACATCAAAGCCCAGGCATTAGGCATACCCTCTGGCTCTACAAGAGCATGTTTTCCAAAACTCTATTATACCATTCACTACTGTATCTATAGGGGACCTTTCAAATTGCAAGTCATATTCTCTGGTGAAAGCCTCCAATAACTTTCGATCTCCCTCGATAATATCCAAAGTCTCACAATGGTCTACAAGATCTGGCCCCTCCTACTTTTCCCACTTCACTCTTCCTTGCACCCTCCCCTTCTTTGCTATTCACACTCATAATTTAGGGTCTTTCTTCTGTCTAGGATGTATTTCCTCCAAGGAGGCACATGACTTGCTCCTTCAGAGCCATCAAATTTGTGCTCACATGTCACCTTACAAGTTAGACCATCCCAATAGTCCCTATGTTCCTTTCCCAGCTTTTCTCTCACCAACTAACATGCTATTCACTCTGGCCCTCCATATCCATGGGTTCTGCATTCATGAATTCAATCAACGGTGAATTTGAAATATTTTTTTAAAAATGTATCTGTACCAAACATATACAGACTCTTTTTCTTGTCATTATTTTCTAAACTATGCAGTATAAAAACTATTTACAGAGCATTTACATGGTATTAAGTATTACAAATAATCTAGCGATTATTTAAAGTGTACAGGAGGATGTACATAGGTTATATGCAAATATTACACTATTTTATATCAGGGTTTTGAGCATACACAGATTTTAGTATCCAAGGGAGATCATGGGACCAATCCCCCACGAATAGTGAGGGACAACTGGATGTTTACTTTTCAAATTGTTTTTTGTTTTCCTAATGACTACTCAGCCTCAATTAGAATGTAAGCTCCATGAGAGCAGAGAAATTTGGCTGATGCCTAAAATAGGGCCCAACATGTATTAGGTACATAATAGAGGTTGATTAGTACTTATCAACAAATAAGAACAATAATACTTATACAACACTCACTGTACAACCGATACTAATGTTAAACCCATTTTGCAGATGAGGAATTGAGGCATGGAGAGGTTAAGTGACTTGCCCAAGTATAGCTAGTAAGTGATAGAGCCAGGATGTTAACCCATAGTTCTAACCACTATGCTGTCATCTACTGAGAGCCTACTCCAGGCTAGGCACTGTCTAGGCCCTAGTTACAGCAATGAACTAAGCAGAGTCCCTCTGCTTTAGAAATAAAATAATCAGATGCAATGGATAACAGATCCAGGACTGGAAAGAGAGGAGTAAAAGTCATTTGGGCAATAACTGGGGCAATCTAAATATGAACTGGAAATTTATTATATTCAAGAATTATTGTTGATTTTATTAGGTGAGATAAAGATATTGTGAGTGAAAGAGAAACAGTTCATTTTTGAAGATTCATGTTAAAAGCATTAAGGGGTGAAATGTCATTAGGTTTTTATTTTATTTTAAAACACTTCAATAAAAATAGATGAAGCAAAAATGGTAAAGGTTAACAATTGTTCAATCTAAGTGATGGAGAAGTGGTTATTTATGTTATTTTTTCATACTGTTTTAGTCTTTTTGGGCTGCTATAATGAAGCCTGGGAGCTGGCTTACCCCTGTAATCCCAGCATTTTGGGAGGCCAAGGCAGGAGGATCACTTGAGCTCAGAAGTTGGAGACCAGCCTGGGCAACAAAACCTTGCTACTACTAAAAATTTAAAAATTAGCCAGGTATGGTGGCATGCAGCTCTAGTCCCAGTCTCAGCTACTCGGGAGGCTGAGGCAGGAAGACTGCTTGAACCCAGGAGATTGCGGCTGCATGATGAGCCATGATTGTATACTGCATTCTAGCCAGGGCAACAGAGCAATACCCTGTCTCAAAAAAAGAGTCTGGATGGCTTATAAACAACAACAACATTTATTTCTTACAGTTCTGGAGCCTGGGAAGTTCAAGATCAAGACACTGGTAGATTCAGTGTTTGGTGAGGGCCTGCTTCCCAGTTCATAGATGGCCATCTTTTCACTGTGTCTGCACATGGAAGAGGGGCCAAGGAAGCTCCCTAGGGCCTCTTTTATAAGAGCACTAATCCCCCTCATGAGGGCTTCACTCTCATGAGCTAAGCACTTCCCAAAGTCCATACCTCAAAATGTCATCACACTGTGCATTAGGATTTATTTAATAACATGAATTTTGGGGACATACACACACATTCAGTCTATAGAAAGTATATTTGAATATTTTCATACAAAAAGGGTTTTTAGAAACTATGGAAAAGGAAACAAATATTTTCAAAAAGTCGCTGCTCTCATGGAGCTTACATTCTAATGAGAGGGCAGAACTCACAGTGGATCCTTGTAGGCATTCTCTTCTTTCCAATCTATTCTATAAAATCCAACTTGCCATCTCATCAGTAAAATTTTTACCCTGATAGAGGTATAACTTACACTGAAAATTTCTGAAGGAACCTTTGCCTGCTCTGACATTTTCCATTTTTGATCTTTTACCATATTATGCCACATAATGTCAAAAATCCTCAAAACTTTCGTTTGGGTGAAATTTTGAAAATCACCTTTCTTAATTAGATCAAAATTCACAAAATTAAAGATTCTTTCCAGGTTAGATACAAATGTACATTGCTGTATCATACTAGAGCACAGTATTTTTTTATGTTTGATTGTTAAGGCATCAATTTTAAGGAACTTGGGGTGAGCTGGTGTTTATCCTGGCTAGAATTAGATGACTGTTGAAGTCCCTTCAAAATGTGAGATTCCAGGAAATTCTAGAATTAGGTTAATAATCATAATAATACCCATAATTGAGCACTTTACCATGTGCCAGGTATTGTGCTATTTGGGAAGCTATGCATTTATTCCAGTTTTTGGAACTCGTCTTTTAGACTGTCTACATCACATTCTTTAGAATGGCTTCACCTTTTTGCTTTTGCCAAAAATTATTCTGAGTTACATCTGGCAAACAAGGTAGGTATCCAAGCTGAACAATAGGTATTGTCTAGAATGAGACAGTTACAACACAGTGATAGTATGTCCCTTCCCTAGTGGTTGGACTTGCATGAATAATGATTGTGTTTCTGTCTTCTGCAGTGTTTTCCAGAGTGGATTCTATCAACACTGCGAGAGATATAGCTCTTCTTGTGCAGAATATCCTATGGACTATAGAAAGTTTAGTGTTCCTGGCCCACTAAAGGCCAGCAGTGCTTCAAAAACATTGTAACAACCCCAGAAGTCTCTCTGCATTCCCCAAGGCTCCCAAGGAAGGCCACTATATTAAATTCCACGTGGAAAGGGATCATGCTGTATTATATATCTCTGCATTCCAGAGCTGGGCACAGTGAATGGCACAAATGTGATACTCAAAGTTTGTTGAGTAATCTGAACTGTCTCACAAACTGCCTTCACAATTTAATTGCCTTCAAAATTACAAAATAAAATCTCCAAGAATTCTTTCAACACTGAAATTATTAGGTTAAGCATAAAGCCTTGTATGATATGTGCTGTATTTCTTCTATTCAAAAAAAATGTTTTCAAGTTTTAACATTTCTGAAATCAGCCTTTCTTACATGTGATGTCAAAAGAATCTTGCCAGTCACTACCCACAGGAGTAAGCTGTGATGCAATTGTGCAACTCAGACTAGCCATGAATAAGAACATGTTCATAACATCATCACCACAATTGAATTTTGTGTCCTAGAAGTACCAGAGGTGCTTAAAATTTAAGCAGAGATTTTTGCTTAAAACACCTTTTAAAAGATTACATTTTGATGCAGCATTAAAATAAAAAAGTTATTACAGATGCAGAAATTATGATATAAACCAGCATAGTAAATCTCATGGAATAGACTCTAGGATTTTCAAAGCTATGGAGAGCTGGTATCACCAGTTTATATAATCATTCAGGTACTGAAAAGCTCTGACAGAAGCCTTCCACTGATTTTCAGGAGAAGGTGTTTAACTTTCAGGGCTGGGAATTAAGTTAAGAAAAATATGAAATTATGACTTGGACCAAATAAGACAACGAAAAGAAACCCTATTATTTTTCATTATGCCCCAGAATTATATTACCAGTCGAATGAAGACAAAAGATTCAACTTCACAAGTCAGAGTTGTTAAAAAACAGTCTGTCATCATGATGCTGCATGTGATGTCAAATGGCCAAAAGTGATTTGGAAGAATCTAGACTGTGAATAAAAAGGCTTAGACTCAAACTTTGTTATATGAAAGTTTGTGTAATATATATTGTTTGGTTTTAAAAATTATGTTTTTAAACCTGAAAATCTCTTACTGATTTGTGATACAGAAATTTCAACTACATTACTCATCATTTTCACTTGATGTTCTCTTTGAGAGATCCCATCTTCTCTGACTTGTACCACCCCAAATGTTGATAAGAGCAAATCTATAGCTTATTCTCAGATATTTCTTCTGAACTCCATACTACGTGTAGGTACATTCAGCTGCCTGTTAGGCATTTCCTCTTGGAAGGGTTCACAAGCATCTCAGATTCAACACTGTATGAAACTGAATTAATCTTATTTGCCTACTCCAATCATCACCTCAACATATCTGCTCCTTCTCCTATGTCTACCATCTCAATGAATGGTGTAACTAGCACCCAGTCTCCAAGCTGGATACTTGTGGGTTATCACTCACTCTCTCATTCTCTTTTTAATCCCCCATCATCAAGTCGTGTTAGTTCTACCACTAATCACGGTCTTTTTTTCTTTAGGCCCATGATCACTGCAATAATTCAGACCTTCATCATCTCTTACCTGGATTACCACAAATTGGTTGATGAAGTTCCCAGAGTCTACCTCCTACTCCAATCTCTTTTTCCATACTGCTGACAAAACAGTCTTTTCAAATCACTATTATGATCATGTCATTCTCTAATTCACTATTTAAAAATTATAAATAGTTCTCTTTGTCACTAATGTAAATTCAAACTCTTTCACATTATAGAATCTTAGCAAGCTGCATCATTATCTAGGCCTCCCTTATCTCTTCTTCAACCTCATCTCTTGATTGTCCTCAAACAATACTGTCTACATTTTAACCACGAGGAACTCATTGGGTTCCCCCCAGATAAGCCATGCTCTTGTTTATGGCCATGTATTTGCATATTTCCTCCACTGTGAGCACCTCTCCTCTCTCATCTTAGCTGGCTGAGACTCAGCCCAGGCATCATTGCCTTTGTAAAGCCTCTCGCATCCCTGACCAAGTTTGCATAAGCCCACCCTTTCTCTTTGATTCTGTAGCCCACAGTGCTTCTTTCTGTCTCAGATGATGTTTATTTGTCTATCTCCCTCAACATATTCTCAAAGACAAGTCCTCCAGTGCTTAGAAGAGTACCTAACGTAGTTATCAATAATAACTTTGAATGTAAATAGACTAAACTCTCCAATCAAAAGACACAGAGTGGCTGGATGGATACAAAAACAAGACCCAGTGATATACTGCCTACAAGAAATGCATTTTACCTATAAAGACACATAGACTAAAAATAAAAGAATGGAAAAAGATATTCCATGTAAATGGAAACCAAAAAAGAGCAGGAGTAGCTATACCAGACAAAATAGATTTCAAGACAAAAACTATAAGAAGAGACAAATGTCACTATATAATGATAAATGGGTTAATTCAGCAAAAAGATGTAACAATTGCAAATAAATATATATATGCACCCAATACTGGATCATCAAAATATATAAAGCAAATATTATTAGAGCTAAAGAGAAAGATAGACCCAAATACAGTAAGAGCTGGAGACTTCAACACCCCACTTTCAGCATTAAACAGATCAGATCTTCCAGACAGAAAAATCAGCAAAGGAACATCAGACTTGATCTGCACCACAGATCAAATGGACTTAACAGATATTTACAGAACATTTCATCCCATGGCTGCAGAAGGCTCTATGTGCAGATCAGCACATGGATCATTCTCAAGGACAGACCAAATGTTAGGTCACAAAAGAGGTCTTAAAACATTCAAAATAAATTGAAATAACATCAAGCTTTTTCTCTGACCACAATGGAATAAAACTAGAGATCGATAACAAAAATAATTTTGGAAACTACATAAATACATGGAAAGTAAACAATATGCTCCTGAATGACCAGTGGGTCAATGAAGAAATTAAGAAAACTGAAAAATTTCTTGAAACAAAAGATAATAGAAACACAACAACATACCAAAACCTGTGGGATATAGTGAAGGCAATGCTAAGAGGGAAGTTTATAGCTAGCTATAAGCAACTACATCCAAAAAAACGAAAGCTTCAAATAAATAACCTAACAATACATCTTAAAGAACTAGAAAATCAAGAGAAAACCAAACCCAAAATTAGCAGAAGAAAAGAAATAATAAAGATCAGAGCAGAAATAAAAAATAAAGTACAAAATATCAATGAAACAAAAATTGTTTTGAAAAGATAAACAAATTGATAAACCTTTAACCAGACTAAGAAAAAAAGAAGACCCAAATAAATAAAATCAGAGATGACAAAGGAGATAATACAATCAATACTGCAGAAATTCAAAAGATCATTAGTGGCTACTATGAGGAATTATACGCTAATAAATTGGAAAATCTAGAAGAAATGTATAAATTTCTAGACATATACACCCTACTATGTCTAAACCATGAAGAAATCCAAAATCTGAACAAACCAATAACAAGTAGCGAGACTGAAGCCATAATAAAACATCTTCCAGCAAAGAAAAGCCAGTACCCGATGACCTCACTGTTGAATTCTACCAAATATTTAAAAAAGAACTAATACCAATCCTACTCAAACTATTCCAATAAACAGAAGAAGAGGAAATACTTCCAAATTCATTCTACAAGGCCAGTATTACCCTGATAGCAAAGCCAGACCAAACACATTAAAAAGAGAAAAAACTATGGGCCAATATCCCTGATGAATATTGATGCAAAAATCTCAAAAAAATTAGCAAACTGAATTCAACAACACATTAAGAAGATAATTCATCATGACCAGTGGGATTTATCCCAGAAATGGAAGGAGGGTTCAACATATGCAAATCAATCAATGTGATACATCGTATCAACAGAATAGAGGACAAAACCATATGATCATTTCAATTGGTGCTGAAAAAGTATTTGATAAAATTCAACAACACTTCACAAGAAAAACCTTCAGGAAAGTGGGTATAGAAGGAACATATTTCAACATAATAAAAGCCATATATAGGCCGGGCATGGTGGCTCACACCTGTAATCCCAGCACTTTGGGAGGCCAAGGTGGGTGGATCATCTGAGGTCAGGAGTTTGAGACCAGCCTGACCAACATGGTGAAACCCCATCTCTACTAAAAATACAAAAAAAAATTAGCCGAGTGTGGTGGCCTGCGCCTGTAATCCCAGATACTTGGGAGGCTGAGGCAGGTTCCCGTTTGAACCTGGGAAGCAGAGGTGACAGTGAGCCAGAACTGCACCACGGCACTCCAGCCTGGGCGACAGAACGAGACTCCATCTCAATAAATAAATAAATCAATAAATAAAAGCCATATGACAGACCCACAGCTAGTATCATACTGAATGGGGAAAAACTGAAAGCCTTTCTCCTAAGTTTGGGAACATGACAAGGATGCCCACTTTCACCACTGTTATTCAACACAGAATGGGAAGTCCTGGCTAGAGCAATCAGAAAAGAGAAAGAAATAAAGGGCATCCAAATTGGAAAGGAAGAAGTCAAATTATCCTTGTTTGCAGATGATATGATCTTATATTTGGAAAAACCTAAAGACTCCACCAAAAAACTATTAGAACTAATAAACATGTTCAGTAAAGTTGCAGCATTCAAAATAAGCATACAAACATCAGTAGCATTTCTATAAGCCAACAGCAAACAATGTGAAAAAGAAATCAAGACAGTAATCCCATTTACAATAGCTACAAGTAAAATTAAATATCCAGGAATTAATAAAAGATGTAAAAAATCTCTACAATGAATACTACAAAACATTAATGGAAGAAATTGAAAAGGATATCAAAAAAGGGAAAGATATTCCATGTTCATGGATTGGAAGAATCAATATTGTCAAAATATCCATAGTACCCAAAGCAATCTACAGATTCAATGCAATCCCTATCAAAGTACCAATGACATTCTTCATAAAATTAGAAAAAACAATCTTAAAATTTATATAGAGCCACGAAAGAGCCAGAATAGCCAAAGCTATCCTGAGCAAAGAGGATAAAACTGGAAGAATCACATTACCTGATTTCAAATTATACTACAAAGCTATAGTAACCAAAACAGCATGGTACTGGTAGACCAACACAACAGAATAGAGAACCCAGAAATAAGACTGCACACCTACAACTCTCTGATCTTTGACAAACCTGACAAAAAAAGGCAATAGGGAAAGGATTCCCTATTCAATAAATGATGCTGGGATAACTGGTTAGCCATACGCAGAAGATTGAAACTGGACCCCTTCCTTATACCACACACAAACATTAACTGAAGATGGATTAAAGACTTAAATGTAAAACCCCAAACTATAAAAACCCTACAAGAATACCTAGGCAATACCACTCAGGACATAGGCATGGGCACAGATTTCATGACAAAGATGCCAAAAGCAACTGTAACAAAATTTTTGTCAACAAAAATTGACAAATGGGGTCTAATTAAACTAAAGAGCTCCAGAACAGCAAAAGAAACTATCAACAAAATAAAGAGACAACCTACAGAATGGGAGAAAATTTTTGCAAACTATGTAACCGACAAAGGATGCATCTGTATGGAACTTAAACAAATTTCTGAGAAAAAGAAAACATTAAAAAGTGGGCAAAGGACATGAATGGATACTTTTCAAAAGATGACATACATGCGGCCAATGATCATGTGAAAAAAAGGTCAACATCACTGATTATTAGAGAAATGCAAATCAAAACCACAACGAGATACCATCTCACACCAGTCAGAATGGTGATTATTTAAAAGTGAAGAAATAACAGATGCTGGCGAGGTTGCAGAGAAATAGGAACGCTTTTACACTGTTGGTGGGAATGTAAAATAGTTCAACCATTGTGGAAGACAGTGTGGCAATTCCTCAAAGATCTAGAACCAGAAATAGCATTTGACCCAGCAATCCCACTACTGGGTATATGCCCAAAGGAATATAAATCATTCTATTACAAAGATACATGCACACATATGTTCACTGTAGCACTATTCACAGTAGCAAAGACATGGAATCAACCCAAATATCCATCAATAATAGACTGGATAAAGAAAATGTGGTAGATATACACCATGGAATACTATGCAGCCATAAAAGGAATGAGATCATGTATTTTGCAGGGACATGAATGGAGCTGGAGGCCATTATCCTTAGCAAGCTAATGCAGGAACAGAAAATACCACATGTTCTCATTTATAAATGGGAGCTAAGTGATAAGAACACATGGACACATAGAGAGGAACAACACACACTGGGTCCTATTGGAGGGAGGAGGGTGGAAGAAGGGAGAGGATCAGGAAAAATAACTAATGGGTACTAGGCTTAATACCTGGGTGATGAAATAATCTGCACAACAAATCCCCATGACACAAGTTTACCTATGTAACAAATCTGCACATGTACCCCTGAACTTAGAAGTTAAAAACAAACAAGCAAACAAAAAACCCAGATGAATGGATAAAGAAAAAGTGGTACATATACACAGTGAAGTACTATTCAGCCACAAAAAAGAATGAGATCTTGTCATTTACTACAACAGGGATGGAACTGGACTTCATTATGTTAAGTGAAATAAGCCAGGCAAACAAGGACAGGATTCATGTGTTTTTATTTATTTGTGGGAGCTAAAAATTAAAATAGTTGAACTCATGAAGATGGAAAGTAGAAGGATAGTTACTAGAGTCTGGGAAGGGTAGTGTGGGTTAGTGGGGAAGTGGGGATGGTTAATGGGCACAAAAAATAGAAAGAATGAATAAGAACTAGTATTTGATAGTAAAACAGAGCAACTATAGTCAGTAATAATTTACTGTACATTAAAAATAACTAAAGAGTATAATTGGATTGTTTGTAACACAAAGGATAAATGCAAGCTTGAGGTGATGGCTACCCCATTTACCCTGATGTGATTATCATGCATTGCATGCCTATACCAGAATAGCTCATGTACCCCGTACATATGTACACCCACTATGTACTCACAAAAATAAAAAATAAAATAAATGAAATAAATAAAAATTTGAAAATGTTTGGTAAATGAATAAACTGATGCTGTACAATCCTCTACATCTCAAACTGGGGCACTACTGGGAGTACGTGGTAGTATGATTGGAACATAATAAACAAGAGATATATTATTTGGGGCATGAGTTTTATCTAAATATTTGAAGTAAAATCCATTACTTTTATATCGAAACAAAAATGGATATATAATGAAATGGAGTGAAAAATTGCTATAATTTATATGCCAAAGCATGAGCTATCAAAGATATTTCCCACTTACTTTGGACTCTTTAGACTCAACCCCAGAACGTACATGGTCCCACTTTCCCTCTTTTGTTGTCACGGATAGTCAATAGAAAAAAAAACTCAGAAATATCACACCATGTTACATTTTTATCCCATTTGATAAACATAAAATAGCATATATTCTATGTGAATAATTGAACATAACTTCATATATAGCATTTGTGAACAAAAATGGTCTTTATTTGCATGACTCAAAATGTTATCTGTTTCAGTAAAAGCAAAAAAATTCATAACCAACACAAACCCTACATATCTGCATATGTACTTGTACTGTATATACATTATTACAAAGGGGAATGAGTGGACAAATACAACCCGCTGTTAACACTGGTTGTCTCATGGGATTGGGTAGTTTGGTAGAGAGTGGGGGTTAAACAACTGGCTTTGCCTTTACATCTTCATATTATGTTTGTCACAACAACAAGCATGTATTACTGATAAATTTGGAGGAAAAAATTAAAAATTAGTGTTTTAATAAGCAAAAATGGAGTCCATATTGATTTCGCCAGTTATCAGCAAATTCTGAAAATTAGACTTTATATTCCAATACTACTTACTGATATTTCATCACTGATTCTATTTTTTTCAAGAGAAAACCTCAGAAAGTGAAAGGTTAGTGTAACCTTTCTTTTTTAAATTGTAAATGTTTCTGAATATGCTTTTTCAAATTAAAAGAGGCTTAATAAACAATTCTAAATTACGATTCTTAATTACAATTGAGCAACTCTTAACTGTTTGTCATTTAAGCTTTTTGATGTGAATTTCAAAAACAGCTATCCACTTTTGGGGAGAGAGAGCTTAAAGAAGTGACTGGGGTTTACCTGGTTTAAAAGGTTGGAAGTGGGCAATTAAAGGTAGTAATATCCCAGTTGGATTTCATAACTACTTAATAATATAAGCTTTTATGTTGGTGTAGTAGGCATGTGTAACAGCTGGTAAGACAGCATTGTTTGTCTTTGACTTTACAGTGCAAAATTAGGGCTATCTTTTGTGTCAGAGGATATGCATTTTTAAGCAGATGTCACAGATATTAGATATACAACAACAATAGTAATCCAGGCTCTGGAGGCAAAGTCAGGGTAGGAAATAGTCCATGCCACTTTGTAAGTGAAGCTCACCCATCCTCATAGCATTTAAAAGAACACAGTGCATCTTCATGAACATTAGCCAGGATTCAGAGCTCTTTGGGGCAAATAAATTTCTGGCCATAGTTTTTTTTTTTTTTTTCCCCAGAACAATAATAGCAATTATACATTCTAAAATAGCCTAATTTCATATATTTTATTTCATTGTTCTTATAAATCAGATACCTCCATCTAATCTCTGGTCTGGGGGACCAACTATGGACCTCCTGAGATTCTTGGCAAACAGGTAAAAAAATGACTGAAGAAGTGATTTAACAGTAAGGAAGATGAGAAGTTTAAGCTCCCTTTATCACAGCATTGTTTTATTTTTATCAGAGCTTTTATCATTATCTGGTATTATCTTATTGATGGTCTGTCTTTCCCCACTAGAATACAAGCTCTCTGATGTCAGGAATCTGATCTGTCTTATTCAGCCCAGCGTGCCTCTAATAATCCTGGGCACACAGTAAGCACTCCTCAGAGAGTGGCTGACAGACCCAATGTAACAAGTGCAAGGACAGAGATAGGAGAGGGCTGCTTTGGGAGTTCACAGGAGCCTGAACTGATATTTTACATGGAGATGAGCACACTCTTAGAGATCACTGTGGTGGTTTCGTTTATCCATTCGACAAACATTTACGCAGAATCCTCTGTGAAGGAAATAAAAATATTTTACCCCAAAATATGTATCTTTGACATATTTTGAAATAGTTGCCACAGGGCCAGCAAACAGAAGCGGTCTTGCAAAGCTGTCTTTTGTGGGGAAATTTTGCTTCTGTAGAGAATCTCCACCAGTGCTGCCAAGGCCTCCCCTTTCCAGTCATTTCCTGGATCTGGGAGAGATTGAGTCTGATACCTTTAAACGACTGAAAAGAAACATTTGCCATCTATTCTCTCTGAAGGAGGCTGCATCTACACACAAGGCCATCTTTGCTAGCCAAGCTTCTTCCTTTCTCCCTCTTATAACCTGTTTTGCCACTGAACCTGATTTATAAACATAACCTGGTTTTGGCCATGCCCTGACCCCCATTATTTCTGTAACCTCAAGATGATATATAAGCTTCTGTAACTTATTGGGATGTTGGGTCTTCATACTGAAGGCTCCTGTGTATACATGTTAAATAAACTTGTACGCCTTTTCTCCTATTAATCAATCTGCCTCATGTTAGTGATTTTGAGCAAACTTTTAGGAGGTCAAGAGCCTGTGGCCCACACCCAAGGCATAATATAGTAATGAACAAACTAATACAGTTACTGCCCTCATTAAGCTTATAATCTAGTGGGAAGACAGACATTTAAAAAGTCATACAACTGTCCACGCGCGGTGGCTCATGCCTGTAATCCCAGCACTTTGGGAGGCCAAGGCGGGTGGATCAAGAGGTCGGGAGTTCAAGACCAGCCCGGCCAAGATGGTGAAACCCCATCTCTACTAAAAATATAAAAATTAGCCGGCGTGGTGGTGGGTGCCTATAATCCCAATTACTTGGGAGGCTGAGGCAAAGAATTGCTTGAACCTGAGGGGCAGAGGTTGCAGTGAGTCGAGATTGTGCCACTGCACTCCAGCCTGGGCGACAAGAGTGAAACTCCATCTTAATAATAATAATAATAATAATAACACCTCCTGCTAGGATTGTTCTGAAGTTCAAACAAGTTAGTATTTTCAAAGTACTGCTAACAGTTCCTGCTACCCAAAAGAGGTGAGCTAGTATTACTTTTAAGTCAGGGCATGCTATGGACTGAATGTTTGTGCCCCACCTCCCCCCGCCCACCAAAACCCATATGTTGAAATCCTAACCCAATGTAATGGTATTAGCAGGTGAGGTTTTTGGGAGATAATTAGCTCATGAGGGCAGAACCCTAATGAATGAGATCAATGTCCTTATAAAAAGACACACAAGAGCTTGCTGGTTTTCTCTCTCTCTCTCTCTGCCATGTGAAGAAACAAATGAAGAAAGCTGTCTGCAAACTAGGAAGAAAGACCTCACCAGACACCGGATCTGCCGGCACCTTGACCTTTGAATTCCAGCCTCTAGAGCTGTAAGAAATAGAATTCTGTTGTTTAAGCCACTCAGTTTATGGTATTCTGTTACAGCAGCCTGAACTAAGACAGGGACAAAACAGATACAAAATTGAGAGAACACTCAATGGAGGCAAAGTCAGAAACTTATTGAGCTCTATTCTTTGCCACCTGGCTCTGTTAAAAAATGTGAAGGTATTATGTCTTGATTTATTTTCTTCTGAAGAAAGCTCTTTTGTTGTAGAAATTGACTATGCCATGAACATATCTGAAACAACTATAAAATGAAATTCTAGAAACAGACCTATACATTCATTATGTTTTCTAACTTAGAACACAAAGCAAATTTCTTACTTTACTCTTTTAAAAAGTTTTTAACAGCTTCATTGAGATGTAATTAATATACCATAAAATTCACATTTTTTTTTTTTTTTAGATGGAGTCTCGCTCTGTCGCCCTGGCTGGAGTGCAGTGGCGCGATCTCGGCTCACTGAAAGCTCCGCCTCCCGGGTTCACGCCATTCTGCTGCCTCAGCCTCCCGAGTACCACCACCAGTACCAGGCGAGTACCAGGCGCCCACCACCACGCCCGGCTAATTTTTTGTATTTTTAGTAGAGACAGGGTTTTACCATGTTAGCCAGGATGGTCTTGATCTCCTGACCTTGTGATCCACCCGCCTCGGCCTCCCAAAGTGCTGGAATTACAGGCGTGAGCCACTGCACCCAGCCAAAAATCACATTTTTAAAGTATATAATTCAATGGTGTTTACTATATTCACAGAGTAGTGCAATCATCACCACTATATAATTCTAGAACATGTTCATTGTCCCCCAAAGAAAATTCATACCCATTAAAAGTCACTCCTAGTCTCTGCTCCTCCCAGCCCCTGGCAATCACTAAACTACTTTCTGTCTCTATGAATTTCTCTATACCTACCTTTGCTCTTGGAAAGACAGGCAGAGATGAACTGTGCTGTCTTTGGGGTTGCCAAAATGTACCCTCAGATTCCTGAGGGAAAATAAATGATTTCTGATCAATTACAGTTGGAAGTAACCTAAGTAAGAAGAAATGGAATTTAAAATCAAATTTGCTATTTTAAAAGCTTCTCAAATTGTAATTTTAAAACAATGCTTCCTAATTAAGCTTATATTTTATAGGAAATATTCTATTGGTAATTACAATAAATTAAACCAATCTTTATTATTTTTGCCACTGTAAAGCTGCAGTTGTTTTATTAAGCATAAGAATTTCCAAGTCTGATAAAGACCATTATAGCATGAATAAAAAGCTCTATTTCTGGCTGAGTTTATATGATTAACAACTGACAGAATTATTGCACTATAAAACATTCCTGGTAAAAGAAAATACATAATGTTGTATTTTGTTTAATGAAATCAAATTACAGTATAACCAACGTTAAATATATACAAAATGATGGTCCCTAAGTGGCTAATACTTATATTCTTGAAATCTCTGCTATTTTATATAGTTGTAAAGATTTAAATATCAAAGGTGGTTAAACATTTTCCTTATTAAGCAGTGGATAGTTCTATGGGAGAGCAATGTAAAAAAAATAAAATTGTAAGAATGAGTACTTGTGTGCCATGTTATGTCTTAAAATTTTTAATTTGAAAGCGAGTTCAAGATCTTTAAGATTATCAATATAATTAGGACTAACAAAACTCACCCACCAATAACTCAATACAACTCAATAACTTGATTCTATTGTGATACCCACTTTTGCAAAATTATCATTAAAAAGCAACTTACGGAGTTCTAGTTTCACTCCAACATGTAATGAGCTTGGAAGTTGTCATTCCTATTCTCACAACAAGAAAAAAGCTAAATGAAAACAACTCTTCTTATATCTATCAGAGAATTGAGATCACAGGGTAAACTGCTGTCCTGAAAACTGGAGAGAGGAGTATTATAAAGCATCACAGCTTGCAGGGAGCAGAAGCCTGAGAGCAGAAGTCAGCTGTTGGAACCTACACTGACAAGAACGCTTCAGCTCTAATTGACAAATTTCTCGAGGCTCAGTGTGGACTAGCTTGAGAGTTAAAAATTCTTGGGGGCGGGGAGGAGAATCTTAGAGGGTCCCACACTTTTGTGAGTTTTGCCTCCAAGAGCCCCAACATGTTCTCTCTGTGAAGATCAGAGAATCCGCTTCTGCTTCCAGCAGGGGGAGAAGGAAATAGCTATTTTGGAATATTCCCAGAGAGTTCTGTTCTTCGTTCTGTTCTTCGTTCCGTTCTCTGTAATGAAGGTAAGCTCTCAAGAAAATGTCTAACCAAAGCCTTATCTGAGCTGGAGAAGGGCAATTAGACAACTTCAGCCCACTCTAACCTTCCTATCTCACTTAAGGGGAGGAAATGCTGAGAAAAACTTGTCAAGGTAATAGCCCAGGGCAAAGACCCACCAAAAGACTGACACCTAATTATAGAGTATAGAATGCTTCCTTCTACACACACTTTACCACCACATTTACAGAGCCCCTGAATAACAGAAGATTATAGATGAAAGACTGCAAAGCTCAGACTCTTTTTAAGAAGGGGTTTCTAAGGAAACCCAAAGACAAAACAAGAGACAAAAGGGGTGATAAAAACAAAGATACTGGGCCAGGCGCGGTGGCTCACGCCTGTAATCCCAGCACTTTGGGAGGCTGAGGCGGGTGGATCACGAGGTCAGGAGATCGAGACCATCCTGGCTAACACGGTGAAACCCCGTCTCTACTAAAAATACAAAAAATTAGCCAGGTGTGGTGTCATGCGCCTGTAGTTCCAGCTACTCGGGAGGCCGAAACAGGAGAGTGGCGTGAACCCGGGAGGCGGAGCTTTCAGTGAGCCGAGATCGCGCCACTGCACTCCAGCCTGGGTGACAGAGCGAGACTCCGTCTAAAAAAAAAAAAAAAGATACTGGAGGAAACTCTCAGATGCCAACATTAATAGCAAACAGTAAACACTGTGTAACTCCTAGTCAGATAAACATAAACCCTCACACTGAAGGCCTATTTATCTTAAATGCTATTACCCAATGATGTAATGATGGTATCTAGGCTTCGATAAAAAAATGATGAGGCATGCTAAAAGGCAAGAAAAAAAACAGTCTGAAGAGACAAAGTGAATATCAGAACCAGATTTCAGCTATGCCAGAGATTTTGGAATTATCAGACCAGAAATTTAAAATAACTCTGATTAATAGGCTAAGGGCACTAATGAAAAAAGTGGACAACATGCAAGACAAGATGGGTAATGTAAGCAGAGAGATTTAAACTTTAAGAAAGAATCAAGAGAAAATGCTAGAAATAAAAAGCATTGTTTTAAGAAGTGAAGAATGTCTTTGATAAGCTTATCAATATATTGAATATGGCCAATGAAACAAAATCAGTGATCTTGAAGATATGTCAATATAAACTCCTCAAAGTGAAACACAAAGATGAAAAGAGAATGAACAAAACAGTACAGAATATTCAGTTATAAACAGTGTGACATACTTATAGGAATACAAGAAAGAGAAGGGACAAAGGAACCAAAGAAATATTTGAGTAATAATAGCTAAGAATTTCCCAAAATTAATGACAGACACCAAGCTACAGATTCAGGAATTTCAGAGAACACTGACCAGAATAAATGCAAAAAACAAAACAAAACCCTACACCTATACATATCATATTTAAACTATGAAAAACAAAAGACAGAGAAAATCTTGCAAGAAGCCAGGGAGAAAAAAAATTACCTTACCTATTGATAATAATTATATTGAACTTTTTTTTTCAGAAACTATGCAAGTAAGAAGACAATGAATTGAAATATTTAAAATGTGGAAAGAAAAAACCCACTAACCTGCAAAAATTATCCTTCAAAAGTGAAGGAGAAATAAAGCTGTTTTGAGACAAATAACAACTAAGAGAATTTGTTGCCTGAGATCTGTCTTGCAAGAACTGTTAAAGGAAATTCTTTGGAGGGAAGGAAAATTATATATGTTTGCTATGGGATATATGAGGCAAAAAGAAAACCCAGGAAACTCACCACCATGCTGTTCCTTGTGTCTCAAGGCCCTCAGCTGGTCTGCCTTCTTCTCTCCGTCTTTCAGAGTCTTTTAAAGTTTGTTTTAAATATAATGTCCAAAGTTTTTAGTTGTACTTAGCAGGAGGCATAAAAGACAGTATGTCACCACCTTCCCAGAAGTGAAAGTATCTTGGTGTATTTCTTAAATCCTTTTACTTCTATGGATGGTGTGTTTAGAAGTGAATTTAGATATTGATAATTGAATTGAGATATAATTTTGTACCCTGCTTTTCTCCCCCTCAGCATATGCTTGAGAAATTTTCCATGTCAGTAAAATTTCTTCAATATCAGTTTTAATAGCTATATAACATACATATAGATGTGTTAAAATGAATTTAATAATTCTTTTACTGTTGATACTTAAGGTATATCCAAAGTTATTGCTATTAAATACAATGCTAAAATGAACATACTGACACAGACATTAATGTATATCTCTCTTTAGTTCCTAAGATAATTCTTAGAGCTACAATTACTAAATTTAAACATATTTATTTATTTGAAACAAGATCTCACTCTGTCACTCAGGCTGGAGTGCAGTGGCACAATCACAGCTCACTACAGCCTCAATATCCTAGGCTTAGGTGATTCTCCTGCCTCAGCCTCCAGAGTAGCTGGGACTACAGGCACATGCCACCACATTCAGCAAATTTAAAAATTTTTTTTGTAGAGACGGGGTTTCACTATGTTGTCCAGGCTGGTCTCAAACACCTGGACTCAAGTGAGCCTCCCATCTCAGCCTCCCAAAGTGCTGAGATTACAGGCATGAGCCACCACATTTGGCCAAAAATAATAAATTTTTTCATATATGTTGAAAAATTGCTTTTAAGAACTTCATGTTGTCTTCCAGTTCCAAAATGGCAGCATAGAAGCAAGCTGGCTTCATGCTCCCATAACAGGAAACTAAAAACAAACATACATTACTGAGATTATTACCAGCAATAACCCAGAACCCAAAGATGAGGATGAGACAGTTCCCAGGTCATGGAGAAGTGAAAAAACTCCAAGCAGATGGAAAGAAAATCAGATTTCTATATCCGTGACTCCTCTCTCCACAATCTGCCTTGCAAAAAGCATGTGAAAATATTTCCCCCAACTCATGGTTTCTTCACTAGAATTCTAACGTGAGATCAAGGTTGACAACCAGCTTCCCTATCACCTTGGGTTCCTGACAAAAGACCTGTCCCTACCTCAACCCATGGGAAGTATCAGGAGTACTTGAAGGGACAAATATCCCTGAGGACAGCCAGAGACAAAGTGGGGAGGTGAGACAACCATCCCAACCCTAGATATTCTGCTCTGTAACTAGGCCAAAGGAGACACCAAATCAGAGTGGCAGTACCATGCTGTAGAAAGTATGTTCCACAGGTCCCCTTGGCACAAACCCTTGGCCAGCTGACCCACATTGCCAGAATATCCCCTTTGGGACCTCTTCCATTTGGGACAGGCAACATTCTGATCCTTTATTAGATTTGACACAAATCCGGGCTTAAGTTGCCATCTAGTGCCAAAAAGGAGACAGCAACCTAGTGGGGGAAAAAAAGATATTCAAAAATTACCAAGAAAAAAGCAAGCATATCCATTAAAAACCAAAACAAGCCAGAGAGAGAAGACTGGAATAAATAACTAATCCTTTAATGCAAAGAAACAGACATACAGGCACATCAACAGCAAACAAGGAACCATGACTTCCCCAAAATGAACAAAGCAAGGAACCAGTGACTGACCTTAGTGAGATGTTGATATGCGAGCTCTCTGACCAAGAACAAAATAGCAATTATAAGGAAACTCAGTGATCACCAAGATAACACAGAAAATCAATTAAGAAATTTATCAAAGAAATTTAACAAAGAGTTGAAATAATAAAAATAAAACCAGACAGAAATGTTGAAATATATTTGCTGAACTAAAAAATTCACTAGAGGCTCTCAACAGCAGAATGGATAAAGCAGAAGAAAGAATCAGTGAACTTCAGGACAGGCTATTTGAGAACACACAGTCAGAGAAGAAAAATATAAAAAGGAATGAAGATCACCTACAAGATATAGAAAATTCTCTCAGAAGACCAAATCTAAAAATTATTGATGTTCAAGAGAGAGTTGAAGAAGAGTAAGGGGTAGAAAGCTTATTTAAAGAAACAATAACAGAAAACTTTTGAAAACTTTAGAAAGACAGAAATATCCAGGTACAGGAAGGGCAGAGAACACCAAATAGATTCAACCCAAATAAGACCATCCCAACATATACTAATCAAACTCTCAAAGGTCAAGGACAAAGAGAAGATCCTGAAAACAGCAAGAGAAAAGAAGCAAATAGCACATAAAGGAGCTCTAATTAATCTGGCAAACGACTTCTCAATGGAAACGATATAAGCCAAGAGAGAATGTGAAAACATTTTCAAAGTGCTGAAAGAAAAAAGCTGCCTTCGAAGAATACTGTATCCATCAGAGGTATCCTTCAAATATGCTAAGATAAAGTCTTTCCCAGACAGACAAAAGCTGAGTGAATTCACCACCACCACCAGACCCATGTTACATCAAATGCTAATGGGAGTTATTCAGTCTGAAAGAAAAAAGTCACGAATATGCAAAGAGAAAACATTGGAAGGTAAAAAAACTCACGGGTAAAATTAAGTACATAAACAACCTCAGAATACACTAATACTCTGTGGTGTAACACCTACTCAAACTCAAGTATGAAGCCTATAATATAAATCTATTAAAAACAGTAATAGCTACAGCAACCTGTTAAAAGATAGGCAATATAAAACTATGTAAGGTGAGACCAAAAAAAGTCAAAATGTATGGGGAATGGACTTAAAGTGTAGAGTTTTTTAAAAGTTTTTTCTTTGTTTCTATTCTTTTTTAGTGATCTAAGATAACATTATCTCTTTAAAATAACTTATTATATCTAGAAGATGTTTTTATAATCTTCATGGGAATCACAATGCAAAAAACTATAATAGATACATTAGAAATAAAAAGCAGTGGGCTGGGCATGGTGGCTCAGGCCAGGCATGGTGGCTCGTGCCTGTAATCTCAGCACTTTGGGAGGCTGAGGCAGGCAAATCACTTGAGGTCAGGAGTTTGAGACCAGCCTGGCAACATGGTGAAACCCTGTCTCTACTAAAAATACAAAAATTAGCCAGGCATGGTGGCAGGCGCCTGTAATCCCAGCCACTCAGCAGGCTGAGGCAGGAGAATTGCCTGAACCTGGGAGGTGGAGGTTGCAGTGAGCCAAGATTGCAACACTGCACTCCAGCCTGGGCGACAGAGAGAGACCCTGTCTCCAAAAAATAAATTAATTAAAAATAAATAAAAAAGCAATGAATTAAAACATACTACCAGAGAAAAATAATTTAACCACAATGAAAGACAGTAAGAAAGGAAGAGAGAATTTACAAAACAACCAGAAAACAAGCAATAAAAATGGTAAGAGTCTTTATTTAGCAATAATAAGACTGAATGTAAATGGATTTAGTTCTCTAATTAAAAAACACAGTGTGGCTGAATGGATAAAAGAAACAAGACCTAACTATATGCTGCCTGCAAGAAACCCACCTCAACTATAAAGACATAGACTGAAAGAAAAGATATGGAGTTGATATTCTATGCAACTGGAAACTCAAAAAGAGGAGTAATTATACATAGATAAAATGGACTACAAGTCAAAGACTGTAAAAAGAGTCAAAGAAGGTCATTATATCATTAAAGGAGTCAATTCAGCAAGTAGATAGAACAAGCGTAAGTGTGTATGCACGCAACATTGGAGCACCCAAGTATATAAGGCAAATATTGTAACAGAGCCAAAAGAGAGAGATAGATTGCAACACAATAATAGTAAGGGACTTTAGCACCCCACTTTCAGTAAGGGACAGATCATCCAGTCAGAAAATCAGCAATAACTTTCAAGTTAAACTACATACTAGACCAGACAGGTCTAACTGACATTTATAGGACATTTCACCCAACTGCTATAGAATACACATTCTATTTTATCAGCACATGGAACGTTCTCCAGAATAGAGAACATTCTTAGAAATCATATCTTAGGCCACAAAACACATCTCAACAAATTTTAAAAAGTAGAAACCATATTAAGTATTTTTTTCTAACTACAATGAGATAAAACTAGAAATCAATAACAAGAGGAACCTTGGAAACTACAGAAACACATGGAAACTAAACAATATGCTTCTGAATGACAGTCAATAAAGAAATTTAAAAGGAAATTTAAATTTCTTGAAACAAATGAAAATGGAAATACAACATACTAAAATTACGGGGCAGTGAAAAAGCAGTCCTAAGAGGAAAGTTTACAACAATAAATGCCTACATCAAAAAGTATAAAAACTTCAAATACACAACCTAATGATGCACCTCCAGGAATTAGAAAAGCAAGAACACACCAAACCCCAAATTAATAAAAGGTAAAAAATAATAAAGACTAGAGCAGAAATAAATGAAATTGAGAAAAAAACATACAGAAGATCAACAAAATTAAAAGGTGGTTTTTTGAAAAGATAAAGACAATCAACAAACCTTTAGCTAGACTAAGAAAAAAAGAGATAAAACCCAAATAAATAAAATCAGAAACAAAAAAGGAGACATAACAATTGAGACCACAGAAATACAAAGAATTATTACAGACTATTATGAACAACTATATCCCAACAATTTGGAAAATCTAGAAGGAACAGATAAATTCCTGGACACTTACAACCTACCAAGATTGAACCATAAAGAAATAGAAAGCCTCAACAAACCAATAAGGAGTAAAGAGATCAAAGCCATGACAAAAAGTTTCCTATCTAAGAAAAACCAATGATTTGATGGCTTCACTGCTGATTTCTACCTATCAACCACTTAAAGAATAACTAACACCAATTCTACTGAAACTCTTCAAAAAAAATGAAGAGAAGGAAATTTCAAACTCATTGTATGAGGCCAGCATTATGCTGATACCAAAACCAGATGAGGATACAACAACAAAAAAAAGAAAACTATAGGCCAATACCACTCATAAATATAGATGCAAAAATCTTCAACAAAATCCTAGCAAACCAAATTCAACAATACATTTAAAAGATCATTCACCATAGGCTGGGCGTGGTGGCTCACACCTGTAATCTCAGCACTTTGGGAGGCCAAGCTGGGCGGATCACAACGTCAGGAGTTCGAGACCAGCCTGCCCAGCATGGTGAAACCCTGTCTCTACTAAAAACACAAAAAATTAGCCAGGCACGGTGGTGCGTGCCTGTAGTCCCAGCTACTTGGGAGGCTGAGGCAGGAGAATTGCTTGAATCCAGAAGGTGGAGGTTGCAGTGAGCCAAGATTGCACGACTGCACTGCAGCCTGGGCAACAGAGTGAGACTTCAAGTGAGATTCATCTCAGGGACACAAGGATGATTTAACACAGTCAAATCAATCAATGTGATACATCACTTTAACAGAATCAAGAACAAAAAACCATATGATCATTCCAATAGATGCTAAAAGGCATCTGATAAAATTCAGCAACCCTTGTCTTATTCTGTTTGTGTTGCTATAAAGGAATGCCTGAAGCTGGGTAATTTCTTTAAAAACAGATTTATTTGGCTCATGGTTCTGCAGACTGTAAAAGAAACATAGTGCTAGCATCTGCTTCTGGTCAGGGCTTCAAGCTGCTTCCATTCATGGTAGAAGGTAAGGGGAGCCAGTACATAGAGATCACAGGGTGAGAGAAGCAGCAAGAGAGAGGAAGAGGTGCCTGTCTCTTTTCAACCAGTTCCCATGGAGACTAAGAGTAGAATTCACTCACTCCCATGAGAATGGCACCAATCCATTCATGATGGATCCACCCCCACAACCCAAACACCTTCCATCAGGTTCCACCTCTAACACTGGGGATCAACTTTCAACATGAGACTTGGTGGAGCCATACAAACCACAGTATCCCTTCACGATAAAAAACCTTCAGCAAACTGGATATAGAAGGAACATACCTGAAAATAATAAATGCCATATATGACAAACCCATAGCCAACATCATACTAAACAGGGAGAAACTGGATGCCTTTCCTCTAGGATCTGGAATAAGACAAGGATGCCCACTTTCACAACGTTTATTCCATATAATACTGGAAATCCTGGCCAGAGCAATTAGGCAAGAGAAAGAAATAAAGGCATCCAAATTGGAAAGGAAGAAGTCAAATTAGCTTTGTTCATAGACAACATGATCTTATATTCAGAAAAACCTAAAGACACCACCAAAAACTGTTAGAACTGATTAATGAATTCAGCAAAGTATACCCACTATGGAAAACAGTATGGAGGTGCCTCAAAAAACTAAAAATAGAACTACCATAAGACCCAGCCATCCCACTACTGGGTATATATCGAAAAGAAAGGAAACCAGTATATTGAAGAGAGATTTCCAGTCCCATGTTTATTGCAACATTATACACAATAAACAAAACTTGGAATCAACCTAAGTGCCCATCAATGGATGAATGGATAAAGAAAATGTGGTATATATACACAATGGAATATTATTTAACCATAAAAAACAAAGGAATCCTGACATTCACAGCAACATGGATGGAACTAGAGGTCATTATGTTGAGTGAAATAAGTCAAGTACAGAAAGACAAATATATCTCACGTTCTCACATGTGGGAGCTAAAAAAAAAAAAAAAGTGGATCTCATGAATATGGAGAGTAGATTGGTGGTTACCAGAGGCAAGGAGGAGAGGGACGAGGGGTGGTTGAAGAGAGGTTGATTAATGGGTTTAATATACAGTTAGAGAGAAGAAATAAAACCTAGGTTTTACAGATCAATAGGGTGACTATAGTTAACACTACTCTACTGTACATTTCAAAATAGCTAGAAGATAATTTGCATGTTTCTAGCTTAAAGAAAAAATAAGTATTTAAGGTAATGGAAAATCCAATTACCTTGATTTGATCTTTACACATTATAAGAAGGTATCAAATTATCCCATGTACCTTGAAAATATATACAACTATTATGTATCAATGAAATAATAAACTGAATGAAGAAAACTTTGTGCTAATTTACACTTCCACCAGCAGGATAAAAGTATGCCCATTTTGCTGTACCTTCATTAGCACTGAGTATTATGGTGGTTTAATTTGTTTTCCTTATTTTTAAAGAAAAAATAGTAATATATTGTTTGATTTGCATTTCTCTGGTTTATCTGTAAGATGAGGCACTTTTGTTTCATTTGTGTTTCATCAGTTACCAGTGGCATTAAACACTTTCCACATGCTTACTGATTACTTGCATTTCCATCTCTGTGAGTGGTCTGTTGATGCCCTTCTGTCTATATCAACTGTTGGTTTTTTTTTTTTTTTTTAGCAAGTGTACTTTGTATTTAAAAATCTTAGCAATTTTTGTGTCATATCTGTTGCAAATGTTTTTCCAGTTTGTTGGTATGTTTTATTTTATAATTCTGTTTTAAAAGTTTGTTTTTTTGTTTTAAAAAGTTTCAAACCCAAAGAAAAATGGAAAGAACAGTGAGCATGCGAATGCCCCTCACATAGATTACCACGTGTTAACATCTTGTTATGCATGCTTTCTCCCTCTCTCCTCTCTCCTCTCTCTCTGTGACTAGAATGTAGTCACATCGTATATAACTGCACTGGAACAGCCCAGAATAGATAGGATCCATGGTGTTTCAATAATTGAATGACAATGCACCTTCTAATCTACACTCACCATTGAACAAAAAACCTCTTCCCCTCACTTTTTCTCACTATTTCTTGCTTTGTTCTTGTTTCTTTTCTTTTTTTTTTCCTAAATAGTAGCACAACAGAGCGAACATAAAATGAAGATTTCTGTGCAGTTCTGATAGTGCTGGTACAGATGGCAGTCACCCTCCCAGTGTCAATAAGCAAAGCATGGTCATTAAGAACAGTGTGAGCAGATATTACAAGCAATAAAATTTGTGAAAGCCAGCAATGGTAAGAGGAGGAACTATCCTTTGACATAAAAGAAAAATCATTGCCAAAGTGTGGATAACAGTGAAACCTATTTTGAAAACAATACAAAAGCACTTTGAGCTCTTTTGACAACGTCCTTATCATTGTTTTAAGATTACTGCTAGGAGAATCTTGCATTTGCTGGCATTCGTTATCACCACTTTGTGTACCTACTGGTTTGTCTCTACCAGACAAAACTACCAGATTTTCCCTTAAGCAATGCTGGCTAAAAAGGAAAACTATCTTTTGTGACAATTAGGCTTTCTGATTTTCAGGCAGTTATGGAGCAAAAGAGTGCTAGGTTGTAGATATCTGATTAGGACTTGAGCCTCATCAGTGATTATGCATGTGATCTAGGACTGGTTTACATAACCTCTCTGAGCCTCAGTTTCCTCATCTTTAAAAGGAAAGAGTAAACATTTACCTCGTAAGTTTAAAGAAAGTCCTTTGCAAACTGTCAAGGGTGTTATGAAAATATTAATGATGATGATGAAGATCTTGATAAGGATGACAATGAAAATGATCATTATTGCATATCTGTTCTAAAACCTTTTTAAAGGTGTGTCCAGGGATAGTATTCATTTGGAATTAACTCTATTTCCTGGGTTTCCATAGATAAAGTGAAGCCCCATATCTAAACAATGTTGATTCTCAGTTACTCATAGGAACTGTGCTCTGCTGTCAAAGGAACAAACAGATCTGCAGTCATTATATGCCTCCCCTCTCAGAAGGAGTTGCTGCCCTGGGACTTTTGGCCTCTGATACTCAATCAGCCTCACAGTTTGAGCAGGCATTGGCAGTTCCTGCTAGCCTGACTGCCGGGTTCTGGTCCTAGCTCAATCCCAGTGCAAGAGGCACTCCAATCCTTCATAGCAACCGGGTAGTAGAATTTCCAGGACCAAGCTCTCAATCATACAGAGAAAGGCCCTCTACATGTCCAAAAATATATTGGCTCCAGGCAGTCATGCTCATCCCAGAGATTCCGAGGACAAATCATCTGCATTACAAATACCAAGAATGTTTGCTAAAATGCAGATGCTAGGATGCCCCCCTGAGAGCCAGTGAAAGAAAACTGCAAATAAAAGTTTGAGAACCATCACTCTAGACCTGTTGTCTCTCAAATAGAGTACCCACATCCCAGGTGACACATAAAATGATGCCATTGGTCATGTGAGGAAAGTATAAGAACTTCTATTTATATTAAAAAAGAAATAAATAAGAAATTACTCTGTACTACCATTCAATATTCAGCCTGTCACTCGATCCCTCATGTGGTAACGTCCCTTGCAGCTTTGGAGGCAACCTGAGAATGGAGGCTCCAAACCACAAAACAGTGGAACAGCACTGGTGCGTCTGCTGTCAGCGCATTAGAATGGACTGCAGTTTACTCATGCAGTGGGTTTATGAATTGTGTCATTTAAGTTCAAGTGTGCTAAGACTGAAAAAACGTACGTGTCTTAAGGCTTTCTGCAAAAAGCACACTGTATTTTCAAGATAATAAGCATCCATGAACAAGAAAATGAGAGTTGACATTTTTACTCTTAGCATGAGCTTTTTTTTTCACCCATATTAGAAAGTAAAAATGATGATGATCCAATCTAACTTAAGAAAGGTCAGCCAAAAAAATCCCAAAACTTAAAAATTATCTAGAAGACTAACTGAAATTATGGACTTATACCTATCATCAATGCTGAACCTCACCTAAGTATAGAGTATGACGTCTTTTTTTTTTTTTTTTTTTTTTTAGACAGTCTCGCTCTGTCGCCCAGGCTGGAGTGCAGTGGCACAATCTCGGCTCACTGCAAGCTCTGCCTCCCGGGTTCACGCCATTCTCCTGCCTCAGCCTCCTGAGTAGTTGGGACTACAGGCACCTGCCACCACACCTGGCTAATTTTTTTTTGTATTTTTAGTAGAGACGGGGTTTCACTGTGTTACCCAGGATGGTCTCGATCTCCTGACCTCGTGATCCGCCCGCCTTGGCCTCCCAAAATGCTGGGATTACAGGTGTGAGTCACCGCACCCAGCCGAGTATGATGTCTTGAGATATTAATTACAGCCAGTATAAAGCCATCATAATTAACAAGATTAAGCAACCAGAACATTATAGTTAATGAACACTATTAGCAAGAACTAAAAGGTTTGTGCTATTCATACAATTTAAAAAATTTTTAAAAATACTTATTTCATCTTTATCTTACTAAAAATTTATATGTTGGTACATATTATAATGTATTCACTATATATAATAAAAATATATAATTTATAAATAATAATACACATATTATGAATATATGCCCAAATCCTTTGACCAATGGCTATGTCAATAAAAGGCCAGGTCCTGCTTCTGTCCCAATTCAAAACTTAGGGAAAGTTAAGTCTCCTCTTTGACCCCCTGATCAAGATTGTGATTAAGCAGCCCACTCTTCAGTGAGTCGTGCCATTGGTAAATGAAAAACACCTTCCTACTTGGATATTCTAAGGACTTTGTTAAGGAACCTTAGAAGAAAAATGCAATGAATTGTCCCATCTCCTCCTTCTAGGCATGAGAACTTGAAGAAATTCTGGGCTCTGTAACCTGCTTTGGATATAATCTCCTAGCAGTTCATGCCAGACTCTGAAGCCAAGTCTATTCATGACAGTGTCTTGGGGCAAGTGCAGAACCAGGTATGATTGGGAGCAGAGAAAATGTCAGTCACGGGCCATAGTCTCCCATCTCTGGGATTCTCTTGTTTCTATATATTCCCATCTACTGAGTCACACGCTATGACTTTCATTTTGACTCTCAGGACCTGCTTGTTTACTTTGAAGACCCAGTTTGGATTTTTCTCCAGTTTTTTTGTTTAACCTTGTCCCATCTCATTTCATTTCTGATGGCATGCCACTTTAGCCCTACACATTCACAGCTAGGACTGAGAGATGCTCATGCCACTCCTCCAGGTTTATAGGGCCCATACAAACTTGACAGGCTCCCCATCTTCCTGGTAAGAAGGCCAATGATTATACTACTGTACTGAATAGGAAAGATATGATCCAAGTACCACTTCTGGGAACTAACTCCGTGCCCCAGTCAATGTCTTCCTTCACTCTTCCAGACCTTAGTAAGGAGCAAAGGCACTCCTTGGCAAAAGAGAACTGTGTAAGAAAAGATTTCTGCCAGATACTTTCTGTTTTGTTCTCTGTAGCTGCAATTGCTACCTAGGTAGCTCTTTTCAGCTATCATAACCTGAAAATCTACAGTCCAGACTCCTGGTTCTCTGTCAAGATGAAAGGATAAAGAGGAAGACAGAGACAGTAGAACTTGAGTATTGGATTCTTTCATTAGAATTGGTGACAGCTCTTCTCCTGTTTGCTTTTCCCCACCCCTTCCATTCTGAGGCTTTCTTACTTGCTGCTTGTATGCTTGATCCTTTGATGACACACCTTCTCTATCTGCTATAGGCCTCTTGGCTGCCAACTATATAGGCACTGAACTTTGCCTTGGTAGGCTCTCTTGTATATATATATACATATGGTAGGGGAGGGAGAGAGAAAGGGACAGAAGGAGGAGGGAGAGAGAGAGAGAGTGAGTGAGCGAACATAGCTGGATCATGAAGATAAATAGAGGAGTACAGTGGTATTTGGCCTCCTAGATGGCCCCCAATGATCCCTACCCCCTGGTATTCATGCCCTTGTATAATCCCTTCTCTTTGAATGTGGGCTAAACCTACTGGCTCACTTCTAACAACAGAACAGAGTAGATGTGATACCAGTTCTGAGATTAGGTTACAAAATGACTGTGGCTTCCATCTAGGGCACTCTTTTCCACTCTCTGGATCTCTTTTGGGTCACCAGCTGCCATGCTGTAGAAATACTAGGCAGCTTAAGAGAGACCCACATAGTGAGGATCAAAGGCCTGCCAGTAACTATATGAGTGAGCTTGGAAGCAGATCTTTCCCTGTCCTTCCACCCACTGTCAAGTTTTCAGATGAGATTGCCCCAGTCAATACTTATATTGCAGCCTGTGAGAGACCCTGAGGCAGATGCACTTAGCTCACCTGTGCCCAGATTCCTGACCCATAAAAACTGTAAGTATTTGTTGTTCTAAACTACTACATGAGTGATTTCTTATACAATAGATAACTAATACAAGTGCCTTGCAGGCAGTAGGGATGAAACTGTGTTGAATACAAAGATGACAGATGTTTATGTCTGCAAGGAGGTCCAGGTAACAATAGGGAGACCAGGAAAGGGCTGCCTCTACCAAAGGATGATGGATGCCTGTGGCACTGCCTTCATGTAGGGAAAGGGAGACAGGTCCAATGTACACCCAAAGCTCTGCTCCCTAGTACTGACTTGGCTATGTCTACAGCTTTCCTTGACTTCTTGTGCACTGTTTATGAAACTTTACTTCACTGCCTAATATTTTTCATTTACGCTGGGTGCATATATAAAACACAAATAAGGGCTACAGGATTTTTTAAGTTTAGTACAAAAGCTTAATCTACACTCATTCAAATTCAGGAGGCCTGTGTGTAAAAAGTCCAAAGATAAGGCAAGGTCACTTATTTTTAACTCAATTCTAATTTTAATAAATCATCTCTTAGGATGCACATAATAGATATTTCAAGCAAGTTTTATTTTTGTTTTGTTTACCCTGGATACCAAAATTATCTGTATAATCAAGCACATAAGACATTCTAAAAACCATAAAGTACCAGGTGATCTAAATAGTGTGAAAACTGATTTGCATTAAAATGTTTCCTTTAAAAGTTAAATTTTAGATACCTTTCACTATAAAATAACAATAACAAAGAGTAACAGCAAAGCCCAGGACATTGAAATAACTGTTATGGTGTCAAGCATTAGAACTCAATAGAAATAATCTATAATCACTTCATTGAAGTCCAAATTCTACCATTAACTTATTTTTTTTTAATCTGCATAAACTTGAGGGGTACAAGTACAATTCTGTTCCATGTATATACTGTTAATGGTGTAGTCTTGGTTTTAATGTATCCCTCACCTGAACAATGTTCACTGTACTTGATCTACCATTAACTTCTTATGCAAAATCTCTACTAGAATTAATAGAAAGGATGTTAACAAAGCCAAGAAAATGTTGCCTATGTTTTATAGTCATCTCACTTGAGTGAGAAAAGTTATTTCTCAATTTTATTTACTTTGGGCTCTAAATGGCTATTTTACTTACCATTTGGAAGCCTGGGGAGTATATAAGCTCTCATCATTAACAGAAGTCGTTAATACATTCTGGTTTACAACATTTAAATACTTCTCAATGTGAATCTGTTACAGAAATGTCAAAGTTTAGGCAATTATTGTGGACTTAAGATACTCAGCTAATTTACTTCATTAGGTTAATACTCTGAATCCTGTAATTAAGCCAAAACCACAACATGCTATGTATTATTACGTGCCTAAGGTATCATTAGGCATCTCAAGGCCAAATTACTTCAACCACCCCAGCATAATAAACTGAGACTCAAAGCTTGAGTGACCTGTGGTACACTTTTTTTTTTTTTTTTAGATAGGGTCTTGCTCTGTTGCCCAGGCTGGAGGGCAGTGGTGTGATGTCTCACTGCAGCCTCAGCCTCCAAGGCTTAAGCAATCCTTCCACCTCAGCCTCCTGAGCGGCTGGGACCACAGGCACATGCCACCACGCCTGGCTAATTTTTTTATTTTTTGTAAAAAGACAGGGTTTCCCTATATTGCCCAGCCTGTATGGCACTCTTTACAAGTAAAATTGTGCACAATAGTCAATGCATTTTTAGCCAGGTAAATCTACTAGGCAATACAGACATTGAGTAATGTCTTTTTTTTACAGGGACTTCAAGCAAGCATCCAAAGAAAGCATTTGGTCTTTCGGTAACATTATTTAAATGAGCCAACCCAAAGACTCCAGCTGGGTCCATCCCTCTCACCATCAGGTAATATGACAATGATGTGCTACAAAATATACCACATTTCTCACAGCCTTGGGAGCTGAGAGATGAAGCAGATAACATAGTAGATTAGAAGTCTGAATCAAGAGCAGAGACACTGAAAATAAGAGGTATAGAAGGTGGAGATTGATGGAAGATGGACCCCATTAGCTTGTTTCATAAATGAATATTATCCTGGTCCAAAGACTGGATTCTCCCCGACCTTAGATCTGTTTGTAATGATGAAGTTCCTATCTACTTTATTTCTCTGGCCCAATATTGGTATATTTCTTTAGTTTTACCCATTTGATTATAACGTTACAAAAACGAATAGCTCAAAATATTTAGGCTATTAGGGGAAAGTCAACTCTTATTTTTTATATACTTTTTTTTTTTGAGACAGAGTCTCACTCTGTAGCCGAGGCTGAAATGCAGTGGGGAAATCAAGGCTTACTGCAGCCTCAACTTCCTGGGCTCAAGCGATCCTCCCACCTCAGCCTCCTGAGTAGCTGGGACTACAGGCGTGTGCCACCACGCCTGGCTAATTTTTAAAAAAATTTTTGTAGAGACAGGGTTTCGCCATGTTGCCCAAGCTGATCTCAAACTCCTGGGCTCAAGTGACCTGCCTGCCTTGGCCTCCCAAAGTGCTTGGATTACAGGCCTGCACTACTGTGCCCAGCCAACTCTTCTCTTTCAGAATCTCAGTAAATTCCAGAAAATCTGCAATATATTGGTCAGGCATATTGTTGGATTGACAGTAATTATTTTTCATCACTTCTTGGCCTTTTGGCTAAGATCAAGTAATAGTAATTATTTTTCATACTCCAAGTTATTTTTATAAAACCACATTTTAGGAGTTGTCACTGCATAATCTTACATTTAACCTACTTAAATTCTTTGTGAAATATGACAGAATATAAATCAATCAGTTAATAATTATGAGAACAAATAACAAAACAAGAATGCTGACGACTGCCCTAAATTCAGCTTTGTTACAGAATTATGCAGGACTCTATGAGAACTGCAATTCCTTTGTTCTAGAGGATGCTTTGTCTCCTTCCAGTATTTTATTTAATATCTAAAGCTCTACTTACTCTTAACCCCACTTCAGTCCTTTTGATTGCTGTTTCAAGACTCTGAATGTCTAGAGTCTCTCCTTTTTCCTCAGATGAGAATTCTGTTAATTTTTCCTTTAACTGATAAAGGTCTTCATGGATCTATAGGTATAAAAAATGAAAAATATTGAAATAATCCACACATAGTCCACCTATAGCAGTTATTTATCTTAAAGGTTTGCAATGTACTTGAATTGGTAGAGACACAAAGCTGATTTTATGGTATTCATTGAAAAGGACCACTTTTACGGTTGTAAGGCTTTCTTTTTTTTTTTTTTTTTGAGGTGGAATTTCACTCTTGCTCAGGCTGGAATACAATGGTGTGATCTAGGCTCACTGCAACCTCCGCCTCCCAGGTTCAAGCGATTCTCCTGCCTCAGCCTCCTGAGTAGCTGGGATTACAGGTGCGTGCCACCACACCCGGCTAATTTTTGTATTTTTAGTAGAGACGGGCTTTCACCATGTTGGTCAGGCTGGTCTCAAACTACTGTCCCCATGATCTGCCCACCTCGGCCTCCCAAAGTGCTGGGATTACAGGCATGAGCCACCATGCCTGGCCTGGTTCTAAGGCATTCTTTATTGAGAATGCGCTATTATTGTCTCTCAGATTGTGAAAAATTACGCTTTCATATTATTTCTGTTTTTCCTTCTCCCATGAGAAATAGATTTAAGATAACACTGCAACTCAAACAGTTTCTACTTTCTTAAGTGGTAAGAGCTCAGTCAGAGATGATAAGAGGTTTGTGCCAGACTCCAATTTCTACAGATTGGTTAAGAGGAAAGAAAACAAAAAACTTCCAGCAAAGAAGTTGTAGCAGAAGCAATGTCTTTGAAAAGACTATTGTAAATGTGTTGTCAGTGCCTGTTGGTTTTCCATTCCAGGCTGGGTCTTCCCCACTTACTGCTCTGAAGAAGGAGTTTGGTAGGTGTTTGACCTTGATTTTGTTTTATGTAGTGAGAAATGAAAATAATCCCTGAAGAAAAAGGAACATATGTTATTAACATTTTTCCTTCAATTTGTATTTTCCTTGGAAATGATGGACTTCTCTCCAACATCAGGCACCCTCAGAATAAAATGGGCCCTATGAAATTTGAAAGCACAAGATTCTCTGCATTCATATTAGAAACCAAACTTCAGATAAATACAGATGGCACCAATTATTGTATGGGCTGCTGCCACAAGAAAAACATTTTGTTATGCAAATTTATGAACCCAACACCTGTTTCAGCAATAATCACACCAATAACAATCTGCAAATTGGGTTGCTAAAGGCATTTTGAAGAAGTTACTTTTTCTCTGTTAGTATAACTGGACTGAACACTGATCCAGCCTGCATTACTGATTAATCTCAAATGTTCACATGGAGCCAATTATTCAAAAGATCAGAATTTACATCTTTTCACTGATGGGCATCACAGTCTGGCAGACACATCTGGTCATTTGTACTCTTCACAAATTGTCATGTAAGGCCTTCAGAGCTCACAGATTGAAATCTGAATACACCTACTGCTTGCTTGTAAGCACTAAAGATAAAGATATACTTCTTTCTATTGTTTTGTCCAAATTACTGCTGCAAGCTGATTTGCCATCTATTGTCTGAAGACATTTGGAAAGTACAGAGAGGCAGTTCAAGGGCAAGGCCCTTTCTAGGCCTGCATTTTTTGGTTCCTCCTTTGAAAGTACTGACTTTCCCTCTTCTAGTATCTGTAGCTCCATGTATCTTTCTGTAATTATGTCTATCAACTACTGGAGGGAGTAAAAACTGTATCAAAGGTTTGTTTTTTTTTCACCTGCCTTGTGTGGACAATGATATTTCATCATAGTGTTGTGAGATAGTATGTAATAGGCTTGGTACATAGCAAGAACTCAATAAAAGGCAGCTGAATATAATGTCTAGCTCTATCACTTACTAGTCACACAATTTCCATATACATCCAAATTTTCTGAATTTCTAATTTCTTTGTCCAGGATAAAAAAGAATTACCCTACTTAAAACTGTTGAATGAAAATGAGGTAATATGTATGAAAATGAATCAATATAGGCTTTGGTGCTGACAGATATGAACTGGAATCCTGCTTCCTTCTTTACTAAACTGAACTTGGGAAAGTTACGTAGCCTCTTAGAGGCTTAGTGTTCTCATCTGTAAAATGGGAATAATAATAGCTATCTCAGAACAGTGGCAAGAATAAAATGAGTAAAAATATAAGTACTTTGTATAGTGTTAAGCACATAGGAGGGCACTGAACAAATGTTAATTCTCTTCTGAATTGTAAAACCTAGTGAAACTCCTTACACTATAACTAATACCCTGTAAATGTTAATTGAATTTACGTAAATGTTAATTGAATAACTTGCTCCCTAATCTTTCTCAAGAGTTTTTCCTTTTCTTGCTAGATATTTTCTCCTCCCCTCTTAACAACCACTCATCTGTTTGTATAATTGCAATAGAGACAAATACTATAGAAAAAGTTCCACCAGACGGGTAGAAAAAGAGATTTGAGTTCTAAATCTCTGTTCTTTCTTCAGATAGATCCAATCTACCATATTGAAATTTTACATATCATCCATCATCTCTGTGATCATCAAACACCTTGTTTTCCATAAATTTTCTACTTGGAGAAAGATTATTATTTTGACAATTTGGAGACACAGCTACTTAATAAGAAGCCCTTGAAAGATTTAATGCAGCAAAGATTTGCTCTAGACTTTACAAGAGCCATGAAACCAGACTCTATATTGTCAAAAGCAATATAAAATTCCATTTTCTTCATCTCTGCTAGAGTTTGGCTGAGTCATTCTCATCACCTCAATTATCTTTAACTTCATTCTTTTTTTTTTTTTTTTTGAGATGAAGTCTCGCTCTTGTCCCCCAGGCTGGAGTGCAATGGCGCGATCTTGGCTCACTGCAACCTCCACCTCCCGGGTTCAAGTGATTCTCCTGCCTCAGTCTCCTGAGTAGCTGGGATTATAAGAGCCTGCCACCATGCTCGGCTAATTTTTGTATTTTTAGTAGAGACGGGGTTTCACCATGTTGTCCAGGCTGGTGTACGAACTTCTGACCTCAGGTGATCCTCCCGCCTCGGCCTCCTAAAGTGCTGGGATTACAGGCATGAGCCACCGCGCTTGGCCTTTTTTTTTTTTTTTTTTTTGACACAGAGTCTCGCTGTGCTGCTTGCTGTGTTGGAGTGTACTGGTGCAATCTCGGCTCACTGCACCCTCCACCTCCCAGGTTCAAGTAATTCTCCTTGCCTCAGCCTCCCAAGTAGCTGGGATTACAGGTGCCTGCCACCACGCCTAGCTAATTTTTGTATTTTTTAGTAGAGACGGGGTTTTGCCATGTTGGCCAGGCTGGTCTTGAATTCCTGACCTCAAGTGATTCACCCGCCTCAGCCTCCCAAAGTGCTGGGATTACAGGCATGAGCCACCACGCCTGGCCAACTTCATTCATTTTTATATTGTATGCACCTGACAAATCAGACACAATCAGAAAGAATGAAAATAGCAAACTGTCAATTGAGCTCCCATATTTCCAAGATCATTGTTAACACACAATTGTTGGATTTTTGTGTTAACACACAATTGTTGGATTTTAATTAAAAAGCTAATTTTGAATCATAAGATCAGGTAATATTTGTTACACAAACATGTTTAATATTTGGGTCAAGCAAGCATTTATAAAGATATATTAAGAATATGCCACATTTTAATGAAGCATAAAAACAAAGCTTCTAAGATTTACAAAGCATGATTGGAAACTTCCCAGAGTCACTACCACACTTCTTCAAGATTACTTCATGAACATGCCATAGCCTATTTAAGGATCAATACATACTGGATGTATTACAATGGCCAAGATGCTTTACTTCTTTGTACTTAAGGGTCTTCTGTAAACTGGAGCTAAAAAATAATACTTACAACACCTTTGAGAACCACTGGTCTAAAAAGCTGTTTAATACATCTGACTGATACACAGACATAACTGACCATATTAGGGTGAAGCAAGTAGAAATTTAAAGTACCTCTGCTTTACAGTCTATTGCACACACACACTCACTCACTCACTGACTTGCCAGAAACAATTTGATTGCCTAGGCTAACAACAAAGGAAGTCTACTTTTACAGTAAATGATGTAGCCTGGGGAAATTGGGACAATTTAGAGTCAGAAGTGAACCTAATCCAAACTATATGTCCTATGTAAGAGGAAAGTGAGGTCCAGAGAGATGAGTGCCTAGCTCAAAAGTCACTACTTGTGAGACTGTCAAAGTCATGGTCAGATCTCAGTATTCTGACTCTCTATCAAGTGCTTTCCACTAGACACACTAATTATTGGTAGCCTGTCTGAGGGAAATAAATCATAGCCCCAAGTAGAAGTGGAATCCACGTTGGCACAGTTGGGTGGTGCTACATACTCACACATTCTCAGGATTCACTGAGAAAGTAGGGAAAGTCTTCCAAATTTCCTCCCTATACATACTCTACATGTAGAGAATAGGATTTTATACTATACAGGAATCAGTCTTAATAATCTGGTTAACAGGTAGGCTCTCTTCCTCTACACAGCCCTTTACTTGATATGTCCACAGGAATCCTTTTAAACAAGTAGGGGTGCAGATCAACATGGATATGACTATTAGCTCTTCTGACCCATCTCACAAGTCAGTGTCAACAGTTATCTATTACTATAATGTTGTATCCTAGGTAAGAGTCTCCATTATTGTTCTAATTATTTGGAATCTATAAAAAGAGTGGGTATGTGCAGCAAAGAATTAACCTTACCCAAAGAGGGGTCCAGTCTTTGCTCCTGGCTACTGGGAGGTGATCTCTAGGCGCCTGGGATGTCCTGCCTGACAGAAGTGTCTTTGTCTGTGGGCTTTGGCCACCAGACAGTCTATCAACATGATTTATAATGGGTGTTTTGATCCACGCTGTATCAGCTCAGACCTCTGGAGCAGTGGGAGACTAAAAGTATTCAGGAGGGGCTGGAGATTAATGGTCAACCACAAGGGCAGTGTGAGATTGAGCCCCAGTAAAAACTCTGGACATCAAAGCCTCAGATAAGCTTCTCTAGTTGCAATATTCTATGCATATTGTCACATATTGTGGCTGGGAGGAAGTAATGCAGGTAATGACCTCCATGACTCCACAGGGATAAGATGACCAAAAGCTCTATGTTTGGACCCCTCCTGGACTCTGTCCTATTCATCTCTTCCCTTGGCTGATTAATTTATATGCTTTCACTATAATAAAACTGGAGATGTGAGCACAGCACTTCCCTGAGCTCTGCGAATAGTTCTAGTGAATCATTGAATGTGAGGGTGGTGATGGGGCCCCTAAGTTTGTACCCAGCTGGTCTGAAGTGAGGTGGTTCTGGGGACCCCTGAACTTGCAGGTAGTGAGTGTTGAAGTTAGGGCAGTTTTTTGGGGACTGTTCCCTCAGACTTCGCAGTTTGGCTAAACTCATTGCTGCGTGATGGTGAAAGTGAGGGTGAGAAAAGATCAGGTAAGATTAGGTATGATTCTTAATGGGGAAGTCTATGAAATTGGTGAGTTCAGGGGCTTGTATTTGGGAAAAGGTACATTTAGGGAAGTCTCTCCTAGATGGGAGGTAAGAGATCAAAATTCTGCCAGAAAAGTTAGATCCCTTTGACGAGTAAGACCCACTTCAGACCAACTGAGTGACAGTCCTCACAGAGTGACCTTAGACAAATGACTTCAAGACTTAGTCAAATGCAGCTATTATATATGTGATAGTTAAAACCGATGACATATGTGGAAATATCTTAAAGTTACCTCACATAAATGTGAAAACAAAATGCCATAATCATTTCAGAAACATCTGAGTGCAACTATTACAAATTGAGCTGTATTGGACAAGACTTTCTTGACATTTCCCCTCTCAAATTAAAAACGTCTTTCACTAAGTTTTTAAATGTCACATTTTTTCATTCCAAGTTATCTTGATTTTTCTGTGTGTTCTCCAACGAGGAACATTTAGATCTAAAAAACTGGGGTGTTTAAGAAAAGCAATTCACATATTTCAATTTGTCTCCAAATTTCTTATCACCTCCTAGAGTGTCCGATTTGTCTCTCCTCCACTCCCGACGTCATGGGTTCAAACTTTTCAGAATGTAACATTTAAAAATGATGCCTCAGCGTGAGGTTAATTTTTCTGAAGTAAAGGTTCCGGGTGAACGGTTTTAGAGTTTTCCCAGAGGCAGAAAGTCGTGCTTCTGGGGCGTAACCTACAGGGTAAGTCACCGGGAGTGTGCTGGGCCGTGGGGGAAGGTCTGGGTGGGCATTTTTGGGAGCCTCTCGCGAGTTGGAGGGAGTCTAGGGGCGGCGCACCAAATGGGTGAGCGTCGGTGAATCGGCGCGCGGGACCTCGCTCGGAAGTGGCGCGGCTGGGCAGGGCAGGGCCGGGGGAAGCCCCTTTCCCACCTGGATTAAGATGGATCCGACAGGGTCGTGGTTTTCAGTGTTCTGTGCCATGGCTAGGTCAGGGAACGGCTACCTCCACGGAGGCGCGGTTTCCAAGCACGGAAACCTTCAGCGGGAGCCGCTCGTCCCCATGGCAACACCGCGCGCGACCTGGCCTGTTCCACGCTGGGAGCGGAAGGGGGTCTAGGGGCGGGGTCAGGCCAGCCTGGTCATTCCGAGAACGCCCTCTCCGGCCTGTCTCCCCCTCGCGCCGGCGGCCGTGGTGCAGCCCAAGGCGGAAGCGGCTGCCTGACGGAACCGGCTCGCGAGCGCAGCTATGGCTGCTGGCGTACCCTGTGCGTTGGTCACCAGCTGCTCCTCCGCCTTCTCTGGAGACCAGCTGGTCCAACGTGAGTAGATAGGCGCCTGGGCCGACCTCCAAGGCCCCTGAGCCTCGGCGGGCGACGGACCCAGCACCACGGCCTCTCTGGGCCTTGTCCCCGCCGCGGGCCCTGCGTTCTTCCTCCAGTCAGTGGAGGCGCCCAGTCTCCCCAGGTGGCTGCCCCTAGCTCTTAATCTCGTGCTTTTCTGCCCACCCGGCCTTCTTCGGCGTTCCTTTCGGCTTCCTGTGTAAAGTGAGACTGATTTCCCGCTCTGCCCAGCCCAGCCCACAGGTTTTTGCGAGGATCCGTTGAGATGAACCTGAAGGCTCTCCGGAAATTGCGCTAGGTTACAGGAGTGTAAGGTGCTGGAATTGTTGATATCGTGATGTTGCTATCCTTGCTGCTCCGGAAGAGAGTGTTTACTCTGAATTCTGAAGTTTATTCTGCGTATTTACTCTGAAGTTTATTCTGCTTCTTAATGTGTACATTATAAGACTTGTTAGCTTTGTCCCCTCCACTCTAGTTATTCACGCCTTTCTTCTGAGGCATGGGCTCTCCGCCAACATGAGTTTTTGGGTATGATTGGGCTAGTGCTTTTGCTTATAGACCCTCATAATGGCTGTCAGACTTACTAACTCTTAAAAGAGAGAACATGGGACTGGATCATAAGCCAACTCTACTAAAGGGTTCTGTGAAGTTGAATTATAGGTAACTCAAGACTTCTGTTTTAAGTGTATGGCTTAGAATCAGAGCAGTGACTTAGCTGTATGATCTCGAGCAAGTCACCTAACCTACCTACATTCCTTCCTTCTTTTCTTTCTTTTTTTTTTTTTTTTAAAAGAGACGGGATCTTGCTCTGTCGCCCGGGCTGGAGCGCAGTGATGCGATCATAGCTCACTTCAGCCTCGAACTCCTGGGCTCAAGCGATCCTCCTGCCTCAGTCTCCCGAGTAACTGGGACTGCAGGCTCACACCACGAACCCTGGCTAATTTTTTTATTTTTTGTAGAGCCAGAGTCTTGCTATGTTGCTCAGGCTGGTCTCCAACTCGTGGTTTCAAGTGATCCTCCTGTCTTGGCCTCCCTAAGTGCTGAGATTACAGGCGTGAGCCACTGTGCCTGGCTACCCTTCACTTTCTCTTTTCTCTCCTTTTTTTTATTTTTGTTTTGAGATAGGGTCTCACTCTGCTGCCCAGGCTGTAGTGCAGTGGCGTTATCTCGGCTCACTGCAACCTCTGCCTCCTGGGCTCAAGCCATCCCCCTACCTCAGCCTCCCAAGTATCTGGGACTACAGGTGGGTGCCACCACGCCCGGATAATTGCCCCCCCCCCCCCCCCCCCCCGTCATACGGGGTTTGGCCATGTTGCCCAGGCTGGTCTGGAACTCCTGTGCTCAAGTGATCTGCCTGCCTTGGCCACCCAAAGTGCTGGGATTACAGGTGTGAGTCACCACCGTGCCCGGCCCCTTCACCTTCTATCTATAAAATAGGGATAATTTTCACAGGATTGTGCTTATCCCCGAGTCTGGCACATAGTAAACATTTGATAAATCATAGACATTATTATTAAGGCACATTACTATCTCTGTAACCCTCAATTTCCTGATCCTTAAAATGGGGCATATGAGCCTATTTCAGGAGTATTTGAAGGACAGATGATGTGACATTTTGAACACACTTTGTAAACTGTAAAGCATTGTATAATTATAATTTCTTTGCTACACCTGTCAAATGACAGAATTAGGTAAGATGTCCCTTCAGTGCAGATATTATATGACTTAGTTATCATTTGTGATCACTTAGAAAGTTCCTTGCTAGGGTAAAAGCTTAATTATAGTATTTAACTAAGTGGTAACTAACTGGTCTAATTAGGCCATTTTCTTACCTTTAAGCAGTGCTCCTTCCCATTTCCTCCCTTCCCTCCTTTCTTCCTTCTTTTCTTCCTTCCTTCCTCTTTTTTCTTTAATTGTTTCATTGTAAAACTAGTGCATACTAAGTAAAACTTAACATACAGAGAAAAGAAAATAGCCATAGTCTCATTACGCAACTACAAATACTGCTAACGTTTCTTTCCAGTCTTTTTTTCCATTGCAGTTTCTTTTTTTTTTTTTTTTTTGAGAGGGAGTCTGGCTCTGTCGCCCAGGCTGGAGTGCAGTGGCGCAATCTCAGCTCACTGCAAGCTCCGCCTCCTGGGTTCACGCCATTCTCCTGCCTCAGCCTCCCGAGTAGCTGGGACTACAGGCGCCCGCCACCACGCCCGGCTAATTTTTTTTTGTATTTTTAGTAGAGACGGGGTTTCACCATGTTAGCCAGGATGGTCTCGATCTCCTGACCTCGTGATCCGCCCGCCTCGGCCTCCCAAAGTGCTGGGATTACAGGCGTGAGCCACCACGCCCGGCCTGCAGTTTCTTAAAAAGAAATAATTGTAATTACATTTGATACACAATTATTTCTGTTTTTTAAAGTTTTTTAAATACACAGTTCTTATCCTCAGATTTATCAAAAATTAGTTTCTCACATATATCCATCTAGTGAGTAAACCAGAATTTGCTCTAGATTCTTAAAGATGTAACTAACTTTCCAAAAGACTTACATGCATTAGGAATCCTATTAGCGATACATGGAAGTCTTTTCAAGACAATCTCAGGAATATTAATTATTCTAAATGCTATGGTGCTCTGTTGTGTGCTTTAATGATCCCAATCAGCAAACATGGTCACTGCCTTGAAGTAGCTGATTACCTGTAGTTAGCAAATAGTAACATTGTACTTCTGTAAAGTGTATTAGCATTATTGGGGGTAAAATTAATTCTGTAAAATAATCCATTTTATCTCTGTATATAAAATGCTCTTAGATAATTCCGGTTCGGGTTAAAATCAGATGACCTTTCCATTGCAACTCGTTACTGTCATGTAGTAAAAAATAAAAGAAGAACCGCTAGTGAGCAGATTACTTGAATAAGGAAAAGTGAACCATGAAAGAGGGCTTATCATTTCTTCCAAGGTTGTGAATAGGGTAGCAGTGGATAGCGTTAAAATGAAGTATTTGCTGAGCATTCATTCTTTGACTGTAATTAAAGCTGGGATTAAATTAATCACAGGTTGACTCTAATTTTGAGGTAAGAGATGCAGCCCGCATAATATTTTGTCAAGTGTTTGGTGATATTAGGCCGTAGAATAGTTTTGGGTTGAATTGGATCTACCTTTTTGGGAAAGTTTGGTTCTACTTCATGTATCAGCGAGAGAAACCTTTAGGGTTCTCCAATTTCTCTTTCTTTGGACATCTGATCTATCTTAGTGCTTTTAACCACCAGTGGGAAATATAACCAAATAACAGCTTATTAGAATTATTCTTAAAACAGTCCAAATGCAGTGGTGCATGCTTGGAATTCCAACACTGTGGGAGGCCAGGACGGGAGGATCACTTGAGCACAGGAGTTCAAGACCAGCCTGGGCAACATAGGGAGACCTAGTCTCTACAAAATAAAAATAAAAATGTTAACAAATTAGCCGGGCATAATGGTATGTGCCTGTCGTCCTAGCTCCTTGGGAGGCTGAGGTGGGAGGATTGCTTGAGCCTGGGAGATCGAGGCTGTAGTGAGTTGTGATGGTGCTACTGCCCTCCAGCCTAGGTGACAGAGCGACACCCTGTCTCACACACACACACACACACACACGCACACACACACACGCACTTAAAATAAGAATCAGTAGGCCTCTACTATGCATAAAGTGCATGCATGGACTTCATTAGAAACTTTTTGTCAGTCAAAGGCCTTAGTTGGCAGTATTCTGGGTGGATGTCTGACATCGGATAAAAGGGGCATTACTGACAGGGTAGATTTTTTATTTTACTTTATTTTATTTTATTTTATTTTATTTTAATTTTTGAGATGGAGTCTCGCTCTGTTGCCCGGGCTGGAGTGCAGTGGCACGATCTCGGCTCACTGCAAGCTCCGCCTCCTGGGCTCGCGCCATTCTCCTGCCTCAGCCTCCTGAGTAGCTGGGACTACAGGCGCCCACCACCAAGCTCGGGTAATTTTTTGTATTTTTTAGTAGAGACGGGGTTTCACTGTGTTAGACAGGATGGTCTCCATCTCTTGACCTCGTGATCCACCCGCCTCAGCCTCCCAAAGTGCTGGGATTACAAGCATGAGCCACCGCACCTGGCGACAGGGTAGATTTTTTAGAGGGAAATGAAGCCTCAGGATGCTTGAGGGACTTGTAATACACGATATGAGAGCAAATATCTACTCCATGGCCAGAGCTCTTTCCACCTCACATATATTTTACAAAAGTTTTACTTTATTCTGGAAAAGTATATTCTGATGAATATTTATTAAACACAGAGACAGTCTCTGTTCCAGTTACTGCAGCTAAAATAATGCCTAAGATACTGTTTCTGCCCTTGAGAGGAATGTAGAAAGTGTATCCTCCATGTGCTAGGCATGGTGGCTCACGCCTGTAATCCCAGCACTTTGGGAGGTTAAGGCAGGCAAATCACTTGAGGTCAGGAGTTTGAAACCAACCTGGCCAACATGGAGAAACCCCGTCTCTACTAAAAATTCAAAAATTAGCTGGGCACGGTGGTGCGTGCCTATAATCCTAGCTACTCAGGTGGCTGAGGCAGGAGGGTCACTTGAACCCAGCAGGCAGAGGTTGCAGTGAGCCGAGATCATGCCACTGCACACCACCCTGGGTGACAGTGGGACCCTGCCTCAAAGTCTCAAGAAAAGAAAAAAAAGAAAGAAAGAAAGTGTATGCTCCACCTGTGAAAATATTAAAATGAAGATACGTAAGTTTTAACATCTTAGTCTACTTCCCTAGAAGGAACTTTAGATAGAAAAGTGCCTGGAAACTTGTTTGGTTTTAAAGTATGTAATGCCAACTCAGCAACTGTAGTCCATTCAGTTTCTACATCTGAACAAAATTCTTCCTTTTAGTGAAATGTAGAAATTTAGAGCTCTTATAATAATAGCACACATTTATATGTATATCTGTACTCTTCCCAAACATGTTTTCACATTTAGTTTGGTCTTTGTATCCCTGTGAAGGTAGGTTGTGTCCATTTTGCAGATGAAGAAACTGTGTTTTGGAAATACTAAATGACTTGCCCAGGTGCTGGGGCATATGTTCAAATTCAGGATTTATATGCATAGGAATGTGTGAATGTAATGTGTTGAGATTCCTTAGCAGTCAGAACTATTTTAATTTAAGGTGGTGGCACTGGTGTAAGCAATGAGAGAGACGATTAACCCCTAAACGGTTTTAAAATATGCTCACATTGCCATTTGGGATGATTAAAGTCTTAATTCTGAATGGAGGGGAAAAAAATTGTTGCCATCGAAACCAATAAATGGAGCATTATTTAATATGTGTATTAAATTAAATACATATTAAAAAAGAGCATTATGCATACCTGATAGGTAGTCTAACAGTGTCTGGATTTTTATTTTCTCAATTGAGTGAACTCAGAGATGCTATGTATTGGTGATTCTTACCGTACAGGATTAACATTAAAAATAAAGGGTTATTTGAGATCATTTCTAACATCTCTTCTAGGTGTAAAATTCTGTGTTATGGGCCAGGCACGGTGGCTCACGCCTGTAATCCCAGCACTTTGGGAGTCCGAGGGGGGCTGATCACCTGAGGTCAGGAGTTTGAGAGCAGCCTGGCCAACATAGTGAAACCCCATCTCTACTAAAAATGCAAAAATTAGCCAGGTGTGGTGGTGCGCACCTGTAATCCGAGCTACTCGGGAGGCTGAGGCAGGAGGATTGCTTGAACCCGGGAGGCGGAGGTTCTAGGAAGCTCAGATCACGCCACTGCACTCCAGTGTGGGTGACAGAGTGAGACCTAGTCTTAAAAAAAAAAAAATTCTGTGTTATTATGTTACTTATTTTTATGCAAGATTTATATAATGCTTCTTGACTTAATTTTTTTCTCTTTTAGTTTTTGAAAACTTAGGAATCAAGCCTTATTTTAAGGTTGCAGTAGATGGAGTAGAAAATTTAGTTATGGAGTAGAAAATTTAACCTTTTGTGTTTGAAATTCACATGCATTTACCCATAGAAATAACCCTCCGGTCCTCAGGTTTCTGAAACTGCAAAACCAGAAAGCACAATTATATAATGGGTAAACTAGGCCTTGGAGAGTTACACAGGAAAGCCAGCCATATTCATGACATTGCTTCTTTGGAAAACATGCATTCTTCTGCAAGATTGGGAATTTGTTTCTAGGTCTGTCAGACTCCTATACTTGCAAAAGTATCTTGAAGTAATTTACTAAAGAGAACATTGTTATTTCAAAGGTAGAGGCTATTGTGCTGCTTTGACACCATTGTCTAGCAACAGAATGGGGATAAAAGCTTGAGTCTTCAAATGTGTGTTTTTCTGTAGCTTCTTTAAGTATTTTGAGTGCACTCTTTGGTTTACTCTGGGAATAAGTAATTTTTACTTAAGCAAAGTTACTTATTTTGTTGTGGTAAGAGGATTCTGCCTTTGATTGGATTGTATATTTCCATGTCTTTATTTTCTTCAAAGAATGGAAGATTGGGCCAGCAAGATGTACCACAAGGGCCTAGAGTTGTCATCACAGAGTGATTCAGTAGATGGTCAGATGAGGGCAGTGATTTCAACTGATGACTGGGGTGAGGGAACTGATTGTTTTTAGCTATGATACTTAATATGTTTACATTTTTTCAACCAACATTAAAAGAAGGATTGATTTTTATGTTTATTAAAAGAGGGAGGTTGTCATCAATCTAAAGAGGAAGAGAAGCGTAAATGTTCATACTTTCTTCAGACCCAAAGGGACTTAAAAAAAACATGTCCACATTACATTCCAGTATGTGTGTATGTGAAGTTAAAGTTCAGTAAAGCTGTGGTTTCCCAAAGTTGTTCAGTTCCCAAAAGCTGGGGAGCTAAGATTCAATTCCAGTTCTATACATGTAAAATATGGTCAACTTAGCAACTAGACTGTGTGTATTCAGAGTGCGGGTAGCAGTAGGAGAAATTGCAGTAGGTGATTTTACTATTAAAATGAAAACTATGGCTCTCAAAATCAGTTTACAATTAGTTTATTTTTTGATGGTAGTTGAAGCCTTAGTAGATAAAGTGTGATAAGTTAGATAATAAATGAAAATGACTCTATTGGTATGCAGTTTGTTTCCTTACTTGTGGAGTAGAGAATTTGACTTTTCGTGCAAAGTTTTAGACTAGTTTTTTAGATATTGTTGATGTGTGAAATGATTATAAGGTGTCCTTTCATTAAATGGCATACCCGTAAATGAGGGGGTGGCGGAGAGTAGGAGGAGAAATACCAGTGGAACAGTATTACACATCAGCCCATATTGTACAAAACCACTTATGACACAGAAAATATTTTATCATCCTGGAGGGTTCTGAGCATGTTTAGAATCAGACTTTTATTTCTGCACCATTTAACTGCTTTGTTTTTGTATGGCAAAAGGTAAAAATCTAGAAAGTATGCAGTGGTCATTTGGTTTAAACAACTTACTGCCTTTTCTCTTAAGGAATATGCCCCAGTAATTCCCCAACAAATAATGACACTCAACAAATAATGCAATCTGATATAAAATCATTTTTTATAAGGTCAAGGTGTGTCTGGAATTGGTTCCTTCCAGTGGGTTCTTGGTCTCACTGACTTCAAGAATGAAGCCGTGGACCCTTGTGGTGAGTGTCCGGAGTTTCTTCCTTCTGGTGGGTTCGTGGTCTCGCTGACTTCAGGAGTGAAGCCGCAGACCTTCGCAGTGAGTGTTACAGCTCTTAAAGGTGGTGTGTCCAGAGTTGTTTGTTTCTCCCAGTGGGTTCTTGGTCTCGCTGACTTCAGGAATGAAGTTGCAGACCCTCACGGTGAGTGTTACAACTCATAAAGGTAGTACGGACCCAAAGAGTGAGCAGCAGCAAGATTTATTGCAAAGAGCAAAAGAACAAAGCTTCCACAGCATGGAAGGGGACACGAGCGGGTTGCTGCTGCTGGCTTGGGTGGCCAGCTTTTATTCGCTTATTTGGCCCGCCCACATCCTGCTGATTGGTCCATTTTACAGAATGCTGATTGGTGCATTTACAATCCTTTAGCTAGACACAGAGTGCTGATTGGTGCGTTTTTGCAGAGTGCTGATTGGTACATTTACAATCCTTTAGCTAGACACAGAGTGCTGATTGGTGTGTTTTTACAGAGTGCTGATCGGTGTGTTTACAATCCTTTAGCTAGTCCCCACTCGACCCAGGAAGTCCAGCTGGCTTCACCTCTCAATCCCCTCTCTAAACAGGCCACCCCAACTGCTGTTGGGAATTGGGCGATGACTGCTCTAGCTACTCCCTGCTGGATAGGGGCGAAGAAGGGGCCCTGCAGTTGTAGTGTCCTCTAGAGGGGAAGTCTTTAGGCCAGTGAAAGGGCCAACGGGTTGGTCCAGGGGTCCTCAGTAGAAGTTGTTAGTTGAGTTCGTTTGGGGTTCCATTCGTAAGACCATCTATAGCTTGATGGCCTTGATCCTAGAGGAAACAAATTTGACAAGGAGGCTAAAAATACAGGGTCCAAAGGCAAGTAATAGCAAGATGGCTGTCACGGGACCTAGAAAGGGGAGAAGTCATGTTGCCCTACTCCAGAGGTTGGTATAAGAATTTGAAAGGCGTTGTCTGATTTCAGAAGCCTTTTTCTGTAAACGCCAGGCAGCATCTCATACTATCCCTGACTGGTTAGTGTGAAAAAACACTCTTCCCCTAAGAAGGTGTAGAATTCTCCTTTCTCAGCAGTGAGGAGGTCTAGGCCTCGCGGTTTTGGAGAGTCACTGCTGCCAAAGAGTCTATTTGGGATTGTTAAGGATAGATATCATTATTTCTTGCAAACTGTCTGAGAAATCCTTTGAGAGTATGTGATAGTAGGATAATACATGTTACATTGTTAACTTTTAGCAAACTTTACTTTTGTTGAAAACCTTGTAAGTTTGGGATTTCAATTATTCTTTGCTATTAATAAGACCTCGTTCAGTCCATATTAACTTAGAATTGGTATAGATGGCTCCTTCCTGATACTGTAAGTACTTTAAGGTTTGGCTGAGTGCAAACAATGCAAACAGCTCGTGAACGTTTGAGCAGACCAGTTGTTAGGCAATTTTCCTAACTCTGCTTCTGCAAGAGTTTTCTTATCACTTACTGAATACCCATTGTGTCTTTTTCCCTTAATCGCCCTGGAGGAACCATCTATTATCCTGTCCTGAAGGGAGTTCTTCCTAGGTCTGGTCAGACCTTTGTATAGTAATTAATTAAGCTTTAGATCCCCTGTTAGGAAACCTGCTGGGTTAAGGATTTTTGATAGGAAGGCTATGGGTTGTCAGTGGCCTCAGTGCTTTCGAGCTACCCCCTTGTTTACACTGACAACAAGGTGGTGTTAGAGTGTTATAGGGTTATGGAGAAGACCTTGAATTATCAATTATAGGTTTTAAATTTACCCTGGCTTTTAAAGGAATAGGGTACATTTTTTTCTTTACTACTTTTCTCTTTTTCTCTCTTTGACTTATTCTTTGTCTCTCTCTCTTCCTCTCTTTCCTTCTCTCTTTGACTTTCTGCCTCTCTGTCTCTTCCTCTCTCTCTCTCCTTCTCTGTCTCTGTTTCTTCCTCTCTGTTTCTCTGACTTTGTCTCTTTCTCTCTTTCCTTCTGTCTTTGACTTTGTCTCTCTCTCTCTCTTTCTCTCTGACTCCCTTTGTCTGTCTCTTCCTCTCTTTTCTTCTCTCTTTGACTTTCTGCCTCTGTCTCTTCCTCTCTCTGTCTCTCTCTTTGAGTCCTTCTTTGTCTCTTCTCTTCCTCTCTCTCTCTCTCTCTCTCTGACTTTCTGTCTCTTTCTCTCCTTTCTGCTGGTCTTTCCCTGCCTCTGCCAGCCGCTTATGCTGCTCTTCTCCCCTCTTCTTCCCCTTTTCATGGCTTCAGCAGTGTAAGACTGCCACCTCTTTGGGTTTTTGCACTGCGTGCAATAACTCCATGGTTTCCTTATGATATTTAATGAGGGTTCCCCCAAAAGTTAGGAGCTCCCTTTCTTTCTATATTGCATCATGGGCATGTAGGATTAGATAAGCATACTTACTATCTGTAGCAAAGTCTCCCAGTTACAACTGAGGAGGTGGGAAAAATACCTGGTTATAGGCTGTGCCAGGATTCCTTGGATGGTAACGGACCTTGAGGACAGTTGTCTGGGACAGGAGATTAACATTGAGAAGGCGACGCCACTGTCCATGAGAAAGTCAATTTCCTGGCCGTCAATGGTTAAATGTACCCGGGGCTCAGTGAGAGTGATGACATGAGCTGGTGCTTGCCCCAGGTACCCTCAGTTGTGTTGTTGGATCATCTGGTTGGTGGCTTCTGGCCCAGAGAACCTTTGTCCTCTGGGGCAGTGCACCTTCCAGTGATTGCCTTGGCATAGTGGACATGGGTGAGGGGGCAGCTTCATTGGACAATCTTTTTAAAAGTGTCCTCACACACCACACTGATAACAAGCCCCACCAGATGATTGGCCTGCTCCGTTTTCTGTCCTCTCTGAACCACCAAGGTTTGTTTGTCTGAGGGCCATGACTAAGGCTCTGGCCTTTCTCTGATCTCGCTTTTCCTTTTGGGCCTGTTCCTCTTGGTCCCTATTATAGAACACTGAGTTTGCCAGGTTTAATAATGCCTCCAGATTTTGTTCAGGGCCCAGGGCTCACTTTTGGAGCTTTTTCCTGGTATCAGCGACTGATTGGGTAATAAACTTATCTTTTAGGATCAATTGACCCACAAGTGAGTCGGGTGACAGGGGAGTATATTTTCTTAAGGCCTCCTTAGCCGCTCGAGGAAGGCAGAAGGGTCTTCTTCCTTTCCCTGAGTTATGGTGGACATCATTGAATAATTCATGGGCTTTTTCCTAATTCTCCTTAGTCCTTCTAGAACACAGGTCAACAGATGTTTGTGACTCCAGTCCCCATGATCTGAGTTGAGGTCCCAGTGGGGATCCATACTGGGGACAGCTTGCTGACTGGTAGGGAATTTGTCCCTTTCTTTGGCTGTCATTCTGTCATTGACTTGACTAAGATACCAGTTATCTCCAAACTCTCGGGCTGCAGCTAAAGCCACATTCTTTTCATTAAAGGCCAGGGTTTGATCTAATAGCATGACATCTCTCCAAGTGAGGTCAAAGGTTTGCCCTAGACTCTGTAGGACATCTGTATACCTATCAGGATCATCTGAAAACTTCCCCAGGTTTGCCTTGATCTGCTTTAAATCAGAGAGGGAGAAGGAGACATGTACCCGGGTTGGGCCAAAGTCGCCTCCCTCTATAGCTTGAAGGGGACATAACCGATAGCCCGGTGTTTTTTGTGGCCTTTTGGAGATTTCTTTGCTTGTTTCCTTCTGGGCCAGGGAGATTAGAGGAGGCTGATCATTAATAGGAGGGGGAGCTAGAGGGACACTAGGATATGGGGGTAAGCTGAGAGGTCCTCCTGTGGGATGTAAATTGCAAGCTTTGCATAGTTGTGTATTCTTCAATGAAAAGAAAGCTTGGACATAAGGTATTTCACTCCATTTGCCTTCCCTCTTACAGAAAAGGTCAAGCTGCAGGGTAGTATTGTAATTTATACTTCCCTCAGGTGGCCATTTTTCCCTATCAGAGAGAGAATATTAGGGCCAAGCCGTAATGCAGAAAAAAATGAGCCACCTCTTTTTCAGGGTTTGTGGGTCAAATTGGTCCCAGTGGCTTAGGATGCATTTAAAGGGCGAGTGTTTCCCATCTGAAAGACAAAACCACGTTGGTTTGTTCCCCCCCCCCCCCCGCCCAAGAACCCGCAACGGTCCCTGGACCCTGCTGATCGGAATAGTTGCGCTCACCAGCACAGCAGCAGAAACACCTCTTGCCCAAGAACCTGCAACGGTCCCTGGACCCTGCTGATGGGAATAGTTGCGCTCACCGACATAGCAGCAGAAACACTAGTTTTCCTCCTAGACCACGAGGAGGACCGGGGAAGGTCAGATTTAGTGGCCCTTACTGACGCATTCTCGAAAACCTGCACCCTTGCCTGTCCTCCTAGACCACAAAGAGGACCGAGGAAGGTCGGATTTAGTGGCCCTTACTGACACATTCTTGAAAACCTGTTAGAGTCTTAAGCATTCTCCTGTTAGTGTTGGGACTTTACCCCTGTCCTATAAAGATGTTGTGCCCCAAAAATGAACTGGAGGGCCATACCCTGAGGGAGGGAAGGGATCTCCAGGGTTGGAAGAGTGATGCCTTTTGTCCTCACTTCTCATCATATGGATAGGAAGGATATCATTTCTGAGCTCCCCATATCCTAGCTTCAGGAATATATTTTGTTAGGCCTGCTAGTCTGAGGAGGGATCCTAAAATTCCAGATAAGATAGTCCCCCCACCCCCAATGGGGGCTTTGGGCAAAAATGTCTTTCTGATTGGTGAGCCCTGGTGCCTAAAGAAGGGAATAGAGTCCTGGAGTTTATACTAGAAATCATTCTTATAGGAGAAACTAGGAAAGCACCAGAGACAGTAGTTTTTAGAAGCGGGACTAGCCTCAGAGAAGAGAGGCAAGAGAAAATTTGTCTGACAGGCATTAGGACCCAGGAGGCAAGGGTCAAGATAGAAAGGATAGATGGGTGAGTCTCGTTTGGGCGACTTAACTTTGAGAGTTCTGCTCATGGCCGCAGGGTCAACCAACTTGTTGTCAGGACCCCAGAGCTGAATGGCTTTCCTCTCTGTCGACCCTTGGCTCTGCCCAGAAGTGCAGGAAAAGTGGAAGCTGGTTCCAGGCAAACCAACGCTCCCAACTCCAAAGAGTTTGGGGTTGTTAGAGAGCCCTTTCCTAGAAAGCCTGACACCCGTGTCTTTAGTCTGGCGGCCGCATTAGTCACTTTTAACTGGCCGATAGGTGCCTGGTGTTTAGCCCCCGAATTGTAAGGAAAAATAGGACAGAATAGCAAGCGAAAGGGGTCTGATGGTACTCACCACTTGGCGATAGTCCCTTCATGGTCGCCAAAATATGTCCGGAATTGGTTCCTTCTGGTGGGTTCTTGGTCTTGTTGACTTCAAGAATGAAGCCATGGACCCTCGTGGTGAGTGTTACAGTTCTTAAAGATGGTGTGTCTGGAGTTTGTTCCTTCAGATGTTCAGATGTGTCTGGAGTTTCTTCTTTCTGGTGGGTTTGTGGTCTCGCTGATTTCAGGAGTGATGCCGCAGACCTTCACAGTGAGTGTTACAGCTCTTAAAGGTGGCGCATCCAGAGTTGTTTGTTCCTCCCAGTGGGTTCGTGGTCTCACTGACTTCAGAAATAAAGTTGCAGACCCTCATGGTGAGTGTTACAGCTCATAAAGGTAGTGCGGACCGAAAGAGTGAGCAGCAGCAAGATTTATTGTGAAGAGCGAAAGAACAAAGCTTCCACAGCATGGAAGGGGACCTGAGCGGGTTGCTGCCACTGGCTCGGTGGCCAGCTTTGTATTCTCTTATTTGGCCCCGCCTACATCCTGCTGATTGGTCCATTTTACAGAGCACTGATTGGTCCATTTTACAGAGTACTGAGGTGCATTTACAATCCTTTAGCTAGACACAGAGTGCTGATTGGTGTGTTTTTACAGAGTGCTGATTGGTACATTTACAATCCTTTAGCTAGACACAGAGTGCTGATTGGTGTGTTTTTACAGAGTGCTGATTGGTGTGTTTACAATCCTTTAGCTAGTCCCCACTCGACCCAGGAAGTCTAGCTGGCTTCATCTCTCAAAGATATGAAAATTGTTTTAAATTTGGACATAACATTGTGTTTATGTTGGAGCCAGTACACACAGATACCACAAATACATCTAATAATTCTTATTCAGGAGTCAATATTGATATAGATTAAGATGGACCAGGACAGTTGTGAAACTGTTTTTTCATTTTTTTTTTTTTTTTTTTTTTTGAGACAGGATCTTCCTCTGTCACCCAGGCTGGAGTGCAGTGGTGCGATCTCGGCTCACTGCAGCCTTCGCCTCCCGGGCTCAAGTGATTCTCCTGCCTCAGCCCCCCAACCCCACCGCAATTAGCTGGGACTACAGGCTCACGCCACCACATCTGGCTAATATTTGTATTTTTTGTAGAGAAGGGGTTTTGCCGTGTTGCTCAGGCTGGTCTTGAACTCCTGAGCTCAGCTGATCCGTTCACCTTGGCCTCCCAAAGTGCTGGGGTTACAGGTGTGAGCCAGCGCACCTGGCCTGTTGTGAAACTATTAAAGAGGCTTTATGATATTTTAGGTTCAGGAACAAAAAACTATTTAGAGTTTAATTTTCCATACAGACCTGATGGCTGGTTTGACACAGAAGTGGAAAAAAGTGTCACTGTATTTGGATCAAACTCCAGCCTGCTGAGATCAGGAAAATGTTTGATCATTTGGTAATAAACAACACTGTGATCTTGATGTAACAGGGTGGCTGTTCTGTCTGAATTTTCCTGGGGTTGTATAGGATTTCTGTGGGGGAAAAAAAATCTGTGGATTGAGTACTGAATTCTATCCTTTTTTAAGCGATCTGACTTTAAACAAATTAACTTCATTCCATGAATATTGACCAGATTTGTTCACATGTGCCATCCATTGTTCTAAGTACCTAAAATATTATGTGCCTCAGTCACCTACCTTGTTAGTAATGGGGTCAGTATCTCCCAGTTTCTGTGGTTTTTAGCAGCTTTTTGGAATATAAGTAGTATACAATCTGCCTGTTTTAATTGTATAATTCAGTGTTTTTTAATACATTTATGGATTTGTGCAACCATCATTACAATCTGATTGTAGAACATTTCCATCATCCCAGAAGGAACTTTGTGACTATTTGCAGTCACTCCTCAGCTCCATGAAACCACTAATGTACTTTTTGTCATTATAGATTTGCCTTTTCTACACATTTTATATAAATGGAATCATAATATGTGGTCTTTTGTGTCTGGCTTCTTTCACGTAGCATAATGTTTTTGAAGTTCGTCTATATTGTAGCATGTACTTCATATTCCATTGTATGGATATACCACATTTTGTTTATCCATTCATCAGTTGATGGACATTTGGATTGTTTCCACTTTTTGGCTATTGTGAATAATGCTGTTATGAACATTCTTGTGCAAGTTTTCATGGGACATCTGTTTTCATTTCTCTTGGGTGGATGCCTGGGAGTGGAATTGCTGGGTCATATGGTAAATTTATATTTAGTATTTTAGGAAACTGCCAAACTGTTTTCTTCCAGAGTGGCTGCACCATTTTATATTCCCATGAGTGAGGATTCTAATTTCTCCATATTTTTGGACAATAACAATACTTGTTATTGTCAATATTTTTTGTTATAGCCATTCTAGTGGATGTGAAGTAGTATCTCATTGTGGTTTTGATTTGCATTTCCTTAATAACTCATGATGTTGAGTGTCTTTTCATGTTCATATAGTCCATTTTAATATCTTCTTTGGTAAAATGTCTATTCAAATCTTTTTTGCCCACTTTTTTTTTTTTTAACTATTTTATTTTTTTAAGACGGAGTCTCACTCTCTTGCCCAGGCTGAAGTGCAGTGGTGTGATCTCGGCTCACTGCAGCCTCCGCCTCTGGGGTTCAAGCAATTCTTGTGCCTCAGCCTCCCAAGAAGCTGGCATTACAGGTGTGTGCCACCACACCCAGCTAATTTTTTGTATTTTTGGTAGAGACAGGTTTCACCATGCTGGGCAGCCTTGTCTCACATTCCTGGACTCAAGCAATCTGCCCACTTTGGCCTTTCAAAGTGCTGGGATTACAGGTGTGAGCCACTGTGCCTGGCTCTTTTTTGCCCACTTTTAAATTGGTTTTCGGGTCTTCTTATTAATGAAAAAGTTCTTATATATTCTGGTTACAAGTCCCTTATTGATATATAATTTGCAAACATTTTCTCCTATTCTGTGGCTTGGGTTTTGTTTTTCTTGATGGTGTCTTGAAACACAATGTTTACTTTCAATAATGTCTTACTTATTAGTGTTTTTGTTTTCCATGATTCGTTGAACATCTGTTGCCCAATAATGATTTTACCCTCCTTTGGATGCTGGGACGTTGGATCTGTTAGCTTTCTGATATTTTCTAACAGATCAAGCTTATTTTCAATACTTGAGTACAGGGGCTACAGAATGAATGTTCTTCATTATTCATTAAACTTATTCTGTTTTGGGAAATTCATCTCAAACATGTTTGTCTTTTTTTAGAGTAAATTAGCATCTACTGCAGATGTTGTCATCCTGAGCATTGACATTTCTTGTAAGGTTTTATTACTTCATGCTAATTTGTTTATGAAAAATTACCATTTGAATATGAAAATTATTTTTATCTTGTAATTGTCCTGTTTAGGCTTATGAATTCTTCTAGAAATCTACCATTCATAGATTATTTTCAAAGTTTCTAAGGTTAGTTGCCAATAATTTTTATGGTTAATAATCAAAGAAGACACTTGAGATAGACTTTATCAGAGATAGATTTTATTAGATATAAATGGAAGATATTTTAATCTGGGGTAGGAGGTTGTGATGCCTGACTGTAATGACTAGTTTCAGCTCTTCAAGAAAGAATAAAACCAATTTTGCATTCCAGAACTTTTATTTTGTTTCATGAATACAGCTAAGTAAATTCCATAAGGTTTCTTTGCTGTAGATCAGGGTATCTCAGCTTCGGCACTGTTGATCTTTTGGGCCAGACAATTCCTTGTCTTGTGGGGCTGTCTTGTGTGTTGTAGGATGGATGTTTAGCAGTATTTTTGACCTCTACTCACTAGATGCTAGTGGCATCCCCCTATTGTGATGACCAAAAATGTCTAAAGGTGTTGACCTTTGTCCCCTTGGCAGGATTGGGGAGAATCACATCCCCATAGAGAACCACTGCTTTAGGGGTATATTTAGAACTAGCAATGGAATTCAGAGAAGTGCCCTACCCCTCTAAAATATAGGTAGGAATTGTCCATCAGCTGTGCCACTAGGATTGACAAAGTGGTCTTTGCATGCAGCCTTTGAAACTTAGAGGCTGATGTTTCCTGCTTGATCTTTATAAAACCCTTCTCCATATTCTCTCTCCCTTTCCTGATGGCTTCTTTATGTTCTTGTGTGTGTGTCTGACTGCATTGTAAGGTCTTCTAAAAGCAAGCAGAGACCCCCCCCAACCCCCCTGCCCGCTGACTTTCCCCAATTATTTTAAGATGAAGCTGTGGTGACCAATTCCAGATGACTATTGGGAGAAAGTAAACTTGAGGAAAAAGAGGAGGACTGGGTTGGATTTCCTCTGCTTCAGCTTTAAAATGTTTCCACTGTGATATAAAAAGCTTAAGAGCATGTGGAAATGCGAATTTAGAGTGTAACCAGAGAAAAGGGGTGTGTCAGGAAGAGGTAATTAAATGTTGTAAGCAACCCAGAATCTCTGTACTATTGTTAAAGCAGTATGTTGCTTTAACTCAATCCAGTTACTCTTCCCTCAGCAAGTCTATACTACTACAGTGACTCTTCCCTCAGCAAGTCTATACTACTCCAGTGATCGACCTGTCATATAAACTGCAACAAATACTGCATAAACTTGCACCAGAAGACTGGGGTATGATTGCACAGGGAATCTCAGATATGAGTTTCCTGACATTTGTCTGTAAAGTCTCAACTCTAATGTTGCACAGTTTTAACCTTTAAATACTACCATGCTACAAAGTCCCTTTCCACTGGAGCAGTATAATGTACTTTTAGTATTTAGGGACTAACCTTTTCACAACTACTGCAAAATATTTGACAGAGCAGCACCCACCTTGTATGACATTCTCATGAAGTTGTGGGTAAGAAATTGTAATTGCTTCCAACAGTATGAATCCGATATGATTTTTAAAAGTCTCTCTTTTCGCTTGCCGGTTAATGAAAACTCTAGGTTTTGAATTTTTCCTAAGTCATATTTTGCTCAGTTCTTTTCTTTCATAATGGCTACTTTTCCTTTCAGCTGACGTCAGACTCTGCTGCCTCCTATAATTTTCCTAATTGCCTTCTCTTCTGTCTCAGCATATGCCTTAGCAGTGGAAAAGAAAAATTTCAACTTTATTTTAGGGGGTGGTCTGGGGTGGAAGGGCGAGGCTAGAGCAGCTTAAAGGAGATGGTTATTTCCTGATTGTAATGTTTCTTACTAACTCCTCAGTGCATCTGTAACCTACCTCTAGTCAGGAGTGCTGTCACAAATGTGAAAAAAAAGTGAGTTGGGAAGAAGGAAATGAATATTTACTGTGCCCAGTGCCTGCACTTTCTTAGACATAGTTTCATTTAATTCATTTAAGCCTTTTGAGGAGTGTTCTCATCCCCATTTGCAGGTAAGGAAATGAGACACCGAGAGGTTAATCTGCCCAAGGCTTTGCAGAGAGCCAGCATGCATTAATGCAGGCCTGTCCCACCCCAGGTCTGTGCTGTCTCTATTTTCCATGCTCTTCTCCCTTCTCGTTAGTACTGGCTTCACAAAGGGAAGAAAGAAGAATGTTGGGTCTCCAGAAGAGTGGATCCCATGAAAGACGCTCATATCTGGGGTGAGAGGTTATGATGCTTGGCTGTCAAGGCAGTTTCAGTTTATGAGAAAGAATAAAACCAACTTTGCATTCTGAGAAGAGTGCTGGTTTCCAGAAGGATCATCTTGATTTGAGGTGGCAGCTGTCACTTCCCTCAGGGCATAGAAAATATGATGTAACCACTGGACAACTTTGCTTCACAAAGAATGTCATGATTGGTTAAGTGCACTACTACTGATATTAAAAGTGTACTTAATTACCCTACTACTGAAGGAGACACAAAAAATCCAAAACAGTATCAACGTGCCTAGTTTAGAATGCATTTGTCTTTTTTGGCTGAGGTGGATAGGTGAGGGCATAAGGTAAGGGTTGTGTGTGTGCATGTTTATAGATAAAATGTGTGTGTGTGTGTGTGTGTGTAGGAGAACAGATATTTGTAGTGTTTGGGAATTCACCTTGAACTTCATGTTGCCTTCTAATTCATGCTAAAGAGAGTATCACCTGTTATTGATTCTGAACCATAGAAAGCCAGCTGCCTCTTAGCTGCCTCTTCTTTCATTTGATTGGTTACCACATTTGTACTTTCTCTGAGGGAAGGATCATTATTAGGATATGCAGGGAACAGTAGAAAGCTGATTAAAAAGAGGAAGATGTTGGATTACTGAACTGAAATGTTGCCTTGGCACATGGCTTCCTTCAAAGCCCTTGAATCTTATTTTCTGTAACTTACCATATGAGATTATAGGGAAAAGAAGTTGACCAAGGATGTGAGAAAGTAAATGGGAGTTACTGGAGAATTGATGGCTTTGTAAAAAGTTTCTCAAATAGGGATAGAGGTTTATACTTGCACTTAATACTGAAGGAAAGGTTTATGTTTGCTACTAGAACTGGGTTGGCATCTAACTTCCTTTGTAAAAGCACTACAAATTAACTATTGTAAGCTGTGAAATGGAGTTTGTAGTAACAGACCTGGCAAGTAAACACCTAGTGTTTGTCTCTTAAAAAATGATGTATTACAGCTCCACCAGGTGGCTGCCAACAGTGTGAATGAGACAGGCTGGCATCGACCAGGAGGAGGGGAAAGCTGCTCTTGATTTTCTTTGTCCATATCGGAGTCTACAACATAATAATTTAGTGAAGGACAAAGAAGGGAGCCCACTGCAGGTTTTTCTAGGAAGTCTGGCAAAAAACCAAAAAACAACAACAAAAAAACCTCAAGATCACTGTGGCTCACCTTTGACATGTAAATACCTGAATGTCATAGACAGTTTTCCGATGGGTTAATTGTGCTGCAGATCCATATATAATTGTGCCCCTATTCTGGCTATTATTTTTGGTGTTCCTAAAAGGGCAGAGGATACTTTAGGTCCATAGACTAGTTTTGGCTTGTGACTATTAGAGACTCAAGTGTGATCCAGCTCAGATGCTAAGTATTGTAACATCACGGTGTAGTAGGAAAGAATGTTGGCGAATTGAATCCAGTTTTAGGCTCTGCTCCTATTAGGCAAGTGGCTTCTTTTTTCCTGGGCCTCAGTTTTCTCATCTGTAAAATGAGTGAATTATATTAGCTGCTCTCCAGAAACCTTTAGCCATGTGCACAATTTGAATAATTTCATTTTAATTTGGAAAAGAATAAACTTGTTAAGCATTTGAAAATCAAATCGAAAACATGAGGGAAGAAAGCTATATTTAGTATAGACATTTACATTTTTTAAATTAAACTCTACATTATGATATTGGTCATAAGAATTAGAATGAGACAGTCTTTACTATTCTCTCCCTAGCTCTAATATGGCACAGATGTGATAATAAAGTCCATATGCAGCCTTGAAGAAAGTGTTTGATTAGACATAAAATGTTAAAAAAAAAATCTGATAAGTAAATTGAGCTATCAACTTGTTTTAGGCAGCACAGAGAATAAAACAAAAACCAAAGCCCACTAGCTACTGAAACACTGAAATGTGAAATTCATTTTCCCAACTTATTGGTTCCATTCCTGTCTAGGTTTGGAGAAAAGAGAAAGAAACAGCTTCTTTCTCCATGTTAAGTAAATGTCTTAATCATTTCAAAATGAAAGTATAAAATTGAAATTGTAAGCACTCTGAGTAACAGACATTGTTTTGTTCTTTTGTGTTCTAAACATTAATAAAATTAGCCATCATTAATGGATCTAAATATTTTAAATTGCAGTTAGTAATTTTAAATTGCAGTTAGTAATGCCATTTTAAGTGAGTTTATATTTCTCATGTTGAGGAGCAAAGAAAGCATAACCCCAATTTTTTGATTCCAGTTTTTAACAATACAACCAATTTAGGAAATATCAAGAACTGATTATAGCAATGACAGGAATATTAGTCCCCCTGCCTTTGTACTTTGCCCCTTAGCAACAAGTGAATTCATTACTGTATTTTCTTATTTGTGCTTCCCTCCTTTAAAAAATACTCAGTTTGCTATTTTTAAAAATTACCCAAGAATGGGTGGGCGTGGTGGCTCATGCCTGTAATCCCAGCACTTTGGAAGGCCGAGGCGGGCGGATCACGAGGTCAGGAGATCGAGACCATCCTGGCTAACACGGTGAAACCCTGTCTGTACTAAAAATACAGAACATTAGCTGGGCATGGTGGCAGGTGCCTGTAGTCCCAGCTGAGGGACTACAGGAGGCTGAGGCAGGAGAATGGTGTGACCCGGGAGGTGGAGGTTGCAGTCAGCCGAGATCACGCCACTGCACTCCAGCCTGCGCAACAGAGCGAGACTCCGTCTCAAAAAAAAAAAAAAAAATTAAGACTGATTTTATGTGGTGGCTCCTTTCACCATTAAAAAATTAGTTTATACATTTTTTTGCTTTTCTCCTTGTTTTAGTTTCTTTCTTTTATATGTGTATTTATCAGCATATTGTGGTATGTGTGTTAGCTGTGCCAGTATTCAGCTCTTAGAAACACAGCCACGTGTTACTATGCCACCTTCTTGAAGTTTGGAGTGTTAGATTTGAATGCAGTGTAGACTTTGATCTAGTTTTTGTTTTTCTGTGAGACATTTACATGAAAACAACATCTTTGATTTTAATAACTTACCTGTTTCTCCTGTTTATTTCCCCTGAAATTGTCTTAATGCTCCATAAGGGACATAGCAGCTGGTTGCGATGGAATTGACTGACACTAAGTAAAAGATTATGACTTCGGGTAGAAATTAAGTAGAAAGAACTGCTGATTTCTTAAAGAGATGGGATGCACTCAGATTGTCAAATATTGACATAGACCTTCTGTTAATTTAAGAGTAACAATTCTGGTTTTGGTGAAAAAATTTTAAAAGTTAATTTCATGATATGCTTTATATAGAAAATAAAACCTTAAATTTATTTTAAATTTAATTTTTTTGCTAAAAAAAGGGCCGACCTTTCATTCTTCAGAAGATTAGTTCCTCTTAACCACATGATGAAACTTTACTAATAAAAAGAATTCATGCATGTATATACTCATACACACACACTTTATACATAATGCCTAGCAGTCTTTTGGACTAAATAATTTCCCCATAACTTTATGTTGAGCAAAAATGATGGCAACTTTTCAAATATATAATGTTAGCTCTGGGATTTAAAATTTAATTTCTAGTTTTCAGTGTCTTGGTAATTATGAGTTTGAGGCACATTTCATTAATACGTGTTCATCTTAGTATGCATTGACGAGGAGTTTGTGACTGTTTTTCATTATATTCTTCTGATAAGTCAATTAATGGCATGTCATTTTACTTCTATAAGCTGATTTTCCACATTTGTATAAAGTGGAGGTTATGAGTATGGGTGTGAGAGACGGGAGTTTAGGTTGGAACAACTTCTAACTTCTCTTCCAGTTGTAAATACTGGAAGCAAAATGCCTCCGTGGCTCCATGACCATGTCTATATTCATTTGTTCACCATTGACTTGTCTCTTACTGTGAGGATTTCCTGTTATATACATGCTGCACATAGATTTCCAAAAGATTTAGTTATAATCTAAAACATTTATAGTAATTTGCTTGGTTATTACACATTTAAAATTTACCGCAAGTGTCTTGATCAAACAAGAATTTAGGTTGGCTTTCAAAGAATGTGAACAAGGCTGAATATAAATAGGATTGGGGTCATTTATCAGTATCCATTCTTTTATTTCATTAGCTGAATTAATGTCTAAGCATTCAGTCCAAGAAATATATGTAGCTCTTCTATTTTATTAATGGTTTAGCCTTAATCCTATCTTCCTTTTAGTTTGCAATAAGTACAAAATAGTTACAAATTCTAGAAGATTGTTATTGTCTACCTGCTATGAAGTACTTAAGCAATACAATAAATAGAGCTGTCATTCTTTGTCTTCTACTTGCTCTTTTCTGAATATTTGGTTATATGACTGTTTTTTCCTTTACTACTGTCTAATCTAGTTCACAATGATTTTTGTGTTCTTAAACAGAAAAAGTCAATGACTTAAATTATATCACCATAACTTTTATAATCAGATGATCAGAGAATATAGGATTAAAGCTAATAAATGCAGGGTCCTTTGAAATCCTCACATAAAAGGGAACAGCAAAAGTACCAGCTTTATCTGGTATCTGACTGAGAAAATCAACCAATGTATATTGGTTTTGCACTTTACATGGTAATGTTGTCATTTATTTTTAGATATCCTTGGAACAGAAGATCTTATTGTGGAAGTGACTTCCAATGATGCTGTGAGATTTTATCCCTGGACCATTGATAATAAATACTATTCAGCAGACATCAATCTGTGTGTGGTGCCAAACAAATTTCTTGTTACTGCAGAGATTGCAGAATCTGTCCAAGCATTTGTGGTTTACTTTGACAGCACACAAGTAAGACTTTGTTTTCTATGAAGGCTTGAATAAGAAATTATTGCATGCCTTCTTTTTTTCCCATTACAGTTTGTCTGACTATCTCTTTTCTGTTTTTGTTTGTTTATATTTTTTGTTCCCTCTAGAAATCGGGCCTTGATAGTGTCTCCTCATGGCTTCCACTGGCAGAAGCATGGTTACCTGAGGTGATGATCTTGGTCTGCGATAGAGTGTCTGAAGATGGTAAGGCATGTGGATGGGACAGTAGTTGGTACATGCATTTGCCATTCTTTGATAAACAGAGTACATCTGTTTCTTTAACTTAGGACATACATCCCATGTGACTTTATTGCTTTATGAAAATATTTTCAGCTATTTTTCTTTGGAATCTTGTAATACTTACTTTTTTTTTAAGAATGGATACTTCGGGGCTGAGAAATCATTTTCTTTTTATTATTTTAGATGCCTTTAGAATAACATTGACATTAAGGGAAACACATTGAGATTTGTGAAGAATATTGCAGGAATAGTCATGTTTTATTTTCTTTTTACTTATGAAGGTTCTTTTGCATATTATTTTAGGTATAAACCGACAAAAAGCTCAAGAATGGTGCATCAAACATGGCTTTGAATTGGTAGAACTTAGTCCAGAGGAGTTGCCTGAGGAGGATGGTAAGTGTTTATGTGTTAGGAGAAAATATGGCACTTAGATATGAGAGATTATTTTAATTCAGGGAAGAAGAATCACAGCAAAATTCAAGAAACTTTTTTCCCCAGCTGTTTCAAGGATTTAAGCAAAATCCATTGATGTAATCTTACACTTAGTGTAATAATTCATTTATTTGGTTTTACCACCTATTTTAGAACTTTTGAAAATGTGTGTTTTTCTTATGGATAAAGGTATAGGGCTGCTTTCTAAAATCTTTGTCATTTCCATAATCCTTTTTCCTTTCCCCACTGCTGAAGAAGGAGAGTTAGACCTTCGTAGTAGTTAAAGTTGATGTTTCTTATTTTGAATTCATAGTAACCTAAGGCTGAATTCCCAAGAATCGCAGGGGACATTTCAAATCCATTTGAATGTCTTTTGGACATTTGAAGCCAAAAGATAGACCCCAAATTTAATCCCCCACCTCCACCCCAGGTAGCTCTGCAATCGCTGTCCGCTATTGCTGGACCTTCTATTTCTTCCCCTCTTCTACTCCCCTTCCCCATTTCTTTTCTCATCTTTTCTCCTTTGAAGTACACCTGTTGTGGTATCTACTAGGATAAGAGGGTTTTTGGTTCACCAAAACCTTATAATCTGGTACAAGAGATGAAACTTACAGATAATTGAATTACCAAGTGGAATGTCATAAGTATTATAGAAGAAATAGTAGTGCTGTGGTATTTTAGAGACCGGAGAGCTTATTTTTGTTTAAAAGTGCAGAGAACGTGTTGGCATTGTGACCTCTCACGTGTCAGCTGCTTCATGGGGAAGAAGTCAGAAACCTGGGCTTGTAGTGAGAGGACTGCTGGAGAGGTGGCATTGTGAATATGCCAGTTGTTCCAAAAGACATTCTGGGCAGGGGCAACCAACGTGAATTAAAGTACATAGATAAGACATAAGCAGTCATTTCAAGAAACTTGTATTTTTCTTTAAGGAATTAAGAAATATTTTTCTATATTCTGGTTTTATTTATAATTTTTCCAAAATGCTGTTACCTTTGAGAATAAAACCTGCTGGAGAAGAAGAGAACAAAACTGAAATAAAAACTCTGGTTTTTCTCCTTGCTCATTTTAAAGAGTGTTGAAAATTAGCATGTACATCTTTTTCTGTGTTTTTCTAGGTCCCTGAAACTTGTGCCCTGTTTTGTGTATGTGAGCCTGTGTGATTTCTGGCACTAGAATTTTCTCTTTCTCTTGTCCTTGGGAGTCAGTATTTGACTGTTATCATTTTGGAATCTCTGCTCCTTTGTACTACTATATTTCTCGTAGCCCTTTGTCTGAATAATGTTCTTGTATTCATTCAGCTTAATCTTAAAATGGGTTTTTTGATATGTCATCTTTAGGTAAGGTAATGAAAACCTTCCTAGACTTTTAAAATACAAACTATTCCTAAGCCATATTTCCTCATCTTTTACTTGCATGTATTATTCAAACATGAATATAGGACTTTATGCTAGTTTGTATTAATTTTCCTCTTACTGGTACTAGCTCTTCATTTCAGACCACATTTTTGGTTCCTGGTTATATCATCTAAAGTATTAGTTATTCTTTTGAGAATTAAGTCATTCATAATTAAGATAAACATGACTTTTAGGTCTTCATCCAAACATTGGTGGTGATAAACTTATCTTGGTAGAGTATTTTCTTTCTTTATTTTTATTTATTTATTTATTTATTTGAGATAGAGTCTCTCTCTGTTGCCCAGGCTGGAGTGCAGTGGCACGATCTCTGCTCACTGCAAGCTCCACCTCCTAGATTCACGCCATTCTCCTGCCTCAGCCTCCCAAGTAGCTGGGACTGCAGGCGCCCGCCACCACGCCCGGGTAATTTTTTTTTTTTTTTTGTATTTTTAGTAGAGACGGTGTTTCACCATGTTAGCCAGGATGGTCTCAATCTCCTGACCTCGTGATCCGCCTGCCTCGGCCTCCCAAAGTGCTGGGATTACAGGTGTGAGCCACCACGCCCAGCAGAGTATTTTCAATTTAATCACTATATTTCTGTTAGGTTGGCAGGTTGGTATTCTTTAAATGATTCATTGATCCATTAAACAGTTGCTGAGTGCCTGCTGTTTTTCAGGCACTGTGCTAGGTAATGGGCATATGAACTCAGTAAGACAAGATTCCTGCCATCAAGGAGTTTTCAGTGTAGGGAGAAGGTTACATTAGTAAATCATCAATTCCAGTGCATCTTTCCTCTAGGAGAGATGTGCATAGAGTGGTATTGTTTCCACTTTCTGTGAGAGTGGTGTAAGTGATTTGCCCTTGATCAAATAGCTAGTAAGTGGCAGAGCCTGGGTTCAAATTCAGATATTCTGACATGTAACTCTGTGCTCTTCTTGTTAAACCACCCAGGGCTAGGCTGGCCACTAGAGACAGGGTCTGTGTGGATTATGTTCTGTAAACTCGGGAAACTTTCCTTTTTTAACCACATGAAAACTATTTCTGTCATTATTTTCCAGACGCAGCCTTACAATCCTCAACATCTGCAGGATCTCCATTTCCTTTGTACACGATCATTCCTCTGTTGTAGTTAAGAATACCACCTTTTTTGGTACACTATGGGATTACAATCCCGTTATTTTGAGTAGTATCAGTCAAATTCCAGAAGCAGGATAGTACTAATAATAAACTAAACTAAGTTGTCGTAATGACCCTTTGCCTGTCTCTTACACTTCTAGTCATTTCACTTCTCACTCAAACTATCTTTCTCTGATCAAGAAGTTCTTCTATAGATATTGATCATAAATAACACTTATTATTCTATGGTTTCCAGCACAGGATAGAGCATTTACATGATTTTATAACATACTGTTAATAAGAGGACTGTTCCTGCCTTCAGGAAACTCATTCTGTGTAGATTGGTATCTCTAGTACTGTGCCAGGAATGTGTGTAATAAGTGGAATCTAATATTTTCAGAATATAAATAGATTCCATTGGTGAGGATAACTTTATTATATAAGTGCCTTATATTGTGTGTTTAATTGCTTTAGTTTCTAGAATATTCTTTTTTTTTCCGCATGAAAGTTTTTAGTTTATTAATCTTCTCATGAAAAAGCCACAGTGGCCACTGATAACATCCTTGCAGCACCTTTGCTCCTTTGGCTTTTTGCCAGCACTAACACTGGCCTTTGCTGTCTGCCTACCTTCTTCATGCTGTTCTTACATTTCTTTCATTGCTTTCTCAAGGTCTTTTTCTTCTCACACAGGCCATGTCTTGTAAGTCTATGTTTGTGTTCATTTTTGTTTGCATAATCCAAGGAATCGTAAATTATGCCAAAGCCAGTAGTCTTGCCACCACCAAAATGAGTTCTGAACTCAAAGATGACATCTGGTGTGGTCTTGTACATTTTGGCTACTTTTTCCCGAATTTCTCTCTTAGGTAGTGTTGCCTTCCCGGGGTGAAGGACATCAATGACCATTTGTTTTCTCTGAAGTAGTTGGTTGGTCATAAACTTTCCAGTTTGGATAGTTACCATGTCATTCATGATGTTGGTCAATCCTCAGACAGCCGAGGAAGAAAAGAGTTTCTCTAGAATATTCTTATTGAGAGCTCCAAGCTCTGTATTTGATTTTTTTCCTTGTATGATGTGAACTAACAACTAAATAAACAAGATAACAAAACCACAGTCATTTGAAAATATGGCTTGGAGGATATATACGTATTTTTTTTTTTTTTTTTGAGATGGAGTTTCGCTCCTGTTGCCCAGGCTGGAATGGTGCCATCTCGGCTCACCACAACCTCTACCTCCTGGGTTCAAGCGGTTCTCCTGCCTCAGCCTCCCAAGTAGCTGGAATTACGTGCATGCACCACCACGCCTAGCTAATTTTGTATTTTTTAGTAGAGATGGGGTTTCTTTGTGTTGGTCAGGCTGGTCTTGAACTCCCGACCTTAGGTGATCTGCCCTCCTTGGCCTCCCAAAGTGCTGGGATTACAGGCACGAGCCACTGCGCCTGGCCACGTTTTTGTGAATGTATATGTATATCTGTGTGAGTGTTGCATATAAATATATATATTTCCCCTCCTTGATTAGATGACTTCCCAGAATCTACAGGAGTAAAGAGAATTGTCCAAGCCCTGAATGCCAATGTGTGGTCCAACGTAGTGATGAAGAATGGTAAGTAACTTGGGACTCAAGTCATTTTTTTCCTCTTGTTCCTTGTAAGTTTTAAATTATTCAGATATATGTGGAACCATTAGTGCTATATGAAATCTGTAGATTTGTTCCAGTTTCAGTTCGCTGATTGAAGGAAGCGCCAAAAGTAGCATTTCTAGGAATTTTTCATATATGTTTAATAGTTAATTCAGTAAGAATTTAGAGGTTGCGGCCAGGCGCGGTGGCTCACGCCTGTAATCCCAGCACTTTGGGAGGCCGAGGCGGGCGGATCACGAGGTCAGGAGATTGAGACCAAGGTGAAACCCCGTCTCTACTAAAAATACAAAAAAAAGTTAGCCGGGCGTAGTGGCGGGCGCCTGTAGTCCCAGCTACTCGGGAGGCTGAGGCGGGAGAATGGCGTGAACCCGGGAGGCGGAGCTTGCAGTGAGCCGAGATCGCGCCACTGCAGTCCAGCCTGGGTGACAGAGCGAGACTCCGTCTCAAAAAAAAAAAAAAAAAAAAAAAGAATTTAGAGGTTGCCTGTAATACACCCAGCATTGTCTTTGGCTTTGAGAAGTACCTCCAAAATTATAAGACATAGACCCTATTATTAAGGAGCTCCTAGTCCAGCTGTGAAATTCAAGCCTGTACTTTTCAAATGCCAGGGAACTATGCAAGGCAATCTGTGATGAGTACAGATGACTGATGCAGGCAGTAAAGTGCATAAAATCAGAAACATGGCTGTTGTGTTAGGCTTAAGTATAGAGAGAGAGCTTCAAGGAGAAAGTGTGTCCTGACAGTAGTTTTCACAGGAAGCTCAAGATTTGGACTAATGAAAGGGGAGAACGGCAAGTGGAGAAGGAAGCATGACATAGAGAATAACAGTTGTATGTTCTGACCAGCCTGGACAACATGGTAAGAGCCCATCTCCATAAAAATTAGCTGGGCATGGTGGTATGCGCCTGTGGTCCCTGCTACTTGGGAAACTGAGGAGGGAGAGTTGCTTGAGCCCAAGAAGTCAAGGCTGCAGTGAGCTGTGGTCATGCCACTGCACACCAGCCTGGGCAACAGAGAAAGACCCTGTCTCAAAAAAAAAAGTTGTGTATTCTAGGGTCACTAAGAGAATATCACCTAGCATTTGGAGCTAGCTTAGAGAGAGGCCTGAATGCCAGTCAGGAGAATTTTGGCTTTTTCCTGTAAAAATTGGTGAGTCACTGGAGATTTTTAAATAAGGGGTTGATGCAAAGAAGGTGGTGTGCAGGGAGGTTTGGCAATTGAAGAAAGTCAACATAGAGTCTGACGTTAAGGGAGACCAGAGCTTTTGCAGCAGTTCAAGAGTGAGGTGCTGGGGCCTGGGGTAATGTAGTGACAGTGGCCATGAGACAAAAGGCTGGATCTGGAGTGCAATCTGAAGACAGTAGTGCACACTGGCCTCTTACAGTCTGTATTGGTCCCTAGGGCTGTGGTAACAAAGTACCACAAACCATATGACATAGAACAACATGAATGCATTGTCTCATAGTTCTGAAAGCCAGAAGTCCAAAATCAGGGTGTTGGCAGGGCCATGGTCCCTCTGAAGGTGCCGGGGAAGGATCTGTTTCAGGCCTCTCTTCTAGCTTGTGGTAGTTCCTTAGCTTGTGGCAGCATAACTCCATCCTTTACATGATGTTTTCCCTGGGTGCCTGTCTGTGTCCACATTTTCCCCTTTTTATAAACACAACAGTCACATTGAAGTAGGGATCTACCTACTGCAGTATGACCTCATCTTAATATATCTGCAGTCAACCTGTCTCCAAATAGGGTCACATTCTAAGATACTGGAGGTTAGGACTTCAGCATACGAATTTGGTGGGGGATACAATTCAGTCCATTAACACAGTCTTTTAGGAATTGCTTCCTGTATAGGGTTTTTCTGTCTTACATCTCTTGGCTGCCTCAACAAGTATGCTGAGTGAGACACTACAGAAGGGAATGAGAAAAATCATATTTTACAGCCAGGTGAGGTGGCTCACACCTGTAATCCCAGCACTTTGGGAGCCTGAGGTGGGCAGATCACAAGGTCAGGAGATCAAGACCATCCTGGCCAACATTGTGCTACCCCGTCTCTGCTAAAAAAAAAAAAGTACAAAAATTAGCTGGGTGTGATGGCACGTGCCTGTGATCCCAGCTACTCAGGAGGCTGAGGCAGGAGAATCACTTGAACCAGGGAGTCAGAGGTTGCAGTGAGCCGAGATCGCGCCAGTGCACTCCAGTCTGGCGACAGAGCAAGACTCCATTTCAAACAAACAAACAAACAAAACCACACAAAACGAAAAATCATATTTTACAGTGAGCTTACCCCATCTTCCCTGATAAAGGTCAAGTAGGAGACCAGTTTTATAAAAATAGAATATTTCACTTCAATTTTTGGTAGACCCTTGAGTGTTAAGTGAGATTGGCACCCTTTAGCTTTCCTGAGGTCTGATCTAACCCTTGTCGTCATTAGAGAAGCTCCTTCTGGCATAATAAGGTACTCCTTCCTCTCCTTTTCTTCCCCTCTCTCCATCCTCCTTCCTCCTTTTTTCTTTCTAGGAGGAATCTTATTGTGTCTGTTAAATTGAATTGCAAGGGTGCTAGATTCTATTTTATTGATGTAGCAATCTAGATAGATCTAGAAAGAACAAGGAGTTTTTTTGGGTTTTTTTTCCTTCTCCAACTCTTTTTTTTTTTTTAGACAGACTCTCGCTCTGTTGCCCAGGCTGGAGTGCAGTGGCACGATCTTGGCTCACTGCAACCTCTGCCTCCCGGGTTCAAGCAATTCTCCTGCCTCAGCCTCCTGAGTAGCCAGGATTACAGGCACGCACCACCACTCCCAGCTAATTTTTGTATTTTTAGTAGAGACGGGGGTTTCACCATGTTGGCCAGGCTGGTCTTGAACTCTTGACCTCGTGATCTGCCCACGTTGGCCTCCCAAAGTGCTGGGATTACAGGCGTGAGCCACCCCGCCTGGCCCCTCCAATCTTTATTTTAGGTTCAAGGAGCACATGTGCAGGTTTGTTACATGGGGTAAATTGTGTGTTGCTGGGGTTTGGTGTGCAAATGATTTTGTCACCCAGCTCACAGGTAGTGAGCATAGTACCTGATAGGTAGTTTTTCAACCCTCACTCTCCTCCTACTCTCTCCCCTCAAGTAGGCCCCAGTGTCTGTTGGGCCTCTTTTTATCTCCATGTGTATTCAGTGTTTAGCTCCCACTTATAAGTGGGAGCATGTGTTAATTTGTTTTTGGTTGTTGCTGCTTTTAATTCACTTAGGATTATGGCCTCCAGCTGTGTCCATGTTGCTGCAAAGGAGATGACTTTGTTCGTTTTTATGCCTGTGTAGTATTCCGTGGTGTATGTGTACCACATTTTTTTTAATCCAGTCCACTGTTGATGGGCATCTAGGTTGATTCTGTGTCTTTGCTATTGTGAATAGTGCTGTGATGAATATACACATTCATGTGTCTTTTTGGTGGAATGATTTACATTCCTTTGGGTGTATACTGAGTAATGGGATTGCTGGGTTGAATAGTAATTCTATTTTAAGTTCTTTGAGAAGTCTCCAAACTGCTTTCCACAGTGGCTGAACTAATTTACAGTCCCACCAGCAGTGTATAAGTACTTCCCTTTCCTCTGCAACCTCACCAACATCTGTTATTTTCTGACTTTTTAATCATAGCCACAATAAGGAGATTTTCATTTATGTGGTTATCTCTCTGTTACCAGAACAAATTCAAATTAAGGCTTGGTCCTTCTCATTCATCTATTCAGCAAATCCTTGTTGAGCATTTACCATAGGAAGCCTATAAAAATAAGATTTGGAACATAAACTGGATCAATTTAGAATAAAATTATATTCAGTGGTGCTTGTTATATTTATGAGAACTATTTTCACAAAATTTTCTTTGGCTTTATTCACTTTTTGAAAAATCTGTGTCCCAAGTTCGTATATTAAAGAACTATTGCCTTGTAATGTACACTTATGGTTGTAAATTGAGAAGCTGGACTAAACATGCTTTATTACTTTGGAAGTATGGTCAAATGTGTTTCCTGAAAAAATGCCATTTTACTTGTTTTAGACACTAAACAATATTCTTAAAAGAACTACAAAGCAAGGAGGTACATTGTGGATTTTTTCATGGTTCTTTGCCCTGAGGTTTCCTCGCTTTCTTTTTTTTTCTTGACTGTACTGGTACATTAGTTTCCTGTTAACCAAAAAACAAAATACTGCCATTAATTAGCTTAATTTCATGTTTAAGAGGATCCTGGTGTATGTGGTATGAAGATACAATGAATGACATTTTGACGCAACCCAGGTCTTAGGAAGTGTGAAGGATATCCTTTTAGAGCCCTGCATCTTACTTTAGAGACAAAGCTCTCTATGGATATATGGTGGGTCATACCACTCTTCCAGGGTAACCTACCTCCTATGCTGTTTTTAGAGCCTGCTTTGCTGGTGATCCGTCTGTGTGCCCAGTGAACTGTGCCTTCCTCAGCCTGCTTTTCTTGAATGTCCAAGTGTTGTCTGCCAGCAGGTGCTCAGACTGGTTTATTTGTTTTAGGGGTCTGTGTTTTTCCTACTCTTTTTTTCTTTTTTATTTTCTCCCCTTTTCTCTTTTTAAAATTGTGGTTAAATATACATAAGATGTGGTTAAATATACATAAGATTTACCATTTAAAATATGCATTTCAGTGGCAGTAAGTGCATTCACATTGTTGTACAACTGTTGCCACTAATAAAAATTTTTAAACCAAAAAGTTTTTTTAATTAAAAAGTTGGTTGACAAAGTAAAAAAAAAAAAAAAAAATAGAGGTATTGGTTACCTTTTTCAAGACATTAATAATGACCAATTTTTGTTGTTGTTTTGGTTCGAAAAATTACTATAATCACAATTGATTCTTTGGGATTATTACATTGGGAAATTATATAATGCCAGTTGATTATTTGGGATTATGTATTGTCTAGTTAGTATTTATTGAGCAGTAATAGAACATTTAGGTTATGTCATGCCACTAATTTTGTACAGTTGCAGAAAAATATTTGTTTGAAACTCTTTTAAAAATATTTAAATATGCTCAATTTGAAAAAACAATCCCAGCTCTTGTAAGGATTATGAACGTCTAGGTGTTGCAACAAATGGCCCTGAAAACACACAAATCTAACTCAGGTTTTATTTCTTTGCAGTTTCTTGGACATTGATATTCAAAGGTCAAATATTTAATCTGAAAATCTAGGTAATTAAAAACGTAAGAGATGAATTGCATTCCTTCCTGCCCTCCACCCAGATAAATTGGATGTGTTTTCTATGTGGGAATTCATGATTTAATATGTGATTATTATAAGTCTGAACAACTTACTTGGTTATAGGATATCTTCATAACTTTTTTCCTTTAGTATCTTCTTAAAAGTTAGTAATACACAAGCAACCAAAGAAAAAAATAGATAAATTGCACTTCATCAAAATTAAAAATGTTCATACTTCAAAGGACACTGTCAGGAAAGTGAAGGATGAAAGATAACCCTCAAAATGAGGGAAAATATTTGTAAAACATGTATCTTATGAGGATCAGCAGAATGTATCTAGAATATATAAAGAAGTCTTACAACTTAATAATAAAAAGACAACTAATCCAGTATAAAAATGGTAAAGAATTTAGATAGGCAAGAAAATACACAAATGGCCAGTAAGAACATGAATAGATGCTTAACGTTGGCCAGGCATGGTGTCTCACGCCCGAAATCCCAGCACTTTGGGAGGTTGAGACAGGAGGATTGTTTGAGGTCAGGCATTCAAAACCAACCTGGGCAACATAGTGAGAACTCTGTCTCTACAAAAAAATTTTAAAAATCAACCAGGCCTGGTGGCATGCACCTGTAGTCCCAGCTACTGGGGAGGCTGAAGCAGGAAGGATCACTTGAGCCTAGAGTTCAGTGCTGTGATGATCTAAGATTGTGCCACTGTACTCCAGCCTGGGCAACAGCGAGACCCCAATTCGTATTAAAAAAAAAAGAAAAGATGCTTGTCATCATTAGTCACCAGGAAAATGCAAATCACAACAATGAAATACCACTTCACACTTACTAGGATGGCTAGGGTCAGAAAGATAATAACAAATGTTGGTGAGGATATGGAGAAATTAGAAACCTTGTACACTGATGGTGGGAATATAAAATGGTGCTGCAGCCACTTTAGAGAGTTTAGTAGTTGCTCAAAAAGTTAAACATAGAATTACCATATGACCCAGCAGTTCCACTCCTAGCTATATACCGAAGAGAACTGGAAACATGGGCACACAAAATAGTGTGTATAAGTGTTCATAGCAGTATTATTCATAAATGGCAAAAAGTGAGAAAAACTGCTGAAAACAAAATGTGGTATATCCATACAATGGACTGTTTTTCAATCATAAAAATGAAGCACGAATATATGCTACAATGTGGATCAACTTCAAAAACATTATGCTAAGTGAAAAAAGCCCGACACGAGAGGCTACATATTATAGGATTTCATTCATATGAAATATCCAGAATAGCTAAATTCATAAAGATAGAAAGTAGATTAGTGGTTCCCAGGGGCTGGGAGGAGAGGTTGCTCATGGGTATGGTATTTCTTTCTGGGGTGGTGAAAATGTTCTGGAATTAAATGGTGATGATGGTTGCACAACTTTGTGAATATACTAAAAACCACTGAATCATACATTTTTAAAAGGCTGGATTTTATGATATGTAAATTAAATCTCAATAAAAAGAAAGAAAAGAAGGAAATGATACCACCAATGATGATAATAATGGTAATAGTAGAAAAGGTGGTGGTGATGATAGAAAAGGGAGAAGTGGCAGTGATACTAATAGCAGCTGATAGTATACGTGCAAGATCTTATTTAATCCTCACAAAAGCCATATGAGTTAGGCTCAGTGGAGCCAAGTAATTTGCCCGAGGTCATATAGCTCATCAGTTCTCAAACGTGTTTGCACATTGGAATCACCTGGGAACTTTAGTCACCTGGGAAGCTTTTAAAACCTATGCTACCTGAGCCTCACCCAAGGGAGGGGCAGCTACAGTATTTTTTAAGTGCCTCCGGGATTCAAATATACAGCCATGGTTGACAACCACTGACATAAATGATAGTCTTCTAGTTCTAACTTGTAAGAGTCTGTGTTTAATCCATGGGAATAAATTCAGCATTTTGAAAGCCACATTAGCCCCTTGCCTGACCTTGCTTTCTCTAATTCCTAAATTATGTAGTATTGAAAAGTGACTTTCGGCCAGGTGCGGTGGCTCATGCCTGTAATCCCAGCACTTTGGGTGGCCAAGTTGGGCAGATAGTCGAGGCCAGGAGTTTGAGACCAGTCTGGCCAACATGGTGAAACCTCATCTCTACAAAAAATACAAAAGTTAGCTAGGCGTGGTGGTGCATGACTGTAATCCCAGCTACTTGGGAGGCTGAGGCACAAGAATCACTTCAACTCAGAAGGCAGAGGCTGCAGTGAGCTGAGATCGTGCCACTGCACTCCAGCCTGGGCAACAGAGAGAGACTGCTCAAAAAAAAAAAAAAAGAAAAAGAAAAGTGACTTTTCAAGTCAGAGAAAGAAGACAGGAAGGACTATGTTTAATATGGAGTCATCTATAGGGAAAGGTGAAAATAGTGGACGTTCCTTCTCATAACTCCTCTGTACTTGTTTCTAGTATGGTTTAGTATCTCGCAAAGGTCAGCAGTGCTGTGACAGTCCTTCTTAAGATCTGAAAGAAATAATACAGCTTTTATAAGTAGCTGATTGTCTGGGAGCATAATTTAGGTGCTGACTGTATCTGGGCCATTTGAGTTTTCTTCTGCTGGCCTCAGATCTCTCTACTCCATAATTTAGGCTCCGGTTTCAAGTGTTGATTCATTCATACAAAAAATATTTCTTAAGTACTTGCTCTGTGCAAAGTATTGGTCTGTGTGTTTGGGATATATCAGTGAACAAATTAAACAAAAATGTCTGTCCTTAGGAGCTTTCATTCTGGTGGGAGACTATAGTCAATAAACAATACAAGTAATTAGTATGTTATATAGTGTATTAGGAGATGATAAGTGATTTGGGAAAATAATAAAGCAGAGTTAGGGACATTGAGATTGCTTTGTAGATTGCAATGTTAAATAAGGCGGTTCAAGGTAGGTCTTCTTGAGATTTGAGCAAGGAGATGAGGTGTTTCACCATGTGGATATCTGGGAGAAGAACATACCAGGGACAGGGAACAGCTATAGCAAAGGCCCTAAGGTGAGAGCACGCCTGGTGCGTTTGAAGGATATCAGGACGCTTGCTGGCTGAGCAGGAGAGGTCAGAGAGGTAACGAAGGGCTAGATTATTTGGGGCTTTGAAGGCCATCATAATAACTTTGACATTTACTCAGAGTAAACTAGGGGACTGTTGCAGGGTGTTGAATGGGAAAGTGACATGATCTGACAAAGTCTAAAAAGATCACTCTGGCTGCTCTGTGGAGAGTAGATGATGAGGGTGAAGAGCAACCAAGATCTCTTAGGGGCCTATTACAATATTCCAAATGAAAGAGAGTGATGGCTCAGATGGGGGCTGGGGCAATGAAAGGGGTAAGAAAAGGTCGAATTCCAGGTATATTGTGAGGTAGAGCCAGCATGGTTTCCTGATAGTTTAGATATGAGATACGAGAAAAAGAGATCAGTCAAGGAAGACAACAGGATTTGGGCCTGAACACTTGAAAGATTAGTTGCCATCAACTGAAATGAGGCAGCTACAAGATGAAGCTAACAGGGTCACCTATCAGTAGTTCAGTTTTGGACATGTTGAGTTTGACATGGCTACTGAGACCTCCAAGTGGCTGTTAGACTTCCAAGTGGAGATAGCAGGTAGCCAGTTGGAGAGGTTTTGGAGTTTGGGGAGAAAGGCATTTAAAACCTTGAGCCTTGATGAGATCACCAAGGGAGTGAATGCAGTACTTAAAGAAGACCAAGGACTCAGCCCAGGGACATTGCAACATCAAGAGACAGAGAGAAGAGAAGGAACCAGTAAAGGAGACTGAGGAAGAAAGGTCAGTGAGGTAGGAAAACCAAGATAGTGGAGTCTTATTCGGGAAGCAAAAGTGAAGAGTGTTTCAAGGTGGAAGGAGTGGTCAGCTATGCCAATGCTGCTCATAGGTCAAGTAGGATGAGAACAGAGAGTTGACCCCTGGATTTAGCATTAGTGACCTTGAAGAGCAGTTTCAGTGAAATAGGTTGAAAGAGAAAAATTGAAGATAGTGATTATAAAACACTCTTGAAAATTTTGCAGGAAAGGGGAGCAAAGAAATAGGTGAGAGCTGGAGAGAAAAATGTGGTTGAGATTTTTATTGTTTGAGATGAGAACAAGAGCAGCGCGTTCATAAGCTGATGGAAAAGTTCCAATAGAGGGTGAAAAATGGATGAAGTAGGAGAGAGAAGGGAGACTTGCCGGAGTGACGTCCTTGAGTAGGTAGAAGGGATGGGCTCCAGTGTACAAGTGGAGGGACTGGCTTTGCACAGGAGGAGGAAAATAAACCTAGAAAGACATGGGAATGGGGGGGTGTGGATGCAAATGTGGCTCAGTGGGGAGATGTGTCATGAGAATCTGTGGAAGTTTCTTCTGATTGCATAAATTTTCTCAGTGAAGTAGGAGGCCAGGATATCAATTGAGAGGGCAGAAGGGAAGAGGTAGCGTTAGGATTTGAGGAGAGGGGAGAAAATGTGAAACAGTCATTTAGGGGAGAGAGAAAGAGTAAATGAACCTAGAGATGTGAAGTATGATTTGCCAGGCAGCATTAAGGGACCCAACTTGAAATTTGGTATTATAAAACTAAAGTCAGGCAGCATGGGTGGAGGGGTGTGTGTGTGTGTGTGTGTGTGTGTGTGTGCGCGCGTGCATGCATGTAGTAATCAGTTCTGCTTTTGCTAAGCAAATGTATCACAGCAAGAGAGAGGCAAGGGATTCAGTAGTATATATAAGATATTAATTATAATGATTGACCATGGAATTTAAGCTAAAAAGAGGAGAGTGGAAGTCAATTGGAGTGGGTCAGTAAAAAGATGGTAGTTTTGAGTCCTGGTGCAGTTGAAGGATAATTGGGTTAAGGTACTATAGGAACAGAGAGGGACTTGGAAAAATAGGTGATGCATGAAGTTGAGATGATGGAGGGGTTGTAGTTATTGGTAATAATAAGGTCTGGGTATGACCCTGGGAGTACATGGCTGCAGTAATGTAGAGGACGACATCCATAAAATGGAGGAATTCAATAAACTGAGACTCAGGTTGCTGGAATGGTTGTCTATATATTGAACTTGCTAAAAATTAAGACACTTGCCTTCAAATAGTTTGTGTGAGAATATCAGTAGGCTCCTATATTCAGAGATTTTAGAAATGATTTAATCCAGTGATTCTCAACTGAGACCCAGGGGGGTATGGAAATACATATCACATGCTATACAAGCCCTCTGAAGACGTTGATTGCCTGGCTCCCATTGAGAATCACTTAACTATTAAGTGCTATTGCTAAGTGGTTGGTAGATGTGCCCTCAACTGCACTGGGTAGAAACTGTTAGGAACTTTTGAGCTAGTCTATTCATCCAGTACAGGAATGGCTTCTATAGCATCCTTGCCAGGATCATCCACCCTTTTTGGCAGAATGCTTTAAATAACAGCACCTTGTGAAACAGTCCTAGAAGCAATTAACTGCATAGAGAAATCCAAGAACTGTTTTTTTCATTCTTAGCAGATAGAATATATTTTTATGCTGGTAGCTTAAGCACTTAAACAAGGAAAGGATATGTATTTTACTTTGTGTCATAATGCTGAGAACAGTGGTGAAAATTTTATCTGTCAATGATGTATTTTCCCTTGCTTCTACCTTGTTACTAGCTTTCATTTTGATGACTCTTTTTCCTAGTCTCCCTAGGAGGTGAAGAAAGTTCCAACAGAATTGGGAAAGATTTAGCTCAGGGAGACTGAAATGACCAAGGGGATGGGAAGAATGGGAATTGTCTAATATAATAAATAAGTGTGGACAGACCAGAGCTGAGAAGAGATTTAACTGGAATCTGTATTACAGGGTATGTATAAGGCAGATATGGATCTGATTTCCCAAATTCCAGATTGCTATAACTCAGAGACATTCCCTAAATCTTAAAATGGTTTTACCATTTGCAAATAAAATGAAGGCCTTACTGAACAGAGCAGGCAGTAATCTATGGAGTACTTTATATTAAGAGATGATCTAGGCAAAAAGTAGATATGATTCAAAAAGCCTACAGTGAATTCTCATTAATGACAGTTGTACCTAATTCAAGTTGAGAAGTACTTGGCCTAAACTTTTGAGTCTGTTATTTTGAAAAGCAATCATGTTTTTCTTCCCAGTATTTATCTATACAATATTTTTACTCGGTCCTCTACTAGTTAGGTTCACCCAGATTACATGTTCTTGTGTTTTGTGAAACTTAATAAGGAGCATTATTTTGTTTGGCATGATAGTGTATGTGATTAGCCTGATGAAAGCATTTAGAACATAGAATCTCCATGCATGCATCTGGTTTGGCTTCTTCCTTTTACAGGTGGGGAAAAACAGGACCCAAAGAGGAGGGGTAACATGCTCATATTCACACAGTGAGTTTGTAGCCAACGTGAGACCACATGATAGGTCTCCTGATTAAGACTGTTGTATGTTTTTCCATGACAGTGTGTTGGTTTATATTACTGGGCAGTTGGAGAAATGAGCACAGAGTGTTAATTTACCTAAGTTGCATGGGAAATCACTGGCCAAGCCAGATGAGTTCATTGGCTACAGAACTCCCTTAGCCTAGGTGCTCTCTGACGTGAGTAAGATTTTAATGAGACTGTGTGGAAATGATGATGATAGCTGAGATTTTGGGCTTTTTGGCTTATTTCTTTTAAATAGATCTTTTAAAATAATTTAGATCGTCTGGAATGATGGAGATGCTTTATCCCACGGTCTTTGCACTTAATCCAAAGTACAGCTAAGGATAGATAGTTAATTTAAAACTCCTGCATTCCTTATAAATGAAAGATAATTTATATTTATTTTTAATTATTTTCCTTGGAGTCACAACAGGTTATTATTCTCTTCGGTTTGAATTTTAATTCTTATTTGTAAGAATAGTAGGTGCTGTTAATGTCTTTCTGTTACTTAATATCAGATTTAAGGCAAACAGGTTAAATTACAGTACTATAATTATAGGCAAATTATTATTCTAGAAAGAGATTTGTAAATTTTCCTGATAGATATAACTTCTATATTAACTTAGAACTTAGTTTTATATCCTTGGCTCCACCAGTGTCTTGTTTCATTAAGCCAAAGTGTGCATTTAAAAAAATTTTTATTTTTATTTTAGAATTGGGGGTACATGTACAGGAAGTCTAATTATTCCATTGCCCAATAGATCGTTTTTCAATCCTTGCCCCCCTCCCTCCCACTTTGAAGTCTCAGTGTCTACTGTTCCCATCTTTTTGTCCATGTGCACTCAGTGTTTAGCTCCCACTTGTGAGAACATATCGTGTTTGGTTTTCTGTTCCTGCCTTAATTCACTTAGGATAATGGCCTCCAGCTGCACCCATGCTGCTGTAAAGGACATGATTTTGTTCTTTTTTATGGCTGTGTAGTATTCCATGGCGTACATGTACCATGTTTTCTTTGTCTAATCCACCGTTGATAGGCACCTGGGTTGATTCCCCATCTTTGCTATTGTGAATGGTGCAAAGCATGCAGAAGAAACAGGGACATTATTGCTCCAAAGGGGTGAACATTAATTCTTGAGGGGAAAAAATCTTTACTCTTTTTGTCTGTAAGGCATAAATAAATGTGCAATACATAAACACATATACAGTGTATCTGTAGTATTAATATTTCAGTGGGAGGGTGTGTCAAAATTAGGGGGAAAATGTCTTAAAAGGTTCCTGGTGTGGCGGCTGTACTGAAAACGGTTGAGAAACACTGAGCTGAAGGATCTGGTTGCATGTGCTAAGCTCTACCCTAGAGGAAATTCCCAGATACCATTGGATTCATCGTGATGGTCAAACTTTTAGGGAAGTCACAGTTTCCGCTATGCATTAAAGGTACGACTTCTCATGGGCCAGGAAATGAAGTGGTTAGGACTGCCTTTACATTTGGGTGGCGCTTTTTAGATATCTCCAGTCATAGAAATTTTCCTTGTCTATACTGTCTTTTCTTAAATGTCCTTAACCTCAAAGTTTGGCTGTAGCTCCAGGAAAGGGATGTAGATAAAATCTCAGCTGCTTAGTTGAGTTACCCACAGTCCTATCAGAGTCTGGTTTGTGGCTGTGGAAATCATCCATTTGGATGTGTCATTTATAATTTGATAATGTCCCTTTATTGTCATCATGAAAGGAGAAACTGGGTCAGTGCTTTTTGCCAAATGTGACAAATTTTGAAAGTTGATTGCTCCTGCCACACCTCCTCTTTGGTCTCCAGTGAGATTGTCTTCTCTTTCAATTTGTCTGGTACATCAAATAACCTAATTGCAAGCCTAGATGATCTAGGCATCATACTCAGGACTGTGCCTTAAATTGAGAGGCACTGGGTAAGTAAGAGTTGGTTTTAAGGGCAAGGAAAAGAAGATGGTAAGTAGAAGCCTGATGAGTTGTTTTTTGTTTGTTTGTTTGTTTGTTTCAGGCTAGGTTGTCACTGTTTCACATGAGAAGGTAGTATTATGTACAGTGACCTTGTTTAAAGTGTCAGTTTAATGTTACCACTAAGGCCCTGCCCCAGCTTTATCACTTGAGCACTAACAAGTGCTGTGTGGAGTTTAGTCCATGCTGGTAACTCTTGAGTATTCAGTGGGTCTTTTAACAATTACCACCGTGGAGGAGAGAGCAAGGAAGAGAAATGCTGTGATCTTTTACTGTTTTTAATCAGTGAAAGAGGGATTAGATTAAACAAATGTTACAGAGTTGTGACTTTGATCCCCCAGTGGTAAGCAATAATTGTAGAGACTGGATTTCAAAAGCCCTGAGAGTTTATTTTCAATCTATCTATTATAGTTTAATCCCCAGTAATGCAGATGGAGGAGGATTAGTGGAATTTTAATAGTAGAAACAACAATTCTTTCTGATGTAGTTTTCTGTTTTGCCATTATAAATGTAAAGAATTGATCATTTATTAACATGTATCCCCCTGAATTTACTTGTAACAAGATTCCATGGCAGAAATCTCAGATTCCAATTCAAGGAATCATTTGCACCTGCTGTACAGAGCAGTGGCTAAGAAATGTGTACCTGCTGGGTGTGGTGGCTCACACCTGTAATTCCAGCATGTTGGGAGGCCAAGGCGGGTGGATCATGAGGTCAGGAGTTCGAGACCAGCCTGGCCAACATGGTGAAACCCCATCTCTACTAAAAATAGAAAAATTAGCTGGGCATGGTGGCAAGCACCTGTAGTCCCAGCTACTCAGGAGGCTGAGGCAAGAGAATTGCTTGAACCCGGGAGGCGGAGGTTGCAGTGAGCCAAGATCGCAGCACTGCACTCCAGTCTGGTGACAGAGCGAGACTCCATTTCAAAAAAATAAAAAAAGAAATGTGTACCTAAACACAAGGTCTATCTGTGATACTTGGGCTGCTCTCCTGAGAAAGCAGATGGTTAATGCCTTAAATAAAATAGTTTTTCTAAACTAAATGATGATTAAATACAAATTTGACTCTAATGTCACAGAAAATAAAACAATATCAAATTTGTTAGAGGAGAATCGTTAATGAAGACAGTTCTAGTCAGGTCTGTCTTTACCCATGTTCTCTTGGAAAATGGCTTCATGTTTCTGGACCCCAGTTTCCTAACTTCTAGGATGGGTAGAACTCTAGGACAATGTAGAATTATATTAACATTACTTTCTATGAAATTGAGTTCCTTGAGTCAGACTTACTTGCTTCTCATTTTAACCCAGGACCTAATATTGTAGAGCCAAAAAAATGGATACTCTGGCAGTTGTCTAAATGTGAATGTTGTGGTCAAAAATTAAATAAATATGTGTTGATCTCTATCTGTGTGTGTGGGTGTATGTGTGTATAGAAGGCATAATTTGATGGAGGAGATTGCCTTGGAAGAGAAAAAGGGGAAGAGAAAAAAAATAAGGAATAAGAGTATGAGAAGAATGATGAGACTTTGTTTTAAAAGTTCACCCTTAAAATTAACTGTAAGCAAATGAATCATGGGAAATCTCTTCAAATTAGTTACCCTGGAGGCACTGCTCTTCTGCTGCCATCTTGCCATCTTGAAAAAACTTTTTTAGTACTTTCTTTGGAATTATTTTTAGACCTGGGTATGAACCACTTAAGTCATCTTTATTTTTTTTTTTCATGGTAAAGTCTTGTACTGGTTCTGAACGATTTTTGATTTGATTCTGAACATTCCTTTTAGGATTTTCAAGAGTGTGCTTAAGGTTCTGGAGATAGGACTTTACAATGGAACTATTATTGGAATTAGAATAAAGCTTTCCTTTACAACATCGGAGAGGATAGTACTCACTCTGATGTTTAGTTCCGTTTATTAAGAATTTGTGTGTATGTGTGCATAGGGAAAAAAAAAAAAAAACAACTAGGAAGACAAAATACCAGAGTATTGATTCGTATCTTTGGTGATTTAATTTTCTTCTTTTTTTTTTTTTTTTTTCAAGAGTGAGTCTTGCTCTGTCGCCCAGGCTGGAGTGCAGTGGCATGATCTTGGCTCACTGCAACCTCCACCTCCCGGGTTCAAGCAATTCTCCTGCGTCAGCCTCCACAGTAGCTGGGACTACAGGCACACACCACCATGCCCAGCTAATTTTTGTATTTTTAGTAGAGATGGGGTTTTACCACGTTGGCCACGCTGGTTTCGAGCTCTTGGCCTCGTGATCCTCCTGCCTCGGCCTCCCAAAGTGCTGGGATTACAGGTGTGAGCCACTGTGGCTGGCCTAATTTTCTTCTTTATACTTTTCTCTTTTTTCCAAATTTTCTACAATGAATATATTATTTATAATCAGGAAAAAGAAAAAATAGTATTATTACTTTCTGGTCATGTTCATTATATGTTCAAATATTAGTAGAAACCATTCTTGACATGTGAGCGGGTGTCCCAGGTGTCATAGGGAGAGCAGATTCACTTTCCTGAATCTAAAGCCAGGTGGTAGAACCAGGTACGGTGCTTAGGCCTGTGTCTTTAATAAGTACTATTTTTAATAATGGATTTCAAAGTTTGCCCTTTTCAAGCAGTTTAGTGAAAAAGAATAAATTGATTCTTGTAATTATTTTATGATTTCAAAAAACATTTTATTTCGGTTTGCCAAGAAGTGGATTGTAATATCAAAGTGTAAGTTTATTTCTCTGATGCTAGTGAAATCATTTCCTTCTTAAAAGAATTTTTTATTCAAACAGTGTGGTTTGATTTAAGAATATCATTCAAAAATAGGTACAACTTCTCTATGCAAATTGAAATATCTAAGTTTTAGTAAGTTTGGTCATGCTTATTACTCGGATGGAAAAGAACATGTTTATAATAAAGGAAAAACATTTTGTGCAGGGAAGGGGATGTAAAGAAAACTTTAAATATGGAAAAAACTTCTTAAGATGATGCCAAATAATTGCTACATTAAGGAAATAAAAACTGAAATATGAACACAGAAAATATCTAGGAGGTCTGTTAGGCATGTTGGGGGGTGTGGTCATGGAAATTCTTAATATTTGAGTCGTATATAAAAATGTAAAATAAAAACTTATTTACATAGCTAATGCTTGCAGCCTCTGCCTGACAGTTCTATTAGACATTCAGCGGATATTTCAGCATCTCTCCTGTATACTTAGCACTATGCTGGAGGCTGTGCAGTGTAGAAGAACCATTAGCGATTGTCCATGTCTGCAAGGAGTTTACAGTATAGTTGAGGATGGCATTTTGACTCGAGATGGGTATTAATACTAGCATGTTCTCCGAAGGGCCACTTGAATAGTAAGGACAACAAGGACAAATGGCACACCGGCAGAGGTAATTAGGGGCTGAAATCATCTAGAGAAGTTTCTCAGAATATGAGGGAGGATATTTTCACTGCCGACAAGAGAGAATGATTGAGTCTTTTTAATGCTTTTTTTCCTTTTTTTTTCATTGAAAATATTTGTTATAGTCCTTACTTAAAAGTAAGGACTGCCGGGCGCCGTGGCTCACACCTGTAATCCCAGCACTTTGGGAGGCCAAGGCAGGCGGATCACGAGGTCAGGAGATCGAGACCATCCTGGCTAACACGGTGAAACCCCGTCTCCAATAAAAATACAAAAAATTAGCCAGGCGCGGTGGCGGACGCCTGGAGTCCCAGCTACTCAGGAGGCTGAGGCAGGAGAACCGCCTGAACCCGGGAGGCGGAGCTTGCAGTGAGCCGAGATCACGCCACTGCACTCCAGCCTGGGTGACAGAGCGAGACTCCATCTCAAAAAAAAAAAAGTAAGGACTTAAAAACCTGGGGATTTTAGCCAGAATTTTCCTGTTCTAATTAGACCTATGTCAGTGGTTCTCAATTGGAAGTGATTTTGCCCCCCAGGGGACATTTGGCAGTCTTATAGGCATCTGGTGGATAGAGGCAGGGGATGCACAGGACACCCCTCTTTCCCACCTACCCACACACCAAAGAATTCTCCAGCTGGAAATGTCAATAATACTGAGATTCAAAACCCCTGGTCTACATGTGCTTGAGGAACAGTGAAGAGATAATGGAGCCTAGCCACCTGTCTACCATTTGTTTTATGTGACCAATGCCTCAAGGAGTTATAGGGCTGGGCTGTGAACAGTTAGTAAGTGGCATATGATTAATTATTCAGTCCTGAGTTATTCAGCTTACTTCAGTGAAAATCACAGTCTAAACCAGGGACTTAATAAAGGATTACTGACAAAAGAGAACTATATATGAATGAAACATCATCTTTTTGTACTTGACCCAAGTTTGTGTCATATCCAGTAAGCCAGTAGTTGTGCATCAAAACATTGTCCATGTCTCAACTCTTTACATGTTATCAAGACCTCTGGCCTTAATGGAAAGAGTATAGACTTTAGAATCAGAGAGTCCTAGATTTCAAGTTCTGGTTCCAGCTATGTGACTTTGGATAAGTTACCTAATCTCTCTGAGTTATAGTTTGTTCTGTAAAAGAGAATAATAAAATAAATCTTCTGTAAAAGAGGATAATACAATAAAGAAGATATATGTTTATTTCTATTGTGTGTAGAAGGCATACTTTGATTGTTGTGAGGATTAAAGAAACATTGTAAGTACCTAAAATATTACCTTGCACATATTTAGCACTTAGTAAATGTTATCTATTACTAACCCTTAGGAAAATTTTGCAAGGTAAATATTGTTATAACCACTGCGTAAATGTAGAAACTGAGGTACAGAGAAGGCATAGCTTGTATAAAACCACACAGTAAATAGTAGAAGTAGGATTCATATCCATGCCTTATTTCCAAATTAGTATGCTTGTCATATTGCCTTGGTAAATAATGGAGAAGGGAAAAAATCAGAAAAATTAAAAGGAAAAAAATACTTTTTAAAAAGCAACTTTTCCCCTTCCCCCATACTGAAATTTCCCCCTTTGCCTAGGTTTTGAATTCTCTAAATGTTTCATGTAAGTCAAAATTGCTATGAGAGATGCATTTTATGCTTCTAAAGTTAAGTGTGCCCTTAGGTTTGTAAAGAGGTGGCAAATAATTTCATATATTTCAAGTTTTTTTAACTTCTTATTGTTAAAAAAAATCATCCCAAGGCTTAAGAATTTCCCATTTAAAATCTTTATTCTAGAGGCTATAGTTTTGTTTCTGACACTTTCTGGAAGAATCTATGCTAATGACCAGCACCGCCAGATTTTTTCATGATATTTTCATTTTTATCCATGCATCCACTGGTGTCAACTTACTAGACTACTAAAACTGAATCAGATGTTTTTAGGACCACAGTTTAACATACTAATTGTGCCTTCCAGAATGATTTATTTTACATCACTTAACAGCCGCCCCTTTCTGCATCCCTGAAGTTCCATAAGAATCAGCTGAGGAGGTGAATTTTATTTATTCTTTCCTAGTCTAGAGTTTTGTGGCATCAATAAAACCGTAGATACTAGAGCCAGTTTCAGCAACTACCTGCTAAAGGAATAAATCCTTCTTAATAGGGATGACATTTCCATGCCCTGAATCCTGGGGAGAAAAATCTAGCAAGCAAGAAAAGATTTATGTAATTCTTTTCTATGAGAAGAATAGTTGTACAGTGAGTGCATGTGGATGGAATTTTAATAAACATTGAACCAGGCAGAACAGAATTTTTTTAAAAGCCATAGGTATATAAAATATCATCTAAGTTTTTTGAGCAATGTTAATATGTGAGCAGTCTACTTTGGGTAAACAAAAATGAATTGTTTTTCTCGTTGTGTCAATTTGTATGTTTCTAAGTTCCTTAAAATATAAGCAGCGGAACATAATGAACTCTCTTGTTAGTTGACTAAATTCTTCATTGTTTATAATATGAGCAAAAGTCCTTCTGGCTTATTATAATTAGCCTGAAACCTGATTGTAAACTCTTAGTCAATTGTGAACCTGATTAATTTGTCTAAGGTCATACAGGTAGGCAGAGCCAGGAATGAAAGACAAGTTTTCTGACCACTAGTTCAGTTTTCTTCCTACTATTTTGACTTTTTCATAATTTTATCCATTCTAATTGGGCATTAATTTTTTTTCAAAGTTTTAATTGTGATACACAGCATAAAATTATTAAATTTCAAAAAATCTCTTTGAATAGGTAAATAATACATGAACATGTAACAAAAATTAAAGGTTTACAGTATACAGTGACGAGTCTAGCTCCTACTCCTAACTCCCGTCCCTCCCAGTTCTCTTTGCAGACAGCCACTGTAAAGAATTAGGCATTTCGGCCGTGTGCGGTAGCTCACGCCTGTAATCCCAGCACTTTGGAAGGCCAAGGCGGGCGGATCACGAGGTCAGGAGATCGAGACCATCTTGGCTAACACGGTGAAACCCCGTCTCCAATAAAAATACAAAAAAAATCAGTCGGGCGTGGTGGCGGGCGCCTGTAGTCCCAGCTACTCAGGAGGCTGGGGCAGGAGAATGGTGTGAACCCAGGAGGCGGAGCTTGCAGTGAGCCGAGATCGCGCCACTGCACTCCAGCCTGGGCGAAAGAGCGAGACTCCGTCTCAAAAAAAAAAAAAAAAAAAAGAATTAGGCATTTCAAATAGACTGCTTTGGTTTCATAACATGCATAAACTGACATTGTATTGCATTATTCTTTGAGTTGCACTCTGGCCTGCCAAGTTTAGGGGACGCCTAACAGAGGAAAAATATAAGCTGTGGAATTAGAATATGGAGAGATTTATGAACTGAATTTGAAAATTACCCAAGGTCCAAGTTATTTCCAGTAATAGAAGTGAGGGCTCTCTTGCAGAAGTAGTTTATTACTCAGATATTGCCTTTTGTACAAATAGCTTAAAGTATATTATAAGAGCACTCATGTATCTTAATGACAGGTAAAATCCGTGTCTGAGTATTACATAACTACGTACAGCTACTTTAAAATCAATAACACATTGGCCAAAAGAAAGAACCATGCTGATGTTTGAATAAACATACTTAGGCTCTGAAACTGTCATCGTAGGACACTGCATGGATCTGCTTCTCTTGGGCCTCTGAGCCTCCATGTCCTACCCTGCTGAAACTTTGGTCCCCTGTCTTTGGATTGAGCACCCAGGCCTTTGGATGAGGAGATAAGGGGGGCTCCAGGAGTACACATGAACCTCTGACCATGCTGCCACTGTTGAGGTTGTACAGAATGAAAAGCAGTAGGGCAGCAGCAGCCTCTTAGTTTTGCCCAGACCAAGGTAGCCTTTAATGCAGAGGTACTGGGTTGATAGCTGCATATGACTGCCTCCGTGGCGAGAGTCAGGCTCCAGAAATCTGCAGGCTACAGCCTAGCAGGCCACATTTGAGGCTTCATCCCAGTTTAAAAGGCAGATCTTCCCAAGTGAAAGGAAGAAGGAAGGACACTGCGAAGTTTCTCTCTTTTGATATCTCTGTATGACCAGGTATCTGGCAGGGGAAAGGGTATAGGGAATTTATAGGTAGTTTAGAGAAAGAGAGATGCGAGTAGGTCAGGGAAGAGATAGAGAGGAAAGGCAAGGTGGGAGAAAGTTGTCTTTTTGAGAGAGAAAGTCTTTCACTTCTGTACTGTTACTCTTGGGTTACAGTCTCATGTTCTACTCTAAGGCAGTGTTTTTCGAACTACTGTGTTCATAAGACCCTCCTGGAGCACTTGCTAAAAGTTGAGATTCCATGATCTCTGTCCTAAAGATGCTGACTCAGTGAATCTCAGATAGCGTCCTTGAATACTAGGATAGTTTTAATAAAGTGTTCCAGTCATTCTGGGGAACACTGCTGGATCAAGGCTGGCCCTTATACTTTGAACAGTGCTAGATGTTTTGCTCCAGATTTGTCCTCCGTTGTAAATACAAACAGCATACTGGGAGTCTTAACTGCAGATGCTTCATTCATATCTAAATTAGAGTTTTTTTCTTTTCTTTTTTTTTTTTTGAGACGGAGTCTCGCACTGTTGCCTAGCCTGGAGTGCAGTGGTGTGATCTCAGATCACTGCAACCTCTGCCTCCTGGGTTCAAGCGATTCTCCTGCCTCAGCCTCCCAAGTAGCTGAGATTACAGGCGCCCACCACCATGCCCGGCTAATTTTTTGTATTTTTAGTAGAGACGAGGCTTCACCTTGTTGATCAGGCTGGTCTTGAACTCCTGACCTTGTGATCCGCCGGCCTCGGCCTCCCAAAGTGCTGGGATTACAGGCGTGAGCCACCGCTCCCAGCCCTAGAACTTTTTTCAAAAAGCATTCATATTCCTTTTCACCTGAGTGCCTTCACCTGATATGAATGCCTTGGTGTTGATTTTTTAAATGTTTTTGAAATAATCAAAACAATGGAATATTAGTTCATAGTGGCTATGAAAGCATTAGTGCTGTTAATCTTTGCAAATAGAACCACTGGCCTTTTGTTTGTCATAATGGCCCTGCTATTATTTTCCACTTGGACTAATAGTCTGTGATTTTTTTAAAAAATGTACTTAAAAAAAATGTATTCAGGGCCAGGGGTGTGGCTCAGGCCTGTAATCCTGGCAGTTTGGGAGGCTGATTCAGGAGATGGCTTGAGGCCAGGAGTTCAAGACCAGCCTGGGCAACATAGTGAGACCCTGTCTCTACAAAAAACAAGAAATAATTTAAAAAAAAAAAATAGCCAGGCACAGTGGCAGGCACCTGTATTCCCACCTACTCAGGAGGCTGAGGAAGGAGGATCACTTGAGCCCAGGACTTCAAGGTTGCACTGAGCTGTGATTGTGCCACTGCACTCTAGCCTGGGCTACAGAGTGAGACCCTGTCTCAAAAATATATATATATATATATATGCAGTTAGAACTTTGGTAACAAATAAGTAGCCTTTGTTTCATCATCATAGCCATTTGAACAGTTCAAAATGTAAATGACAAATTTCAGTAAGTGTATTTTTCCTTTTCAGATAGGAACCAAGGCTTTAGCCTTCTCAACTCATTGACTGGAACAAACCATAGCATTGGGTCAGCAGATCCCTGTCACCCAGAGGTAAAGGTTTTTCTTGGATCTTTTTTCCCTCTTTGGCTTTAATTTCTCCTTGTCATTATGAATCTTGACACATTCACCATTGTTTTCTTTTCCATTTAAAAGGTGACAGAGAATGTTAAAAATAGATGAAAGGAAGGTCTAAAACAGCCCTTGCTAAAGCAGTAAGCCCTTTCAAGATGTTTACAGCTTTGGTTTTATTTTTACTAGGGTGCTTTCTAAAATATGCTAGGATTTCCCTGAGGCATTAATTTGCCTTCAGATCTTTAAATAGAAAATAAAATTCATGGTGCTTTTTTAGTACTTCCTGTGTAAAAGACCTTGGCAAATCTGAGGCAAGGTCCCTGTCCTCAATGAGCTTGTAGTCCAGTTTCAACCCTGCATCCTTAAGAACTTTGTTCCAGGTTTACCTTGGTCAGCAGCTGGAGCCAAGAGCAAATTATACAGTGCCACATTGTCTTTCCAGGGATCTTTTTCAACAGCCTCTGAGCTATTTGTGTTTGTTACGATTGTGTTACATTTTCACAGTTTGAATATAACATGGATCTTAAATGAGACAAACAGAAAACATGTTTTAGTAGTCTAAAGCAAAATCAACGCTTTCTAGTTCTTCCTTGGGGGAAAGTACTTCTGGGTTAGTTAAGTTTTAGCCTTTTATTTTTTTAATGTGATCTTGCTCTTCTTTCTTTGCCTCCAGTTCCTATTACTCTTTCCTCAAGCCAACCAAGGACTGAAAGTGTGAGCTTTTTTGGATTTAGTTCTGAAATAGTCTACGATTAAATTGTTGCTTATGTGTATTTTCCTCAACAGCAACCCCATTTGCCAGTAGCAGATAGTACTGAATCCCTCTCTGATCATCGGGGTGGTGCATCTAACACAACAGATGCCCAGGTTGATAGCATTGTGGGTAAGTTCCTCCTTTGGCTGCCAAGAGAGAGCTTTGTACAGCTTGGAATAGGTATCTGGACAGAAATCATTGAGGGGGAAATTGACTTTAAACACAGAGAAGGGAAAAAAATTGGTAGTATACCACACATGAATGTGAGCCTTGCCAGTGGCTATCAGAAAAAGGAAGAAGAATAAATATATAACAAATATGTGGGTACCATTTTCTCTTTAATTCTCCTAGCAGGATCTTGATTCAGATAATCTTAGCCAAGGCAGACCGAACCAGGTGGCGAAACAGCTAGCTCTGTATCACGTAGTTTTTTCATAATATTTAACAGAAGTCAGAATCGATGGTGACAAGAGTAATACAACTTTATATTTATAAGCCCTTCCACATGCTTTTAAAGTTCTTTTATATCCCCTTTCTCATTTGGTAATGAAGTTTTGCAGAGAAGTTTAATAACTTGTCCAAGGACATCTAGCAAGAAGGGCCTGGAGCTGAAGCTGGAATCCAATATGCTGTCCAAAAGCCAGAAAAGCAAGGAGCTTACTTGACAATAACTATAAATCTTCTTTCGCTGGGGAACTACTGATATTCCTACTTTATCTTTATGCTACAGAGGGCTCATGTGCAGTAATAAATTTTTAAAACTCTTTTTTCTTATTATGAGATAATTCATGTAGAAAACAAGTGATTGGTTATAGAAACATATGAAGAAGAAAAAATTATGTATAATTTTTTTTCTCTCCAGTTTATTCATCCTTATCCTCTCAATTGAATCCTTCCCATTGGCTTTTAAACCTGCCAAAGTCTCTGCCATTAAAACAAACTAGTAATCACACTGAAGTGGGTGGGGACTTCAAGCACTAACCTAAGTAACTTTAGAAAACAGTATTGGACTAGATACCGTAAGGCTAAAAACAAAAATAACTGAACACAGATACTGAACTCTACTTAGTAAATTTGTTTCTTATAGGAGCATGGCTCAGCAATTCTGAAATTTTATATATAGATATTTTATACACCACACATATACTGACATATAGAAAATAAAAAATATAGATAGTGAGAGCTAGATTTCTCACTGCCAGAGGAAAAAGGTTACAAATAAGGAAAAGGGAAGGCCAAGATGTACCCATTGGTACTGGATTGGAATCTAATGTATCAGTATGAACTCATGGCTTTAAAAATATACTTACAGTTAAGAAAATAAGTACAGATATGTGTGTGTATGCGTGTATTAGTATACACACATATATTTCCTAGTTCTGTCCACTGAGAGGCCTAGAAGCAACAATACTACCATAGCAGTGGACACACTTAGCACTCAGATCTTGCTTTCTTTGTGTGTGTGTGTGTTGTTGTGTTTTTGTTTTTGTTTTTGTTTGAGATGGAGTTTCGCTCTTGTTGCCCAGGGTGGAGTGCAGTGGCACGATCTTGGCTCACCGCAGTCTCGCTTCCTGGGTTCAAGCGATTCTCCTGCCTCAGCCTCCTGAGTGGCTGGGATTACAGGCATGCGCCACCATGCCCAGCTAATTTTGTTTTGTTTTGTTTTTTAGTAGAGACGGGGTTTCTGCGTGTTGGTCAGGCTGGTCTCAAACTCCCGACCTGAGGTGATCCACCTGCCTCGACCTCCCAAAGTGCTTGGATTACAGGCGTGAGCCACTGCGCCTGGCCAGATCTTGCTTTCTAAATACCATTCTCCAATAAAAGGAACTAGGGCTCCTTGGAGAAGTGGTTGATTCCAGGACTTGGGCAAGAAAAATACAGGATGACCCTGGAGCATCTCATGGTACCAGAAATTAAGAAAATTCTCAAAAAAGAATGGGGACATGTTGAAAGGGCATAGGGACCAACCTGAAAGAGCTTCCAGTGGCTAAATCTGGAACAATTTGACCAGCAAAGTAGATTAATATAGTATTGGGTTATAACCCATAGAGTAAGCTAAGTATCCATGAGTTCATACTAATATAAATAAATAATTGAATAAACAAATGAGAAAGAAAGGACAGCATCTCCTTCCAGAAGAATCCCAAGTAATAAATATAGAAGGAATGAGGAAAATAGAAAGCCATCATTAGGCACAAAACACAGTAATAGTTCTTGGTAGCACAGGTGAAAGTTTGAGGAGAAGTAGTATATCTGCATAGTCTAAAAGTATCTCTCTCAAGATGTTTATTTATTACAAAGGGGAAAATAGTAACTTTACACTGGAGAAACTCATCAGATGCCAGCCACTTTAATTATGTAATGAAGGTTAACATCACTGGTAATAAGACATATTGACATAATAGCCCTCCTGATAGGATGCAGTGAGAAGGTAATCTCACCAAAAATGCATAACTGCAATCTAATAATAAGAAAACATCTGACAAACCCAATTAAGGGACATTATACAAAATAACTGACATACAAGTGTTAAAGTCGTGAAAGACTGAGGAACTGTCACAAATTGGAGAAGACTAAGGAGATTTGACAACTAAATTCCATGTAGGATCTTGGAACAGAAAAAGGATATTAGTGGAAAAACCGATGAAGTCTATGGCATGGTTAATGGCATTATACCAATATTAACTTCTTGATTTTTATAATTGTACCATGGTCATAAACGATGTTAACACTAGGGGAAAGTGGGTGAACTCTGTGTTCACTCTGAACACAGAGATATAGGAACTCTGTGTACTATTTTTGCAAGTTTTTTTTTAAGACTAAATTAAGAAAAAGATTTAAGGCAAAACCAAATCAACAAAAACCAAACACTTCCACATGTTCCTCCTTATCTCTTTACTAAACTTGTTTCCATTCCTCACCTCCCATTTGCTCCTCACCTCACTCATGTCTGTCTTTTGCCCCTGGTATGCCACTACAACAGCTCTGTGCAAAGGCCAACAATGACCTCCGTGCCGCTAAATCGGGTAGATATTTTCCAGTCCTCATCTTGACCTCATGGCAGCATTCAGTGTTACAGATCAATTCCTCTTTGAAACATTTTCTTCCCATGCCTCACCCAACACAATGTCGCCTGGTTTTCTTCCTACTTCTCTGATTATTCCTTCTCTTTCTTTGGTAGATACCCTTCTTTACCCAGCCTTTAAATATTGTCATTATTCATTGCTGCATTTAAACTCTTCCAAATCTATATTTAGGCATGGAGTGATTCTGTCTACATTAACAGTTCAATTACTATGTATACACAGATAAATCACAAACTTTTATCTTCAGCCCTATATACCAACTTCCTATATGACATGTCCATTGAACGAAAGCAAATATATTAACCAAGATGTGTTTTTAACACCAAATTGTCTATATGGCATTGTGATAGATGCAAATAATTATAAGTCATCATCCTATCTTCATGGAGCTTAGTCTAAAAATATAGAGATAGGACCTATAATGTAATGGTTAAGGTCATAGTCATTGGAGTCCTGTACAGCTGGGTTCAAATCATGGCTTTATCGCTGCTAATGGCCTTACCTTGAGTAAATTAACCTCTGTTGGCATTAGTTTCCTCTTCTGTAAAATAACGGTGATAAATCTTTCCTCATAGGGCTGTTGCAAAGATGCAATGGAACCATGTAAGTTAAAGCATTCAGTGGTGCAGATCCAAAGCAAATTCTCTCTTATGGTAGTAGTATTTATTAAAGTAGTGGTGGAGAAATGTTAGAATACAAGGTAATATATGCAAGTGCTAAGACAGTTCTAGAAACAATAAGTGTAGAAAGAATTCTAAGGAAGGAGACCTGTGAAAGTGGGATGGGCAGGGAAGGCATTCTAAACATAGTGGGCCTGGAGTGGAGAAGGAGTTAAAATTCTGATTAAAAACAAACTTTAATAAAGAAGCAGTGTGCCAAGGTAGAAACAGTAAAAGATTTGTGGTAAGAAAATATGAATTTAAATCAGCTCTACCTCTGAATAGCTGTAATTTTAGATGAGTTCATTTTTAGATACAGGTTTTTTTTTCATATCATTTCTGTTATTCTCAGATAATGTTATCTGTTCTAATCACCTTTTATAGTGGTTGTCGGTAATAGATGTGAAAATATTTGTTGTACAGTAAAATATGGCATAAACTTTAGTCATTATTGGTGAATCAGTGTTCCTTAGTGGAGTGAGTATGCTTTCAGAGTTGGAAACACCTGCGTCTGAATCAACTTACTAGCTGTCACCTCGGCAAGTCACTTCAACTCTGAAATGTGGTTTTCTTATCTTTAAAATGGAAATAGTACTCCTTACCTCATGACAATGTTGTGAGGATAAAATAGTTACTCTTCATTTGTGAGGGCCCACTAGCAGCCAAGCAGGGTGAGGCACCATGAGCTGTAAAGCTGGTATACACTGGGCCTTCGATCATTGGTGACTTCATCAAGGTTAGCATTTGCCTTAGGATTCTCTGAGTGTAGCACATATGCAAATAACGTGACAGATAATGTGACAAATCCCTATTTCAGATCCCATGTTAGATCTGGATATTCAAGAATTAGCCAGTCTTACCACTGGAGGAGGAGATGTGGAGAATTTTGAAAGACTCTTTTCAAAGTTAAAGGAAATGAAAGGTAATCAGATCCATTGTGTCTAATATGTTCCCATGTTGATGCTTGTCTGTTTTACGTAGTAGCATTTTATTTTATTAACTGCTGGATTGGATTCCTTGTTCTGGTCTCAGCTGTCTTGAGAAACTTAGCTACTCCTGGGACTTGGTAAAAAAAAAAAAAATTCCCTGGGGAAAATTTTTCCATCTTCGTTCTCTTTCTTTTTACTTTTCCTGCTTTTGCCTTCTGTTTCTTTCAATGTGTTACATAAGGTGGAAACTGTAAGATCCCTACCAATTTACTCACATCATTCCCATCTGGAAAATTTGGAAGACTTAAACTTCCTAATACATGTAATGACTACATCATAAACATGTCTTTGAGACCCGTCTCCCATCTTCTAGTGTTATTCATATACTCCAGGTTATCCTGTGCTATTAGACAAATTTCTTAAGATATATTTTCCCCCTAGACAAGGCTGCGACGCTTCCTCACGAGCAAAGAAAAGTGCATGCAGAAAAGGTGAGACAATCAGCCAGGTATTTATTGAGTACCTATAAAAGGTCCAGTGCTATCATTATAATTATATATCACACTTGTGTATTTCTGAAGGGTCTTAGTGTGAGCTTTTCATTGAATATTAACTTCTAACTAATCAAATATTTATACAGTAATAGTATAGTTGCTGCAGTCAAACCAAGATTTTTCACCTGTATGGTGAGTGATGTGGCACCTTTATTGAGACTCAGGATGTTTGCCTTTCTAACTATTGGGCCAGAAAACTCTTAGTTGTTTTGTTTTATTATTACCAACACAACACATGCTATTGGCAGGAAACTTGTATGGTTGATGGTGTTCCCTGATATGTGTCATAATTTATCCTGTTCCCTTTTGGACATTTAGGTCATGTGCATTTTTTGCTTCTATAAATAACAAAGCTGTGCATGTCTTTACACATCATCTTTGTATACAACTCTAAATATATCCTTGGTATAAATTTCTAGATGTGGCGGTCATGGGTCAAATGGTATTCAAGGGTTCTGATATGTGTTGCCAGAGGACTGGAGGGCAAAGTGCAGAATTTTAGGTCTCAGTCAGTTTAAGGTATGACATATGAAACAAGCTGAAATGTAGCTGTTGCCTAAAATTTGTTGCATGCTTCTCTCCACAGGTGGCCAAAGCATTCTGGATGGCAATCGGGGGAGACAGAGATGAAATTGAAGGCCTTTCATCTGATGAAGAGCACTAAATTATTCATGCTAGGGTTTGACTAACAAAGATGCTAGCTGTCTCTGAGATACCTCTCTACTCAGCCCAGTCATATTTTGCCAAAATTGCCCTTATCATGTTGGCTGCCTGACTTGTTTATAGGGTCCCCTTAATTTTAGTTTTTAGTAGGAGGTTAAGGAGAAATCTTTTTTTTCCTCAGTATATTGTAAGAGAGTGAGGAATACAGTGATAGTAATGAGTGAGGATTTCTTAAATATACTTTTTTTTTGTTCTAGGAATGAGGGTAGGATAAATCTCAGAGGTCTGTGTGATTTACTCAAGTTGAAGACAACCTCCAGGCCATTCCTGGTCAACCTTTTAAGTAGCATTTCCAGCATTCACACTTGATACTGCACATCAGGAGTTGTGTCACCTTTCCTGGGTGATTTGGGTTTTCTCCATTCAAGGAGCTTGTAGCTCTGAGCTATGATGCTTTTATTGGGAGGAAAGGAGGCAGCTCAGAATTGATGTGAGCTATGTGGGGCCGAAGTCTCAGCCCACAGCTAAGTCTCTACCTAAGAAAATGCCTCTGGGCATTCTTTTGAAGTATAGTGTCTGAGCTCATGCTAGAAAGAATCAAAAAGCCAGTGTGGATTTTTAGACTGTAATAAATGAGGCAAAGGATTTCTATTCAAGTGGGAATAAAACCTCTCTACTGAGTTGTGGGGGATATGTTGTATGTTAGAGAGAACCTTAAGGAGTCCTTGTATGGGCCATGGAGACAGTATGTGGTAATATACCGTGATTTTCATGAAGAAATTCTTCTGTCTTAAGAGTTCTCCCCTGCTGCTTGAGATGCCAGAGCTGTGTTGTCGCACACCCGCAAAACAAGGCACATTTCCCCCTTTCTCTTTAAAGCCAAAGAGAGATCACTGCCAAAGTGGGAGCACTAAGGGGTGGGTGGGGAAGTGAAATGTTAGGCGATGAATTCCTGAGCACCTTGTTTTTCTTCCAAGGTTCGTAGCTCCTCTCTGCCCTTCCAAGCCTGTAACCTCGGAGGACTATCTTTTGTTCTTTATCCTTTGTCTTGTTTGAGTGGGTCAGCCCCAGAGGAACTGATAAGCAAATGGCAAGTTTTTAAAGGAAGAGTGGAAAGTACTGCAAATAAAAATCCTTATTTGTTTTTGTAGACTTTGTAATGCATATCATTAGCCCTCACTGTGATCATTACTGCTGTGGCTCTGAACTGGCACATAGTACAGTGGATGGAAGGTGCCCGCACACCAGCTGAGAGCTGGTTCTGGCCTAGGTGGGCTCTAGAACCATTTACACAGCATGAAAGAAACAGGTTGGGTTAGGAGCAGAAAGAAATAAGGCTCACACCCCTCCAGACACTACCTTATAAGCACTGCAGAACCTGAAACAGATGGCAGAAGGAATGGAATGCTACAGGGGCCAGCAGGAGTGACCACAGGGAGGAGACAGCTCAGTGACTGGAGCATTCAGGAAGAGGCTTTCCAGGGAACACTGGACATTGCTTAGTGACCTTTTGTTCCTTCTTTTTTTTTTTTTCTTTTACTGTTCTGAAAGACTTTTGAGTCTGTGGTTCACCACCAGCCCATCAGTGTTTCTTTGAGGTGATTGCATTAGGGAAGTTGGCTCTGGGGTTGCAAAAAAAAAAGGTGGAACATGTTTTCCTTAAAAGATGGAAGGTTTTAGAAAATATACTAGGCCATCTGGTTAGAAAAAACAGACCAGACTAGAAAAAGCTGTGAATTTGATTTTGTAGATTAAACAAAGCCAGATGATTAAAATGTGATTTATTTATAAACTGTGCTAATGTCTATTATTATGATTTTGTGGTTTTTTATTAGGGGGTATGAGTGAGGGAAGCCCTATATCCTTCATTGGATTAGACATATATAGTGAATAGTGGAAGAGTCTGTCAAGCTCACTATTTTAGAATTTACCCTGCATATGTAATGTCATGTTTTTAAGACCTCAGCTATGCAGGGATATTGGCCTCTTCTAGGGACATATGGGATGAAGGTCTCTAGTGAAATCTACTAAAAGCCCATGTTAGAATAGTGATCATGAGCTAACACTACAGTAATAGCTGCAGTCTATCTAAAGTGACCTATGTTCATGCTACCACAAGTTGTTACAGAATTGCCAGCTGGAATTTAAAATAAGAGACTTGGTTTTTGGTTGTTTTTTCCTTAAACATTTCTCGATTTGCATAACATAGTGTTTGGCACATAGTAGGCCCTTAGTTTTGGTTGTAAAGTATGGTTTGTGTTTGATGAATATGATCACAAAGTTTGAAGGTCCATACATAAGTGCTGGAAGGTAAGGGAAGACAAGAATAAACATTTTTCCCCTGAGAAAATCATGTGTTATGTAATAATTTTAGAGTGATGAAGACATAGATATTTTTATAATTTTAAAATATGCCATCTTGCCAGAGTATGAGAAGATTGACAGAACCAGTTTGCTTGCTCTCTATTTATAGAACTTGGCCATGTCTAATTCAGAGAAGCTAGAGATTCAGGGAAGCTAGACTTAGATGGTTGAGTAATATGGGATGTGGTTCAAGGACCACAGAGCATGTTAGGCCATTCCTGCAAACTACTTCTAACACGTGAAATGTGATATATGGCTAATTTCCTGGTCCCACTGTGGAGAGGTCGGGATCAACATTTTTGCCATGGCTTGTCAGATTCCTTTAACCTTGGGCCAGTCTCTTAACAATGGGCGTTGAGAGAGCATGTGGAATGCCCCTTGCCTTGCCTTGGCCTGCCATGGAAAAACAGTCTTAGAAGAATCACTGTCTAAGGGTAAGATGAGAGCTCTGTAAACTATTCTGAGCTTCAGCATTTGCTGATACAAAGCTAAATTTAGCAAACGTGTCCAGTGTGGTCAGAGGTTCTGATTCATTAGGGGTTCTGATTCATTGAACGTTCTGATTGATGGAGACAAGAGTTTCAGTGAATGTTCGAATGCATTAGATTTGCTCTTCACTCTCTGCCGCCCCGTTAATTTTACAATAGACAATTTAGCTACAGCATTATGTCATTAAGTAACAAATCTTATTAGAGGACTATAGATGGAGTAAGTGTAAAAAAATCTGGTCATGTGTACTGAACCCAGTACTATGTTAGTACAAGGTTAGCTTGAAAACAACCCCCTGTTAACTTTCCCATAATTTGTATGTCTCATGAAAGTAGAATGCTGACTGTGCGGCATAATTCTAGTATTTTCGATTCCACTCAGGGTTTAGTGATCCATCCTGGCACCTTTGGCATGTAAGCTCTTACAGAAAACGTCTTAGAAATCCTCTAAAGTTCATACTTTGGCATTACATATGCCTGTTAACATCACAACGCTTGCTCTTAATGTAGGTATCTTTACTCAGAATTAAGTTCTAGCATAGGAAGTATCTTGCTCTATCCTAAGTTGTTCCTCTGGTTTGCAGAAGAATTAACAAAAAAGGTAACAGCAATAGCGTATTCCCACTCTTAGGGATTTACAGTTCTAGTTTGTTTCCTTTTGAAAACATTGTGATTCAAAACCTGGCCCTAATGGTTATTACTGCATGTTTGGAACACAGGCCTGGGGGTGAAAAGAAAAAAAAAAAAAAACTTTTAAAACCCCTTTCTGTGTATCCATTGTTATGCCCAAACACTTCCTCCGCACAACTACAGATCTGGGAGGCATAACCAGGCACCCCAAGCTGCTTGCTTATGCCCAGTTTACTGACTAGGAAGCCTCTTGGGTTCTCTCTAATGAAGTGTCCAATCATTGCTCCTGACCTTGCTATTATCAGCCAGGTGGCTTTAATGCTATTATACAAAAATGTGGACTAAGGCCTAGGATAGGAACTTTATGGAAACAACAGCATAGTTTAGGAGAGAAAAGATTCTTTTAATCTGAATTCCAAGGACATGGCCTGCAACAATCATGCTTCCCCAGGAAATTCTCAGGAAGTCATTAATGGTGAAGTTAGACGGCCTTAAATTTGTTCCTTCTACCCTGGTGAGAGCAGAAACAAGAACTCAGGGTCCAGCCAACACTGACTGTGAACGTTGTTGGTGCCAGAATCTGAGCTAGGTGTGGCAGAGGACACAGACTTGAGTCAGGATGTAGTTTCTCCTTTCCATGAGCTCAGAGTCCAACTCAGGTGGGAGCAGGGGGCAAACCAGACAAGGTCACAAAAGACAATGCCAAGACAGCATGTGAAGAGTGCTGTGACCAGCCCTAATGGCTGTGGGAAGGAGAGAACACAGTGGGTTGGGGAGAACAGGAAGTGCATCTTAGAGCAATGGTTCTCAGAAGTGAGCTATGTCACAGTCACCTGGAGGGCCCCACTCCAGAGTTGCGGCTTCAGTAGGCCTGGCATGGGGCCTGAGAATTTGCATCTTTAACATCTGTGTGATAACCGATGCTGCTGGTTCGGTCCTGGGACCCAATTTGAGAACCGCTGACTTAGGGGAAATAATGCTGCTTGGGTCGAGCTAGAAGGATAAAGGATTGGGACAGATAGGTGAGCGGAGGCAGCAAAGTTGTTGGAGTTACGGCTTGAACAAAGGTACGGAAAGAAGAGTGAGGGGATGTGCTGGGAAAATGCAAGGAGTCCACATAGAGAAATGGTGGCAGATGAGGATGGGGTGATGCTGGAGGGGACCTTGTAGAGTCTGTGCCTACTCTGGAGGTAAGTGAGGAGCCAAAGGTTTTGAGCAGAAAAGGCATCTAACCATAATTACATTCCAGGAAAACGTGGCAGCAGTATTAGCAGTTTTTCTGTCTAACCAATTAGCTGTGTTGAGAAAGAGTCTGAGGCTGAGGATGGACCCAACCCGGTGATGAGTGGTTTTTGCCATGGATAGAAATAGAGAAGAGGGGAATTTTGCCATATATTTGCTATCCCTGGACTGCAGAGACACAGATTAGGAGAATTTTGGAATAGCTGTGATAGCAGGTAATCAGGAACTATATTCCTTCAGTCATATATAAGGAGTTGCTGTAAGCACTGTGGAAATGTATATCAAATATACTGCTAAGATAGAATCTACTAGATATGGACACTGATTCATTTACTCGGCAAAAATATGTGGTGGCCAAAAAGAAGCCAGGGATAAGAGAATAAAATGTAAACTCTGCTCTCAAGGAACTCACAGCCTAGAGAGGGGACTGTGGCAACAGAGATAGATGTTTATGAGAGGCTTCCTGGAGGAGATGTCTGAATGGAGGCACAAAGCATTAGTAAAAGTTAGCCAGGCGAACTGGTGGTGTGCTGGGGAGCAGGGGGTGGGCCAGGGAGGAGAAGTTGATGTTCTAAGCACAAGCAGCCATGAAGACAACGATGATCCATGAGGACTGCAAGTTGCCGGGTTGTAGAGGATAAGGCAGGGAGCAGTGAATGCTAGGTAAGGGCAAAGGAGGGCCAAATGCTCCAGGGCAAAGACCTTAGAATGTGTGCAGTGGACTAGGGGAAGCATCTATGGTCAGATTGGTTACTGGGGGCAGTATGAAGGGTGCCTTTATAGGAAAGCCATCTGGAAGCTAGGAGACCTGTTAAGATGCTGGTGCAGTTGTCCAGGCACTAGAGGCCTTGCAGTTTAGGGCAGTGCAAGTGGGACTAGAGCAGAGAGATTGGAGAAGCGGGACTGTATGGAGGTGGGGAGCAGAGGACTGGTGGACTGCTGTGGCTTCTGTGGATGTAGGTTGGGTCAATGGTCATGTCTAAAACAGGGCTGAAGACCAGAGGAGAGGGATGGTTTTAAGAGAAACCATGAATTCTGTTTATTTGATTGTGAGTTTGAGGTACTTGTGGCCCCTCCGTGTGCCAGCAGCCAGCAGTCAGCTGGACATGAGTCTAAAGCTCGGGATTAAAATCTGGGCTGTAAGTACTGATTTGGGAGTCATTAGCGTTTATGTGGCTTGAAATCATCAGGGTAGATGAGATCACTTAGGGAGGAGTCAGCAGAACAGTGGTCTGGGAATACCAACAAGGAAGCAGGCAGAAGAGGTGTAGGCCCAAGAAAAAGAGCAGATTGTACGAGAGGGCCAGGGAGAACTGGGAAGTTCAGGGAGTAGGACCTTTCCAAAAGGGAGATGGTAGCAGCAGAGAGGTGATGGAGGGCAAGGAAAAGAAATGCGTCAAGCTGCTCTGGGCTTGGAAAATGGGAGTGAAGAGGCTACTGATAAAATCTGGGGAAGCAGAAAAGGGAGCTGGCTCAAATGAGGTGGGAAGATGATTCAGTTTGGGGGCGCTGTGTTTTGGATCACGTCTAACAAATAACTGGAATTTTAAAATCGTGCATCTCAAGGAACAGGTTGGGTTAAAAGGACGGGTTTGGGTCAGCTGTTGAGAACTATAGGCTACATAAACCCTTGAGGAAAGCTGTTAAGGGGGTAGGAAGGTGGAAGAACCAACCAAATCATCATAAAGGCAGGAATTTGATGCAGTTCTCAGAGGCCAAATCTATAGGCCCTTACGGTGCAACCTGCCTCCTCTTGGTAAGGGAGGTGTTTAGATGATGCTGGGGAGGTCCTTAGGAGGACTGCTGCAGATGTGGTCACACCAGAGGATTATTACTCCAACCCATTTCATCCTTCTCCCCCGAACTCTGCTTATTCAGACTCTTAAAAACCAAAAGGCATTTTACTTTTTTTTTTTTTTTTGAGACAGTGTCTCACTCTGTTGCCCAGGCTGGAGTGCAGTGGTATGATCTCAGTTCACTGCAACCTCCACCTCCTGGGTTCAAGCGATTCCCCCATCTCAGCCTCCCAAGTAGCTGGGACTATAGGCGTGCACCACCACACCCAGCTAATTTTTGTTTTTGGTAGAGACGGGGTTTCGCCATGTTGGCTAGGCTGGTTTCAAACTCCTGACCTCGAGTGATCTGCCTGTCTCTGCCTCCCAAAGTGCTGGAATTACAGGTGTTGAGCCACCACGCCTGGCCAACAGTTTACATTTTAATCAGCGTTTTTCTTTATCCATTCTTTATCCACATCTTCTGGAGTCAGTGTAAGATCTAGCCAAGGAAACAACTTTGAAGTCCCTTTCTCCTTGGGTGTTTTGAATTCAAAATGAATTTTCACAGGTGCTAACAGTCATCTGAGCTGGCAGATGTGGAAACCAAGTTAGTTACTTGTGAACCTCCATGCCTGTAGGAAGACAAATCTGGTGGCATTTAAGACACCCTGACAATATGGAGGAATCAGGCTAGGAGGGACTAGCAGAGGCAAGAGGTGGCAGGGCTAGAGGTTGGGTTGGTGTCATTTATTTGCCAAAGGCCTCGGGGTACAGAGGAAGTAAAATATGAAATGGCACTGCAGAGATAGCATCAGTGGGACACATGGTGTTTAGGTTTGCAGAATAGCGAGATACACCCATTGAGAAACTTTTGACCTTTGTGCAGATGGCCCAGGGGCTTCTGCTGGCACTGCATGTTCCCCTTGGTGAATGAGGGCAGCTGGGTATTACATGAGGACCACAGCAGAATGTGGCCTGGCACATCATTGGTCAAGGTATATCTGGGCTTACATTTTCCTCTGGTCTTCCTGAGCCCTGAAGTCCCTGGGACCCCCCTGGGCTCCCTTTTAAATCTTCTCTCCACCCACAGACAGCAGCAAGAATCAGACTGAGCTCCTGGCACAGGAGCTTTTCCATGAAAAGTTTATTAGAAGGGCACTTACAAGAGGAAGAGAGGGAACGAGAGGACACAAATCTTTAACAATAGGGGTACAATGCTTAAACAGGTGCTCTGCTTTTAAGATATAAAAGTTAGAAAAATCTAAAACACTATAAATACATACATGCTTTTTACAAAGTTATTAAAAGGTCAGGCTGGCCGAATAGTGAAGGTAATCAACACAGTCAATGTTCTATTCCCCATCCCTCCACACACATCAGAGTCCAGAACAGCCGAGTTGCAACAGCAGCAGTGAAGGTGAGTGAAGGCTTCTTGGATAGATGGCTCCATCTCTCTGTAATGCTTTCACCCCTAGCAAGGGAGTGGGGCTTGGTTCAGAGGACCCTTGTGGAAGGGCCCAGATTTGACTCAGAGCTGTCTGTTTTTACACGCGGCCACTTGTTTAGCCAGCCTGGTTTGGTGTTTCTGGATGCTGAGCCAAAAAGCCACTACACCCTCCACCAACATTCAGAACTGGCTGTGCCCCAACTCTTCCAGCCACTGTCCTTGGGAGGAGAGACCTTTCCAACTTTCTTAAAAAAAATTAAATAGTTATCTGTCTGAATGGTTTTAAGAAATTATTACATAAATATAAAAACACCAGGATACTAGAGTATACATTACTTCTGCATTAAAAAAAAATCCATTGCAGAATCACTGAGAATTTCTCAATCCAGTTTACATGAGGCAAGTTTCTTTTCTATGATAGCTGTGTTTTTGAAAAGTTGCCTGTTTAGCCCATCATCTCCCCACCTATCACCTCCCCATGGGAGATGCTTCATCATCATTTTGGATCCATGTCCTCTTGCGTACGTTTTTCTGCTTTCCCTACCCACTTGAGAAGCGGCTGATGCTCCTTAAACCGTGATGAAAATACATTGTGAAGACTGTTACCTGAAAGGGGCCTACAAGGGAACATTTTTGCCACACAAAGACAGTACAGCTTCGCTGTGTTGAGGTTTGGTTCTGGTAAAATGGGGACACGTTTATTTTGGGGGAACTCCCAACTCTAGCCAAGTCACACAGTAAGAAACAGGGTCCAGGGCTAAATGGGTGCCCTCTCTTGCTGCTGGTATCCCCCTTGGTGAACAGTCCTACAAGCAGCCTGCAGATTCTTCTCCCTACATCTGTAACGACGAAGGAGTGGTGTAACCTGAGCTCCGGCCCTGTGGAGACCCTCATGAGGCCTGAGGCTAAGAATGAAACAGATCTTTGCTTCTTCCCCAGATTACTTACATACGTGCGTGCCATGCACACACTACTTCAAACCTTTCTGTAGTCTTGAGTAAAAGCATTTAGCCTGGAATATGTCCAAACTCTAGGAAGCCAAGGGGAGATGGAGAAAAATAAAACAAACTAAGCACACGATATGTGCTATAGCTCACTTCAGTATATTAGCGATGGTTTAAAAAAATAATCACCATGGTCAATTAAAAAAAAAATACAACACAGACAACATAAGGACAATGGAGACGTCTGCCAGCAGCCTTGCCCTCATGTGTGCTCTTCCTAAGAGTCAAAGTCCCTGCTCCTGACTCTAGGCTTGTCTCAAAATGTCAGGTCTACAGCCTGCCAGGAAGGTGGCCAACTGAGATGTTCCAGCACAGGCCTGTAATCCAAACCGGCTGGGGTAGCTACCTACGCATGCGCTGGAAGCATCTAAGTTACTAAATTGGGAAGAAGCGAGGTGGGGAGGGGAGAGAGGAAAGGGAATAAAAGTTGGCTCCTCGGAAGGTGCTGAAGACAAGGATCTATGTCCCAGTGCTAGCTGCACTTGGGTCAGTCTCAGCACAAGCTGCAAGGTGAAGATGTCATGGCGGGGAGCCCAGGGCAGGGGCAACACACGCGGTCGTGTTGACTAGATGAACGCCACTTAAAACTGCTATCCAGTCACCAGCACTCCTCTAGAACTGCTCTGGTTTCCTCTTGCCCTTTTCAACTGTCCTTTAAAAAAAGTGTTTTAATATACAAATGCCATTCATACAACAGGATTTTAAAACTAAGAAAACTAGCTTGTGGCTTCAAGGAAGGACACTAATGTTACATACGCCCAAAGCACCTATGTAGCACTCTAAGGTGGGAATGGCACCATTTCCTAACCTCTTAGGTATGATCAAATTTATTTTCAGTGATGCCACAGGTGGGTTTGCCTACAATCCCACACATCCTCCTCTGGTGGTCTAGTCTATAAAGAAAAAGGGCCAAGGAAGTAGCCTTTGGAAAAACACAAAACTCAAACTTCATGCTCCTAGAAGTAGCCTTCAGGTCTGAGCAATGAGGGTTCTAAGACACCATCCAAATGCAGCCAAACGTGTCATTTCATCACATTCAAAGTTCATAACCTGCTAAAGTATAGGCTTTTTTTTTCCCCTTCACCTGGAATAAGACAGGACTTCCATAGATCACTGGATCACCAGAATCAGGCTGTGCCTGAAGCTAGTTCCCAAGCACCCAGAGGGCTGTGTGCCACAGGAAGCCCTCATAGGATCGTGCAGCAGGTGGATAATGCAGGCCCTCGGAAACTGCTGCCCATGGCTTTTAGGAGAGGAACCATGACTGCTCTAGCAGAAGCCAAAATGGAATATTTGGTTCCTGGGTCTCAGAGCTGGCTGGGAATATGAACACATGTACAGGAGGTTCAGGGGGCTTCCTGTGTAAGAAACAGGCCATAGATCATTTCACACCAGGCACATACTTCAGACTCACAGCATTTGGCCCTCTCAGAGGAAGTGAGGGGTTTTGTATTGTCTCTGGGTTCTGAGTCAACACTCCTTCGAGAAGACTCACACAAGTCTGTCAAGGTGCTCCTTCCATCTCTTCCTGTGTCCTAAGGAGGCTTGGGGAGCAGCTGTCCTACCTGGAAACCTCATGGCTAGAACTTCAGAGGCACAGGAGCCTGCAGATGAGGCATCAGGAAGCCTCTCCATCTCCCTCTAACATCAGAAATCTCATCCCATTTGAGCTGTATGACTTGCCAAAAGTATATACACTTCCTTCCCTTCACCTGGAATAAAGCAGGACTTCCATAGGAAATCCCTTGATTTTTCCTGCTATAAATTCATGCAAAAACGTGGGACAGGTCATTTTATACAAAAACAGCAGCAAAGTATAAAGTACCAATTGAAGGTGGCAGTTCTGTCTACTGTGTTCTGCAAAAGACTAGGAAAAGAAGAGGACTCTTTTTTCTTTTTTCCAGTTGAAATAATTTAGACTAGTTTTCTCCCTAATTGCTGCTGGGAGCAGTACTTGTTACACAATACAACTGCTATAGTTGTCACCGGTGATCCTCTACCGGGAGCTAGATCATCTTATATCCCAGGGGGAAGATGACAGACCTCTTTGTATCAAACCTGCAATTTTCAAAGGTGTAAAAATACTGTAATAGCCCTTTTCATTTGCCTATGTTGGCCTGAGATGTTTCCCTTCTGGTGAATTTGCTTCTGTGAATTTCAGCTTGCAGAAGTGCTGGCAGGTATCTCTTCAACAAAACCTGGAAAAGCTTCACCTCAGGAGAGAGAAGGGAGAGAAGCAGTTGCTGGGTCTCACTCAGGTTTCCCAGTCAATGTGCCAGCCCAGGATTTTTAAAGAAAATATATAAACCAAACATTTAAAAGAGCATATGATAAAGTTGATTTAATGAATGCAACTGACTACATAAACCAATATAGCCGTATGCATCAGAATCTGGAGCAAGCTCTTACAGATGACTGGAGACGCACCCAGTGTGGTGCTGCCTGAGACCAAATGCCATCCCACGACAAGGGCCTCCTGCTTCATGAGAACACTTACCGTCATTCGAATCTCTTTGAGATTAATGTGATAATAGACACTATACATTGCATATGCACTGGGCCTCAGCAGATCCTTCCAACTTTTCAAAGTGAAAAAGGACAAACGTAAGTGAGTTTTTAAAGAGGTGGCGCTCATCGATTTTTCCCGCTGTCCTGTGTGCAGGTTCTGCTGAACACGCACCTCCCAATCAGTATGTTCTGAGAGGGGAGGGAGACAGACAAAACTCCCTCCCTCCCCATCCCAAGTCTATCCAGCTCACGAGGGGCAAGGTCTGCTGGAGTGGTGGGGCGGGGCTGGGCTGGGAATGTTCACTGGAAGAGGAACTGTCACAAGCGTCAGAGAGCTGGGCATGAGGTCTGCATGGCCCTGTGGGCTCTTCCTACCTAGAACGCCCTTCCAAGGTGAACTCCACACTGCAGTCCTAGACAGAGGGGTGTTTCTGTCTTGGACCATGACATCCCAGAAAGCTGTCACTCAAAAAAGGAGTCTGGGGGGAGGGGGCCGGTGGTGTAATACTACCTGTTCTGCTCACTTAAGCCACCAGAGCAGACGCCATTTCTTGCCCTTCAAAGTGGGGCCAAAGGGTAAATGTGTTTGGCAGACACAGCTGTTCATAACATCCACCTCTGGGTTTGCTCGTGTGTTTCAGAAAACAGGTGGGTGCACCCCTTCAGTTGAGGGAGAAAGGTTTCTTCTTCCTTGACAACAATGGGTTGAGTAGAGTTCCAATTTTCTCCACCTCCTGCATGGCCATTTTCCCCAAGCCTGCCCTCCCCTACCATACTTGATGTCTCTAAGACACACTGGAACAGCGGATGCTTGGGGAGCCCATCTGGGTGAGGACCTTGTCAAGCCACTGCAAAGGCCCATTCAGGTGCAGCTCGATCCAGCAGGGGGTACTGGTCACAGTCTGTCTCCTGTAAGAAATAGGGAAAGGGGTGGGGTGGGGGACTTAAAAAATCTCCAGGGGGCTACACAAGTCAGAAAGCTTTTTCTGCTTTGGTGACAGTCATCTTCCCAAAGATGGTGTTAGACGCTGTCCTAGAAGCGGTACCAGTAACTTGCTGAAACTACCCGGCCAAACTCCTCTACCCAGGGAGGACTTTGAGTAAATTAAGTTCTCCTGAGGGGGAACGAAGTCGACTTTAAAGAGTTAAACATGTAAAGTCAATGGCAAAGAGTTAAATATGTAAAGTCAATTGCAGGGTACCCCAGAGGCCCCCCAGTTACTGTAACAGGCCCCCTAATAGAGGAGACCTCCATCCTGAGCAAAGGGCTTCCTGGCTCCCATCTGTACCAAACGGGCACGTGCCGCTCCTCTATCTCGAAATCTGGGCCCAGCCCCAGCAGGCCACGATGACGTGTGTCTGTCTGATTGAGGGGTGTTTTTTACAAAGCGCCAACAGTGTCCGCATGCCTTCGGTTCCCAATGTGCTGATATAATTCTCATCTACGGCCTTATTTTGGAAAATCTTACAAGCAGAACGAGCCATGGAACAATTACTGGAAAAAAACAAGGCACACCACACGTTTCTTTTCCCCAAAGCACTTTGTCTAAATTCAGGCTAGTTGATGACGCAGCTTGCAGGCAGGCTCCCAAAGGCCTCCACTGAGCAAAGGCTATCTGCTGAGGCTGGAGTCGCTGGTGCCAGCTGGAGGTGAGAGGTGTGGGCCCTGGGCCCTGCTTTCAGCCACCTCACAGAGAGAAGAGCTGAAACCTTACTCTCCTTGGCCCAAGAGGCAGGAGGACGACAAGGCTGTTCTGGGAAGGGGCCGCGCCCACCCGTCAGGCTGCTGTGCAGTGCTGCCAGGCAGCGGTGACGCGGTGGGCCACAGAGGACTGGGTGTGCTGGCAGGACATCCCGCGTGGTGATACAGTGTCCCCAGGGAAAGGCTCTGCCACCAAAGAGCCTCTTCCTAGCACTTGGAGCGGGAGAGCTGCAATGCCACACCAGGAACAGTGTTGCTGTCTTGAAGGCGCCACCCTCCTTGCTTGGCCTCTACTTTGCTTGTGTAGCAGGGAGGTTGAGAAATGGGCCTGCAGACAGACCCTGGGGTGTCTGCACAAGTGAGGGTACCTGAGTGTGGCCCTCCGGACTACAATCTGGTACAAGAAGAGCAAATGGACATCCCCTTACTCTTTTCCACTGCCGTCCATCTTTAAATGTTTCCCTTCTCCACTAAAAAAAGATTAATTTTCTAACCTTTCACTCCTGTTCCCTAAATGAGCTAAGCCAGGGCTAAAAGATTGCTTAAAACATTTCTCTGGCTAGACCTTTGGGCCTGGGCTGATCTCTTCAGGCCATAACATAGTTGTAAGTTATTTTGAGGTCTGACCACTTTGATTGCTCCACTGGTCACTCCTGGATTTCAGAGACACCCAAGAGACCAAGGGGCTATGTTCCCTGACACCCTGGGGCAGACACAGAAGAACAGCAGCTAAAATACGGTAAGTGGAAGAGGAGGATTTTACAGGATGAAATCCTCTAATGAGAATCTGACTTTCCATAAGTCATGCTCATCTGGATTTCATTACAAACGGTGGCCCAAGGCCAATATTGAAATGGGTTTGGCCTGAGTGCAGCATGACTGCAAAACAAAATGGATTCCAAACATCTGGAAAAATGAAGAGAAAGGGAGAGTAGCTTGCAAGGCGCTGGCTCTAGCTGACGTGTGGGCACCTCTGCATCTGCCGCAGGAGCTGGCGGCTGGCAGGGGGGAGTGTGGAGCAGAAGGCGGGGGCACACAGTCCTGCCTCTCCGCAAACTTTTGTCCGTGAGTGGAAACAAAAGGGACTGGATTCTCTAAACCCAAAGCAGGATGGCCTGAGAGATTCAACCAAGCAGACCAGGTAGACCTGACTATATCAGGGCCATGTTTAAACCAGTATCTAGGGCCGGGCATGGTGGTTCACGCCTGTAATCCCAGCACTTTGGGAGGCCGAGGCAGGTGGGTCACCTGAGCTCAGGAGTTCGAGACCACCCTGGGCAACATGGTGAAACCCCCTCTCTACTAAAATACAAAAAATTAGCCAGGCGTGGTAGCACGCACCTGTAGTCCCAGCTACTTGGGAGGCTGAGGCACGTCCTGGAGGCAGAGATTGCAGTAAGCCAAGATGGTGCCACTCACTTCAGCTTGGATGACAGAGTGAGACTCCATCTCAAAAAAAAAAAAAAAAGAAAGAAAAGAAAAGAAAAAGAAACCAGTATCTAGGACTCTAAAAAAGTCATTTCTCAGCAAGAAAATTTTGTTCCTTTATAACTACCCAAATCTCCTCCTCCCTTCCCGGACTCTCAGTTTTAATATCCTGGGCTCCTCAGCATCACCAGGGTCCCTGAGTCAGAAATGGAGCAACAGAGGAGGAAAGGAACAATGAGCTGAAGACCTAACTTCCTGAAGAGGGTCATCCTAAAGCCATCTGCCTAAAATGAGACTAAGGAAGAAGCCAAGAGGGCAGAGTTCTAGACACAGCTCTTCCACCAGTGTGACTGCAGGCAAGTCACTCTCCCTCCCTGGGCCTTAGTTCTCTCATCTGTACGGATGATGCTGGCATCCCACCCAGGGCTGGGATGAGGATAAGATGGAGCGTGTGTTTACAGTGCCTACAGCTGTTCGGTGCCAGCAAACATCGTTCTGCGATTCCTCATCATCTGCTGTTGGCCCGGCGCCTCCTGCCTGCCAGGCCTTGGCCTCTCTCTGATCTTTGGTCTTTCTGCTCTTGACGCTAGGGCTGGCCTAGCTCATCTCTGAGGAGCCCTGCCTGCTCTGCTGTCCAGAGTCACCTGGAGTTGGGTCCCCTGATGTAGGCAGCACCCATAACTGACCTGTACTCCGCTCCCCAGCCTTTGACGAAGCTCATGCGGATGGTGCACATTCGGGTCAACTGGTAGACAGCCTCAAAGCCCTGGTTGACGGACTGGGCCAGGAGGGCAGCGAACTCCTGGTTGTTGAAGATCTTCAGGTTGCATCCTGCCAAAAACACAGAAACAGGGCTGTGGGGATGGAAGTGGCCAGGTCCGTTGCTCCCCTCCTGGATAAAGCAAGTCCTGGACCCCCTAGACCAGCCTCATTTATACAGCTCCAGGGACACATGGTGTGTGATGCATTTGCCACACACTCCACACTCAGTACCATGCAAAGGGAAGGCCGACTCAGTCCCTCCCCTTGAACCCATCTCCTCACTGGGAGGTGCCACTGACATACCTGCAAGGGGAGATGGAAGGCTGGCCCACAAGCTCCGACTCCCAGAGCAGGGAGAAGTCTGCAAAGTGGGCTTCCAAAAATAGGGAGATGGTGTGGAGAGGGGGGCCTTTCCTTGGGCAAAGGGACCAGGGAACAGAGAGATAAGGGACCTGGGCCAGGTTGCCCATGCTGTGTGGGGTCTGGTCACCCACCTAGGAACAGGAGCTCTGGCCGTTCCACAGCAGGCAGTGCCCCCAGAGATGGGCTGGCCGAAAGGCTACTGGGCCTGCCATCCCCACAGGAAGCTTGGCAGAGGGCCCAGCGCACCCTCCACCTGGGCTCCTCTGATGAATACACCTGGTGCTGGGGCTAGGAGGTAAGGAGAGATCTGGGCCAAATTTTGGCCTCTGGGCACCGGGCTGGGTGGAGGCGACATTTACAGCTAAGTGAAGCTGTGCATCTGATTCTCCAGACAGTAAAACTAAAGACAGTCACAAATAAAGTTTAAAATAAATGTTGTTTGAAGTCTTACTGCCTGAGTGCCAGGAATGTGTCAACCAGAAAAATAAAGACAAAAGCACATGCCGGAAATAGCCAAAAGGTGAGCTGGGGTGATGCTTATGAATGAGCCAACAGCAGGCTCCTGTTCTTGCTGTGTGACTCTGAGCTGGTCGCTTTCTCTTGGGGACCCTGTGTCTCTGTATAATGAAGGGCTGGCCTCAGAGGTCCTTCCAGCTCTGACATTCTATGAGCTGACAAACAACACCACAGCCAACTCAGCCCTCACCCAAAAGATGGGGGTGGGGCCGGGGAATGGAGGAGGCAGAAGGCCAAGAGCGTCACCGAGCTTCCTCTTCTTCATTCTCTCCAAGGACAAGGGTGGTGGAACAGGGCTGAACCTGGGCCCTGACCCCCAGCAGAGCCAAGAAGCAGAAGAGCACCAAACTTCAGAGTCCATCAGCCCTAGGCCCCATCCCGGCTTGGCCACTTACTAGCTGTGTGTGCTTGGGCAGGTGGCTGAAACTCTCTGAACTTGTCTCTCAAAGCGTCTCCTTACTTATAGAGCCAGAGAATAACTGGTGAGGACTAAATGAGGTCAACGATCGGAATGTACTCTATAAATGCAACCACAAAATGCTCTGGAAACCTGGTGTGCTATTATCATTTCAGACTTTCTGCATTCTAAAGTTTCCCCTGCCTGTGGTCTACCACTTCTCCACTACCATCTGCTACTCAGTGGGCAGGAAGGGGCATGCCACACACGTGCCACAGGCAATGGCCTGGCCAGGTTACCTGCTCCACTAGTCTGTCACAGGCCATGTTCTGTGGGCTGCCTAGACAGTGGCTGCACGTCCTGTGAAAAGTGGACTTTGGCTGGGGCTTTCTGCCTTGGTTTCCTGCGGAAAGAGGCCTTAGATGGGATCAGCCACCTGCCTGATCTTGCTGTCCAGGCGTGGCCCTGTCCAAACCACTCTCGGGGGTGCAGCCTGACACCTCTTCTTGGGGTACAGGTGGGATTTTTCAGGCTCACTCAGAAAACCCTCAGCAGTTCCCTAGAGTCAAACTCTCTGGTGTCCTTCCACGGCCTCATGCTGTTGTGCTTTTGAAACATTTCCCCTGACGGTCTCATACATGATCCTCCTCCAGCCAGAGAGCTACCCATCCATGTCCTGCCCTCCATTACCTCAGGCCCTTTGCCTGGGCTGTTCCCCCTGTCTAGAATGCCCTCCCTGTGCCTAGTGCCTACCTATCCTTCAGGATCCAGATGTTTCTCCTCCATGAAGACTTCCCTGATCCATCCCAACAGCTAAATGGGCCTTCTCTCTACCTGGGCTGCTGGCTTGGTGCTTCGCACCCGTCCCTTATATTGAACTCATCCGTGTCTTTGTCTTCTGTGCTCTGCAGTTCTGTAAGGTCTGCGGGGGCAGAGCAGGGCCGCATCTACCTCTTCATCCCCTACAGCACCTGGCACAGAGCCCCGCATGCTGTTTGTGCAATGAATGAGTGAAGAAAGGAAGCCATACTGCCTGAGCATCTACGCACAGGGCAACGGGCAGGTACCCACAGGTTAAAGGCAGACCCATCAGATGCTACATCTGCTCCCTGGAAGTTCAGGGAAAGCACAGTTAGATCTGTGGGCATAGAGAAAACCTAATCCAATCACCTCCAGATTGACAACGCAATCATGAGTGAGCAGAAAAGGTGAGAAAGGTGGACTCTCTCCAGCATCCTAGGCATGCACTCGGAGAGGGACCTCAAGGCAGGGGTGCCTGTGTGGCTCGTTTACCTGGTGGGATCTTGCAGACGGTGGCCGGGTGCCAGCCATAGCGCTGGTTACAGTTGGGAGACTGGACAAAAATAGCGCTGTCACTGAGGCACTCTGCGAAGACCTCCCCTCCGATGTAGTAGAGCCGCACGCCTCTTCCTACAGAGATTCAGGTTAGACTGGACAGGGTGCCTTTGCTCACACACAATGGCCCTGGGGCCACCTGAGGCTCGCAAAGGAGGCAGAGCAGCAGGGCTGCTCCCAGTGACTGATAGCTTCCCCAGGCAAACGGGCCCCAAAGCCAAAGCCCAAGTAGGGGAAATGGGCACTGCTGGATTCCTAAAGCCAAGGAGGCAGATGACAAGAGATGGGCACACAGGATAGGTCTCAGTGACAGCCTTTGCCACTGAGTAGGCATGGGCCTCAGTCAAGTTATTCACCCTCTGAGTCTTCGTTTGTCTCTACGATAGGGATGGGGGCCAGGCGTGGTGGCTCATACCGATAATCCCAGAGCTTTAGGAGGGCAAGGTGGGAGGATCACTTGAGGCCAGGAGTTCAAGGCCAGCCTGGGCAATGTAATGAGACTTCATCTCTACAAAAACATTTTTTTTTTTTTAATTAACTGGGCATAGTGGCATATCCTTGTAGTCCTAGCTGCTTGGGAGGCTGAGGTGAGTGGATTGCTTGAGCCCAGGGGTTCAAGACTGCAGTGAGCTCCCATCACGCCATTGCACTCCAGCCTGGGAGACAGAGTGAGACCCTAACTCCAAAAAAAAAAAAAAAAAGGGAATGATGAAAACCTCTACCCTTGCAGGATTACTGTGAGACACTCAGTAAGCGCCTGGTGTCAGCTTTTCTTGCTGCTACTGCTACTACTACCCCACTACTATTTGGTCTCTTCACAGTCCAAGATTCAGAGATTCATTCAGTAAACCTGCAGGGCTCCTTCCGATGCAGCAGACACCCCAAGGAGCCCTTTATTGCAGGGACGGTTTAACGCTATGCCCTTATTTTTTTCTTCCCTCAATGCATTTTTCTAAAACATTCCAGAGGTTTATATCATTTACTTTTCTTTCATCTCTTAAATCCACTCCAGATGGACAGAAATTATTTTTAAATTGGCTCTGCAACTCAAACAGTTGCGTAAACTCTGACAATGAGCTCTTTGCTCGGCCAGGGGATGGTCCCTTCTCCTGCATGGCAAAGTCTCTGTTCCATTCCTGGGGAAGAAGCTCAGAGGTCAGAACACAGAGCCAGATATTACAGGCTCAGCATCCGGTAGGATGAACACGAGGTGACCGACCCATGCATCACTGGATGTCCCCGGTCCTGCCTCCTATTCCCACTACTGTCCCCTTCCTCCAACCACTCCCCATTTTTTCTGGCTTTAGTTCTGCAGGGTGCTGGTGGCTCAGAGTCCACAGGTGGGATGACTTCCTGGCTGTCCACAACTGTATCATGTCAGTAAGAGCAGAAGGCAGAGGTGGGGATGCGAAGACCCAGACCAAAAATGTTTGTTTCATTTCAGTAACTTAAAAAAATAGGCCGGGCGTGGTGGCTCACACCTGTAATCCCAGTACCTTGGGAGGCTGAGGCGGGCAGATCACCTGAGGTCAGGAGTTCGAGACTAGCCTGGCCAATGTGGTGAATCCCCATATCTACTAAAAATACAAAAAATTAGCCAGGTGTGGTGGCACATGCCTGTAATCCCAGCTACTCAGGAGGCTGAAGCAGGAGAATCACTTGAACCTGGGAGGTGGAGGTTGCAGTGAGCCAAGATTGTGCCATCGCACTCCAGCCTGGAAGACAACAGCAAGACTTGGTCTCCCCCCTCCAAAAAAATATATATATATATATATATATATTTTTTTTTTAATAAAATATAGAAAAAAGCCAGTTGCAGTGGTATATGCCTATTGTCCCAGCTAATCAGGAGGCTGAGATGGGAGGATAGCTTGAGCCCAAGAGTTTGAGACTGGGCCTGGGCAACATAGCAAGACCCTATCTCTAAATCAATCAATCAATCAAACAGTGGTATGCCACCCAGAATAAGTATCTTTTTTGAAGTAAAAAACAAAAAGCAAAATGGGAAGAACAGGTCTGGTAGTGGGGGCTGTCTGTCACTGACAATGAGGTCTCTGCAGAGCCGTTCCCTACCCTCCCCAACCCCCTAGACATCAGGTCCCTTTCCTAGAAAATGAGAGCACAGACCTAGGCCCATGGCCTCCAAACTTTTCTTCTCTTCACTACAGAATCAATCCTCTCTTCAAATGAAGTCTTCTGTGAGAGCCCGAGATATAAAGCAAGCGAGTGCAGAGGTGCCCTGGTTCACGTGGGACCAGGCTTCCCTTTGCTAACCTGCCCACCTCCTGAGTTTGCCGCAGGAACCCTTTGCCAACCCTTTGGGCTCCAGGACAAGGTCTGAGAAAACCTCACTCTGCCATCTCTCTACAGCCCTTCTAAGTTCTGACAGTTGTGATTCTGGATCGTAAAATCCTCTAAGCTTGATAACTTCATAAGCAAACCAAGTGATGTGTAACACAGCTCCATCTTCCTCAAACTCACAAAGTCATCTTTTACTTATGTTCTGGGGGCTAGAAGGCAGAAGGTTCACAGTAGTGGTGTTTGGATAGTGGACAATTCTTTTCTACCTTTTCTAAATTGTTTAGAATGATACATGAAAATAAGAGAAGATCACTCTTCCAACAATGACTGCCTACTTATCAACCTATCCATCTGTACTTTCAGAGTATTTTTATTTAGAGGATTTCAGCCAGGCACGGTGGCTCACGCCTGTAATCCCAGCACTTTGGGAGGCCAAGGCAGGTGGATCACCTGAGGTCAGGAGCTCAAGACCAGCCTGGCCAACATGGAGAAACCCCCTCTCTACTAAAAACACAAAAATTAGCTGGGCGTGGTGGTTGGGTGCCTGTAATCCCAGCTACTTGGGAAGCTGAGGCAGGAGAATCGCTTGAACCCGGGAGGCAGAGGTTGCAGTGAGCCAAGATTGTGCTATTGCACTCCAGCCTGGATAAAGCAAGACTCTGTCTCCAAAAAAAAAAAAATATATAGATTTCATATATTGCCTTTCTCATAGACGTTTCCTTCTTGATCCCTTAGGTGAACTATTTTCCTCTGTGGCTTCCAGATTTTCTGAGATTATATCTTTGAGTGGGAATGATCAAGTGGCCTGAACACTACCTGTCTGGCCCCTAAACAGGGCAACAGAGAGCGTAGGGGACTTGCTGGGGCAGTGAGTCTTCCCCCATGCCCAGCAGGAGGCAGAGCACAGCTAAGGATGGACGCAAGGTTCCCTTCAGAGGCTGTGTGTTCAGGCCTGGGGCTGGGGGTGGGATAGAGTGGCAGGGGCAGGGTGGGGGGGCGGGGAATGGAGCTGCCCCATACCGATGTGTCTCCGTGTCAGCTCCACTGCTGCATTCCTGTTGACATTGGAGAGCAGCCCTAGGCAGAAGCGCTCCGAATTGGAGGGGTCGGTGAAGCCATCCACAGTCATGGATGGCTGCGAGGCGTGGAATGTCTCCCCGACGCGCTGGTTCAGCTCGTAGTAGGAGATGGAGCACCAGAAGGCCGGCTCGCAGTAGGTAACTGGCTGCAGGTCTGTGGACACAGGGTGGGCTACTGGGTCATTGGGTGTCCCAAGCCCCATGCTCCCTCGATGGGGTCCCACGGACACTCTGGAAAACCATTTCCCCGCATTTCAGAGGGATTAATAATCTCCCTACCCCGTGCCTTTTATCGTATAAAACTGGCAAGACCCACCAGAACAAGATGCTCAGGTGTCTGGAGGAGATTCCATCAGCCTTGTGTGTAAAGGGCCATTGATTTCTCTCTCTTTTTATTTATTTATTTATTTAGCTCATAAAGGCCCTGCCCCGCCTGCTTGGCCTTGACTGGATGGAAGGAGTCTTCAAGGAGGGGCTGGGCCAAACCTGAAGCGGACCAGGGACCACCCAGTACCTGGATGAACCTGGGACAGCCACTGCGTGTACTCACTGTGGGGCAGGCCACACCTCCTGCACAGTCACCTCTCAGCCTCTGTTGCAAGGTCCCCAGAGTAACCCACATTAATCCCTGCCCCTAAAAGGGCTTTCAGATTTTGGCTCTGCACAGCCTTGGGGGCAAAATCTCCCAGCCTGTGGAGCGGCAGCTTCCAAGCCTGCAGCAGCCGAGTGGGTTCCCAACAGCGCCCCATGTTGGCGCAGTGGACACACCAGGCATTGTCTGCAGACTGAGCCTGGGGCCATGCCTCCTATCACAGAAACTATTTTCCACACTTATCTAGATGCCGGCTGTTGGGGTGGCTCGGACACAAACCCTTCTGAAAGAAAATCTGTATTTGTCCCAGTTGTCTGTACAGTCTCCATTAGGGGCTCCTCAAAGCAAAACTGCCATCCTACGAGGGGCTGGTTCTCTTTCTCAGAAGAGTAAATGGCAGCTTCTCCTCACACTAGAAATGGATCCCAGCCTTCCATTTCCTGGGGCCTCCTCACCCTCCTCTTGCCCCGGCCCAGTGGCCCTGGCACTGTGCCCTCCTACTGCACGCCTCTGCAGCATCTCCAGGCCCATTCTATCAGCCCTCGGCCGGGCCCTCGGAATTCCCACTCACACCGATGCCACAGCCTCTGGACCAGGACTGCCCTGCGCCCTGGGCCAACCTCTTCCAACTGCTTCTCTGCACTGCACTGACTGCTGGGCGCAAGCCCTTAGCCTACGATGCTCTGCTTGATGCCTACCTGAATCCCATCCATCTGCTGAAGAATTAGGGAGTCCCCTGCTCATTCTCGCTCTTCCATCTCAAAGCTTCAGCCTGCCTCTGAAGTCCCTCTGGCTCTTAAATATACCTGAAGCGACGCAGTTACTAAGGGTGTGCCTCTGTGTGAGCATCCTGACTGTCCAACTTGACCATGAGGTCCCAGGGCCCAGGCTGACATCTCTCCTCCCTCGCTTTAACCCTCAGCATGGGGCTGAGGGTTCCTCCTGAGGGAGGAACAGGAGACGCTCCCCATGCCCACATCTCAGCCCTGGCCTGAGAACCCTGCTCACTGGATGCCAGGCAATGTCTAGGAGGGGGAACCCACTGGGAGGATCCCTGCTCATCAGACCTTCTGAAGGTGTGTAAAGCCCAAGACAGAAAAGTCAGAAGCTGTTCTGCCCACTGGAAGGGGTCTGGTTGCCCCTGCAGGACAGAGTGTCCCAATCCCCTTTTGGAGTCTAGGTGCATGATCCTTTCTAAGAGCAAGGAGAACACTATCACGAACAGCGAAGGGGCAGGCCAGTAACACCCCTGCACTCCACACACACCCAGGAAGTGTCAGCTGGAGGGTTAGGACACCCTAGGTCAGGTTTTTCAACTTCAGCACTACTGACATCTGGGGCCAGATAATTCTTTGTTGGGTGGGTGGATGGGTGGGAGGGAGGATCTGTAGATTGCAGGATGTTTAGCAGCATCCTGGCCCCTACCCACTAGGTGCCAGTAGTATACATCCATATCACCCTCTCAAGTTGTGGCAATAAAAAAAGGCTGTGGATATTGCCAGATGTCTTCTAGGGGGCAAAACGGCCTCCAGTTGAAAACCATTGCCCTAGATATTTAACTGGATCATGGGGCACAAGCTATAAAGCCATCCTCCAGACAGACTGGAGGTCAATCTTGGCTCAGGCACAGACTAGACATGCAACTGCGAGCAAACCAGCTACACTCTGTGCGCCTCATCCTCTTTACTCTCGGCGCTGTTTCTGGACAGACAGAGATAACTCATGTGAGGTGCGGGGTGCGCATCAAGCACTCAGCACATGGTGTTAACAACAATGATAATAATAGCCTGATTCTGTGAACTTGAAAATAGCCTGGTCCTATCTTGATCACCATCAAGATGGAGAGGCAAAGCATTCTTGTCCTTTTCTCTCTTCCTGGGGTGGAGCAAAGGAAGATAAGGATGAAGGCATCAAAAGTACTTAATGGGGAAGGGAGGAATGACAGGGCCAAGAGCAGCTGTGGCTTGTGCCCTGGCCCCTGAGGTGAGGCTGAGCCACGTCAGCCACGTCTGGCTCTGGCTTTGCTTGATGCTTCAACATTCCAATGAGATAAGCTATATTCTAAACAATGTGGCCACTAAAATGTGAGCTATGTTGCTTTGGAAACTTAAAAAAAAAAATCCAAGTGCAACCCAAGCATTCAGAGTGGTCAAGCAATGTATCAGTGCTGCTGGCCACCACTGCCCAAGCACAGGCTCTGCTGATCCTGCTGTGTGACCTTGGGGACGTGACCTCCTTCTGTAACCTCACTTTTCTAGCCCGTACAATCACTGTGGTGCACTAGAAGACAATAAAGCTACAATAAAGCTGACCACCTAGGTCATTCTCCGGCACGGGTCAGCTTGAACATATAGCTTTGACTGGCCCCGACTTACTCAGCAATGTGTAGAACAGAACAGGGTCCTCACCCCAAAATCATAAAGCCCTGCCCAGCATTCTCTGGGTTTAGTCCAGGCAGAAGAGAAAGAGCTAGGCTCCCAGGAACAGCAACCCAGCCCACCATTCAAAAAAAGAAAAAGCTGGCAGGCCACCCATTGTGTCGCATGGTGCTAGAACCATGCTCTGGGGAAGGGCGGGCTTCAAGGACCCTCAGAATCAAAGACAGGCCTGGGGTCATAGGCCGAGAGGCCCTCCCAAGCAGATCTGAGCCCTTATCCAAACAGCCCTGCAACTCACAGACACACACTGGACAGTGTTGTGGAAAACCCCGGACACTAGGAACCTGACACATCATTAAGAAGATGCTTGTTTGAGGGAGCAGTGAAATCAGCCCAGTGGCAAAGTCTGCAGGCTGCCATTTCAGAGAGTGCTGTTTGGACAAGCTGCCCTGTGTTCAGAAGCGGGACTGAGCCAGAGCAGCACCCCAGCCATGCGCTTTCTATTCTCTGCAAACAACTAAAAGCCAGCCGTGCTTTCCCTCCTTTCTAGGTCCCTCCTGCCCACCATGCCTCAGCTGCTTCCTCCCAGAACTTGTGCAAGAGGAGTGGCAGACCAGAAGGTATGGTCACCACCTGTGGGTTCTGCCTTCAATGGCACATTTTTCTTAAAAAAAAAACAAAAAACAAAAAACAGACCATATGCAGTGGTTCATACCTGTAATCCCAGCACTTTGGGAGGCCAAGGCAGGTAGATCACTTGAGGTCAGGATTTCGAGACCAGCCTGGCCAACCTGGCGAAACCCCGTCTCTACTAAAAATACAAAAATTAGCTGGGTGTGGTGACGGGTGCCTGTAATCCCAGCTACTCTGGAGGCTGAGGCAGGAGAATCACTTGAACCCAGGAGGCAGAGGTTGCAGTGAGCCAAGATCACGCCACTGCACTCCAGCCTGGGGGATAGAGCAAGACTCTGCCACACAAAAAAAAAAAAAAAAAAAAAACCAAAACCAAAACACTAAATATACCCCTCATTTCTTTCCCAAAGTACTTATCCTTACCCTGGTTAGTACCAGAGAAACAAAAAGGACTCTGGAAAGAAGGCGGCTATAAATGGGATAACCATGAGGTTACAGTTACTGCAAAAGCATCCAGTTTGGCTCTGAGCTTCCTAGTAGACAAGACAAAAAGGGAACATGATATGGTCTATGGCTCTGGTTGGTGGATGGGCAATGCTTACTAGTTCCTCAGGGAAAACAAAGTTTGTCCTGGCATTAAATCTTAAAAGAAATCTCTCAGGGGGAGGTGGCAACCCCTCTCCTGACCAATCAATCAATTGATCAAGCGAGCAAGCAAATAAGATCTGGTTTCAAGGATTTACCAACAAATGCAGAAGCAGTTCTATAGAAGGCTCCTCTAGGAGAATGACTACGGGGGGTAAGGTGACACACCACATTGAAGAGCAGTTTCACCTCTAGGCTGAGCATTTTGCACACCTGGGGTGGTAGACGATGGCACGTGCCCACGGCCTTCCCTTCAAACAGCCCTGCTCCCGGCCAGATTTCTGAGTCTGTGCTAATCTCTCCTCCCAGTGCAGAGGTGTTGGAGATGCAGGAACCTCCAGCTCCAGCCTTTGTGGATCCCCTGCCCCCACCAGTGTGGTGTCGGCCAGACTTCTCGAGTGCCATAGGGCACTTAATCCATGGCTGGCCCCCTGCCAGCCTAACGCATTGGCTGGCCTCAGTTTTCAGTCCTGTTCCAAGCTGGCACAGACGTTCCATTATGTTTAAGAAAAAGAAAACAGAATAAAACCCAGAAGGCAACACTTGGATTAAGGGATGCCTATTAAAAACATGTGCAAGAGATTCAAATCCCGTAAAGGAAGAGGTGGGGAGGCAAGGGGGGAAATTAACTGTCTCCTATAAATCGAAAGCAAGGAATGGGCAAAGGCCAGGAGCACCGCTGCTGCAAGATGAAAGGTCGAAACAGAAATGGGCTGGTTTCCGCTGGGCCCACCTCACCTGTGGAAGGCAGCTCTTCCTCAATCTAGGAGATTCCACACTCCGGTTCCCATGTTCCTCATCCACCACTTCTCAGTCCTGCCTGGGTCCTCTGCCTGGACTGCCCATCCCCCTCCTCTGCAGGGACTCGATCTTTAAGGCCCAGCTCACATGGCTGTGAAACACTCCCTCACCGCCTCAATGCAGAATTAACCTTGTGTCCCAGAAACTGTGTACCTCAGTCTCCTGTGCTAGAGGATGAGGTCTCTGTGAGCCCACGCCAGCTGTGTCCCAGCACCCAGGGTACTAATTCCAACCTATGTATCTGCGGACTAAAATACCAAACCAAGCTGCACAGAGACCCCCATGCCCTTTTAGCTTATGACCAGCATACTGCAACCAGGAACAGTGGCAAAGTCTAAAAACCGGGCCCTCAGGAGTATGAAGACAGAGCCGACAGCTGACTTCCTGTCATTATGTCGCCTGCCTGTGATTTCACAAGTGTGGGGAAGACCCTGCCTATGATTTCACAAGTGTGGGGAAGACCCTGCCTATGATTTCACAAGTGTGGGGAAGACCGGAGCCAGAGGCTGCGTTGTAAAAGAGCCTTGGGCAGCAGCATGAAGATGCCTGGAACTGGGTTGGGCCTCTGCCCTGGGCCGCTGTCCACACTCAGGGCCGGTGGTCTTCGGGCTGCCCTGCCACCACACCTGTGCTCACACACGGGCACAGGGGCTCATGAAGCAGAGGGGAAGCCGGGCCTGTCAGCGTGGAGTCTCACCCAGAATCCTAACCCTGACTCACGGGGCAACTTGCCCCCGATTCACACCTTCCCAGCAGAGGTGCAACTAGGCCAGTGCAAAGTGGCACCCTCGGGGAGGGTCCTCCCTTTGGAAGAAATAACCTAAGAATTCTCAACTCTCAGGCAAGCTGCCTGAGGAAGCGTCAGTAGGGAGGGAGAACTATGTCAACGGGAGATGCTGCCTTGGGTCCAAGCTCAAGAAACATCCCATCATCCTAGTCTACACAATCTAGACAGCAATTCACAGCAAACGATCACCTTTCAGTCTGAAGCATTGCATCCGGCATCAGCCACCTCCAAGCTGCCCTATCCCTCTCATTCCAAGCTGCCCCATCCCCGCCTCTCACTCCTGCCACTGGCACTCTGGAAGCCATCGCCTCCTTTAACTCCAGCTCAACTGCTCCCCCAGGGCTCTCCCTGGTACATTATTTTCCTCAGTCATGGCTCCGCCCTAATTGTCTCACTTTAAAGCAGGGAACAACTTACTCACCGGGCAGAAGCCAGCTCACTACCTTTTTCCTCTCTCCACCTGCCTCCTCCTTCCCCTCCACTTACCCCAATCCTTCCGCCTTAAATGCCTAGGAAATTCCCGGTGACTCACCCAGCACGCTGTGTAATAACAGGAACATCACCTGCTCATATCTCCTGCCCTGCAAACAACGGTCCCAGGTCCCAGGGTCTCCGAGAGCCTGCCTGGGGCAGGATGCTGAGCCAGGTCTCAACCAGGAGTCCCTGCCCCTTACCAGAAGTGGCTTTGCTGGGGCAAGGAGGCTCAACCTTCCCCAGACCTGAGCCCTGGGGCTAACACCTGGAGTGGGGAGGAAATGAAAGGAGAAACCAGATGTCCTCTGCTTTATTTCTTTTTGTACAGTAATTTCATAATAATCTCTTTAAAGGAAATAATCAGATGTCCTGAGATGTCCCCATTTTCTCCTAGGAAGAGCTCCCTATGTGCTTGCCTCCATCCTAGGGTTTGGGACGCACTGACTGTGAGTCAGCACAAAGGCTGCACTGCTGGGTGCCTCCACCTCCCCACCTGTTACTTGCCCTTCAGTGCACTGCTGACTGACTGCAGCCCCTCCCCTCCTACACACTGCTCCCTAAAAGCTCCCCCTTGAACCCCTGATGCCAAATCCAAGGCCTCTTCTTAAATCTCATTTTGCATCTCTGCAGGGCCTGCTTGTAGCCACTGTCCTTCAGGGCTTGCCTCCCCTCTGAGCTGCAGTGACCCCATCATCCCCCTGACCTCAGCCTTCCCCAAGGAACCCCCCACTGCCCGAGCGTGTCTCTAGCTGTCTTTCCATCTTGAGCTGGGTCGGCCTCTCCACTAAATCCATCCACTGGCATGACTTCAGCCAAACTTCATCGGTGTTTCCAGAGTCAGATCTATGGATGGGCAGTGGGGCGGTAAGACAGAAGTACAGAAACAGTGATCAGTGCATGGGAGGAACGCTGGGTCAGACAGGCCTCCTTCTGCAGGCTCCTCAGAGCGTGGCCATGTGAGTCCCTCCTGAGTGGGGGCTGGAGGAGGGGCCACAATACAGGCTTTCCACACTCATTCAACCACCAAACCCCTTCTCTCAGGCCCCGCTATGGGAAAGGCTGCCACATGTGTTCATGGTTTCCAAATCTGCGCCTCCAGCGCCAGCCGCTTTCCTGACTTTCCAACTGCTTCCTGGACATGGTTAAGCACAGGCAACCCACCACCATCTTTCACCCCCAAACCATTCCACTTCCTGGGTGTCCAGCCTCGATGGGGGCATCACCATCATCCCACTTAACGCTGGTCAACAAACCCTGCTCATTCAGGCCCATGATTCCCTCTCAAATGCATTCTCCCAGCTCTGCTACCATTTCTCGAAAGCATTTATCTCAGCTTCCTCCAGAGGAAGAGCTAAGTGGGTTTTTGTTTTGTTTTGTTTTGTTTTGCCTCCAGTAATTTCCCTTAGAATTTAGATTCCACACAGTGGCCAGATTAATCTTTATGAAGCTGTCATCAGAAAACCTCCCCACTCAAAACCCACGAACAACTTTATTCTATAGGCAAGAGGGCGCTAAGCAGACACTCAGGGGTCTTTTCCCAGTGCCCCACCTGCCATTTCAGCCTCCTTTTCCCACCTTGTCCCTCTTGAGACAACAATCAACCACCATGCCAGCTGTCCTCAGACCACATCCTGCCCTTGGACCTGCAATGTCCTTCCATCCTTCTCTGCCTCACAGGGTCCCATCTGTCCTTCAAGGGCCCGCTGACACATGGCACAACCTCTCCCATGTCTCCCCACTCCATCCACACTTTCCTCCTTGGCATATACTATTCCTCCCTCTTCTGGGCTTTCTCCCTGGGCACCTGGCACAATGCACTACAGGTGGACATGGACACCTCCAGCTGCCCCCCTCCCCGCCCCCAGGCTGCAAATGCCTAGTGCTCTCCCAGCTCTGGCCCCCAGCATCAGTACATAGTGGGAACTCAGCCAATGTTGACTGAGCGCATGAATACAGAGGAGATGCCTGGCCAGCCTGGAATCCCATCGCTCCACCCCTCGAACCCTCAGAGTACTTCATCTGCACCTCCTTCTTGTTTTAGAATCATTTTTGGTCCTGCCTTATTGATCCCAACAAGGCCGTAGCCCCTTGATGGCTATGTCTGTGGTCCCTCTTCCAATCCCCCACCTGAATGGCATGCAGACAAGAAGTATCTGGGAATGAGGGAGTGAGGAAGAGGCATACAAGCAGGCAGGGCTTCCCCCCCGGAGCCACAGCCACAGACTTTTACGTCTCCAACGTAAAAGTCAGCAAATGCCTTGTCTGAGCCTTGTTCCTCCAAGTGAGGAAGGTGGGGACAGCTGGTCTAAACGGCCCCGCAAGGCAGTGTCATGCCACAATGGGAGCGCACGCTCTGGAGTGAGAGGGCCTGAGTTCAAAGCCACCTTCTCCATTCACTAGCTGTGAATCTGGGACACATGAGTTCACCAATGTGTTCCCCAGTTTCCTAATCTGTAAAATGAAAAATCACAACGCTTCTGCCTTATAAAGTTATAAAGATCAGGTTAACATGCAGGAAGCACTCCGAATAACAGTAAACAGCAAACTCTCAAGAAATGTTTCCCATCATCATCACCATCTCACCCCCTTCCAGCTATGACACTGGGAGTTCAGGTGACCTTCTGGGTAGGGATGAAGTCAATGGTTTGAATGGGTGAAGGGGAGCACAGGGGCTCATGAAGCAGAGGGGAAGCCAGGCCTGTCAGCGCGGTGTCTTACCCAGAAGCCTAACCCTGACTCGCTGGGCGACTCGCCCCCGATTCACATCTTCCCAGCAGAGGTGCAACTAGGCCAGTGCAAAGTGGCACTCATTCTCTGCTGGCCAGGCTCGGGGAGGGTCCTCCCTTTGGAAGAAATAACCTAAGAATTCTCAACTTTCAGGCAAGCTGCCCGAGGAAGGGGCAGTAGGGAGGGAGAATTATGTCAACAGAGGACGCTGCCTTGGGTCAGAGCTCAAGAAACATCCCATCATCCTCATCCTAGTCTACACAATCTAGAGGGCAGTTCACAGCAAATGACCACCTTTCAGTCTGGAGCACCGTGTCCGGCATCAGCCACCTCCAACCTGCCCTGGGACTGCTATGGTTTCAAAGGCAAGTGTCTGCTTGGAAGGCTGTTGACTAAAAGTGCTACCTTGGCCCCAGGAGGGTTTTTAAATGCCATAGAAAATAAATCTAAAGCAGCCAATCTCAAAAGCTGAAAGCCCGGAGTCAAGTTCACCATCATGGCCTTTAATTTCTCAAGTGTTAACTTTGCTTCTAGCCTTCAGTTTGTTTTTAATAACTCAGTCCTTTCATATCAGGAATCTGACCTTCCCTCTGCAAAGCCCGGCACTCATGGTGATATTATTTTACAAAAATGTTAAAACAGATCTCCCAAAGTCACATCCCACACTGCCCAGGTCAGCCTGTTCTAAAGGGTTTCAAGCATCTCCTAATATTCCAAATGATGAGTTTCTTCATCTGACGCTGTCAGTCAAGGTCTGGAAGCAAATGGGCACAAAAACCAGTCCAATCCACTTTGATTCGCCAAGAAATATTAACTATTTCTTTTCCTGAGCCACAAATTAAGCCTCAGCAATAAAGTCCCAAACAAAATCCAACTTACATTTTCTAAAACTACCAGACCAGAATATAATAATCTCCCCTCAATAAAAACTAAATGGATATTTCATTTGTCTGAAGCCCTTTGGCAGGTTCCATGCCAAAGCCTATCCCAAGCTGGAGAACTGAAGGACCCTACTGGGTTAGAAAAGTGAGTCTTGGAAAAACTGACCCAGCAGTCTAACCATGGAGGGATGTTGCGGAAACAATGGACCCTCCACTCCAAAACATCATGAGATAACACACAACGATAAACAAGACACCTAAATACGGAAACGTGTTTACAAAATAACGTAAGGAGAAAAGAGAATGAAAACACCAGATATGCACTATGATCTCAGTGGCAAGGCACAGAGATATATATGCCTGATGCACAAACATCAGGACTGTAATCACACATAGACAGTTATGTTAGGGTGGTGGGATTATGGGCACTTTAACTTTATTTTCAAATTCCTTATATGTTGCTGTTTTAAGAAAAATTACACAATTATAAGATGAAACACTCAAATAAGTATATCTGAAACAGGTCTATAAATGTCAGGGAGCTGGAGTCTGCATGGCTGTCCGTGGCTTTGCACCAAACTGCACACGTATGCTTAGCTGACCACAGACCCTCGTTCTCCTGGGCATAAAGTTTGGGGGAATTTTCATTCACTCACGTCTACCCGCCCCCCAGGGGAAATACAAACCCGGCATATGGTTGCCTTTCCTGCCACCACTGTTCTCAAGTTTCCCCATTCCGTGGTGACCTCAACATTACCGTAACCAGAAACCTGATGGGCTGAGCTGGGCTGATGGTAGGGGTCGGGGGAGAGCCTTACCTTCAGGGCCCCCTCCCCACACTGGCGACTCGCCAGGGCTGCAGCTAGAGGGGGTTCCAGTTGTGTGCACGAGGAGATACTCACCCAAGTTATTATGTGCTGGGGACATCGGATTCGGGGATAGGTTTGGAGAACCTGCGAGGTGAGACAAGTTGTGAGACTTCACAAAAGATTCTTGGCCTGGAGAGCCAAGTGACTAAACACTTACATATCAAGGTGGGGTAGCCCAACACAGCAGAAAGAAAACCCTGGACTGAGGGGTCCCAGGAGAAGGCCTAGCCCATACCCTTGCCTCTACTTTCCCTCCCTGGGCCCCAATTTCTTGTCTGGAATGAATGCATTGAGTGGATGATCTCAGAGGTCTCTTATGATTATGATCTCAGAGGTCTCAGATAGTTTTATGATCCTAACCAAGACTCCCAGCTCAGGGCTGCTAAGTTCTCAACTAGAATAAGTGACACATTTTTTCTTTAGCTTACACCACCTGCCCTATTAACTATGCCCTCAGGAAAATGAGAGGAGCAGGGAAGCCCTTCTCCCAAGCTGCAAAGACCCAGGAAGCAGGAGGCCAGCCCTCCCACACAGGCAGGGCTTGAGGCCTCCCCAGCATCACCAGCCACCGACCTTGGTCAGAGGCTGCAGCAGCTCAGGTGCTGGAAAGATCAATTTCAGGAAACTCACAAACCTGCCTCAGAAACCCTGCAACTCAGCAACCAGACAAATACTTTATGCAAAAGATGATGATGCACGTGGGAAAAAGTCTGAATCTACCCAATTCTTACTCTGTTATGTTCTCTACACCTCTCACCTCCAGAAAAAAAGAATTCACATGGTATCAGCCTTCAAAAATAAACAGTGGACACTTTTCCAGAGCAGCATCCTGCTTGTCCCCGCTCCTCTGTTCCTCTATCAAGAAGGCTGCGGAGGCCGGGCGCAATGGCTCACATCTGCAATCCCAGCACTTTGAGAGGCTGAGACTGGGGGATCACTTGAGCCCAGGAGTTTGAGACCAGCCTGGGCGATATAGGGAGACCCTGTCTCTACAGGGAAAAAAAAAAAAAAAAAAAAAATTAGCCATAAGTGGTGAAGGCTGAGGCTGGACAATTACTTGAGCCTAGGGGATGGAGGCTGCAGCGAGCTGTGTTTGCACCACTGCACACCAGCCTGGGCAGCAGTGAGACTGTTTCAAAAAATAAAAATAAAAAAGGAGACTATTTATTAACCACCCTATGGGGTCTAATTCCACCCCATGAAATCTATCAGTTCTGAGACTGGGTCCAGCATCTGGCCTCAAGTGAATGCTGCCTTGCGCTGTTTGTGGGAATCTCTTCTTTTGCCCCAACTCAGCTGTACCCTCCTTGAGGGCAAGGGAAGAACCACGGATTTCTCCTTCTCCCCTGTAACCCCAAATGCAAAGGGGGATGTGGAATATTCACTGAGAGAACTGAGTTACAGAATCAGTCACAGGGTCTAGACAACCCCACGAATCAGCTACGTGAGTTTGGCTAAGCCGTTTAACTTCTATGAGCCTTAATTTTTTCCTCAGGTATAAAATGAGGATAATATCATCTACTGTGTGACATGTAAAAATTAAGTAAGACCGTGCATATAAAAATGCTTACACCATGACCGCTACATGGTAGGCACTCGATAAATGCTTGTCCCCTGTTTTGTGGTGGCCTGAACCACAAAGACCTAGGAAGTCCAAGGGGCCTTCTCACAAGTCTAAAAGGGTGCATATGTAGGTGAAGGGACATGGGGAACAACGTGACCCTCTGGCCCTGAGACACTACCACACCCTGGGGGGCAGGGAAGCCAAGCCCGTGAGCAACTGGACTATCCAAGCAGGCAACTCTGAAGAACAGAGACTAAAACAGGAGAGCCCCCACCCACACACTGGCTGGGGTCCGCAAGTCTGGTCTGTCTCTACTTTAGATAAATCACTTATGTTCACAACAGGACCCTGCAGGCACACTTAATGAGAAGAAAGGAAGAAGGGAGAGGGGACAGGGTAAATGGAGGCACAAGGAGGAAGAGGAGGGAGAAGAAACAAGAGCTGACAGGGTGAAATCTGGGCTGCTCTTTCCAATCTCCAGCCCCTCTGGTCCTTGTTTGTTTGTAACAATAATCATTGTGCAAATATGGAGAGCAGCAGAAAGGGAAGAGGGAGCGCAGAGTGGGAAGAAACACAGCAGCTGGAGACATGCTGCTCTGCTGGCCTGCTTCCCACGCCTGCACTGAATAGCTGCAAGCTTGCAGCGGTCACTTGGCATCGGATACAGGAAGGTCTTCGATGCATTCCAGCTGGTTCGCGCTGCTAGTCACTCCGCCGGGTGGGTGTGTTTCACTGGGTGTGCTCAACCCAAAAGTGCCACGATGTCCAGGCTGGATTTCAGCAACTACAACGTACATGCGAGTCTCTTTCGGTCTCTCAGGAATTGCACAACCTCAGCCAGGTGCGGTGTAATCCCAGCACTTTGGGAGGTCGAAGCGGGCAGATCACCTGAGGTCAGGAGTTTGAGACCAGCCTAGCCAACATGGCAAAACCCTGTCTCTACTAAAAATACACAAATGAGCCAGGCGTGGTGCTGCATTGCCTGCAATCCCAGCTACTTGGGAGGCTGAGGCAGGGTAATAGCTTGAACCCAGGAGGCAGAGGTTGCAGTAAGCTGAGATCGCACTACTACACGCCAGCCTGGGCAACAGAGGGAGACTCTGTCTGGGAAAGGTGGGGGAACGAATTGCACAATCTCTTCTGGGCTGTGTGCGAGGGCAGGTGGCTCCGCTGTGTCTAGCGGCTCTGTGTGTACGAGGCATGCCCACCACCATCGGAATGGAGCATCTGCGTGGCTCCCTCTCCCCTTCTCCCCCTCTCCCAACCACACACAACTCAGTACACATTCTATGTGGCAGCTGGGGTTCAATTCAAGAAGCTGCTGGTCTGGAGCCAATTTGGTCCTATAACAAATGATATGGGAAACATCTGGAGATGTAGCAGGAGAGAACTAAACCCTGCCCCTCACGGCAGGAGCACACACATCACATGTGGTTGTCACACAAAAATACTGGCTTCAGGGGTCTCCACTGGTCATCAGAAGAGGCATTAGTTCCATTCAGCCTCTCCTTGCCTCCCATGTGACTGCTTGAGGTGATCAAGGCCACTCTCCACCCTGCTGCTGGTGACATCTCACTAAGGCACAGGCCCTGCTTACAGCCTGCAGCGGTTCCCATCAGCCCTGACTAAATGCCAAGTGGTCTGGCTAGCTTGAAGGTCCACCACACTCGGACCCCTGTGTGGCAGGCCCTCCCATCTTCTCCCCACTGGAGAGAGTGTATCCTTCAGCCACCCTGAGCTCCCTGGGCTAGACACTCTCTGGACTCCAGACACACTGAGCTCTTACTGTCCCCAGAATGCACCAGGCTGTCCTGCCCAACCCCCATGACTCTGCCTGGCACACCCCTTGCCCACTCTAACAGCTTGGCTAACACCTACACATCACCAAGACTCAACCTGGGGAAAAACCTGGACTGCAAGGTGCTGCTCCTCCCCAGACCGGGTGAAGTGGCTCTGCTGTGTGCCTGGTGCCATGTGGCATCTTCCATCAGGGCATACACGAGATGGCCCAGTGACTACTGGCTGTCCTGTCAATCTCCCCCATCATCTGTGAGCAGCTCAGACCCTCTTCTATGCCCTGCCCCTTGCACATCGCAGTTGCTCTACAAATACTGGAGAGAGAGAGAGAAGGGAGGGAGGGAGAGGGCGAAGAGGAAGGGATGGAAGGGATGAACCCACCAGCTGCTAATGAGTTAAGAATAAGAGCATGACCCTGCATGACTGACCTGCGTCCATGCTGTGGTTCATCTGGTGGTCACTCGTTTCTCCATCTTCACTCAGGTAGCCAGGGGGTGGGGTCTCTGGGAATCAGAAGGAAGGTGGTCTGTCAAAAGGCCTTCACAGCTTGGCTCTGAGACACCTTTCGCAAAGACATCACACATGCACACCATGATGCTAGCATCCGTGGCTGTAGGAGCTCCAGGTCTCGGAGTAGAGGTTCCAGCTCTTCGTTCTGTTGTCCTCGCCCCTGTCCACCTCTGACTCCCACTTGGATCATAACTGCCTTTGCTCAGGCAGGACCGGATCAACTCCCAAGTCTGAAATGTGTACTCCTAGAGCCTCTGCCAGGCTAACTTATCCTGATCCTTCAAGGTGAGGGTTAAGCCCCACCCCCTCCAGGGAGGCGTCCGGACTTGCCTCCGCCTCACCCCTTTCTGTCCTCTGAAGATCTGCAGGCTCAGACCCACCCTTTGGTCCCTACTATCTTCTCCTGTGCAGACCAGGTGTTATTATTTGTTGTCTCTAGGGGACGTGTCCTCACTTAGCAGTTAGGTTGCAAGTTCAGTGACGGCAAAGACAGTGTGATCTATTTCTCTGAAACCTCCCCCAGACCCTGACTGAAGCCGTCCAAGATTTGCTCTTTGAACAGGGAGTAGTTGACTTACCCCCGGGACGCCAGGGCTACCCGCAAAGGATCTGAGAAGGCTGGACAGTGGGTCTCTCCTTAACACTCTGACCCAAGCACACAGGCCTGTAGCCAACCTCAGCCCAGTAAACTAACCCAGGATGAACGCCACGTCCAAATCAGAATGCTCTAAGAGGAACGCAGCAGGATTACTGCCCCAGCAAGCAAAAGTGACTAGCCCAAGTGCTGCCAAGCACAGCTTTCCTGGAGTCTGAAAGTGCTGGTGATTCACACGTTATTTGCATGTAAATGAGGGGCTTCTAAAAACATTTGCAGTCTTTGACAGCAAAGCGCATTTCTCCCTGCAGAGTGAAAACTCAAAGTCACTTCAATTCCCACCCAGGTTGGAGCCCCTCACCGAGGCCTGATGCCCAGGCGAATTTACAGAGCCAGCTCTCCGCACTTGCTGCCTGGCCCTCAGCTCACTCCCCGCCTCTGCAGACCCCCAGTCTATTGGGACTGAACACCAGTCCGGGCCTCAAGGGCGGTGAGAGAAACAGTGTTGCTATTTCCGCTTCCAAAATAAATGACTGCACCAAGGCCGGGCGGAAGGGTCACGCTGCTCCTCTATGCCAAGAGAAGCATCACTAGTGAGGGGGGAGCTGAGGTCATGGGTCCTCTCCCAACAGGGATGCGGTTCTGAGTCAGGGGCCCTCAGGCCAGAGCTGTGCGCAAAGAGGGGGTGAGCAGGGGACGGCCAGGGGGCAGAGATTGGGGCCACAGGACTGATGTCGGGGCTGACCGCTGCCCCTGCCTCCCAGGCCAGCCTGTGCCGCCCACGTGCCTACCTGGAATATTGCTCTGGGGCTCGATGCCTGCGGGGAAGTTAGTGTTTTCGGGGATGGAATGGCTGTAGTCGTCCAGTGGGGGGAACTCGGCCGGGATCTCTGTGTGGCGTGGCACCAACACAGGAGGTAGAACTGTCCGGGGGAGACAGAGCAGAGGTGGCTCAGTGTCGATGCCAGACCAGCACCAAAGTCCCCGCACCCCCAAGTGCACCGCAGACCCTCGGGGGGATGGGGAGCGGGGGAGAGGTGATGACCCCTGGCACCTGCTGTCCCCACAGGCAGGCCAGGCAGCATACCTGGTGTCTCTACTCTCTGGTAGTGGTAGGGATTCACGCAGACCTCGTCCTTCTTCATATTGAAGGCGAACTCACACAGCTCCATGGCCCGCAGCTCGTGGTGGCTGTGCAGGTCTGGCCATCGCCACAGGCGGCAGTAGATGACATGAGGGAGCCCCTTCCGATGGGACACCTGCAACCGGCCATCCAGGGACCTGCCAGGATGGGGAGGGGCAGAAAGAGAGGGAAACGTGGATTGTGCTTGCTTTCTGCAGAGTCCGGCCTCCTACTTTCAGACACTTGGAAAGCTCTCCCTCCCCTCATTTCTCCCAGATCCAGAGGTCCAGGAGATCAGAGTACTGCTAGCTGAGAGTGCTGGGAGGGATCTCAGGAGAAGACAACAAAGGCCCCCTGTGAGGACTCCCAGCTGGCAGAGCGGGCCTCACCCACCAGTCCCCGGTGGGTTCCCCAACTTTGTACTGCTCTTCAGGGAGTGGCGTTCCATGGGAAGGGCCCGCACTTCAGTCACTTCAGTTGTGCTTGAAAAAGGTCCAGGAGCCACTCATCGGCTTCCTACTCAGCCCAGAGGTGTGGAGAGGGGACAGGGCTGGGGAAGACAATGAGAGTTCTTTAGGCACAGATATGAGGACTACAGTGATCCAAAGAAGAGTGACAAAGTACAAAGGCTGTCTCCCCTCATTCACTCAGGTCTTCCCTTGCACATTAGAAAGTCAGGGGGAAAAAAGAAAACTTGCCTTTCCTCCTTTCTCTTTTTTTTTTTTTTTTTTTTTCCTGAGACGGAGTCTCGCTCTGTTGCCCAGGCTGGAGTGTAGTGGCGCCATCTCGGCTCACTGCAAGCTCCGCCTCCCGGGTTCATGCCATTCTCCCGCCTCAGCCTCCTGAGTAGCTGGGACTATAGGCACCCGCCACTACGCCCAGCTAATTTTGTTTTTGTATTTTTAGTAGAGACGTGGTTTCACTGTGTGAGCCAGGATGGTCTCGATCTCCTAACCTCATGATCTGCCCGCCTCAGCCTCCCAAAGTGCTGGGATTTCAGGCGTGAACCACCGTGCCCAGCCCCTCCTTTCTTTTTAGTTATTTGTGGTGAGCAGACGGTGAAAGAGGGAAATTAAAGGGATTTTTTTTTTTTTTTTTTTTTTTTTTTTTTACTTTTGATACAGGGTCTTGCTCTGTCACTAAGGCTGGAGTGCAGTGGCATGATCTCGGCTCACTGCAACCTCCGCCTCCCAGGCTCAAGTGATCCTCCCAGCTCAGCTTCCCAAGTAGCTGGGACTGCAGGGGCACACTACTGTGCCTACCTACAATTGGCCAGTGCCATGACCCTGTGTGAACCATGTCTTCTATGGTGATTTGGCCAAGCAGCTATGACCCGGTGCCCTTACCTCTCAAGCCAGGCCAAAGTGTGGTCACTGACCAGCAGCAGAGGTTCAGGGAAGTTTGTTAAAAATGTACATTCTCAGCGCCTACCCCAACCTACTAAATAGAATCTTTCCCTTTGTGAAATCCCCAGGTGATCTGGATGATGAGAGTCTGGGTGGCTTACAGGAAAGGACTGGGGAGCTTGGGGCGGCAAAAGCATCGTCAGCTACAGGCAAGGCTGGGAGGCAGAAGGCTTCTGGAGGGACATAAAACTTCAGATAGTGTCTGGTATTAGACAGGTGAGGAGGTGCCACTAAAATGGAGTCCCTTATTTAACACATATTTGATGAGTACCTATTATGTGTGACACTAAGGATACAGTGGTAAGGAAAGAGACTTCACCATGAGAAAAGGCCAGCAAAGTGGTCCCTGTCTGCATGGGCCCTCCATTCCACTAGGCAAGACTGACATTAATCAAATAATTACCAAAACCACTTTGGGAGGCCGAGGCGGGTGGATCGCTTGAGGCCAGGAGTTCAAAACCAGCCTGGCCAACATGGTGAAACCCTGTCTCTACTAAAAGTACAAAAATCAGCCAGGCATGGTGGCGGGCGCCTGTAATCCCAGCTACTCAGAAGGCTGAGGCAGGAGAATCACTTGAACCTGGGAGGGGGAGGTTGCAGTGAGCCAAGACTGTGCCACTGCACTCCAGCCTGGGCGACAGAGCAAGACTCCGTTTCAAATCATCACCATCATCATCATCATCATCATCATCACCACAGAAACCTACAATTACACACAATGAAAGTGTCCTGAAGGAAAATAACAGGGAACCCCAAGAGTGTATGACCATGGCACCCCACTTTGCTGAAGGACTGGACAGGGCATCTCAAGAGGAGGTGATGGTTGACCTGAAGGCCTAAAGGGTAAGTAAGAACTAACCAGGCAAAGGGGTGCGGGAGAAGGGCAGTACAAGCAGAGGGAAGGGCACACACAAAGGCCCTGTGGAAAGTGGAAAACATGGTGAGGTCGGAAGAACAGAATGAAGGCCAGAGGGACTGGAGAGGGGATCGTGAGAGAGAGCTGGCTTGAGACGAGGCTGAGGAGGCAGGCAGGGGTACTCTGCAGGGCCCTGAAGGCCATGATAAAGGCTTCTCCTGTTTTCTAAAAGGAGTATGTAGCCTCTGAGATGTGTAAGTGGGCTGTGCACATGTGTGAAAGAGACAGGCCCTGTGGAACTCTGGCTACGTGTGACCAACAGATTGTGGGTAGCAGGGATAGAAGTGGGGAGCAGATGAGATAGATGCTCATGAGTCACAGGTACCCTATTAAGAGGCAGGACTGCTTTTTCTTCAAGGAGGCCCATCCTAGGACCCTGCCAGTCAGTGCCATAATTTTTCTAATAGCTGGGCAGGGCTGGCAGTGAGACATTTGCAAGCTTTCCCTCTGTGCCTTCTTATGACCGAGGGCACCCATTTGCCTGAATACAGAGAATTCATGGGCACTCTGTGAAGGAGGGGCTGGCCAGATGCCACCAACAGCACCAACCAAAGAGAGAAACAGAGGGATCCAATCACACTCTCCAAGCCACTGGCCTGGGAAGGGGAAAGGACAGACAAAGGTCATAGCTGGGCTTGGTCACAGGAACTGACCCGGAGCTGCTGACTAAGGGCATCTTGAAGGATGTAATTACCTTCCTCCCTTGGGGCCCCAGAACAAGGAAGCCCTACAGCTGAAAAACAGTAATTACCAGGCAGATCGAGAAGACAGCCTGGGACTCGTCCCTGAGGTATAAAAGGAGGACTGGCGGATGTGGAGCCATAAGACCTGGGGTAAAGGAGGGTTCTACTCTCCTAGCTGGGAGACACTGGGCAGCTCATGAGCTTCCTAGGACACTCAGTTGTCTCATCTACAAAATGGGGTATTCTGCCCCCTGACCTCATGAAGCTTGGTTTCCATTTGAAAGTGCTTCATAAACACCCACAAATTAGCGTTATTTTTCTATATCACAGCAGATACTCCCCAAACCCAGCCCTGGATAAGTAGGGTGAGCTGGGGGTTGAACAGGAGTAAAAGGGAGAGTGGGAAGTGGTGAGTGGGAATAGAGAATTATTCAGCTGTTCTCCTTCTCCTGCAAAGCCACTGGGTGCCCACAGATTAGGGAAGTGGCCATATTTGCTCTTCAGTGTTTGACAAAACTCCCAGAAAAGGGCCAGCTGGACATCATAGCCTCCTTTGCAAGAGAAGGCCTTGGAGAAAAGCTCATGCCAGCAGCGGGGGAGAATGGGGCTGTGGAGGTAAGCTCCATCTAGGTGATAGAAGTGGGTGGCCCTCTTGCCTTAATAGTGATATTAATCATACATGAATCACTTGGATATTAATTAAACTTTTAAAAGCAAGGGAGCTACAATAATCAAGGCAGTATGGTAATGGCACAAGGACTGACAAACGATCCATGGAACCTAACAGAGTCCAGAAATAGTTACATATATATGGACAACTGGCTTCAACAAAGGTCCAAAGACAATTTAGTGGAGCAAGGACAGTCTTCAACAAATGGTGATGTAACAACTGGATATGTAAAAAAGATAATCTTCAAACTACACATTGTAACCCTATACAAAAACAAACTGAGTGAAACTTAAACTCTAAAACTTCTACAAGAAAACAGGAGAAAAACTTTGTGACTTTTTGGGATAGACAATGATTTCTCAGATACGACACCAAAAAGCACTTAATAAAAAAAAAAAAATCAGACCGCATCAAGATTTAAGCTTCTGGTCTTTGAAAGACACTGTTAAAGGAATAAAAAGGCAAGCACTAACTAAGAGAAAATATTTGCAAAGCATATATCTGATAATAGACCTGTTTCTAGAACTCTGAAAACTCAATATTAACAATTCAATCTTTTGTTTTTTGTTGTTTTTTTTTTTTTTTGAGATGAGTCTTGCTCTGTCGCCCAGGCTGGAGTGCAGTGGCATGATCTCGGCTTACTGCAAGCTCCGCCTCCTGGGGTCACACCATTCTCCTGCCTCAGCCTCCCGAGTAGCTGGGACTATAGGTGCCCGGCACCGCACCCGGCTAATTTTTCGTATTTTTAGTAGAGACGGGGTTTCACTGTGTTAACAAGGATGGTCTCGAACTCCTGACCTCCTGATCCGCCTGCCTCAGCCTCTCAAAGTGCTGGGATTACAGGCGTAAGCCACTGCGCCCGGCCAACAATTCAATCTTTTAAAAAAGAGATACATGATTTGAACAGACACTACCCAGAAAGATATGAAGACAACAAGCATATGAAAAGATGCTTGACAACGTTGGTCATTAGAGAAGCATAAATTAAAACTACAATGAGATAGGACTACATACTTATTAGAATGGCTAATTAAAAAGCCTGATCATGCCATGTGTTGGCAAGGATGTGGAGCAACTGGAACTCCCTTCCACTGCTGGTGCAAATGTAAAATGGTACAACTATTTTGGAAAACAGCTTGGAAGTTCCTTTCTAAAATATTTTATTTTGGGGGATACACAGTAGCTATACATATTTATAGGGTACTTGCGATATTTTGATACAAGCATACAATGTGTAATGATCAAATCTGGGTAATTGGGATATTCATCCCTCAAACATTTGGAAGTTTCTTAAAAAGCTAAAAAACCATAAGCCTACCATATGATCCACCATTCCACTTCAAAGTATTTACCCAAGAGAAATAAAAGCCTATGTCCGAAGACTTGTGCATGAATGTAATAGCCCCAAACTGAAAACTACTCCACGTGTATTAACAGATGAATGAGCCATAACATATCCATACAAAGAAATACAACTCAGTAATAAAAAAGGATCAACTACTGATACATGCAACGCTATGAATGAATCTAAATTAATGATGCTGCGTGAAAGAAGCCAGGCATGATTCTGTTCGGTAAAATTATAAGGTAATTTAAACTAAAGTAAAAGGCACACTAATCTTAATCTAGTGACAGAAAGCAGGGATCAGTCATTGCCTGGAGACAGAGGGAGTTACAGGGAGGGAGTAGGGATTGGAGGGAGCAATTACCAAGGTGCACTTGGAAACTTTTTTGGGGGTAAAGGTTATGTATATTCTCTTACTGCTATGGTGGTTTCATAGGTATATACATATATCATCATTTGTCATACTGCACACTTTAAATATGCAAGGCTTATTATTTATAAATTATACCACCATTCCAAAAAAAGGCAATGGACTTAATAAGCCTCAGTTTAAATAATGGTTCAGTACTTGCTAACTCTACAAAGTTGAAAAAAATCACTTAGTGTCTTGGTCTTAATATTTTTCATCTAAAATACTGACTGGACGTGGTGGCTCACACTTGTAATCCCAGCATTTTGAGAAGCCAAGGCAGGTGGATCACTTGATCCGAAGAATTCGAGACCAGCCTGGCCAACATGGTGAAACCCCATCTCTACAAAAAATAGAAAAATTAGCTGGGCGTGGTGACCCATGCCTATAGTCCCAGCAACTCGGGAGGCTGAGATGGGAGGATTGCTTGAACCCAGCAGGCTGAGACTGCAGTGAGCTGTGATTGCACCACAGCACTCCAGCCTGGGTGACAGAGTGAGAATCTGTCTCAAAAAAAAAAAAAAAAAAAAATTCTTTTCCCCCAGAGGGATTAAAAAATTTTTTTTAATGAAATATTAGTAAGAACACTCAGTATTAACATTAACAATCCAATTTTTTTAAAAAAAGAGATATATGATTTGAACAGACACTACCCAGAAAGATATTCCAGAAAGTGGCAGGAATCTATTGTCAGTATTGTCATGTAACTATTACTGCCTGTTTACTATGATAGTGCCCGGCAAAGTAAGGAACACGGTAGGTCCTCAACGACACATCTCTTTCCCTGCTTCGGCCATCTGGGTGCACAGTCAGGAGGGTCACAGTGAGTCCTCATGTCTGTCTGGTGCTTTGAATGTTCACAAGGCTTCTGTGTTCCTTATCTCAGATCATTCTCACCACAATGCCGTGTGGATAATAAGGCACATCTTACAATGGTCCCACCTCACCGTACACCCATACCTTGGAGAGGCAAAGTGCATGTCGCAGGATCACACAGCAGTCTGTATCAGGGCCATGCCAAGTGGCCAGCACTCCTGGCTGCCAGGCTGGGTTCTGACAGCAAGGAGACAGGCACCTCTCACTCTCCAGCTTGTGAGCACACGACCGCCAGTCTGGCTTGGCAGTATTTTCTAAAAGTCATCTGGACCATGCCCCTGCTTCTCTGTGCCATGCAATTCCCAAACTCACCACAGGGAAGACATCTCATTCACTTCTTACGCATCAGCAACAACACCTCTTGGTTCGGAGTCTGGGCTGCCCAGAGCCCTGGCATTGTTCTTTCTTTCTCCCTCTGCCCCACTCAAAATATGTAGCAATACTTACCAAAGTAATAAGAGTGAATTGGGAGTTTCAGCTGCTGGATTTAATATAGCTGTGTCCAGAACACACTCTCCCAAGCCTTATAGGGCACTGGGCCCATTAAGTAAATCCAATAAATAAATCTTAATTCTGAGCTGATGTTACCATAAATATGCTTGGTTGCAGAAAATGGTCTATTTATGATCCACTCTTCTCCCTGGCCCAGCCCTTCCTCCCAGCCCAAGACCAGCTGCTAGCATTAGGAGTACAGTCTCAGGAACCTGCCGTTGGGCCTCCTCCCCATTTATGACTGAGATCTCTCCCACACCCACTGGCTTCCTGATGAGAGACCCCCAAAGGTCTTTCTCTAGCAACTCCCTCAAGTTCCTCTGACAGAAGGTTTTAATCCTTAAATATATTCTTCCCTAGCAGAACAATTTCCTGTGGCAGGAAATTAGGTTTCCTCCCATTGGCTTCAAGTGGGACCCGTAAAGTGTCCCAAAATGGTGGTGAGAGCCACAGCCAAGGATGTGGCCATGGCAGAGCCCAAAGCCGATGGTGAAGGTGAAGCCTGCCAGAGTGTACCCCAAGGAGAGAGGGTGGGGCTGGGGCCCACCTCATGCCAAGTGCTACTCACGTCCGCACTTCCACCGATCAGCCATTCACAGCCATCTGTGGGACAACACAGAGGCTGGGGAGAAGGTGAGGAGCACAGCACATAAGTTCCAGAAACATGCCAAGATCCATTCAGCATGAACTACGTGCCAGGCACACGACTGCTATGTGAGCACGCAGAAACGGCAACACCCCCAGGACCCTCGCCCAGCTCAGAGAACTCAGGAGGCTTGCCCAAGGTCATATAACTTGTAAACGGCAGAGCCAGGATTCAAACCCAGACCAGGGCTGATACATGGGAGATAGGGGCAGGTTGGATGAACAGCGCTTTTTCTGTCATCCCATGCTGCACCACCATTATTAAAAGTGACCATTCATCAATCACCGCATAGTTATTGAACACCTACCATATCCCAAGCACTGTGCCAGTTAACTGGGCCATAGAAGTGAACAAAGAGTAAATTTGTTAACATTATCACACTTCAGTTGAAACCTATTTTATTTAATACACACACATGCTCTTAATACAGAACTTTCTAGTCACTTTCAGACAAACTTTCTTTTTCAACTTGCCCATTGAGTAGTAATAGTAACAACAGAGGTGGAAGTGACTGCTGCTATGTGCCAGGTACTGTGTTGGCCACTTGATGACTGTGACAGAGTGAATTAGTCACCCCTCTCTGCAGCCACACTTTTTGCTCTGTGGCTCTGCCACTCCTCCTACCATGAGTGGCATGTATTTTCTTGTCCCGTGACTTTGGGGTAGACTATTGACTTGCATTGGCCAGTGGAATGTGAGCATAAGGGACAGACTGCCATTGTATGTCTCTGCCTGTCCTCTCGTACCTCTGCCATCATCATGGGACTTCCCTCTCCCACCCGCCCACCCCCAGGCAGCTACTGCCCCATAGGCTGGGCCCAGAAATGAAACCATGTGGAGCAGACCTAAACCAAATCTGTAGCAAGGAACCAAGCCCAGGTAAGCCACAGAAGCATGAGTGAGCATAAACAATGGATTTAACCTGCTGGGTTTTTAGAGTGCTTTGTTACGCAACACTAGCTGACTGATGCACTGACTCCACCACCAGTTTTCCCAATTAACTTGCAAGTATCATTATCTCCATACATGGATTGAGAAACAGAGCACCTGAGAGGTTACCCAACTTTCCTAACTTTTCCCAGAGTTAATATAAAGTGAAGCTAGGCTGCATGACTCAAGATTCTTTTCCCTAATTCTAAATGGGACATACCCCTATGCCCAGATCTTGAAGCTCGATAAGACTTAACCATTTCAGAAGGACAACCTACCTAGAGGCCTTGGAGTCAATTTGCATAAAATGTGAACTTACCCCCAAATACTCATCTAATATTCATTTTTTAAAGTAGCCCCAAGTAGCACATTAATAACTCAAAAACCAAACCTACGGCATACATTTCACCTCAATTTATTCTGTATCTTTACATTTTCCATCTGCTATGTTTAATGGACAAAAAGGAGCTGTTTTAGATCTTGGGATTGCCAATGAATGCCCTGAACCCACACTGGTACATACACACATGTTCCCAGAACACACATGCTGCAGCAGATATATGCCCATCTGCCCTCAGAGTTTCATATCCTCCCCATCTCTTTCCCTTTGAACAGCAATCAAGCTACCCTACTATCCCCGTGTTCACTCACCTGCAATTACATTTTTTTTTTTTTTTTTGAGATGGAGTTTTGCTCTTGTCACCCAAGCTGGAGTGCAATGGCACGATCTTGGCTCACTGCAACCTCTACCCCCTGGGTTCAAGCGATTCTCCTGCCTCAGCCTCCTGAGTAGCTGGGATTATAGGTGCGCACCACCACACCCGGCTAAATTTTTGTATTTTTAGTAGAGATGGGGTTTCACCATGTTGGCCAGGCTGGTCTTGAACTCCTGACCTGTGATCAACCCAACTCAGCCTCCCAAAGTGCTGGGATTACAGGCGTGAGCCACCGCAACTGGCCCAAAAATCTTTACTTAAATTTTGCATTCTACGTGGGTTTTCCTTTTCTTTTTTTCTGGTTCAAAATAAAAGCAAGACTTGAGTGACTTCAAGTTTGGGTGAAGCGCTCATTCCATCGGACCTTCTGGGAAGTTAGAAAAAAATTCTGCTCGTGGCTTGAAAGTCTCCTTGCATCGGTTCCATTTGGCCTTTGAACTATAAGCTCACCCTGAGAGCTCTCTTTCTGCTGCTCTTTAATACGCAAGTATTACAACATGCCTTTATTTCTTCCATGCAATGGACTGCCCCAGGACAACTGCTTAATAAAGGAACAAATAAGAAAGCCCTGAAAACACTGTCTGCCAAGAGGGATGTTTGATTTGGGGGTTCACTTATTCCCTTTGGTACACACAGTCAAATCCAAAGCATCCTTTGTTCTGGGCAGAAGTTCTTCAGGGAGTTATGAGCCCAGTCCCCTGGGTGTATGTGACAAACCACAGAGGCCCAATGTTCAGAAAACAAAATGTCCTGGTGAGGCGACACTGGCTAACTCTATGTCTGCCTGAAAACTCACTTTGGAGAACTGTGACAGCTGACCCTTGAGGAACCTTGAGGGCATCTGGTCCAATCCCTTCATTTTGGGGCTGAGGAAACAGACTCTGATGCATTAAGATCCCTGTTCAAGGTCACTCAGCAAATTACTGCAGTGTGAGAAGGAGGCCTCACGATTGCCTCTTTCCTTGCAACCAAGCTGGTATTGCCAACCTTCTTCCAATGATGTTTGCAAAAGACATGTGTGTCTACTTTCCTGCTTTGGTAGGTTAAGAACAGCAAGACAATTTTTTCTTTGTTGTATTGAATCTTACGTTGTCTGAAGGTCTTTAAGATGACAAGTGTTTTTAATTTTTTTTTAAAAAAAGGGACTGAGCAGTTGTTGACTCTGGTTGAAAGACATATAATTTGATTATATTACGATTAGTAGTAGTATAAAAAATTAGCCTATAATTGTAATTTTCTGAAGCTTGGAATCGAAGAGTTACAAACAGAACTCGGGATGTACACTGAATATACTATACCCTGGCATTTTCAAAGATTTTTAAAACTGTTGTTATTTATTTAAACTCCATTTCCAACATTAGCCTGTTCTTTTCATTTGGTGCCACAAAGAAATCTAGCGAGGTCAAGTATGTGGTTGGTCAGGTTCTAGATAATTGAGGTCTCACTGCAAGTTCTACCACAGTGACCATGTGCTCTGCCTGTAGCTGAGTTTCCTGAGTGTTCTCAACAAGTTCTGTAAGTGTGCTAAGCATGTTTTTGAATGTTCCAGTTTAGATTGGACATGAAGAGCTGAAAACAGGATTTCATAACCCTTGATACCAGTCACTAAAACATTTCCACCAAGAACAACTCAATTTTCATCTGAACTTATAAATGGACAATATCTAGTGCTTTGGGCATGAATGCTGCCAGTCTAGGGGGAAACCAAATAAAATGCCAGGCTGCAGCCCCCTATGCCATCCTCCAGCCCAGCGGCTGGCCTCTTCTTCACTTCTCCCCCATTATATTTAGTCCTCTCTTTCCCTCTGCTAGTTCTCCAGAGCAGCCGGCTCAGGTCCATGACAAGTGCCCCAGGCAGATGGGACAACCTGGGCAGGAGCCACAGAGGTTGCAGAAGGCTCCTGGGCAGATCCTTGGAGGAGAAAGCCAGGGAACACCTTGCCTTATCCTTGGGAGGGCTGGACTCCACTGGAAACACACAAAGATCGCCTAGACCTTGGGCCATCCCACCTCCCAAGGGCCATGGGTGGGCACAGAATGTGTACTTTCTGGAAAAGAAGAAGGTTGGTTACTGGAGAAAGTTCAGCCTGATGATAATTATCTGTAAAGCACGCAGACACCGAGAACTTTTCAACATCGGGCTATGGATTTGGCGAGGCCCAGAGTTTCTCAACGTTGGCACTACTGATGTTTTGGGCTAATCTTTGTTGGGGCTGGGGGGCTGTCCTGTGTAGAGACATATATAGAATGCTTAACAGCATGTCTGGCTCCCTCACACTGGATGCCGGTAGCACACCCACCTGCAGCTGTGACAACTGAAAAAAAATACCTCTAAACATTGCCAAATGTCCCCTGGGGGGCAAATCTGCTCTCTTCCCTCCCCTTGAGATCCCCCTGGGCTAAGGAAATGCTCTGAGATGAGCAAGATGCGGGAAAACAGAAGGAATTCCCCCTGCCCGCCCCCCAAGACAGAGTTTTGCTCTTGTTGCCCAGGCTGGAGTACAGTGGCGTGATCTTGGCTCACTGCAACCTCCAGTTCAGGTGATTCTCCTGCCTCAGCCTCCTGCGTAGCTGGGATTACAGCCATGCACCACCACGCCTGGCTAATTTTTGCATTTTTAGTAGAGACGGGGTTTCACCATATTGGCCAGGCTGGTCTCAAACGCCTGACCTCAGGTGATCCACCTGCCCCAGCCTCCCAAAGTGCTTGGATTACAGGCGTGAGCCACTGTGCCTGGCCAAACAGAAGCAATTTACACCTCAGAGCAAGCGTTTACCCAGCACTTCTCACTCAGTAACTCATTGGATAAAGGGATCCTGCAGGCTGAGTATCTCATCACTCCCATTTTACAGATGAAAAATTTTTGATGCTGAGTGACTTGCCCAAAGTCACCCAGCAAGGAACAGTGCCTGGGCTTGAACCTAGATGTTACACTCCAAACTCAGTTCTCTATGACTACAAAGCACACTGGGTTTAAATCAGCAGAGATTCTCTTTTGGCTGTGGTGAGAGCCCCTCCCTTCCCCCATGCAAAGACGACGGTTAAATATTGAAGGAGGAGGAGGAGGAGAGTGTTTAGGGCTTTTCTATTTAATAGCTTTGGTCTTCACAAACTTTTTTCTCCAAGCACCAAGTTGATGGGGATTGCTTTTTCTTGAGTGTCAGCAGGATCATAGAACTTTCAAGTCACAAATAAAAGATGCTACAAAGATCTGGATTGGTCTGTGACTACTGGAAGAAAAGGGAAAAGTTGCCAGGCTTCACAGAATCTTCTGGGTGGCCATTTCACTCTGCTGAAAATTAGGCCTGACAATGGTTTATGTTTTTTTAAGAGATCACTCATGGTTCCATTCAGCATGCTCACAGCCCTTGGCAACGTTCTGATGGGCTTAAGGCAACAGCGGACTTCACCTCAGCTTTCATTAAAATCCCTCACCCCCAAAGCTGACCTCCAACAATACAGGAAGCTTGAAATGGAGTCAGTCACAAAGCCAGGTGTGTTTAGACCCATCTTCTCATTCTGGGTGATCTGGGCCTCTCGCTCGGCAGCGGGCCTGTTCATGCAGCCAACACTTAGAGTCTCTCCGTTTCCAAACTACTTTGGGGAATCAAATTAATTTGCATTGTCAGTTTGAGGGAGAAGAAAATAACCCATAGGACAGAAAGGATTCCTTCATTCTATGACAACATGATGCTCCATTTGGTGGAAACAAAAATGAGTATTTAGGTAAAAACATTTATCAGCCCCAAAACTCTAACTTTGTAAAAAGAGAATAGAAGATACTAGAGGCTGAAAAGTGTAGAGGGAATAGAGGGATGGGGAGAAATTTGTTAAAGGTCTCAAAATTACAGCTAAAGAGGAAAAATCAGTTCTAGTGTCCTATACCACTGTAGGATGATTATACTTAACAATAATATATTATATAGCTTCAAATATCTAGCAATCATATATTACAATATTATTACATAGTTTACAATTATTATGTAATATATGATTGTTACTATGTATAATCATATATTACATAGTTTCAAATAGGAGAATATTGAATGCTTATATAGTAACATTCATATATTACATAGTTTCAAATAGAAGGAGGATATTGAATGCTTCCAACCCAAAGAAATGATAAATGCTTGACAGGATGGAGATGCTAATTAACCTGATGTGATCACCATAATGACATTAATATGTATTAAAACATCACTATGTATCCCATGAATATGGACAATTATTTGTCAATTTTAAAAAATCAAATATTTTTCAAAAACTCTAACTTTGGAGGGAAAGGTAAAAAGGGAAAATAGCCTGGGTGCAATGGCTCATGCTTGTAATCCCAGCACTTTGCGAGGCTGAGGTGGGTGGATTACAAGGTCAGGAGTTCGAGACCAGCCTGGCCAACATAGTGAAACCCTGTCTCTACTAAAAATACAAAAATTAGCCGGGCATGGTGGTGGAAGCCTGTAGTCCCAGCTACTCAGGAGGCTGAGGCAGGAGAATCGCTTGAACCCAGGAGGTGGAGGTTGCAGTGAGCCGAGATTGCGCCACTGCACTCCAGCCTGGGCAACAGAGAGAGACTCCGTCTCAAAAAAAATAATAATAAATAAATAAATAAATAAATAAATGGGAAAATGGGGAGAAAGAGCTATTGGAGACTGTGAGATAATGGTCTCATCTTAGACCCTCTTCCGCAAAGAAAAGAAAACAGGATTAGAGGTGGCAAGGTAGAATTGAAACACAGAACTGGGCCTTCCACTAATATATGAATGTCTTAAGACTGAGATATAAGGCCTGGCGTGGTGGCTCACGTCTGTAATCCCAGCACTTTGGGTAGCCAAGGTGGGCAGATCACCTGAGGTCAGGAGTTCCAAGACCAACCTGGCCAACATGGTGAAACCCCGTCTCTACTAAAAATACAAAAAAATTAGCCAGGCATGGTGGCGGGCACCTGTAATCCCAGCTACTGGGGAGGCTGAGGCAAGAGAATCACTTGAACCTGGGAGGTGGAGGTTGCAGTGAGCCGAGATTGTGCCACTGCACTCTAGCCTGGGCGACAGAGCGAGACTCCATCTCAAAAAAAAAAAAAAAAAAAAAAAAAAGAAATACTGAGAAATAGCTTTGCTCTCTTAAAAAAAAAAAAAAAAAGCAGGACATGGAAAAGTCCCCTCCCCTGACAACTGCAATTTCTCAAGTCTTATCTGCCGGCAAACCTCACCATTAGTTCAACTTCACAAAACAAACAATTCTTATTACAGGACTCTTAGTCATTCTGTTTTTCACTTTCTTCCACAGAGCAGAAGCCATTAGGTCTGGGTATCCTCTCTCTGCCCTCTTTTCCCAGACCTGGTTCCCAGCCTCCTGCCTCCTGCAGTCAGGTCTGCCCGAATCGGAGCACCATGAATCACTTCCCGTGGGCAGACTGCACGCTTGGGGGTGGGATTTACTTTCTTTCTTTCTTTCTTTTTTTTCCTGGAAAAGATTCTCACAGACTTTTGGGGTAAAACAAGTGGAACCAGGCGATGATAACTGGTGGCCTTGTTCTATCAAAACAAATCTTAAAGTTTCCAAAGACTTAGAGAAAATGTCAGGCGAGCATTCCTGACTGGGGGCGGGGGTTGGAGAGAGGTGAAGAGGGCAAATGAGGAGGTTTTGTGTTAATTGCACAGTTTTGACTTCCTTAATTATGAGTCACCGGCTAGAGAGATAAAACAATGTCACAAGTGCTGCATAACATGCAACGGGTCAACCGGGCGACTCAGGGCGACTCAGTGACATTCACGTGGAGAGGCAGTGCCTCAGGACAAGCGCTCACTCCAGTGATTTTACAACAATTCCTAGCAAATGTCACACAGTATGGTTGGGACATTTACAACCATCTCAGTCTTATGACATTTACAACTCAGTCCCTTCTTTTTAAAAGAAGCCCCAAAGCCTTGAGGACTTGCAAACCTTTCAGTTAGCCACTGTTGGGTATGAATGGGGAGCTGGAAGTAAAGGAAGGGCGGGAAATGACCATGTTTCTTGAAAAAGTTAGTTTAAGGACCATGGAGGTAAAGAGGTACCTTTACATGCAAAAAATGCAGCATTTGCATGACAGCAATTGCTAACTTTCCGTACACATTCTCTTGCTTTCTGAACCAAAGCTTTACAAGCTTATATAAGCAGTTTCCATCCCAAATGGTAACAAAGAATGGGTGCCCTGTATATTCTGGCATCTGTACCCTGAGGACAGTTAAGTTGCCAATTAGCATTCCTTTCTGTCTAAGGGTACAGACCTCCTATTGTACCTAAAAAAAAAAGGTTCTGGTTCATTGGGGCAATTCACCTAAGACAGCAAAGAACCCCTATGGGCAGGAAAACAGGAATTCCACACAAGCAAGAAAGGAGGACTTCAGAGAAGCCAGGCCCACACTTACAATGTCAGGGTGGCAATAGCCCTCCTCGATTAAGCCGGCCTCATCAACTAAGTGGCCCTTGTCTGAAAGCTGCATCCGTAAAACAGCTACAATCAGGAACAAGCAAAGGCTTCCAGGTGAGGCGTCCTCCCGCTGGGTCCTAGATACTTAAAACTCTCCCCGGTATCAGCCCACCCAGTCCCAGCTGAGATTCAGAGCACCTGCCCACCCACCACCTCACCCCCACTTCCTAGACAGGCCTAATTTACAGGCATAGAAACTCAAAATGCTGAACAGGCCCAAGTAGTGGAGGTAAAATGTTGCAGCCACAGTATCTGAATGTGAGGCTCCTGCACTCTTGGCCACCAGCATAGTGCACTGAGGTGCAGGTGGGGACAGAGCCCTTGGAGGTCCAATTATCTTCCAGCTCAAACAGTAACCCCACTCTGTGGCTTTCTGCTAAGAATGACCTCTCTCCATCCTCCCCTCCTCGAACTCTTACAGTCCACCATCCCCACTGTCCCGCACTCTTCAAATTCATCATCATTTAGCACCAAAGGCCTGGTATGATGAAGTGACTTCTGTGTGTTTCTGACTTCCCTTCCCAACTGTGCCAGGAGCTCCTTGAGGGAAAGGAAACCTAGCTTAACTTTGCCTGCATCCTGGATGGAGCAAGGGGCTTGCAGGTCACATTTGCTCAGAAAATAGTAATGGTAATGGAATTATTAGCTGATAGTGTGCATCAGCAACTGGTAAGCTTCATAGTACCTTTCAGAAGACGTAGGAAATAAGCAAAGATCTCAGGCTGCCCACCAGCCTTGTGAACCCGATCAAGAAGTCAAGCCTCATAGCAAAGGGATCCACAGACGCACATTACTGCCATGGGCCCAATACCAGAAATGTTCTTTAAGCAATCAGCTGGTCTTGAGAGGTGCAATTAAAAACAGCAGGGGAATGACAGCCACAGGTGCCAGTTAGGCGAAAGCAACCAGCGGGGAAGTGCAGGAAGCTAAAAAGTTTTTGAATGAGGAAGCTCTGCCCACTTGCCATACCAGGGAGAGAGAGTCATCTGTGGCTAAGGTTGTAGGCAGACATTAAATACAGCGATTTGCAATAAACTTGTTCAACAAATATTTGTTAACTGGAGATTTTTATCAAGTGTTGTATTTAATAGAGGAGAAAGCAGACAGATATATGGCCCACACTGGGGATGGACTGGAGCCCTGGCCGCTCATCAGATGACAGGGGTGTGTGTGGTCCTCCCTCTGGCTGTGCTACCGACTCATGGAGGAGTCTTTAGGTATGGATTATCTCATTTAAAAAATGATGGGTTCAACGGATCTCTAGTGTCTTCTCACCTTCTAGTACCTTCTAGCATTCCAAATACCTGTGAAATACACTAATTTGCAGGGGGAAGTGGCTTAAAGGTGTTCTGTGTCTACACTTCTCATTCCTTCAATGCTTTTAGGCACCTAGGGCCCTGGAGAAAACCTGAATCATAATACAGCAGCAGAGCAAATAAGTAATCAAAATGTGGACTACCAACAAAAATTCCTCTTCCCTACTGTACATGGAGCAACAAACAGAAAGGATGAGAGAGAAAACTTCAGAACTTTGACTCTTTCTGCAGGTTAGAAGCAAACACAAAAGCCAAGTAAGCCCCAAACCCGACGCCAACATCAACTAAACAGTGGCAGTCGTAGCTGTCATGTGGGATATAAAGGAATTAAATTGATTTCAAACAACTTCCTGAGAGAGGAGGTTGCTTTAAATCAGAAAGGTGAGGGAGGCTGCAGAATTACTGACCTCAAAAATCAGAGGTCATGGAATGAATGAGACAGGTAGACAGGTTCCAGACATGCTCACATCTGTGGCTGGTAGAACTGGACCTGGACACGGCACCGGGGCGGGGGCAGTGGGAGGGTGGTGTGCAAATGTCCTTTTGCAGAATATTCCAGCCTCAGAACCACAGGACTTTGGAGTTGGTGGGGGGCATTTCACCACCACCTTGTTTTCCCCCTGAACACGTGAGGAAACTAGGGCCCAGGAAAGGATGGCATTTACCCAGGGATCCTTCTGAGTGAGCTCCTATGTTGTTTTTTTTCTACTCCAGGAATCATGACCCCAAAACTATGGCCCCAAATAGAAAACTCAGCTGTCGGTGTAACTGAACAAAGAAGCTAACACCACAATAAAGGGCAGGAGCTTCCATCAAGAGCAGAAAGAACAGAGTGGTTTCTGTGGAGAAGCGGCTGTGCCTGGCATTTCCCACCCTGCACACACCCAGCTGTTGGGGCCACACTCCACTGCAGCCTGTCTTTCAAGTCGGCCCGGCTGTCAAGCCTGGGCCCATCTCCCGGGGCTCTGTAAACAGTTCTGGCTCTCTCTCTCTCTTCCCTCCTCCACTCTCAGAACACCACACATCACTGGGGCCTGGATTGTTTGGTAACAATGGAGGGGAACGTTAAACAAGAGTTGACGACGGGAAGTGAATCACTGAATTCTCAAACAGGCTCCGTGGAAGGAGCAAAGAACTGTGGGAGGGGCCCCTGGCAGGGCCTGGCGGGGTGCAGGGGAATCTTTGGAGGCTGCTCTCTTCTCACCCCGCCAAAGGACACCCTTCCAACTCTGCCTGGCTGTAACCAGGTAGCAGCTTCATATGTCAGGCCCCATCTAGCTCCCAAATCACCCCCGCTACTTCCGAGTTTCCCTGGTGTTCTCTGCTCCTTGGATTAAGCAGGAGGGAGAAATGGAGAAAGAGCCTTTTTTCTACAAACACTGACCCAACTTTGTCCCCATACACCTTAAAGTCTGAACCTGAAGAGGCAGCTACAGGCTCTAACAGAAGGAAAAGGCTCATTCTTCTCTCCCCGCTCAGAGCATCAGCTACTTAAATGGAGATGTCCTCAAAGGAAAATATAAAACACAGAGACAATGTCTCTGTATGACCTGAGATTTCATATAAGTGTCTGAGAGAAGTCCCTCCCCGCTCCCCATCCCCGAACACACATTCCCTCTCCTAAGTCTGCACTGACTCCCACTCAACCCTGGTGCCATGGAACAGCCCCCTCCAGCCTCCACACTACCCGCTCTAGGCCGCACTTCCACTGACAGCTGCTCTGGCCACGTGCCCTGGGCCTATAACCTTCAAAGTCTGGTCTCTGGCAGGCTGTCACATTTTATTCAAATGATGTGTAGGCATACTCTCTGCTCCTCCAAAGAGCAGTTGATCATCCAGTCTGTGTTTACTACAGGCCTACTATGTGCAAGGCACTTGGTGAGTATCTCTGTCTTAACTTCCTTTGCAAAAAATCAAAGATTAATGGCTCAATCTAGGAAACATTTAAGATTCTATGTGCAGGAAGAACAGGGCTGGGCACCCCTTGGTATATGTAAATGTGTCCTCAGTTTTGCTTTATAGGCTCTCTTTCCACAACTAGTTTTACCATGTCTACTTCAGCCTCATTAAGGAGTTAACACTGACCAGTTGCTTCCTAGAATCAAGTTTTATGGTAAGCACTCTATATTTAAATACTTTAATCCTGTAGGACAGGGCCTCATCTTCCAAAAGATGACAATGAAGCTCAGAGAGGTTAGGAGTATTCCACAAGGTCACCCAGCAGGCAGGGGAGCAGAGCTGAACTCTGAACTCTAAACATTAAAGCCCAGCTTCTTCCCACTGTGTCAAGCTGTTGTTCTGCGTGCCCCAGCCGCCTTGCAGGGGGACACGGTGGAAACAACAGGAGACTGGAAATGGGACTTGCATTGGAAAGCTGGCTCCTCTCCTTACCACCTGGGCCACCTCAGGCCAAGTGCCTCATCTCCGGGGGCCAATTTCCTCATTGGTATAAAGGGGCCATGTGGGAAGTGGTTCCTGTAGAGATTGCACATGTAGGCCCCTCATAAACCGGTAAGCGCCACACTGACATACAGTGTCACCCATAACCTTTCATTCACGAACCAGAAAATCCTGCCCAATGATGTTGCCGAACATCCACTCCTGAATTTTAACGTTATTACTGGAACAAGCTTGTGCAAGGTCAGGACACTGTAAGATGTCAGAACATTCTAGAAACATCATCTGGGAGAATTATTTTGTCTTTCTTTTCTGTTTTTTGTTTTTGTTTTTTAAATGGCACAGCATCCTTGAGCACAGAATGAGAGATTAACAATCTCTTTCCCAGGTCTATCAAATTTTGCCAAGCCTTCTTCAAACTCCCCCCTTCGCGGATTGTGAAAATGAAGGTCTAAAGCAGTGCCTGGGTTTCCCAAGTCCCAGCTGTGCTATGAGTGCTTATTCCTGAGTCACTCCTGCTTGCTGAGCCTCAGCTTCCTCACCTATAAAATGAGCAGGCTGGACCAGATATTTCCAAGGTCCCTTTTCTGACAGTCTTTGACTATTTATCAGAGGCTTACTGATTTTTCTTACACACAGTAAGAAGACTTCTTTCAGGAGAATGTGACTGAACAATGGACATGGAAAAGACGGTACATTTCCAACTCCCCAGCAACACACTCCACTCTGGCTCTCTGGCTGGGGAAGAAATTCCCATGGCAACCCCCTACCCCCAACCCCTCCCTGTGCGCCTGGCTTTGTGAGGTTGAGGGAATCCACGAGGCTAACTTCCTGCCTGCACTCCAGCCCCCATCACGCAATCCTCTGAGCAGGAATCAGAGAACCACAGCAACCGCAGCTCTGAGATTCTAGCCCCATGCCTGGCTGTGAAAAACCAAGGGCGTGGAAGGCATATCTGCCGTGACATTGTGCAAAACTGGAAACGTGCATCAGGCCACAAGCCTGTGGAAAGCAAGACCTCAACATTTTTGCAAAGACAGCATAACAGCTGTCTTTGTGTTTAAGAACACAGCAGCTCTATCACATGTAGGATATGGTGCACTAGTGCACTACTGATAGGCCCTCCTGAACACATCAACCACTGGCTAGGACAGGAACCTCTTCTGTGCCCTACAAGCACCATCAAGCCTGGCACATAGCAAACATGGTAGCAAACTATATTTATATAGCTAAATCACTATTTAACTCATTAAATCATTAATTACGTGGATTTTAGGGCCAAATGAATTCTAAACAAATTTCTTTCAAAGCACATTTTCAAAAACAAAATACTACTTCAGGAGAAACTTTTAAAATGAAAATAAATAATCCCTGAAGATCAACAGCCCTCCCTTTATATCCACAAAAAGAAATATCACCCAACCACAAAAAGTCACTACTAAAACATGCAAAAAGATGGATGAATCTGAAAATAATTATGCTGCATAAAAAAAATCAGACAAAAGTCATACCTATAGTATGATTCCATTTATATAAAATTTTAGGAAATGCAAACTAATGTATAATAACAGCAGATCAGTGGATGCCTAGGGACGGGGGCAGCAGGCAAACAAGATGGTGAAATTGCAAAGAGGCAGGAGGAAAGTTTCAGAGGAGTGATGGACATGTTCATTATCTTGACTGTGGTGATGGTTTCATGGGCATATACAAATATCAAACTCATCAAATTGTACACATTAAATATGTGCCTTTTATTGCATATTATACCTCAATACAAACATTAAAGAAAAAAAAAGGCAGGGCGCAGTGGCTCACACCAGTAATCCCAGCACTCTGGGAGGCCAAAGCAGGCTGTACTCCCAGCTACTCAGGAGGCTGAGGCAGGAGAATCATGTGAACCCAGGAGGCGGAGGTTGCAGATCACATTATGATCTGTGTGAGGCGGCAGGAGCCGAGATCACACTATGCACTCTAGCCCAGGCGACAGTGCGAGACTCCTTCTCAAAAAACAAAAACAAAAACAAAAAAACTCCCTAGGCTGGGCACAGTGGCTCATGCCTGTAATCCCACCACTTTGGGAGGTCGAGGTGGGTGGATCAATTGAGGCCAGGAGTTCAAAACCAGCCTGGTCAACATGGTGAAAACGGTCTCTACTAAAAAGACAAAAATGAGCCAGGCGTAGCAGTGTATGCCTGTAGTCCCAGCTACTTGGGAGGCTGAGGCATGAGAATCACTTGAACCTGGGAGGCGGAGGTTCCAGTGAGCTGAGATCAGGCCACTGTACTCCAGGCTGGGCTACAGGGTGAGACTCTGCCTCCAAACAAACAACTCTAAAATTCTGATGGAAATGTGGATTTGAAAATGAAAAAAGCAAGCAAAAGCCTAGACATATTTTGCTCCAATGGACTGTGTCAAAGGTGTCTGCCTTTGCTCACTGTATGACAAACTCTAAATACTGAAACATTAATGAGCTGCCTTAATATGTTCTAATACAGTGTGACAAATATGTACACTAAAGATGTCACTGAAAAGGTACTTATGGCATATCTGCCACAATAGTATCTTAGCTATTTAGTTCTTTGTGCAAAAAATAATCATACAGATCCATTACTGAATGACTTGAAAAGTACCATTCTGGCTGACATGCTCATAACAACTATTCATCATTGAAAAACCTTGACAGGCAAAGCATCCCAAGGTGGGTCACCAAATTTCAAGCTGGCATTAGAGAATCACAGGGCTGGTGCACGGAGAGCTGGCTCTCCAGCAAGGATGTCTGGCCTGGCCGGGAATGATTCATTGAGCAAAAGGACATGCCAGAGAAAATGAGGAGGATGTTCCAACCCAGGAGTGAGCCGACGGGTATGCAGAGGCTGGAGCTGTCTCCTGCACACGGGATCATGTCCCTGTGTTCCAGCTCTACATGGGGTGCCCACCAGCTGCCCCACAGGGCCCTTATCACAAACATCACAAGCCTATTTCACAAGCTCTTTTCTCCTTGAAATATTGAGATCAATATAGCTCCACTGTTATTTAGCACAGTGGTTTTTGAATGTCTTAAGATGCCAGCAGCCTCTGCCGTTACCAGGCCTCGGGACGCCTCTAGTCTAGCCTGTCATTCCAAAACAAACCAGATGTCCATTCTCTGTCTATCCAGAAGCCTGAGAATTGGGGGTGGGGTACAGATCAGGGGACATCATTTGGAAACCTCTTATCTAGGACACTGAGCAGAAAAAAGCACTTAACACACTTAAGACACTAGGGGAGAAACAAAGGTGGGAGCAGCATTAACATGGTGAAAAATAGAGTTTCGCCATTCCTGAAGGAAATGCTTTCCAACCCGTTGGTGATTTGTCCTCAAAAGTTCTGCAGAAAGACCTAGTTTATTGCCAACAAAGCCCCGGGGTTGAGTGTTTCTAGTACAATTCCACGCAAACCATGGAGGTACAGTAAATGTTCACAGATGGTGATGAATTCCTACTTCCGGCCAAGTGTACGGGGGAAAAAAAAAACCTAGCTATTAAACATTTGAACACTGACAGTTCTAGAACAATGGGGGGGGGGTGTGGGGAGGAGACACACAAAAGAATGAATATACCAAAAGGAAATTAAAATCTAACAGTTTAGGAAAGGGGGTAAAAGAGCGGAGGATGACAGATGAGCTGGTCCAGGCCCCAGCTCTTCACTGCCTCGCTACGTGGCCTTGAGCAAGTGACTTAAGCTCTCTGTGCCTTTGTTGACTGAACAAGCCTGTGAGGTTTGTATGATTGACCCTAATTTAAATTCGGAGAGCAGGAGAATGGAAAACATGAATGACACCTCACAGCATTAGAGAAGCCTTTATTCCCCCATACCACCCCACCTCATCCCCAGGCAAACTGAGTTGGCCTCAACTTAGAGTTTATATCGGCTTTTCTGGGGCACTCAACCCCAAGTTCAGCTGCAGGAGGTAAGCCATGAACCAGAGCAGATTTAAGACTCAGGAGTCTAATGGGTGTATGGGGGGGTGGCCTCAAGGTATTGGACTTTCCAGGTAATGAAAAACAGCTTACAGATCATCTAGTCCAACAACCACAAGGTACAGAGCTCTGTTAGAAAGTTCTGCCATGTATGGAGCTGAATGGAGGCTGTTCTTCTGCGATTTTTGCCTCCTGGTCCTGGTACGGCCTTCAGGGACTGCCGGACAAGGGTCCCTGGCTGGACTCTCTCTGCTCTAGCTTCCAAATCCCCAGGGCTTTCCTCAGCTGAAGACTGTCTCATCCTGGGGACTACCGCTGGGTTAAGCTGAAATACAATGAACTTTGCAGGGTCTGAGAATCGGACCCAGGTCTTTCCCCAACATTCCCCCACTGAAGTTCCTCCCACTGCATCCATCTTGGCCATAATCTCAGGGAGAAGCATGGAACCATCCCTGTGCAGGGCATAAAGAGTCCACCTGCATGAGGAAGATACAGCTCATCCCAAAATGTAGACTAGGAAACATGGCACAACACAGATAGTACGTTGAACATAACAGGTGCTCAATCAATATTTATTGTGCAAATGATCAACTGAAGCCAAGTCAAGCTCCCTTTCCACTTCCCCACCTCACTTGTGGTCAGCCCAGGCAACTTCCTTAAGAAACTTCCCGTTGCCGGAACTGGGAGACCCAGAAGACAGCCATCAATTAATCGGTCTGGGCTGGAGGTCAAAAACAGGCAGCTGCCCACTGCCCACAGATGTTGTGCTTGGCCTGCAGAGCGTTTTTAAAATTTTTAAATGGTTGCCAACTTTTACCAACTGGGAGATTTTGTGTGTAAATCTTGATTTTTGGCTTCTCTTGAAAAAAACTCAGAAGATCTGGCAACAAGTTGCTACTGTCTGATGCCGACTTGCCAATGCCCCCTTTAGACTATGAATGAACCCCAAGTTCTGCTCCGTTTCCTTACACCAGGCCCCATTTCCCACACTCTGTCTGTCCCTGTGAACACCTCAGCTTGCAACCCTAGCCTAAGCTTCCAAAGGGGAAGGCGTCACTCCTTCCAAATCAAAACAGAACTCGAAGAGACTGGAGCCTGGGTTTTGTAGCGCAACCACAAACCCCCGTTTGTTCAGGACAGTTGGGTTCGCATGTGTTGACCTGGTGTCATTATTAATAGCGTTCCCTTTCACTCTCACTGTCCTGTCAGGCTGCCTTGAGTCTCTGCCGGCTCTAGACCCACCTGTCATACCAAGGATTCTGTACCCAGAGCCCTCAGAAGGTCATTTGCTCTCTGCATAGTTTCTCAGCCTGGAGATTTCAAACTTCCTCCTAGCATGCTGCTAAGGTAGGCAGAAGAGAGAACGGTGGAATAAAGAGAAGCGAGAAAAAAGAAGAGAGCTAAAGGAGTCTCTACTCAACTCTACCTCCTGGGTACCATTTCTCTTGCCTGAAACCAAAGTGAGAACTAAGCCATCACCACTCCATTTTCAGTGGGGACTAGGGAGGAAGAGAGAAAGGAGGTTTTTGTGGTGAGACAAGACACTCGTCAATCTGTACTTAATGTCTCTTCCAGAATCCCCTGCCCTCTTGGATCAAACACATTCACTTAATCAAGCACAGCTTCCAGCAAACACATTCACTTTTCTTTCTTTTCTTTTTTTTTTGAGACAGAGTTTCACTCTTGTTGCCCAGGCTAGGGTGCAATGGTGCCATCTCGGTTTACTGCAACCTCTGCCTCCCAGATTCAAGTGACTCTCCTGCCTCAGCCTCCCAAGTAGCTAGGATTACAGGCATGTGCCACCACGCCTGGCTAATTCTGTATTTTTTTTTAGTAGAGACGGGGTTTCATCATGTTGGTCAGGCTGGTCTTGAACTCCTGACCTCAAGTAATCCACCCACCTCGGCCTCCCAAAATGCTGGGATTACAGGCATGAACCACCACACCTGGCCTAAACACATTCACTTTCCAAGCACAGCTTCCACCCATGCCTGTGCCATACCTGGTGACAGCAGATATGCTAATCTGACTGAAGTTGGTCAGGGTGAAAATAATAATAATTCTAGTTACCCAGCATTTTTGATCAGTTAACATTTCCCAGGGCCTTTTAACATAGCTGGAATCGTACCTGGCTTTGGAGGGGGAGCTTGGGGAAGGCACAGGCATGGGAAGAAAAGCAGGTGATGCAAGCTGCTTTCCATACCAAACCCTAGCACCCAGCCAGCCCAGGACCCACCAGGGCTGCTACAGCCTTAAGTACACCTTAATTCCAGCCACAGTCATTAGGGAAGTTTTCTATTTAACCCTAAAATCAAAGTATTCCCTTCCCAAACTTTAAAGGGTTAAAGGCTAGGGAAGAAATGATTTCATTGAGGGAGGAGGGGTAGAGAATGCTCCCCTCCCCCTAATAAAAATTCTGGCAAGAGCAGACACAGTGGGGAAAAGCAAGCCAGGAAACCCAATATTGCCGTCTTGACATTTTATAGGAAAACCTGACGTAACGAGATATCACGGGGCATCTGAGGTTTATTTTTTTTCCCCTAATGTGAGCAAAGAGAAGAAATCTGGTTCTTAAAATCCTCAAGATCCACGTAAACTTAAATCTCTAGCCCCCTTCTTTTCCACAGTGAGCACAGAACACAAGAATCGCTGCCGCCAGAATCTGTTTTTAAGTTTCCTTTGGTAGCTGCCTCAGATACGCCCAAGCCCATTTTATGGGGCAACGGAGAGCTAATATAAGGCACAATCTGTGTCTAAATGCATTTCCGACACTTCAGTCTCTCAAAGGTAATTTTGCAAATAGGCACAGTGAAGGGCTTTTGCTTTGAAGTGGGCTGGGAATCGGCTACAGTTGCTTAAACAATGATCAAATTCCACTAAAAGAGTAAAGAGAAAGCACATTCAAAGAAATTATATTTCACATCTTCCCTGATCAAGTCAACCAACTGCTTCGGAGGGTTAATGGGATGGTGGTTTCACATCTTCCAGGGAGGGGAGGAGGTGAGGGGTATTTATAAATTCTCAGCTGGACTTTTTGGTTAAAGCTGCTCTTATTGATCTAGACAAACACAAATTATGATGCCTGGCATGGCTTGTATATACAAATAGCCATGTGAAAACAGTCACAGGCCTAATTGAAGGAGACAGCAAGAAATCAAAGGAAGAAAGAAAGAAGGAACAAATGCCCAGACCCACAGAGCAGCATTCCAGCTGCCCAGAGAGGCTGAGCAGGGGCTTTTCCTTTAAGGGTAGATGGATGTTTACTTACACAGATGAATTCAGTTCCCCTGGGTTCAACTGTCCCAGGGAACCGCTCAGTACAGCGATGACTGGAAAGGAACAAATAGCTCCCCTCCCCAGCACGCTCTCCCCACACTCTGGAACCCTCTTCCGCAGATCCACTGCGATGGCAAGCAAGCTCCATCCTGGGGTCGGGGGAGGCGGGGTTCAGGGGTGGGGAGCAGGGTCCCAGGGCCCAGAACCAGGCAGAGGGCCCTGAGCGACGCCTCTGCTTCACCCACACAGGGGGTTTCCTACAGTTGCTTCCTGACATCCTAAGAGTCCACATCCCCACCCAGAGAAAGAGCAGCCCGGAAAAACTCTGACAGATCTCTGGCCAGCAACCCTGTGGACGGGTGGGGAGACGAGTTCAAGAAGGAGAAAAGACATGTCCCGGCACGGGGCTCCTACCTCCCCATCCACCGTGCTTTCCGGTGTACCAGAGCTACGCCTTTCCACGTTTGCCTAGGGTGCAGGCAAGACGTGTTTGTGAAGTTGGGAGGTCACAGGGACGGGAGGGAGGGATTCTGATGATAAGGACAATACAACCCTTCCTAGAAGTCCGAATTCTAGTACCTCCTATTTTCTCTGTCGCTAACAGGAGAGCCCTGGCAACACCCAGACAGGAGAAATCCAAAGGGAGGACAGTACTTTGCAAGCTTGTTTCAAACTCTTCAAGAAAGCATCGAGACATTTTGACCTGCCATTCTGACCCTATGGGCCTTCTGGCCAGATTACCAGAGAAAATTCGGCTTGAGAGAAATGATGCACCCCAAACAAATCTGGTGATCAACAAAGGTAAAATTACCCACCAAAAACATTTGTTGAAAATAATAAGCAAACTGAAAAAGCACACTCCTTGCTACATTTGAAAACTGACCCTGAAAAAATCAAACCTCATAGAAAAAACTTCAACACAAAATAAAACTGAAAGCAACTAAAACTGCAGACCATGAAAGTCACTAACCAAAAACTGATGAAAGAATCCAACAACTCAGATATGCAAAATTTTACCCAGGACAATGGTGGAAAGAATGGCAGAAGCTAACATGAGTACTAACAGCAAGCAAGCCAACAGAATCAGAACCAAATTTTGTGGTAAAATGCACATGGGAAGGTAGTGATCCTAATGAAAATAATTTCGGTTTAAAAAAGTGAAAAGGAAGAACTTATGAAGGAACAGCTTCATATTGGTACACAGAAAATGGCTGTGGTACTAAATCGACTTGCAGTGCTGATATCACCTGGTTCAAGTGTTTATATCTGTGAACCAAAAAGGAACATCTACTGGGGAAAAAAATGACAAAACAAAAAAACACCCCTGTCCTTTTTCAGAAAAGTGGTCAAAAGTCAAGCCTTGGTAAAAACCACAAACGCAGCCTGCTCCGTCTTACACTTCCCAGTTTCCTTGAAGGAACCAGGACTCCTCTGTTGAGCACTTGTCACCTTGCCTGGATCAGCACCAGACACCAGAAAGAGGTCAGACCCCAGCATGATGAACAGGCATGGTGGGTAGACCACCAGGAGATGCCCAGCCCTGCCCATTGAGCTGACCTCAGGCAGGTGATGGCCTCTAACCACCTTGGGGACACATATCCTATGGTCAATGGGGCCTGTCCACTACGAAACCTGAAGAGACCATGGTACCACTCCCCACCTGGAGAAGCCCAGGGATCTCCATCCTCCGCCCTTGGGAGGATGGGGAGAAAATATCTCTATGGGGTAGAGGTTGGGGTAACAGGGAAGTCAGCAATTTCACTCTTTACTTCTCCATGTGTTCTAAATTTTCCACAATAATTATATATTACAGTTATGTTAAAGTGGGGAGGGAAGCATTAAAGACAAAAGCCAAAACACCTGCTCTAAGAATAACTGACTCTGGGCTGGGTGCAGTGGCTCATGCCTATAATCCCAGTACTTTGGGAGGCTGAGGTGGGCAGATCACCTGAGGTCAGGAGTTCGAGACCAGCCTGGCCAACATGGCGAAACCCTGTCTCTACTAAAAAATACAAAAATTAGCCAGGTGTGGGGGCGCACGCCTGTAATACCAGCTACTCAGGAGGCTGAGGCAGAATTGCTTGAATCCGGAAGGCGGAGGTTGCAGTGAGCCGAGATTGCACCACTGCACTCCAGCCTGGGTGACAGAGCAAGACTCCAACTCGAAAACAAACAAACAAAAAAAGAATGACTGACTCTGGGATGTGTTTCCTCACATGAAAGGTTCAGATGACCCTGGGAGCTCAAGATGGCACAATCTTTCATGTATCTGCAATTATGCAGGGTTGAAAGTTCCAAGTTTTAAGTCAAAGGCAATGAATTTATAATTTTGAGATTTCAATTTGAGAGCAGTTAGGTTTGTTCTGTGATCTCGAGTCACTGATCTGGCCTTGGATATTCAGCCTTCTTTTCCCAAAAGCTGATCATTTGCTTTGGTGGTTCAAACACATTGCAATGGGGTTATTTGGCTTTACAAATAATACACTACAAAATTCTAGCTGGGAAGGACACACACCAATTTAAAAGAGAGTAAACACCTGTGAAACGGGAGCGAGAAGAAGGGGGAAGGGGTTGGAGTAACAGGAGGTCTTCAGCAGAAGGTTTTTATTTTTAGTAAAGAAAGAGATGTTAGAAATACCTGATGTGAATATGGAAAATATTAACATTTATTAAATCTGGTAGAATACCACTTGCCCGTAATTCAAATGTTTCACGTTTTTATAATACGATGAAAACACACACACATACCCCACCACCAAGAGGCCAAGGCAGGGCAATGCTTCTGGCATCTTAGAGAGGGTGTCTGAACCAGCACAGAGGCAGAGGAGAAAATCAAAGTTCAAAGTACTGCTCTGGTATGTAAACACTGAGGAAATTCTTGGCCTGAGAGTATACACAGCAATGTATTAACTTGTCTTCTGAAATTTGTTATTACAGGGAAGAAAAGTTTTTTTTTTTTTAAAAAACAATTAAGTGGAAGGGAAAATGAAAACTATCATTTAATTATTTAGAGAGGGCCTACTTGGTACCAGGCACCCTGCAAGAAGTTTTGGCTCTCAAATTATCTAATCTTAACAATGAAAAAGGGTGTTTTGACCCCTTTCTGTCCCAGATGAGGAAACCAAGCTTCCAAGGGGCAAAGCCACTGGCCCACAGCCTCAAGCAGTCAGGGGACTGTGAAGGAGGCAGGCTGGGCCCGGGGGCTGCCCCTGGATTTTTAGTACAGGCTGGGACCCAGGGTGAGAAGAGCTCACTGGAGCTGATCCTTCTTACCCTCACTGGGGGTCACCCTCTCTCCCCTACAAACCCAAGTTTTGCCCCTCTCAATGCTAGAACCCAGATTGCTGACCCCTGGCACAGAAAGGAACCTTCCAAACACAGCTCTTCCCGGCCATCTTCTCTCCTGTGGCTCCAAAACCAGGCCAGCTCTGTCCCTAGCACCTGCCCAGCTCCCAGGACAAAGCCCCCAGTGACACTCCTGCTTCCACTCTCCCAGCACAGGACCCCCTGGGCACATCTCCCCAGCAGGACCCTAGGGGCTGAAGGGCAGCCAGCTTCAGTTCCAATCCCAGCCCCACCCCTCAGTGGCTCATCAAGCATTGCCCCTTTAAACCTCAGATTCCTTGTCTGCAGAAATCTCTCAGCATTCTGTCTCACCTCTGCCGTGAATGTGAGGGGCAACAGCACACATAAAGCTCCCAGAGCAGGACCTGGCACAGAGTTGCACGCTAATAGGTTATCATTGGCAGAATGATCCTTGACAACTCCGTGTAAACACAGTTCTTCTCGATCCTGGACTTCAGAGTCTTTGAGAGCCAGAGTCGCGCCTTTAGTAATTTCCCAACACCCACAGTATGTGGTAGCAGAGGAGGAGGAAAGAAAGCCCAAGGGGCTGGGATGGGTCAAGCGTTTGCCAAGGAAAGGGAGCTGGAGAAGCTGGAGGTAGGGTCGCTGTAAGCCCTTTAAGGTGCCCTGAGCGTAAGACAACACTGAAGCAAGGACTGTGAACTCTCAGCAGTGGCTTTTCTTAGTGCTGCTTGCTCTCTCACACACACCACTGGGGAAATGACATCACAGGGCCTCACCTCAAATAGGTCAGGGGAAACAGCATTTCAAAAGGCCTTTCCTGCATCTCTCCGATGGCTGGATGGCATCTTAAAGGCCCCGTTCATCTGAGCTTAGGGAATCGCAGAAGAGCTCCTGCTGCAAATACCAAACACTGACACACATTCACCACTCATTAACCCCAGGCCAATTTCATTCACAGAGCAGCAGATTCTCAATGAGCAGTGGTGGGGGACTGGCTTGGTGGGGTGTTGCAGGGGTTGAGCCTTGGAAATAACCAGGTTTCTTAAGGGAAGGGAGAAACCACCACTTTCTCCCTGTGGCACTCGGTAAGCACCAGCACATCTGAAACCTGGAGTGACTCTGCGGGTGACTCTGCCCACATCATCCCATTTTTCTCTAATGAGGAGTACTGCTAAACGTGAAGGTGCTAAATGTGAAAATATCTCAAGTGCTGAACATTAAAGGCACAAGCAGACAAGCACCCAGGAGAGAGGGAGGCAGTGGCAGCTGGAGCACTGGCCAGGGAGTCAGAAGCAGAGCTCTGGTCCTGGTTCTGACCTTCCTGGCTATGTGACTTTAGGCAAGTCGCTTACCCTTCCTGAATCTCTCAGTTGCCTCATTCAGAAAATGAAAAGGTTAAAACAGATCATTCCAAAGGTCCCTGCCACTTTTCAGATTGTTGAAAAAGTGCTCTCTTCTGGGGAATATTTGAGTCGGCACTACTCTCCCAAACCACGGCCTTGAGTGAAAACCAAGGCAATTCTTGGTTCCATTCCCCCATCTGCTTCTGCTACAGTTCTGTGTGTTGGTCCCTAAAACATCCTCCCAACCCTTTCCTAATCTGCAGTTAATTGCAAGGAACTGCACCTACATTCGTTTTGGGGGTCACAAATGGAAAATACTAATGACTTTGTAAATTAATTTCAGATTTGGCTCCATTTTTCTGGCGATAGGATCATACTTTGTTTTCCTTCTCATTGTTTTTAGAGGCAAACAGAAACTCAGCCCATCCCCCAAATGCATTTAAAATCCCAATTAAGTTTTTCTAGAAAAAAAAATGGGCAGATAATATTGGCATTGGCAAAGTTATGTTACGGTGTAAAAGATTATGGCTATAGGCCTGATAGTGCTCAAACAGGACAAATGGGACATGGTTTTCCTCTGGCAAGAAGAGAGAGATAAGAGGTCCAGAAGGGCTTTTCCCGTGTTCACCAGCAGTTCAGCCAATGTCATTGAGTTCACCCTTCCATAAAGTTAGACTGTCACAGCCACTTGCCTGGAGAAGAGGCACAGACCCCACATCAGGGAGGCCATGGTCTCTGCTGCTTGGGCTGGGCTACTGCATCTGCCCTGGGTGTAATACAGGATGGGCCACAAACAATTTGGACAAGTGTTTAAAGAGGAGTGACAAGCAAGGAAGTGCAAAACATGGGTCAGAGGAGGAAGCTGATGATGCTTTGCAGGGAGGAGAGAAATCCAAGTGAACAGGGCAGAATGTCCTGAAGGACATAAGGCTTCATGGTGGGCTGTTCTAAACTGTGGAGCAGAAGTTACAGGGAGTCTGATTTCTGTTCAACTCAAGGAGTTTATCAGAATGAAAGAAAATGCAATGGTCTGCCTTGGAGTGATGAGTGGGGAGTGCGGCAGCTTGCTAATGATAAAAAGCCTGTCATCCATTTAAGCAGGCTTCCCCAGTATTCAGTACAGTTAAGCAAGGCACCTCATTCAATTCATGCAACAGTTCTGGGAGGGCAACAACTCAAACCTATTGGTGAGTTCACTGTCCTAGTGAGGAAAATGGGGGCTCACAGGTGGCATTATGCCCAAGTCACACAGCTAATAACTGCAGGTGCATTTGACTGAGACCTTCTGCCCAGTGCTTTTCCTCCCACAATTCCTCCCATTCTACAGCCTTGGAGTCCCTGCCTCTTGGGTCAAAAGGCTGGGTTTAGGAATGCTGTCTCCCTGCCCTCTTCTGTCCTCACCATCCCCACAAGAAGCACAAGCTGCACATTCTGGTCTAGCTTCCATCTTGCCTATGGGAGGAGCATATAGATTCCTGCAGTGGAGATGGGGCAATGTTCCTTTATTTTCCATCTCAGAAATGGGCAAAACAGTGAGGTTGTCCTTCTCAAAGCCCCATTCACTTCCTAAAAAATATGGTGAGGGTCAGGGTGAGATGTTCGCAGCATGGGAACTTGCTGTTCGGATAAGGAGATGAGACACATCCTCAGGTCTCTACAACACAGAATCTACGTGGCTGATCGCTGAGGACTCAGTTTCCCCCTCTATAAAGTGAAAGACTTGCTAGTTATCCTCCAAGACACCTTCCTATCATGAAGTTCCGTGTCTCAGATGACCATCAGTTTGGACAGGGTTCTCTGCAGGTCTGCTTGGGCATAGGAGATACCACTCAAGGGTCCTCCCAACAAAGACAGGACAACAACCTGAGCTTGCCCTGCATGATAAGACAGAAGGGGGAGATTGGAGGAACAGACAGAGATGTTTTCACAAGGTTCACACACACTGGATCTCTATCTCCTGTTAATGCAGTGTTCTTAGCCAGGTAGCGTCCTGAAGAAGCACCCATCTCCTGGACAGGGTGATTTCTGCAGAAGAGGATGGACTGGCTGCCCTGCCCCCAGTTAACACGTGGTAAAACTGAAGACCAGGTAAGGCCTCATAAGAAGGTTCTGGCAAATCGGGCTTCATTTGACGACCAGGACTCAATCCTGGTCACAGAGAGGCAGTGAGGTATAGTGGCTAAGTTAGGGCTCTCGAGAGAGAGGCTGGGACTGAAATCCCTAGCTTCATGATGTTCAGAAAGGTCCAAGTCTCTGAGCATCAGTTTCCTCCTCTTTACAGCAGGACTGGGAGGAATCCCTGGAGTAAACTGTGACCAGCACCCTGCACAGTGCTTGGCATGCAACAGACATCAGCCACCATTCAGCAACAGGAGCACTGTGATTGCTCCTAAAAGTAAAACAAAACAAACACACTCAAAATGAAAACAACAACAATGAAATCCGAGAACACAGCTCGATGCCTGGCAAATAGAAACAACTCAATGACTATCTCCTGGCTGATGGCAAAACAGACAGTAAGAAGGACAAATGAGTCAAAGCCTCTTGGTTCTGAGGTCCCGTATCTTCCATTCAGTACTATGTGACCTGTGGCAAGGGACTGACACTCCCCGAGCCTCAGTCAGCTTCGGGAATCTGCCGAGTACTCTGGAGGGAGATTTACACATGCGAAGCAGCAGGTCCTCAGAGAACATGGCAATAGCATGTAGGACAAGATATTCCTGCCGAAATTATTCTGGTCCAAAGCACATGAATATTTGTGGAGTGAGTGACTGCATGAATCCATGCATGCATTCAAGAGCTTGCTCAATTCCAGCCTCCCCAAATCCTTGGGGATTCCCCGAGCAGAAAGTCTCAGTTGCTTGGAGGCTTGAGAAGTACTTAGCATTCCCAGCGTGGCAGGCAGAACACAGCCAAGATCTCTGGCCTCTGCAATTGCTGCCTACCACCACCTCCTCACCCCCACCTCATACCCCCCACTAGCTATCACCAACCCTGTCCACCAAAGGGTTAAAAGTGTCTGCCTTTCAGGCAGAACCTGTGATTAGACAGAATGCTGCTTTTACACGTACACCACCCCAACCAAAGCAGGCCTAGGCCTTCTGAACTGATACCCTGAAGCTGTTACTGAACAGGCCACCAGCCCATGGTGTCCTTCCTGTCCCCTGGCACTTTCCTTGAATACTTTGCCTAAGTTGCTACGTGCAAATTCTCTTTCTCTGTGTAGGGCAGCGGTCCCCAATCTTTTTGGCACCAGAGATGAGGGTTGGGGGGGGATGTTTCAGGACGAAACTGTTCCACCTCAGATCATCAGGCATTAGATATGGAGTGTGCAACCTAGATCCCTCCAATATGCAGTTCACAATAGGGTTCATGCTCCTATGAGAATCTAATGCAGCTGCTTATCTGACAGGAGGCGGCGCTCTGGCAGTAATGCTCACTTGCCCACCACTCACCTACTACTACGAGACCCGGTTCCTAACAGGCTGCAGACCGGTATCAGTCCATGGCCCCGGGGTTGGGGACCCCTGGTGTAGGAGAAGGAGATCAGGTGAGTGGAAGGCACCTAGTACCGGAGTCAGCAGGCCCTATTCCAAATTCTAACTCTACCTGGGACTACCTGGCCTTGGGTAAGTTGCTGGGCCTCTCTGAGTTTCTGTTGCCTCATCTGTAAAATGCACATGATATTCATCCACCATGCAAGGCTGCTGTGAGAACTAAATGGAATGACAAAGGTAGAGTATCTAGCACAGCACCTGGGACATAGTAGACATTCAGCAAATGCAAGTTTCCCTTCTTCCTTAATGGGAAGAAGACCAAGCTCTGGTCCCACCCGGCTCCTCGCTAGCTGTGTAACTCAGCCAGTGAGCTCAATGACTCCACTCCAAAATGCAGGTGACATCAACTGACCTAACGAAGAAATCCTGTAGCTGTGGTGTCCAAAATGGTGGCCACCAGCCACATGGCAGCACTTGAAATGTGGACAGTGCAAACTGAGATGTGCCACAAGTATAAAGGACACATCAACTTCAGACTCAGTATGATAAAGAAGAATGTAATACAGCTCGTTAACAATCTTTATATTTGAGTACATGCTAAAGTGATGATGGTTTGGGATATACTGTATTAAACAAGATATAGTATTTAAAATTAATTTCACCCTCTTTTTTACATTTTAACACAGCCAGATTTCAGATTTTAGAAGTAATTGTAATTATCCGAGGGGAATACGCTCCAAGACCCCCAGTGGATCCCTGAAACCAGAGACAGTACCAAACTCTATAGACACTGTGTTTTTTCCTATGCATATACACCCAAGACAAAGTTTAATTTATAAATTAAGCACAGTAACAGATTAACAACAATAATAATGAAATTAACAATTATAACAATATACTATCATAAAAGTTATATAAATGTGGTCTCTTTCTCTCAACACATCTGACTGTACTATATTCACCTATTTCCAGACTGTAGCTGACTGAAACCTCATAAGGCAAAACCAAGAACAAGTGGGGGCTACCATACACTGTAGCTCACATTACAGTGATATCCGGCAACACTGCTCTAGAAGGCTAAACAAACCTGAGTTACTGCTTGGCCATTATTCTTTCCCCAAGTAGACTGAAATTCCTTCTTGAGAGAGGAGTCCTGTTAGTTCCTGCTTTATGTTTCCCATAGTGAGGTGCTAAGTGCAGGGGTCCCAGGGGTTGGGGACCCCTGGTGTAGAGGAAGTGGGACAGGAGTGTGGAAGGCATCTAGGATTGCAGTCAGCAGGCTTTATTCCAAATTCCAACTCTACCTGGGACTATGTGGCCTTGGGTAAGTGGCTGGGCCTGAGTTTCTGTTGCGGCATCTGTAAAACACAAATGACATTCATCCACCACGCACTCAACACTCTGTGCTGAAGGTGCACATCACCTTTAAGACACAGTGCTAATGGTGCACACCAAAATACTTTTAGAAGGCTGAGCGTGGTGGCTCAGGCCTGTAATCCTGGCACTTTTGGAGGCCGAGGTGGGAGGATCGCTTGAGGCCAGGAGTTCCAGACCAGGCTTGGCAAAATGGCGAGGTTCACTCTACTAAAAAATATATTTAAAAACTAACTGGGTGTGGTGGCGTGCACCTGCAGTCCCAGCTACTCAGGAGTCTGGGGTGGGACGATCTCTTGAGCCTAGAGGTTTGAGGCTGCAGTGAGCTATGATCATACCACTGCACTCCAGCCTGGGCGACAAAGCAAGACCCCAGCTCTTTGAAAAACAAACTCTTAGAAATCTTAAGTTGGCCTTGAAAAAAAAATCTTATGAATAAAATCTTAAGGTTTTCGAAATTATAAGTCACTATACACCAGGAACTATGTTCCTGGGTTTTACACACACCAGCTCCTTTAATCCTTCAAGAACCCCGTGTTTTACAGATAAGGAAACTGAGGCAAAAAGGTTGAGGGACTCGGCCAAGGCTACTAAGTGGTCAGGAGTAGAAGCAGGGATCTGAACCTAGCTGTTCTTACTCCAAGTCCAGCCTGTTCTCCACTGACCACGAAGCCAAGCAGACAGCCCGCTCTCCCTGTTTGCAGTATGACAGCCTCTAAATCTTACACATCTTAGAAAAACTCCAGCCCCAGAGATGCTCTACTTCCCATCCCCACCCCCAACAAAGGATTTCCCAGCAAGTCAGAAATGACAAACCACAAAACGGAGTCCGTGCATAACCATATCCACGTCTGGCCAAGGCTTGGTTAGCTCAGAGTTAGTCACATTTTAAAAGGGGTGAGTGATAGGGAAGGCGGATTCTATTTTGTTGCCTATGAACTTCCTGGCCGGGGTGCAGGCTGCAAGTTGGAAAGGGAGAACTGGTGGATAGCTGAGGGCCTGATAAGATATTTTTTTCAGAGGAACACATTAGCAAGGCTCAATATTCCCAAGTTTCAGAAGCTCAGCTCCCCCCAGCTCCATTGATAGTCTCCCTGCCACTTTCAGCCTAAGCTGTCCTCTGGCCTCTAGCCATCCCCTCTAGCCTTGGACATGAACGCACTTTGGGGAGAAAGGCCCTGAGCCTGACACAGAATAGACTGACCATAAGCGTGTACAGTAGGATGAGGCGTGGGGTGAATAAATGGATGTACAAACCAACCAATCAATTTCAAAAAGTCTGAAGGTGCAGCAGACACAGCCCTTCATCTTCAGGAACTCCAGAGACGGGCACAGAAGACACGGAACATGTAAGGTCAACATAAGAATTGCATATGACTAATTGCCAGGTGAGTATTAATACGCACAAGGGTGAAGGAGAGAGGATGAGCAAACCTCTTCCCCTTTGCCTACATCCTGTATGGATTCACAGGTAGAGGGCTGTCTGCAGGCTGCAGCTCAGAGGAGGGAAAGGGCAGGATGGGCCAGTCATCTGGGAATGCTTCCTGGAGGAGATGCCTGAGGAGGAACGGGACTCAGATGGGACTGGAGGACGTTCTGATGGCTAGCTGTGTCAAGCCCGTCACTTAACCTGTCAGCCTCTTGGTTTCCTTTTTTACAGGGGGAGGCACTGCAGAAAGAGAGGGAGGAGACAGAAAAACAAAACACCTGGTAGACAGTTCACATTCGACCTCAGACAGGGTAAATATTTACTTATCCATTCATGAGCCTGGCCCTGGGGAGCGACCTCGGCTTGGGCCACCTGGGTTTATGCCGGTGTCTGGTCTTGATTTGAGGCTCGAGGTGGCCGGTATTTAGCCCACGGCACAGAGTCCAGCCCTATACCTTGTCTGTCTGAGAGCTAAATGGATCCCATTTGATGGCAGTGGAAAAACTGACCACCACGATGACCCTACTGCTCACGCCAAGACACACCAGGCAGTGGCCGTAAGAGCTGCCCTCTAATGAGTGCCCACCTTGTCCTGGAATATTCAAGAGTGTGCCTGTGTGGGTGGTGACTATCTTCTCCTCACTAGGAGGTCGTAGGGAGACACATTGCCCCCCACTCCACAACTCAGTGAGGCCCCACCATTCACACCATGTTACACCAAAGGGATGCTTGAACCAGACCTGCCAGACTCTACTGTCGGAGCTCTCCCAGCTAACCACAGAGCTGAGGAAGAGCCATACTCATCCGACAAACATTTACCAAGGGCCTACTGTGTGCCAACCACCGTCCAGGGCCCTGGGACATGGTGTGGATAAGACAGGAAAGGGCTCTGTCCTTGGGGAGCTGGCATCTATGGGGGGAAGATGGGCCTTAAACGCAGAATAGAAAATCAAAACCACTTCAGTGGGTGGTACAGGTTTAATGTCTGAGGGGGAGGTTGGAGCAGGGTCAGCCCCTGGGCCACCTGAACATGAAGATCTGTAACAATCACTGCAAAGCATGTTTAAAATACCTATTTCCAGACTGTACCCCAAGAGTTCCATTAGAAATCTAGGGAGAGGCCAAGAAACAGACAGCTGTGGTAACCAGCTAGGAGACTGGCAGCAGGAGGTCCTGGACCCCTGGAAGTCTAGAGTCTGGGCACAGTGCCCCAGCATGGCCCCACCACTCAGGAGGCAATTGTGAGCAATCACAACTCATGCCTCAATCTCCTCATCTGTAAACAGAGCATCCTAACACCTGGCCTGACACCTCGCAAGATGGTGCCAAGACGCAAAGAAGGCTATGGAGGTAAACTGAAAAGGGCTGAACGAAGGTGAGCTGTGCACATTCTCAAACATGACTGCTGGTAAGATGAACCCAGAAAAGAAAAGAAGAAAACTACGCAATTCCCTAAGGACTCAGGGAGTGTGTGTCGAGCATACAGTTTCTGCTTCTCAGTGACAAATACCCCACACCTAACCCACCCTGCCAAATAAGATAACTCTTACTCAAACGTGGTTGCTCAACACAGGCCCGAGTGTGGGTTTCCATGCAGTTGTCCTATCCTGTGGGAATGTCCCATCCTGTGGGAACCCATCGTGTGGGGTTCCTGGTGAAGCGAGCGGCGGCAATAAATTACCCCAGTGCCGCGGCTCTTGCCCACATGTTGCTCTTATGGTCAGTGCGCTTCAGCCCAGCAGTGACCTAACCCCAGCACCAGTGAACTCAGCAGCAGGCTCCTCTGTCATCCTCCTCCAGTAAGCACAAGCTCATATTTCAGGCCGTTTGCTCCCCTGGGCATGACTCAGAGGAGTCAGTTGTCTTAAAAAAATGCTTTTCATATTTCAAATCAAAAATAAACACCACGCACTCTGGATGCAAGCCATCACAGATGTCTCTGTTAAGCTATTAAAGTGAAAAGGCCCAATAACGCCTAAAAAGTGGTTAACTCCTATCATTCTGTTCCCACCGGCTTCATCCACCCACGGTGGGCTACAAGAGTGGTCCTGAGGCCAGGTCACAGGACTGACATCTGGCTCAGCCAGTAACAATGAGGACAGAGGTTCATGCATTCACTGGGACTGGAGAAGGTGGAAAGCAAATGTCCTATGGGGTGATCCCAGAGAGAAGATCGTGGATCTAGCCACAGAAAGGCAGCAGCGCTTCAAAGAGGCTCTCCGTACACACTCTGGAGCCGCTCTTAATCTCTATAAAGAAAGAAGCGGGTGGATCAGCAACCAGAGCTGCCAGGCCAGGAGGTTCAGCAGCAAACCCAGTCAGTGCCCAAGCAAGAACTGTCCAGAGGGGAAGGTCCGGCCCAGCAGTGGGTGGGCCTGGATGGCATACGGGGATGCACCCAGCCACCAGGGCCAGTAGCCATTCAACACAACTGCTTCCCATGACTCCCTCCCTCCCTTTCCCCCACCCACCCAGCCCTCTGACCATTTGGCTGGTTGGGTGGGGTGCCCATAAGCAGACACAGCACCCTGGTTATAACCTCACAGTGGTTACACTTGTCAATAAATATGCTTGATGTATGCTTTAGCTTTTTGCTAAGAGACAGGAGCCCTGACTCCAAGACTGATGAAATGAGGTTTCTGAATTGTTCAGGCCAGGCTCAGATGCCAGGTAAATTCACCAAGCTCAGGTCCATCTTCTGGCCACCAGCCTCTCCCCAGCTGCCCCGTGCCACATCTTCTCTTCCAAGCCCTCTAGATGCCCCTCATTCAGGCACAGAGCAGTGAGGTTTTTCAAGATGCTTCAACATCACAGGTAGAGGTGTACCTTTGAAAGCTAATTAAAAGCAGAAACTTCACTGTCAGCCCTGTTTAATTTCTATTCAAACACAGTCTCAGATGAGGCCTTGGTCAGCTGTGTGACGTGGTAATGAGGCATTCTGCTGATGAATATTCTCATTCACCAAAGGACAACCAAAATCTTTTTCTTTTTCTAATTCCCTTTGAAAATATTTCCAGAAAGTATTTGTCTACTCTTCTTCCTCAACAAGTCCATCTTCTCTAAAGATAATAGATTTTTTTTTTTTTTTCTAAAGACTGACAATCCTCCAGCCTCTTGGGCCCAGGTTGTGAAGTTAATTCTCACTGTGGAGATCAACAAGCTGTGTAAACTGCAGAGGTGGATGGCTGGCCGGGTCATCTAGACACCCCAGGGCAATCATTAGCAATGCCTTCTTTCAAAGGAACAAAAAAGCTGGGTGTGGTGGCATATGCCTGTAATCTTACCACTTCAGGAAGCTGAGGCGGGAGGATCACTTGAGGCCAGGAGTTCAAGACCAGCCTGCCCATCATAGCAAGATCTCTTCTCTACAGAAAAATACAAAAATTAGCCAGACGTGGTGGCCTGCTTCTGTAGTCCCAGCTAATCAGGAGGTCAAGGCTAGAGGATCATTTGAGCCCAGGAGTTTGAGGCTGCAGTAAGCTATCATTGCACCACGGCACTCCAGCCTGGGTGACAGAGGGAGACTCTGTCTAAAAATAAAAAACGAAAATCCAAAGGAACAAAAGCTTCTAAGTAAAATCGACAACAACCTATTTTCCAGTGATTTGTTTCAGTCTATTCTACAGCATATCCGAAAGTTGGAAAGCAGGACACACTATTTTCCCTTTGTTTCCAGGCTTTTTGGATACTCTGGGATGTTTTATTATAGCTTTTCAAGGTTAGCAGTTGAACCCACTGCTTTAAATGTAGAGGTCCTTCACCTAAAAAGAAGGCAAAGGGCTGCAGAAAAACATTGAGTATATTCTTTGGAAATGTCAAAAAAAGACTATTTCAAAATAAGTTTGTCCGTCTCCCAGTGTTGGGGCATCCCGTCTATCTGAGTGCCTCCTATGTACTGGATTCTATACTGTAAAATTAGAATGCTGGGAGAAGGTGATGATATGCTCATAATATTAATGGCTACTATTTACTAACACTTGTAATATGCTAGGAATTGCAGTCAATCTCAAACATGTTAGAATTTTTTTTTTCCTTTTTTTTGAGATGGAGTTTTGCTCTTGTTGCCCAAGCTGGAGTGCGATGGCGCAATCTTGGCTCACTGCACATTCCTCCTCCTGGGTTCAAGCGATTCTCCTGCCTCAGCCTCCCGAGTAGCTGGGATTACGGGCGTGTGCCACCACACCCGACTAATTTTTTGTATTTTCAGTAGAAACGGAATTTCACCATATTAGCTAGGCTGGTCTCAAACTCCTGACCTCAGGTGATCCACCCGCCTCGGCCTCCCAAAGTGCTGGGATTACAGGTGTGAGCCACTGCGCCTGGCTGATTTTTTTTTTTTTTTTTTTTTTGAGACAGGGTCTCACTCTGTTGCCCAGGCTAGAGTAAAGTGGCATGATCATAGTTCACTGCAGACTTTAACTCCTGGCTCAAGCAACCTTACACTGCAGCCTCCCGAGTAGCTGAGAACACAGGCTCACACCACCATGCCCAGCTAATATTTTTAATTTTTTGTAGAGATGAGATCTTGTTATGTTCTTGTTATGCTGGCCAGTCTGGTCTCAAACTTCTGGCCTCAAGCGATCCTCCCACCTCAGCCTCCCAAAGTATTGGGATTACAGGCATGAGCCACCATGCCCAGACGCAAGTATTTAAAACAAATTCACTGAGATATTTTATCCCTGTTTTACAGATGAAGAAACTGAGGACTTAGAATGTTTAAGTCCTTGTCTGAAGTCCCATAACTTACAAGTGGTGGGGCCAGGATTTGAACCCTGGTCTGTAGGATCCCAAAGCCCTATTCCTTACCACCCTACATAGGGACCACAGGGAACATCATTGCTCTGTGAAAAAAACCTATCCTTGTCTATGGAGTGATTACTTTCCTAAGAAAATCAGGTAAGTCCTAGCTTGAAAACAAGTTTAAGAGCCAGCTCAGCTCTTAGCTAGATGCAAGACCCTCAGCATCCCCTCACCTCTCTGGACCTCAGTATTTTGGGCAATGAAACTAGTATATCATTTCCTGTGACCTCTTTTGGCTCTAACAAATGGCCAAAAAAGCCAAGAGATCACCAGCTCCATAAATCCCCCGATAGGAAATGGGCCAAAGGATTACCGTGCGGAAAGCAGTCCTGACTTGCTCATTCCCAAACTCTGGTGAGGAAACCAAGAGAAACCAGCCACTACCCACAGCTGACAGGGTCTGGGGGGAACAGCAAAAGAGCTGACTCACACAGCACCCCCAGGCTAACTGAAGAGTCCCTGAAGCCTACAGATCAATTTCTCTTTTCTAAGAAGGAAAGGGGAGTATAACCTTCAGTTTCCTCATGTGTAAAATGAAAAGCTTTCATCTGTTCATTCTTCTAAGTGGTCAACTTAACCTCTGTAGGACTCAGCTTCCTCATCTACAAAATGGGGACATATGTCCGGACCTTAGACCAGTGCTACCCAATAGAATTTTTGGTGGTGATGAAAACGTGCTGCTCTATATGAGCTGATTTGATGGCCACTAGCCTACCCGTGCACTTGAAATGCGGCTGGTGTGACTGAGGGACAGCATTTGTAATTGTATTTAATTTTAATGACCCAACATTTAAATAGCCACACGAGGGTGGTGGATAGGTATCAGACAATATAGCCTTAGACTGTAGTGGCAGGAATGAAATCAGATGGCATTTGTAAACTGCCTAGCACAGTGGTGGGACACAAAGTTCTGGAGCAAAAACATGCATGAATATGCAGAGGTCCTATCAGTAGAGATTTTTTTTTTTAAGCAAAATTTCCTCATATCAAGAAATGGACGCACTAGAAGCTGACAAGCACATACATGGATGTGTTAGAAAGACCCAGAGAAATCAGGCATACTGTAGAAACCATTCTCTCGGTGTATAGACTAAATGGCTGAAGGTCTGTTTTGTTTTCTTCACAAATGTTCTTGTCAGAAGATAAAAGAGAGCCGTTTTCAGCAAATCTAGGTTTTTATAACCCTAAACACCCAGTACAAACTGCCCCAAGAGCAAGCTCTCTCTTCAACAAAACCTCCCGTCCTCCCAGGCAGCCACCCCCCGCCCATCTGCAGCCCTCCCCGGGGCCTCTGGGAGCTGCCCACCCAGAACGGAGTGCAACTGAGAATGTGGGGCACACCCTGCCAGGCACAGTCACTCGTGGGGGGAGAGCCACCCACGATGCCCTCAGGACCCACAAGGCCGGCTGGCAGTGGCCTGTGTCGGGAGTGCCCACCGGCACCCGCTGGCAGCCAGCCTGCGTCACAGCCCAACAGGAAACGAGGAGAAGAGAACACTGGGGCCGCGTGGAAATCCCCACCGGGCTCCACGCCGGAGGGTGACTCAGCGGGGCTGGCCAGCAAGCTGCCTCCCACCCCTCAGCCAGGACGGGGCGGGAGCTGCAGGAAACAGGCCTCCCGCCTCTCTGCAAAGGCTAAGAAGTACACATTCTTACATATTATTATGTTACAGATACAATCATGTCCTGCCTGAAAACATGCAAGACAAAGTCCCAACATATGAGATGGGGATTCAAGGTCCTTTTGTAACAGAAAACGCACTTTCTCTAAGCAGGGGTGTCCGGTCTTTTGGCTTCCCTGAGCCACGATGGAAGAGTCGTCGTCTTGGGCCACACATAAAATACGCTAACTAACGATAGCTGATGAGCTAAAAAATAATTGCAAAAAAAAAAATCTTATAATGTTTTAAGAAAGTTTATGAATTTGTGTTGGGCTGCATTCAAAGCTGTCCTGGGATGCATGCGGCCCACGGGCCAGAGGGTGGACAAGCTTGCTCTAAAGGAAAGTCTTAGTTCAAGTCCTGGAGCAGCCATGAAGCTTGAAAAATCCCCTTCCCAATTTCCCAGGCCCAATTTCTTACCTGGTAGGGCCAGGGTGAGATTCCCACACTCTCCACAGAGTGTTCCCAGGCAACACCATTGCACAGTGCCTCTGCCCTCCTCGCAGCCAGCCCATCTGCCCTTCTAGACCACCCCACAGCACTTAGCAGTCTTAGATTATGGCGTTCATCATCCTAAACACAGACATTTTACCAGGCCTCCCACTCAGATACTGTCACCAGAACAGAGGCCATGCCTCACATCTCCAAAGTGAGTTTGATACATAGAGGGGGTTTTAAAAATTATCCATCTATTGATCCAAAGAAACAGCATGGCATGTGTATAAGACTTGTTATCCTTGATACCCCTCCCCAACTCCAGGTCATGGCAGGGCTGCCTGAGCTGCCACAGGCTCTTATCACCTCTGTTCCCCACATCACATTAAGCAGCTCAGGGCAAAGTCTGTCCCACACTGTTCCTCTTTTTCCCATAAAGTACCCAGTGTACTCCAGGGACTTATGGCTAGCAAAAGAAACAACAAGCAAGAAAGTGGGGAGGTCCTAGAAACCCACTCCTAGTGAGTTGCAAGAGGCTTACTAAACCCAGAGTCTTGGCCAGGGACAGTGGCTCACGCCTTTAATCCCAGCACTTTGGGAGGCCAAGGTGGGCAGATCGCTTGAGCTCAGGAGTTTGAGACCAGCCTGGGCAACACGGTGAAACCCCACCTCTACAAAATATACAAAAAATAGCCAGGCGTGGTAGCGTGTGCCTATAATCCCAGCTACCTGAGGGGCTGAGGCAGGAGGATTGCTTGAGCCTGGGAGGTCAAGGCTGCAGTGAGCTGTGATCGCACCACTGCACTCCAGCTTGGGTGACAAAGCGAGACTCTGTCTCCAAAAAAAAAATTCAAAGTCTTTACCCCTTGAAGTTACTAGAAAAATCCAACCTATGTTATTTCACTTTAAAAATATCAACTTGCTATGACTTTTTCCTTTCAGAAGCTCTCTTGGGCAATTCTACCTTTGGACTATAAGCTTCTTACAAAATAATTCATTTTTCCCATTCCCGAGTGTGTGCGGGTCTGAATTTTATGGATGTCTTTGGCAAGTCTGAGATAATTCAGCCAGGGTTCCATCCATCTGCTTCATAGACAGTTCCACTCAGTTGGCCTCTGAAAGCACTCCATGCGCTCCCCACCCACGGTCAGCCCTTACCCAGGTCCCTCTCTGGCTCCCACTCTGTGGCACCCCCACCCCCGCCATGGCCCCAGCACAGCTGTGTGGCAAGAATAACCCAGCTCTCTGTGTCTACTGCCCACCTCCCATTGACTACGGGCCTCCCTGCAATGGGCTTCAGCCCCAGCACTCCATCGTGACTGCCCTTGCTAAGGTCACCTAGTGGCCTCCAGGTTACAGAATCTAAAACACATGGTTTTCAGGCCTTACCATTCTGGGTTCTCTGCAACATGTAGCACTGCTGCTCCTTTCCTCTTGCTGCAGGGTCTCGTTACTCACCTTCAATGTCACTGTGCACCATCTTGCTTTTCCTCTGTCTCTCCCTGCATTCCCTAAATGGGGCTGTTCTTCAGGTGCAGGTCTGGACCTTCTCATTCTACCCTCATATCCTCCCCAGCCCGGCCTCATCTATACAATGATGACTCACAAATGTATATCTCAGCTCAGACCTCTCCCCCAAACTCCACGCTCATCTATCCAGCTCCTTGGCCTGTGCTCCTTATAATAGGTGCTCCATAAATGTTTGCTGGTACACACCAACAGTTAACAAGCACCTGCTTGTGCATGACTCTGTGCTAAGTACAACAGGGGATGCATGTCCCTGAGCTCAAGGGACACAAAGAGGAAAAGTTAGGCAACATCAGAGAAAAGGCAGACCTCACCTGGCTGGGGTTCCCAAGGAAGGCACCATGGCAAAGACAGCATTTGGGTTGTGTCTTGAAAGACAGCTCAGAAACCAGCATTTTATCCTGCACAATGGGATGTTCACGACTCAGGACACCCACATCACATTGAGAGACCGTGAAGCCTTACCTAGCTATTTTAAACTGGTGTTTTGTGTTCCCATGCTGGATGAAAACATCCTAGAGAAAGGCATTTTTTCTAAGCAGAGCTCTTTCCAGCGCCTTCTGTGACAATAGCGATCTCTTTACATCTCCCCTCACCCGATTCTAGTCTGGTATAAAAATGACACACCTTTGGACCCAAGTCTGCTGGCCCCAGTCCTGATCTTACTCAACAATGAGTTATTATCTTTTTGGAAAATATCAAAGCCCACCGGAAATCAAACAAAACAAGAACTTCTACTTAGGAGCAGAAAATACATGAGATCTGCTTTATCTAACCCTGGTAATAAACACTCTGAAGAGGAAAGCGCTATCCATATCTTTACTTATGCCACCTAGCCTTCTCTCAGTCTCCTCTCAGCTGGTCTGGACAGGCTCTCACTGGGCTCCCCCACTGCAGGGACCACACCAGATGACTTGTTCCGTGCCTATCTTCCCCGACGCTGTGAGTTAGTGGGCACCAATTGCTGTGCCAGGCAGCACCCAACACAAGCATGTTGAAAGAATGAATTTCAGACTCTTTTTTATTTTTTGAGACACTGTCTCACTCTTTTGCCCAGGCTGGAATGCAACGGTGCGATCTCAGCCCACTGCAACCTCCACCTCCAAGGTTCAAGCAATTCTCCTGCCTTAGCCTCCTGAGTAGCTGGGATTACAGGCACCCGTCACCACGCCTGGCTAATTTTTGTATTTTTGGCAGAGACGGGGTTTTGCCACGTTGGCCAGGCTGGTCTTGAACTCCTGACCTCAGGTGATCCACCCGCCTCGGCCTCCCAAAGTGCTGGGATTACAGGCATGAGCCACTGCACCCGGCCAAATTTCAGACTCTTACTAGAGAGTTCTGTACATTCTCATTACATGTGCTTAGTACTATGTGCTTCTATGTTATCATTAAAACATTACACTTGATCATGTTTCCAGGCATTTTTAAGCTAACAACAGCTCTCTATAAAGAAAGTTTGAAAATCCATGCTCGACAAACCACATCTCTTTCACAAGAGCTTGGAGGACTTCCCAGCAGGAAAGGAAACATCCTCACACCCACCAGAGTCGCCCACCCAGCACATCTGCTGAACTCACACCAGGGACCTGGTGGCTTCCTCATGATCAAAAGGAGACAGCTGCTCTGTGCAGTGGGGTGGCACTGGGCTGGAACTTGGGGGGACCTGCTTTGGGGCACAGGTTTCCTCCTCTGTAAAATGAAGGAGTTGGACTTTCAAGATCTGAAGCCACTGCTGGTTCTGACAAACAGCTCTCTTCTACCGTCATATCCTAACAGAATAAAACCACGCCTGCTCATTCACCACAGGCAGAACCTGGGGTCATCATTTGAGTGAGGCCCACAAGGTGGGAAAATGCCTGGATTTGAGGTCAAAAGACCCGATTGTGTATCCTAATTAGCATTTTCAGCCTGTGAGGCCTCTGTAAATGCTGTGCATTCAAAAAGGATTATTACTCTTTCTAGCTACTCCACGAAACACGCCAGCCGTGACCCCAGATCTCAAGGAGCCACATCCCTCCAAAAGGGGAGGCAGAGACATATTCAGAAAAACACCCTTTTTAGTGTGTGTTTCAGTGCTGGGAAGATGGAGGGCCCGGGAGCTATGAGAACTGGGTGAAGTAGTCCAGAATGGCTTCCTGGAGGAAGTAAGCTTGGGGATTTCCAAGTAGTTGACAACTTCTTTCAAGATAAACATTGCATTTATCTGCTTTCTCACCTCCTGACCTTTGCTCTTCAAACCTGGCATGCCATTGTCACTAATCATGGGATTTTACTACAACCATCAAGCAGAAAGCTGGTTAGCTGGTTTCCCAATGGCTGAGAAGTCATCTATCCTCCATGCAGAACAGATACCCCCATCACCAAGGGTCTTGCTCCTTTCCTGATGCTCAGTTTTCTTGCTTCCACCTAAGACTCTCCTTCACTGTGCCCATCTAGGTCCCACAGGCTTTGAGGAGCACTTCCACACCTGTAGCCTCTCCTTGTGTGAAGTCCTGCGGCACTTACTGTCAAGACTAATTGCAGAACCACTAGGAATGATACCCATAATAATCACAGCTGCTCCCCTTTACCACACGCTTCTCCAGCCAGGTACTTGCTCAGCACGTCAGTCATTATTGAGACAACGTCCACACACCCCGTGAGATGGGCGCCACCGTTATCCCTGTGCCCAAGATGGATCCAAGATTCAAAAGCTTAGATTCCTTACCGGAGGCCACATGATCAGTTTTAGGGAAGATTTCTACAAGCCTTGAAGGCCTGGTAGGAATCTGCATCCTAGGACAACGTGTCCAGTATATCCCTTTTGTCCACTGTGTGCTAGGCACTGCAAATGTGAAGATGTGGATGGCCAGGCTGTGCTTGGAGGGCCTCGCTCTCTACCTGGAGGCAGCCCATCAACCACAGTGCGCTGGTTTATCTGAGAGCTGCTCTCAGACAGTGTCAACCACTGCCATCTCCATAATCCATCACCCAAGGATGCACAAGGCAACTAACAGATGCTCAGCAAAGGCCAGCTGAGATAAACTGAACAGGAGATGTTAGAGAGATGTACAAAGTCCTTCGGGTGGATTTCTCTCTGTTGTTAAACATCTCTCTCATCTCTGGACTTCTGTACCCACTTCCAGAGGGTACAGTGGTTACAGAAGTCTCTCTACGGAAGTCCAGAGATGAGAGACATGCTCTTCTGATTACTCCTACCCACCCTTTGGTCTTGGCTCCAATGTCTTTTCCTTGGGGGAACCTTCCCAGACCACCACCCCTTGCTCAAATGGAACCAGGCTCCCTGGACTTCTCATGCATGACTCCTAGCATTTGCAGTGTTACCCTTGTGAGTGCTTCCTCTTTGCTCACTACTATATCCGGAGCCCAGCACAGCATAAGTTGCCAGTAAAATGTGCTGAATGAACAAATGAGTTAATGCCACTGAATCCATATCAGCCTTGCCATGACTCCAGGAGGGTGGTTAACCAGACATTATCTTCCTTTCTTTACTGATAAGGGAATCACGGCCCAGAGGGCATGTCTCTCACCTGGGCTTGGGGCACTGCGAGAGAGGACCTAAGCGCCCCAAAGGGGGCCATGCCTTTTTCTTGTTGGATTCTTTGGCAACCAGCACAGCTCTGAGCACACAGCAGATGTGGATTCAAAGTAGATGGAAATAGCAACTAAATGACCTCAGAGATGGAGCCAAAACAACTTTTCTGTTTGCTTGGCATCACATTTCCATCAAAGCAGACTGTGGAGGGAGGCCATTCTGTTTGCATTTTGACTCTATTCTACCTGTTCTGTTCTGAGAACACAGCTCAGTGCTGAAGGGACACAACAAAATCTGCGGGTGTGGGTGAGATTCTGCTTCCGTGGGAAAAAAAAAAGACTTTCCTATGGTCTCATCATCTTTGTAATGAAGCGCTAAGGTGCTCCTGGAAGTGCTCATGGCATGAGTTCCAGGAATTCAAAGATTGTCAGTGCAACTTGATACACATTTGCTCAAGGCCTAGGGCAGAGCACTGAACCAGAAGTCAGAATCCTGGCCTCTGGGCTTACTCCAGATCCCAACCAACAGGGTGACCCTAGATGATGCAGTGTCCATATGGGTAAGAAACGGTCAACAGCACCCACACTGCCTTCATCACAGGGCTGTAGCCAAAAAAGCTCCAATATTTGAGACAGGAGATGTGAAAAGCCACAGGCAGCAACAAGATGTGTGGCATATTACAAGGCTGCTCCTGGCCTAGGGGTGACTGTGCAGAGAGTGCTTTTGGAGGAGGAAGGGGGAGCTCTTTGTTGATAGTCTCCCACATGGAGGCAGAGGTAACTTCAAAGAAAACTGTGCTTACCTGTTTGAAGGTACCCAAAATAGAAAGAATGGCCTCTCAAGCCCCCTAAATTTAGATAAAGACTGGGTGCTGGCAGGTGGAAGGAGGGGAGGATGAAGTCAAAGTCAAGATTCTCTGGGTTGGAGTCAGGTCTTTGCATCCCACTCACCATATGACTTAGAGCAGGCAAGTAACACACCCTGAACCTCCATTTCCCCATCTGTCAACTGCGAAGTAATGACAACTACCCCTTTAAAGACTGGTATTCAAATCTATTTTTTGTTTCTCTTAAGAAAGGATGCTACTGAAAAATGGTAAAGCCCTTTATTGGGTGTGGGACGAAGAGGTCCACCCAATATGACATGTAATCAGTTGAAGGTGGCTTGTTCCTTGCCCCCGGTGAGGGAGCTATCTGGGTGGGCCTCTTTGCAGAGTGGCCATCTCTGCGCCACCCATAACCATAGGTGATGAGGGGCCCAATTCCATGAGAAGCTGTTCAGTTTTGGCCAGGACCTCCCTCATACATGCTGGATATTTCCATCGGGCAGGCAGTCTCAGAGGCATGTCAGAGGGAGTAGGCGAGAGAGAGGACCCTCCAGCGCTGAGGAGGTGGGAAGGCGGGTGGGTTCCACATGAGTGAAGCAATGCTGCTTACCTTCACTCCAAAGTGACGGCCATCTCTCAGGGCAAGGGCACACAACCCCACCTGCCCAATGTTTCCACTGCTTAGCCAGCACTCAGGAAGCATGATGCAAGAAAACACTTCTAAAATGCAGCCAGGAGGGCAGCCCCTGCCACTTCTCCACCGCCAAATTGGTCCCAACTAACCTCAACCTGGTGGCAGAAATGCTGCCAAAGAATGTAATAAACATTCCCAATTTGAAAAAGAATTCAATCAAGATTTTGTAAGCATCTCCCACGCTTTGTCCTAAGCACTACAGGGAGATGTGAGGGAAATAAGACACAGTTACTGTCCTCAAAGAGCTATTGGTCTAAAGGGAAAGAACTAACACAAATGAAACGATCCTGTGGGTGAGAAGCTCAGGTTCCTAGGATCTATGGGAGAAATATGCTTATATTTCAGTCCCTGAAAATATTGGAGGTGGGGACATTTTTTTAAACAATCTTTCAGACATCTATGTTAATCTTGTCATTAGTCACATTTCCATTTTACCCTTGGCTGCTAGAAAGCTCAAAGCCAAATGTGCAGGCTACTTCCAACTATCTCACAAACCTCACAACATATAATACTGTGTACTAACATTAACTCTTATGTCATCTTATTTTCCTATTTTCTTGTCTTCTCCCCTAATTTCCTTGTCTATCTTTATTTGTATTTACTGGATTTACTATTGTAATTATTGGATTTCTGAGAGTTACCACAGATTCTTTTTTTGAACAATGTAGATTTTGAAAAATATATTTTAAGGCCGGGCGCGGTGGCTCATGCCTGTAATCCCAGCACTTTGGGAGGCCCACATGGGTGGATCACGAGGTCAGGAGATCAAGACCATCCTGGCTAACACGGTGAAACCCTGCCTCTACTAAAAATACAAAAAAAAAATTGGCCGGGCGTGGTGGCAGGCGCCTGTTGTCCCAGCTACTCGGGAGGCTGCTGAGGCAGGAGAAAACGTGAACCCGGGAGGCAGAGTTTGCAGTGAGCCAAGATCGCACCACTGCACTCCAGCCTGGGTGACAGAGCGAGACTCTGTCTCAAAAATATATATATATATACACATATATATATATATATTTTAAAAGTTGATTAATACTACAAAGCCATAGTAGTCAAGACTGTCATGAGGATAGATGTATGGATCAATAAAAGAGAATCTTAAGAGTCCAAAAAGAAACCCTTACATTTACAGTCAAATGATTTTCTACAAGGGTGCCAAGACAATTCATCGGGGAAAGCACATTCTTCTCAACAAACACTGCATGGACATCTGGATATTCACATGCAAAAGAATGAAGTTGGACCCCTACCTCACATCTTATACAAAAATCAGGTCAAGATGGATCAAAGACCTAAATATAAGAGCTAAAATTATAAAACTCTTAGAAGAATGCAAGGGAGTAAATTTTTGTGATGCTGGATTAAGCAACAGTTTCTTAGATACAACACAAAAAGCAAAAGTGACAAAAGTAAAACAAATTTAGCTTCATCGGAATTAAAAACTTTTGTGCTTCAAAAAACACCATCAAGAGAGTGAAAAAACAACCCACAGAACTGAAAGAAATAAAATGGAAGAAAATATTTGCAAACCATGTATCTGATAAAGGAACTTATATCCAGAATATATAAGAAACTCTTATAATTCAACAGTAGAAAGACAACCCAATTAGAAATGGCTAGCCGGGTGTGGTGGTTCACACCTGTCATCCCAGCACTTTGGGAGGCTAAGGCGTGTGGATCACCTGAGGTCAGGAGTTCAAGACCAGCCTGACCAACATGGTGAAACCTCATCTCTACTAAAAAAAAAAAAAAAAAATACAAAAAATTAGCCAGGAGTGGTGATGGGTGCCTGTAATCCCAGCTACTTGGGAGGCTAAAGCAGGAGAATTGCTTGAACCCAGGTGGCGGAGGTTGCAGTGAGCTGAGATGGCGCCATTGCACTCCAGCCTGGGCAACAAGAGCAAAACTCTGTTTCAAAAAAAAAAAAAAAAGGAAAGAAAAAAAAAGAAATGGCTAAAGGATTTGTAGATGTTCCTCCAAACAAGATATACAAATGGAAGGCCAGGTGCAGTGGCTATGCCCGTAATCCCAACACTTTGGGAGGCTGAGGCAGGTGGATCATCTGAGGTCAGGAGTTCAAGACCAACCTGGCCATCATGGTGAAACCCTGTCTCTACTAAAAATACAAAAATTAGCCAGGTGTGGTGGCACACACCCGTAATCCCAGTGACTCAGGAGGCTGAGGCAGGAGAATCACTTGAATCCAGGAAGCAGAGGCTGCAGTGAGCCGAGATGGCACCATTGCACTCCAGCCTGGACATCCCAGCGAGACTCAATCTCAAAAACAAACAAACAAAAAACACAAATGGCCAAAAAGCACAAGGAGAGATGATCAATATCATTAGCCAATAGGGAAATGCAAATCAAAACTATAATGAGATACCACCTCACATCCACTAGAATGGCTAAAATAAAACAGACAATAACAAGTGTTGACAAGGATGGGGAGAACTGGAACCCTCATACATTGGTGGTGAGACTGTAAAATGGTACAACCACACAACCACTTTGGAAAACAATTTGGCAGTTTCTCAAAAAGGTAAACAAAGCTACCAAATGACCCCATAATTCTACTTCTAGGTATCTACTCAAGATAAATGAAAACACATTTCCACAAAAAAAGCTTGTACACAAATATTCGTAGCAGCATTATTTACAATAGCCAAGAAGTGAAAACAACCCAAATGTCTATCAACTGAAGAAAGGACAAACAAAATGTGGTATATCCATACACTGGAATACTATTTGGCCATAAAAAGGAATGAAGTACTGACACATGCTACAAATGGATGAACCCTGAAAACATGTTAAGTGAAAGAAGTCAAACACAAAAGTCCACAAATTGTATGATTTCATCCATATGAAATGTCCAAAAGAGGCAAACCCAGAGAACCAGAAAGTAGACTAAGTTGCCAAGGCTAAGGGGGATGGGCAGGAAGTGACTGTTAATGGGTATGAGGTTTCTTTTTCTGGTGTTGAAAATGTTCTAAAATTAGATAGTGATGATGGTTGCACAACTCCATTAATACACTAAAAACCACTAAATCATATCTCTTAAAAGAGCAGATTTATGGTGTATGAATTATATGCCAATAAAGCTATTATTTTTCAAAAGGTTTATTGAATAAAGTCTGGACTTGTGTTACTAGTAATGTACCAACGTTGTTTCTTAGTTTTGACATGTGTACCATGGTAATGTAAGATGTTAACATTACGGACATCTGGGTCAGGGGTACACTGGAACTTTCTGTATTATCTGTGTACAGTTTTTCTGTGTATCTACGATTATTCCAAAAGGAAGAATTTCTTTAAAGAAAAGATTGGTCATACAGAGCTAACTATTATGTAATGATTTAACCAGGCTTCCATGACTGTGGTGTACCTGCCCACTGGACCATAGCTGCTCAATGGTAGGAGGCCCACTTTGCAACCAGGGTAGCCCACACAGGGCTGGATGTCACAGACACAGAGAGGCAGAAGAAGTAACAATGAGCATTTGCATCTGCACGGCAAGGAATGCTCCTCTTCCCTCTTGTGTCTTCTTCAAGCCTCACAACACCACTATGAAGTCAATACTGTCACGTAGGGGGAGGGACTACAGAGGTGCTGTCAGCATCCTATCCCCCATCACTCCCAACTCTTGTTTATATACATACACTTCTGTTTTGTCAAACCCAAGTTCCTCTAAATCCAAATCTTCTGACATATCCCGCTACAGGCTGGGGTCATGGGAAAACTAGGTGGGCAGTTCCTGGCCTTTCCTCCACCAGCAGAGGTGGTGATTCTCCCTTGAATGTTCCAAGAGTCACTGCATCTGTATGCCTTGATTTGAGCCACAGATGTCTGTGAGTTTGAGTTGTATCCCCCAAGCAGCATAGAACTCCAAGGGCACAGCCAATATCTTACTTATTCCTAAACCCCCCGGGTCTTAGACACTCAAGCACAGAATGAATTATTTCATTCACTGATGACCTAGAGGTGTTCAGCAAGCACAGTCACCCTATCCCTAAAGGAAACCTGCTGGTTTCAGGCAGAGAACTCCTAAAAGGCAAACATTCTTCTTGGTCATCTCTTGCCAGCGTGGACATCACTAATGGGCTGGGGTTCTATTTTCTGAGAAGCACTGAGTTGGTTTCCCCCGCTGACGAGCCTGGGAGCTATGGCTTCATGTTATCTGGAGACCCGGGTGGGTGGGAAGTGGGCCGTGGAGGAGGAGCGGGCTGGCACGCTCCACCAGGCTGATGGCAGCCCCTGCTTCCTGTGGGGCCCATGGCCCGCTGACATCACTGAGAGGCCGGCGGAGCGTAAGGGGCACGCGGGTGTCGCAACTGCAGGCAGCACGCGGGGTCATGTGAAGTTCAGCTCTGGGGTTTTCTCAGTCCATTGGGTTTTACTCATCCCTTGTCCATTAAGTGTGTTTCCCCCTCTCGCTTTTCCTTCTTTGTGTGCGTGTGTGTTTTAATTATTCCATGGCTCTTGGCTTGCTTTCATAACCTCACATTAACATTTCTCATTGCTACTGAGAAACAAGGCATTCCACCCACTGGAATGCAAAGACACCAGAGAGAATTCCAGCTCTGTGCAGGAACCCCTGGGGAGAGGGTCAGTATCCAATCACCAAAGAGGAGGATGTGAGACTTACATGCAGCATGGGGTACTAGCCTCTCAGGCCACGAGGTCCACTCTGACCTTCTACCCATTTTACAGATGAGGGCCACAAGTCCCAGAGGGTTAAAGTGACTTGCACAAGGTCACCCAGCTTCAATCAGGGCAAAATGACTCAATTTTTCAAAACTGCTATCACAAAGCATTTTTCAGTGCATGGCAAGCATTCCACACAAAAAGCATTTGCACACACAAAGAACTTACAATGAAAATTATGTCTTACAAGTTAACAAGCCATGAGAATGTTCTAATCATCAAGCATTAAAAATACCCAAATGCATATTCATCCCATGCATTCATTCGACAAGTATTTGTGAAGTGACCATGCTTTCTCAGGCACCGTGCTAGGTGCTAGGCTCCAGAGACACGAAGAAGAAGAATAACTGGTCTTCGTCAACAAGAACTCAATTGTGAGACAAAAGCCAACTTGAGGAAAATTAAGCCTATTTCAAACACGCCTTGATCTATGTAACATTCATAATACATAATATCTTCTTTGATCTCCACAGTTTTCTCTCTACCTCCAGATCAGTGCAATCTCTGGTTTTCCACTTTTTTTTTTCTTTCCAAATGAAAATAGAGCACAACTGTCATTTTCAATCTACTAAGTCATAAACCACAAGGCAGGCTGCAAGGACCAAATGCTCCGTTTTAGAACGAGCCCAGTGCAGAGAACAGAGCCCACACCACAAGGCAGGGAGCTGTGGTCCAGATGAGTGACATGCCCTTAGTGACCTGGGTCCTGGCCTCCGACCCAGAGACCAGTCCCATGGAGCCCCTGTCCTTGAGGGCTCACTGCCTGGGACTGTGAGAAGAATAACCCAGAAACCAATGATTTCAACATATCGTGGTGTGTGTCAGACCTAGGCATGCTCAGCAGCTGGGGGGACACATTTGCAGTGGCCAGGAGGAGGTGGCATCTGAAGGCTGCTTCCTGGAGATCAAGATAGGACTACGTTTTGGAGGAAGTAAGTTGAATAGGCTTGGGACATTCCAGGCTGGTATGGGCAAAGCAAGGAGGCAAGAAATGGCTTGGCACAGGGTGGGGAGGCAAGCAGGCTTCTAGTATCATCAGAGTGGGGATTCTCAACCTTTTTGGGCAAAGCATGATCATTTTCAATTCCAGTGATTTTCACAGACCTCTCCCGTGGTGGCAGTTGTACTTGAAATCAGTCACTCCACAAATGCGTAATCCCTGCCCATTTACAGCAATAATACAACCGCACAGAGTCTGCAGCTGCCAGGTTGGAAAGCTTCTTACCGGAGCCCCCGAGGGCAAGGCCAAGTGAGAGGAGATGGAGGACACTGTGCAGACCCCAAGGGACAAGGCGAGTTATCCCCGAAGCACTAGGAACCACTGGACAGAAGGGTTCTAACCAGGGAGGTGCTGAAGCAAGATCTGTCCTTTAGAAAGATCACCCTGGGCACAGCGCGGGAGGTGGTGGGGGGGTGGGGGCGAGAGGGGAGCAGATCCAGGGAGGCTGCTCGGGGAGATGACCTGGAGGCCCAGTCACCTAGGTGAGGGAGGATGACTTTCCACACCAGATGTCAGTATCACAGAAGCCTCAAGCCTCAGATAATCCTCCCTTCCAAAACCTAAAACAAACCCAAAATTCCCCACTCAATTTCAACAGCAGTCAAAATCAAATGGCTCCTCCTTTCTCAGGCCATATCCCTATGGAAGGGAAGGGTGAGGCTTTGGGGTGGGTGAGGGCAACAGTATGGGGCAGGGATGGGAAGTGGAGGGACAGAGGGAGGCCTTGTCCATGCAATAACCACAGCGACAGGCAGTGACTTAGGCTGGGCAAACCAAGTGACCGTGGCAAGGCTCAGAGAGGCGGGAAGGGCCGGGGGAAGCCCCTCTCCCATCAGAAATTACTCGCAGCCGAATGACGGACTTCATCTGTCTCTGCCTGCACGTGACCACAGACTGCATCAGGAGGGCAGGAGGGCAGGAGGGCATGGCAACAAGGCTCTCCCCTTGTCTGGCACCTCAGAAAGCAGAGCTGAGAAATCTCACCCTGGGAAGAAGGGTGGGGTGCTTATGTGGTGGGAGTGGCGCAGCAGGTGGGAAGATTTCGAGGCTCTGAAAGGCCCACTCCCCTCCACTCAGATAAAGCTACTTCTCTCTTGGTTTCCTTGGGGCTACCACAGTCACTGTGCCTGAAATTCCCACCATTTGTCATTCCTTTGGCATCCAAGGCCCAATGACTGACTACACCAAAATCTTCAGTTAAAGCATGACTCATTAAAATCTTTTTTTTTTTTTTTTTAATGCACTCAGTAAACATTTATTGAGGGCTTGACTGTTCCAGGTACTGTGCTGAGCCCTGGGTGGGAGAGAGGGTGATGACTAAGGCTTGGGAAGTCAGGGCTAGGGAAGCCGACAGAAGCCAAGTCATGCAGACGGGGCCCTGTGAACTCAGCTAAGGAGACTGGACTCTACTTGGACTCCCTGGAAAGCTACCAGAGTTTTAAACCACTGGGGAATGATATGTTTTGATACCACCGTTCTGGGTCCCCTGGGGTAATAAATACTATGCCATTACCACCATTAACACCTTCGTGTGAATTAGGTAATCAGATAAGTGTCACCTTGCAAAAGACTGAGATGTAGGACTGATAAGTTTTGATGCCAGAGAGTGAAGCCAGGAAGAGCCAGTGCTCAGTGGCTACCACGTGGGTAATAGAGAGCAGGGGACAGACCCCAAAGGAAGCTGTGTGTGGGGCCATCACAGCATAAGTGTCCTCCACATATGATGCACGCCTGTAAATAGTTACTGAGCTCCTTTGTTCTGGGTCCTGAGCATAGCAGAGAACAAAAGAAATGGCCCCTGACCTCAAGAGGAAGATAGACAGTGAATAATCACAGATTTAGAACTACAAGCTGGAGTAGGGTCTCGGAAGGAAAAGAACAGTCTCTATGAGAGAGTGTATTGGGGATAGAGTTAAGATGAAGGGGAGGAATTAGAAAGGGCTCTCTTAGATGACATTTAAGGGGAGACCTGACTCACATTCGCCAGCTGAAAACTATGGGGACAAGCATTCCAGGCAGAAGGAACAGCATGTGCACAGGCCCTGAGGAAAGACACGTAAGGTCAGGGTAGGCCTGAGAGGTTGAGATTTGAACCCTTGTTTGGGATTCAGACCCTCATTCTCAAGGCAGCAGGAAGCCCTGAAAAATTTTCAGCAGATATGACAGACGACAGATGTACATTTCTTAGAGATCATGCTGGCTGCCGGTGGAGAATGGGCCCAGTGGAGAGGAGGGTACAGGCAGGGAGACCAGGTAGGAGGGAGACGGGGCCAGAAACATCCTGATTTGGGTGAGGAAGCAGCAGTGGAGATGGGGCATTGGATGAACCTAGATATTCTGGGGGCAGAACTGACAGGGCTCGGTGATGTCCTGGATGGTGAGGGAGAAGGAGAAGAGGCTAAAATGATTGCTTCCTGAGGTCTGGATGGTGGTGCTTTTCACTGGGAAGGGGAGGCCTGGAGGAGGCTGTGCAGACGGCAGGGAGGGCCGGGGAATGAATGCAGATGAAGCCTTCCATTCAGGACATGCTCAAGCAAGACCTTCAGAGGCAGCACAGCACAGATGTCAACAATGGGCCCTGGCCTGACCTAGGGCAACAGGAGGCATTAGCAGGCCCTGCGTTGCTTCAGGCAGGTTGAAAACCCCACGGGATCTCCAGCCAGGGCATCAGGGTAAGAGACACATTCCTGTTTCTCCCTCCTGTGCCCTGTCAGAGAGAAAGGCTTTCCCTTTTCTGGAAGTGCCAAAAATGCAGCACAGGAAACTCATTCTGCTGCCAGAGTGACTAATATTTATCACTGGTATATACAGTAGCCATTCTTCAAGGCCATGAATTTCTGCCCACAGCTAGAGCCACAATTCTCTCAGCCACCCTGCCCAAGCTCAGCCCTGCCTCAGCATTCCACAGGGCTGAATAATACTCTTTGCTTCCCGTAGGGGCTCTGCTTACCCAACAGCCCGGCATCTTCTCAGCATCCTGGACTCACCGCATACAGCTCAAGGTTCAAGGTTTCCACTGTGGCTGTGGAGGTGCGCCATGATCTTGTTCCCCTACCCCTCCCTACCCATCCTGCCTGAGTCCCCACCACCAAACAGAGGCAGCTCCTCCCTCCCTGTAGAACGCAGAGGAAGGACACAGAGGGCAAGAACTTTGGAGAGCGCCTCATCCAACCTTTTTGTTTACTAAGGAGTAAACTGAGGCTCAGAGAAGTCAACTGACTTGCCTAAGGTCACACAACAGAGCTGAGACAAAAACTCCAGGCCATGGATCTTTCTTTGGAAAGAAAGGGCCAAAGGTGGCAAGGCCTCCTGACAAACAGTGCCTCCTGTTCAGGGAGGTGAGATGGAGCCACAGGTGGCTTTGATACTGAGAGACCCCCAGGAAGCAGACAAGGAAGAGCAGAGCCACTGGGAAGCCTGCAAGATCAAACTCTGAAAGAAGTCTGCACGCAGCTGCACGGTGTCTGTCCCCAGACAGCTTTCAGATGGGAAGCAGCTTTCAGTACTAAAAGGGGGAGAAGAACTGGATCCCAGGACATAGACCCCAGTTCTTAATGGAAACAGCTTCATTCCTGCAATGCAGTTTATACATTTATCTAGGCCCAGAGGTCTCTGTCAAGGGAAGAGGGTGGGCAAAGCCCACAGAGGAAGTACTTTCTTGTGTGGCAATGACCATCGGGGAAACAAGATAACACGGAGTATAGTGATCCAGTGTAAACTTGGCCATTTGTGCCAAGCCCTTTGCCAAAGTTATCCGTCTTCGGCCACCTGACGGAACAGAGGGCACTCATGGGAAAACAGCTGGAAAAAGGACACTGCCCCAAATTAGAACGAATATTTATCACTTACTGGGGGCCACGATAAAGGCCCTATGGGGCTGGAATCCTTTCCAATCTCAGGTGTTCCTGGACTCAGGGATAATGAGGGGTGACTGCAAAATGCAGAATGCCGGGGAACACAGAGGACAGCTTCAGAGGGCAGGCCCTTCCTAGAAGCTCCATCTTCTTCTAGAATCAGATACATTGATTAGTGTCTCTTCCCCGATCAAACCTGCGGCTAACCATGACTTGATGTATACAGTGACACCCTATAGCTGTGATGAGAACTGGGAAGGCATTCATTCATTCAAACACTCAATGAGCACCTTGTAATACCAAGCATTGTGCAAGACGCAGGGATTACAGTAGTTGAAATATACCCACTCCTGGTGGGGAAAAGTTCTTGGTTGTCAAAAGTTGGGGGCGGAGATGGGGGGCAGACGAAAATCCTGAAATCCGATCTTATCTGTCTTCCTGCCTTTGAGCGCTGCCACAACAAAACCAGCAGAGGCAGGCACTTTTAAAAGCAGGGCCCGTTGTGCACTTTCTCAGCTACGCACCCCTTTCCTTCCTCCAGGCTTCCTGTCTCCCTTCTGTACAGTCACCACCAACTACCCTTGAACGTCAACACCTCTGGAAAAGGTGAAATAATTCTGCCACCTTCAATACGGCAAATAGCCTCTCTAATCAATCCAAGTAAGTGTTTATGGCAATCCAGCAACGAGTTTGGCACAAAGAAAGAGGTCCAGGGTGGTCACTCACGGTAATGTCAAAGCCGAAACAGTGGATCCAGAAGCACTGACAGTTGGAGGAAACCCTCCTCATTGTTGCAGCTCTGTTCCAGCTCCTTGTTGCGCTGTGTGCTTAGGAAAACCGCACAGGGGTGGGGAGTCCACACGCAGGCCCACACCCCACACACATTCAGCTCCACAACCAGCAGTCACAGCTGGAAAGGGTAGCTGGGCTGAGGAAACTGCAGCCCAGGGAGGGTGAGTGGGACTCAGGGATCCTGGACTCCAGGTCAGTAGCACACACCAGCACAGCGCCTACCCCAGAAGCCCTGGGCCAGACCCACCCAGCCTTAATGTCAGGGCACAGTTAGCCTGGACACAAAACCATGAATAACTCATGTTTGCATCGTGCTCTGCTGTTTTCCAAACTCTTTCTCATCCCTCACTCTCTCCTGATCATCATGCAGTCTTCAATACAGTCAATGTGGGTCCTGCTATCCCCTTGTCGAGTGATGTGAAGTGAGTCCCAAGGAGGCCATGTGCCTTGTGTGAAACCACATGGAACAGGTTCAAGTGTGTAGCTTTTGCACGACCTTGACTACACTACCTTGACTATAACTCTTCCACTGGGGTGATGGGAGGCAGGGGGAAGGAGTTAAGAAAAACAACAAAAAGAACAGTACAGCTCCATACAAAGGAAGTTGACAATCAAATTTGGGCGATGAATGACACACAGACAAGCTGCCTTCACAGAAAAGAGCCAAATTAATGCATTCAAAAATGTGTACTGAGCACGTACTACATACCAGAGCTGGGAAGTGAGGCAACAGACCATTCATAGACAGTTAAGACTAAAGAGATGGGACCTGTTTTGGGTTTGAAAGAAGAAAGGTACAGAGGAGTCTAGGAGAGCATCCCAGGAAACGTAATGGGGAGCTAAAACATGGCAGCAGTTGTGGACAAAGCACATTGAAGAGGAGCTATGATGAGCCTCACCTGGGAGGAGCAGAGGGGCTGCACAGAGGTAAATCCAGAAAGCGGTCACTTCCAAAGAACTTTAAATACCAAGCTAAGGGACCACGTATCGTGCCTACAGAAACATGGTATATCCAGATCTTCCCAGTCCATTCAACGTCACTCCCTGCAACTGACCAGCCAGGACCACCAAGAGGTTCAGAATTCTACCTGTTTAACAGAATTCCCCACCATACATTGGACGGTCTTGTTCCCATCCCACCCAGGACAAGTCTATACACACACGTCATCCCAGTATGGCCCTGAATTAGCACCTTGGACATACAATTCCCACAGATGAGGACAGATATGAACACTCACAAATCCACTCCACTGCTCAAAAGAATGTGGTGGAAGGCACACTTTCTAAAGGGCTGCATTTCACACATTTTAAGTGGTTTTCACACATTTCTGAGCAAGTGCATGACTGCTGTATGTGTATGAACATAACAAGTTTCAAAAGGGAAAAAACAGTGGTTAAATCTGACTCATCCTACTCTCCTGGCTTTTTTCTTTCTCTCAACACAAACTCATGCACGCGAGCATGCACACACACACCGCACACACACACACACACACACACACACAGACTTTCACAGCATTTCCCCCAAGACTGATCTGAATAACATGGTGGGCCTCGAGGCAGGAAGGATTCACTGGGTCAATTATCCTCACTCTCAACAAGCTCGCCTTCCAGGTGACCCATGAAAACACAATTTAACCATGAACTTCTGGAAGGCAGGACCTGGTTCTACTCACACAGCCTTAAACAGATCAGGTGCCTCATAATCCGATTTGATGGCAGAAATAAATATCAGCGCATTCCAAGCCCTGCTTCCCACAGCTAAGGCTCTCCTAAAGACAAAGGCAAATTCAGCTGTGCCAAGTACAACTCCCAACACAAACCAGTTTGCATTCATTCTTGTTCCTTTCAGTGGCACCCATCCTTGGGTTTCATTTCAGTAAGAGTCTCAACAGCTAACAAAGCACTTTAACGTCCATCATCTCATGCAGATGCTTACACCAACTCCATTAAGATAGGAGAGGCCAGAAATATCATTCACATTCAAAGATGAGGACTCTGAATGTGAACAACCTTTAGGTCACTTTCCTAAGGTCATGTAGCTAATCAATCTCGATCTTGTCATTCCCTGCCTACGGATCTCACCTGTTACTGAGAGTATAACTGAACTTCCAAGATCCTCAAACCTTATTCAGCTTCTCCTAGGGATTACATAGATATTTAATTCAATTACAGCTCAGCCTGTTCCAGTGGCATCATCATCACTGTCATCATCATTGCTATACTGGCACCTACCAGGACAGGATACAAGAGCTCGACCTCAGAGAGCAGGCAGGCCTACCCACTACATGCCAGAGGGTGGGAGAGTCAGGGGGCTTGCTAAATTTGAAACCTTTTTCTGACATCCAAGTATTTAAACAGCTCATTGACTCCCATACATAAATATTACTATAAGCTACAGTTTCATTTACCCTGTGCTGGGGCCAAGAGGGTTTGAAAGTAGAGTAAGCATAAATTAGGTACTGGAAAGTTTCTTATTTCCTGTAGTGTCAGATGTTCATAGTCAAAAAGAGAAGAAAAGAAGAAGCAGTGTCACATGGCAAGTCTCCCATCAAACACCAAACGTATGTATTCGCACATAATTAGTCCCTTTCGCTAACTGCCCAAAGCGAGTAGCACAACAGGAATTGTTCTAGACACATCCACAAGGACACAACCCAGGACTTGGGCTATTTCTATTTCTAATACAAAGCCCCAGAGCCTCCTGAGCCTCACCTCAGGGTGAGACAGACAGTTTCCTGAGCACCCAAGGACAGCACAAAATGCCAGGTGGAATAGAGCTGATCCTCAGTAACCCAGAACATACCCAAAGACATAAAGGAGCCAAAACCCCCTTTTCCACTGTGACTTCCCTAATAGAAAGTGAGGAGGCTAGAAGCCAAAGCTCAACTCTGGTACGCTGCTCTGTGCCCTTGGGCAAGTCACTAGCACTCTCTGGGTCTCTGGTTCCTCATAAAGGTAGAGCCTGGATTGGAAAGTCCCATTCTTTGTTCTGCCTCAGTGTACACATAAATGACCCATTCCTTTCTTTCCTACCCAATACAAACCTATCAGAAACTAAGTCAGTGACATGGACACCATTAGAGGAATACATTTGATTTTAATATATATTAAAATCAATTTATATGTTTATCACAATATATTGATATATTTAGCACAATATATCACAGTATATCACAATATATTAATACTGTAATACATTTTATTAATACATTAATATATTAATACATGTAGCAAAAATCTACCATGTTAGCCATTTTAATGTGTATAATTTGGTGGCATTGAGTTCATTCACAATATTGTACAACCACCACAACTATTTTGTTCCAGAACACCCCTCAAGGAAACCCTGTATCCATGAAGCAGTCACTCCCCATTCCCCTCTCCTCCATCCCTGGCAACTACTAATCTGCTTTCTATCTCTGTGAATTTGCCTATGGGGATATTGCATGGGAATGGAATCATGTGATATGTGGCTTTTGATGTCTGACTTCTTCAACTCAGCACAATGTTTTCAAGATTCATCCATGTTGTGGCACATACTTCATTCCTTTTTTTTTTTTTTTTTTTTTTTAGATGGAGTTTCGCTCTTGTTGCCCAGGCTGGAGTGCAAGGGTGCGATCTCGGCTCACTGCAACCGCCGCCTCTTGGGTTCAAGCAATTCTCCTGCCTCAGCCTCCCAAGTAGCTGGGATTACAGGCATGTGGCACCATGCCCGGCTAATTTTGTATTTTTAGTAGAGATGGGGTTTCACCATGTTGGTCAGGATGGTCTTGAACTCCTGACCTCAAATGACCCACCCACCTTGGTCTCCCAAAGTGCTGGGATTACAGGCGCAAGCCACTGCGCCCAGCCACGTACTTCATTTCTTGGCTCAAAAAATATTCCATTGTAGAGTGGAATATGCTTTTGAATTAATTGCTAAGTAAATCATTCACAGACTGTAGTACTATTATTAGCAACAATTAAATAAGATAATCTATGTAAGGTACGGGGCACGTGGTGTACAATCAGTTAGCATTCGCTTTTCATCATTAACAAAAATTCCTCATAGCACACCTCGCTGGTGGTGGTGTCATCACACCTTACTTGGGAATCAATAGGCTGGAGGTGTCATCCAGATCCCATCTTCTGAGTACATGAATCAAAACATTTCTGCACAAGTATTACATATTCCCCCAGTTCTCCAATGTGTGCAGACCTCTGGCGAGTAAACCTTCCTTATGCAGTAACCATTATAAGCTAGCAAAACACTGGAACCCTTCTTCAAGTAATCTTGCCACATGAAATTTACCAAAATAGAAAATCCTTGGGGAGGTGGTGTAATTCTCCATTTTTCAAAATGACTTACAACAGGATTCCTTTAAATGGTTTTCCCAGTAGTCTTAGAACACAATTCAATTTGCACAATCAACATTTCAACAACACACCTTCTCTATAAAATACTATGCAGCTGTCTGAGCTGGGCTCCAACTTTGGAGGACAGTGTTGCTTACAAGACATGAGGAATTGATGTTTGCTTTTCCCCATAATCAGCATGCTGAATACAGAGACAGAAGTCCTTAGTCCTTATCCCACTTTCCAGCCCTGTGACTTTGAACAAGAGTGGCTACTTCTTCTCATGTCAGTGTATTCTCAGGAATGCAGAAGTCACAGCCACTTTCTCTAAGGTTGACACACGAATCAACAGGGCGGCACCACAGAGAGGAGAATTATCATGGGTACTCACAGAGTTGATCCTCACTCAGGACATACGCTCTGTCCACAGTTTGGGGCAAAAGTCCACATTTGTGAAGCATTTCAGAACACTATCCCATCTCCATGGGCTGCCTGACCCTCCTCCACACTGGCCCCCTCAGGAACGGAGTCCACCCTCCCATCCATGTATGCCCTCCCACCATCCGCAAATCCCCCAGCTGAGCAACAGTGGGCCCTCAGACCCCCGCTGGGGATGCGTAGGACCCTCCATGCCCACTTCCACCTGCCTTCCGGGGGCTGTGGAGGCCTCCACAACCAAAGCAAGCCTCCCCAAGTATCCTGTGGACAGTTCTCTCCCAACTCCCAAAGCTTGTTTTCTTTAATTAGCTCACTGTGGCAGGAGAAAAACGCGGCCCCACCCTTGAAATAGGCAGATCTGGGCCTCAAATGTACTCTGTGGTTTGCCTCTGTGCTGCCAAGCTGTTCGCCAGGGAGTGACAGGCTACCGGGGCTGAGGAGGCAGGGGCAGTAAGAAACCCCTGCTATGTTGAGATAGGCCTTTTTCTTCCTAACATCTGACATTCATTTCTCAACCACAAGCTGGGCTGCACCCTTTCCTGAGTCCCTGAAACCTGCGATTGCGGTTCCAATTAGGGGACGATTCCAAATCCTGCTGGCTTGCTTGCTTGCTTGCTCGCTCGCTCGCTCTCTCTCTCTCTCCCTCCCTCCCTCCTTCCTTCCTTCTTTTTTAATCTGTCTTGGGTTGGGGGGGTGGGGGGCAGTTTAGGCACAAAGCCCAATCCTCTCATCTCACAGATGATGAACTGAGGCCCAAACAAAGTAACTGCTTCTTGGAGTCTCTCAGGACAGTAGTGAGCAGCACTTAAACACTGAGGACTCACCGTGTTAGCTCTTCCTAACACCAGTACTTAAGTTTATAAACGATTTCTCCATATGTCATCTCAGCTGGGTCTCATCCTCTAAGGCAGGCACACCCACGACTGCTCCATTTGACAGATGTGTAAACCAAGGCTTAGTATGGAATGGACAGTCAAAGGTCATGTGACTGAGAGTGACAGGGTCAGAGGACCAGGATCCTTGAAGACCTTCAAACACTACAATTTTTCTTTCATCCCAGTAACTTCTAGAGCACAGCCTGAAGAACTACTTAGAAGTCTGAGGCAGAGGCTCCCTAGAATCGTACTCACAGAATCTTGGAAGTTAGACCTTGAAGGCCAGGATTCCTAGAGGATACTACTTTTGGTCCTAGCACCCACAGGAATTGTTTCTTCCTCCTCCCCTCATTCTTCACCATCATGACCACTGCTAGCATTGATTCAGTCCCATGGACCAGACACAATGATTACTCCTCCCCCTGCTCTCATTTCACGCTCATGACCATGCTATAATTACCATTATACCCATTTTATAGATGGGTAAACCAAGGCTCCAGGAGGCTTGAACAACCTGCCCAACATCAAACAACTAGTTAAGAGATGGAGATAAGGCCGGGCGCAGTGGCTCACACCTGTAATCCCGGCACTTTGGGAGGCTGAGGCAGGCAGATAGCCTGAGCTCACAAGTTTGAGACTAGCCTGGGGCAACATAGTGAAACTCTGTTTCTACAAAAAACAACAACAAAAAAAAAACACGAAAATTAGCCCAGCATAGAGATGCGTGCCTGTAGTCCCAAGCTACTCAGGAGGCTGAGGTGGGAAGATCGCTTGAGCTGGGAGGTCAAGGCTGCAGTGTGCCAATATCATACATACCACTGCCTTCCAGCCTGAGTGGTGGAGGAAGAACCTGTCCCCCCCCCCCAAAAAAAAAAACACACAAAAAAAGGACAGAGAGATGGAGATAAGATTTGACCCAAGAATTCAGCCTCCAAGTACCCACATTTTTAACAACTACACTGCAATCAAAAGACTGAGGACTGCCTGATGAAGAAATGACTCACCCAAGGAGACCATGCCTGAGTAAGAGTCAAACTAGGGCTTCTCTCTCAGCTTACTGCTGGCTCATGCCTCTATACTAGGCTGCCCAAAAATTCACAAGAGTAAATGCTCAGGAGACCCCCAAAACACCTTCAACAAGAGTATGTTTGTAGCCTCTGAAATTCCTCACCTTTTATCTCTATCAACAGAGCCACCACCACCTGGAAGCTTGGAATCTTCAGAGCAAGCGCACATCCTCACTTGCCTATATGTTGCTTCTTAGCTCCGCAACCCAGGAGACAGTGTGAGCAGGCCAGGGATCTAGAGGCTGCACGTGCAAGACCAGCCTGAGACCTCCAGCCCCAGGATGCCAGTCAGGGTTGGCTGCATAATTTGTGGGGCCCAGTGCAAAATGAAAATATGGAACCCTTTGTGCAAAAGGCAAAAAAAAAAAAAAGTATCAATCATGGTACTAAAATAGAAAGCTTTTTCTCTTTCCTCCACAGTCTCTCTCTTGATGTGTCATGGTATTTTTAATTTGCTATTTAATATTATTCTAAGTAAAGCAACATTAAAATTTTAAATTACATGAATTAGCATGAATTTTACCACTCCTATTTATATTGTGTGATGCCAGTTTTAACTGCAAATATAAAAAGCCTTTAACTAGTATGTGGAATCACCAACATTACATGAATTGTATTTTAGGACTTGGATATACATTTTGTGACGTACCAGAACCAGAGAAACATCCATAGAGCTAACTCAATCGTTTTTACTTCACTTCTCGATATGTGTCCATTCTACCATCACTCTTTATGCTGCCTGAGGAGTAAGGAAGATCTGAAAGGAAAAGGCAATATGGGTGCCCTATCTTTCCTTTTCCTTCTTCCGTCATCATTTTCAATATAAGTGGTTGGTGTCAGGGAAGTGACGTGAGTAATAAAGGATATGATGGGGTTCTTTGGTCGTTGATGTTTCTTAGAATGTCATCGCCTTCTTTCTACAACCAAGACAAGTTCCAGTTAGATGGAAAGCATCAGGACTGTCAGGGCCCCCGCTACTCAGTCGCAGATGTGACATCTCACACTCACTTTGACTCTCACTCAACTCCCCCACATTGTAGGTCCGGCAGAAGTCTGTGCTCAAATGCTACCTGTGAATGGGGCAGAAGGCTCAATGGGCACATGCTGCCCACATCTCCTCTATCCATGCTCATGCTTCAAAACACTAGGTCAAAGAGAAAATTATTAAGAATTTCAAGATGGGCCGGATGCAGTGGTTTACACCTGTAATCCCAGCACTTTGGGAGCCCAAGGCTGGATCACCTGAGGTCAGGAGTTCGACACCAGCCTCGCCAACATGGTGAAACCCCACGTCTACTAAAAGAAATACAAAAATTAGCTGGGTGTGGTGGCGGGTGCCTGTAATCCCAGCTACTCGAGAGGGTGAGGCAGGAGAATCACTTGAACCCAGCAGGCAGAGGTTACAGAGAGCCGATATTGAGCCATTGCACTCCAGCTTGGGCAACAAGAACAACAAAAAAAAAGGATTTCAAGATGGTGACAGCAGAGCATTAAACCAAGCATAGGGCCCTCCTGAGAATGAACTCTATGTGACTGTACTCGTCACATGCCCATGAAGATGGCCTTGATGACAGCCACACCTGTGTAAAGACAGGCTCAAGACACACTTCCACAGCCATCCTTCCATTTGCTGGCCAGTTCACCCAAAGCCAAATTAGGTTAGGACCCCACACTCCGAGGCCCTGGGTCTCAGATATGACGGCCAAAGGATCCAATACTGAAACACAAAAAGGATCTGGGTTTAATGCTAACCCACCTCAGGACCAGATGAGCCGGAAGACTTCACTGGCCTTCTTTAACCTTTCTAAGGCTGCCACACTGTGTGACAGCTCCTTTGTCCACCCAGTAAAGCAGGGGAGGTGAGCACGCGGCCATCTTTTGATATGCTTAACACCAAGGGGAGAGGAAGGGACCAACCAACCATTTACCAGCTCACAGCAAGGTGGTAAACACCAAGCAATGCCTTGTACATATGTTGACTCAATCTTACAACCCTAACAGACAGGTAACATTTTACTGCTGGAGAAACTGAGGCTCAGAGAAGTGGCGTGACTTACCTAAGACCTGCCCAGTCAGCTCAGCTGACTTCTCTGGACTTATCCACACCCATGGAGACCCCCTCATGCAGCCCTGCCATCTGCCCAGAGGCTGGGTTAAAACTCAAGTGCATTTAATGCAAGAAAAAAGAGTGCGGCTCTGACTCCAAACGCTCTGGAACATCAAGTCAGGAGCACCCTGGAAGGGTCTGATTAAAGGGTTAAAGCAAAGGCTCCTTTGAGACACATGTTAAATGTATGTGGCCACATCTTTGCCTACATCAGTGTAGCCCCACGCATTTCCCTAAATGCCTGTAAAGCAGATCTCATATAATTATGATCTTCAGCTCGGCCCTGGCCACATTAGAAGTACTGTATATTTATGAAGTGAAAAGCTCAGGTCCTGCCTCTAACACAGTTATTTACACTCATCAGGGCCTGCTCCAGCAGGCCCTGGGTTCCATGTTATCACACCCCGTCCTGCCTGGTCACAGCCCTCTCCTCAGGGTAGCAATTTTGAGCAGAGTTTGAATAAGATTGTCTCGTGCCAAGTCTGCTTTAGAAGGCAGCCAGGTAAATGCCCTCAGCCCTGCTCAGGAGGAGCCATGGGGTGGGATGGTGGGATGAGGGGCCCAGAGCATCAGCTATTCACCCAAAAGCAGGATGAACAGGAGCAGCTGGTTCTCTGGTCCCAGAAGCTTCGCCTCCCATCTTGATGCCACTTCTGGTCACAGCCCTAAGCGTAGGGGAACATCTGATGGTTGGTGGATGGCCACATCTTCTGACTCGCCAAGGCGCAGGCTGACTTCCTGGGTCCCTCACACCACAGGCCACCCCACGCAGGCCTCAGGTGGTCCCACTGCCTGCCCTGAGGACCCCTCCACAGGATTGGTGGTCGAGGGCCTGGAACACTGGAAGTGTGGGCCTGGGAAGCACCGTGGTCACACAAAGAGCCCTAAAACAGAAAATGCAATCCGGGTTCAGATTCCTTGCCTGTGTCCCCTCGGGTAAACCATGTGCCTTCTCAGAGCCTGGGCCTCCTCAGCCATCAACAGGGGGAGGCACCAAATGAGATCAACAAAGACGTGCGCACCACTTCACAGAACTCTGCAGGCGGGGGACAGTCCATCCTCCCATTGGCCCAAGAGGCTTCTTTTAGGTGCTGCCAGAGGCAAGAAGATAGGAACCACCAGCTGCCTTTGCTTCCTTCAGGTAACCGCCTCCCAACCAGTGCTACCTCGCATGCCAACACAGCGCTGCAAGTCAGCAGGCGTGCCGACCCAGTTCCTCTTTCCCTTCTTAGCAGCAGCAGCTCTCTGGACTCTGAGGCAAAGTGGGCCTCCGTCTGTCCCCTTGGGATCCAGTTTGCTCACATCCTTCCTCTTAAATGATCTGTGCCTTGGCCACTTCTTGCTAGACTCCCCGCTTGACAGGGCTGCTGGGAAGACTGAGAGAGAGCAAAGTGCACAGACGACCCCAGCTTGCTACCAGTATCATCTGGTGCCAGGAGCGCGACAATCACAATCCAGCCAACCTTCCTACCTCCACTGGCAAATCCTGATTATGCACCCCTGCACTGGCAGTGGAATGAGAGGCTCGCCGAGATGGCAAGGCTGGTGTGGGCCCTGGCAGAGGTGTGGATCCTGAAGGCTTTATATTCACAGGCCTGCTAAGGTGTTCAAGGCAGTTTTTGCGTCCATCATCGCACCTGATTTACATCAACGTAGAGGTTTTACAGATAAGAAAAGTACATCTCAGAGAGGTTAAGGATATGCCCTGGAATACACAGCAAGCTCAGGGAGCCGGGAGTCCTGTCCTGACACCAGGGTTCCTTCCCCTCTAACAAGTGGCTAGACATGAGTGAAAAGATAGTAACTGTAGGGTTAGATGAGCACCATTTACAAAGACAGGGTGAGGAAGGCAAGTTAGACTATAGATTCCAAACTCTCAAGTCCAGTCTTCCTGTTGACTCAAAGCAGGCTACGAGCCTCCTAAGTGTTCATCATTGATTTTCAGACCACAAAACTCAGGGATGGGCATGGGGGCCATTTTCCATGATGCAGAAGCTGGCTGTTATTGCCACACCTCCTTCCCCAAAGCTCCAGAAGACCCAACATATATGGAACATTGTGCCTGTTATTACATTTAACCATCACAGCAACCCTATGATTTGATATTTTTAGCTGTTTAACAGAAGAAAGAAGAAACCCATTAAGAGGTTAAGAGCAAGGGCAGGCTTGGGCCTAAAGGGGCACAGCCCTACCAATCCTGTGCATTTTCCGCTACACCACATTCCCTTGGACAAACTCCCTCCACCACTCCTACCCCCAGCACCCTCCTCAGTATCCTGCCCCCAGCTTCCACACGGTGCATCATTGCCTATAATCATGATTGTCAAGCTCAAATGCACATCAGCAGCCCTCGGAGAGTGTACAAAATTCAGACTGCTGGGACCGCCCTCAGGGTTTCTGATCCAAGAGGCCTGGGGGCGGGGCCTGAGACTCTGCATTCCTAGTAAGTTCCCTGGTGATGCTGACGCTGCTGGCCCAGGGCCACACTTTGAGAACTGCTGATTTATAGTAATTGAAAGTGTTCACCTAACAGCTGGGGAATGGTTAAATGCGGTTCATCTACTTGATAAAATACGTGTAATTATGAAAGCCACATATAAGAAAATGCTGATAAAATATAAAATTAGAGCATCAGGCTTGCACCCTGTGCTGGTCCAAGTCCAGTTTGCCCTCTGATCCATCCCTCATCTTCCTGTGCTCTGCTGTGTCCTCCCTGGGGCTGAGCCCTGACTTTCCAGGTTCCAGATCAGGAGGCCTCCAGCAGGGTTTAAATAATAGGAGGCTCTCATGGCAAGCGGTGGGTAGGAGGGAGGGAGAGGCCACGGTGTTTCTCCCCTCTCTCCTTTTCTACCTTGGGTCGGCAATTTTAGAAGCAGCTGCAACTGCCCTAGACAGGCCCACTGGTGACCCCAACCCTGGGCTCTGGGAACACCACCTGTTCCCTTTGTCCCTCCAGCCTAAAGGCAGTGGCTTCCTCCAAGTTCTGGGTCACCTCACCTTCCCATGTGTGGCTTCTCAGCTGCTTTATCACCTGTGTAACCAAGGTCCCGCATTAAATTCCCTTTGTGCTAAATACCTGATGTAGTTCCTCCTTCCCGTTTGACTGACACACTGATTACAGCAATAAGCATAAAAATGCTTATGCAAATGGACAATTCTAGAAGGCTGTTACCTTCTAGAATTGAGAGCTTGGTAAACTTATGTTTTCTTTCCCCAAAAAACTTTAGAAGAGTGTCAGTTATTATTAATATATAAAACAGACACCAAACGTACAATTTAAGAGGAAACAGAGGTGAGTCTTTACGTGAAAAAGGTTGGGGAACTATGAATCCATGACAATAAATCTAAGGAAACCAATCCCTGTACTTTCATTTCTAAAAACACCTTATTTTGGAGAAACCATGGCCACAGCCACAATGATACAACGGTTTCCCCTGAAAGTACCGGGTGGTTATCTGGGGGTGAGTGACTCACTGGTTGAAGAGGTCACATCATGTATCACCGCAACACCGGATCCTTAGCCACTGCGGAAGGGCAGGCTACTGGCAACACCCCAAACCGCCTTCAGCCATTTGTTACCGTGGAGGCAGGTCCTATCTCTCCTGTCAGGCTCTGGCCTGGAAGCCATCCGGGAAATCCCTCCAGAGGAGACTGGGGCCTGGAGACGGCTGGGGGAGCAGAAATAATACGCAAAGATGTTCAAAGAATAAGGGGACTTGGTTCAGCCATGCCCACCATGCACCATAGCAATGTGTGTGCCAGGGCATGGGCAGGGCAGGGAGGAAGGTGGTATCTTCTTTTTCCACCATTTCGAGGATCTTTCTCTCCAGAGGGCACAATTAAAATCAAAACAAACAGACTCCATGAAACCAGATGGTAACAATACAATAAATTCTCCTGGATTCCTGCACTGCACTCTAACAGCCCTGAAATAAACAGTTTCCTCCTCGGAGCTCAAGATGCAACCCTGCAGCAGGTAATCAAGTGCTCAAGTAGGGAGGGAGGGGCTTGGCCTTGGACCAAACACAGTTTGGTAGTCTGTTTATAATATTTTAGCTGAAACACCGCACACAACAGATCGAGAGGCTTACTGCTGTCACGGGTTACTTTCAGACCCAAGTCAAAGCTGATTTAAATCCCCAGAAAACAGGGAGACAGGAGTGCTGGGGAGGGGAACTGCAGTAAGGAGAAGCATCTAGGGCTTTCAGTGAAATGTGAGTCTACCTTCCAAAATCCCAGGGGACAACAGCTCAGCCTCTAAACACTTGGAAAACCAGGATTCAGCCTATAGTGAGTGGTTCACATCAGAGCCCATAAGCAAGCATTGAGAAGTGTTTACCACCCTGCCCCATCGTCCCCAAGAAGTGGACATCATCATCATCCTGCCCCATTCTTCCCAACAAATGACTTGGGCAAGTCACTGCCCCGCTCAGGAGCTCAGTTTCCCCAGCTGTCAATGGTGGGGTTGGGCTAGATGATCAGTCAAGTCACTTCTGAACAGGGGAGTAACTTGTGGCAGGGGATTCTTTCACAGCCTCTGAAGGAAATCTGAGTACCCCCAAGTTGAAGTTCAGAGAGGTGAAATCCCTGTCTCATGAGCTACTCAGCAGCAAAGTTGGGATTTTTGGGAAAATCGGACTCGAGACTCCCTGCTCTTCCCACCACCCCAGGAGAGGCACCAAGATTCTAAGCACTGCATTCCTTCAGAGTCCGCCTCTCAGTCCTGCAAAATGGGAAGCCCTGACCCTGAGTAAGGTGAACCCCAACTCCAGCCACTCTCAGTGCCACCTGTCACCACCCCCTTAGGGTGATGTTCCACTCGGCCTGGGTGTGCCTCCCCCTCGTGCACACTTGTCCACACTCCCATGCGGGGGCAGCCCTCCAGGAGAGGGTGACCCTCAGGAAGCAGGAGCCTGTGTGGCTTCAGAGGTGAGGGCAGCAAACCCCAACACTACTGCTGGCCACTGGTTAGACCACCGAATGCTCCATCCAGCTCATGCTTCCCCACCCCCAGCATGCAGCGGTGCTACCCACTTACTGCCTGGCCGCTTCCTAGCTATATGCCCTGGGCCAAGTCCCTCAGCCTCTCCAAGTCTGCGCCTGCTCATCCAGACTAGCACCCACTTCCAGGGACTGTCAGGGAGATGAAACGAAATGACGTGTGGGAAAGTGCTTTGTAAACTGTAAAGTGCAGTACGCAGGAAAGTAGTGGTGTCCCCCTTTCCCAGTGACATCAGTTGGAAAAGAATTCATTCTTTTCTGAGGGACACGAGGAGAGCACACATGCCCACGCACACACACTCCCCATGGGCATTTTTTTCTGAGGCAACACAGTGTAGACAAAGAACTCTGTCAAAGAACTGAGGGCTGGCCTCAGTCCCTGTTCCTGCGCTAACTGTAAGTTGTGCCTGATCGCCTGCAAAATAGGGATAGGACCACTTTGCCATGTCTCCACCCAGGGCGGTTGTAAAGATAAAACAATGGGAAGGTGCTCTGCACATGACCAAGTATACAGTGCACTTTCCCACTGGTGTGACTCATCACCCCACCGGGAGGCTGAGGACGAAGACTGGCATAGATTGAAGGAAATTTGGCTCATTTTTCTGCTATTCAAGATCACCAAGAGGCTCAAAGAAAAAACAGTAAAGTAGCAAGGGTAATCTGGCAGGCAGAGCAGATGGAGGAGGTACATCTGGGTTTTCTGGGTGTCCCTCTGGGGTCTCCTAGCCTGGCCTCTTCAGAACTAAGCAGCCATACACCCCTTTTTTAAAGGCCCACTTTGCAAGAGAAGGCGGCTAGGTGTGCTCCACTCAGGACTGTTTGTGCAAATGCTTTATTTGGGGTCTCCCTGGAACTGTGTGGGCCAGGGTGCTGAGGGACCTTCCTTCTGAGCCTACTGGGCTCTCTGGAGAAAGGTCACCCTGACAAAGGTCTCTAGTCAGCCCTATCCACCCCACATGCTCTCCAGCACCCCCTTTTTTTTTAAGACAGAGTCTGTCTCTGTTGCCCAGGCTCAAGTGCAATGGCGTGATCTCGGCTCACTGCAACCTCTGCCTCCTGGGTTCAAGTGATTCTCCTGCCTCAGCCTCCTGAGTAGCTGGGACTACAGGCACCTGCCACCACACCTGGCTCATTTTTGTATTTTTAGTAGAGGCAGGGTTTCACCATATTGGTCGGGCTGGTCTCGAACTCCTGACCTCGTGATTCGCCCACCTCGGCTCCCAAAGTGCTGGGATTACAGGCGTGAGCCACCGCACCCGGCCTTAGCATCCCCTTCCCACCCGAGAGCAGCTGCCCCCTCCCACTCGGGAGCATTCTGAAATAGCCTTCCTAGCAGCGCTGAACTAAAAGTGGTGTGAAGCAGCAGCCAAACACCACTGTGTTTCCCTCGCTACTGCCCCACCGCTTGGGCCCTGGGCAGCTTTGCTGCATTTGTGAGGTTTTCTCCCACAGCTTTTCTCGCCCGCCTCCCCCGCTTCCACGTGTTTTCACACTGGCAGACGCTCTCACCTAGCCTGGGCTGGATTCTCTGCCCCAGTGTTTCTATAGTGGGCTTCCCTAGGCCCCTGCCCACCCACCTCACCTCCTCCAACCCAACAAGTAAAGCTAAGACAAGAACAGTGAGATCCCAAGTCTATCGGGAAAGCCGTTTAGCATCAAGTAACCCTACTGTGCACCCATCTTCTGGGCCACGGGCTCCAGGGAGAATTAGTCCCAGGTTTGGGACTACAGAAAACCAACCCCAGACCAGAATTACACACAGCAGCACTTTATCACTCCTCCTGCGATAAAGGTGAGAGTAGGGGATAAACTAACAAATGCGTGACCCCTCCCCGCTCCAGCTCAAGGTTTTTATTTTTATTCTTCTAGTTGAGATGGAGTGATCACATCTGAGCTGTCAATCAGCTGGGCCATGTCAGTACAAGAACTCTGATCTAAACCATGGCTTCCAAAGGGCTTGGCTTGCTCCACCCATTTCAGGCAGGGCTGGCATCACAGCAAAAACAATTTCAAAGCACAGAGACCATAAACACAAAATTAAAAAGTAAAGTAAAAAGGGAGGAGATGTTTACTGGAAACTTAAGTTCTGCTGCCCAGAAAATATAAGTCTTTTTTTAAACACATGCACAAACACACACGTCTATAAAATGCCTCTGCCACCTCCCCCACCACCTTAAGAAATGCATACTTTGCTCTATACAGGGCTTTCTTATCTGCTCCTGATTACACTCAGCTAGTGAGCATGAAATCTGGAATAATCACCCGCCGGGAAAGGAAAGCCTTGGCCACAACCAGGGCCTAACAAAGCCAGCCCTGCATTTACTGATGATCACACAACTTGCTCACATGACAATCTTGAGTTTTCTGATGCACAGATAATCACTCCCATCCATACCTGAAATGCAGCCACAGCTGAGAGGGTGCCAGGTGCCTACTGAAACCAAGAACAATCCTATTACACGGTATCTTAGGGTCCAAAGAGAAAAGAGTTTCCAACTGAAACTATGCAGGAAACTCAGGTGGGCAGATGGTAATCATCAAAGCAGGGATCTGGCAAAGAACACCCCCCCACTTGCAGACAAAGAAAAAACCTAGAGGAAAATGTATTCCTGAAAGCAGAGAATTTTCATGGGAGCAAGAACATGAAGTCATTCTTGCTACCAATGAGGTGCCAACTAAGGCTGCTTCCCAGAGACACTGACATCACGTTAGAAAGGAGAAGAGGCTGGTGCTGTGGCTCATGCCTGTAACCCCAGCACTTTGGGAGGCTGAGGTGGGCAGATCACCTGAAGTCAGGAGTTCAAGACCAATCTGGCCAACATAGTGAAACCCCATCTCTACTAAAAATTAGCCAGGTGTGGTGGCAGGCGCCTGTAATACCAGCTACTTGGGAGTCTGAGGCACGAGAGTCGCTTGAACCTGGGAGGTGGAGGTTGCAGTGAGCTGAGATCGCGCCACTGCACTCCAGCCTGGGCAACAAGAGCGAAACTCCGTCTCAGAAGAAAAAAAAAAAAGGAGAAGATATGCAATGTGATAGTGGGACCCGAGTGACTCGCTTTTGCTTGCTCAGGTCCACATTCCTTGATCCATGTGTCCCATTCCACTCTCCATGCTGTCTTCTGATCCTCACTGTGTGGCCAGGACATAGAAGGTCTTCACTGCTATCACGTGACACTATAGTTCCTGAGGGCAGGAACTACATTTTCCATTTCTAAGAGTGCCTTGACAGATTCCTCATTGAGCTGAGAAAATAGCAACCTACATCTGGCACATGTCTACAACTGCATCTCAAACCTTGTTATTTGTAAAGCTTCTCATACCATCCCCCTTCATCTGTGAAAGTCCTCGAGGGCTTTCAGCACTGATATAATCTCCCCTCCTAGGGCTCATTTCACACCAGTTAAGGATCCACAAGCCCATCCCTTTACCTGAATGAGATATTCCAACTTAGCTGCCCCTTCCCAGTTTGACCTTTTCTGTTAATATTTTAATGCAGAGAGCTGTGTCCCATCAGATTTCTTAGGCTGTAGATACTGATTCCCTTCAAGGGCTGTTTAGATGCTACTGCTGATGAAGTGGCAGGACAGGATGCTCTCAGCCAAAGACAGGGACACTCTCTCACCAAAGCAGCAGGGAGTAACACACACCCCTACAGCCTTCACAGCCCCTAGAATCCACCGGGGCAATGCCAAAGATCTGACATTAAGGTATGCTGGAGTTGGCTAAGGCCTCTAACTTAGTTTCATGAAAAAAGTGTGGGCATTTGTAAGGGCCTGTTTAATCCATTCCAGCTCCACCCCCCTGCACCACCCCCCACTTAGTACTGTGAGTTTCTGAGCAGAAATAACCAACTACAGATGGTTTCACTACTTCAAAGATGTTGAGAAACCACTGACCCAGAGATAGGAGGGAACTGGAACTCCAAACCTCAGGGCAACTACTCACCACCAGCACTCGTGATGACCAAATCAACACACTTCCAGAACCTAGAGAGGTTCTCTTTCTGTGTGTGTGTGTGTGTGTGTGTGTGTGTGTGTGTGTGCACGCTTTTTTGTTTTGACCAACCACTATCACTTTCCACCCAGAACAGATGCCTGTAACACTGAACACAGCTTTACATAAGCATCTATGGCTGTGATTCTCAATCCCGGCCACATACCGGAATCACCTAGGAAAGTTAAAAAACATGGATTTCCCCAGGCCGGCCTGTAGAAATTCGAAATTCACTGGTCTCCAGGGGTGGTCTGAGCATCAAAATTTTTAAAAGCAGCCATGGTTGAGAACCTTCCATGGTAACACCAACAACCAATTGCAAATCATGAGGAATCAAGAATCCTAGCCCTCACAGCTCACCCTGAACCCCAAACCTCTTTCCATCCTGTCCTCAACTGCAGGCCCCCATTTCTAGTCCAGAGTTGACTATACAGTGATTCTGAAACTATTCAAATGAGTAATAGAGTCATTTCTTTGAATGCAAGTGCAGGAATCAGAATTTTTAAGGTGGAAGAAACTTTAAAATCCTGCTAAGCCCACACCTTCAGTTTATAGAAGAGGAAGCCAGGGGCCAGGGCAGAAAAGTGACTCACCCAAGGTCCTGAAGCTGGTTCACAATGAGGCAGACCTAGAACCCAGGCCTGCTGCCTCTAATTCTCTCTCCTCCACACCAGAGGAGCCCCTATGGTGACAGCTGCTGGACAAAAACGGTGACAAAGGATGGGTCAGTTGTTTACTGAGCCGTATGCTTTCAGAGGCCATCCTCTGAATGCTTCACCTCTGAAATGCTCAGTCTCCTCATTGGCCTTAAAACAACTGAGGGCAAATATAGCCAAGATAGTGCTTCTCTTTAAACATTCCCGAGCATCCTAGTCGATCATAATCCTCAAAGAATATACTTTCCGGCTGTCTGAGGTTCATGAAAAAAGCCATTAGCACAGAGTCTAACCCAGGTTTGAAAGGGCACTCTGTTGAGCAGCAGGTCTGAGGGACTGAAGCCAGCAGTAGATTCTAGTTTCTTATGGATAAGAGAGAGCTGATTGTTGGTTTCCACATCTCTAACCAACCTGTGAACACGTTTCCCTTCCTTCCTGTATTTTTATGGCACTACGGTTGGAATGCAGCCGGTGCCTAGAAGCACAGAAAACCTGTGCTTCAGGCTAAATTTGAATTCCTCTTTGCCTGCAGACTGATTTCCCCTACCCTGGGAATCGGTTCTCAGGGGATATCTCATTTCACCCTGGGACGCTCCATGAGGGCAGAGCTATGTGTGACCATCCTCATCAGCAACGCATTGCAGCTCCTGGACCACTGTGTCTGATGGCACCACCACCAACAAAAGAAGCTCAGTAAATATGTGATGAATTAAACAACAATGATAATACAATTAAATAGGTCATTAAGGAATGGTTCCCCTCTGAAGGCAGAGCATCAGATGAAAACTTAGATTTGTCCCCCAGGAAAATATATGCATTGAGAAAACAGCCAAAGGCAAGAAGCCAAGGAGAGTTCAGAGGGCTATCATGAAAATCTGAGACTGGCCAGGCACGGTGGCTCATGCCTGTAATCCCAGCACTTCGGGAGGCCGAGGCAGGCAGATCACGAGGTCAGGAGATGGAGACCATCCTGGCTAACACAAAGAAACCCCGTCTCTACTAAAAATACAAAAAAAAAATTAGCTGGGCGTGGTGGCAGACGCCTGTAGTGCCAGCTACTCGGGAGGCTGAGGCAGGAGAATAGCATGAACCCCGGAGGCAGAGCTTGCAGTGAGCCGAGATCGCATCACTGCACTCCAGCCTGGGCGACAGAGCGAGACTCCATCTCAAAAAAAAAAAAAAAAAAAGAAAAGAAAAAAAAAAGAAAATCTGAGAACAGATACACAGATTCTTTCAGATTTCTCCCTTCAAGCTTGTCATTTGGTAGAAGAGAAGACCAACACCCAGGAAGTCAAGTTGACTTCCCCAAAGTCATAAAGCCCATCTCCACCAGCAAGAGAGGCCAAGGACCCTCAACCTCACCCAGAAAACAGGATGCTAAGATCACAGTTTCTCTGGGTCTCATTTTATTTGTTCACTTGCTGATTCAACACTTTTTAGAACCTGGGGGCTCCAGTAATCATGAACATCAGAGCAGGTTGTGTGAGGAGAAAGAAGAAGAAATGGCAAACATTCAATTTCAGATATTGTAGGGATGTTCAGGTACTGTCAAGAGACCAGCTGGAGCTGAGGGGTCCCTAGCTCTGGAGAACTGCAGATCTGGAAGATATCCCCACATTGAAAGCACACGAAACCCAGGGAGAGCAGAAGTAGTTTGAACGGCAATTCTGACTCAGCCCAGCTGGGTAGAATGATGTCCAGCATATGGTTTGATTTTCTCATCGTTGAAGTTAAAGCAGATAGCAAAAAATAAAAATAAAAAAACACAGTGGCCAAAAGATGACATTTAAAAAGATCCCTGGATCAAAGCCTTTTTGTGAGTACTGTTATTTCATCCTCCTCCTAACGGTAACCACTTCCCACATGAACCCCAGTAAGGCAACCGTGCAGCCCACAAGAGAGATAGAAATATGACCACACTTCCCTCTTATAAACAGGTGATGGTAAACATCTGAGACCACTGGTCCACAGCCGTGGTTAAACAAAGGGTTGGGGGCACCCTGGCATGGCCGTCAGGGCCTCCGTCTCTCCCACATGCTGACGTTCTATGAGTGGTGAACTTGGACCATTAACTTCAGAACTGAGGCAAACAGAACCAGCCTCGCACTGCGGCAACTTCGTCTGGTTTCATGCCCCGGCTCACCTGGCCGCTGCTTCTGGAAACTGAAGAATTTTCCAGGAAAGTAGCTGTTGGTTCCAGGCCCATGCTCAAAGGCACCTCTCTCTGCTCCACCAGGACAAGACGGCAGGAAGACAACTTACGTATTTACTGGAGTGCCCACCCCATGCCAACCCTCACCTCTTGGATCAGTAGCAGTGATGGATTCTTTTTTTAAACAATCAGAGCAAAAACTGTAACTCTTTTAATCAAGCAAGAAAAACAGGAAGACCTCAAAAAACTAATTAACTCTGAGATGTTCCCTGGGGTTCCAAGTTATCCCAGCTCCTAGATCAATAGGAAAACAAAACAGGAGGCCTTGGGACAGGCTCTGTTTTCTCTGAATTGGAATGAAAGGGCACTTGCACACTTGAAGTTAGTGATTAGCTCTTTGCGACTGGAAGACTCAAGGGTATTCCCTATCTGCAGAAAGTTCCGTCCGACAACGGCAAAACTTTATATAATTTGGACAGGACTTTGTTTTTAACCACTAAACATTTATAGAATTTTTATGTCTTCCTATATATATGCTTTCAGAGAAAGTTTCCAGCAGATTCAAAGCAAGAGAGATGCACAAAGATACTAAACATGCAATTAAACTGCATATGGTTTTGAAGCTAGAACACAGCGAGAAACTTTAGAAAATTTCCCCTGAGGGAGGAGGCTCTCAGCGCTGTGCCCTGCCCCCACTTCAAACCCTAGGGCAAGTTGTTATCATTTTGTCAACAGGAAAATAAGACTGGTGGAGGGGTGGAGACAGAAATCGCAACTGCTTGAAACCTGAAACAACCTGGCTTGCATCACAAAATGTGTTGCCCTGGGCATGGCATTCAGAGGCCCAGACAGTCCCCCTGCTCTGTTTCTCAGGTCCTTTTGTCTCCTTGGGCCTCAATTTAACACCTCTTCCAAAGCTACCAGACTGCCACAATCTACTCAGGAGATACTCCAAACACAATTATAGCACTGTCTCTCCACCTCCACTGCAAGCTCCATGAGGGCAGACTTACCATCATGTCCTCAGAAGTCAGCAAGACATCATCAGTAAGTGTTCAGGAGTCTCACTTAGTGAAGGAAACCAGCAACCAAGAAACATTAATTAGTAAGTTGGTGCCTAAGTAATGGCAGTTTTTGCCATTATTTTCAATGGCAAAAACTGCCATTACTTTTGCACTAACCCAAATAAAATTTACTAAGCACCTACCTCCATACTAATTACCCTGATGAGTCAAAGGAATAGCCTGGGCCCTTGACCTCAAGAGGCTTCTGAGGGTCCTTTATTTCTGTCATTGACTGCATGTGATACAATACTGACCAACAGGATACCAGGAGGCTCCCGGGGAAGGTTTTCTTCCTAAAGAGACCCCCAAGGAATAGGAGCCCTTTTCTGCCCTTGGATGCAACGTTTATAGACGGCAATATCTGCAACAGTTGTGGCCACCTTTGGACCAACAGGAGACAAGCTTGAAGAGAAGATGGCCAGGAAGAAAGATGTAAGGCTCCTGAGTCCTTCTGATGCCTGACTTTCCTGCTTCTAGCCTTCTTAGTGGAAGTAATAAGCCCTCTTATGATTGAAGCTATTTGTTGGGTTTCAAGTCACTTTTGGCCAAAAGCATCCTGATACAGCAATGCTGGCCTCTGATACAGAATGTGGGATGGACTCGCGACGGAAGGGGCCAACTGGCTTACTGCAGCACACAGGCATGAAGGACTGAGGGCCTCAGCTGGGGAAGGGAGGCTGGCAATGGTAAGAAGAGCTGTAACTCAGGAGACTCAAAAGCCGCTTCCAGCCTTACCCACAAGATGGCCTAGTCATCCCCATGACACCAGGGCTCAGTTCCCACGATGACTATCTGATGCACTGGAGCATAAGTAATGAATACTCTCTGTCCATGCCACCCCCACACATGCCTCCGCGTGTCTGTGGGGTAGCAAAAGGGGAAATGCATCGTGTTCTATTTATAAGACCCAGCTGAGCCACAAAGGCTAACGACAGGGGCACTGTAGTATCAGCTGAAGTTCTCCAAACAGGTGCCAAGTTTGGTTTGAATTTATATTTCACATTTCTCAGCCTGAAACTGTTCCTCTCTGTCACTCCAACTGCTCTCCTTGGAGCTCACCCGACAGGGCCTCGCCCACAGCAACAGTCTGGTTGGAGAGTTGAGAGAACTCAAGTCCCTCTCCAGACTTCCAATAAATTATCTGGGGCAAGAGAAGGAGGATGAGGTTTGGATGATTGCGGAAACAAACCCTGAGAGCCCAAAGCAGGAGTGAAACAGCACAGCCCTTACATGTTCTCTGCAGAATTCCGTTGGCAGGGAGGGGTTATTCGGGGCCACGTGCTTGCTCCGCAGCGGCCCTGGCACATTCCATGCACTGACCACAATCAAAGAGAAAGAAAAGGCATGCTTACTGTTATTTTTAATTCCTTCCTCAAGGCCTTCCAAAATTCTTCAGCAGGATTATCCACTAAACTTTCACCACTCCCAGCCAATAGTCCCTTTGAAGCCCAGAGCTAAAGTAAAGTGGAGAGCAGGAAAAGTCAGGTCCCAGAAGTCTCTGCTCTTGGACATTAAATATCATCCAAGTTGCACTGGGCCTAGTGGCATCTCCCGGACTTCAAAGGGACAGGGCCTGATGATGGTGCCGACATAGTAGAGCCACATGAATGTCCTGCCACTGCCACCCCCACCTGCTCCATACATACCTGACCTTGACCTCCACCTCCCTTTCCCTTCAGTAGTAGACATCAGCATAGCCAAATGTTCCCTAACTCATATTCCAGTTAATTAAGCTCTAGTGCTAACTTTACCATGTTTTCAACATCTCGTCCAGTTTTAAAATATTACATTGCCAACTTGTTGCATGACCTTGGGCAAGTCCTTTTACTTAGAATAGCAGGACATAATTTGCACATTCCCTTCCACTTAAGCAACAGCACATGAGCTGGCAGATCCAATTCTCCATTACCTTGGTCAGGTATCAAGACCAGAGGCAGGGTGACTATTACCCAGGTTTGCCTGGACGGTCCTGATTTATGGCCAAGGACCGTAATTAATAGTGGCCATAATTAATAATGCTGCCCCTTTTCACTCTTGGAAACATCTTGGTTTGTTTGATAAATTATGTAGTCACCCTAGATTCTAGAAGGGGTAGAGCTTCAGTGGCAAATCCACCTCCAGCCCTTAGCCTGAGACTTAAAGCAACTTACCTAAGTAATCTGAACCTTGTTTCTGTCATTTACCAAATGAGAATAATGATAGCAATGTCATAGCTTTTTGTATGAGGACAACAATGGCCATCCTTTCTTGAGTGGCTATGGGGTAGAGCGCAGAGAACTAGGAACCAGAGACCAGAGTTAAGATTCCTGTTCTGCCACTGACCCCTCAATGCTTCAGCCTCCTCCTCTGTAAACATAAATACATAAGTACCCAGAGTACTGTAGGTAAGTAAATAAGATCAAGGAGATCACCCCCTCTGGCATACACTCAGCATGCACTTGACACTCAGTCCATGCAACACGTACCAGGATCACCCCATGTGAGTAGGCTTAGGTGATGTGCTAACAGTCAACACTGCTGACTCGACCATCTTCTGAGTCAAATGCTTGGACATGGCCAAGAGTAACAGCTCACCTAAGCTTCTAGTACAAGGCACCAGAGCATATGTGCCCCGAGCTCATATTCCAATATAATTTTGTGCAATATTTATGATTGTCTCTAAGGTCTCTGTGGAAATCTGGGTGTGAACTTAGAAGCCTTAATTCCCATCTCTGTCAGAAAGGGTTTTTAGCAGTATTAGTGAGTTCTACACCATAAAGAAATAATATGCGGGGGGCGAGGCGCGGTGGCTTACACCTGCAATCCCAGCAATTTGGGAGGCTGACGCGGGCAGATCACCTGAGGTCGGGAGTTTGAGACCAGCCTGACCAACATAGAAAAACCCCGTCTTTACTAAAAATACAAAATTAGCCAGGCATAATGGTACATGCCTGTAATCCCAGCTACTCGGGAGGCTGAGGCAGGAGAATCGCCTGAATCCGGGAAGCGAAGGTTGCCGTGAGCCAAGATCACGCCTTTGCACTCCAGCCTGGGCAACAAGAGCGAAACTCCATCTCAAAAAATAATAATAATAATAATAATAATATGTGACATTGCAAAACATTTCACAGCTTGCAAGAAGCTTTTAATCCAAAATAAATCTAATCTGATTTAAATAAATAACTTCAATAACGTCCCTCCTTGAGGGAGGTCATTGTTTTTCCCATTTTACTGATGAGGAAAAGGAGGCTCAAATAAGTTAAACAACATGTCCACAGTCACCACCGCAGTAAGTTGGGAAGCAGGGATTTGAACCCAGGGCACTCCGCAGCAATAGGCTGCCCCTGGTCTTGCCTTCAGTTAAGAGGTTTCTAGCAATGTTTTCAAAAACAGCCCATGAACTAGAATCAGTCCTTGGACATGAAACTCAATCTTTTAAAAACCCAGCAACTTAAACCACCACCACCACCACCAAGCTGACCCTCTAAAGGCGAGGTAAATAATACCCAATCTCTCAATGATAAAAGGAATGAAGAATACTGATTTAAACATGCTGTTTTACTCTCTCATTAAGGAATATAATCTGTTTTCAATAAACATACATCCTGCTATGGGTCTGCAGTACTGAATTTAGGTAGTTTCACTGATTGCAGTGTGGTCTGGAATTCGAAAGCCTGGCCTTGATTGATGATCATCAACAAAGAAATTAAAAACACTGACCAGAGACGGTCCCTATGAAGGCACTGTGTCAGGCAGGCACAGGGAAGACCCAGCAGAGGCCGAGATCTAATTTGGGGGCCTGTGCTTGGGTAGACCAGGCATCTGCATGGAGGCCAGCAACACCCCACTTAGTTTCCCAAGGTATCCGTATCAAAAGGCTGACATGACTCACTGGCTAATTACCTGAACGCCTGGGCTCCCTGAGCCCTCCTGGCTGAACAACATGTCTTCTCTCCTGACAGTGAACAAAACACTATTTTCAACCTGGTCCAGACATAGCCTAAAGCTGTCCACATGGTACTGTAAGGGATTATGACTCTGACCTGGATAACTCGGGCAGAAAACCTGCTGTTAACAGCCACCGGGTAAGAGGAGGAAATGAAACAAGAAACGATAGAGTGGTGGCTTTCACCGTGCCACTCCCCTGCTTTAAAATCTCCTGGACACTTACAGAGCAAGGTCCAAACACAAAGTACGAAGTCTGGCAAACCAAAGCCCTTGACAACATCCTTCTCCAACTCCTCTCTGGCCACTCCCTCATCCACACTCTGGCCACCCTAAACTGTCTTGCCTTCCCTAGACGTCAGGCCCTTCCGCAGTCTGGTCTGTGCTCTGTGCTGCCTCCCACTCCACTCCTACACTCCTATCCATCCTTCAAGGCCCCATTTGAGCATTGCCTCCTCTGTGAAGCCTTCTGATACCTCCAGAAAGACCTGCTCTTCCTCTAGGCTCCCAAATATTTTGTTTGACCTTCACTATAGTGTCTCTTCCACAGGCCCACCATAACTGTGGTTACTGGTGTCCCTTTTTGCCTCTGAGCAGTTCAGAGACACGACTTCATCTCTATATCTCTGGTACTTAATAAAGATTTCCAGCAAACAAAGGCACATTCAGTGGTCCAGCTCTCTGCTCCACTTTTTGAATGAGCAGCTACAATATGTAGCACCTTCTCCCTCATCTGCATTAAATTCACTCTGGCCTGGGTTGAGGGTGAGGGAAATAAATTCCTAAATTCCTATGAACATCTCCAAAATGCTACCCATATAATGGTGCCACCTGGACTGGGATTCAGTTGTGGCCACGCAACTGAGCGGATGCTACAAAAATACATACATACATACATACATACGTACATACATACATACAGAAATGCCTGCCCTAAGAGCAAAAATACAGAGGAAGGCCTACACACCATATGTAGTATTTAAAGACAGAAATCAAGGTAACAAACGGTTACACAGAATGCGTTCTATCATCCTGCCTTGACCAATACTTTAATAAGTCCAGGTTTGAGTTTAGGATTCCCTGACCTCTTGGTTTCACAATGGAATGTGGAAGCTCAGAGAGACCCAGCCCAAGATCTCAGCCCACCCCTAGCACCACCCATAACTTTCAGAGGCCTTGTGCACACCCAACTAGAGTCCCCAGGCCACAAGTCCAAGCTCTAGCCAATTCCTTCATGCCCCTGCACCCCTTGCCCAGCCATTGGTCCCACAGGTACACATGCTGTCCATGGCCAACACAGTCTGCCCTCAAGTAAAACAGACCTGGGGAAGAGGCCCACGCAGGACTTGGAAACAGGCTGAAGACACTGATGCAGGGAACTGGAAGGGCCAGGCCTCTGAGCATGATCTGGAAAAAGGAAGTGCTTGCTCTAGATGGGCCTGTCCCGTGGCCCTACAGTCTCCTTGCCCCAGTAAGAGGAGCACAGCCAGGTGGAGGGCCAAAGCATGACTCTTGAAGCGTGAGCTCCCTCTTGCACATATCTGAGGGCAGTCAAGGGTATAGCCACCACATCTGGGTCATTTCAGAGCCATGAGTTTCTGGACCTGACCATTCTCACTCAACAGCCCACCTAACCAGTAAGCTAGTACTTGAGGGGGAGCTGGAAGTGCATTCCAGCTTGGGCCTCAAAAAAACACCAGCAACAATAAACATCATGCACTTCCATGCACTTATGGGCAGCTATCAGTGACAGGCGCGTGAGTCACTGCGTTTCTGCTTCAGGATCTTACCCATCCCCCGCCCCAGGAGACCTGATTCATCAAAGTTTGTTTTTAGTACTATTATTTTTAGTCGACCAAACAAATTTTTAAGAATAATGATAGAGAAGGTGATGGGGGAGGGCAGAACCGCCTAAGAATATGAATTGTTTCTCTTTCAATAGCCTGCCAAGCCTTACATCAACAAGTGGCATGTCTGTATGTTCTCTGTGTGTGTTGAAGTAGATCCTTTTCCTATATCAACTGAGACTCTCCAAAGGAGAATGCTCTGTGAGCAAGTGTGTCGGGATGGGAAGGGGATCACCTATTGGAGTCGACGGACATCATCTGCCAAATTTCCCCTTGGAAAGGAAAAATGAGTGTTTACTAAGCATCTACTATGTATTATGATCGATACTGGCAAAGTACGTGATACATCTTATCTCACTTGGGTTGATTTTTTTTTTTTTTTGAGACAGTCTCACTCTGTTGCCCAGGCTGGAGTACAATGGTGTGATCTTGGCTCACTGCAAGCTCCGGCTCCCAGGTTCAAGCAATTCTCCTGTCTCAGCCTCCTGAGTAGCTGAAATTACAGGCGCCCGCTACCACGCCCGGCTAATTTTTGTATTTTTAGTAGAGCCGAGGTTTCACCATATTGGTCAGGCTGGTCTCGAACACTTGACCTCAGGTGATCCATCTACCTTGGCCTCCCAAAGTGCTGGGATTATAGGCATGAGCCACCGTGCCCGGCCACTTGGGTTGATTTATATGAAGTAGGTAGTTTCATCCTCATTTTACAGATGCAGAAACTGGGGCTCAATAAGTTGAAGCAAAGTACCCAAGGTCACCACATAGCTAATAACTGTCAGACTCAAACCCAAACCCGTCAGACTTGAGAGGCTTTGCTCTTTCTGCCCAACTGTGCTCTTCCTGTCCTCCCCCTCTCCTGCTCCCCAGGTAATATGTGAAGAACCTGTTTGGGTAGAGACAAACAGCCATACACAAAATGTAAAGGGGTGGCACAACAAGCAGTAATTCACTCTGCCTTCCCATGGGCTGGGAGAAATCAGACCCACCTTGAGTCTGACTTCAATAAGGGTAAGAAAAAGTTTACAACCAGGAAGATTTGAAGCAAAAGGAAAAACCCAATTTCCATCACCAGTGCCTGCTTTCAGCCACTTGTAGCTACTCAAAAAGTCCTTTCTGGATTCATTACTCCACATTTGGGCTTAGCCCAGAGGTGATTTTTTAAGGAAAAAATGCCTTTTGGCATTTTTGAGCAGTGACAGCGTAAAAACAGACTTTTAAAAAACACACACCCAAAAAGCATTACTATTTTCAAATGTCCAGTTGAAAAGAAAAAAAAAAATGGTGACACCTCAGAGTTACGACTTGGCTTGGCAGTTTGTGATGCAACACTTAGCAGCAAAAGGGACCAGATTCATAACTCTGTAGGTTTCAAAGGCAAAGCCATACACAGTGTTTCTTAATACTGGAGTCCTACCCCATCTCTACTAAAAATACAAAAATTAGCTGGGCGTGGTGGCGGGCGCCTGTAGTCCCAGCTACATGGGAGGCTGAGGCAGGATAACTGCTTGAACCTGGGAGGCGGAGGTTGCAGTGAGCTGAGATCATGCCACTGCACTCCAGCCTGGGCGACACAGCAAGACTCCGTCTCAAAAAACAAAAAGAGAGAGACAGAGATAAAGAAACAAACAATACAATACAATACTGGAGTCCTAGACTACCAGCAAAGCACTCAAGAGAAAAACTTGCCAGATGTAAGCTGGGAGAGCCATGTGATACTGAAAAAGAACTATTTAGGAGGAAACTCACTTTTCATTTCCTAGTTGGGGTTTAAACTTGCAACATCCACGCTGCCTAACAAAAGGCTCATGCTTACGCAATCAAGTGCAGCCTTTCTTTATATAGATGCTTGGAAATAAATAAAGGAAGCTTCCTGGGTAAACTTTGACATATGAGCAAACATTTTCCACAGGTATCCTCTATAATGCCTACCTCTTACATTTAACCATTTTTAGGCATCTGTGGTCATTAGTTTAAGTAAACTTCCTGTTCTTAGAATAGTCAAAAATAGCAACAAAAGAAGAAAAACTGTTCACTGCATCTCAAGAGGCACAGCCTCCACGTCTTCATCCTAGCATTATTTTCATATTCCTTTGTAGTTAAATTTCACTGATTTAGACTCAGAGTAAGGAAGAGGCAAGGAAGAGGGAGGGAAATCACCAAAATTAAAGGCTGAATTACAATTTTATTATTTTTACTTATGTAAATTAATTGACACCAGGCTGATAGAGTCTTGGAACATTAATAATTAAGAAAGATCTGTCATTCACTGATCAACTAGATGCGTGCAACTGGGAGCTTTTAAAATGTTTGTTTGTGGCCGGGCAAGGTGGCTCAAGCCTGGAATCCCAGCACTTTGGGAGGCCGAGGCGGGCAGATCACTTGAGGCCAGAAGTTGGAGACCAGCCTGGCCAACATGGCGAAACTGGTCTCTGATAAAAATACAAAATTAGCCGGGTGTGGTGGCACATGCCTGTAATCCCAGCTACTCAGAAGGCTGAGGCAGGACAATCACTTGAACCTGGGAAGCGGAGGTTGCAGTGAGGCAAGACCACGCCATTGAACTTCAGCCTGGGCAACAAGAGCGAAACTCCATCTCAAAAAATAAAATAAAATAAAATAAAATGCTTGTATGAATACCAATTCCAAGTTAGAAAGGCCCGCCAATAGAGTTTATCTAGCCTATTTTCCAGTTGAGAACATTCGAGGCCCAAAGAAGGTGACTTGTCCCAGGTCACACAGCTAATCAGAAACAGAGCCACGTCTAGAACCTACCAAGGTCTGCTGACTCCTACCTCCAAAATAATCCCCAAACTCTTGTTTATTAATTTTTCTTTGACAGCATTTATGGGGCAAAAAGGCCTGCTAAACAAACTTTTGCCTAGTCCAGAATTAGCCAAACTTCTTAATTAATAGGCTTCTACTGTGTTTTCATTTTAAACTGAGTCTCTGCCAAAACAGTCTACAGCAGTTGCCACTGTGGCAGGCTGCTGTTTATAGGAAGGGCCTTAGATAACCAACAGTGGATAGTATGCTATAGATTTGTTTATTTCTCAAACAGTTAAGTCAAAACAAAGGATAATGTTACACAGAGAGAAAGAGAAAGAGAGAGAGAGAGAGAGAGATCCTTGTCAAGTCAATAAACCGCAGAGCTTGGGGGATTTGGTTTGTTTGGCACCAAAAAAACAGTATTTACAAATTAGCTAAAGAGTGAATACATACAGCATTCTTACAACTCCAAAGAACCTGTGTTTCACAGCCAGTGGACTAGAAGCTACAGAAGGCACCAGGGACAGTATCTGCCTTATTCACTATTTTGTCCGCATTATCTGGCACAGAAATTAGCACCTGGTACGGCATTAAAGGAAGGCATAAAAATGAACTGGACAAGTTCTCTTGGAATTGTCTCGGTTCTAAAGCTTAGAATACAGTAAAATCAGAAACCAAACTTCTGTAGGGTGGGCTTAGGATGGCAACTTTCCACTGTTTCCAGGAACCATTGTGCTTGAAGATGGGAAGACTGAAGGCTCCATGGCTCAGGGACTTGTCAGAGGCCAACAGAAGGTCATACCCCTCCTTAGGGAGGAGCTAGTCCCATCCAACACTGCACCAGCCATTCACGTGTGCACATGGCTGGTGAACTCCCACCCCCTGCACATTCAGCAGGCTGCCATCATGAGCAGCCTTCTTGGGCAGTTCTCTTGCCAGCCAACCAACACTATGAGATGTGGATTTGGGGGAGGGAATGGAGTCTTTAAGTTTTGCTTTTGTTTTAATCAGTCAATATGGCAAAGGAGAAAAGGGCAAAAGTCAATTAGGACTATTGATGAGACTTGCTGATTAAGAAAACTGCATTCCAACCTTAGAGAACTTAATTGCAATTACAGGAAGCTGAAGGAGAGGTGAATAAAGGTGGGAGAATAAGGTTAACAGGAATGAAAGCTGATTCCAATTTGAAGTAAGCCCTGCTTGGTCCTATTTATTTCATTAAGGAGCTCACGCAGAATAATGGCTGTACTGTGCATCAAATGGCATTAAAATCTCCTAATAAATTAACAAGTAAAAATTAATGGTCGCTCAGTTCATTAAATCGTGTTAATTTTATTCCATTATAATAATACAGCAATCACATGTTTACATTATTAAACCAATATTTATTTTTTAACTCATTTAGTTGGATTCCTGATGTGATAAGCTTGAAACAAATTCTTTCAATTTCATCAACTTCTTGCATTTCTCATCAGAATTAAATGCGACTGTATTCATACTTTTTTCTGTTATTAAAATTGTCATTTAAAACTTCACCCTTGCAAAGACTTTTTTAAAAATATACCACTAAAAGCACCTATGTTCATTCAGAAACTCAGGCGTCTAGGATTTATTCTCAGCAAGTGTTAACTAGAGAAACGAGAAGCTAGGTCACACCGAAGCTTTGAATTTCAAAACAACCATCTGCAAGTTGTCCACTTTTCATTTATTTATTTATTTATTTATTTTGAGACAGAGTCTCGCTCTTGTCGCCCAGGCTGGAGTGCAGTGGCGCGATCTGGGCTCACTGCAAGCTCCGCCTCCTGGGTTCACGCCATTCTCTTGCCTCAGCCTCCCGAGTAGCTGGGACTACAGGCGCCTGCCACCACGCCCGGCTAATTTTTTTGTATTTTTAGTAGAGACAGGGTTTCACCGTGTTAGCCAGGATGGTTGTGATCTCCTGACCTCGTGATCCGCCTGCCTCGGCCTCCCAAAGTGCTTGGGATTACAGGTGTGAGCCACCGTGCCCAGCCAAGTTGTCCACTTTTTACTAACACTCCCTGTCATATTCTGAGCTGATACATCTAAAGTCCCTGTTCCCACCAAGGAAACCTGAATTTCAGTTTGCAGTACTAGCTTACTTTTTACTTCAAAGAGAAAATGCTTTACAGTGGAGTAAAATATAGCACCCAAGTCACTAGCTGTTCAGTGCCAGTTACAAGGTAACATATTTATAGCAGCACTCAGTTTAGTAAAAGAGGATAAAGACGTCCTCATTCTTATAGGGAACTATCCCCATGTACCAAAAAGTTCCCAACATCATACTGCAGTCCAAAAAGCTTCCTTTGGATAACCTTTGTCCCCTTCTTAGTTTTCCACCTCTCATGGGTTCTCCTCCTCTCTACACCTCACCTCCTCCCACAGAATTAACTGTGTTTCCACATTGCTGGGCACTTAGCACATTCCTCAGCCGCAGCTCATGCCCCATACCTTTGGGCAAGACTGTCTCCTGCTCTAGACAGAGAGCTCTCTGAGTACAGGGACCCTGCTGTGGTCATTGTAGTATGTTCTCAATGAAGGACTGAATAATTCAATAATGAATGAATGATGCAGAATGAAGTCTAAACATAACATACCTGTCAAATTCTCTGGTTCACAAAACACTTCCACAGGACTTATCTCATCCTGACTTGACAGGTGCAGATATAAAAGCTGTGAAACTTAAATGGATTCCCAAATCCTTGCAGGTGGTAAAATGGTAGGTACAGGACCTGAATTTTGTGTTTTTTCCAGCAAAAACAGATGCCTGTCATTATTTTATTTCCTAACATAGTGAATTCTACAATATTTAAAAGGCACATCAACGCCCACCCCCATCAAAAATCATCCATACTAGATCTCATATTTCTACTGGTAGCTGGGAATGAGAAAGAGATAGCAGTTAGATACTCAAATAATGCCCTATTAATGTTTCTCTTACTGATGTGTAAGCTTCTCACAGGCTGCGAACTTTTCAAACGTGTCTCTACATCCTCCTCTGGTACCTAAAAAATTGACTCAGACACGGGAGGGGTCCAATAAATATCAATAAATCAACAAAATCCAGCCCTGTAACAACAGAGGGGCTGTCTGCAAACATTCCACTCCCAGGTGCAAGCAGCATGTTCCAAGGTTCTAAATGTTCCCAGGGAACGCCAAGTGGCGCCTAGGTTCAGCTGCAGCTGAGTCAGATCCCTCATCAGCTACCTATTGTCCTACAGGCACCTCCTCTTCTCAGGCCCTACGTGGAACTCCCCTAATCAAACTTAACAAGAGCAAAGAGATAATGGACCACCTCCCTAGCAGCTGGAAGGGGGCTTGCTTCCAATGGGCCACACGGGCATGGTGCTCTGAACTGCAGCCAAGAGAAAAGGGAGGCCTCTACAGCCTTAGTAATAGGTCTATCCCCAGAAATCTGGAAAAGGCATGTTAAAGACTAGGATCTTTTTCCTTTCTCAAAGTGAGAGTACCCTGGCAAAACTCAAGGAGATAATAAGAGGAGGCTACAGTAAAAGATCAGATTCGGTGAGGCGCGGTGGCTCACGCCTGTAATCCCAGCACTTTGGGAGGCCAAGGCGGGCAGATCACAAGGTCAGGAGTTCAACACCAGCCTGACCAACATGGTGAAACCCCGTCTCTACTAAAAATACAAAAAATAGCTGGGCGTGGTGGCGGGCGCCTGTAATCCCAGCTACTCAGGAGGCTGAGGCACGAGAATCGCTTGAACTGGGAGGCAGAGGTTGCAGTGAGCTAAGATCATGCCACTGCGCACCAGCCTGGGCAACAAGGCAAGACTCTGTCTCCAAAAAAAAAAAAGATCAGATTCACAGGGAGGGAGTAGATGCTGTGTATCAGACTTAGTGCTTGCTTCAATTCTCCAATTTTCCACTGGACTGAGTGCTCTGACACAAGAAAGCCCAAATTCCCTTCCAAACAAGCAATGCTTTAAGCTTCGTCTAGCTCCCAACAACGAGGCCAAGGTATGGATTCCCTGGTGGAAGTACAAGCTACCGTGTCTACCAGAAAACTAAGTTTTAAGTGTGCCGAGCTCCTTATTCCTCATATAACGCTCACACACCGACTCTCATTCAGTGGCAAATGCTTTGATTCCATTCTTATAAACTGGCAAGGAAGATACCTGCAGCTTTACTCAGGACTCAAGCAGGTGAGGCATGAGAGGCTGTTATAAAACTTGTGTAAATTCTGCCAATCCTGCCAGACCTCAGAGTATCCTGACAGCCCCTTTGTTGGTGTATCTAAATGAAGCTCTTACCACTTCCTTGGCACCAATCTCTTTCACCTTCTTTATGTTGATAAGTGTGTATCACGCCAGCTCCCCTGATAATTGAAACAAGTCAGAGCTGGTGTTACAGAGAAGCAAGCCTGTGGTCTGGAAGTCCCTAGTATACAGCTCTAATTGCCAAATGTTGCTGTTGCTGCTCATGATTATATATTAGCCAAAACACACTTGGCTTAATCTCCTTAGACTAAGGGCTCCTTAAACCCCAGAGTCCAGATCTTGCAGAGTGTTTTTAAGCACCCAGTGACCAACCCCCCACACACAGGGGGAATGACTAAGTTAAACATTTTCCTTTCTCTACTTTCCAAACTAAAAGGCAGTTGTGGTGAAAGCAGACAATTTGACAAGCAACACTGCAATCTATGGGGCTTAGCAGACACATTGATATCACCAGCACAGGGCCAAACCAGCCACCTCCCCAAGACGTGGCCTTTAGTTTTCTGCCCACGACCAAAACAGCAGCAGCTGTTGCCAAGGGACACAAGGTGACCCAGAGGCGTGGGCACAAAATCCAAGGATGAAAATCCATTTTGTCTGGATCCACCCAAGCAACTGGGTTTCCCTAACTGAAAAAAAAAGATGAAAAAAAAAATCTACTTTTGTATTCAGTCCTATCCAGGCAGGCAGAAGATGCCTCAGTCCTAACAAAGTCACGAGAAGGCCACAGGGCAGGTTGGCTTCAACTCTCAGAATCATCCAAAGCGTTCACACGTCTTAGGCTTCCAAAGTCTCAGCAGGACTTTGGAAGAGGAAAAGGCAGGCCAAAGGTATGGCCCCACAGAGGACAAACTCCTACCAAGGCAAGGGAAAGCAAGGCCTCTCTGCCAAGCTATCACCAGCCCAAAGATTAAAGAAGCAACCGCACATACAAAGATCCACAGGGCCCTCCCCAAGCTAACACAGCTTTAGCATTCAGCAAAGAATGTATTCAGGATCTTCAAAGTATAAAGCAGCATGGGGCAGCAGAAAGAGCACATTCAGTCAGAACCCCATGTCTATGACTCAAGCCTTTTCACCTCTCTCTTTTAAGGTTTCCTCTGCTTTAAAAATGTGATAATCTTAAGCCTAACAACCTTATCTACTTTCCATGGCTGGTTGCTTGCTTGCTTTCTGTCTTTTTTTGAGGACCTCAGAAAACCATGTGAAAGTGCTTTGTAAACTGTGAAACACTTTTCACAGCTGCCTGTTTTATAATTGATACCACTTTTTTTCTTCTGTTTCAATACATAAAGCACTTGTCTTCAATGCACCCAGGCAGATAAGGAGAAGGTAGGTTTGGCAGACCCCTCCCCAGACAGAGAAGTAGCATACTCACCCACTCTACCCTAGCCACCCCCACGGAAGGAATACAGAAGAATTAACAACCACAGCTGGAACCAAATCCCAGGTCTCTCTGACCATCACATCACACCACCTCCTCTGAAGTCAATTCTGGCTCCCGATCACACGCCCAGAGACTTCCCCAGACAGCACACCGCCTTCCCTCCCCCTTTATTGACTGGATCCACCCAGTTAAAAAAAATTTAAGTCCGCACTCCCACCATATGTGGCATTTATTTCCAGGGGAGGCCTGCCCTCGGTTCCCGTGGACAGATGTTGCTTTGTGCCTGCCTGACTCGCCTGGCAGCCCCTGTACAACTGCCCCAAGCAGGTGGCCAAGGATGGAGTCCACCCTGGCCCAGGGGCAGGGATGACAATCCCTTTGCAGCTGACAGTCCCTGGTGCTTTCTACTCATTCCTCGGCAGCCTTGGACCCCCAAAACAGCCAGCCCCCAACACACACGCTCTCTCCCTTGGTTCAGAATCAAAGGAGGCTGAGAGGTAGAGATAGGAAGCCAAGGTACCCCCACCCCCAATTCCCAGTCAGGCACATCTAAGGTAAGGAAGGCCCTGGGGGAGTGAAGTCACTGACCCCTTCTATCAGCCATCTGTGGGCTCCCGCCCGACCTAGCTAGAGCGCAACGGGAAGGATAAAGGAGATCCAGACAGATGGCAGCGCGCTTTGGGAAGGAAGGCTCTACAGGAATGCGAGGGCCGATGCGAGGCCCACTTTGGGGTGTGTTTTGTTATCTGCCCGGCTGCAGCCTGCCCCTCTCCCTCGTTCTGCACGGATTCAAAATCTCTTGGACCAGAAGGAGGGCAAAAGTGTCGGGATGGGGGGGTGGGAGGTGGGAGAAGACCCTATTTTCTGCCACTTGTCTCTCCCATTTGGAAGTCAGAGCATTGCACTGCAACCAAAGTGCGTGCATGCTCAGGGGGCGGGAGACTGGCACAACCGAGTCTAAAAATACTCGATAAAAATGCTAATCCCGAAGGCAAAGAAAGAACGAAGAAGGAATCTGTCAATCACTAGGCTCCCGCTCCTCACCCACAGCCCCAGCTGTACGGACCGCATTCCTGTAGAGGAAAGTGGGGAGACCGGACTGAAGAAAAGAAACGCAAAGACACCACCACCTCCACGAGCGCGGGCCGCGGGGGCGGGAGGCGGCGGCGGAGGAGGGGCTCCGGCCCGCGGAGCCGAACAAAGCGGGCCTCAACTTCCAGCCCCAGCTCCCCGGAGTGGGGGCGGCGGAGTCCCGCAGCACCCCGCTCTCCCCTCCCGGAGGTGGAAAGGGAATGTGAGGTCTGGAAGCCAGAGTGCCGCGTGGAAGCCTCGGGCTCTGATCTTTGCAAATCAGAGATGGTTTTGTTTGGGGTCCCCCCACCCCCTTCCTGCCCGCGCTCTCCCACTCTCACACACACGCACCCACACAGTCTCACTCCCTCTCTCTCCCTCTTCCCATCTCCAGCCCCACTGGGTCGGCCCCGCAGTGCCAGGGGGCTGGGCCGGCGTGCCCCCGGGTCCCCCGGGCGGGCCCCCACCTGGGGATGGTGATGCACTTGGTGTTGACGTTCTGCGTGGTGATGGCCTTCTCCAGCTCGTCCAGCTGCCCCGTCTTCTTGAGTTTCTTGACCAGGCTCTTGACCGCCTTCTCGCACCATTTCTCCTCCTGCCCGTTCTGCTCGCCCTTCTTCCAGCCCAGCAGGCGCTTCACGATCGGGGGAGTGAAAGGCAGGATGGACGACATGGCTGGGGAGGGCGCGCGGGCGGCGAGGAGCGCCCCCGGCGGGGCTGGGCTCGACGGGACGCCGGGGGCGCAGAGGGGAGCTCGGCCGGGGCCTGCCGCGGTCGCCCAAACTTCGCCTCAACTCTCGGCGAAGTTGCCGGGGCGCCGGGCCGGGCCGCGGCGCTGCAGCCTGCGGGGCTCGGCGCGCGGCCCTGCGCCCGGAGCGGCTCCCACGGCGAAGAGAAGAGCGGCCGGGCGGGCGGACGGCAGCAGTGCCGGGTCGGGAAGGCCCCGAACGCGGGGCGGAGGCGGCGGCCGCGAGACTCCAAGTGGCAGCAGAAGTTTGGGTTTCCGCACAGGGTAGCTGTTTGGGTGCCGCCTCCGGGAAGGAAAGTCCAACCCCCGGCCAAACTTCGCTCGCCTCGCTAGCTTTGATGCGCAGATCCCTCCGCCTCTGCGGCCTCACCGCCCCGCCACCCGCCTCCTCCCGGCTCGCCGCTCGCTCGCTCGCTCGCTGGCTGGGCCGGCCCGGGCTGTGCGCCGCGCTGCCGCTCCCGCCCGCTCCCAGTCTGTGTTTCATGCAAATCCGCGTGCAGCCTCCTTTCCAAGTGCTGTCACCGCCCCCTCGCCGCCGGGGCTCCCCGCCTCCTCCCCCGCGCCCCGCCACCTCCTCCCGCGGGCGCCCTGCCCGCCCCCTGCTCCGGGGAGGGCGCCCGGCCGGCCACCACCCCGCGCCCAGCACGCCCACGTGGGCGACCCGGGCGGCGGCAGTCCTGGCTGGAGCGCGCGGGACGCTGCGCGGCCCCGACCTGAAGTTGGGCGGGCGCGGGGAGGAAGTCCTGGGAAACACGGCGAGAGGGGCCTCGGGCGGGAGGGCTGAGCGCGGCCCGTGGCGTCCGTTCTCGGAGTCCACACTCAGGCGGCTCGGTTGGAGTTGCGGGCCGGAGAGGGTTGGACTCGCAGCAAGTAAGCGCCGTCCGGACGCGAGTGCACCTTGGAGAGGACCCGAGCCCGAGAGGGGGCGCGCGGAAGGCCCGGGCCCAGGAAGTTGGGGCCCGCACTTGGCCTCGCGCTCGGTGATCCCCGTCAAGGCCCTTGGCCGGCGCCGGCGCCCCTGGGCTGTTTTTATTCTCTCGTCTGTGAGATCACACCGGCCGAGAGCCTCGGGAACGTGTGCGGAGGAGGAGGGGGTGAGAAGTGGGTCCTCAGAAGTGGAGAGCTGGGGACACCAGTGACAACCTGGACAATGGCTGGAGCCAGGGGTCTCTTGAGCCTTGTGAACCGAGTGCCCGGCAGAAAATGAGCCTCAAGGACATCTGTTGAGTTCTTGAAGGAATGAATGGAGGCGCTTTCGAATTTATCTTTGAAAGAAATTTACATAACAGGGTGTTTGTTACTGGATCTCCTGATAGAGAAGGATCGGAAATTTGATAATTCCCAATAAATGGAAGAGAGTTTTGTTTCCAAAGCAATGAACTCACAAAAAAGTGGGGCAAGACAGGAGTTTTCAGAGAGTTTGTGTATTCAAAAAAAGCAAAACAACAACAAACCAATTGGCACATTGGGGAGCTCCGCGGCTTTTCTCCCCACCAAAAGAATTCAGGGGCGTCTGCCCGCAGGGCCCTCGGCGGCTTTCAGGAGCTACTCCAGGACCCTCGGCCTTTCTCTTGCTGCCTCCCGCAGCCGACTAGCCGGTGTCTAAGCCCTTTGTTTGTTTTTAACAGCAGGAATCTCCCACCCCCACCCCTGCTTTGTTTAAAAAAAAAAAAAAGTTATCTGCAACCCTCAAGTGGGTGGGGAGTTACAAAGCCCTGTGAGGTGTGGCGGAATCCACAAAGTCAGCCCAGAAGCGGCAGGGGCCCTTGCCTTGCTCCGGAGAACCGCCTGCCACAAGCCAATCCGCAGCTGCTGCTGCAGAAGTGCGCTGTGCTCCTCACCCTCCTCTCTTCCTAAATACCCGCCTGAAAAGGAGAATACGTGAAACCCAACTGAGGCTTGACAACCTGGCTTCCGTTCCTTGCTGGTCCTCCTGTTAACGCGCTGCCGCTGTGGTCTTAGGTTTCACTGTCCTCTTCCCGTCCGTCAAGAGAGACAAGGATGACACAATCCACATTTATTGATTGCTTTCTTCATTCCAGGTAGCCCGCCTGCTGCCCTTTGATTCAGTCTTAACAGTGGTTGGTGAGGTAGATGTTCCTGTGCCTCACGTTTACGGAGGCACAGAGAGATTACATTACTTACTCAGGGTTCCAAGTGGCAGAGCTGGAATTTGAACCCAATACCTTGTTAAAGCCTCAGTCTCCGATCTTGACACTGCAGCCAGCTGCCTGGGTCACGGAAGGCAGAGATGACATCATTGATCGAGCTCTTTGCAAAACAGTTCTCTACACGGGCACACTGTTGTAACACTGCAAGGATTATTTGCTCACCTGTAAAATGGGGCTAGAGGTAGCTTCCCTCGCGATCTCCTAGGGTGGCTGTGGGAAGCTCATGTGAAAAGGTTTGCATTGCTAATGCCATGAAAAGTGGTGGAGGGAGGTCAAATAAGTTTAACACACATTGACGGAGCAGCTCTAAGTTGCAGCCCTCCTATTCAGTTCCTGAACTTCCAAAATAAAAGACTAAGGTTTTCAAGGCGTTCACAGCCTAGAGAAGCATCAAAGGGTGGGGATGAGGATGATGTGACTGAGTGGGCAAAGATGGGCAGGGGCCTTGCAGTCATCATCGTCCAGTAAAGTGTTAATCTTAACCTGAACAAGTCCAACCTTTGAGAGGTAGCCAAAGAAAGTAAGAGGGGTCAGGATCCGTCAGTGACTGGCCTGGTTCCAATCCTGGCTCTTTCTCTTCTTCCCCTTGGGCAGCGTCCGTTCTCTCCGCTGTAAGAATGGAGCAAGCGGTTCTCACTGTGCAGAGTGGTGGATCCAGAAAGAGCATTGTAACTGTCCTCCTGTAGTTCAAGTCGTTTATGTTACAGAGAGAGCAATGTCTGATGAAGGAGGGTGATTTGCACTGTAGAGGAAGAGCGTCAGAGAGATTTGAGGATTACATGTAGTAGAAGGACCTGACAGGTACTTCACCCTCTAAAATCATGGTATGGGAAGGGGCCCTCATTCAGCCCTCTCATTTTCCTGAGGGGAGGAAATAACTAGGCAGCCAGCTAGTTAGTGTGGCAGAACCACGCTTCCCTGCTGGCATCCGTGTGACAAGAACAGCTGTGCATGCAGAAAAATAGTGCTGGACCCACCTACAAGTCTAATAAGTGCCATTTCTGGGCTAGTTCTTTCTCCTCAGGCCTGTTTCTCCAAGAGAAGTCCCTCCACTGGGGGACTAAGTCCAGTTTCAGAAAGCTCTGAGGAGGGCTGAGGAACTGATTCTTCCAGTGCTGAGAAGACCCTGCATGTTCTCTTGATCTTGACTTTGGGCAGTGAATGGGTGGGCTGCTCTGGATGGGTACAACTCTGTTCTGGCACCTGGTCTTTTGGGGCCCAGCCATACCTGCTTTTGCAGAGGTTGTCCTTGGGAGGGAAACATTAGCCCAGTTAATTTTTCATCATGGTAAGTGCAAAGTTCAGGAGAGGTGGGATGGAAGTGGAGACAGCAACTGTTTCCCTGGGAATAGTCCATCCTATGAACAGTTCACCTCGTGAATAGACACATCAGAGGGTTTTCGTGTATTTGGAGTGGCTCCCAGGTGGGCCGGCCACTCCAAATACATGAAAGAAACAAACACCTGACTTCAATTCTGATTATTTTCCCATTAGCTCAAGGGTATTTAATCAACAAGTAGTGAATCTAGAAAAAGCATTAAAATCATCTTCATCTTACACAGACAGAAAGTGATGTCTGTAAGGGAAGGTGATTTGCACTGTGAAGATAAGTAGCCAAATCAGGACTAGAACTTTTATCAGAGTGCCCTCACCTAAGAGAGAGCCTCTGTCTACAGTCAGATCTCTACCTATAGCTCTTTGTAACACCTTACACATGTGAGCTCTTCTGTGGCACCAGAATGACCTGGGTTAAACTTCTACCTCTTCCACTTCCAGCTGTGTGACTCTGGGCACGTTCCTTAACTCTGTGTGTGTCAGTTTTCTCATCCATAAAATGTGATAATTACAACACCTTCTTAGGATTGCTGTATGGAATCAGATTAAATCATATAGAAAGCTTGGCATAAGCACATAGTAGGTTCTCAATATACATGGATGTGATTCATGCATACCATAAAGTGCTATGCAAAAGTGAGAAGCAATGAATTCCATGTACACAAAACAAATGTATAGATTTTAAACACAGTTCCAACAGAAAATAGTAAGACACAGAGGGAAAGGAATAGCATAATGCTACTATGTAAAACAAATTACCTATACACAAAATAATTATATACATTTTGAAAGAAGTTATACAAATAAAAAGATATACATTGAACCACTTCACATCCATTAGGATGGCTATTATCTTTTTTTCTTTTTTTTTGAGATGGAGTTTTGCTCTTGTTGCCCAGGCTGGAGTGCAATGGTGCCATCTTGGCTCACTGCAACCTCCGCCTCCTGGGTTCAAGCAATTCTCCTGCCTCAGCCTCCTGAGTAGCTGAGATTACAGGCATGTGCCACCCACGCCTGGCTAATTTTGTATTTTTAGTAGAGACGGGATTTCTCCATGTTGGTCAGGCTGGTCTCAAACTCCTGATCTCAGGTGATTCCCCCCACCTTGGCATCCCAAAGTGCTGGGATTACAGGCGTGAGCCACCGCGCCTGGCCAGCTATTCGCTTTCAAAAAACAGAAAATAACATGTTGGAAAGGATGTGAACAAATTAGAATCCTTGCACATTGCTGGTGAAGATGTGAAGTAGTGCTGCCTCCGAGGAAAATGCTGTGGTGTATGTATGGCAGTTCCTCAAAAAACTGAGCAGAATTACCATATGATCCGGTCATTCTGTTTCTGGGGATATACCCAAAAGAGTTGAAAGCAGGGACTACGGGTATTTCCACACCCATGTTCATAGCAGCCTTATTCACAACAGTCAAAAGGCAGAAGTAACTCAAGTGTCCATCAATGGATGGGTGGAAAAACAAGATGTATTGTAGTCATACAATGGAATTTTTAAATTTTATTTATTTATTTAGAGACGAAGTTTCGCTTTTATTGCCCTGGCTGGAGTGCAGTGGCGCCATCTTGGCTCACTGCAACCTCCATCTCCCAGGTTCAAGTGATTCTCCTGCCTCATCCTCCCGCATAGCTGGGATTACAGGTATGTGCCACCACACCCAGCTAATTTTGTATTTTTAGTAGAGATGGGGTTTCACCATGTTGGCCAGGGTGGTCCTGAACCCCTGACCTCAGGTGATCTGCCCGCCTCGGCCTCCCAAAGTGCTGGGATTACAGGCATGAGCCGCTGTGCCTGGCCCATACAATGGAATATTATTTAGCTTTAAAAGGAAGGAAATGCTGACACATGATACATTGTGGATGAACCTTGAGAATATTATGCTAAGTGAAAGAAACCAGCCACAAAGGAACAAAAATTGTGTGATTCCACTTACAGAGGTACCTAGCATAGTTAAATTCTTAGAGACAGAAAGGAGATAGTGGTTGCCAAGGGCCAAAGGGAGAGGGAATGGAGAATTATTGTTTACTGGGTATGGAGTTTCAGGTGAAGAAGATGAAAAAACTCTAGCGATGGATGGTGGAGTTGGTTGTACAACAGTGCGAATGCAGTCAGTGCCACGGAACTGTACACTTAAAATGGTTAAAATAGTCAATTTTGTTATGTACATTTTACCATAATAAAAGAGTAGGAATAGGCCGGGTGCGGTAGCTCATACCTGTAATCCCAGCACTTTGGGAGACCAAGGCGGGTAGATCACCTGAGGTCAGAAGTTCGAAACCATCCTGGCCAACATGGTGAAACCTTGTCTCTACTAAAAATACAAAAATTAGCCAGGCACGATGGCAGGAGCCTGTAATACCAGCTACTTGGGAGTCTGAGGCAGGAGGATCACTTGAACCCAGGAGGCAGAGGTTGCAGTGAGCAGAGATCACGCCGCTGCACTCCAACCTGGTGACAAAGCGAGACTCCATCTCTAAATAAATAAATAAAGTGGGAATAAAATGGTACATATTGAACAGAGTAGAATAGATGTTTGAGTGTGGGTGTATGGGAGAATAGGGGATAAGGCTAAAGAGGGAAAATAAATAAGTGCATTCAGGTGTGTATGACTGATGTGTGTAACTGAGGAGTGTGGCTAACTTTACCCTACTGCTCTAGAGCTACAGCATTACGTAGTGTTCAACATACATTAGTCAATAGACCAATTGCTCTCTAGTTTGTTCGAAAGATAGAACCTTTGGCTTCCAGCACTGTTCAGTTCAGTGGTCATGATATCTTACATGTGGAGAACTTAGTCAAAATTATTAAAAATTCCTGTCTCACAGCAACCCCTAAAACATGCAGGCTTAGGCGTTGCCCTATCTGACAGCTTAGGGAACAGAGGGCAGGAGATTAACACCATTTGTGGGGCTGCCCTATGCCAGGACTGGGCTTGGGACTTCAAGGATGTGGTCATGTTTAAAGTTCTCAGTGTCTACAAGATGATTGTTGCATTGCTGCTTTATGGAGGAGGGACCAGAGAGGCAGGCAGTTCAGCTGTTGTTGGCCCAAGCTTGACTGGCCGTGGACTACCAGCCCCTTACTGCTAGCCCAGCGTGGGTCCCTATGTCCCCAAAGCCCACAGCAGAATTTCTGGTGTGGATTACAGAGTGTCCTTGGGAGAATGACTATGACAGAAGGAGCTGGATACAGGTACTGTCCAAGGAAAGTATTGAAAGGGAGCAAGTCTGACTCAGAAAGATTTGGGGCAGGGGGTTGGACTTGGGGCTGTGTGCAGACCCAGGCATGGGGCCAAGGCTGAGCTGGGAGCATGGGACAGGCCTGTGGGCGGGCACTCGGAGCCCAGGGCAGGGTTCACAGAGCTATTTTCAGTTCTCTTGCAGGATCTCCTTCCCAGCCTTCAGAAATTGCCGGTCTGGGAGTTGGGGGCCAGGAGAAGATCCTGGTAGGTGTGAGGTTGTGTGTGTATGAGTTTATTTTTTACTATTTATGTGTGTCCTGGTGTGTTGCACTCTCTATGCATACAGTGGTGTTGTGGAGATTCACATGTGTGTGCATGTAAGATGTCTCTGCCTGTGCCTCTGAGGTCTTGTTCACGTCTCATTCTTTCAAAGTCCAGCCCCAGTTGTTTAAGTGAAACGGGTACATATTGTGTGAGTTTCCTCTCTGAATTCATATGTTTTTGTCCTTGTGTACATCTTGTATGTACGTATATATGTTTATAGAGGTCACTGTGTTTTCCCTTTCCTATTTTCCAAGATAATAAAGTCACAAATCAGTCTTGGCTCAGGCCCATGGTCTATGGTTCTGTTCGCAATGTGGACATAGAAAAGAGTAGTTGGAAAATTGTTGGTTCATTATAATAGCATTTACTTTTAAAAATACCTGCATATGAACAGCCACCAAAGAGGATGCATTGAAATGAAAATAGAATTCTACAAATACGGTGAGAGTGTATGACCTTAAATTATTTTTATTTTTTTACATTAAAAATAATAGAGGCATGTTATTTTTACATTAAAAACAAGAGAGGTATAGAGGTCCGGCACAGTGGCTTACTCTTGTAATTCCAGCACTTTGGGAGGCCAAGGCAGGTGGATCACCTGACGTCAGGAGTTTGAGACCGGCCTGACCAACATGGTGAAACCCCTGCCTCTACTAAAAATACAAAATTAGCCGGGCGTGGTGGTGCATGTCTGTAATACCAGCTACTCAGGAGGCTGAGGCAGGAGAATTGCTTGAACCCGGGAGGCAGAGGTTGCAGTGAGCTGAGATAGCACCACTGTACTCCAGCCTGGGCAACAAGAACGAAACTCCATCTCAAAAAAATAAATAAATAAAATCAACAGAGGCATATACCCAAAGGAACTAAAAGCAGGGACTTAAACAGATATTTGTATGCCCCTGTTCATAGCAGCATCATTCATAGTAGCCACAAGGCGGGAGCAACCCAAGCATCTGTCAACAGATGGGGAAGCAAAATATGATATAGACATACAATAGAGGATTGTTCAGCCTTCAAAAGGGTTGAAATTCTTTTTTTTTTTTTTTTTTTGTGACGGAGTCTCGCTCTGTCGCCCAGGCTGGAGTGCAGTGGCGCGATCTCGGCTCACTGCAAGCTCCGCCTCCCGGGTTCACGCCATTCTCCTGCCTCAGCCCACGGAGTAGATGGGACTACAGGCACCCGCCACTGCGCCCGGCTAATTTTTTATATTTTTAGTAGAGACGGGGTTTCACCGTGGTCTCGATCTCCTGACCTCGTGATCCACCCGCCTCGGCCTCCCAAAATGCTGGGATTACAGGCGTGAGCCACCGCGCCCAGCAAAAGGGTTGAAATTCTTACACATGCTACAGTGTGAATGAACTTTGAGACCATGTTAAGTGAAATAAATCAGTCACAAAAGAGCAAATGTTCTATGAATCCACTTATATGAGATATGTAGAGTAGTCAAATACAGGCTAGGTGTGCTGGCTCGTGCCTGTAATCCCTTTGGATTATAGCACTTTGGGAGGCCAAGGCGGGAGGATCACCTGAGGCTGGAAGTTTGAGATCAACCTGACCAACATGGAGAAACCCCGTCTCTATTAACAATACAAAAATTAGCCGGGTGTGGTAGTGCATGCCTGTAATCCCAGCTACTACTTGGAAGGATAGCTTGAACCCTGGAGGTGGAGGCTGCAGTGAGTGGAGATCACACCACTGCACTCCAGCCTGGGAGACAGAGCGAGACTCCATCTCAAAATAAATGAATAAATAAACAAATTCATAGAGACAAAAAGTAGAATGGTGGTTTCCAGAAGGTTGGGTAAGAGGCGATGAGAGTTAATATTTAATGCGTACAGAGCTTCTGCAAGACGAAAAGAGTTCCAGAGGTGGATGGTGTGATGAGAGCAGAACAAGGATGAATATACATAATGTCACTGTGCTGTATACTTCATAACGGCTAACATGGTAAATTTTATTATGTATATTGGGCCACACTTTAAAAAAATAAATTTTAAAAGGAAATAGGGTATACTGTATAAAAGTTATAACTCAGTGAAAAAACAGATTTTAAAAAGAGAAGAAGGTCAGGCACGATGGCTCACACCTGTAATCCCAGCACTTTGGGAGGCTGAGGCAGGCAGATCACAAAGTCACGAGATCAAGACCACCCTGGCCAACATGGTGAAACCCCGTCTCTACTAAAAATACAAAAATTCGCTGGGTGTGGTGGTGGGTGCCTGTAGTCCCAGCTACTTGGGAGGCTGAGGCAGGAGAATCCCTTGAACCCGGGAGGCAGAGGTTGCATTGAGATGAGATCACACCACTGCACTCCAGCCTGGTGACAGAGCAAGACTCCATCTGAAAAAAAAAAAAAAGAGAGAGAGAGAGAAGAAAAAAAATGTGTAGAGCAAAAGCAGTGTCAGGTGTCTCCAGTGTGTGAAACATGGGTTGTAGAGTGGCACAGAAGGAGACAATGGTGATTTGCACTTTCGGGTCAGGCGTGAACATGTTACTGGCCTTCAGAGAGGGACTGTTAGTGCTTCAGTGTAGTCAGGCCCTGGATGTGTGACAGGAGAAAGAGTGGAATCCTGACCTCGTAAAATAACATCGCATCTGGAATAGTCTGCACCTTACTTACAGCCCAGCATCTGCAGCCCATGAGAACTTCCTGCCACTGATTGACATGGTTGAAGTGCATGGTATGTAAATTATATCTCACTAACGACATTTTGAAAAATAATGAAGGTTAGCACCTATTGAAGTCTTACAAGTGCTAGGCCCTATTTCAACACTTCTATGGATTAGATTCACTTGTTTGGTTTTCACGACTGCTTGTGGTTCTTGTTATTATCATCCCCTTTTCAGAAGAGGGCACTGAGCATGGTAAGGTCAGACCAGGGAGTGGCTGTGCCCAGTCAATCCAGGCAGCCTGCTACACCTAAGTCCTTGCTCTTAACCACAACGAAGACAAAAAACAGCCACTAACTAGAAATAATCATATTGCACTCACCTGCATTTTTTTTAACATATCGTGAATATCTTTCTATGTCAATACATACGTATTTCCTACATTGTTTTGAAAGTCTGTAGAGCTTTTTGTCACATGGATCTCCCATAATTTTTTTTTTTTTTTTTTGAGACAGAGTCTCATTCCTGTTGCCCAGGCTGGAGTGCAGTAGTGCAATCTCAGCTCACTGCAGCCTTGAATTCCCTGGGCTCAGGTGATCCTCCCATTTCAGCCTCCCAAGTAGCTGGGACTACAGGCATGCACCACCACACCCAGCTAATCTTTTATATTTTTAACTTATGACAGGGTTTTGCCCTGTTGCCCAGTCTGGTCTCCAACTCCTGGGCTCAAGCAATCTGCCTACCTTGGCCTCCCAAAGTGCTAAGATTAGAGGCATAAGCCACTGCATCCGGCCTACCATAACTTATTAAATCAGTTTCCCACACTTGGACAGTGAGGTTTTTTCCAATTTTATTTGGTATTATTAAAAGTGCTGTTTTAAACATTCTTGTGTATACACGTTTGTGTACATCCCTGATTATTTTTTTTAAGAATAATTCCCTAGAAGGAGAATTCTACTTTTTATGCCATTACCAAATGGCCCTCTGAAAACTGATTGCCCCAGCTTAGTCTTGCCACATCAGCTTTAAAAAGTGACATTGCACCTGGGGCAGATTATTTTCTCACTGCCTCACTTCATCATCAATAGCTCCATTCAAGGGGACCGGAAAGCTTCAGCTTTAGCTGTGACTATTTTGTCGTTTTTCTGAAATCAACAAATGAAAACCAGGCTCCACTGAAGGACCTCCCAGCACGAAGCAGAGAGTTACCTGCCCTAAGGTGAGGGATCATAGGATGTCATTGTTGTCAGGAAGTAGAAGGCTCTATTTTTCAGACCTCTTCACCTGCCCTCCTGTAGGTATTGGTGTTCCTCAGAGCCAAGTACTTGCCTCTTTTCTTTTCTGTCCTCTCCCTGAGTGATCTCACTCATCCTTGAGTCTCACCTAACATTATAAACTGACTCCCATATCCAAGTATCCGGCCCAGACTCCTCTCCAGAGCCACAGGCTCAGACATCAGACCAAATCACCTGGACCTCCCATTTGGTGGCCCACAGTCAACTCAAAGTTGGTTCGGAACTGAGTTTGTCATCTTTCTCCATGAACCTCCTCCTCCACCTTCCCTCCTCTAGGGACTCCACCATAATTTACAGTCACAGAAGCCAGCAGCCTGGGGACTCCACCTTTCTCACACCTCAAGCACCATGGAATCCACCGCCCCAACACCCAGCCTTCATCTTAATTCAGGCCCCCATCACTGCTTGCTACCAATTGTTACAATAATTTTCTAATTGTCTCCATTCTCTACTTGCTGCCAGAGTGAGCATTCTAAAGCATAAGTCGAATTTGCATCTCTCTTGCTTTAAAATAAAGTATGCTTTTAGCGATTTGCCATTATTTACAGCAGTGCTGTCTAATAGAAATATAATAGGGGTGATGTATGTAATTAAAAAATTTTTTGAGACCACATTTAAAAAAGAAAAAACAAGGTGAAGTTAATTTTAATTTTATTTATATATATATATATATATATTTTTTTTTTTTTTTGAGACGAAGTCTTGCTCTGTTGCCCAGCCTACAGTGCAGTGGCGTGATCTCGGCTCAAGGCAACCTCCACCTCCCAGGTTCAAGCAATTCTCCTGCCTCAGCCTCCTGAGTAGCTGGGATTACAGGCGCCTGCCACTGCGCCTGGCTAATTTTTGTATTTTTAGTAGAGACGGGGTTTCACCATCTTGGTCAGGCTGGTCTCAAACTCCTGACCTCATGATCCACCCACCTCAGCCTCCCAAAGTGCTGGGATTACAGGCATGAGACACTGTGCCCGGCAATAATATATTTATTTAACTCAGTGTATCTAGTACGTTATCATTTCCACATGTAATCAATATAAAATTATCTCTGTTTTATATTATTTTTCATATGAAGTCTTTGCAATCCATTGTGTATTTCACGTGTACATCTCAAACTGGCCTGACCACGTTTTAGGTGCTCTGTAGCCACATGTGGCTAATGGCTACCTTGGTGGACAGCACAGATTCAGAGACTAGAGCCCTAGTCCTTCATATGGAATAGAAGGCACTGGGTGATGCGACCTGCCCTACCTCTGGCCTCATCCCTCTTGTTATGCCCCACATCACATCTTCTCTCCAGGCAAATCACAAATACTCCCGAGTCTTTCATCCATTGCACCTTTGCTTAGGCCCCTCCTGTCTTGCCTTCTGGGGTCTGTCCATCCCCTCAATCTTCACATCCCACCTCTTCAGCCAGACGAACACTTCCTCCTCTGCTCAAGACTAGTTCGAGCATCACCCCCTTCCTGAAGCCTTTTCTTCTCTGACTCCCAGGGAGGGACTGAGCCCCACTCTGCCCTGTTCAGACTTCTATTCCAACTAATACCTATACCCGTCAGTGCATTTATTTGTTTACTGAACTGATCCATCACACTAGATTTTAAGCCCCTTAAGGTCAAGGACCTTGTCTTGCCCTTTTTTTCCCCTCAGCGCCTGTACCTAAGTACATCAAAGATGATGAATCAATGTTTGGCAGATGAATTGATTAATCATCAAGAAACTGAGGGCCAGGCATGGTGGCTCACACCTGTAATCCCAGGACTTTGGGAGGCCCAGGAGGACAGATCACTTGAGATCAGGAGTTCAAGACCAGCCTGGCCAACATGGTGAAACTCTGTCTTTAGTAAAAATACAAAAATTAGCCGGGTGTGGTGGTGGGCACCTGTAATCCCAGCTATTGAGGATGAGGCAGCAGAATCACTTGAACCCGGGAGATGGGCTGAGATCATGCCACTGCACTCCAGCCTGAGCAACAGAGCCAGACTCCAAAAAAGAAAGAAAGAAAGAAAGACGGCTGGGCGTGGTGGCTCATGCCTGTAATCCCAGCACTTTGGGAGGCCGAAGCGGGCGGATCACGAGGTCAGGAGATCGAGACCATCCTGGCTAACATGGTGAAACCCCATCTCCACTAAAAATACAAAAAATTAGCCAGGCGTGGTGGCGGGCGCCTGTAGTCCCAGCTACTGGGGAGGCTAAGGCAGGAGAATGGCGTGAACCCGGGAGGCGGAGCTTGCAGTGAGCCGAGATCGCGCCACTACACTCCAGCCTGGGAGACAGAGAGACTCCGTCTCAAAAAAAAAAAAAAAAGAAAAAGAGAAAGAAAGAAAGAGAAGGAAAGAAAGAAAGAAAAAGAAAGAAAGAGAAAAAGAAACTGAGGCCTAGAAAGATGAAGTGACTTGCCCAAAGGTCTCATAACTGACACACAGCCTCTGGACTTGCATTGCAGACTCTCAGTCCCGTGTTCATCCTGCCACCAGGTTAGGTGATGTCCTAGGTCTAATCTGTAGTGTACACATGGAAAGATATAAGTGAAGATTGGTTTGAGGTGCCAACTGCTAAAATTTAGGTGACTTGGATCACAATCCTGCTGTTTCTTGTATGGTTTCTTTTCAGTTTTAGTTGCACTAGATTTCACTGCCTTCAAATAATTACTAGGAAATGACAGGGACCAGAAGAAACATAGGCACATGGTACAGGATGATACACAGCCCTTTATCAGAGCTGACTTCACTTACAGATGAAGAGGATGGCTGCAACCTGGGGAAAGAGCCTCTTTGCCTGAAAACTATCTGAAGTTCTTTTTTAGTGCAATCTTAGTGCACTGCAACCACCACCTCCCAGGTTCAAGCAATTCGCCTGCCTTAGCCTCCCGAGTAGCTAGGACTACAGGCACGCACCACCATGCCCAGCTAATTTTTTTGTATTTTCAGTAGAGACGGGGTTTCATCATGCCGGCCAGGCTGGTCTCGAACTCCCGACCTTGTGATCCACCCACCTCAGCCTTTCAAAGTGCTGGGATTGCAGGCGTGAGCCACCGAGCCTGGCCAATTTTTTTATTTTTAGTAGAGATGGGGTTTCACCATGTTGGCCAGGCTGGTCTCGAGCTCCTGACCTCAGGTGATCCACCTGCCTCGGCTTCCCAAAGTGCTGGGATTACAGGCGTGAGCCACTGCACCTGGCCCTATCTGAAGTTCTTGAAGCCTAGTTAAGGACCTGATTAATGGACCAACTGGAGTGCCCAGGGGTCTGGAGGGCCTGGTCCTAGCAATGGACCTGCTCCCAGCTTGCAAGCTGTTTACACTCCTAGTTTTGGCTTCCTCATCTGTAAGATGAAGGGAGCCGACTGGCATTGCAAGCTGCAAATACATGACTCAGTGCCCTCCTTTCATTACCCACTGCAGACACTGCTACTTAGTTCTTCTCTGGGTTCTTCTCTGCCTTGGAATTCTTCTTTCCACCCTGCCATGGAGCTGTCATTCTTCTAGCTGAAAGCTTTTTGCCTTTGAGACTCTCCTAGCTCTGATCTAATTCCCATAACTAGATGCAAATGACCATGAGAGAGTAACACCTCAAGTTCTTGCCAGCTTTAATCAACAGCTAAACTCTCAGGGCCTTATTCTGCCAAGGCCACCCAGGAGGCCTAGGAGATAAGAGCAGGAAAGGAGGTGATAGAAGAAAAGGAAGTCTAGTGCCTACCAGGGCATCAGGGCACACATTGGGCCTATTGCCTGAGCATCCACTGTGGGCACACACTTCAGGGTGCTTTGTAGAAGAAATGCCACAAGAGAAGAGCCTGGCCTGCTGCCCTTGAGTAGCATGCAGTTAGTTTAATACAAGAGCCAGAAAATATCATTTCTGTTCCCAATGATGTGAGTAGCCAGAGCGGGAACTCGTATATCTAATTAATGGCTCTGTTGCCAAGTGTCCAGGACAGTGCCTGGCACAAAGTAGTCTCTCAGTAAATATTTGAATGAATGAATGAAAAACAAATGTGCACACACACTGACAAAGGAACACTCTCCACCCTTGACGCTTCACTGGGTACGGTAGAGTTGAACTCCCAGCCAGCATGGAACTCACATTTTCATGGTGCTTTCCTTCCTCCCCTCAGATTTTTCCAAATGAGGCCATGTTACCTTAATTTAATGTCTAAAATACACACAATTATGCACTCCCCCTCAAACTCAAACCCCACTTTCTGTGGTTTTTGTGGTTTGTTACACATTCATTAAGTGTATTTTTACCGTTGTTGTTATTTTTTTAAGCAGATCTAAGCCCGTTTTAGGTAGAAATGCATTCCTCTTCTTGGGGCTGCAACAGGAAATTCTAAAATCCGTTTGTGGAGTTGCATCTTCCGTGAAGTTAAAGGTTCCAGGCCCAGCCTTCCAGCCACGTGGTTCAGGGTTAGTAGCTGATCCTTCTGTGGAAACCTTGTCCGTAAAGGGTCAGTTAGCACCAGGGGAGGGGCCTGGCAAGAGGTGAAACTCCAAGCACATCTATTAATTATGAGAGAGAACAACATGTTTTTATTTTGCTGTTCATTTAAACTGGAACTGAGAAATGTTGCTGGGTCCCCACACATTATCTTCCTCCTCCCTCCTCCCCCCTCCCTCCCCCGCTTCCCCTTCCCCTCTGTGTACCTGCATGGGCTTGTGTTTGTGTGTGTGCGCGGGTGCACATGGGTGTGTGTGTGTGTGTTTGCTGGCTCAGACTCTGTGCCCATACTTTGACACATTATTGCTTGGATTTATTCCTCTTCTGGGAAGCGGGCACATGTCATTCAATTTAGAAGACGTGGGCTGACATCTACCACGTACAAGACCCCCTTGGCAATCTGGGTGACTCAGGAAGCAGAGCAAGTAGGTGCTTAGACCAATGGCAAAACCCCTCCCTTCCTTGCCCCACTCCTAGGCCAAGGAAAAAAGTTCAGCTTTATTGCATTCATCCAGGATTTTGCAATCAAAATCTCTAGAAGGAAGCTATTTTGAGCTCAGCCCACATGGATGGGTGGCATTTTTTTCAGATTTAGAATTGTTTTTCTTTGAATTTCATATGAGGGAGGACTGATCTTTCAGGATATCTAAGGGTCTTAACCCAGCCCTGTCTTAGTGACAGTCCCTGTGGGAACACGAAGATGAATCACACAAGGTCTCCAGGACAAGACCCATGCAGCACAGTAACCACAGCCTCTCCAAGCTTGAGTCCCTTGGCCTGAAGCTGGTAAAGAGGAGCAAGGAATCCCTGTGACCACAGGGGCCAGGCAGCACAGTTCCAGAGCCCTGGGGCAGAAGCCATGTGCAGGGCTGTCATTCCTTGGGACCAATATGAGTCATATCCAGAGAGCTGGGCATCCTGGAAACATTTTCTGGAAGCAAAATCTGCTGATCTAGGGGTCAGGGGGCTAAGGCTCTTTTTCTAGCTCTGTCAAGAATTCCTTTGAGATCCTGTGTCCAAGAGCCCTTTGCAAACACAAAACCCACATTCCATGGTTTATGATTGACATCCCGTGGGTACCTCCAGCACATCATAGAACTTCTCTGAGAGGCCCTCACCTAAATGATGAGGTAAGAAACATGCCTGAGAGAGTGGGTGTGTAAGCCTTTGGGAAGGTATGTGATGGTGGGCCAAGATAAACAGCTTTTAGCATCATCTCTCTTTCCCATCACACACACAACCAACTGCCCCTCAACCATAATGAAAGCAGCCGGTCCCTGCCAGGCACTGAGCTAAGTTACACGTCTTCATTTATATAGCAGCTCCTTAAGCCCCTCCCCTGATCTCAAGGCCTTCTGGTGAAAGATCCAAGTCCAAAAGTTGAAGGAATCTAATTACTTGTGGGGAGAAGGACCAGGTATGGATTCCAGCATTCATTTTGCAAAATGCTTAGAGGATAAAGTAGAGATCTCCTGCTCTGCGGGTGTGTCTCTGTCTTTCCTCAAGATGGCCTGTGGGAAGAGAGGCTGGCTTTGGAAGAGAGAGCCCACCCCTTGGAGCTCCCTCATGTCCTTCCCTAGGCACAGGTGGGTTCTGTCTTCCCTCCAGTGGGGTCCACAGAGCATGTGACCAGGGGCAGAAGTTTTCCCCGGGCTTGAGATGGGGTGTGGGTTTGAGTTTTGCTGCCCTGGGCCTAGAACTCCATTTCCCCATTTGTTTTTTGACCAGGTTGAGACATAGTTCCAGTGTGAACTGATTTCCCCATCTCTGGGCTATGCTATCGCAAATAACTCACACATGAGTAATGTGCCCATGTTTGTGTAGAGTTTGTTTAGATAAGAAAAACAACTCGGGGCCTCATGGGAGGGGCTGCTCAGCACCACGGAGCCAGGCGTTTCCTGGGCCTGCCCAGGAGAGCCAGGCCTTCAGGCTGCTGGAGGGTGGCTGAAAAGCCCACATGCTCAGACATCTCCAGGGCCTGCCCATGGGAAGAAAAGTGAGGGATGGAACAGAGGATGGGGAACAGAGGACAGGGAAGCTGGAAGCTGGGTATTGAGTATAGCTCTGTAGCCATAGTTGTGTGCCCTTGGGTAAGACACTTCAACCCTCTGAGCACTAGTTTCCCCTCTTTGCAAAGGGACGGGTTGGGGGAAAATAATAACAACATCCAGCCACCAAAGGATTGTGGAGATTAAAAGAAATGACCTAAGGGAGAGACTTTGTAAACTGCAGAGGCCAACACACAAGTTAGTTATTAATTAACGGCCGGATTAAGGCCGTGTTTTCAGGCCACACTCAACAGTGGAGTTGGCACAATGCCGGGATTCAAAGGCCTGGGTCCAAGTTCCAATCCGCCAGCACCCAGTCACAAGACCTCAAGCCTCCCCATCTCCCCAAGACCTAGGATCACCTCTGTGAAGTGAGGATAGTGATTCTTCCACCACATAATCCTTGAGGCTCTGTGTTGGCAGTTTTGAAGCAAAGGATAGCTATGAACCTGTTTTGTGAACTGTACAATGTACAAATATGAGATGATGCTGCCAAGTTATTCAAAGGGTCATTCATCAGTGAATCAACGTATCAACAAGCCTATTAGCTGGACAGTTGAGGATACATTAATAAGCCGTCTAGCTGGGGATGAGAAGAGGGAGGGCTGCACGTGAAGGGTTAATTCACAGTGTAGAGTGATAGTGGTGAGTAGACTTTTAGGCTGAAGGCTGAAAATTTTTTAAATTTTCAGCTCATCCTTTTTAAATTTTGAGACAAGGTCTTGCATTGTCACCCAGTCACCCAGGCTGAGTACGGTGGCACAATCATGGCTCATTGTAGTCTCCACCTCCCAGGCTCAAGCAATCCTCCCATCTCAGCCTCCCAAGTAACTGGGACTACAGGTGCGCACCACCATGCCCAGCTAATTTTTTGTATTTTTTGTAGAGGTGGGGTTTCGTCATGTTGACCAAGCTGGTCTTGAACTCCTGAGCTCAAGTAATCTGCCTGCCTCGGCCTCCCAAAATGCTGGGATTACAGGTATGAGCCACCAAACCTAGACTTCTTTTTTAACCTATAACCCTTTGGGAACAATGGCTTAACACAGTCACTTGTTTAAAAGAAATCTATTTTTTTTAAAGCAGAACTGATTTTTCAAACAAAGAGTTAAACAGAACCCCAGGTTATAAAGCATGAAAGCAAATCTGCTCTGGCTGAAACAGGGGTCTGGGCCCAGAGCCAGGACTATGTAGCACCCCCACTCCACCCACTCACTGGTCTATCTCACCATTCCTACTCCTCAACAGCCCCAGAGGCACCCCCTCCAAGTGCAGAGTTTCTACAGCTTCCAAACCACAGCCTCCTGGTCTGTGAAGCATGTATCCCAGAGACACTCTCACACCAGGAGGCACGTGCATGCATGTTCATAGAAGCATTACTTATGGTGATGATCATTGGAAACAACCTAAATGTCCATCAGCAAGAAAAAGGGTAAATACATCATGATCTATGTACACAGTGTAATTAACTTTGCTACAGTGAAAGTGAATGAATGTGAGCTACATGTATCAACAAAGATTAAGCTCTCAAATACACTACTGAGTGCAAAGAATAAGTCGCAGAATATGTGCTACATTGTATCGAATCTAAAACTAAAAAAAATTATATATACTTAGTGATACATATACACATAGTTAGAGTATGAAGATGTGCATGGGAAATAAAGCTTCTAGAAGAAAACATAGGAGAATATCTTTATGACTTTGGGATAGGCAAAGATTTCTTAAATAGGGCACAAAGCATTAACCATAAAAAACTGATACATTCGATTTCATTAAAATTAAGAACTGTGGCCGGGTGCAGTGGCTCACGCCTGTAATCCCAGCACTTTGGGGGGCCGAGGCGGGGAGGATCACCTGAGGTCAGGAGTTAGAGACTAGCCTGACCAGTATGGTGAAACTCAGTCTCTAGTCTCTACTAAAAATACAAAAATTAGCTGGCCATGGTGGGGTGCACCTGTAGGCCCAGCTACTCAGGAGGCTGAGACAGGAGAATCGCTTGAACCCAGGAGGTGGAGGTTGCAATGAGCCGAGATTGCGCCACTGCACTCCAGCCTGGGAGGCACTGAGACTCTGTCTCAAAAAAAAAAAAAAAAAAAAAAAAAAAAAAAAAATTAAGAACTGTTCATGAAAAGAGACATTGAAGAAATACTGAAAAGGAATACAAAAAATAGGAAACGAGATTTGCAATATATATTGAAGGAACTCCTCCAAGTTACACAATGAACTGTAGATCAATATGAAAAGGGAAGGAGGTCAATTTTTTAAAAATGAAACTTGAACAGCTCTTTATAAAAGAGAATATTCAAGGGCTGCTAAGCATATAAAAGGGTGTTCATCCTTACTAATTACCTGGAAAATGCAAATTAAAACATAATGCCATACACCACATACCCATTAGGATGGCTAAAATTTAAAAGATTAACAACACCAGTACTATCAAGGATGCGGATTAATCAGAGCTCTCATCCATTGCTGGTGGGAAAGTAAATTGGTGCAACCACTTTGGACAACAGTTTGACAGCATTCACTATTGAACACATGTAAACATCCTCCCAAATTCTACTCCTAGTTACATACCCAGGAGAAATAAGCCATTAAGTCCATCAAAAGACATGTATAAGAATGCTTATATATTCATAATAACCTTAAACTGGAAATAACGCAAATGTCCATCATTAGTAGGATGGATAAATTATGGTATAGTCACACAAGAATTCTACACAGCAGTAACAACAAATGAACTACTGCTGTGCAAAACAACAGGGTGACTCTTACAGGTGAAATAAGCCAGACACAAAAGAGAATCATGTGTATGATTTCACACTTAGGAAGGCCAAAAGCTGGCAAAACTCATCCGTGTGGTAGAGGTCAGACCAGTTGTACACTGAACTGGTACTTCCTGAGGAAGCTTTCTGGAGTTCTGGACATGTTTCCTAGCTTGATCTAAGTGGTGGTTGCACAGACAGACATATTCACTGGTAAAATCCATCAAGTTGTACATTTAAGATTTGTGCACCTAATGCAAGTGATACTTTGATTAAAAACTTACAAAATGAAAAGATATGTATGGGAATGAAAATTACAAAGTTCAGGGCAAACACTATATTCAGCACCGTTCCTTATGTGGGGAGGGAGAAATCACCTTGGAGTTGTGAGTTGTGATATAAAACAACCCAGATGTTCCCGTTTACCAAAGTGAGACTGTGCCTGGTGTTACGGCCCGCACCTGTAATCCCAATACTTTGGGAGGCTGAGGCAGGTGGATCACTTAAGTTCAAGACCAGCCTGGGCAACGTGGTGAGACTTTGTCTCTATAAAAAATACAAAAAATTGGCCGAGCGTGGTGGCTCATGCCTGCAATCCCAGCACTTTGGGAGGCCGAGGCAGGTGGATCATGAGGTCAAGAGATCGAGACTATCCTGGCCAATGTGGTGAAACCCTGTCTCTACTAAAAATACAAAAATTAGCTGGGCATGGTGGTGCGTGCCTGTAGTCCCAGCTACTCGGAAGGCTGAGGCAGGAGAATCGCTTGAACTCGGGAGGTGGAGGTTGTAGTGAGCTGAGGTCGCGCCACTGCACTCCAGCCTGGTGACAGAACGAGACTCCGTCTCATAAATAAATAAATAAATAAATAAATAAATAAATAAATAAATAGTCAGGCATGGTGGCATGCACCTGTAGTGGGAGGCTGACATCAGAGGATCACTTGAGCTTAGAAGGTGGAGGCTGCAGTGAGCTCTGACTGCACCACTGCACTCCAGCCTGGGCAACAGAGTGAGACCCTGTCTCAAAAACAAAAAAACGAAAAACAAAAAACAAGGTTAAGACTATCTCGGAAACTGAAGGGGCCCAGAAAACCTACAAGACCTACCTGAGATTTTATTTAGGGATAAGAAGAAAGCAAGCAAGCTGAAAAGGACAGAAAAAGAAAATAATGTTGACTTCAGTTTGCAGGTTAAATCCCATTGACCATATAAGGGTTACATCCATGTAAAGTGCCTGGCTCATAGTAGTGCACCCATCATTTCCCCTTCACCATAGGAGAAGCTGCATCCCAGGCGATCCAAGCCCAACGAACTCCTCCCACTCCCAGGAAGGCCTTGCTTGAGGCCAGAGGCTGGCAGGGAAAAAAAACTCCTCTGCAAAATGTTGCCTCAGCCTCTGGAATTTACACTTACCCCACTGCCGTCTGCTCAACATTCCTGCCTGAAATTCCAGCCGAACCATAGGAAACAACTGCTCTGTGAAGGTCCAGGAACTGGCAGGGGCTGGCAGGCCTCTCCCAACTTCCAAATTGCTGTCACAGGCTATGACCTCACTTCCTTAGCCCGCTCCAGGGTGAGCCTCCTCTCCAGTCCTGAATGTTCGGTGGGCAGGAGGGCAACAGCGTGGGCCTGGACCAGATCATGGCAGGCCACTGAGCAGGGCTTGGCCAGGTCACTGCCGTAGATCATTTCCCATTTTGGAGAGTCAAACCCCAATACCCTTGCTCAAAGTTAAATGCACAGAGGAAATTCCCTGTTCTGGGAGGCTTGGGGGAAGTGGATGCTCCCTCGGCTCAGCTTTCTTGATGAGTCGAAGGGAGGAAAGGAGTTGTGTTTCTTGAGTGCTTACTCTATACCAGGCCGTGTGCTAGGCTTACACTCTTCAGAATGACTGTGTGAGGCCAGAAGCGGTGACTCACGCCTGTAATCCCAGCTCTTTGGGAGGCCGAGGTGGGCAGATCACCTGAGGTTGGGAGTTCGAGACCAGCCTGACCAACATGGAGAAACCCCATCTCTACTAAAAATACAAAAATTAGCCGGGTGTGGTGGTGCATGCCTGTAATCCCAGCTACTCAGGAGGGTGAGGAAGGAGAATCCCTTGAACCTGGGAGGCGGAGGTTGCGGTGAGCAGAGATCGCGCCATTGCTCTCCAGCCTGGGCAACAAGAGCGAAACTCTGTCTCAAAAAAAAAAAAAAAAAAAAAAAAGAATGACTATGTGAGATGGATATTATTTTTCCCATTTTACACATGAGAAGGATAATGTCTGAGAAGTTAGAAAACTAGCAGATAGTGGGGCTGCCCTTCCCACACATTGTCTCCACAGCATTCTAGTACTCTGGATATGGTAACAATTTCACATTAACATGCTTCATAGCAGTTGACCATTCAGCAAGTTTCAATTTTTTTTTTCTGGCATATATTGAACGAAGTACTATAGTGTTAAGAGACAGTAGCTGGGCAGGGCGTGGCGCCTCACACCTGTAATCCCAGCACTTTGGGAGCCTCAGGTGGATGGATCACTTGAGCTCAGAGATTTGAGACTAGCCTGGGCAACATGGTGAAACCCCATCACCACAAAAAATACAAAAATTAGCTGGGCATGGTGGTATGCACCTGTAGTCCCAGCTACTTGAGAGGCTGAAGTGGGAGGATCACTTGAGCCTGGGAGATAGAGGCTGCAATGAGCTGAGGTCACACCACTGCACTCCAGCCTGAGTGACAGAGCGAGACCCTGACTTAAAGGAAAAGAAGAGAGAGAGAGAGAGACAAGGGCTGGGGCCAGCCTGCCTGAATTCTAACACTCATGAGCTGTATTCCCATAGTAGGGTTTTTCAACTCTCTGAACCTCAGCTTCCTTATCTGTAAGGAATGATAATAATAACACCTTCTCGATCACACTGTGAAGATAGCATGTGATCGTGCACGGCAGGAAGCATTTGATTCAGACCTTGACATACCGTGATTATTACTTGTGGTTACTGTTGTCATAACCTAGTGAGGGGATGGGACAGAGCCTATGGTTATCCCACATTAATAGATGATTAAGACTCTGAAGTTCAAAGGTTACTTGATATTCGAAGTCACACATTATCACTGAGATGGTTCTAATAATCCATGGCCTGGCTCTCTGCAGGGGGCCAGCTCCCTCAAGGGGTCCCTGCCAACTTCTAGAGGTCTCCCATGGGTTTCTGAGCATTTGCCAGCACACTCTCCCCTCATAGCAGGCAAAGCGGGAGGCACTGAGCTGCGTGCAAAGATGAGGAAGGATGTGTAGGTGGCTGGTGCTGCAGGCTACCCGAGAACACTGGTTCTATGTACTTTGTACTCTGGGGAGCAGTTTGCAGTGGTGGGAAGAGGTGGCTGCTTGGAATAGACAAAAAGTACAGAAGCCTCTGTAGGCAAAAAGCTCTCCCCCACATGGTCTTCCATTCCTCTGTTCCAAGCCATATAAGACTTTCTCTGCCCTCAGAATAAAATCCTTAACATAGTTTCATGTCATGTTGAATTTTTTCCTAGCTCCTTCCCAGTTTGATCCCTTGAAGCATGACATTGAGCTTCTCTATCCTTCTTCCCCCATCAACCCCTACACACACACACACACACACACACACACGCACACACACACAAGCACTCATACCTTCACACATTCATACTGCAAGCTCAGTTCTCCCCAGGCTAGGTTGAGGACCCCCCTCCCCCTCCTCAGGTAGAAATCAGCCCACATCTGGCCATCTGGACAATTGCCGGCCTGGACTCCAAGAGCAAGAGCAAATCTGCAAGCCAGCAGAGGAACCCAGCTCATTCTGAGTAAAAATAACCTGTCAAATCAATTACAGCGGCAGAACCAATTAGGGTGACCGCAGGGGAATAAATATGCAGTGTTTAACTTAATCATCTTTCTGTTCGAACAGCACTCCGGCAGGGCTGCATGACTAAGGCAAATGACTATTACATAACTGATATTTTTATTCCTTGCCCCTTCTCTTTAGAAAGAGAAGCCAGTAAATTTCATTTTCCTTTAAAGTGGAAAAAAAGACAAAGGAAAAGAAAGAAGATTGTTTCTGAACTTGCACAAATGATTTAAAAAAAAAAAAGACAGCCTGGGGCCCTCTGTTAGTAACAAATTAATGTAGAGCTACTCACTAGCTATGTGACCTTAGGTGAGTCATTTTCTTCCGTGATTCCGCATCTATGAAGGGAGGCACTTAGAGCTGATGATCCCCAAGAGCCATTCTTGCAAATCCTGACTTTCTATTACCTAGGACAACTTTGACTCTGAAATTCTTTATGGCCATGGTGGGATCTTACTTACCTTTGAGTTACCCCATTGCTCCTTGTACAGTGTCTGTATACTCAGGTGCTCAATAAACACTTGCCAAACTGTTCTTTATTTCAACATTTCCCGTCTCTAGGATACTTGCTAGGGACTGGGAGATAGGTACCCAAGTAGTATAAAGAAGTTGTCTCCCATTTGAGGGAGGCCAGGCATGCCTCTGAGAAATGACAGAGTCTAGTGTGCATAGGCTGGATGCATGCTGGAGGCAATAGATACTCAGGGAAGAAGGATCTTTCTTTCTTCCCTTCTTTCCTTCTTCCCTTCATTCCCTTCCTTCTCTACCTTCCCTTCCCTTTTCCTTCCTTCCTTCTCTACCTTCCCTTCCCTTTTCCTTCCTTCCTTCTCTACCTTCCCTTCCCTTTTCCTTCCTTCCTTCTCCCTTTTTCTTTCTTTCTTTCTTTTTGTTTTGTTTTGTTTTTTTCTGAGACAGGATCTCTCTCTGTTGCCCATGCTGGAGTGCAGTGGCATGATCTTGGCTTACCGCAGCCTTGGTCTCAAGTGATCCTCCCTGTTCAGCCTTCTGAGTAGCTGGGACTACTGGTTGGAATTAAAGATAGTCAGATGTTGAGCATAAACACTTTCTTAATTGGTGGCTGCTTTTAGGCAGATTTTTAAATTTTTTGTAGAGACAGGGGGTTCTCACTATATTGCCCAGGCTGGTTTTGAACTCCTGGACTCAAGTGATCCTCCCATCTCAGCCTCCCAAAGTGCTGGGATTACAGGAGTGAGCCACTGTGCTTGGCCAAGAGGGATATTTCTAACCCGAGAATGGTCATGAAGCACTTCCTGGAGAAGGTGAAATAGCACTGGTCCTTGAAAGACATTTAGAATTCTGACCAGTCAATAAGATGAAAGATACTGCAGGGGTATCTGTAGGAATGGCCTATGTAGAAGTGAGGAGAGAGAAAACCTAACAGTGGTGGGTGGTTTGTGTTGGGAAGCAAAAAACAAAACAAAAAAAAAAAAAAAAGAAAAGAAAAGAAAAGAAAAGATATCTTGGAATCAGACTGAGAAATGCTTTGGAAGCCAGGCTGGGGAGGGTGGGGCATATCCTGGAAGCAATGGGAAAGGAAGGTGGGATGGAGTCTCTATAGTTTCATCATCTTCTCTGGCCAGTGGGTAAATTCACCATTCTAAATAGTTAGAGATGAACTTTATTTCTGTTCTGTTCTCCCTGGGAACAGCCTAGAGGTCTAGAACCATGGGGAAGGAAGTAGGGGACTGTCATTGATTGCACAGAATACAGTTCTTTTGCCCTGCCTATCATACCAAAGCCCTAGGTTTGCTTACTTTGCCCAAGTGCAAATTCACAGCTTTTCAGGCCTATAAAGGTCAATTATTAGAGCGGATGCTGTCGGTGCCCTGACCCATCTCCTCAGCACTCACCTCCACGCTGAATTCAGGTCGCTCACATCCAATACCCATGAGCACTGTGGCCAGCGTGGGGCAAAGCCCAAAGTGCCCAAGAGTTGATGTCCCTGGCAAACAGCCCTCTATGAATGAGGGACGAGCATTTGGTGGATAAATCCCCAGTTTCCTTACCCCTTGGGCAGATGAACTCTGAGGTGTGTTTTCCAACTCTGTCTCCCAGAGTGTTTCCAACACCAGTTTTGCCTGTGGTGACAACCTGCTCAGCAGCATGCCTCACATTGGCTTCCTTCCGTTCTCTGTCTCACTTCCACACCCTTCACCTGAGTTTCTAGGGATCACCTTCTAAATGACCTATTACTCACACTTGAATCTTTGACTCAAGCTTCTGGGGAAACTGAAACCAAAATAATTCATAAATGTCCCTCATTATATGGCTGGGGAAACTGAGGCCCAGAGAGGAGAAGATGATTTGCTTAAGGTCACCAAACAGCTGGCTTAGGTGAGAGCCTGGGCCTCCAGGCCCCCAGCCCAGGGCCCTCCCGCTAGACCAGACAAGTCTTAGATTAGTGCTCCCTCCCCTCTGCTCCCCCGCTGAGGCTCCACAAAGTCACAAGTCAGCAGCAGAAACTGTTCTTCCTCCACTCCTATTTGAGCAGAAAGCAAGGGGCCTCAGCAAGGGGGAAGGGGCGAGGCCTGAGGCTCCCAGATGTGGCCCTCATTCTCCTGGAAAGTGGGCTTTTGTCTCTGCGGTAACCAGGGCAGCCGCCCCATTTATCTGGTTTTAGCAAAGCAGCCGCATCCTTTGGTTTCAACTGCTGGGGTTGAAATGGGATGTTTGCAAAATGGAGTTATTAGCCCTTAAAAAGGAGGAGGAGGGTGTTTTTTTCTCAGGAAAAGGAACATGAAGCTTGGGGTCTTTCCATATCAATGTTGAAGAAGTGCAATATACACAGAAATGACTGTAGGGGACCAGAGAAATCCTAAGTAAAGATGGAAACCAGAAAGTGGAGTTTAGATAGATAGAGTGATATCCTTTTTAAAGCAAGCAAATACATCTTATAACAAGGTAGCTGTTTGCTGTCAGTGAAAGGAATCCAAGGGGAATATTGCTGAGAAACAAAGACATTTTCTGTCTCTTTAAATAACTCAAGGCAGCCTGACATCTTAGTTAACAGAGGAAACAAAGATGTTGTATGCTCAGGGAAAGGAAACCATTTTTCTCTTGAAAAGAAAGCAGATGTTATCATCTAGCTCTAGAAAAGTTTGAGGTACCCAAGCACAATGTGACACTTCGCCAGGTTTAATAAACATTGCTTTGATGTGCCAACAACCCCTAACTAAACTGGTCAGTTAAATGAACTAACCTTTAGGCTACTAATGGATTATTATCATAGTTCACCTCTCTGTGTATGAAGTTCCCTTGAGCAAATCCCTAGACTGAAGATCCCTTGAGCAAATCATTCTATCCTTGCCTTGCCATGAAGTATTTGTGAAGGGCTAATTGCAAATTCATTTGTTCCGTCATTCAGAAGTTCAGTATTTTTACTGTGTGGTTGGACAAATACAATACATGCAGATGATGGACTAAATTGGTCACACTTGTAATTGTGTAAGGTCAAAAACAGGACCCAGAGCATCCATGCTGAAGGCAGGGCAGGGAAGCAAAGCTGAAAAAAGCTTGGGAAGTCAGGCTGGGGAGGGTGGGGCATATCCTGGAAGCAATGGGAGAGGAAGGTCAGAAAGTCTGTAGTCTATCCTGGGGAAGGAAAGGGAAGATTTCATTGAGATTATCTTTTTTCTCTGGCCCTCACATGTTTTGGGAAGAATCTGAATGAATAGGTAAGAAAGACTTAGTAGCTTGACTGGGGCAGATGGCATATGATGTAGAATTGTTAGATTAAGTTGGAAAGATAATGTGAGTTTCAGTTTGAAGGACTTGAGATGCATGCAAAGAAGCCTAGGCTTTATCCTAAAGGTAGCAGGGAGCCATTGGATGTTCAGGATCATACTGGGGGAGGAAAATTGAGCTCAAGATGGTTGCCTACTTACCCTCAAAGGGCAGTCTTTAGCATCCCTGATATGATATTGATATGATGAATCACTTATGAAGTCCATTCACCCAACTGGCTAATTTTCTGTCTTTGGGGTTGGGGGAGGAAGAAAGGAGGTAAGTTATTGGATTTCAAAGTACAAAGTGGAAGAGGAATTTCTCAATTGGATCAATCAGCAGGGACACACTCTCCCTGCTGGGAGCCAAGAGCCAGCTGTTGCCCAGGTCAGGTACAAACTATGGAATTATAGCAGCACCCATTTGAGCAGCTGGTTAGAATGCTTCTGGGTTTTCCCTTAGACACTTAACCTTTTTATAGCTCAGCCACAAAACTTTTGCTTCAGGCCAGACCTCAGCCTGTTACTTGCTTAATTAATTGTTTTTCTTTCCAGCATCCCTCCAAAATCTATCAGAGAATAATACTTCAGCTAGATCTCTTGCGTTTCTGCAAGAGGTCTCTCATTTCTGAATTATTTGGGTTTTTCCCCTTCCACTCCTCTGAGACCAGACTTTGGAAATGTATGTTTCAATCAATACTCTATTAAGCAGAAAGCTCAGGGAGGAGAGGATGCAAGGTAATAACATTTTCTGGCTAATGGAGGATTCTTTTAATAAAACTCAATTTGTTTCAGTCCTCTTTGTAGCTGCTGGTTATTAAAAAGTCCGAGTCCACTTTTTCTGCCCTCTGGTTGTGATTAAGTGAATCCTTGCTGAAGAGGGTTCTTGTAGGCCACAGAGGAGCGGTGTGGTCATCAATAACCACAGGCCAGGGTTGGAAAATAGGATGGAAAAGGAGAAGGGTAGGGGTTAGCCACCACTGACTGTGTGGCTGCAGGGCACCATGGGAACCCCGGCTGGCTGCCACCACACCCTTCACTCACCCTTCACCAGCCCCCTCCCCTCACCTAACCCAGCACAGGAAGGCAGGGCCAAAGTCAAGACACAATCTTTTTTCTTCTCTAATCTTCACCCAACTTTCATGAAGAAAAGGCAGACATTGGGGAAAATGCTGTTAAGGGGACTTGTTTTTTGTTTTGTTTTGTTTTGTTTTTGAGACAGTGTCTTGCTCTGTTGCCCAGGCTGGAGTGCTATGGCGTGATCTTAGCTCATTGCAACCTCGACCTCCTGGGCTCAAGCGATCCTCCCACCTCAGCCCTGCCAAGTAGCTGGGACCACAGGCATGCACCACCATGCCCAGCTTAAATTTGTTTATTTTTCTTTTAGAGATGGGGGCTTCCTATGTTGCCCAGACTGCTCTTGACTCCTGGGCTCAAGTGATCCTCCCGACTCGGTCTCTCCAAGTGTTGGGATTACAGACATGAGCCACCATGCCCAGTCGAGGGGATTTTTTTTTTTTTTTTGAAACAGTCTTGCTCTGTTGCCCAGGCTGGAATGCAGTGGCACAGTCTCGGCTCACTGCAACCTCCACCTCCCAGGTTCAAGCACTTCTCCTGCCTCAGCCACCTGAGTAGCTGGGATTACAGGCGCGCCCGGCTAATTTTTATATTTTTAGTAGAGATAGGGTTTCACCATATTGGCCAGGCTGGTCTCGAATTCCTGGCCTCAAGCAATCCACTTGTCTTGGCCTCCCAAAGTGCTGGGATTACAGGCATGAGCCACTGCGCCCAGCCTAAGCAACTTCCCAGGGAAATCCCGGGAGTCTGGACGTCCTGGGTCAGTGCGTTAGCAAGAACATCGGCCTGTCAGCCAAGAGAGTTCATTTCTTGTCCTGACTCTGCCATGTATTACCTGTGTGGCCTTGGACAAGCAGCCTCTCCTCTCTGGGCCAAATTAATGTGTCTATAAAGGGAGGGGGCTGGGCTGTGGTCTGCAAGTTCCCTTCCATGGAGCTGTAAAATTGGGATAATAACAACGCCTTCTCTGCTCACCTCAAAGAGGTGTGGGAAGATAAAAATAAAAAATGATTGGAAATACTTGGTAAGTTGTAAAGCCCTATGTAATCAGGAAAAGTAAGTCTCTATGGGAGGCTTCCTTCAGCAGTCAGGAACTTCTTAATGCAAACCAGGTGTTGGTGCAATCAGACTTGAGGTCTCCCAGCCTGGGGAGACTGTGGCTGGGGGAGGGGGAGGAGAAGGCAAGTGAGGTGGGCAGCCTGGCCTCCCAGAGTCTCCCTTCATACATGGCTCCTCATTCTTCCTTGGTGCCCGTACACAGCAGGATGACACCCCCACCCACACCCCTACTCCCTGCCCAGGATGACACCTCCACTCCCACCCTGTGCCCAGGATGAAACCCCCACCCCAAGCCCAGGATGATACCTCCACCCCATCCCATGCCCAAGATGGCACCCCCACCCCCACCCTGTGCCCAGGATAACAGCCCCACCCCCACCCCATGCCCAGCATGACTCCCCACCCCCACCCCGTGGCCAGGATGACACCTCCACCACCACCCTGTGCCCAGGATGATACCCCTCACCACCCCACACCCAGGAGGACACCCCATCCCCACCCCATGCCATGATGACACCCCCATCCCCACCCCATGCCCTCGATGACACTCACCCCCACCCCATGCCCAGGATGACACCCCCACCCACACCCCATGCCTAGGATGACACCCCACCACAATCCGGTGCTTGGGATGATACCCCTCCCCACCCCACACCCAGGAGGACACCCCACCCCCACCCCATGCCCAGGATGACACCCCCACCCACACCCCATGCCTAGGATGACAGCCCCAACCCTGTGCCCTGCTCATGCTCTGCTATGCTGTGAGCACCTCCCCTGTTTCTGTGATTTCTCTCCCTAGGTCCTTCATCATCCCCCGCCCAGGTGAGAAACTGAGCCACCTCCAGAGGGAGGTCAGGTGATGGGCCCAAAGTCCCCCACGAGTCAGAGCCTAACTAGACCCTGGTCTGTAGTATTATGGGAAAATCACGAGCTCTGACAACAGAAGGTTCTAATCCCTGCTGGCCAATGCCTTACTCCCCAGCGGTGTGACCTTGGGCAGGCGATTTAAATTCTCTGAACCCCAGTTTCATACTTGTCAGGGAGGACTTCTGTACGCTTCTCAGGAGGTTCCAGCTGAGGTGAGCCCCCTTTTGCCCACAGTAATGACCTCAACATTACACCCTTATTTTGGACGATGCTGGCTCTGGAGAGGTGCTTACAAAAGTGCCAGGTATGGCTGCAGCTGTAAGGTATAATTTTCTAGATGGCTTCCATCTGAAGCTCTAAAAACCTGTCCCCTCCTGAGTACCTGCCACTGAGCAGACCCGGTCTTTCCAACTGGGGCCTCACTTTAGGTTCACCCTGATTCCCACACAGCTTGCTCTCCACTCCCCCAGGCTTCGACCTTGAGGCTCATCTGTTCTCAGGAGGGGGTTGGGACAGAGCCACAATTCTGGGACATCATCCCTCTTCAAAGGTGCAGGGGAGTTTTCAGGAAACAGAACACTTTGGCCAGGTGGGTTGTGGTTTGGTCCCTTGAGTTCGGGGTTTAACTGAACCTTAAGATGAATTTGGCATGTGTGTGAAATCTCTGCTCTGTGTCCCCAGCTGCAGGACAATGGGGGCCATTTAGGACTTTGCACATGGGATGAAAACATCTGGTTCAAATAACACACACACACACACACACACACACACACACACACACACACACACACACACACATCCCAACAGGAATACATTACAATAGGAACAATCATTCTTAAACCGAATGTACTCTCCCACTTTTCAATCCGGGGATCATGAGAAAAAATAGGACCCAATCCCTGTCCTGGAGGAACCGGAGAGACCATCTTATCTGCACTGCTGGCTTTAAAGTTAGGGAATCTGAGACCGGGAGTCACTGGTCTAAGGTCTTACAGCAAGCGAGAGACAGCAGTGAGACAGGAAGCCGGGTGGCCCAACTTCCAGACTTCAGCCTTTCCCCAGCTCCACATGCACGGAGGAGGAGGTAGAGGGCAAAGAAACCAGGCCCTTTAGATTCTCGTGGACAGAGAATCCCGTTTCGCCAAGAGATCAGAGGGCTCAGGGTCCCCAGCCTGCCGATGGCTTTTTTCATGTGCAGCAAGGCCATCTGTGCAGCCAGTCTTGACGCTGCAGCCAAGAGCGAGACCCCAGAGTCTTGGAGTCTGCTGGGGACTCCTGGGAGATGCGTTCCACGACCAGCCAGGGTGTGCACAGGTGGGTGGGTGAGCGGCGGCGCACGGGGTGGGCGGGCGGCGCGCGTGCAAGGGGAGAGCGCGGCCGCGGCGGGGGGCGGTGGGCGCGCGGGCCAGCGTCGCCGACGGAGGCCGAATCTCCTGGAAGCCCGTGCAGAGGAAGTGGCGAGGACGAGAGCGGGGAAACGGGGCCGTCTCCGCCGCGGAGCGACGGCGCCTCCAGCAGCGTCCCGGGCACGCTTGCGCCCTGCAGTGTGCGCGTCCTTCGCGAAGAACGTCCCGGGAGGCCCCACCGTGCAGTCTCGCTCTGTTTCGTTCTTTCTTCTGAATTTCTGTGGTCCTGCCTCCTGCCAGGGTCCCTTCATTAGGGTTCTGCTGCCCAAGGTCCCCGCGTGGATTTTCTCCGGGGAGGTAATTCGGAGAAGGTCTGGCGCCTCCTTCCCACCTGGCCTTTCTCCTTCGGAGAGTCCGTGCTTTCTGCTGCCCTGAGGAGACAGAAGTGTCCCTCCGTATGTACCCCCATCCTGTCTTCCCTGAAGACTGCCCCTGCGCCCACACGACCCCATGGCCAGTGCTGTTAAAACCAAGCACACCCCGCAGCGAGTAGAGGAAGGGCTGGGAAAAGCCACACTGTGTTCTTGTCCTTACCTACCCACCCCCCAGCCCCGCGGCTCTTCCCCTAAGTATAGGACTGAATTGCTGAGGGACCTCAGATTTCCCCAGCCTGCCTCGTCATCAACAGGAAGAACCGCACAGTGGTTGGGCTTGAAGCCCTCAAGCAGGTTGTGTCCGGATTCAAATCTCTGCCCTATGCTTTCTAGACATGTGACCTTGTCACTTTGTTTTATTCATATTCGTATGAAAAGCACTTACTGAGAACTTACCAGACAGCTTTCTTGGCATCGCAGACAAAGCAGTGAACAAAAGGTCCAGGTGGTGATGGAACTTCCATTGTAGGTGGGGAGGCAGACAATACATAAATATCTTCATTAGATGGTGATAAGTGTTAAAATGAAGACTGTAGCAGAGTGAAGGGACAAAGTGTGGCAGAGGCGTGCTATTTTAGTGAGAGTGATCAGGGAAGGCCTCTCTCACAAGCTGACATTGGGCAGAGACCCAAAGCAAGTGATGGAGCTGTAGTGCTCCAGGTGAGAGCTTTCCAGGCAGAGGGAACAGCAAGTGCAAAGGCCCTGAGGCAGGAGTTCAAAGAACTGGAGGGCGCAGAGTGAAGGGGACAGTGGTAGGGGATGAGGTCAGAGAGGAAGTGAAGGGTGCATATTTTGTGGGGCCGTGTAGGTCAGGGTAAGGGTTTTGAATTTTGTTCTGATGAGAAAGAAAGTCACTGGGGAGTCCTAACATGACCTAGCTGATATTCTAAAAAGCAGCATTAAGGGTAGACCATGAGGGGAATAAGGAGATGGTTTCACTAATCCAGGTAAACAATAAAGGTGGCTGGAACCTGGTGGTAGTGATGGAGGTGGATTCTGGATATATTTCAGGTTGGATTGAATAGGGAGTATAAGAGCTATAGAGGAACTGAGAGTATTGTGTACTTTGTTGTTGTTGTTGTTGTTGTTGAGACAGAGTCTCGCTCTGTCGCCCAGGCTGGAGTGCAGTGGCACAATCTTGGCTCACTGCAAGCTCCGCCACCTGGGTTCACGCCATTCTCCTGCCTCAGCCTCCCAAGTAGCTGGGACTACAGGCGCCTGCCACTATGCCCGGCTAATTTTTTTTTGTATTTTTTAGTAGAGACAGGGTTACACCGTTTTAGCCAGGATGGTCTCAATCTCCTGACCTCGTGATCCACCCTCCTCGGCCTCCCAAAGTGCTGGGATTACAGGCGTGAGCCACCACTCCTGGCTGATGTGTACATTTTTTACCTGAACTACTGGAAGGATAGAGTTGCCATGAACTGACATAGGGAAAGGTGAGGGTGACGCAGGTTAGGGTAGTAGAGCGGGAAGATCAGGAGTTCCATTTTGGACATGTTTTGTTGGTGGTGCCTATTGGACATCCAAGTAGATGTGCCTCGAAGGCAGTGGGATGTGTGATTTGGAGTTTGGAACAGAGGTATAATTGGAGAGAGAAATTTGAGATCTCTTGGTATAGATGATGTTCGAAGCCTTGGGACTGGGTGAGATGACCTAGGGTTTCAAATGTTGTGTATACCGAGGGCTCCTAAATGCTTCTCTCCCGCTAGACTTCTGTCTTGAACTCTAAACTCTTACATCCAACTGCCTTCTTCAGTTCTATAGTATACTCTAGAGGATCAAAAAAACCAGAAAGAGATCTGGTATCCTCATTGTTTCCCCTGGAGAGGTCATAGATTTTTGTCTTAGAATATAAGAGCTGGAAATGATCCAAGTGGCCATCTGGTCAACCTCTTCAGTTTTTACAAATAAGGAAACTGAGTTCCAAGAGAGGAAGTGACTTGCTTAAGGTCCAATTCGGAATTAAACATCAGGGCTCCAGGTGCTGTCCACAATGTCACAGCTGCCTTTCTGAAAGTAGAAAGAGCAGTGCTCAACTCAAACAGGAGTCTGAACTCATTGTTCTCCTGTCTGAAATCCTTCAGTGCCTCCCTGTCATCTCCTTGTGATGAAGTCCAAGTTCCTTAGGAGGATAGGTAAGTACTTGCTACCTTCACCAACTGCATTTCTGCTACTCCCAGGGGTCCGCCCATACCAAATGACCAGTGAGTTTCCTGAAGAAGCCCTGGTATTCCACGCCTCCAGACCTTCGCACAGACTCTCATCTCTGCCTAAATACCTTTCCACTATCCCTGTCTGTTCCTACTCACCCTTCAAGTTTCAGCTTAGATGTTTCATCCTTCAAGAAATAGTCCCTAAAAGCCTCCCCTCAATCTGGACCAAGTGCTGCTCCTCAGAGTCTCTGTTGATACCCTGTTACCATGTTTTGTCTATTTTTTTTAGCTTTTGTACATCTCCAGGGCTGGGTAGAGGGTAGAGTTAATGGTTCAAAGGGGATGATGAAGTAAACCACACGTGGTAGTGTTTCAGGGTGAAACCAGAAAAGATGAAGCTCCCACCTCAGCGCACCCCCAGAGAGGACTTTTTGACTAATTGTCTTGGAATCAGGCAGGCCTGGGCTCAAGTTCCAGCTCAGCTAGTTCTTAGCTGTGTGACCCACGATTCTGTACCTGTAAAAAGAGTTAATAAAAAGATCTACTTTGTGGGATCATTGTAAGAATTTGTTGAGAGCAATCTTGGATCCGGGTAAAGCTTAAAGGATGATAGATGTAGTTGCTGTTATTCGTGCTCAGCCCTCTTTCCTTTGGAAACACACACACACGCACAGACACACACACACACACACACACATCACGTGCACATTGTAGAGTGGACATAATGGGGGAACCCAGCAGGTGATCACCAGAAAAGAAAGGGGTCAGCAGGTGGGAAGGCCAGGCTTTGTCTGCAGAAGGCCTGAGTTAACTAGCATTTCCTCCAAAGGGCAGCAATGTTACTTTCAAGCACACAGCCTGAACACAACTAGCAAAGCTTTGACAAGCAGAGCCTGGAGAACTGGCTTTAGGAAGAGGTGACCTTGATTTCCCAGGAAGGCCTCAACTGTAAATAAACAGCTGCTTCCAAAGCGCCCTTTCCCTCCCCCTTTCTGTGCTCTGCCTGTCTCCTCCCCTCTATCTCCACCTTTCACTCTTCCACATCACACCCTGCGCACGTCTTATCCTTTGGCTCCCTGGAATGCTTCCTGTTATCTTACCCTGTTGGAGGCCTGAGTTGTCATTAAGGCTGACAGAGGGGCACCCATGGCGGGGAGGGCTTTGGCTTCCAGGAGAGAAGCCTGTAACTGTGGAAAGGAGGCCCCATGAGAGGCCCATTTGGAGTCTTCCCACACTCTCCCCTTCCCACACCCAGCCATCTGCTCAGACACCTGCTGAGTGCACCTGTGAACTCTAGTGTTCTCCCTGCTCTAATTGGGCATCTCCCGAATTGAGCTCATCTTTAACACTGGCCATCTCTAGCTGGGCTTTGGCTTCCAGTGGTATCTCCTGGGCAATAGCCCTGGCCCAGATCCCACTTCTGTCTCATTAATCTTAACTGAGAACTGACAGCTTCTGAGGAGTCCCACCTTCACTGCCAGCCCCAGATAGGATGGGCCCGCCACCGCCAGTCTGCAGGGCTCAGTGCAGCCTCTTCTGTGAAGGCTTCTCCATACTTTCGAGTCCTTGCTGAATCCCTGTCTTTGAACTCTAAAGCCTTGCCCTTCTCTGTCATAAGAACGATCTGTAGTCATCAGTTGAGTCCTCAGTTACAGACTTGAGAAATCAAACCTTTTTTGCATAGTGTAGTGAATAAGAAGGCATTCTTTATAGTCACCAAATTCTGATTCTGCTGAGGAATTTAGGCAAATGACTTCACCTCTCTGGGCCTCAGTTTCTGCATCTGTAAAATGGACTACGGGGCAGGGCGCAGTGGCTCATGCCTGTAATCCCAGCACTTTGGGAGGCTGAGGCGGGTGGATCACAAGTTCAGGAGTTCAAGACCAGCCTGGCCAGGATGGTGAAACTATGTCTCTACTAAAAATACAAAAAAATTAGCCCGGCATGGTGGTGGATGCCTGTAATCCCAGCTACTCAGGAGGCTGAGGCAGGAGAATCACTTGAACCTGGGAGGCGAAGGTTGCAGTGAGCCAAGATCGCGCCACTACACTCCAACCTAGGCGACAGAGCGAGACTCCATCTCAAAAAAAAAAAAAAAAACAAAAAAAGAAAGGCTATGAATAACCATTTTTATGGGACTACTTATGAGGATTAAATAGGTTATTGCACCACATACCTTGCTGACAGCCTGCCACATAATAAGTGATCAATAAATGGCAGCGTTGTTATTATTTAGAAGGGCACAGATTAAACATGTGCATTCTAGGGACAGATAACTTGCTTTAAAAGTGTTTCACTACTTACCCTCTTTGGGATCTTGGGCAAACTTAACGTTTGTAAGCCTTGGTGTCCTTATCTGTGAAATAAAACTAATAATGTCTATTTTTTCCTTTCCAACTTTTAGGTTCAAGGGATATATGTGCAGGTTTGTTACATAGGTAAATTGCATGTCATAGGGGTTTGGTGTAATTTTATCACCCAAGTAATCAGCATAGTACCTGATAGGTAGTTTTTTTCGGTCCTCACCCTCCTCCCACCCTTTACTCTCAAGTAGGCCCTGGTGTCTATCATTCTCTTCTTTGTGTCCCTGTGTACTCAATGTTTAGCTCCTACTTATAAGTGAGAACATGTGGTATTTGGTTTACTGTTCCTGCATTAATTCACTTAGGATAATCGCCTCAGCGAATAACATGATTTCATTCTTTTTTATGGCTGCATAGTATTCCATGGTGTGTATGTACCACATTTTCTTTATTCAGTCCACCACTGATGGGCCTCTAGGTTGATTCCATGTCTTTGCTGTTGTGAATACTGCCGAGATAAACATATGTGTGCATGTGTCTTTATAATAGAACGATTTATATTCCTTTGGGAATATACCTAGAAATGGGATTGCTGGGTCGAATGGTAGTTCTATTTTTAGTTATTTGAGAAATCTCCAGACTGCTTTCCGCTGAAAGCAGCTAAACTAATTTACATTCCCACTTTCAGTGTATAAGAGTTCACTTTTCTCTGCAATCTTGCCAGCATCTGCTATTTTTTGATGTTGTAGTAATAGCCATTCTGATAATGTCTATTTTTAAAGTTGAAGAAACTGAGGCACGGATAGATTAAGTGACTTGCTCCAGCTATGCTAGGACACAAATAGTAGGTATCAAATACAGGAAATGAAGGCTCTAGGGGCTGCTCACTTGACCACTATTGCAGAATGATATGAGTGACACATAATGACACACTCCCCATAACAGGAGAGTGGAGAGAGATGAGCCATCATTTCTGCTGGGGGTGTGGAAGGAGACAGAGAAAGTTTTAAACAGAAGGTGAAAACTACCCTAGTCCTGGAAAGATAGTGAATGCGGCTAAGCTGGAAATGAGGTTAGAACGTCATCCTAGATGGTTGCATAACAATGCACATGTACTTAATGTCATAAAACTGCATACTTAAAAAGGGTCAAAATGGTAAAAGTCATTATTCATTCATTTATTTATTTTTTTTGAGATGGAGTTTCGCTCTGTCGCCCAGGCTGGAGTGCAGTGGTGCAATCTCGGCTCACTGCAAGCTCTGCCTCCCGGGTTCACACCATTCTCCTGCCTCAGCCTCCTGAGTGACTGGGACTACAGGCACCCACCACCATGCCCGGCTAATTTTCATATTTGTAGTAGATACAGGGTTTCACCATGTTAGCCAGGATGGTCTCAATCTCCTGACCTCGTGATCTGCCCGCCTCAGCCTCCCAAAGTGCTCCTGCGCCTGGTTGGGTAATAAGTTATTTTTAAAAAAGTTGTTTAATGAAAAAAAAAATTAACTTACATTTTTCTTAAAAGTAACAATTTAATGATATGTATTTTCTGTGAACATTCAAGAAATAGAAATCACCAAGAAAAAAATAAATAAAATAATTTGTTATTCTGCCATTCAGATCTAAACAATGTTATTTTGGTGCGTAAATCTTCAGAGGTTTTTTCATATATTCACTTCAAATATTATTTACCAACAATGGAAGTTTATTTATTTATTTATTTATTTATTTATGTTTGTTTGTTTTTTTTTGAGACATAGTCTCACTCTGTGGCCCAGGCTGGAGTGCAATGGCGTGATCTCTGCTCACTGCAACCTCTGCCTCCCAGGTTCAAGCAATTTTCCTGCCTTAGTCTCTCGAGTAGCTGGGATTACAGGTGCCTACCATCATGCCCAGCTAATTTTTATATTTTTAGTAGGGACAGGGTTTCGCCATGTTGGCCAGGCTGGTCTCGAACTCCTGGCCGCAAGCAATCTGCCTGCCTCGGCCTCCCAAAGTGCTGGGATTACAGACGTGAGCCACTGTGCCCAGCCTGTATTTGTATATATGTAGTTTTGTAACTTACTTCTTCCACTCACAAAATGATAAATTTTCCATGTCATTAAGTTTAAAAAAAGAAAAAAAAGGGCAAGTCATATCAGGTAGGAGGACTCGCGTGAGCAAAGGCATAGAGGTACGACAATGCAAAGGAATTCTGGAAAAAGTGAGGCGCCCAGAGCAGCTGGAGCACAAATTGCAAGGAAGAATGTAGTGGGAAGTGTCAACCCTGACAGTGGCCAAAGCAAAAAGGGAAACACAGAAAGGACAAGAGTTCTGTTTATTACAAAGGAGTTAAGAAAGAGCACATGTTGGCCAGGCGCGGTGGATCACACATTAATCCCAACACTTTGGGAGGCTAAGGTGGGCAGATCACCTGAAGTCAGGAGTTCAAGACCAGCCTTGCCAACATGGGGAAACACCACCTCTACCAAAATATACAAAAATTAGCTGGGCGTGGTGACGTGTGCCTGTAGTCCCAGCTACTGGGGAGGCTGAGGGGGAGGATTGTTTGAACCCGGGAGGTGGAGATTACAGTGAGCTGAGATTGTGCCACTACACTCCAGCCTGGGCAACACAGTAAGACCCTGTCTCAAAAAAAAAAAAAAGAATACATGCTCTAAAGCCTGACTCCCAGAACGTGAGCCCTTGCTCTGCCAGTTACTAGCTATGTTGCTTTGGCAAATGAGTTAACCTCTTTATCATTCAGTTCCTCTATTTGTAAAACAGGAGCAATCATAATGCCTACTTCATACGGTTGTTGTGAGAATTAAATGAGCTAATAATGTAAAGCACTTAGAGGCTGGCGTGTTGTAAACTCTGAATGAAAGTTATAAATTATTTTTATCAATGTTTTTTCCTGGCTGAATTCTAAGTTGAATTTATCTTGAGCATCTGTATGCAAAGAGCTCTGAGTAACAAAAGGGATAGTTTTCTCAATAAATGTGATAGTAACCGTGGCTGCATTCTCAGTAAGGCTGTGTCTTAACGTCTCCTGGAAGGAAGCCAAGGTCAGAAAGGGCTCTGTGAGAGAGCTAGTGCTCATGTCCAGGCCCAGGGCTTCCTAACTGCCTGGCATGTGCCAGGAGGGTGTGTGCAAAAGGCCAAGAAAGGAAGGACTTTCACTCCCTTCCCGCTTGCCCTCTCTCTCCCTGGTCAGGCCATCCTTTCAGCCTGGCTGTCGGCCTGAGCCATTTCCTGTTTCCTGAACATTTATCTTCTGCACATTCATGCTTTTTTCTCATATTGTCCCCCTGCCTGGAATACCTCTTTCTTCCAGAATCCTACTGGCAAACTTCTCCTTGTCTTTCAAAACTCACTTCAAGAATAACCATTCCTTCCTCTGGCATTCCCAGACTCTCCAAGTTCTCCTCTGCTTGGAGGACTCTGTACCTCCCTCTCTTCTGTGATGTGTGATGGTGATAATGGTGATGAAGATAATGGTGATGGTAGCAATGAAAATAGTGGCAGCTTACCCTGACGGACCACTTACCAGGCACTAGGGTAAGTGCTTTGCAAGCACTGTTCCAATTAATTTTTACAGCAATCCTATAAGGAATTGCTATTTGTATACTAATTTTATAGAAAAGGAAACAGGAGCATAGAATGAGTGGTTAAAGAACTTGCTCAAGCCACACAGCTGAGAGTAAAAGAACTAAGATTTGTACACAGAGAGTCTGTTTTCAGAACTAGCACCCACAACCGTTATGCCTAGCTGCTTCCCTGTATTATTTTTACTCTTTCTACTGTTAGGATTATTACTGCTTGACGATGGGTTTCTCTCCTTTGTCCTTACATTCTCAGGACCTGGCACCAGGCCTGACACCCAGCAGGCACAGAAGAAATACTTGCCACTATTCAGTCTGGCAGTTCTGTTCAGTTAAAACGAGTCAAGGCTCATTTCAAAGACCTCTTCTTCCATGCTGACCCTCCTGATCACCCTGAGCAGATTTGAGGACTCCTTTCATGAGCCCCTGTGGCTTTGCTCTTCTCATTTAACTCTCACCCAATTTCATGAGGTGGGCATTGTTCCCACTTTATAGACAGAAAAACTGAGGTTCAGACCTGGTAAGGGATCGTGGTGGGGTTTGATTCCATTCATTCTTCCCTTCACACTTTCCTTTTAGTGTCTCCCCCATCCTTGTATTTGCCACTCCCAAATCCTTAGCACAGAGCCTGGAGCACAGTAGGCCTGCATTAAATGTCTGCTAAATTGAAATGAACTGAATTAGGGTGTGGGTGGCCCAAGAAAAATGTGCCACGACTCAGGCATTTCAAGCAAAATGCATAGTTTCAAAACCCAAGCATGGAGGAGCCCACTATTTTTGGATGGCCTTGCACAAATGTTGTGTGGGCTTCCTTTTTGCTACTAAATGTCATTGCATTAGTTTCCTAGTTTCATTCTCCTGCCTGGGCTGGGGAGGATTATGCAAGCGGAGCCTGGGAATGAGTCATCTTTCCCTCAGCTGCCAAACTGTCCACGATTGCCATGATATGGTACAATCTTTTTTCTGCCTCAAGCTATTTGTGGGTGGTTTTGTTTAACTTTTACAGTCTTTCTTTCTTTCCTTCTAATTTTGCTTATCCTTGTCTTTTTCTTTGAGATGGGCCACAGGGTACTGACGGCCTTTAAAACTCTGACCCCTCTGTGTCTGCAAGCACAAATCCGTCTACCTGCTATGTAATCCACGTGGGGAAGAAAGCCCTTCTGGTGATGACATTGTGAGGTGCTGACCCACAAGGAAAGTGGGACAATCTTTCTAGGGTGGATGGAGGTTCCCTTCCACTGGGCCAGCTGCCACCACCCCTCCCCCAAGCCTGCTGGGAAATTCTGGGAAGCCCAGAATTGGGCTTCCACACCCCACACTACAGCCATGACCTTCACACTCCTACCTGGGTCTGTTTCCTGGATTTGTTGAGGCTGGTCTCTTCACTTCCAGTATGACCCTGTGGCCTTAGCCAGGGCAGCTCTGGGGCCAGCCCCCCGCCCCCACAGGAGGAGCCAGGCTGACCCAGCTGAGGGCTACACAGGAGGGCAAGGCCCAGTGCCCAAGGGGATGACAGGTGTGTGACAACGTCTGTGCTACAGGCACAGTGCTGGGTGCCAGTAGAAAGAGTGACTTGCTCTCCAGCTGTGTAAGTGCTTCTAGCCTCAGGCTGATCGATCAGTGAACCAGGCCAAGGTTGGAGCTATAGGTGAAACCAGTGGATCCACATGTGAGGGCTGGGGGAGGTGGAAACAGGGGCCGGTGCTGGGACCTTCCTAGATGAATAGCAGCTACAAGCAATGGCCAACCCATTGCTCAAATGGAGGCCTGTTGGGCACTCGGGACCTGGGTTCAGCAGGAATCATTGAGAGCATCCTGATAGTCTCTCATAACACTCACCATGTGTGCCATACTTGATAAATTTCCAGAGCACTTTCCATACGTGCCCTCAAATGATGCTGGACAACAGGTGCCCAGCAATCCAGGTTCGAGAAGAGTCAGCCCTGCCTGCCCCTTTCCCCGCTCCAAGGCTCTGGTCTCCCCTTCGCAAGCAGGAGAAGAGTTGAGAACATTTGGAAACCACATGCAGGAGCACCAAGAGCCCTGGATTACAAGGGAGAGGAGTTGGCCAGGCGTGGTGGCTCACCCCTGTAATCCCAGCATTTTCGGAGTCCGAGGCGGGCGGATCACGAGATCAAGAGATCGAGACTATCCTGGCCAACATGGTGAAACGCCATCTCTACTAAAAATACAAATATTAGCCAGGCGTGGTGGCGCACGCCTGTAGTCCCAGCTACTTGGAAGGCTGAGGCAGGAGAATCGCTTGAACCCGGGAAGCGGAGGTTGCAGTAAGCCGAGATCACGCCACTGCACTCTGCAGAGCGAGGCTCCATCTCAAAATAAATAAATAAGTAAAGGAGAGAAGTTCAGGCAGCTCATGCTGTGTGCCTATGGGAAACTCTCCTAACCCTTCTGAACCTCAGTTTCCCTGCCTTTAAAGTGGTGGTAATAATATAATTGAGAAATGAGCTAACAGTGATTCATAAAACATTTGGTGTCACTCTTCCACATAAAACCCTCCAGTGACTTTCCATTTCAGTTGGAGAAAAACCCAAAGGGCTTGCAGCAGCCTGTGAAGTCCTGCATGATCTACCTCTACCCCCACTTCTCCTCTGATCTGATGTCATCCCTGGTCTTCCAAATATACCAGCATCATGCCCACCTCAGGGCCTTTGCACTGACTGTTTGCTTTGCCTTGGGCACTCTTTTCCCAGGTGTCAGTACAGCACCTCTCACCTCCCAGGTCTTCACTGAAACATCAGCTTTGAGTGAGGCTTTCCAAGAACTCTCTGAAATGGCAACACCTCTTCCCCACACACCCTGCCCCCTCCACTACTTAATTTTTCTCTATGGCTCTTAACACCCTCACAGAGTATATATCTTACTTACTTTATTTATTATCTGTCTCACTCCACTAAAATATTAGCTCCATGAGGGCAGGACTTTTTCTGTTTTGTTCTCTACTGTAACTCCAGTGCCTAGAATAGTGCCTGGAAACACATAGTAGATGCTCAATAAATATTCTATGAATGAATGAAGTAGTAAATGAACAAAGGGGCCTTCAGTACTATTATTCTAGAGTGGAAGTAGCTAGCCCCCGTCCCAGCAACCTAACCCCATTAAGGCCAAGGTCCTGGGGTCTTCTGTGTGCCACAAGCTCCCAGGGAAACTTGCAACCTTTTCCATCTCACAGCTATTCTTTTTATTTTATTTTATTTTATTTTATTTTATTTATTTATTTAGAGATGGAGTCTCTCTCTGTCGCCCAGGCTGCAGTGCAGTGGCGCGATCTCGGCTCACTGCATGCAACCTTTGCCTCCCACGTTCAAGTGGTTATCCTGCCTCAGCCTCCCAAGTAGCTGGGATTACAGGCGCCTGCCACCAGGCCCGGCTAATTTTTGTACAGACAGGGTTTCACCATGGTGGCCAGGCTGGGACTCGAACTCCTGACCTCAGGTGATCCACCCACCTCGGCCTCCCAAAGTGCTGGGATTACAGGCATGAGCCACCGCACCTGGCCCTTCACAGCTATTCTTAAGCCCCAGTTTGATCAAACAGAGCGTCAGTACATCATGTGGTAGATGATTGTTCCTTGAACATCATGCCGATGGCTTGCTACTGAGAAAATGGGCACAGAAGAATCAACTGGGATGGGAGAAGCTTCTTCAAGTGCCCAATTTCCTAAAGGGAGGAACCATCAGTTTGGAAGAAATGGATCAATCTTTTATGACTGGCTGAGTTGGCAAGCTGTGTCACTCCTCTTCCTGTCTGTCTGTAGAATGGAAGAGCAGGTTTGGAGCAGAAATTTGCCTCACTCTGCTCCTTCAACTTCACTGTCAGGCACTTCAGAGCCTGCTGTGCTGCCACTAGGAGAATGCAGCCTGACCCCTCAGACTGCAAGAGTCCTAGGAGGGAGTTGCTGAGGATGCTTGGTCAAGCTGATTGTTCCCTAAGTGACAGTGCATTTCAATCTCTGCCTTTGGGAGACTGACTTTTCCTTAAAATAAAAGGTTAGCTATTTTTTTTTCATTACTTAACCCATGAAAGTGTTGGTTCTCCTTTTATACAAATTCTAGGATTTTTAATATTCTCCTTCTCTCTCCCTCTGCCTCCCCTCCCAACTCTACTACCTAAATAATTAAAGCATGTTTGGCAGCGGGCGGGGTGTGTTTTGGAAACCAATACACTTAGCCACAATGCTTTTTTATATACAGTACATGTGAAAAGTAAGGTAGGTATATTTGTAATTCAAAAAATTTTTTAAATGCTTTTCACCTCTTTTTTCCTTCTTACAAACTTTCCACTACTGTTATCTTTTTTTCTTTTGTTGAGTGTTTTAAAGAATTCCAAGTGGACTGTAAATTAGTTCAACCATTGTGGAAGTCAGTGTGGCGATTCCTCAAGGATCTAGAACTAGAAATACCATTTGACCTAGCCATCCCATTACTGGGTATATACCCAAAGGATTATAAATCATGCTGCTATAAAGACACATGTACACGTATGTTTACTGCGGCACTATTCACAATAGCAAAGACTTGGAACCAACCCGAATGTCCAACAATGATAGACTGGATTAAGAAAATGTGGCACATATACACCATGGAATACTATGCAGCCATAAAAAATGATGAGTTCCTGTCCTTTGTAGGGACATGGATGAAGCTGGAAACCATCATTCTCAGCAAACTATCGCAAGGACAAAAAACCAAACACTGCATGTTCTCACTCATAGGTGGGAATTGAACAATGAGAACACATGGACACAGGAAGGGGAACATCACACACCGGGGCCTGTTGTGGGGTGGGGGGAGGGGGGAGGGATAGCATTAGCAGATATACCTAATGTTAAATGATGAGTTAATGGGTGCAGCACAGCAACATGGCACATATATACCTATGTAACAAACCTGCACGTTGTGCACATGTACCCTAAAACTTAAAGTATAATAATAATAAAAAAAAGAATTCCAAGTACAGATCAGGTATAACTAAAAGCTAGAAAAACAGAAATGTACCACTCTCCAGTGTTTGTTAGTGCCCTAGCTGGATGGGAAGGCAGCTGAGGCCTCTCAGGCGGTCAGCATCAATAATGGGGTGAGCTGAGGCCACAGCACCAGCCAGAGGGTGGTCAGGGAGCCCAAACATGGTCAAGAACAGCTGAGTTGGAGCAGCTTGGGACTCAGCTGCCGGTGGGGATGAGCCCAGCCATGGAGTCTGGGGTCAATTCTGGGTCAGAGTCTGCAGAGACTGACAAGGAAGCAAGCCCAGGGAGCCAGGAGGGGAGCTGCTAAATCCATCCAGATGGAAGCTTGTGTGCCTTGTCCCTGTGGGTCTCAGAGGCACAGCTCAATCTAGAGTGAAGTGAAGCCTCCACAGTGAGATGGGGACTTCCTGATTCTGCCAAATGTGATGACAAGATGGAAATCTTCATCTATATCTGAATGCATTGGCAGTGAAGATCTGTATCTTCACTGTGCTGCAGTTAGCAGCAAAAAGGATACTTTCTTGAGTGCTTTATTGTATAACAAGAATGTTTCCAAGTACCTTTCACAAGTTATCTCATTTTTTTCTTTACAACAACCCTATGGGTAGATATAAATATCCAGCCCTTTAAAAGTGGAGAAAACCAAAGCCAGTGGAAAGTAGGTGAGTTGTTCCAGGTGGATCTGGGGTATGAAGCCAGGCTGTCTGACTTCATAGTAGGGTTTCTTAACCTTGGCACTGATAACCTGTTGGGACAGGTCATCCTTTGTTGAGGACTCTCCTGTGCATTGTAGGATGTTTAGCAGCAGCCCTGGCCTCTACCCACTAGATGCCAGGGCACCTCTCCCTGACTCAAGATGTGACAGCCACAGGTGTCTTCAGAAGTTGCCAAATATGCCCCTGTGGAGAACCACTGTTGAGAACCACCATGGTTGTTCACCGCTAAGCCCTGCCAAGCAGAGCTGGACTTGATGGCCTCAGACAGGATATTTTCAAGACATCTGGAAGGGAGACTCGAGAGTGCTGCTCATACCAGCTCTCCCAAGGAGATCTTCATTAGGGTCCTTGGCCTTTAGATTTAAAAATCCTATGTATCAGTCATCTAGAATCAATCTGGCCTGGGCAAACAAATTCATCCCAGCCCAGCTTGCCAGCCAGTTCCTTAAATCTAATTCTTGCTTATGTGTTACAGAGGAGAGGTGGAGATAGGTTTATTGACCGGCTGACCACACAGGACATTCATGGGCAGGTGACCAAAATCTATTGCAGTGGGAGAGCTTGGATGAGGAGCGAGATTTCTTTGCTGTGCCTAGTCCTGAGTCCTGGGCTGGTTCCTGGTTTCTATTCATGAGATCTGTCAGGGGCTTGCCTTGTTCCTGCCTTGCTCTGTGTGCTGTTGTGCCCCTCTCATGGGCTCAGGGACCCTGTGTCAGCTGTCTTTTTTTTTTTTTTTTTTTTTGAGACAGAGTCTTACTCTGTCGCCCAGGCTAGAGTGCAGTGGCACGATCTCAGCTTGCTGCAACTTCCACCTCCCAGGTTCAAGCTATTCTCCTGCCTCAGCCTCCCGTGTAGCTGGGATTACAGGCTCGTGCCACCACACCTGACTAATTTTTTGTATTTTTAGTAGAGACAGGGTTTCACCATGTTACCCAGGCTGGTCTTGAACTCCTGAGCTCAGGCAATCCGCCCGCCTCGGCCTCCCAAAGTGTTAGGATTACAGGCGTGAGCCACCGTGCCCGGCTAAAGGGAACTCAGCTGTCTTGAAATCAGCACCTAGAGATGCACCTAGGCCTGACCAAGGCAGGCACTGCAGGAAAGAGAACGAGCATTGCTAAGTGGCAGCTGTGGGATTTGGAGCAGCTGGAGGGAGCCCAAATGTGGTCAAGAACAGCTGAAACGTGGAAATGAAGAATGCTAAGAGGTGCAATTCACAGAATGAGACTGAAGCTAACCAATTAATCTATAGACAAAACGAGAGGAGGGCAAAGGGGAGGGAGGCACCATGGGTAGCTCTGCAGTTGGTTTCAGTGCCTGGGAACACAGATGGAAGAAGGATGGGGTCCAGGGGAAGGCCTTGACCCCCCTTGATCCTTGCTGAGTTTGAAAGGACTGTGGGATGTCCAGGGGAAAGTCAGGTGGCCAGGCTGGAAGGTCCAGCAGAGCTCTAGGCCTGGGATGGACACTGGGGACCATCATTGTAAAGAGACAGGTTGATCTGGGAGAGCAGGTGAGGATGTGCAGAAGGAAGAGCTGCCAGAGGAAGGAGAAGCTTCTGTGTGGCTGAGAAGGAGCAGCTGGAGAGTAAGGAGGAAATCCAAGGGCAGGCAGTAACTGTTAAGCCAGAGAGTCTGCCAGAGGGCCAGTGAGATGAGGACTGAAGAGGACTCACTGTCATTAGCAGCAAGGAGGTGGGTGCTCAGGACGTTATGGAGATCAAGTTTAAGTGGGTGCTGGGGGACAGAAGCCAGAGTACAGCAAGTGGAGAAGGATACACATCACCTTCTAGAAGCTTGGCTGTGAAGGAGAGAAGAGAGGGCTGGAGCTTGAGAGAAAGGCGGGCTCTGACTTTCTTTTATCTTTTTCTTTTCTTCTTTCTTTTTTTTTTGAGACAGGGCCTCACTCTGTCACCCAGACTGGAGTGCAGTGGTGTGATCTTAGCTCAGTGCAGCCTCGAATTCCTGGGCTCAAGTGATCCTCCCGCCTCAGCCTCCCAAAGTGCTGGGATTACAAGCATGCACAATCATGTCTGGCTGGCCGGGCGCGGTGGCTCACGCCTGTAATCCCAGCACTTTGGGAGGCCGAGGTGGGCGGATCACGAGGTCAGGAGATCGAGACCACGGTGAAACCCCATCTCTACTAAAAATACAAAAAATTAGCCGGGCGCAGTGGCGGGCGCCTGTAGTCCCAGCTACTCGGGAGGCTGAGGCAGGAGAATGGCGTGAACCTGGGAGGCGGAGCTTGCAGTGAGCCGAGATTGCACCACTGCACTCCAGCCTGGGTGACAGAGCGAGACTCCGTCTCAAAAAAAAAAAAAAAAAAAAAAAAAAAAATCATGTCTGGCTAATTTTTTAATTTATTTTTATTTTCTATAGAGACAAGGTCTCACTATGTTTCCCAGGGGGGTCTTGAACTCTTGTGCTCAACCAATCCTCCCACCTTGGCCTCACAAAGTGCTGGGATTACAGGCATGAGCCACCACGCCCAGCCAGCTCTCGCTTTCAAATTCCTATCATTTTGACCATCAGAGGAACTGGAAGATTGGGGAAGCCCCGAGACATTTCCCCACAAAACTGCCAAAGCCTGCTTCCTCCAGTGGTTGATTCCACTTCCTCTGCTTCCACGCCCACCATCTGTGCACCTCTTCTCCCAGCTGCATCTTTTCTTTTTTCTTTTTTTTGGAGATGGAGTTTTGCTATTGTTGCCCAGGCTGGAGTGCAATGGCACAGTCTTGGCTCACCGCAGCTTCTGCCTCCGGGGTTCAAGCAATTCTCCTGCCTCAGCCTCCCAAGTAGCTGGGATTACAGGTGCACACCACCATGCCCGGCTAATTTTTGTATTTATTATTATCATTATTATTATTCGAGATGGAGTCTCACACTGTCGCCCAGGCTGAAGTACAATGGCAGGATCTCAGCTCACTGCAACCTCCGCCTCCTGGGTTCAAGCGATTCTCCTGCCTCAGCCTCCCGAGTAGCTGGGATTACAGGCGCCCACCACCATGGCTGGCTAATTTTTTGTATTTTTAGTAGAGACAGGGTTTCACTATGTTGGCCAGGCTGGTCTCGAACTCCTGACCTCAGGTGATCTGCCCACCTTGGCCTCCCAAAGTCCAGCTGCGTCTTTTCTGATTGGTGCAGGCCTCCCACCTGGCCTGGCTGTTGCAGGCATAGTGAAAATGTGGCTGAACAAAGGGAGGCGATTGTCAGTGTCAGAAGTGAGTTCAGGTCCAAGCTTTCTGGTTTCTGAACTGGAATGTCTTTGCCATTATCTAGTCCAAAGCATTTCAGATTTTTCCAATGAAGAGCCCCTACTGGCACACAGGAAACAGCTCAGACACCAGGGATCAGGGTTATGAAATGAAGTATGCGGCAGCCACTAAAAGCCTAGTGTATCTCTAATTTCTCTAAAACCTCATGTTTTAGCATAAAAGCGCATGCCATGTTGCATCCTACTCTGACATACTTGGGTGCTTTGGGGTTTTAAAATTATATTTGGAATTGCTTACCTTCATATGAAATTGACACTCAAAGAAGGTGCACCAGCTTTGTCCCATGACCCTCCCGTTAGAGCAGCAGTCAGAAGTCGGATCATCTCCCTCCACCTTTCTTTCTTTCCTTCCCTCCCTCCCTCCCTCTCTCCCTCCCTCTCTCTCTCTTTCTTTCTTTTCTTTTCTTTCTTTTTTTTTTTTTTTTTTGAAGGAGTCTTGCTGTGTCGCTTAGGCTGGAGTGCAGTGGTGCAATCTCAGCTCACTGCAACTTCCACCTCCCAGGTTCAAGCGATTCTCCTGCCTCAGCCTCCTGAGTAGCTGGGACTACAGAGGTGCGCCACCACGCCTGGCTAATTTTAGTATTTTTAGTGGAAATGGGGTTTCAACATATTGGCCAGGCTGTTCTCAAACTCCTGACCTCGTGATCTGCCTGCCTTGGCCTCCCAAAATGCTCAGATTACAGGCGTGAGCCACCACACCCGGCCCATCCCTCCACCTTTCTTACACCTGTGCATACACACATACACAATCACACAAACTACAATTGAGACTGAGGTCCAGAGAGGTGGTCACATGGACAAGATCACACAGCAAGTGCATGGGTCTAGCTCCATTAACTCCCTATCCATTGCTCCTTCTTTGCAACTCCATTGCCAAGGAATTGAGGATGGCATAGTTTTTACTGGGGAATCTCAGATTTCATGTTTGATATTGGCAGATGAAATTAGGAATGGGGAACAGAGGTTTAGAGTGGAAAACAAGTAATTTAATTATTTGGGTCCCATAACTAGGTTCTGATGCTTTGAAAACATGACACTATTGTATTTATGTAAATAGCCATGCTCGAGGGAGGATTTGACAGGCCTCAAGGAGGCCTTTCTCCTCCAAATTATCTTCTCTATTCTGGTGTTAAGACTTGAAATCCACCTTCAAGTTAAGCATTGTCCTTTCCCCCAGGTCATTGCTATGGGTTGAGTTGTGTCCCTCTGAAATTCATATGTTGAAGTCTTAACCCTCAGTATGTCACATCATTTGGAGACAGGGCCTTCACAGAGGTAACCAAATCAAAATGAGGTCATTTGGGTGGGCCCTAATCCAACAACACTGGTGTCCTTATAAGAAGTGGAGGCCAGGTGCGGTGGCTTACACCTGTAATCCCAGCATTTTGGGAGACCAAGGCAGGCAGATCACCTGAGGTCAGGAGTTCGAGACCAGCCTGACCAACATGGAGAATCCCAGTCTCTACTAAAAATACAAAATTAGCCGGGCATGGTGGCACATGCCTGTAATCCCAGCTACTCGGGAGGCTGAAGCAGGAGAATCGCTTGAACCCGGGAGGCGGAGGTTGTAGTGAGCTGAGATCATGCCATTGCACTCCAGCCTGGCAACAAGAGCTAAACTCCATCTCAAAAAAAAAAAAAGTGGAGATTTGGGCCGGGCACAGCGGCTCACATCTGTAATCCTAGCACTTTGGGAGGTGGGAGGATTGGTTGAGCCCAGGAATTTGAGACCAGCCTGGGCAACATAGTGAGACCCCATCTCTACAAATAAAAAAAAAAATTAGCCAGGTGTGGTGGCATGTGCTTGTGGTCCCAGCTACTCAGGAGTCTGAGACAGGAGGATCACCTGAGCCCTGGAGTTTGAGGTTGCAGTGAGCCATTATCGCACCTCTGCACTCCAGCCTGGGTGATGCAGCGAGACCCTGCCCTTCCCCACTGGCCTCCCGCAAAAAAAAAAAAAAAAGAAGAGGAGATTTGGACACAGAGATACACATAGAAGGAAGAAAGATGGTGTGAGGGAAAAGACGGCCATCTACAAGCCAAAAAGAGAGACCTGGACAGATCCTTCCCTCACAGCCCTTGAAAGGAATTAACCCTGCTGGATAACTTAATTTCACACTTTTAGCCTCCAGAATTATGAAAGGATGCATTTCTGTTATTTAAACTACTCAGTTTGTGGTACTTTGTTATGGCAGTCTTAACAAATAAACCGAGTCGTCTTTGTGAAGCCTTGTGCTTCTGGGAAGGAAAGCACAGCCAGATTCCTACAGCAGAAAAGCATGATCTTCCCTTAGTAAAGGGATTATTTCTGCCTCTGTCTTTGAGCTGGACCCTCTGTAGGTAACTCACACACAACATCTAATTTCCTCTTCACCAGAGGGATACATAATAAGGACAAAAATTAATGCTCATATTCACTGAGCATTTACTATGTACCAGGCAGTTTTTAATGATTTACATTTGATACCCACTACTAGGAGGTATGAGGGACTATTATTCCTATTTTACAGATGAGGAAACTGAGTCCCAGTGAGGTTACGTGTCCCAGTGAGGTTACGTGTCCAGCCCAAGTCACTCAGCTAACAGTAAGTGACTGGACCAAAATTAGAAAACACGTTCCACCCACCTTTCTAACCCCTCTCACAATGAATGAGCTTCCTGCAACTTTCCTTCGGAGCCAATGGACAGGGAGCTGACCCCAGGCCACGGTGGGCTAATGCAGGAAGAAGAGGAAGGTGGAGACAGCCATCGGTGCCTGAAACCCTGCACCTTCTGTCCTGCAAGGCAGCCCTCCCTCAGCCCCCCTGCAGGTTCGATGGGCTTGGGCCTAAGTTGGGGCTGACGTCAGCTGAGGGAAATTCGACTTGGAGAACAAAAGCCTCCACCACAGGAAAAAACTTCCTGTTCAAGTCCTGGCAAGAGAGCTCAGGTTTCAACCACACAGCTGGTAAAGTCATCGGCTGGTCGTGGGCTGGCGACGCAGGGGCTCCCAAGGGCACGGAGCAGCTGGGCGGAAGGCCTGGAGATCTCTTCCCGCCAGGCTGCAGGGGCCTGATCAGAGAGACCCAAGATTCCCCTGTGGATGGTGGTGGGGAAGGGCTGAGGCCAGGCCTTGTCAAAGTCCTTTCCCACCTCTGTCTTTGGCCAATCCTCCCAAACGCGTAGAGCCAAGCAGGCATCATCAGTGCGCCCATATCCATTTGCCAGTAAAGAAACCAAGTCCAGAGAGGGGAGGTCAGTATCTCAATGATAGTCATCAAATTAGATGGGGGGTGGGGGGAGTGGGAGGACTTGAACCCAGTCCTTGATCTCTTCCTGAGTTCTTGGTTCTTTGGTTACTAAACAAAGGAGGAAAAAGATCTAACAAAGATCTAGGTGAAAAGGAGACAAATTCCAAAGACCCCATTTTCCCAGCCACCCATCCTGCCTCAGCAGAGCACTGAGGGCTGGGTGGAAGAACATTCACTCATTCATCCATTCAGCACATCAGGCACCCACCATGTGGATGCCACACAGCCTGGGAGCCACATGTGCCCAACTAACTTGTTTTAAGTCCATTCAGCAAGGTGGGGCTCGAGATCCAGGCAACAGAGGAAGTAACGAATGGAATGGACATAAAGTTGGTGGATACATGAAAGGTATCATTGTTAATAATATTGTTCCCCCGTTCAGCACATGTTTTAGTCAAGCACCAATTATTAGCAAGGCACAGAGGCACAGTGCTCCAGCTATGTCTGCCAGGCTATGTGCCAGTCACTTTACATGGAATTTCATTTCATCTTTACATCCACCCTATGAGGCGGTGAAGTGGACACCAGGATCTACAAGCTCCCTTTTTTGGGAATTTGGACCCCTCCCCCATCCACATGGGTGAGTCCCTGAGGCCATGTTTGTACCTAGTGGTCCCACCTTATGGTCATAGGTGATTAGATTAGGAGTGGGCATGTGGCTCAAGCTGGGCCAATCAGGTTCTCTCTGTGGAGAATTTATTTATTTATGGAGATGGAATCTCACTCTGTCACCCAGGCTGGAGTGCAGTGGCGTGATCTCGGCTCACTGCAACCCCTGCCTCCCAGGTTCAAGCAATTCTTCTGCCTCAGCCTCCCTAGTAGCTGGGCCTACAGGAGTGCATCACCACACCCTGCTAATTTTTGTATTTTTAGTAGAGACAGGGTTTTGCCATGTTGGCCAGACCAGTCTTGAACTCCTGACCTCAAGTGATCCACCCGCCTTGGTTTCCCAAAGTGCTGGGATTCTTTTTTTTTTTTTTTTGAGATGGAGTCTCAGTCTGTCACCCAGGCTGGAGTGCAGTGGTGCGATCTGGGCTCACTGCAACCTCTGCCTCCTGGGTTCAAGAGATTCCCGGGAGGCAGAGTGTGTGTGTGGAGGATCCCGGGTGCGGAGTAGCCACCACACCCAGCTACTTTTTGTATTTTTAGTAGAGACGGGGTTTTGCCATGTCGGTCAGGCTGGTCTCAAACTCCTGACTTCAGGTGATCCACCCACCTCAGCCTCCCAAAGTGCTGGGCTTACAGACATGAGCCACTGCGCCCAGCCAAGTGCTGGGATTCTTTGTGGAGAATTTAGAATTGAGATGTCATATTAACTGAGGCTTATCAGAACTGAGGGGGTTGAGGGGGAGAAGAGAGTAATGCAGCAGGTAGCTGAGGGTGGTAGGGAGGCTGGTGGCCTTCCTGTCCAGGTTCTAAGCAAAGTCTGGTTGCTTTCCCTCCTGGGCCCCTCCAGGCTTGCTACATTCTTATGATGCATTCTGGTTTTGCCTAAGCTAGCTTGAGCCAGTTTCTGTCACTTGCATCCAAAGAGTCCTCGGTAGAACAGCGAGTTCCATGATGGCAAGGGACTGGGTCTTGTTCACAAAAGTGTCCTTAGGACCTGGTACATAAAAAGGGCTCCATAAATGTTAGTTGAATTAATAAAAAGTGGAGGTTCCGAGAAGTTAATTGATTTGGACCCAAGCCTCACAGTAAGTAACAGCTGGAATTTGAACTGGGTCTACCGGCTTCAGAGCATGTGCCTTTTCTGCCATACCAGGCTGGCTTTTATAAATTGTTCTCCTTATTATTATATTAAAATCACAGGTAGTCAGAACTAGAGTGAACCTGAAGACTAGTAAGTTTTATTGTTTTGTAGATGAGAAATTGGGGCCTAGGGAGGGGAAGTGGCAGAAGTTTCTTGATTCTCATGCAGCTACCTAGCCCGAGCTGACGTTTAATTATCATGTGTGTGACACTGCTGTGCTTGCTGTTTGAGTACTGAAATGTTTTCATACCAGTTGATGACTAGCAGCTGCCTCAAGCCCTTAGTGTCCCCTCCTCTGTAGCCCCTGCCTTCAGAACCCCCGGGCTTCCATTATCCACAAGCAAAGGGGTTGTGCTGAGTCCAGCACAGCTCTCCAGGTCTATTCTGATTGGTCAGTATCTGTGCTACTCGACTTGTTAAATATCAGCCTTGCATTTACCTAGTGTGATTTGAAGAGTTCTGGTTACTTTGTCTCTCCATTAAAGAGAAGTGGGGATTTTAGAATATAGCAAAAATAGCATTGCTATCCTTCCCCTCTGCCTCCCATGGCCACTCAAATTCTACTGTTCAGAAACATTTCATGTATCCATTCACCCCTTCATTCCACAAATATTTACTGGGTGCCAATTCTGTGACAGGCTTTTGGCCCCCAGGAGCTCTTGTTCCCCACCACCTAAAATGTAAATTCCCCTGGGGAGGGAGGAATCTGAAGTTGGTGTGGCCTGCATGCCATGGGGGTGATTTGGTAGCGGCAGGGATGACCGACTGGGCTGGCTTAGCCACCTGCAAAAGGTCAGCAACAAACAGGCAGACCAAAAGAAGTAATCGAGAGGGAGAAAGATAATACAGAAATAAACAACTGTATTTCAGCACATGTGTAAGTTGCATGGCACATCAAAACACCAACATTTAGGCCAGGCACGGTGGTTTACACCTATAATCCCAGCACTTTGGGAGGCCAAGGCAGGCGCGGATCACTTGAGGTCAGGTGTTCGAGACCAGTCTAGCCAACATGGTGAAACCCTGTCTCTACTAAAAATACAAAAAGTTAGCCAGGTGTGGTGGCAGCCGCCTGTAATCCCAGCTACTGGGGAGGCTGAGACAGGAGAATTGCTTGAGCCTAGGAGGTGGAGGTTGCAGTGCGCCGAGATTGCACCACTGCACTCTAGCCTGGGTGATGGAGTGAGACTCTGTCTCAAAAACAAACAAACAAACAACAATAATGACAACAAGAAAAAGCACCAACATTTATTTTATGAATTGGTGATGTTATTCTTTTGATTTACATATATTGGAGGTAGATGGCATAATGGGCCTTCAGGGGTTGGGGCTCTAAAGATCTTAGCTGGGTTGAGCTGGCAGGCAGTGGAGGGCAAATTGCATGATCACAGATCTGGGTTGGACACCTGGGCTGAGCTGACGTTCTAGGAGGAGTGAAGAATCCAATATGTGTTAAGGATGTCTACATGCCTGTCCCATCCTAGGAATTTATATGTAGTATCTCATTACACTTCAAACAGCACTAGGTAGTAGATTTTATGATTCCATTTTACTGATGGAGGAAACTGAGTTTCAGGATTTCTAAGCAGTTTTCACAAGGTGACATTACTAGTAATTAATGGAATTGGGATTTGTACCTGGATCTGGCATTTGGTAAATATTTGTTGAAAGAATGATCTTTCTGGCTCCAAAGTCCATGCCCTGTTACTACAGTTGAGAGAAAACCACCACCCCACACAAATATTAATAATACCTGGCACTTATAGAGTACTGACTAAATGCTAAGCACTCTTCCAAGCACTTTATATATATCAACTCATTTACATCCCATTTGACAGGTGAGGAAGCCAAGGCATAGGGAGATAAGTCGCCCAAGGTCTCAGAAGTGGCACACGGTGTAGCCCATGTTTAATCCAGCTGTCTGGCTGCAGATCAGCCCCGAGCCTCTCTATACCATCCTGCCTGTTTCCCACAGCCCCACCCATTCAGGGTTTGATGATTTCATTTTCTTTTCACTAGTTTGGTAAGCATGCACTGATACCCAGAGCTTGTGTGTTTGCATTCCTCTCGTTTCTGGTAGAACTATGTACTTTTTCATGTTTTGATTTACCATCTGTGCTTCCTGTGTAAACTGTCTGTTCACCTCCTTTGTTGCTTACGGAGTGGAATCTGGGCACTGATTTTAGCTTTTTGTAAAAAAGCAAAAATTAATAAATTTTAGATGTATCGCTGGTTGGTTATTTCTTCCAGGCTGTTATTTTCCTCTTGTGACTGTCCTATATTTTATTCAATAAAAGTTTCCTATTTTTTAATTAATTTTTTTGTCTCTGATTATGGATTTTCTTCCAATACGATCAATGTGGGATTGCATGTTCAAGTCTTTTTTATGTTTTGTTTTTCAGACAGGAACATAATCTCATGCAATTTATTGCAGAAAATGGTACAAAGTGTAAGTAACTCTTCTCCGCATTACAATTCTCTCCAAATCATTTATTATATGATAATTATTTTCTTCACTGGATTGTTGAACTATTTTTAGTTTTACTATATATTGGATTAATTTTGGATTGTTTAATCTTTTCCATTGATCATTTTTTCCCCATTGTTACCATATAGTTTGGATAATTGTCACTTTGTAATATGTTATGAAATCTGATAGGCTAAATTTACTATCATACCCTTTCAAGAGAAGCTTTAGTCTTTTTAACCATTTAATCTGGTAACAACATCACTATTCATTTAACCAAGGTCTTATAAAGTATCCTTTAGGGGCTTTGATAGGTAGTACATTAAATCTGGCTGGGAGCAGTGGCTCATGTCTGTAATCCCAGCACTTCGGGAAGCTGAGGTGGGTGGATCACCTGAGGTCAGGAGTTCGAGACCAGAGTGACCAACATGATGAAACCCTGTCTCTACTAAAAATACATAATTAGCCAGGTGTGGTGGCGCATGCCTGTAATCCTAGCTACTTGGGAGGCTGAGGCAGGAGAATCACTTGAACTGGGGAGGCAGAGGTTGCAGTGAGCTGAAATTGTGCCATTGCACTCCAGCCTGGGCAACAAGAAGGAAACTCCATTTCCAAAAACAATACTAACAAGATTAATGAATAAATGAATAAATAAATAAATAAATCTATACAGAAACTTAAGGTAAATTGTTGCCTTTGCTATTTCTAGTCTTCTAGGCTGGAATGGGCATACCTTCCTCTTATTTTCATCTTCATTTATTTCTCCCAAGAGAGTTCTATGAACTTCTTTGAAGAAATCTTATGACATGAAGTAAACTAATGTTCAGGTGTTGAATGTTTGACATTAACTAAAGGGAATACCTTTTCCTGTGTGACTTCTATCTGCATGACACTAGTATACACATCAGAATGGAAGCTCTTGGCTCATGGGAAGTTTGGAAGACTTGGAAACTGGTTACTACCCTTGGAGAGTGGCCAGTACCTGGATAGCTGCAGGCAGGGGGAGGATGGGGCCAGGGGTACGCAGATTTGGGGGCCTGAGGGAGTCCTGCAAGAGGGAAGCCCCCACTTCGGAGTGAGCCCACATGAATGGGCACGGCCTGGCACAGAGGGCATGTGCCAGGCATGTGGGTGGGGAGCAGGAGTACTATTTGGCCCAGGCCTCAAATGTAGACTACTGACATCTCCAGATGAGATTATTGACAGTCAGTGGGTCCCTTGGAGAGGCCGTTGGCTATAGGGGTATGGCATCCCCAGAATCTCTGTTCTGCTCTTTACCAGAATATGCTGTGAGTATTTCACAGCTGCGTTCAGCAGGAGGCAAGAGTCTGTAAGTTCTGTTTTTTGTTTTTGTTTTTGTTTTTGTTTTGAGATGGAGTTTTGCTCTTGTTGCTAAGGCTGGAGTGCAATGGCATGATCTCAGCTCACCTCAACCTCTGCCTCCTGGGTTCAAGCGATTCTCCTGCCTTAGCCTCCCGAGTAGCTGGGATTACAGGGATGCACCACCACACCCGGCTAATGTTGTATTTTTAGTAGAGATGGGGTTTCTCCATGTTGGTCAGGCTGATCTCAAACTCCCAACCTAAGGTGATCCGCCCGCCTCGGCCTCCCAAAGTGCTGGAATCACAGGATGAGCCACTGTGCCTGGCCCTGTAAGTTCTGTTAAATGCCTACTACACACACCAAATCCTCTGCTTGGAACTCTACTGTTGCTACCTTTTTAAATCCTCACTACAGCCTGACGAGGTACATATCATTACACCCGTTTTGAGATGAGGAAACTAAGGCTGCAAGAGGTTAAGGTCAAAGCCCAAAGACCAATTGCTAGTACATTTCAGAGCCCACCATTGAACTTGGCATTGTGTTCAGAGCCCATATCCTTATTCTTTCCATTCACCACTCTGCCTTATCTGAGAGCAGGGTCTCAGTGAGTGCTTGTCACTGGGGGAAGAATGAAACATGAGCAAGTCCCAAGTCTTGACCAGGTCATTCATTCACTCGCTGTCGGTCACATGCTCCACTTCTCCCAGGGCGACATCACCCACTCCATGGTTTCGTCCACCCACATCTGTCACATCTGTCCTTGCAACCCCGACTTCTTTCCTAAAGTTGGCACTTGAACAGCCTACTTTCTGATGGTAAGTGTAGTAGAATGTCTCATATCTCATGCCAGAAGGCAACGCCCATGTCTCCTTCATCTCCCAAATCTGCTCTTCTCCTGTCCTTTTTCTCCGTGAACGATGCCACCATCGATCTATTATTCACCAAGGCTTCCTGATTTCTTCCTAGACAGGTCTAAATCTGTGTCTTCTCCGACTCTGCAACCACCCCCCTGGGCTGAATCCTGTCCATTTAGCATGTGTCTGACCCTTGGCTGCCTCTCCCCACAAGCCCAGTCCTCTGGTATCCCTTGTGTGTCTCGGGTGGATCTTCCTGAGCCACGACTCTGACCTTCCTGGGCTGAGAAATACCAGTACAGTGTTGGCATGAAACCTTAGAACCGGACTTTTGTACCAGCCATGTCAATCATAGCACTTGCCTTTTACATCCCTTCTGAGGGGAGCTGGCCTGCTGCCACCACCTGCTGCAAAAGGGAACCCTGTTTAGGGCCATATAACCCTGCCAGCTTATTGGACCCATCGTGGCCACCTGGCCCCAAGGCAGGTGGTTGATTGGCTGGCCAACAACATATAACATGGTCTGGTGTTAAAAAGAGGCATACTAGGGCTGGGTGTGGTGGCTCACACCTGTAACCCCAGCACTTTGGGAGGCCTAGCTGGGAGGATTGCTTGAGGTGAGGAGTTTGAGACCAGCCTGGGCAACATAGCAAGATCCTAACTCTACAAAATTTGAAAAAAATTTAAAAAGAGGCATATAGGCCAGTCAGATTCTCTCAAGAGAATATGAGCAAAGAAATATGGAGAGACTGAGGCTGTGAGCAATGGAAATTGAGACTGACAAGTCAAGAAGTATAGTTAGGGCTGGCGAAGGCCCTTGTGCAATGCAGAGGGTGTGTGTCAGAGGAGGAAACTGCTAAGTACAGAGAGGGGAATGGAGCTGACACAGAGTGCAGGGGCCACTGTGAGAAGGAAGCTGTGCATCATGAATAGGACTCTTTAAATGGAATACATTTTGTTTTAGGAAAACCTCTCCACATTGTCATTATTTGCTTGTTTTGCTATAGACCAGTGCAGATTGCAGGGGGACGTTTGGGGTCCCCAAGTTTGTCTGACATCAAACAATCCCTCTTTCAGGCTGGGGCCTTGGGAGAGGCAGCAGAAGTCTCACAAGACCAGAGAAACAGCCTCAGATCTTCCCTCTGGGGAATCCAGACAATAGCAGCTGCCGGCTTTTTTCCACTGGAATATTACCACACGTGGCGAGGCACGGATGCTCCACTTCAATATTTAGACTTTGGTGCTATGGAAGTCAGCAGTGTTTGTTATTCTGGTGGCTTGTGTTTGGAGAAATGCATTGTCTCCACCGCAACGCATGATGCGCACGAGTCGTTCCATTGTCTTGCAGCCCAGCCAGCTAGAGATCACAGGGCTGATCTAGCACGAGTTCTTTCTGATAAGGCTCCAGGAGGGTTAGGGCTGGTCTAACTCCCTGAGGAAAGCTGGTTACCAGGCTTTGAGGGCTGGGGTAGGGGACAGGTGCCAGGGCCAGCCCCTTAAGACTGTGGGAAGAGCCACCTTAGTGTATAAAGAAGGGATTTGCAAGTATAGGCTGTACAGTCAGACCTCCTGGATTGGTAAACTGTCTCCACTACTTACCAGCTGTGTGACCTTGGTAAGACACTTAACCTCTCTGTGCCTCAGTCTCTCCATCTGTAAAATGGAGATAATTATAGTATATACCACATAGAGTTTTATCAGGATTAAATGAAGTAAAATATTAGGTTGACCTATATGAAATTGCCTTTTTTTTTTTTTTTTTTTTTGAGATAGAGTCCCACTTTGTCGTCCAGTCCGGAGTGCAACGGCGCCATCTTGGCTCACTGCAACCTCCACCTCCTGGGTTCAAGCGATTCTCCTGCCTCAGCCTCCCAAGTAGCTGGGATTATAGGCGCCTGCCACCACGCCCAGCTAATTTTTGTATTTTTAGTAGAGACGGGGTTTCACCATATTGGCCAGGCTAGTCTCGAACTCCTGATTTTGTGGTCCTCCCACCTCAGCCTCCCAAAGTGCTGGGATTACAGGCGTGAGCCACTATGCCTGGTGAAACTGTCATTTTTATAGGCCCCAAATGGTTTATTCTAATACGATTGTGACTAGTACATAGTAAGTGCTTAATAAATGCAAGCTAAAGGCATAGAAAATTGTATTAGCATTTGTTATTATCTCAGCTCTTCTCTGATAGTAAGTACCAGCCATTTTTGAGCAGGCCTTGCCCAGGCTGGTTATCACAGAGGAAAGGGGGTGCTGATGTCCGCTTCAGTGCTGCAGGCACCAGGAGACCATGGACTCCTCAGCGCCAGGCCCAGCTATGCCGCCACTAGCAGAGTCACTTCCCCTCTAAGCTCCTTTCTCTGACAGAAATGATCATATTGGACATGCTTATATAAAAACCCCTCCTGGGCTAGGCACGGTGGCTCAAGCCTGTAATCCCAGCACTTTAGGAGGCTGAGGTGGGTGAATCAACTGAGGTCAGGAGTTCGAGATCAGCCTGGTCAACATGGTGAAACCCCTGTCTCCACTAAAAGCACAAAAATTAGTCGGGAGTGGTCGTGGGTGCCCGTAATCCCAGCTACTCAGGAGGCTGAGGCAGGAGAATGGCTTGAACCCAGGAGGCAGATGTTGCAGTGAGCTGAGATCACTCCACTGCACTCCAGCCTGGGTGACAGAGCAAGACTCCATCTCCAAAACAAACAAAGAAAAAACCCCTTCCAGCTCTAGTTGACTCTAAGTATTCTCAGACCACAGCAATTTCTCCTTTTCACTTCCCAGCTCTTTGTGTCACTCAATTGCCAGATGCAAATTAAACCTCTGGGACCTGGTCTCACATTTGTCCCTTGGTTGACTGCTCTATTTTGATAGCTTCTGAGAGCCTCCACAGCCTGTGACAACACATGAGATCATAATTCCTTTTGTTGCTCGAATTCTAACAGCTGGGCCACATCCAGCTTTGCTATAAGAAATACAGGTTTTTTTCACTTCACCTTCCTAAATAATGATGACAACTATTACTTCTTTACCATAACCTACATGTCAGGCATTGTTCTGAGTGCTTATGTATATTAAGCCATTTAACCTTCACAACAACTCTAGAAAGTATGTAATTTAATCCCCATTTTACTGCTAAGGAAACCTTCTGTCTTACCTAAGGTCACATAGCCAATAAGCGGCAGAACTGGGATTCGAACCTGAGCCATGTTCATGGCCACAACCTCTACTCTCTTAGCAGTTCCTGGAAAGGATTACCTGTTCCACATATCCCTCTCGGTGTCCTCTTGCTCATCCAGTTATTTGGCTCTGGAATCTTGTCCCAGTTAGCGATTCACTTCTAGTGAGTCACGCCGTGAAATCTTCAGAATTGCAGTGTGACTGACGGTACTGTGAAACACTGCCTTTTGAATCTTCCTTAGGTTTTAACAAAGGACTTCACAGTCACACTCTTCCCTCAGCTTCATCCTAAGAACACAATTTCCTGAGAGGACCCTGGGTTTAATATTTGCCCCAGAAGCTATTTCTTAATGTTAGCATTGTTTGCTGTCTAGAGAGGTGGGAATCTTCATAAATAGCAAGCCCTGTCTCCTTTTTTTTTTTCTTTTTTTTGTGGCAGGGTCTTGCTCTCTCACTCAGGTTGGAGTGCAGTGGCGTGAACATGGCTCACTGCAACCTCGATCTCCTGGGCTCAAGCGATCCTCCCACCTAAGCCTCCTGAGTAGTTGGGACTACAGACATGCAACACTACACGTAGCTAAATTTTGAATTTTTTGTAGAGATGAGGTTTTGCCACATTGCCCAGGCTGGTCTCAAACTCCTGGGCCCTAGTGATCTGTTCACCTCAGCCTCCCAAAATGCTGGGATTACAGGTGTGAGCCACTGTGCCCGGCTCCTTTTTAAAAACAAACAAACAAACAAACAAACAATCTTTCCTCTAGCATTTTACTATAAGCAGCAAGCTATGAGGCAGTACCCTCAACAGTCTTGGCTAACAGTCCTTAGCCCAATTACCTAGTTCACTAGTGATATTCTCTAGTTTCCACAAAACCACAGCTGACAGTGTTGCTAACTACATAATAAGAATTACATAGTAACTACATAGTAAGAATCTTCCTTCCTCCAGTTTCCAATAACATGCTCCTCATTTACTTTTAAGTCCTCTCCAGCAGTCTCTTCAATGTCCTTCCAGCTCCTACCAATTGCTCAGTTCCAAAACCATTCCTAAATTTTAAGTTTTTATTATGGCAGCCTCCCGCTTCTAAATACCGAAGTCTTTATTAGTTATCTATTGCTTTATAAAGAATTACCCAACGCTTAGCAGCTTAAACTTTTTTTTTTTTTTTCCTCCGTGCAGTTTCTGAGGGCCAGGAACCTGGGTGGTTCTGGCTTATGGCCTTCCATAGGTTGTAGCCAAGTTGCTGGCCAGGGCTGCAGTTATGATTTGACTGGGGATGGAGGATTCACCTCTAACATGGCATCTTTCATGTGGCTGTTGGCTAGAGGCTCAGTTCCTCACTGACTATTGTCAGGAGGCCACAGTTCCTTGTCACAAGAGACTCCAGAAGGCTACTTGGCATAACAGCTGGCTTCCCTCAAAAGAAACTATTCTAAAGAGAGTGACCAAGAGGGAAGTAACAATGCCTTTTATGATCTAGTCTCTGCATTCACACATGATCACTTCTTCTTTATTCTATTGGTCATACAAACCAATCCAGACACACAGGGACTAGCAAGGATATGAACACCAGCAGATGAAGATCATCAGTACCGTCTTGGAGGCTGGCTACCACAACAGTAAGACACTGAATGCTTTCACCTAACGCCTAGAATAAGACAGTGATGTGTACTCTCACCACTTTAACCCAACATTCTAGTGGGAGTTCTAGCCAGTGCAATAAAGCAAAAAATAAAATGCATTCAAATTAGAAAGGAAGAAATAAAACTCTTAATTTGCAGATGACACAATTGTCTAGGTAGAAAATTATAAGGAGTCTACAAAAAAGCCGCTAGAACTAATAAGTGAATTTAAGAAATTTATGGGATACAGGCCGGGCGTGGTGGCCACACCTGTAATCCAGCCTGACAAACGTGGTGAAACCCAGTCTCTACTAAAATACAAAAATTAGCCAGGCACGGCTAATCTCAGTTACTTGGGAACTTGAGGCAGGCAGGAGAATCACTTGAACCCAAGAGGTGGAGGTTGCAGTGAGCCTAGATCACGCCACTGCACTCCAGCCTGAGCAACAGAGTGAGACTCCCTCTCAAAAAAAAAAAAAAAAAAAAGAAATGTATAGGATACAGACCAATTTTTTTTGGATGATCAATTGTATTCTTATACACCAGCAACAAAGAATTGGAAATTAAAATTTTAAAAAACCAAAAATATTTTTAAAGGAAAAGTTGCACATGTTCACAACTGAGCAGCTTTCTCAGTCTGCTCCCTGCCAGTAGAATTTGAGGGGTTCAAAGAGCCTCTGTTCATTTTGTACCGTCTCTGTCCCTTTCAGTCTAATCTAGCAGTATTTCTGCCAATATATTTCTTTTAAAACTCTGTGGGTCATCAAAAATAGGAAATCCTTAGGGACAAATGTGGCAAAAGATGTGTAAGACCCATGCACTGAAAATATTGCTGAGAGAAATCAAAGATGACCTAAATAAGTGAGGAGATATATATCCTCATGGATCAGATGACTCAGTAATATTAAGCTGTTAATTCTGTTAAAGTTGATCTACAGACTCAGTACTATCCCAATAAAAAACCCAGCATGCTGTTTTTTGTAAAAATAACAAATTGATTCTAAAAACAACGTATGACAGCCCAAACAATTTTGTAAAAGAAGAAGAAAGTTGTTGAAATTGCACAAATTTCCACATCTAAAAAGCTCCAATGATCAAGATAGCGTGGTATTGGTGTCAAGATAGACAAATCGGAGCAGGGTGAAGAACAAGAGGCGAGAACGACCCCTGGACAGACCAACATCTGCGTGCCGCGCTGCATCCCCCGCCCAGCGCCTATGTCCCCCCGCCGTTGCCGCCACCACAGTGCCCAAGAGAAAGGCTGAAGGTGATGCTAAAGCAGATAGAGCCAAGATGAAGGACAAACCACAGAGAAGATCCACGAGGTTTTCTACTAAGCCTGCTCCTCCAAAGCCAGAGCCCAAACCTAAAAAGGCCCCTGCAAAGAAGGGAGAGAAGGTACCAAAAGGGAAAAGGGAAAAGCTGAGGCTGGCCAGGAGGGGAATAACCCTGCAGAAAATGGAGATGCCCAAACAGACCGGACACAGAAAGCTGAAGGTGCTGCAGATGCCAAGTGAAGTGTATGCATTTTTGATAACTGTGTACTTCTGGTGACTGTACAGTTAGAAATGCTATTTTTTATCAAGTTTTATAAAAATGCAGAATTTTGTTTTACCTTTTTTTTAAGCTATGTTGTTAGCACACAGAACACTTCATTGTGTTTTTTGGGGAAGGGGCATATGTCACTAACAGAATGTCTCTGAAGCTGGGTTGACGTGGTGAAAACCCCTTTCCCTTCTAGTTTTGAGAGACTTGCTCTTGGCTCCCAGGAGGAGGGATTCCCTGACTTTGACACACAAGGCCCCTTGGCACAAAAGCCTCGTGGGATGGAAAAACAAATTTGTTTTTATGTCCTCTTCTCCCTTTCCACCTTTCAGCACAGACTTAACTCCCTTAAGCCCAGACACCTGTTGGAGAATGACCCTCAATTATTGGTTACCAGTGTGTCAGGCAATCTGGACCTTCCAGTGATGCCACTGAGATGGAACCCCTCAAAAAAGCAGTGGTTCCATTTCTAGATTGTGGATCTTCAGATAAATTCTGCCATTTTCATTTCACTTCCTGAAAGTCAGGGTCAGCTTGTGAAAAGCTGTTAAACAACATGCTAAATGTGAAATGTCAACCTTCCCTCTAAACTTTCCCTGTTCAGACCATCAGATGAAGACTTCTTGGGTTTTATAGTGGCTTTCTGATTTTTGGTGGTCCATTGAAGAAGGGAATTTGAAAGTTGTCATACACTGTTAACAATTGTCTGCCCATGTCCTGCCTGAAATACTATGATTGTTTATGGAAAATATCTTTCATAAAGCTGGATACAGTTTGGCTTGGGGAAAAAAAAAGATAGACAAATCACTCAATGGAACAGAATAGAATCCAGAAATAGATCCACACATATATGATCAATTGGTTTTTTAACAATCTTATAGATAGATAATTTACATCACATAATTCACCCATTTAAGTCACAACTCAATGGTTTTAATATATTCACAGTGTTGTGCAATCATCAACAAATCTAATTATAGAATATTTTCATCTACTCTAAGAACAAAACCCATATTCATTAGCTGTCATTCCCCATTTTCCTCCACTAACACTCAACCCTTAGCCCTAAGCAATCACTAGTCTACTTTCTGTCTCATATATTTGCCCATTCTGACTCATATTTTTGATATAAATGGACATTTAAAAAAATAGAATCATACAATATGTAGACTTCTTTCACTTAGCATAATGTATTAAGTATCAACCATATTGTATATGTATCCATATTTTATTCCATTTTATTGATAAATAATGTCCCATTGCATGAATATATCACATCATGTTTATTCATTCATCATTGATGGACATTTGGGTTGTTTCCCCTTTTTGGCTATTATGAATAATACATCTGTGACTATTCATGTACAGATTTTTGTGTGGACATATGTTTTTATTTCTCTCGGGTAGATAGGAGTAGAATTGCTGAGTCATATGGTAACTGTATATTTAACTTTTGAAGAACTACCCAACTGTTTCCCAAAGCAGCTGCACCATTTTACAGTCCCACCAGCAATGGATGAGAGTTCCACTCTCTCCACATCCTCACCAACACTTGTTATTATCCTTTTTTTTTTTTTATTGTAGTCATCTTACTGAGTGTGGAGTGGTACCTAATTGTGGCTTTGGTTTGCATTTCCCTAATGAGTAATGATGCTGAGCACTTTTTCATGTTATTCATGGCTATTTGTAGACCTTCTTTGGAGAAATGTCTACAAGGCCTTTGCCTATTTTTAAATTGGGTTATTTGTCTGTTTATTATTAGGTTGTAAGAGATTGGTTTTTAAAAAAATGTATTCTGGACACGAGTTCCTTATCAGATATGTGATCAAATGTTTCCTCCCATTCTGTGGATTGTCTTTTCACTTTTTAAAAAATATTATTTTTACTATTTTAAAAATATTTTAAACTTTTATTTTAGGTTCAGGGGTACATGTGCAGGTTTGTTATATAGGTAAATTCATGTCATGGGGGTTTGTTTTACAGATTATTTCATCACTCAGGTACTAGGCCTAGTATCCAATAGTTGTTTTTTCTGATCTTCTCCCTCCTTCCACGCTCCACCCTCAAATAGGCTCCAGTGTCCATTGTTCTCCTCTTTGTGTCTATGTGTTCTCATCATTTAACTCCACTTATAAGTGAGAATGTGCAAAATTTGATTTTTCTGTTCCCAGGTTAGTTTGCTAAGGGGAATGGACTTCATCTCTATCCATGTTCTATGTGTTCTCATCATTTAGCTCCACTTATAAGTGAGAATGTGCAGAATTTGATTTTCTGTTCCTAGGTTAGTTTGCTAAGGGGAATGGACTTCACCTCTATCCATGTTCCTGCAAAGGACATGATCTCATTCTTTTTTATGGCTGCATAGTATTTCATGGTGTATATGTACCACATTTTCTTTATCCAATCGCCATTCATGAACATTTAGGTTGATTCCATGTCTTTGCTATTGCTTTTCACTTTTTTGATGCTATTATTAATATTTGCAAAACAATTAAATTTTGATGTGTTTCAACTTATCTACTTTTCTTTTTGTTGCTTGTACTTTAATTTTTATATTTAAGAAACTATGGTCTAGCTCAAGGTAATAATTTACTGCTATGTTGTCTTCTAAGAGTTTTATAGTTTTAGCACTTACTTAGAGGTTTCTGATCCATTTTGAGTTTATTATTGTACATGGTATGAGGTAGGGTTTAAACTTCATTCTTTGGCACCTGGATATCTAGTTGTTCCAGCACCATTTGTTGAAAAAATTATTCTTTCCCCAGGTTAATTGATTTTTGACAAAGATGTTAAGGCAGTTCAATGAGGAAAGGTTAATATTTCCACCAAATAGTGTTGGAACAATTGGATATCCATATGCAAAAATGTGAGCCTTGATGCTTACTTCACACCAAGTACAAAACCTGGCTCTAAATGGGCCCCAAACCTCAAACTATAAAGTTTCTGTAAACAGAAGGAAAAAAATCTAGTGATCATGGGCTAAGCACAGGCTATAAAAGTAAAAGTTGCTGAGTTATGCTTCATAAATATTTTGAAATTTTCTCTCCAAAAGACCATGTTATGTTAAGAAAGTGAAAAGGCAAACTATAGACTGGAGAAAATATTTGCAAAATATATCTAATAAAGAACTTGTATTTGGAATATATAAATATATCTTATAACTCAACAGTTAAAAGAAAAATAACTCAATTTAAAAATGGGCAAAAGATTTGAATGAATACTTCCCCAAACATTAGATACAGATATCAAATAAGAATATAAAATATTTTTGACATTATGAATCATTAGAAAAATACAAATCCAAACCACAATACACACCCACTAGACTGGCTAAAATTAAAAAGGCCGACCATCATACCACATGTTGGTAAGAATGTGGAACATTTGCATTCCACTAGCATTCATGCACTGCTAGTAGGGTTGTAAAATGGCACAATCACTTTGGAAAACCGTTTGATAGTTATTTAAAAAGTTAAACACATACCTAGCATATAGTTCACCCATTCTATTCTTAGGTATTTACCCAAGGGAAACAAAAACATATATCCACACAAAGACATGTACATGAATGTTCATAAAACATTATAAACATAGGGTTTATATATATGTATATATATATATGGTTATGAGATCTATTTTAAAAGTGGCTAATAAGGTTGTTCTCAAATAACATTATTTATTAGGCATTTGTGACTCCGCTGAGCAGTGAATCAATTGTAACTAGCTATGTTTTGATGGCTTCTTAGTTTAACATTGCTGTTTTATTCAACCTATTGCTAGATAAAATGTATAGATTACACTAAAGTACCATTTATATGAAAACAATATTATAACTACACAAAGAGAAATCAAAATGAAATGGAAAATTCAACCATAATGTACTCTTTGGACAATTCAACTCATTTATTTTTCCTTGTTCCCATCTGGTACTTGTCTGCATGCATAAAACATTGTTACGTAGTTGTAGAAATCCAATTTTGCATTCAGCTTTTGAAAAACAATTGTAATATTGTAATCTGTTTTCCATATTGCTACTTAGTCTTCACAATTATTTTTAATGACCATGTTATTTATTTTGTGGATTTACCACACTTCAACATATCCATGTGTTTTTTAAAATGTTGCTATTAGAAAAAGTTCGTACTTAATATTTCCATATATATAAATATATTTAATATTTTCTTTCTTTTGGATTACTTCCTTGGGATAAATTTCTAGGAGTTGTATTATTGAATCAAAACATAACTATAGCTGTAATTTCTATAACTCTCAAAATATATTGTCAAAGGAATTTCCATTCATTCATTCACCAAATATTTATTGAACACTTTCTTCTTGCCAGACACTGAATAAGTGTTAGGGTTACAATGGTGAGGAAAAACATACAGCCCATGCTCATAGATCCCGCTGTCTAGTTGCAGAGAGAGACTCCATCAGGTCATCGCACAGATGGATGCAATTATAACCATGCTAAGTATTAGTAAGGAGAGAGGCATGGAGCTGTAAAAGTATTTGATGGTGGAACTCTCCTTTGCCTGTTGGTTAATGGAAGGATTTCCTAAGGAAAAAGTGATTGTGCTTGGGGCTTAAGGATGACTAGGAGCTAACTGGACCAAAGGTGGAAAGGAACAAAATTCTAGACACAGGGAGTAGCATGTGCAAATGCCTTTTGGTAAAGCACATGGAACCGGAAGAAGACCGCAATAGCTGGAGCCAAATGGGTGGGGGAGCATGGGGCAAGACCATGCATGGGCTGTGGGCCATGTGAAGAGCTTTGGTCTTTATCCTGGGAGCAACGGGATCCTACTGAACAGGACGTGTACTTCCAAACACTCTGGCTGTTGTGTAGTGGGAGGGAGCTTGAGAAAGGATGGGGGTACCAATGGAGAGCTTTGCAGTTGTCCAGATGAAGGATGCTAGTTGTTTAGATGATGAGCATGGGGATAGAGATGGGGATAAGGGGATGCATTTAGGAAGTATTGAGGAGGTAAAATTGGCAAAACTTGGTAGTGGCTTTGACTTAAGATGTAGTGGCTTTGACTTAAGATGTAGTGGGAAGGAGAGGAGAGAAGGGAATCTGAAGGATGATTCCTGGTGTAAGAAAGAGGAATGATAGCACCATCCGCAGACGTAAGGATCAATGGAAGAGGACGCGATTGGGGTAGTTTTGTACATAAGGAATTCAAGGTGTCTTTGAAATAGACAAGATGAACCAGCAAGTGGGCAACTGGACTGTGTGTCTGAAACTCAGAGCAGAGTTTAGGTAAGAGCCATGAACTTATGAGTCATCAGTAACTAGACAGCTGGCCAAAGAGCCTGCAGGAGATGTGGGAGGAAAATCAGGAGGACATGATGTCACAGAAGCCAAGAGAAGAGTGTGACAGGAAGGAGAGAGTGGTTGCTAGTGTCAAATGCTGCTGAGAGGCCTCAGCAAATGGAAGTCAATCCATGGTGACCTCGGCAAGACATAATGATGAACAAACAGGGTGGGAAAATGAATGAGAAATAGGGGGATGGGAGTAGTGTGTTTATGCAACCTTTCCAGAATGTGACTGAGACGGCAGAGTGGGAGGATAGAAGGCAGAGTGAGGGCTTGAGGAAGGAGTTTTGGTTTCATATATTTTTTCAGAAAGGAGGACTTGTGTGTATGTTGAATGCTGATGGGAGAATCTGAGTCGAGAGCAGCAGGGTGAATGTAAAGGGAGAAGTGACAGTTGATGATAAAGTCTCCACGTAGGTGGGAGAAGATGACATCTTCTTTCAGGTGAAGAGACCACTTTGTCAGGGGAAGGGATGCCTTTCCCATGACAGGCTTGCACTCATTTATAGGACTTCCAGTGAGGACTTAGAAGAGCATTTGGTTTAATTCTATGCTGTTGCCATCTTGAATTTTCTTTTCTTTTCTTTTCTTTTTTTTTTTTTTTTGATACAGGGCTCTATTGCCTAGGGTGGAGTGCAGTAGCACGATCACGGCTCACTGCAGCTTCAACCTCCCTGGGCTGAAATGATCCTCCTGCCTCAGCCTCCTGAGTAGCTGGGACTCCAGGCACATGTATGCCACCACACCCAGCTAATTTTTGTATTTTTTGTAGAGATGGGGTTTTGCCGTGTTGCCCAGGCCAGTCTTGAACCCCTGAGCTCAAGCGATCTGCCCGCCTTGGCCTCCCAAAGTGCTGGGACTACAGGCATGAGCCACTGCACCTGGCCGTTTGAAATTCTTAATGATTTTTGAAAAAGAGGCCCTACATTTTCAGTTTGCACTGGACTCTGCAGATCACGGGGCTGGTCCTACCTCCAACAACGTCAGAGCTACTGCTTTCCCCCAGACCTCACCAGAATGGAATATAATCATCTCAACCTTTTTGTTATGGCTGTTAATTTAATAGGTGGAAATGTGCGCCTCAGTTGTTTTAATTTGCATTTCTTTGATTACTGGCCAGGTTGACTGTGTTTCCTCGAGTCTGTTTACTAACCATGCTTCCTTTTATGTGAGCCGCCTGTGTCCTTTGCCCATTTATGTTTTCAAATGCCAAAATAAGTTTCTTCTCTGTGGGAATGAATCATCAATTTTTTAAATGTATGGAGAGAATGTTTTCTGCAGAAACAGCCTGGGGTTTCAGGAAGGCAGGCCCAGTTCAGGGATGCCTTGGGAGCAAAGGTCCTGTCATTCCAACACTAAGGTAAGAATAGTCCCGTTGGTGTACGGCAGTCTTTGAATGGAATACTTTTCCATCTAGGTTCTTCTTGAATCCTCAGCTGTCTGAAAGCTATGTGTGCCCCTCTGTGCCATGCCTAGGCTTTTCCTCCTGCCTGGCCTGCCTGCCATCTCCCCATGGACTGCCCCATGACCAGACTCACGGCACCCTAGTTATGCTGTTATTTAAATATTCAAATGTTTCTGTATATGTTTCTATATATGTGTATTTATATATACATCAATATAAATATAGATGTATATATAAGTAAACATATATCTATATTGATATATATAAGTAAATATATATCAACATATATCTATATTGATATATAGATATAAATACACACATATATAACATTTTACAGTAATTATTGATTTTACATCTGTTTTCTTTTCTGGGCCACGAGCTCCCTCATGCTTTAGGCTCTTCCTTTCTTTCTTTTCCTTTTTAAAATTGTTATTTTATTTTATTTTTCTAATAGAGACAGGGTCTCTCTGTCACCCAGGCTGGAGTGCAGTGGTGCAATCATAGCTCACTGCAGCTTCAGACTCCTGGGCTCAAGCGATCCTCCCGCCTCAGCCTCCCAAAGTGCTGCTGGAATTACACGGGATTACAGGCATGAGCCACCACACTGGGCCCCCTTCCTCCCTCCCTTTCTTCCCTTCCCCTTCCTTCCTTCCTTCCTTCCTTCCTTCCTTCCTTCCTTCCTTCCTTCCTTCCCTCCTTCCTTCCTCCCTCCCTCCCTTCTCTCTTTCCCTTCCTCTCTCTGTTCTTCACTCATTTGTTCACTCTCCCTCTTTCTCTCTTCATCCTCATTGCCTCACATGGTGTCTGCACATAACAGGCACTCAACTTGATGTCAACAAGTGGATGAAATCAAGTGATGAGTAACTTGTATGTGAAGCTCTCAGGGCTGCTTTCTTCTCCATCCCCATAGTTCTTTTATCCCTGGCTACGTTCTGTTTTTCTGACCACATCTGAGCAGCATGCTCTATCTGGGGCACAAACTTTAGGGACTAGAGTCTCTGGAATGCTCAGTCTGGAGAGGAAGGGAGCTGGGACCCTGCCATCCGATATTTGAAAGCTGTTGATTCCTCATCGTGATGAAGGGGTAAGAGGGTTGGCTTTGGATCTAGTCTGATGTGTGTTCAAATCCAGCTCTGCCACTAGTTGTGTATTCTGGGGATGAGTGGCTTAACTCCCAAGTTTGTGTTTCCATAAAAAGGGACTTGCTTAATTCAAAGGTGTTGGGAAGATTAAATAAGATGGACAATGTTAAAGCAGATAGCCTAGGACCTTGTGCGTAGTAGGTGATTATTCATCTGGAGTTGGTTTAGAAACTGCCCTATAGAGAGATCCCTCTTGTTAGCATTGGAACCAATGAGTGGAAGGTACAAGAAAAGAAGATTTCAACTAGATGTCCAACAGCCAGGGACAACCAAAGATGGAATGAGCTTTTTGGAAGGAAGTAACATCCCTGATAGTAGAGAGATGAACATAAAGGCTGAGCTATTATAAACTTGAACTATAACTATATAGATATTATAAATTTGAACTATATTGTAGTTCAAATTGTCATTCATATGGCAGTTTGAACTAATCCTCTAGTGATCTTTAGGGCCCCATCTAACCTTGGGGAACTTGGATTCTGTGACTGATACTGGGAAGTCCTCCGTAGTATATATATATGTTGGGCACTTTCAAACATCCATTGTCTTTCCTCTTTCTTCTTACCAAGCCAATCAGTTTATCTTTCCAAAAAACCAACTTTTCGGCTGGGTGCAGTGGCTCACACCTGTAATCCCGGCACTTTGGGAGGCTGAGGTGGGCAGATCACAAGGTCAAGAGATCGAGACCATCCTGGCCAACATGGTGAAATCCCGTCTCTACTAAAACTACAAAAATTAGCTGGGCGTGGTGGCACGTGCCTGTAATCCCAGCTACTTTGGAGGCTGATGCAGGATAATCGCTTGAACCTGGGAGGCAGAGGGTGCAGTGAGCAGAGTTCGCGCCACTGTATTCCAACCTGGCGACAGAGTGAGATTCTGTTTCAAAACAAACAAACAAAATACCCAACTTTTCGTTTTAATAATCTTTTTTATTGTTTTCTTCATTTCAATTTCATTTATTTCTGTTCTGATCTTCATGATTTCTTTTTTTTTCTACTAATTTTGGGTTTGGTTTGCTCTTATTTTTCTAGTTCTTTAAGGTGCATAGTTAGGTTGCTTATTTGAAGTTTTTCTGCTTTTTTGATGTAGCTGCTCATAGCTACAAATGTTCCTCTTAGTACTGTCTTCGCTGTATCCCATAGGTTTTGGTATGTTGTGTTTCCATTATCTTTTGTTTCAAGAAATTTTTCAATATCTTCTTAATTTCTTTATTGGCCCACTGGTTATTCAGGAGCATACTGTTTAATTTCCATGTGTTTGTATAGTTTCCAAATTTCCTCTTGTTATTGATTTCTAGTTTTATTCTTTTGTGGTTAGAGAAGATACTCAATACAATTTCAATTTTTTTTGAATTTTTAAAGACTTGTTTTGTGGCCTAACATATGGTCTATTCTTGAGAATGATCCACATGCTGAGGAGAATAATATGTCTTTTTTTTTTTTTTTTTTTTTTTTTTTTTTTTTTTTTGAGATGGAATCTTGCTCTGTCGCCCATGCTGGAGTGCAGTTGCACGATCTCAGCTCACTGCAAGCTCTGCCTCCCAGGTTCACGCCATCCTCCTGCCTCAGCCTCCTGAGTATCTGGGACTACAGGTGCCTGCCGCCACGCCTGACTAATTTTTTTGTATTTTTAGTAGAGTCGGGGTTTCACCGTGTTAGCCAGGATGGTCTCGATCTCCTGACCTCATGATCCGCCCGCCTCGGCCTCCCAAAGTGGTGGGATTATAGGCTTGAGCCACCGTGCCCGGCCGAGAATAATATGTATTCTGCAGCCATTGGATGAAATGTTCTGTAAATAACCATTATGTCCATTTGGTCCATAGTCCAGATCAAGTCTAATGTTTCTTTGTTGATTTTCTGTCTGGATGATCTGCCCAATGCTAAAAGTGAGGTGTTAAAGTCTTCAGCTCTTTTTGTATTGGCGTCTGCCTCTCTCTTTAGTTCTAATATTTGCTTTAAATATCTGTGTGCTCCAGTGTTGGGTGCATATATATTTACAATTGTTATATCCTCTTGCTGAATTAATCCCTTTATCATTATATAATGACTTTCTTTGTCTATTTTTATAGTTTTCATCTTGAAATCTATTTTGTCTCATATGAATATAGCTAACCCTGATCTCTTTTGGTTTCCATTTGCATGGGCTGTCTTTTTCCATCCCTTTATTTTCAGTCTATGTGTGTTTTTATAGGTGAAATGTGTTTTTTATAGGTAACAGATCACTGGGTCCTGTTTTTGTTTCCATTCAGCCACTCTATGTCTTTTGATTGGAGAGTTTCTCCATTTACACTCAATGTTATTATTAAGAAGTAAGAACTGACTCCTGCATTTTGTTGCTTTCTGGTTGTTTTGTGGTCTTTTCTTCCTTCTTTCCCTCCTTCCTGTCTTCCTTTTAGTAAAGGTTATTTTCTCTGGTGGTATGTTTTAATTTTTGTGTTTTTTTTTGTGTGTGTATCTGTTGTATGTTTTTTGATTTCAGGTTACCATTAGGCTTGCAAATAATATTTTATAACCTATTATTTTAAATAGATGACAACTTAACACTGACTGCATAGACAAACTCACAAACAAGCAAAGAGAAAACTAATACAAACTCTATACTTTAACTTCATCCCTCTGCTTTTTAACTTTTTGTCGTTTCTATTTATAGTAATATCTATTGTACTGTCCATGTCTTGAAAAGTTGCTGTAGTTATTATTTTTTATCAGTTCACCTTTTAGTCTTTCTACTCAAGATATGAGAGGTTTCCACACCAATTACAATGTTATATTCTGTGTTTTTCAGTGTACATACAATTACCAGTGAATTTTGTACCTTCATATGATTTCTTACTGCTCATTAACATCCTTTTCTTTCAGGTTAAAGAACTCCCTTTAGCATTTCTCGTAGGACAGGTCTGGTGTTAATGAAATCCCTCAGCTTTTGTTTGTCTGGAAAAGTGTGTCTCCTTCATGTTTAAAGGATATTTTAGCTGGATATACTACTCTAAGGTAAAAGGTTTTTTTTTTCCCTTCAGCACATTAAATATGTAATGACATTCTCTCCTAGCGTACAAAGTTTCCACCTAGAAATCTGCTGCTGGACACATTGGAGCTCTGTTGTATGTTATTTGTTTTTTTTCTCTTGCTGCTTTCAGGGTCATTTCTTCATCCTTGACCTTTGGGAGTTTGATTATTACATGTCTTGAGGTCATCTTATTTGGGTTAAATCTGCTTGATGTTCTTCTATAACCTTCTTGTACTTGAATGTTGATATCCTTCTCTAGGTTTGGGAAGTTCTCTGTTACTAACCCTTTGAATAAACTTTCTACCCCTATCTCTCTCTCTGCCTCCTCTTTAAGGTCAATAACTCTTATATTTGTTCCTTTGAGGCTATTTTCTAGATCTTCTAGGCATGCTTCATTCTTTTTTCTCTGGTCTCCTCTGATTGTATATTTTCAAATAGCCTGTTTTCAGGCTCACTAATTCTTTCTTCTGCTTGATCAATTCTGCTGTTAAGAGATTCTGATACATTCTTCAGTTTGCCAATTGTACTTTTCAGCTCCGGAATTTCTGCTTGAGTCTTTTTAATTATTTCAATTTCTTTGTTAAATTTATCTGATAGGATTCTGAATTCCTCCTCTGTGTTATCTTGAATTTAAGTTTCCTCAAAACAGCTATTTTGAATTTTCTGTCTGAAAGGTCACTTATCTCTATCTCTCCAGGATTGGTCACTGATGTCTTATGTAGTTCGTTTGGGGAGCTCATGTTTTCCTGGATGATCTTGATGCTTGCGGATGTTCATTGAGGTCTGGATATTGAAGAGTTAGGTATTTATTGTAGTCTTCAAAGTCTGGCAATCTGGGCTTGTTTGTACTCATCCTTCTTGGGAAGGATTTCCAAGTATTCAAAAGGGCTTGGGTGCTGTGATCTAAGTTTTTGGTCACTGCAGCTATATCTGCATTAGCGATACTCCAAACCCAGTAATGCTGTGGCTCTTGCAGACTCATAGAGGTACTGCCTTGGTGGTCATGGATAAGATCCAGAAGAATTATCTAGATTACCAGGCAGAGCTCTTGTTCTTTTTCCTTATTTTCTCCCAAAGAGAGTCTCTCTGTGTTGAGCTTCCTAGAGCTGCAGGAGGGGTAACACAAGCATCTCTTTGACCACCACCACTAGGACTGCACTGGGTCAGACATGAATCCAGCACAGCACTAGGTCTTATCCAAGGCCTGCCATAACCACTGCCTGGCTACCACCTACGTTCACTCAAGTCTCTAGGGCTTTACAATCAGCAGGTGGCAAAGCCAGCCAGACTTGGATCCTTCTTTTCAGGGTGGTGAGTTTCCCCTGGTTCTGATGGGTCCAGAGATGCCATCCAGGAGCCAGGGCCTAGAGTCGGAAACCTTAGGAAACCACCTGGCACTTTATTTCTACTACAGCTGAATAGGCACCCAGGCAAGACAAAGTCCTTTCTACTCTTCCCTTCTTTTTCTACAAGCAGAGGAGCCTTTCCCCATGTCCATCACCACCCTAGGCCTCAGCAAGTACTGCCTGGTTACTGCTAATGTTCATTCAAGGCCCAAGGGCTCTTCAGCCAGCTTGTGGTGAATGCTGCCAAACCTGGGACTCTCCCTTCAAGGCAGTGGGCTTCCCTCTGGCCCAGGGCAGGTCCAGAAATGCCATCCAAGAGCTGAGGCCTGGAATTTGGGACCCCAACAGCGTAGTTGGTGCTCTACCCCACTGTGACCAAGCTAGTACCTACGCTGATTTTTGGTTCTTAAGAAGGTGTTTTTGTGTGGATAGTAGTTGTTCAATTTGGTGTTCCTGCAAGGAGGATGATCAGTGGAGGCTTCTATTTGGCCATTTCAGTCTGTCTCCTTTCCTTAATCCAATCAGTTTATCTTATTCTCCAGCTATAGACACTTGTTCAGAAATAGCCATTTCAGTCCAAGAAGATACAAGGAGGTGCATTTTGAAAGAGAACTGTCTTCTCTCATCTCCAACCACAAGAAACTATGAGAGAGAGAGAGAGAGAGAGAGAGAGAGAGAGAGAGAGAGAGAAATATGTGCTCATCTTAGGATAAGACTGTCAGATAAAATACTAGACACTCTATGAAACTTGAATTTCATATAAATAGCAAGTAATTTTTTAGTATAATTATGTCCCAAATACTGCACGGGACATACTCATACTAAAAAAAATTGTCTATATGAAAGTGAAATTTAAATAGACATCCTGTATTTTTTTCTTCCTTTTTCTAGCAACCCAGTGATTCCATGGAAAGCAGAAAGAAGGACATAAAGAAATGGATACTTGGTGACATCTTTGACTCACTGGATCAAACCTTGCCTGAAGCTCACATTTCTGAAATTTCCAGATACAAGAACAAATAATTTCTCTTTATTGTTTTACTAGATTTGAGACAAGCTTTAAGTTTCTCAGACTCTTCCTCTTCCTAACAGATTTATCAGAAGCTGAAAGCTCTGATCTTGTTGGGATGCGGATCTTGTCAGGAGAAGGCTTACTTTGCACGCTTTTCTTAGTCTGGTTGCCTAACTCAAGAACCTCGGCACGGCTCTGTTACTTCTCTACTCAGACAAGCATCCCTGCAGACACTCACTAGGCTAACTCTGTCTTTATTTTTAGAATTAGACCTTTACGAGAAGCACAGTTTTGTCTTCAGTTTCCTCTCCCCCGACCCGGAATGGCCTGAGCCAAAGCCAGCTCCCTCTGAGAAGTCATTACCGCCTGGTGGGTACTGCAGCCTCAGCCCTCTACACAGACTGGCCAGTGTCTGCTTGGCTCCAGGGCAGTGAGGAGCTGCCTTGGGACTAACAGAAAATTGGCCAGCTTGTTTTTCTTTGGGACCAGAAGAAACCAGCTCTTTTAAATTCTCAATGGCCAGGCTTGGAAACCTAGCTTGCCAGAAGAACGGGAGGGAGGAGAGAAGCGGTCCTTTTGGGGAGGCTCTGGCCAGGGCATTAAAAAGGCAGGATTTTGCTGGAAACAGTGTGCCCTGGCCAAGACCAGGTGGAAAGATCAATTTGGGCTTTATGAATTAGCCCCTTCATTTATTCTGGGTCTGCTTTTCCTCATCTGTAAAACAGTGTTGGACCATCAGACCAAATATCAGCTATCAATTTTGTCCCAGGGCCCAGGGGAGGGTCATGGGGTCCTAGTTACCAGGCCCTAGGGTTTCAGGCAACAGATTGAGTAAGAAGGTAAAAGCTGAGATGTGGGACAGGCCCAACAACAAGAGTATTGACCTCAACCTTCAAATCTGCTTAACCCACGAGAACAAGCTGGGCACAACAGCGCTGCTTTCAACAGCCACCTGTAACCCATCTCCTTGTATTTCTGACCTTGCCTTGCCTAGACGCTAACCCTCAACTCCATTTATACTCCCAACAGACTTGCGTTTGATATTTAGACACCTTGGTCACAACATCTTGCATTCTCTCGGGATGCTGATTTCTAACTGCTCTTTGGCCTTTCCTGCATTGGTCCTCCTCAGGCAGGGGATCCCTGCTCTTCTATATTAGTGAGTATTGCTGTTGTAACAAACAGACCCAAACATAATGCAAGTTTATGTCATGCCTCATTTAACACTGCAGGGCTGTTCTAGTTTGGGATCAGACATGGTGAGCGTGAGCGTGAGGGCATCCTTCTCCATGCAGTGGTTCAGAGACTTTGGCTGATGGCAGGCATGCCAACTTTAAATTGGCCTCCAAAGTCATGCTGGAGAGCACCGTTAACCAGGAGTTAACCAGAAGGAGAAGGAGTGTGGAAGGGTTTTATCCATCAGGCCGGAGAAGAGCACACGTCTATCACTTTTCATTGATTAGAATTAGGTTGCTTGGCCACACTCAGCTGCAAGAATGCAGTCTAGCCGTGTGCTCAGGATGAACTGGAAATGGGTTGGGTGGACAGCTGGCCAGTGTCTGCCCTGCCCCACTTTAGCCCACTAGCATCTCTGGCAGCCTGGGCTGATGGCCCACCCGGGCTCAGATGCTGGACCCACCCAAGTGTTCCTGAAAGTCCTCCGACTGGATGGGAGTGGTTTGAGAGTTTGAGAAGTGTTATTTCTATCTCAGATGGATTAAATAGAAGGATGTGGAGCAGTGAGCCAGGCACGAGGCGGCACAACTGTCATCAACCACTGTCACCCGTCACTAAGCACATGCCCTCCAGGCCTAGAAAGTCTACCTTGCCACTGCGAGGGGAGGAAATGAATGAGGACGAGATGCTAGGGAGCTCACCAGAATCTCACCAGAAGAGATGTTTCTCAGTCCCATGGCTCTGACATTTCTCAGGAAACCTTAGTGTGTGAGTGTGTGTGTGTGTGTGTGTGTGTGTGTGTATGATGATGATGACACAAAATAATCATAACAATGCAGAGAAGTTTTATTACTATTATTATTCACATTTTGCAGGTGAGAAAACCAAGGCTCAGAGAAACTATGGATTTTCTAAGGGTAAATTTTAAGCTAGGTCGTCCGACTCCATATCCCAAACCTCTCCCATTGCCACACTCTCTCTTCCTGTGTGTCCTCCAGTCTACTCAAATGCCACATGCCATGAAGCCTGTGGCTCCCACCTCTGAATCTCCATCCCCTTCACCTGTGTGTCTTTTAGGTTTGACTTGTGATTGGATTTTTGTGTGTGTCTTGTTCCCCTATAAGTTTCTTGAGGGCAGAGAGCATGTTGCAGTCACCTCTGAACCTCCTTCTGCTGAAAGCAACCTATACGTAAATATCCATTCTATGAATGAAAACTTTCGTCAGAGGATTCTTGAATTCAGTTAAATGGAAAATCGAAGCCACCCATGAAAAAAAGATCAAAGGACAATTTATAGTAAAACACACCCTTGCTCCAGTATTTTGCTTCACACTGTGTTCCATTTTCTCACGTCCTTGGTTTTCCCAGGCGGGCTTCCACAGGGCTTGGCTCATTCACTCTGGCTAGAGAATTTCCTAACATTTTGTTTATTAATACTACTAGTAGTTCCATTACTATGAATAGCTGCAATTTACAGAGCCTCTAACTGGTATCCTCCTTGAGTGCAGGTCCTGTGTGGCCCCTAGACCCCAGCTCAGGTCTAGCCCATGGATGCTTTCAATATGTGTTTTTAGCATAAATGAAGAGATCTATTTAGTGCCAGCCATTGGGTCTGACTCTCAAAATACATTACCTTTAATTTTCAAATCACCTAGTGAGGAAAGTCTTATAATTACTATTTTATAGATGAGGAAACTGAGGCTTAGTGAGGTTAAGTTATTGGCCCAATGTCACACAGCTAGAATGTGGCTGATCTCAGATGCCAATCAAGGACGCTCAGAGCTCGGATGATTGTTAAATCAGCTGGCTCCTGGTGTCCTTTGCCTTACTGTAGCCTACTCTCTGTCTTTTGTTTATACTATGGTTTGGATGTGGTTTGTCCCCCACCAAAACTCATGTTGAAATTTGATCCCCCATGTAGCAGTGTTGGGAGGTGGGGTTGGGTGGGAGGTGTTTGTGTCATTGGGGCAGATCCCTCATGAATAGATTAATGCCATCTTGTGAGGGTGAGCATGTTCTCAGTCTTACAGGAATGGATTAGTTACCCTGAGAACAGGTTGTTACAAAGAGTTTGGCTTCCTCAGTTGCTTTCTCTGTTTCTCTCTCATCATGTGATCTCTTTGCAGATGCTAGCTCCCCATCCCCTGTCCACCATGAGTCAAAGCAACATGAGTCCCTCACCAGATGCAACCGCCCAGTCTTGGACTTTCCAGCGACCAGAATCATGAGCCAAATAAACCTCTTTTCTTTATGAATTACCCAGCCTCAAGTATTCTGTTATAGCAACACAAAACAGACAAAGACAGTTTACCTACTTACTTACTAACTCAGGAAATATTTTTGAGCATCTATTATGTGGATTACACCACAAAAGGATGAACAATGCAGACATCATCTTTGCTGTAAAAGAGCTCATGGGCCAGCAGTCAAGATAGATATTGAACAAGTGAAAGCCTGGTTAGACGCACAACTTAATGTCTGGTAAGTGCCATAGGGGAAAGAGGAGAATACCGTGAGGAATTTTCTTGTCTTGAGTGGTCAGAGAAAGCCTTTCTGAAGCTTGAACTTATAGGATAAAGTGTAACAAAGAGCCAGCCTGGGGATGGAGGCTGTTCCAGGCAGTGGTAACAGTACTGGAGTAAGAACAGTACTAGAGCAAGAACATGGTGGGCATATAGAAAGGCAGAGAGAAAGCCATTGTGGCTGGGGCTGGTGGGAAAAGAACCATGAATGGAGGTGAGCTGCAAGCAATGAACAGATGGTAGGGCCACTGGATGAGGATCCTGCATCATATTCTCAGGGCAATGGCAGACCAGGGAAGAGTTTTAAGCAGGGGAACTGCTTGTGCAGCAAAGGGATTTGATGTGTACCAGAGTGGAAGCAGGCAGGAGTTTATGGCAATAACTCAGGCAAAGAGATAAAGGTGGCTTGAACCAGAGGAGAGGCAATGAAGGTAGAGAGTAAGGGACAGATTGGCGATGGTGTTTCATAGTGGAATCAACAGGGCTCAGTGATGAAGTCTGCAAAGGAGTCAGGATTTCTACACATTGCCAGGGGTTGGGCTAAATCCAGTCCATATAAACATGGAGGACTCTGTACTAGGTTTTCCAAGAAGTTCTGATGAAGAGGTTCAAGTTTATCCCATCACATGAGAGCACTTAAGTCTTCAATTTGAGCATCTTTGATGGAAGGATACTTGAGTGAATACTAGTTCTGCCTGTGAGAATATGATTATTACAGAGTTAAGGTTTGACACCAAGATGGGAAAGCCAACATGTCTCACCAAAGGGAAGACAGGTCAGTGGGTCTGGCCCCAAGGGCGGTCAGCTGTCTCAGGATGAGACACCAGGATGAAGCACTGGAAGGAGGTGTTTTGGCCCTGGCTCTGGGAAGGGCTCCAGGGCCCATGTGTCAGGAAGCAGAATGTGCCAGTGATATGGAGCTAGCCAATGAGTTATGGGAAAAAAAGCCCAGTTGAGGGGTCACTGGCTAAACTGGGCTAAGATGGTGCTCAAAGGAACCCAAGGAATTGGGAAAGTTTTCATGATCCCTTGTGAGACTTGAGAAGGGTTGGGGTCATTATCCCCTCTCCTTTCTTTCCCAGAAATTCTCCAATGGATCTCCTGAATGTGTTCTATTTCGTAAAGGACTTGTTAGGAATGCCTTCATTTAACCTCTGGGCTTAGCCACATCCACTGGATTTGTCCATCTGCTGGGTGAGATTGACTTTCTGTGGCTTGGTAATCCTTGGGTTCCAGTTCAATGCAAATAATAGGAGTTCTTCAATTAATGTCTGCCCTCCACCTCCCTCTTTACTCTTGACCCCGCACGCACCCTGCCTCTGGCTGCACCACAACCCTACCTCTGGGTAAGATAACCTCTCCCTGCTAGGCTCCTCCCCAGCCACGTCCCAGCCTTCTGCTGGGGATAGGGCTTGGACCCCCAGGCCACAAGTGGCAGTGGCAGCCACCACACCACTCTGAGTCGTCCGATCTCAAGAGGCAGGTCTCGCACTCTTGCTCCTGAAGAAACCAGGCCATTTGAGCAAACCTGCAATGGGCCACATATTTCCCCCTTTTTTAAAAAAATAAGCACTCTTTGTGGCTCAGGTTGGCCCTCACCCTGGCTGGGTGAGTCTCTTCCAAAACCCTATGTCAGAGCATCCTTTGTAACACTCAGGGAAGAGAGGAGGCGGAAAAAAAGGGCTTCTGTTTATCCGGATGTTTGACATCCAGAGAAGGAATATTATTGTTTCTCCAGTCAAATACTGGGGCTCCATTGAAAAATATTTTCGATCTGCCGGACTGAAGGCCAGCGTCTTTGTGAACCTCAGCCAATACACACAGGCCCGGGGTGTTGGGTCAGGGCCTGTTTCTCCCAGGCAGCCACATTCCTGTCAGATGCCCTGAATATGGCATGTCTGGTCTTGGGTATGGAGGCAGCTGCTGGGACATTCTCCCATCCCATGAGTGAGCAGAGCCAGGGAATTCTCTCCCTGCCATTACAGACCCAGCATCCTGGGGACAGCTGGAATAGGGATGGGATCATGCCAAGGAGGGGCTGTGAACTGAAAGTCACAGAATTAATGTAGTTAAATCCCCTTCTGGCCAGCCAGCCTCCTCCCAGATGCAGGAGAATGCATCCTGCCTGGGATCAGGTATGCAGAGTTCACCTGTTCCCCTCTCTATCTGCCTGAATTTAAAACATTGGTTTGCCTAGACTGGGTAACTTCAGTAAAGTTTCAAGATACAAAATCAATGTACAAAACTTGGTAGCATTTCTATATACCAATAATGTTCAAGCTGAGAGCTGAATCAAGAATTCAATCTCATTTACAATAGCCATACCAAAAAATACCAAGGAATACATTTATTCAAGGAGGTGAAAGATCAATAAAAGGAGAACTGCAAGACACTGCTGAAAGAAATCATAGATGACACAAACAAATGGAAAAACATTTTATGCTCATAGATTGGAAGAATCAATATTGTTTAAATGGCCATACTGCCAAAAGCAATCTATAAATTCAATGCCATTATTATGAAACTACCAATGTCATTTTTTGGAGAATTAGAGAAAACTATTATAAAATTCATATGGAACCAAAACAATGCCTGAATAGCCAAAGCAATCCTAAGCAAAAAGAACAAAGCTGGAGACACATTACCCAACTTCAAACTGTCCTACAAGGTTATAGTAATCAAAACAGCATGGTACTGGTACAAAAACAGACATATAGTCCAATGGAACAGAACAGAGAACCAAGAAATCAAGCTGCACACCTACAGCCATCTGATCTTTGACAAAGTTAACAAAAATAAGCAATAGGGAAAGGACTTACTATTCAATAAACAGCACTGGGTTAACTTGTTAACCATATGCAGAAGATTGAAGCTGGACCCATACCTATCACCGTATTCAAAAATTAACTCAAGATGGATTAAATATTTTAATGAAAGACCTAAAACTAAAAAATCCCAGATGAGACCTAGGAAATACTCTTCTGACATTGGCCTTGGCAAAGAATTTATGACTACGTCCTCAAAAGCAATTGCAACAAAACCAAAAATTGACAAGTAAGAGCTAATTAAACCAAAGAGCTTCTGCTCAGTAAAAGAAGCTGTCAACAGAGTAAACAGACAACCTATGGAATGGGAGAAAATATTCACAAACTATGCATCTGACAAAGGTCTAATATATAGAACCTATAAGGAACTTAAATCAACAAGCAAAAAACAATGCCATTAAAAAGTGGGCAAGGGATATGAACAGATACTTCATAAGAGAAGACATACAAGCGATCAACAAACATGTGGAAAAATGCTCAACACCGCTAATCATCGGAAAAATGCAAATCAAAACCACAACGAGATACCATCTCACACCAGACAGAATGGCTACTATTAAACAGTCAAAAAATAATAAATGTTGACGAGGCTGTGGAGAAAAGGAAATGTTTATACACTCTTGGTGGGAGTGTAAATTAGTTCAGCCACTGTGGAAAGCAGTTTGGAGATTTCTCAAAGAACTAAAAATAGAATTACCATTCAACCCAGCAATCCCATTACCAGGTATATAGCCAAAGGAAAATAAATTATTCTACCAAAAAGATACATGCACTTGTATGTTTATCACAGCACTATTCACAATAGCAAAGACATAGAATCAACCTAGGTGTCCGTCAACAGTGGATTGGATAAAGAAAATATGGTACATATACACTGTGGAATACTATGCTTGAACCCAAGAGGTGGAGGTTGCAGTGAGCTGAGATCACGCCATTGTACTCCAGCCTGGGTGACAGAGCGAGACTCTGTCTCAGGGGGAAAAAAAAAAAGAATGAATGAAATCATGTCTTTTGCTACAACATGGCTATAGCTGGAGGCCATTATCCTAAGGAAATTAACGCAGAAACAGAAAACCCAATACAGCATGTTCTCACTTGTAAGTGGGAGCTAAACATTAGGTACACATGGACATAAAGATGGGAGCAATAGGCTGGGCACAGTGGCTCACGTCTGTAATCCCACCACTTTGGGAGGCCGAGGCGGGTGGATCACGAGGTCAGGAGTTCGAGACCAGCCTGGCCAATATGTTGAAACCCCATCTCTACTAAAAATACAAAAATTAGCCAGACGTGGTTGCGCGTGCCTGTACTTGGGAGGCTGAGGCAGGAGAATCACTGGAACCCAGGAGGCAAAGGTTGCAGTGAGCTGAGACTGTGCCACTGCACTCCAGCCTGGGCAACAGAGTGAGACTCTATCTCAAAAAAAAAAAATGGGAGCAATAGACACTGGGGGCTATGAGAAAGGGGAGGGAGGAAGGGGAAGGCTGGGTGATGGTTTGATCATACCCCAAATCTCAGCACCATGCAATATATGCTTGTAACAATCCTGCACATGTACCCACTGAATCTAAAATAAAAGTTGAAATCTTTAAACCCACATTGGTTTGAGGGGGGAGTTTTTTTTTTTTAACATTACAAATGCAATACGTAGTTATTTCTAAAATAAATGTGGAGAATATGGAGTAGTCGAAGGAGAAAATGAAAATCATTTAATTTCCTGTCTCTCAAACAGAATAATAACTATGTCCACTATATTTTACATCATGCAAGCATTAGTTTTATGCATAACATATAACTTTTAAAAAACATTAAAATGACATTATATAGTATATATTTTAAAACTTGCTTTTTCATCTAATAGTGTATTGTTAATATCTTTCCATTTCATTTTATTAAATACTCCTATAAATATTTTTAATCAATATATAGGGTTTTGTTTTGTTTTTTCCTTGAGACAGAGTCTCGCTCTGTCACCTAGGCTGGAGTACAATGGCATGATCTCAGCTCACTGCAACCTCCGCCTCCTGGGTTCAAGCAATTCCCCTGCCTCAACCTCCCAAAGTAGCTGGGATTACAGGTGCCTGCCACCACACCTGGCTAATGTTTCGTATTTTTAGTGGAGATGCGGTTTCGCCATGTTGGCCAGGCTGGTCTCGAACTCCTGACCTCAGATGATCCACCCGCCTCGGCCTCCCAAAGTGCTGGGATTACAAGCATGAGCCACTGCACCTGGCTGATATATAGTATTTTATTCAACCAATGCATTGTAATTTTTTAGGTGATCTTCAATTAATGAATATTTAGGTGGCTTCCAATTTTTTTTCTTTTTTTTTGAGACAGAGTCTTGCTCTGTCACCCAGGCTAGAAAGCAGTGGTATGATTTCAGCTCGCTGCAGCCTTCACCTCTTAGGTTCAAGTGATTCTCATGCCTCAGCCTCCTAAGTAGCTGGGACTACAGGGACTAATTTTTGTAGTAGCCTGGTTAATTTTTGTATTTTTAGTAAAGACAGGGTTTCACTATATTGGCCAGGCTGGTCTCAAACACCTGACCTCAAGTGATCTGCCTGCCTTAGCTTCCCAAAGTGCTGAGATTACAGGCGTGAGCCACCATGCCCAACTGGTTTCCAAGTTTTTACTATTAAAAACAATACTATGATGAACATCCATGTGGATAATTCTTTGGGAACACCGATAATTTTTTGCTAAAGGTGATGATAATAGCTACCATATATTTGGTGTGTATTCTACTTTATCTGGAAGAGATCCAGCTTACCCAATGAACACAGCTGTATTTGTCAGAGACAGAACTCATACCCAGGTTGGTCTGGTTCCAAAAACTGGGCTTTAAACCAGACTGGAGCCACTAAACTAAATTCCCAAAGGTAGAATCACTTGATCAAAGAGATGCACATTTTAAGACCTTTGGAATATATTTTTCTCTAGAAAGAGCATACAAGAAAATCTGTTTATCCTCACCAATATCAACATTAGATATTATTACCATTTAGCATTACGAATGTAAGAGGTAAAGTGATATTTATTGTTTTAACTTGCATTTATTTGATTACTTGTGAGTTGATCATTTTTGCACATGTATCTTACCCATTTGTATTTCTCTTTCTGTAAATTCCATGAGAACTAAGACCTCCAAACCAGAGAATCCCAAAGTTGCAGGGGCAGGAAAAAAATGTGGGTCATTAGGAATAGTAGTGAGGGGAGCCACTGCCATTTCTACCTCTTGAAGTCTGTCTGCACCCTCTGAGTTTTGACCACAGAAGAAACTGCACCATATACTGAGATTCAGTGAACATATTGCACCTCAAAAGACATTACCCAAGTCCTGCAAAAAGCTCCCCCCAACTGGCACCATAACGAAGTCTTCAAATGGCCATTACTCTGTTCTATTAGGTGGATGCTTAAGGCCAGTGACTTACATGAGCACAAGCCCGTGGATGCACCTCATTAGCTGTGAAATGAGTTCCCTGGTCAGAAGCAATGCTGTGTGGAATACCATGACAGTAAATAAGATATTCTGTCCATGGATGGTGATGGGGGCAGGGGCATTGTGGGCAGGGAAGGCAAACTCACATCCATAAAACATACCTAGTCCAGTGATAAAAAGGGCTACTGCCTCCAAAATAGAAGTGGTCCAACCTAGTCAACCTGCCACCAGGTGTTGGCTGGTCCCTTTAGAGAGTAGTGCTATGTTGGGGGCTCCATGTTGGTCTCTGCTATTGGTAGGTAGGTTGGGTATTCGGCAGTGATTGTAACCAGATTGCTTTTGATAAATGGAAGTCCATGTTGCTGGGCCCATGCAAAACCTCATTCCATGCTGGATATGAGCTGTAGGCACAATAGCATGAATTGAGGTTTTGAATGCTGTTTATGAGTCCACTGACATTTACAGAATGGGTCATCTTGCCCACTTGATTATTAAGATCATGCTTGCTGAGATTGCTCTTTGCTAAGCATTCACTTGGAATACAAATATCTTCACCTTTGAGTCCATTTGGAGAGGTCCGTCTAAATATCTCCTTTCCATACCTCCCTGTCATCAAATTTCCAGTTGCATTTCCTCCAAGTCCCTGACCAAACCATTATTAGCCTCTGTCCATAAATCAACATAGATCTAATCCAATCCTTTAGTTATCTTTTCTTCCAGGCAAGATAAACACCAGGTGCCCTGCTCAAAGTTCTGCCCCTGGGAGGGTTCCCTTCACTCCCTGCCCTTCAGGGGGCCTCCTGAGTGGAACTACAGTGCTGAAGAGCTGCCTCCAGCAATAGTGTTGACATGCCTACCTGTCAGCACAACTCACATCCCTTGTCCACAGGTCTCTCTCCACATGCACTTATAGTGGGATTCCTAGTGAGCTCCCTAAGAGCAGTTATACTGCTGCAGAACTCTGTTAAAAGAAAATGTCGGGCTACCCTCTTTGGGTCCCCTCCCTTTGTATGGGAGCTCTGTTTTCAATCTATTAAATCTTGCAACTGCACACTCTTCTGGTCCATGTTTGTTACTGCTCAGCTGAGCTTTTCTCACCATCCACCACTGCTGTTTGCCACTGTTGCAGACCCACCACTGACTTCTACCCCTCCGGATCCAGCAGGGTGTCTGCTGTGCTCCTGATCCAGCAAGGCGCCCATTGCCGCTCCTGATCGGGCTAAAAGCTTGCCATTGTTCCTGCACGGCTAAGTACCTGGGTTCATCCTAACCTAGACGAACACTAGTCGCTGGGTTCCACGGTTCTCTTCCATGACCCACAGCTTCTAATAGAGCTATAACACTCACTGCATGGCCCAAGGTTCCATTCCTTGGAATCCATGAGGCCAAGAACCCCAGGTCAGAGAACAAGAGGCTTGCCGCCATCTTGGAAGCGGCCCGCCACCATCTTGGGAGCTCTGGGAGCAAGGACCTCCCGGTAACATTTTGGCAACCACGAAGGGATCTCCAAAGCACTGAGTAATATTGGACCACTTTTGCTTGCTATTCTGTCTTATCCTTCCTTAGAATTGGAGGAAAATACTGGGCACCTGTTGGCCAGTTAAAAATGATTAGCGTGGCCGCCAGAATTAAGACTCAGGTGTGAGGCTGTCTGGGAAAGGGCTTTCTAACAACCCCCAACCCTTCTGGGTTGGGTATGTTGGTCTGCCTTGAACCAGCTTCCGCTTTCAATTCTCCTGGGGAAGCAGAGGGCTGACTAGAGGTAAAAAGCTGTCGTCCCGAACTCCTGATGTTAGCTGGTTGAGATCACGGCGCAGCCAGAAGTCTCTACTCAACAGTCGCCCATGCGTTCACCCCTACCTTTCCCTCTGACCCATAATTCCTGGATCCGACCATGACTTTCTTGAAAGTGTAGCCCCAAAATTCTCCTTATCTCTGAATCTACTTCCTCCGATCCCTGCCTCCTGGGTACTAATGATTCAGACTTTCATTTCCTCTAGCAAGTTGTATCTCCAAAGGGATCTAAGGAAGCTCTACGCTGAGTCCTTAGGCCCCTAGGCTATGGACCCAGAGAATCTTGTCTCTGGTGTCTCTCCCAATTTAGGCATACAGCTCTCTACATGGGCAGTTATGTGGGACCCATTCCCTTCTACCCTTGCCAGGGCCCCAAGTTTGTAAAGGGCTAGGAGAAAAGACAGAGAAACAGAGAGACAGAGGGGAGAGAAAGAGGGAGAGACAAAGAGGGAGTCAAAGAGAGAAAGAGAAAGATAGAAGTAGTAAAGAAAAAACAGTGTGTCCTATTCCTTTAAAAGCCAGGGTAAATTTAAAACCTATAATTGATAATTGAAGGTCTTCTCCGTGACCCTATAATACTCCAATACTACCTTGTTGTCAGTGTAAACAAGGGTGTAGCCTGAAAACACTGAGACCACTGACCACCTGTAGCCTTCCTATCAAAAATCCTTAACTCAGTAACCAATGGATGGCCCAAATGCGTTCAATCTGTAGCAGCAACTGCGTTGCTAACAGAAGAAAGTAGAAAAATAACCTTTAGAGGAAACCTCATTGTGAGCACATCTCACCAGTTCAGAATTATCCTAAGTCAAAAAAAACAAAAAGTTGGCTTACTAACTAAAATCTTAAAGTATCGGGCTCCTCTGTTAGAAAAAGTTGATTTAACATTAACCACTGAAAATTCCCTTAACCCAGCAAATTTCCTAACAGGGGATTTAAATCTTAATTACCATACAAAGATCCGACCAGACCTAGGAGGAACTCCCTTCAGGACAGGATGATAGATGGTTCCTCCCAGGTGATTGAAAAAAAAACTCACAATGGGTATTCAGTAACTGATAGGGAGACTCCTGTGGAAGCAGAGTTAGGAGAATTGCCTAATAATTTTTCTGCTCAAACGTGAGAGTTGTTTGGACTCAGCCAAGCCTTAAAGTACTTACAGAATCAGAAAAACTCTATCTCAGTCCTGACTTAAAAGGTTACCTACACCCTCTCTGAAGTGAATTTGCATAACAACTGTTGTTTATGGGAATGCATCTTGATGGGGCAACTGAGTTGTTATGAAATATTCAAGAACCCAGCCCAGCTCTAGAACTCACCTCTGAGCACAAAGGCAATGTTGGGTATGCTGGTAAAGGACCACTAGAATCCAGCAGCCCGCACCCCTTGCTTTGTGGTCAAGAAAGGCGGGAAAACAGGTGCAGGACTGCTACATTGGTAAGCGTAACTAATCCGACAAGCAGAAGTCCACAGGTGGTTACGCACCCTGGAAAGGAATAAACATTAGGACCACAGAGGACGCTCTAGGACTAATGCTCATCAGAAAATGACTAGGGCTGCTGGCATTCCTATGTTCTTTTTTCAGATGGGAAACATTCCCCCCAAGGCAAAAACACCCCTAAGATGTATTCTGGAGAATTGGGACCAATTTGACCCTCAGAGGCTAAGGAACGACTTATATTCTTCTGCAGTACCACCTGGTCAGATATCCGCTTCAAGGGGGAGAAACCTGGCCTCCTGAGGGAAGTATAAATTACAACACCATCTTACAGCTAGACCTCTTTTGTAGAAAAGAAGGCAAATGGAGTGAAGTGCCGTATGTACAAACTTTCTTTTCATTAAGAGACAACTCACAATTATGTAAAAAGTGTGATTTATGCCCTACAGGAAGCCCTCAGAGTCTACCTCCCTACCCCAGTGGCCCCCCACCCCGACTCCTTTCCCAACTAATAAGAATCCCCCTTCAACCCAAACGGTCCAAAAGGAGATAGACAAAGGGGTAAACGACAAACCAAAGAGTACCAATATTCCCCAATTATGCCCCCTCCAAGCAGTGGAAGGAGGAGAATTCAGCCCAGCCAGAGTGCATGTACCTTTTTCCTTCTCAGACTTGAAGCAAATTAAAATAGACCTAGGTAAATTCTCTGATAACCCTGATGGCTATATTGATATTTTACGAGGGTTAAGAGAGTCCTTTGATCTGACATGGAGAGATATAATGTTACTGCTAAACCAGACACTAGCTCCAAATGAGAGAAGTGCCGCCATAACTGCAGCCCAAGAGTTGGGCGATCTCTGGTATCTCAGTCAGGTCAATGATAGGATGACAACAGAAGAAAGAGAAAAATTCCCCACAGGCCAGCAGGCAGTTCCCAGTGTAGACCCTCACTGGCATGCAAAATCAGAACATGGAGATTGGTGTCTCAGACATTTGCTAACTTGCGTGCTAGAAGGACTAAGGAAAACTAGGAAGAAGCCTATGAATTATTCAATGATGTCCATTATAACACAGAGAAAGGAAGAAAATCCTACTGCCTTTCTGGAGAGACTAAGGGAGGCACTAAGGAAGCATACCTTTCTGTCACCTGACTCTACTGAAGGCCAACTAATCCTAAAGGATAAGTTTATCACTCAGTCAGCTACAGACATTAGAAAAAAACTTCAAAAGTCCGCCTCAGGCCCGGAGCAAAACTTAGAAACCCTATTGCACTTGGCAACCTTGGTTTTTTATAATAGAGATCAGGAGGAGCAGGCAGAATGGTACAAACAGGATTAAAACAAAAGGCCACCACTTTAGTCATGACCCTCAGGCAAGCGGACTTTGGAGGCTCTGGGAAAGGGAAAAGCTGGGCAAATCAAATGCCTAATAGGGCTTGCTTCCAGTGTGGTCTACAAGGACACTTTAAAAAAGATTGTCCGAATAGAAATAATCTGCCCCCTCATCCATGCCCCTTATGTCAAGGGAATCACTGGAAGGACCACTGTCCCAGGGGACGAAGGTCCTCTGAGTCAGAAGCCACTAACCAGATGATCCAGCAGCAGGACAGAGGGTGCCCGGGGCAAGCACCAACCCATGCCATCACCCTCACAGAGCTCTGGGTATGCTTGACCATTGAGGGCCAGGAGGTTAACTGTCTCCTGGACACTGAACCGGCCTTCTCAATCTTACTCTCCTGTCCCGGACAACTGTCCTCCAGATCTGTCACTATCCAAGGGGTCCTAGGACAGCCAGTCACTAGATACTTCTCCCAGCCACTAAGTTGTGACTGGGGAAACTTTATTCTTTTCACATGCTTTTCTAATTATGCCTGAAAGCCCCACTCCCTTGTTAGGGAGAGACATTCTAGCAAAAGCAGGGGCCATTATACACCTGAATATAGGAGAAGGAACACCCATTTGTTGTCCTCTGCTTGAGGAAGGAATTAATCCTGAAGTCTGGGTCAACAGAAGGGCAATGTGGACGAGCAAAGAATGCCCATCCTGTTCAAGTTAAATAATTCCACCTCCTTTCCCTACCAAAGGCAGTACCCCCTTAGACCCGAGGCCCAACAAGGACTCCAAAAGATTGTTAAGGACCTAAAAGCCCAAGGCCTAGTAAAACCATGCAATAGCTCCTGCAATAGTCCAGTTTTAGGAGTACAGAAACCCAATGGACAGTGGAGGTTAGTGCAAGATCTCAGGATTATCAATGAGGCCATTGTCCCTCTATACCCATTTGTACCTAACCCTTATACTCTGCTTTCCTAAATATCAGAGGAAGCAGAGTGGTTTACAGTCCTGGACTTTAAGGATACCTTTTTCTGCATCCCTGTACATCCTGACTCTCAATTCTTGTTTGCCTTTGAAGATCCTTCGAACCTAATGTCTCAACTCACCTGGACTGTTTTACCCCAAGGGTTCAGGGATAGCCCCCATCTATTTGGCCAGGCACTAGCCCAAGACTTGAGCCAGTTCTCATACCTGGACACTCTTGTCCTTCGGTACATGGATGATTTATTTTTAGCTGCCCGTTCAAAAACCTCGTGCCATCAAGCCACCCAAGCGCTCTTAAATTTCCTCGCTACCTGTGGCTACAAGGTTTCCACACAAAAGGCTCAGCTCTGCTCACAGCAGGTTAAATACTTAGGGCTAAAATTATCCAAAGGCACCAGGGCCCTCAGTGAGGAACGTTTCCAGCCTATCCTGGCTTATCCTCATCCCAAAACCCTAAAGCAACTAAGAGGGTTCCTTGGCATAACAGGCTTCTGCCGAATATGGATTCCCAGGCACAGTGAAATAGCCAGGCCATTATATACACTAATTAAGGAAACTCAGACAGCCTATACCCATTTAGTGAGATGGACACCTGAAGCAGAAGCGGCTTTCCAGGCCCTAACACAAGCCCTAGCGTTAAGCTTGCCAATGGGGCAAGACTTTTCTTTATATGTCACAGAAAAAACAGGAATAGCTCTAGGAGTCCTTACACAGGTCCGAGGGACCAGCTTGCAACCCATGGCATACCTGAGTAAGGAAATTGATGTAGTGGCAAAGAGTTGGCCTCATTGTTTTTGGGTAGTGGCGGCAGTAGCAATCTTAGTGTCTGAAGCAGTTAAAATAAAACAGGGAAGAGATCTTACTGTGTGGACATCTCATGAAGTAAACAATATACTCACTGCTAAAGGAGACTTGTGGCTGTCAGACGACCATTTGCTTAAATATCAGGCTCTATTACTTGAAGGGCCAGTGCTACGACTGTGCACTTGTGCAACTCTTTTTTTTTTTTTTTTTTGAGACAGAATCTAGCTCTGTCACCCAGGCTGGAGCGCAGTGACACAATCTTGGCTCACTGCAAGCTCCGCCTCCCAGGTTCACGCCATTCTCCTGCCTCAGCCTCCCAAGTAGCCGGGACTACACACGCCCGCCACCATGCCTGGCTAATTTTTTGTACTTTTAGTACAGACGGGATTTCACCGTGTTAGCCAGGATGGTCTCGATCTCCTGACCTTGTGATCTGCCTGCCTTTGCCTCCCAAAGTGCTGGGATTAAAGGCATAAGCCACTGCGCCCGGCCTGCACTTGTGCAACTCTTAACGCAGGAACATTTCTTCCAGACAATGAAGAAAAGATAGAACATAACTGTCAACAGGTGATTGCTCAAACCTACGCCATTCGAGGGGACCTTCTAGAAGTTCCCTTGACTGATCCTGACCTCAACTTGTATACTGATGGGAGTTCCTTTGTAGAAAAAGGACTTGGAAAAGCGGGGTATGCAGTGGTCAGTAATAATGGAATACTTGAAAGTAATCCTCTCACTCCAGGAACTAGCGCTCAGCTGGCAGAATTAATAGCCCTCACTCGGGCACTAGAATTAGAAGGAAAAAAGGTAAATATATATACAGACTCTGAGTATGCTTACCTAGTCCTCCATGTCCACGCAGCAATATGGAGAGAAAGGGAACTCCTAACTTCCAAGGGAACACCTATCAAACATCAGGAAGCCATTAGGAGATTATTATTATTGGCTGTACAGAAACCTAAAGAGGAGGCAGTCTTACACTGCTGGGGTCATCAGAAAGGAAAGGAAAGGGAAATAGAAGGGAGCTGCCAAAAGAGCTACAAAGTGGGACCCTCCATTAGAAATGTTTATAGAAGGACCCCTAGTATGGGGTAATCCCCTCTGGGAAACCAAGCCCCAGTACTCAGCAGAATAAATAGAATGGGGAACCTCACAAGGACGTAGTTTCCTCCCCTCAGGATGGCCAGCCACTGAAGGAGGAAAAATACTTTTGCCTGCAGCTAACCAATGGAACCTTACTTAAAACCCTTCACCAAACCTTTCACTTAGGCATTGATAGCACCCATCAGATGGCCAAATCATTATTTACTGGACCAGGCCTTTTCAAAACTGTCAAGCAGATAGTCAGGGCCTGTGAAGTGTGCCAAAGAAATAATCCCCTACACTGCAGGTCATACATTTCAATGCCTGTATCTTTAACCTCCTTGTTAAGTTTGCTTCTTCCAGAATCAAAGCTGTAAAACTACAAATGGTTCTTCAATTGGAGCCCCAGAAGCAGTCCATGACTAAGATCTACTGCGGACCCCTGGACCAGCCTGGAGCCCATGCTCTGATGTTAATGACATCAAAGGCACCCCTCCCGAGGAAATCTCAACTGCATAACCCCTACTGTGCCCCAATTCAGCAGGAAGCAGTTAGAGCGGATGTCGGCCAACCTCCCCAACAGCACTTGGGTTTTCCTGTTGAGAGGGGGGACTGACAGACAGGACTAGCTGGATTTCCTAGGCTGACTAAGTATCCCTAAGCCTAGCTGGGAAGGTGACCGTATCCACCTTTAAACATGGGGCTTGTAACTTAGCTCACATCCAACCAATCAGGTAGTAAAGAGAGCTCACTAAAATGCTAATTAGGCAAAAACAGGAGGTTAAGAAATAGCCAATCATCTATCGCCTGAGGGCATCGGGGAAGGGACAATGATCGGGATATAAACCCAGGCATTAGAGCCGGCAATGGCTACCCTTTTTGGGTCCCCTCCCTTTGTATGGCAGATCTGTTTTCACTCTCTTAAATCTTGTAACTGAAAAAAAAAGAAAAAAGAAAAAGAAAAAAAGAAAATGTCCAGATCTCTTAACTTTGTGTCTGGGAATAGCCACTCAATAACCCAGACACTGGACCACTTTCTCAGCCTCGTCCTGGTGGGTCACCATGGCTACTGACCCCTTTTATCTAAGAGTGAGTTCTTCTCCCTCTGCCCGGGGCCACCCCCAAAGTGTAGCAGAGACAAATCTATCTAATTGTCCTGGTAATAGAGTTTCCACCACCCAGAGCCTTGGGCCGAGGCCCAAGTTTTTCTTCACATGTCCTTTTCCCTAGGGCATGTATGCAAATCAAACCATATGACTAGGAAGGGCCACAACCAAAAGTATGCTAGATTGTCCCCACCCCTCATAATAAATTTACTATATCGATGGTGTGTCTTTCAGTCAAGTCAGTTCTTGGCATTGAGGTATCAGGGACGATGATAGTCAACGTCACAGGAATGGGTGGAATTACCCAAGGAGAAGATGTGGAGTCAGAGGAGAATGAGGAAAAAAATAAAATTTAAAATTACTATTGTTGGCTGGGCATGGTGGCTCACGCCTTAATCCCAGCACTTTGAGAGGCTGAAGCGGGTGGATCACGAGATCAGGAGTTTGATACCAGCCTGGCCAACATGGTAAAACCTTGTCTCTACTAAAAATACAAAAATTAGCTGGGCTGGTGGTGGGTGCCTGTAATCCTAGCTACTAGGGAGGCTGAGGCAGGAGAATCATTTGAACCCTGGGGGCGGAGGTTGCAGTGAGCTGAGATCGTGCCATTGCACTCCAGCCTGGGTGACAGGGTGTGAACTCTGTCTCAAAAAAAAGTTATTAGTGTTATTATCCTATCAGTTAACAATTATTGGTGCTTACTTGTGTGCTAGACAGTGGCCTGAGGGCTTTGTATATATTAAGTACTTTAATTCTGATTATAATCTTATGAGCTAGGCATTGATATTATCAGCAGCATCTCCATTTTACAGATGAGGAAACGGAGGAAAGCTGTCCAGAGCATACATTTAATAAGTGGTAGAGGTGGGACCTCAATTCAGGCAGTTCTGGCTCCACCGTCCTCACTCTAAACCTCCATGCTATACGTGTTTCAGGAGCAAGCACTTAGGCAGACATCTGCCAGGTGGAGTTTGAAAAGCACCAGACTGGGCATCCAGGATTTACCCGTCATATTTTTTGTCACAAGAAATAGATCTTTTCTTTTCTTTTCTCTTATTTTCTCTTCTCTCTTCTCTCTTTCCTCTCCTCTCCTCTCTTCTCTTCTCTTCTCTTCTCTTCTCTTCTCTTCTCTTCTCTTCTCTTCTTTTCTTTTCCTTTGCTTTGGAGTCTCACTCTGTCGCCCAGGCTGGAGTGCAGTGGTGCAATCTAGGCTCACTGCAACCTTCACCTCCCAGGTTCCAGCAGTTCTCCTACCTCAGCCTCCCAAGTGGCTGGGGTTACAGGCATGCGCCACCATGCCTGGCCAATTTTTGTATTATTAGTAGAGACAAGATTTCACCATGTTGGCCAGGCTGGTCTCGAACTCCTGACCTCAAGTGATCCGCCCACCTCAGCCTCCCAAAGTGCTGGGATTACAGGCGTGAGCCACGCCTGGCTGACTTCTTTCTTTAAGAAGGAAAGGAATTTATTAAGAGGCCATGAGTCTAGGCATCAATTATCAGCAGCTGCTAAATCCATGAGGAGAAATGTTGATAAGCCTCAACCCCTGATCAATCGTAGCAACACGAAAAGAGGGACATCTGACATTGAATGCATCACTACGATAGATTCTTACCAGAATAATGAACCTGAATTTGATCATGCCTCTGACATAACTACCAGTTTCCAGGAAATACAGAGGACAGAGGAGATGTTAAATAAAACCATAATACAGCAACCAGCCAAGACCAGAATGTTTGAAGTTCTCTAGGAGAAATGACTCTAATCAAAATGAAAACCCTGACATGAAACAACCAACCATAGAAATACATGTTGGAGACAATTAGGGAAAACTGAACATGGATAGTAAATGATATTAAAGAATTATTGCTAATGGTGTTGGGTGAATATACTAACATAGTTGTGTGTGTGGGTTAAGTCTGTATCTGTTACAGATATATACCGAAGTATTTATGAATGAAATGATGGGTTGTCTGGAAGTTGCTTTAAAATAAATTATGACCAGGTTTGCTGGCTCACACCTGTAATCCCAGCACTTTGGGAGGCCAAGATGGGTGCATCGCTTGAGCCCAGGAGTTCGAAACCAACCTGGGCAACGTGGTGAAACCCCATCTCTACAAAAAATATAAAAATTAGCTGGGCATGGTGGTGTATTCCTGTAATCCCAGCTACTTGAGAGGCTGAGGCAGGAGACTTGCTTGAGCCTGGGAGGCGGAGGTTGCAGTGAGCTGAGATCATGCCACTGCACTCTAGCCTGGGCAACAGAGTGAGAACTTGTCTCAAAATAAAATAAAATAAAATAAAATAAAATAAAATAAAAATGTAGATATTCCACTCTTAAAGGAGGGGAGCACAACTCCCCACTCTTTAGGTGTGTGCTATGCATAGTGACGTCCTTCCAAAGAGTCATATGGAAAGCAGGGAAAAAAGAGAAACTTTACAGTGGAGAAAGCTAACAAGCACTACTTCATTCAGGGGATCAAGGTCAACATCAACAGCAATTAATCATGATTGATAGTATGTACCTTGAATACGATGTGATGAAAATAGCACTTTACCTCTGTGATCTTCCTTCCAAAAACTCATCACCCCAGTTTAATCTTGAGGAAAAATAATGTCCAGTAGAGGGCATCCCACAATATACCTGAGCAATACACCTCAAAACTGTCAAGGTCATTAAAAACAAGGGAAGTCTGTGAAACTGTCACAGCCAAGAGGAGCCTATGGTGACATAGAGACTAAGCGCAATATGGGATCCTGGATGGAATCTTGGAAGAGCAAAGGGACATTAAATAAAAGCTAAGGAAATCTGAATAAAGCATAGACTTTTGTTGATAATAATTAATAATAACAATAAATGTATTGCTATTGGTTCATCACCTGTAACACATGTACCCTACCAATGCAAGATGTTAATGATACGGGCAATTATGTGTGGGGTGGGAGATATGGTATATGGGAAGTTTTGGTTCAGTCTGCTCCATTTTTTGTAAAACTGCTCTGAAAAAATGAAGTCTATTAATTAAAATTATTTTGAGAAAAAAATGTGTGTAGAGAGGCATAGACAGAAGATGAACAATAATGGCGGATGATGATTGTTGAAGCTCTGTGGTGGCTACCTGAGGGTAACCATCTTCGTACTATTCTATCTTGGTGCATGTTTGAAAGTTTCCAGACCAAAACGTAGAGTTCTTAAAGATATCGAGAGCCTCATGTGTCCTCTAGGTGGTCTGGGGCATCATTATCCTAGAGCTACACAGCAGGAACATCATCCATGTCAAGCTCCACGACTGGTCACTTCCAGAATGGTGCTGAACCCAGGACACTGTGGTCTGCACCACCAATGCCATCTGCATTGCCTCCGTCCCTGGGCCCTCGACCTCACCATAACTGCCCCTTGGCTACAGAGAACACCGTTGCCCTCTCTTTCCTCATGTCATCAGCTCCTGAGTCTAAACTGGGACAGGTACTTCTAGTTGGATGAACCTTGGTCACATACCTCAGGAAGGCTGGGATGGTGAGTTTCTGGCTGTACCAACTTTTATAGTGGGAGGTGGGCTTGGCCTTCAACCAGGAGTCATTGTGAGGTGAGTTCCCCAAATGCAGAGGGGAAAAGATCTGCTTCTGGGATCCACACTCTGTCTTCACAGCCTCACCACCCTGCACCGTCATAGCCCAAGTGCTTATTGACCTCCACCGCGGAGCTGCAGGCTGTGAGGGCAGCCACTGGGCCTGCCATCTCCTCACCATATCCTCCCAGCCTGACACCATGCCTGGCTCCTGGGAGGCCACCAAAAATGAATGAAGGAGAGGATCCAGCCGTGGAAATGATCTTGCCTCTTAGGGAGAAAGTGATGAAATCCTGGAGTTCTAGAAGCCAGTGTTCTAACCCTGACTCTGCACGTAACTGGCTGTGTGTCTTGAGGCAAGCCACTCTCCCTCTCTATGCCTCCCTTCCCTCCTCTGCAATGAGAGAGGTAGACAAGCGATCCTTTAGCTTGCCCATTCCTCCGCCTCAGCAAGATCACTGCCCCGTGGAGAGTCTAGTCTAGTGGTTCTGCTGCCTGGAAGGTCGGCTCGTGGCTGGCCTCAACTCCCAGTGCAGACCCTGTCCTCTGCCGCAGAGAGAGGAGGCAGGTGCCAGACATGGACTGGCTCTGTGACCTTCAGAAGTGTCCCAAGGGACCCGAGGCCTCTCTCTAACCCTCGGTTTCCTCGCCTGTAGATTGGGGTTTGGTTACCCATCTCTGAGGTTGTTCCTTGCTCTGGGATTCTCTTGGTCATTACTGAGCCACTTGAGAAGGCCTCAGTCACAGATGTCCTGGCTCAAGGACGTCACCTGGAGAGAAAGCCTGGGAGGGAGGTCATGGTGCTATTTGCTCAGGACCTGGGGTCTGTCTGCTCTGTGGGAGCACAGGGGAACTAGGGTGGGTGACACATGCTGTCTCTCCAGAGGGAGGGAAGCTCTGAGAGAGGAAGGAATCCCAGAACATAAATCAAATGAGGTGTAAAATTGTTCTGAGCCACGCTTCGTAAAACTGCTGCAACATGTCATTAATGGCGGCCCAGAGCTGGGGACACACGGGCAGGCACCTGGCAGGCGAGCAGGTGGCAATTAGCTCAGGAGTGATGGTGGGAAGGCCCACAGTTCACTGAGGGGTGCTGTTGACCCATCCTGGCCCTCATGACCCCTTCCAGGTGTGGAGGACCTGTGTGAAGGGGGCGGAGGGGCAGGTGCCTAAGGCCTGCTTAGTGTCACAGCACACCACCTTATGCAGAGCACTGAGTCTCCCCGCAGACATCTTGGAGTTGGAAGGGCACTGAGGTCTCCCTGCCCACAGTCCAAGCTATGAACAGGGTGAGGCCCCAAGAAGGGCAGTTGCAAACCATTGACTGCCCCAGAAATGTCCATGGCTAAAGAGCCCTGCTCTCCACCTCAGCACCGTGAGGAGCCTCGTCCAGGTGATTCGGAACTATTCGGTGCATCCCAGACCTGGATTTCTAAGACGCAGTGCTCCTTTTCTTCATTCTTTTGCCAAGTGAGGACCTTAAAAACAAAACAAAACGAAACTCCCTGCAATCTATAATCAGCATTATGCAGTTCTCTTAACAGCAAAAAATTATGATGAGTATAATTAATTCCCTAAAATTCATGACATCATCACAACTTCCCTCATTTCATGGTGAATTGTCAAACTCTATTTCCACCCACAGAGGTCAGTGGTTTGACCAGTGGCCTTGGTAGACCAGTGAGTATCAGGTCATTGCTGTGCAAAAAACACTCACTGCTGAGGGTCCCTCTGTAGGGGCTTCTAGTAAGAGGGGTGTGTTAAGACTGCAGCTCTCCTCACCTTCCACTCTGCCTTTGAGCTTTCCCTGCAACTCTAACAAAACTCACTTGGAGAGCCTCCATCTAAACTGTCTAACCGCTGGCAAACTGTATTTCCAGATTTGTAGGATTCTGAGCCAGGTGTTAAAGAGCCCATTTTAGAGGAGGGGTGTTCAGGCCCTGGGGCTGCCTTCTCTGTGTGGTAAGCATAGCTGTGTCAGCAAGAGGCAGCCTTTTTATTATATAGCTTTTGCAGATTGGGTTCCCCCAAAGCAGACACTGAGGTGACATTTGGGGTGCAAGATGTATATGAGGGATGAACACACAGGAGTTCATTACACATGAGGAAGAGGGGGGAAGGAGGATGGGCACAGGGACAAGCTGAACCTCAAGGCAGGCCTGGCAAAGCCTCAGCGAGTGCCCATCAGAATGTCCCATGGTGGACCCAAATGGCTGAGTCTTTATCCTCGGCCTTGCTCAATCCCCAGCTGTAGGCTGCCCCAGGAAAGGCATGACCTCAGGCAAGGTGGGTCTCTGCAGCTCAGGCAGACCCTGAAAGATCTGACAGCTGGGGCCGTCTGTGCCCACCGATCACACTGCCGGCAGCATCCTAGAGGGGGATGGGCAGTCATTCTCTGTGTCCAGCAGAACAGACTGTGTATTTGACACTCTTCAGCTTTCAAAGTCCATTCACATCTCTGGATTCTCATAGCTACTTTGGCAGTCAGAGCAGAAGGACTTACCCCCACTTTCAAGATGGGGAAACTGAGGCCACACAGCGAGCGAGACAGTGCCTGAGCAGGGACTCTAACACAAGTCTTCAGAGTCCTCATCTAGTGCCTCCATGACCAAGGACAAAGACTCAATGATAGTTATAATTATTATCATAAATGCTAACAATACATATTATTGATTCCACCATTAGGTGAACATGCAATATCATCAACTGTGCATATGAGTTCATTTAAACTTCTCAACCATGCCATGAGCTGACTTCTAGTATGATCCCATTTTGTGGCCAAGTAAGCTAAGACTCAGAGAGGCAAAGACTCTTGTCCAAGGTCACACAGCTAGTAAAGCAGGGTCACAGACTCAGGTCTGTCTGGCTCCAGAGCCTGTAGGCCCCGTGTACTTCAATGTCATGGTGATCTGAGCTCACAAGGTCTCCAAGGGACTCTGAGAAGTGCCAGGCTAGTCCTGCAGGTGCAGGCAGGGTGGATGAAACAGCCCAAAAGACAGACATCACTTCCTCAGGGAGGCAGCCCTCTGGACTTGGGGTTGGAGCAGCTTCTCGTCTGGGTCGTGTAGCCTGGCAAGTCCCTCCCACTCAGAGACTCTGGGAAAAATGAGGGTCCGACCTATGTGCATTTCAAAGGATCTTCTCTAGAATTTCTAACTGTCTGGATTTCTAACTGGACTCACATCTGGAGCCACCATGGCATTGTAGAGCAGCTACTGCAGGAAGCCCCTTGGGTGTCCTGGCCCCGCTCCACTCCTCGGGTCCCTGCCCTCAGTAGGTTGGCTTGGACTATCTGGATTCTATCTTGTCCAGGATAGCAAGTTGGTCTCTGCCCTGTGCCATTCCTCCCTCCTTCCTCACACCTGTTGTCTACAAAGCACCATCAGTCCTTGTTCTCCTAAGCGGAAGGTGGCAGCGAGCACCGCCTCCCCCAGCCCTTCCTCCAAGCCCTGGTGAGCCCTTTGGCCTGGAGAGGTGCGGCAGAGGCTCCCGGAGAGACAAAGCCGGGCAGGAGGAGAAGTGGGCAAGGAGAAAGTGGGGAGTGGGATCTGTGAGTGGGGAGGGGATGGAGAACAGGGAGTGTCAGGGCTCCACGTTCCTCAGGGAACCGCCTCCAAGAAATTTCCTGCTCCAGCAAGAACTCGTAAAATCAAAGATGTGCTTCCATATGCAATAACTTACCCAGAACAAGTGATGAAAGCTTCCCTCCCATTAATCACTGGGTGAGAGTTGAATTGATTTACAGCATGTGGCCCGTGCAGCACCCCACAGGGTTATGTATGGCTTGAATATGGACGTGACATCATATGCACTTCAGCTCGGCATTCAAGGCCCTCCCCAGGCAGAGCCAAGCTTACCTGACCTTCCAAAGCTGCTTCCCTCTTCCTACTCACATCTCATCCCACTGCAACCCAGCTTTGAATAAATACATTACTGAAGCATGCTGGTGTAAAACCAGAGCCAGTGGCTGCTTCTAGCCAGTCACAAAAGCAGCTCAATCTGCTTCTAACCAGTCCAAGCCAGTTCCAACATCAATCATCTCAGGATGTAAACTGGTTCTAACATGATATGACTGGATCACACCAATTTGGACCTTTTAAAACAAATTCTGACTGGTTCTAAGGGGTTCTGGCTAAATCTAACTGGATCAAACCAGTTCTGTTCAGATCAAAGCAATGCTGACTGGTTTTAATAAGTCCAGCCCGGTTCCAACTCAGCCCACTCCTTTCTTGGCCTCCTTTGACCTTGCTGACTGTTCATGAAGGAAAAGGTGGGTTATGTGTTTGGTTTGGGGGAGCCCTCTAGAGAGGATCCCGTTATTTTTTTTTTGTTATTTATTTATTTTTGAGACAGAGTCTTGCTCTGTCACCCAGGCTGGAGTGCAGTGGCATGATCTTGGCTTACTGCAACCTCCGCATCCCAGGTTTAAGTGATTTTCCTGCTTCAGCCTCCCAAATAGTTGGGATTACAGGCGTGTGCCACCATGCCTGGCTAATTTTTGTAATTTTAGTAGGGGGTTTCACCATATTGGTCAGGCTGGTCTCGAACTCCTGACCTCGTGATCCACCTGCCTTGGCCTCCCAAAGTGCTGGGATTACAGGCGTGAGCCACCATGCCTGTCCAGGAACCCGTTATTTTATTCCGAACTCATACTCACAGTTTACTAAGTACTATTGTACACACTGGTTCATTTGACCCCCACAGGTGTCTGAGGCAGGGGTTTGTCTCCTTTATCCACTGTACCTGGGGGGCTGTGAGGTGGGCTCTGGAATCTCACGCTCCATGTGCCAGCTATGTAGCTTGGGTTTCCCTCCTCTGAGCCTCAGTTTCCTCCTCTATAAAATGGGAGTAATAATAGTGTCTATTTCATTGGTCATGGTAAAGATTGAGGGAGCTAACTGAGGCCAAAGCACTAAGAACACTGCTGCAACCCACAGCAAGTACACAATACGTGTTAGGTCTTTTTTTTTTTTTTTTTTTTTTTTGGTGAAACATATGCCCAGGAAAGTACTTATATTCAGAATTTACAGTGAACTGTTACAACTCAGTAACAAGAAGACAAACCAGCTAATCAAAAAGTGGGTGAAAGATATAAACTTTCTTACTGTCGGTGTTACTGTACAATCATTGTGATGATTGTCACCATGCCAGTGGGAAACTGTAGGGGCTAGTCCTGGCTTTCAATCTCATTTGAACCCTAACCTCACCTAAACCATACCCTCCTGGCTTCTGACTGGGAACTGGGGGGTGTTCATAGAAAGTTAAATAGAGAATTGATTACCACTGTACTCTCCACTGTCACCTGCCAGGGGCTGTCCTGGGGTGGGTTTCCAATACTACTCCTGGGAATTTGTCACTTCTGAATTGCTTTCTGACAACGAGCAGAGGTTTCCTCTTGACTGAGAGCTTTCTATGGTTGAGTAAATTCCCCTGGGACAAAGAAAATAGAGCGAGCTTTCCATTTACATCTGGCAGGCCAGCAGAGCCAAAGACCCTCTGTGGTGAATGGGCAGGGAGGGGGCTCTTCTTGGGCTGAGAAGAGGGAAGGAGGACTGTGCAGGAAAGGAGGACTGTTGAAGTGGGGACTTCTTTAGGGGCTCGCAGAAGTTCTGGGGATCTGGGTCTCTGGGCTTCTTATCCTGCTCCGAAGAAGGGAGGGGACGGTGGTGGTGGCTGAGCTGTGGGGAGGGCAGTTTGGAAGACATCTTGCCCCAAGAGGGATGCCAGCTTCCTGAGGTGAGGACTGGGCTCTTCTCTCTGACTCTGTCAAAAACAAATCACACACACACACACACACACACACACACATCACTCAACACTCAAAAACTAACAATCGACATCCATCACCATTTGTTGAGGGTCCGCTGTGCTCTCAGCACTTTCTGCATTGTGTCGTCTATTGTCACAGCCCTATGGAAGAGGTGCTATGATCAGGTCCCTTTCCAGAGGAAGAGACCAGCTCAGAGACTAGAGGGCTGAATGCAGCCCATGCCTGTCTGCCCTGCGGTTTTCGCCATTCTTTTCACCTTGCTTCTCCTGTCCCTGCTCTGTCCCCAACCCAGGACCTAGGAGGTGCCACCTGTCTTGACTGCTTCTGCCACTGTTCCTTCCCTCGCTCACCTCCACCTGACCATAGGCTCCTGGAGGCTGGTTGTAGCCCCTACAGCCTGCCTGGCCCAGGGAGGTGTGTTGTGGGTGCTCCTGGACGTGGTCTGGTTGGCAGAGGACAGAATGACCAGGACACCCTAGTGCAGCCACTGAAGATGGTGGTGGGGTAGGGCAAGACAGGTCGAGCTGAGAAACTGTCTGAACTCTCAGGTGAGAAGGGAGCTCAGGGCCCACATCCACCACCGTGTGTAGTTGCCTGGCCTCTACCACTTGCACACTGCCCCTGTCGGGGAGCTCACTACCTCCACTGCGAGCAGCTGGGCCACCGCCACTGCCTCGTGACACACGCTGCCGCCTCAGCCACAGGGACCCTGGCCTCCCCTACCGAGAGAAGGGACCAGGAGGCAGGGAACAGGACTTATTAAGTGTCCTTTCCATTCCAGACACTGGACCCAGTGATGGTGGGATCTGCTCATTGATTCCCACCACAACCCCATGAGGTAAAGATAAGCGCTTTCACTGGCTCCACTTTTTAAAAGATTTTTGAAAATGTTTAATTGGGATAAAATACATGTAACCAAGAATTTATCTTCATAATCATTTCTTTTCTTTTCTTTTCTTTTTTTTTTTTGAGACAAAGTCTTGCTCTTTCGCCCAGCCTGGAGTGCAATGGCGCAATTTCAGCTCATTGCAACCTCCACCTCTCCGGTTCAAGCGATTCTCCTGCCTCAGCCTCCCGAGTAGCTGGGATTATAGGTGCATGCCACCACGCCCGGCTAATTCTTTGTATTTTTAGTAGAGACGGGGTTTCACTATGTTGGCCAGGAAGGTCTCGATCTCCTGAACTCGTGATCCGCCCGTCTCAGCCTCCAAAGTGCTGGGATTACATGCGTGAGCCACCGTGCCCAGCCCCTCATAACCATTTCTAAGCGTACAGTTCAGTAGAAAGAGAATTCACATTGCCATACAACCATCACCACCCTCCATCTGCAGAACTTTCCGTCATCGCAAAAACTGAAACTCAGGGCCCAGTAAACACCAACTCCCCATCCTCTCTTCCACCAGCTCCTAGTAACTATCCTATTTTCTGTCTCTATGAATTTATTACTCTTGGAACCTCACGTGGGTAGAATCCTACAGTGTTTGTCTTCTTGTGATTATTAGCTCCATTTTAAAAGAAGGAAGCTGGGCATGGTGGCTCATGCCTGTAGTCCCAGCACTTTCGGAGGCCGAAGCGGGCGGATCATGAGGTCAGGAGTTCAAGATCTGCCTGGCCAACATGGTGAAACCCTGTCTCTACTAAAACTACAAAAAATGAGCCAGGCGTGGTGGCAGGCGCCTGTAATTCCAGCTACTCAGGAGGCTGAGGCAGGAAAATCACTTGAACCTGGGAGGGCGGAAGTTGCAGTGAGCAGAGACGGCACCACTGCACTCCAGCCTGGGTGACAGTGTAAGACTGTCTCAAAAATAAAATAAATAAATAAATAATAAAAATATAAAGGAAGGAAGGAAGGAAATGGGGTCTGGCGCGGTGGCTCATGCCTGTAATCCCAGCACTTTGGGAGGCTGAAGTGGGTGGATTGTTTCAGCTCAGGATTTCAAGACCAGCCTAGACAACATAGTGAGACCCCCATATCTACAAAAAATGCAACATTTAGACAGGTGTGGTGGTGCACACCTGTAGTCCCAGCTACTTGGGAGGCTGAGGTGGGAGGATTGCTTGAGCCCAGCAGGTGGAGGCTGCAATGAGCCGTGACTGTGCCACTGCACTCCAGCCTGGGTGACAGAGCCAAACCCTGTCTCAAAAAATAAAAGTAAAAAATAAAGGAAGGAAATGGAGGCTCAGAAAGACTAAGCCCCTTGCCCACAGTCACCAGCTGGTTAGTGACAGCTAGGATTTAACCCAGGGCTGCCACACAGCCCTTCTGAGTTAGCTGGCATCTTCTTGGGTCCCCCCCCTACTCCAGGTGAAATAGCCTGAGGCCCACTGGTGTCACAGGTGTGAGAGCAGGTATGAAGGGAAGCCCAGACACCTGGATTTGGCCCTAGAAATAAGTCAAGGAGGCTCCAGTTTTTATGATCACTCCCTTGGATTCAGCATGAAGGTATTCAGCCAGGAGGGGCAGCGGAGGATGCCAAAATCTTTTTCTCCTGCTCTCTGAGGCCCAGCTGGCTTTTCCAGGCCATTTCCCCTGGAAGGTAGGGCAAGGGTTAGACAAATTCCCAGAAAGGACACCGTGAGACATCCTCCAGAGCCTCTGCCTCATGCCTGGTGCTCACTGTTCATTCTGCATGGCAGACTTTTCTGGATGCCCAATGTGTCAGCATGTCTAGGCGCAGGGGAGTCAGGGAGGCTCAGAAACAGACCTTAGCCTCAAAGGCCTTATGGAACTAGGTGATGGCAGTGTCACTTGAACATAAGTGACGACAGGGAGGTGGGACTGGCTGAATACTCTACCAGAGGCTCAGTGAAAGGGCTAAGGAAGTCCACGCACACAGGCCATTTCCAGGTGGGGTGGTCAGGGAAGCCTTCCTGGAGGAGGTGGCACTGAGCTGGGAGGACCTAGAAGGGGTTGAGGAGAGGGAGTGGAAGTACAGCCCCGATAGTAGGAATAGCCTGAGCACGGGCACTAAGGCCTGTGAGTGTCTGTCACTTTTGTTCCTATGGTTAAGGCGGGGTCTGGGTCTGTACTCTCTCCAGCAAGTTCTCTGTAAGAGTGCATGGTTAGTGACGGTTCCTGGAGAGGAGGAAGACGTGGGCTTTCTAGAGAGAAGAAAGGAGCTGTGTTCCCTCATTGGCCTCAGTCTTTCTCTTCCCTCTCCTCATACCCCTCAGAAGTGCAGACATTGCAAAGCCCATCTCCCTTCAGAACTAAAGCCACCCCTCTGATAGCTGCATCCCTCCCTAGGGAGAAAGAACTCCAGTGGCTGCCAAGAGCCCCTGCCAGATGCTCCTCCTCAACACCCTGGCATCTTGTGCATAGTAGGTCTCGGGAAATGCCTCCATCATGACTGCTATTGGAAAGGAAGGCACATCTCCTGTTTGTTGCCCAGAGTGCTGGCTGTGAGTCACCTGGAGTTTCCTAGGTGAGTAAGTCAGAAGGTTGAGGGAGGGGCAGGAACAGGCATGTGGAAAGAGAAAAAAAATGCACTAATATTTTAGAGGAGGGAGTGGGCACCCCCTGTTGTGGAGAATTCATTGAAGTTGTCAAGCAGGTGGTAGCATTGGCTAAGACGGCCTTTAAGATGGAGGAGGCTTTGAGAAGCAGACATGAGGAATGGTGGTGAGGGCAGGCCCCCCCAGGCACAGGGAACAGCATGGGCAAAGGCCCGGGGGTGGGATGGGGATAGTGTGGGCCACACACAGGAACAAACGGATGTGCCCTTTGGCTGAAAGCTGAGATGGGTAAAGAGGAGTCTTGGCATTGAGTTGCCAAGTTGGCATCTCCTTGGAGATGAGGAGAAGGGCCAGAGCATGGCCACTCTGCAGTGGGACTCTCTTGGGAAGGGCATGGAGAGCCTTTGGAAGTTCTTTTTTATTATTATTATTTTACTTTAAATTCTGGGATACGTGTGCAGAACTTGCAGGTTTGTTATATAGGCATGCATGTGCCGTGGTGGTTTGCTGCACCCATCAACCCGTCATCTAGGTTTTAAGCCCCTCGTGCATTAGGTATTTGTCCTAATGCTTTACCTCCCCTTACCCCCACCCCCTGAGAGGCCCCGGCATGTGATGTTCCCCTCCCTGTGGAAGTTCTTGAGCAGACAATGTTAAGAAGGGTAAACGGGCAACAGTTTCCACAAGGCACTAGAGCCCAGAAAGGAGACCACCAAGGGATTCCATGCAAGAGGTAGCAAGACACTGAGCTACCACTGTGTGGAAAGAAGCAAAGAAGGATGAAACAGGACTTATCAACAGGCCATTCCACAGAAACACAGGACTTCTAGTCCATCTTCCTGTTTTTCCATTGGGAAGACCTATAAGAATTGCCCAAGGTCACCCAGCTGATCACGTAGTTGACATCTACTACACCTAGGATAGCAGTCCTTAATCGGTTGGTAGTGGCTGCCTGAAGGGTTGTATTGAGTCGTTCTGAGGCCTCATCCCAGATGAACTGGAAAGAATGGCATGATTGATTAATGATGTCTGCCACTAGTAAAGGAATTGAGGAATGGCTCAAGCTCCACCTGTTTGTTGTCTCTGCCCCCGTAAGCCTCTCTGTACCCCAGGGTGAATATTTCTGTCTTCCCCACCTTATAAAATACTTGCAGAGATCAACAAGATCATGTGTGCAAAAATGTTTGAAGACTATCAAGGCTGCCTAAGTAGGAGGGGTTGTTCCCATGATTATGCATGCCTGCGTTAGTCACCTTGATCCTGATGCCAGAAAAAGCACACAGCCCCCCAACATCTTCAACAGCTTTTACCCACCAAATGTCCCTAGTATACTGACTTGCTTTTTGACTAAGGAAGGTGTAGTCACAGGTGGCTGCACAGAGGCTGAGACTGGGGAGCAGATGGAGGTCTGACATGTTTAACAACTGTACATTGAGGGCTCCGTGAGTCACCCAGCTCCTCGGCATCTGGAATTGAGGGCAAGGCCACTTTCATGATCAGAAAGAGCCTGACACTGTGAGAAGGTGCAGCCAGTAAGCTGTTTCTGCTCCATATTGTTCAACTCCAGCCTCAGGCCATCATGGGCTTCACTCTGTCCCCTGAACACCACGGCGTCAGGTTAGCCACAGGCAGGACTCCTATCTGTACCTGTGGGTCGTGTCTCCTCACCTGCTTCCAGAAGAATGGATCCTGAGGTCTGGGGAAGTCCTTTCCAGTGGGCTCAGATCCACAGAGATTTTCTTTCCATGGGGGTTTTTGTAGGGAGATGACTTGGGGAAGCAGAGACTAGATTCAGACTCACAGGACCCAGATCGTGACCCCAGCTCTGCCACCCACCAGTTGTGGGACCTTGAGCAAGTCACTTAACCTCTGTGCCTCTGTTTCCTTGTCTCTGAAATGGGGATAAAATGATCTGCTCTGCTCAGCTCCGTGGGAAGGGTAAGATTTAACTCTCTGAGATAAACTTGCATTCTCAAAGAACTGCCATGTTTTAAAAGGCCTGTCATACCCATTTTCATATTTGAGACTCACAGGGCTCCTGTGGGGTACACAGGGCAAGCGTGTATATGATCCTCATTTTACAGATGAGGAAATTGAGGCCCAGGGTCCAACTGCCAGTTAACGGTGATGATGGGGCTAATTTCAGGTGCCTGTGCTCAGCCTGTTGGGTGAGGGAGTGGTGGGGACACCCTGTCTGAGAGCTCCAGTCAGGTGTTAAAAAGCCAGAAAGGGCACTGCCACTTACCCAGGTCTCCGCCACTGCCCTTCTGCTGTGGGGATGGGGCAAGCCTGCAATCCCCATAGTCTCCCCTGTGCCATCACATACTCTCTCTTCCCGTCACACGCCTTTCCCGTGCCCATCAATCGACTCAGTGAGAGTCTCCCTTCCTCGGAGAGGCAGTTGCACAGTACCCATTGGTTAAGCCCAGCCCAGAGTTGGGAGCAGAATAAGTGTGTATTTATTTGTCCCTGAGGAGCCCCTGTCGACCCCCTCAGTGACCTTTGCCTCTTGTGTCTGGATGTGGAACATCTGCCTGAGTCACACAGTCTCTGCCTCTCAGGTCTCCTGGAGCCACCAACAAGATAACATTTCTTGAATACCTGCGTAGTGCCAGGCAGAGCCCTGTGCGGGTTCACGTAGGTCACCACTGACTCCTTACAGCTCCACCAGGTGTGTCAGTGAAGGAAGCTAAGTTATGCTCCAGCAACCTCTCATTTCCATGGCCTCTACCAGGTTTGTCTCTCACTTATGACTTTTGAAGGCTGGCGGGGACTTCTGTTCCATGTCCTCTTTGTTCTTACTCTGCAACCCAGACTGGCAGAGCAGCTGCCATCAGAAACACGGCTGGTCCCCATGGCAGAGAAAAGGCTTGGAGGGCCTTGCATCAGTGATTACATGAGCCAGCCCAGAAATGACATACATCATTTTTGCTCAGAAGCCATTGGCCAGAATGAGTCACGTGACCCCCGTGCAATCACTCAGGTGCTGAGAAACACTTGGAAACAGGAGCAGGGGAAGAACAGCACTAATTATTCCCATCTTACATTTGTGGGCATGGCAGTTGGAAGCCTGCCCACGGGCACACAAGGGAGTAGTCACGCTGGGAGCTAATGCAGTCATGGTTGCCCCAAAGCTCAGCCCATTCTTTGGCACCATCATGACCCTGAAGAAGGCTGCCCGGGGCTCAGAAGCAGCCTGGGGATGGTTATAGGGTCTCCAGGGACAGGATGACATCAGCAGGCCTTTGGGATGGATGTCTTGGCTAGGGCCACTTTAATTTGTGGCATGTTAAAGGAATGATTAAATGACAAAGTGTTTCCAGGTGGTGTGGTCAGGGAAGCCTTCCTGGAGGAGGTGGCACTGAGCTGGGAGGACCCTTCTTGGCCAAATCCTTTGTGGAAAGGACACTTCTGTTCAACAAACAGGTACCAAGTTTCTCCCAGATGTCTAGCCAAAGCCTTACAGTCCAGCTGAGGAGCTGGGATGAACACAAATGGCAATCAAAAAGTCAGTCTGAAAGGCACCAAGAACACACATTGGGGAAAGAACACCCTCTTCAATAAATGGTGCTGGGAAAACTGGATAGCCACATGCAAGGGAAGGAAACTAGACTCCTATCTCACCATATACAAAAATCAAATCAAAATGGATTAAAGACTTATATGTAAGACCCACAACTACAAAACTACTAGAATAAAACATAGAAGAAATGCTTTAGGACATTGGTCCAGGCAAAGATTTTATGAGTAAGATTTCAAAAGCACAGGCAACAAAAACAAAAATTGACAACAGGGAATATATTAAACAAAAAAGCTTCTGTATAGCAAAGGAGATAATCCACAGTGAAGAGACAACCTGTAGAATGACAGAAAACATTTGCAAACTATTCATCCAGTAAGGGACTCATATACCAAATATACAAGGCACTCAAACAACACAACAGCAAAAAAAAAAAATCTGATTTTAAAATGATCAGAGAACCTGCATAGATATTTCTCAAAAGAAGATATGCAAATGGCCAAGAAGTATATGAAAATATGCTCAGCATCACTAATTCTCAGGGAAATGCAAATCAAAACCACAATGAGATATTACTTCACCAAGTTAGAATGGCTATCATGCTAACAAAAGACAAAAAATAATGAATACTGGCAAGGATGTGGAGAAAAGGGAACTCTTACACACTGTTCGTGGGAATATAAATTAGTAAAGCCACAATGGAGAACAGTATGGAGCTTCCTCAAAAACCTACAAATAGAACTACCATATGATCCAGCAATCTCACTAGTGGGCATTTATCCAAAGGAAAATAAATCACTATATTGAAGAGATATCTGCACCCTCATGTTTACTGGATTGAAGCACTTTTCGCAATAGCAAAGATATGGGATCAACCTAAATGTCCATAGACAGATAAATGGATAAATGTGGCACACACAATGGAATATATTGAACTACGAAAGAATAGAATCCTTTCTGTGGCAGCAACATGGATTAACCTGGAGGACATTACATTATGTGAAATAAGTCATGCATGGAAAAATAAATACTGCAAGTTCTCATTCATATGTGGGAGTTTAAAAATGAGCTGGTAGAAGTCGAGAGTAGAACTGTGGTTACTAGAGGCTGGGAAGAGTAGAGGAGAGGTTGGTTAATGGATACAAAGTTACAACTACTAGAGAGGAATACCTTCTAAGGTTCTGTAGCACTGTAGGGTGAACACAGTTAACAATAATTTAGTGTATATTTTCAAAAAGCTAGAAGAGAGGATTTTGAATGTTCACAACACAAAGAAAGACTAAATGTTTAAAGTGATGCATATGCTAATTACTCTGATTTGATCATTACACATTGTATGTATGTATTGAAATATCATTCTGTGTCCCATAGATACGTGCAGTTATTATGTGTCAAGTAAAAATAAAAGGAAAAAAAATTTTTTAAAGAGTCAGTCTGTCCTTAGGACTAGAAAAGTAGATGACTGAACAACCACATCTACTTTTGCTGCCTCTCAGAACTCACTAGAAAAACAGTAAATAGTGGCTTAAAATATATCTATGTATCTGTAAAGATTGGGAAGCAGAAGAAACAACAGCAACAAAATATTGGAAGATGGAAAGCAGATGGGCCACTGTAAATGAAACCCAAGAAAATTGAATACTTACCCAGTAGTGGGAAAAGCAAGAGTCAACCAGGCTTACATTCAGAATTTTTAGAAGGCTCAGAAACTGGAGGCTCCAGATGCCTCTGGAAGTGGAAATGAAGAGGGGCTAAATAAGGGAACTGACTGAAAGTCTGTTTAAGAAAAAGACAGATCTCAGATTCTCTACCTCTAAATAAATTGATGTCTACAGCTAGATCTCTCACTCCCCTCAAAGATTGGAGGGTTATTTTCTTGAAGGGGTAATATAGGAGGGTCTCTTGACAGATGGGTACCAGCAAAAGTTGAGGGCAGAGGTCCCATATCACCTGCTGGAGAATTGAGTGAGTGTGTCGTGTTGGTGCTGACACCACCTCCCTCCTAGACCTCCACACCTATTCTCCACCCAAGCCCTGGCAGCCAGGCTTCTCCTTTCAGGCAGGAGACTGGAATAGTCCTTCCTGAAGAATTTGAGCACCTCAAAAAGAGAGGGATGCTGACTTAGGAGCTCCCCAACTAGGTGACCCGGCAGACCTCCTTACAGGGGCACCGGCAGTTGATGACCCACTTCCAGCTAGCTGGCTCGTTCCTCATCATCACACATGAGCCCACAGCCAGAGATTCACAGGCAGCTGAAGACAGCCTCTCACATGAAAGATCTCTATGTAGATACATAGAGCAATTTGGAGGAATAAGGCTCTGCAAGGGAAGAAATTACAAAATAAACAAGGAAAACTTGTTATTACTCCAGAAATAGATGAGATGTGCTATGAGAAAAACCTTCAACAAATTAAACTTAACAGAGTTCAATCAAGCAAGGAACAATTCATGAATCAGGCAGCCCTGGAACCAGAATAGGTTTAGAGAGGCTCCAGCATCGTCTTTTGGTCAAAGAAGATTTATGGACAGAAAAAGGAAGAGATGTACAGAAAATGGAAGTGAGGTACAGAAACAGCTGGATTGGTTACAGCTTGGCATTTGCCTTATATAAACATGGTTTGAACAGTTGGCCATCTTTAATTGGCCAAAACTTGGTGATTGGCACAAGAGTAGGTTACAGTCTGTTTACACATCCAATTAGGCTGCAGTTTACTATGTACAGAGAAACCTGTAGGTCAAACTTAAAATATGTAAGAAGATGCCTTTAGAATACACTTAATTCAACAGATGAGATTATAATCATGAAATAAGAACGGGATCCTATGAAAAAATTATAAAAATAGCTCTTTCTTTTCACTTCCTTTCTTCCTCTCAATGGTTCAAAAGCCATTAGGTGGAGCAGCATAACGTAGGTAGGTGTGTTCTTAGACCTGGGGGTCTGGGGTGGCCCAGTGTCTGAGTCTATGTTTTGTTGCTTTAACAGAATACCTGAGACTGGGCAATTTATAATGAATAAAAATTTATTGGCCGGGCGCGGTGGCTCACGCCTGTAATCCCAGCACTTTGGGAGGCCGAGGCGGGCAGATCACGAGGTCAGGAGATAGAGACCATCCTGGCTAACACGGTGAAACCCCATCTCTACCAAAAAATACAAAAAAAAATTAGCCGGGCGTGGTGGCGGGTGCTTGTAGTCCCAGCTACTCGGGAGTCTGAGGCAGAAGAATGGCATGAACCTGGGAGGCGGAACTTGCAGTGAGCCGAGATTGCGCCACTGCACTCCAGCCTGGGTGACAGAGCAAGACTCTGTCCCAAAAAAAAAAAAAAAGAAAAAAAGAAAAAAAGGCTCATGGTTCTGGAAGCTGGGAGATCTAAAATCAAGGGTGTGCATCTAGTAAGGGGCTTCTTGCCTTGATATAACATGGTGGGAGGCAGCACATGGGTGAGAGAGCGCTTGAGAAAGAGAAGGAAGGGGGCTGAGCTGATTTTTTGATGAGGATACCACTCCTATGATAATAAACCCAATCCCATGATAACAACATTAATCCATTCATGACAACAGAGCCCTCACGGCCTAATCACCTCTTAAAGGTCTCACCTCTTAACACTGTTGCACTGAGGATTAACTTTCCAACACATGAAATTTGGGAGACACATTCAAACCACGGAATTCTGCCCCTGGCTTCCAAAATTCATGTCCTCACATACAAATTTCATTCCATCACAATAGCCCCAAAAGTCCAGAGTCTCATCTAAATCAGATATGGGTAAAACTCAAGGCATGATGAATTCTGAAACAAGTTCTTCTCCAGCTGTGAGCCTATGAGATTAGACAAGTTATGTGCTTCGAAAATACAATGGTAGGACAGACATAGGATAGACATTGCCATTCCAAGAGGGAGAAATAGGCAAGAAAAGAGAGGTAACTGGTCCCAAGTAAGTCCACTACCCAACAAGGTGCATGTTAAATCTTAAAGTGGAAAATAATCTTTGACTCCATGTCCCAACTTCTGAGCATACTGGAGTAGGGTTGGGCCCCCAAGGCCTTGGGCAGCCCCACTCTTATGCTTTGCTGGGCTCAGCCTACAATGCGGCTCTATGGATTGGAGTTTTGTGCCTGCAGCCCTCCTGGGAATGTGATGCACACTGGTAGCTCTGTCATTCTGGGGTCTCAGGAGTGGCTCCACCCTCATGGCTCCAGTAGGCATTGCACTAGTGGGACTTTCTGTGGTGGCTGTGGCAGCTCTGCCCCTGTGGCAGGTTTCTATCTAGGCCCTCAGGCTATCACATGACATCTTCCGAAATCTAGATGGAGGCCACCAGGGCCCCACAGCTCATGCACTCCATACGTCTGCAGAGTCAGCATGATGTGGTTGCTTCCAAGGGTTACTGTGCCTTTCAGAGCTGCAGCACGAGCTGCCACTGGGCCTGGTTGAGTCATTGCTGGGGCAGCCAAGGGGCACTGCACCAGAATACAAGGAGCGGAGTCCTGAGGCAGCCCTGGGCAGCAAGTGCAGAGGTCCCACAGGCGCCTCTCTGGATACTTCGGCGTCTAGGTCTGAGCTTCCCTTGAAGATCTCTGAAATGCCTTGTAGACCAGGACTCCCTGGAGAAACGGCTGATTCAGAACTGGGGCAGAGAAAGTGCAAGATGAGTGTGGAGCCTCTTGTGGGGCCAGAAAGCAAGGAAGTGCTCACAGAATGATGGGGACATGTCAAAAGGGCACAGGCACCACCCCAAAGGGGCTCCCATTGGTAGCACCAAAATATGTAATGTCGGTAGCAGGTTTTAATCCATTGAGTAAAATAAGAAACCATGAGTCCATATTCGCATGAATAAATAAAGGAATAAATTGAACAGGATAGTTACATAGTATCAAAGGGCCTCCCACGAAAATACATACCAATTACAAAGAGCGAAAGAATAAGTCTCAGGGAGAAGTCTGGCAGATGCCACCCTCATCGAGTGATCGGGATGGACATCAACAGGAATGGAACAGATGGAAACCCTGCCCCGCCTGTGGGCTGCAGCAAAGAGACAGCATCACAGAACAGCCCTGCGGAATTCCCGCCAGAGATGCAGGACCTGAATCTAGTCATGAGAAACATCAGACAACCCCAGACTGAGGGACATCCCACAATAGCGCGGTGGTGGGAACGTCAAGGAAATGCCAAGGAGCTGTGTAAACAGAAGCCGACTGGGGACTTGACAACTACGAGAAGCATGATTCTGACCTGCATTCTTTGCTACAAAGAACATCATGGGGAAAATAGCAAAACAGTGCGGCACCTGGAGATTACGTGGCAGTGATGCTTCACTGTTTATTTGCTGATCTTGATGGCTATAGAGAGGTTAGTTAGAAGATAACTTTATTTACAGGAAACAGGCACTAAAGAATTTGGTGGCCAGGCGTGGTGGCTCACGTCTGTAATCCCAGCACTTTGGGACGCCGAGGCGGGTGGATCACCTGGGGTCAGGAGTTTGAGACCAGCCTGTCCAACATGGTGAAACCCTGTCTCTACTAAAAATACAAAAATTAGCAGGGCGTGGTGGTGGGCACCTGTAATCCCAGCTACTTGGGAGGCTGAGGCAGGAGAATTACTTGAACCTAGGAGGCAGAGGTTGCAGTGAGCCAAGGTTGTGGCACTGCACTCTAGCCTGGGCGACAGAGCGAGACTCCAACTAAAAAAAAAAAGAAGAAGAATTTGGTGAACCTGGGGAGTGATTTCAGCAAGTTACTTTTACTGGTTTGGGGAGAGGGGGAGAATTACTTGTACTATACTTGCAACTTTTCTGCATGTATGACATTATTTCAAAATGAAAAATAATTAAAACTTAACAGGTAACAAAAAGTGAAAGGGCCTTTGCTCTAGCTTTGGGAGAACGTTTGCAGGCATGTTTCTTTGTTGGTGTGAGGGCGCCCTCGTGTGGTTACTCAGGCACAATGCAGCACGAAGGTCCAAGTGGAGTCTGACACCCTGGTTCCTCTTCTACAGCTGTAGATGTCCGCAGAGGTCATCTCATCCAACCCCTTGTCTCTGGCCAGGGTTTCTCCTCACCTAGATCATAAAGATACCTGTGTCTTCAGCCTCCAGAGTTCCAGAATCCCTTTCTGGCCCTGCCGCTGGGAACTTCCCTGAGGGGTATACCCCTTGTAGGTTCTCTGGACATGAAGTAAGCTGTGAGCCACGGTGATGAGGGGCTGGGCCAGCCACAAGGGCTGCAGAGGACGGAGCCCAGCGGGAAGGGCCCTAACCTCTGCCCAGCCTTGGGCACATCACCTCCCTGCTTGTAACTTCCGTTTCTTCATTTCTGCATTGGAAACCATGAAACTTGCCCAGACTTTCATGGGAGCTAATGAGAGGAAAAAAATAGGTCCCAGTTTCCAATTAATGGGTGACCACATGTCCGAGACAGCTGGGGAAAGCCTGATTTACACCTGCTGCCCGGCGTAATTACTAATGACCCCTCGTTCTTGCTCACAAGTGTCTCTGTTCAGAAAATACATCATCCGGTCACCCTACCAAGTATAGATGATATCCCGGGTGAATGAGAAATCACACAGTCACTCTGCCACCTGTGGGCTCACTTCCTAACGGATTTTTGAATCGTTTATTCCCACCCATTCCACTTTGGACGTGACCCTTGTCAGAGCAATGAATGCAAACTCATGTTAGTGTCACCGTTAACAAATCACAGAGAGTGAGTCCGATCTGAGAGGGGAGCTAAGTCCACCTTTGGGGGCTGGGCACTTGGTGGCCAGCTAGCAGGGCAGCAGATCTTTCTCTGGAACTCCAGGATCTTGGGCAGGCAGCTGGGCCCCAGGGGCCTGAGCATGTAGGTTACAAAGTGAATTGTTGAAAAAGATATTTAAGATCATAGTTCAGTTTTGTGATGGAGGAAAATGAAAGCAGCATCTCAGTCCCTCTTTTTGGAAAGGGAAATCCAAGCATTTGAGTGCTAGGGTGGGGCAGAGGTGGGTGAGGGGTGAGCAAGAGTGACAGCGTTTGTGTTTTGGGGGCTGCCACCAGATTTGGTCATCTTAGGGTGGATCTGGCTTTTCCTGGGGTGCGGGCAGGCCTGGGGGGATAGGGTGCCCTCAGGATCAGGCAGAGGGTGAAAAAGTACCTGGAAGAAGATGGTGGCTCTGGATGCTCTTCTGGGAGAGGAGATGAGGAGGTTGTGAGTTCCGGAGATGGGGTCCTGTGCCTGCTTCCCAGTGCAGGCAGGGCTTTGTTGGGCTGGTGGTGGGGGTCAGGGGACTGGACAGGGGTCTTTGGTGGCTCTGGGCACAGCCAGCAGACTGGAACATATCAGTAGCTCGCTCCATGCTGCAGGGGCCAGAGGTCCTGTAGCAGACATTTGCAGAGGAAGGGGCAGCAACAACGTCAATGTCACAGCCTGGGCTGCGGGCTCGGCCCTGCCCCATATCCGGGGACACCATGTCCATGAGCAACTTCTTGTAGGATTGAAGAAGGGGTGGGGATATAGAGTGCTGCAGAAATGCTCTAGAAATTGGCCCTTGTGGGCCGGGCGCGGTGGTTCACGCCTGTAACCCCAGCACTTTGGGAGGCTGAGGTGGGTAGATCACTTGAGGTCAGGAGTTCGAGATCAGCCTGGCCAACATGGTGAAACCCCGTCTCTACTAAAAACACAAAAATTAGCCAGGTGTGGTGGTGGGTGGCTGTAATCCCAGCTACTTGGGAGGCTGAGGCAGGAGAATCACTTGAAACTGGGAGGTGGAGGTTGCAGTGAGCCAAGATCGTGCCACTGTACTCCAGCCTGGGCAACAGAGTGAGACCTGTTTCCAAAAAAAAAAAAAAAAAAAAAAAAAACAAGAAGAAGAAAGAAATTGGCCCTTGTAAAGAGGGTATGATGGAAGGCATGGGGATACAGGTGAGCTTGATTTAGAAAACTGAAGGCCTGGGACATTTCTTAGACCCAAGTGTAAAGAAGGCTTCAGACCAGCTGTAGGAACTCAATGAGTTCCTCTGAGAGGGAGCAGGCTTTCAGGGAGCTGGGCTCGGGGCGCAGCAGAGACTTGGAGTTCAAGTTTCATTTTTCTTCAGTATTATTTTTTAAATGTACATTCATGTGCAAAGGGCATATGTTCTAGAAAACAGGTAATATGAGTGTTTCTATGACAGGAGGTCATTGTGAAGTGTGCCATTGAGTGGGGTACCTTCCATGGCCAGGTGCTTTGGGACAGGATCTCAAACCCTCACATCCACTCTGTAGACAGAGACTATTACCCGCATTTTTCAGATGGGGAAACTGAGGCTCCATGGGGAGCCGTGACCCCGCTGAGCTCTTACAGGCAGGTAAGTGACGGGGCTGGGATTTGTCTGTCTGTGTTGTGGCCACTACACCCCACCACCTGCCTGCGCCGTACTCCAGCTCGGCCGCTCATTCCCTGGGCCTCTTTGGGTTTCAGGCCCTGGCCTTTGGAGCTGTGGAGAGAGAGCTCGTGAGGAGGCCTGGAAGACCGTGACCCTGTGGAGGCACCTGGTGGTAGCCTGGGGGTTGCTGATGGGTGGTAGGTTCAGCAGTCAGAAACAGGAGCTGTTTGTTGCCGGGGCAGGGACAAGCCAGGGCCCCGGGACTCATCTGTGCGTGTCCCTGGCCTGGCCCCAAGCCCTGCACTTCACTTCCACCTTGCAGATATTGCCAACTTGAACCCTACAGAGAAGGGGGTTCTGGGAAAAGCAGTTCTGAACCTCAGGGGAGAGCAAAGGTGCCAAGTGACACCCGGCCTAGCACAGTGCCTCTGGGGCCTGGCCTTGTTGCTCTGGGTGCAGAGTCCTCCTTTGCAAGGGAAAATCCTTCGCCAGCCCTGGCCTCCTTGGCAGATTCCACAAAGGGGTGTGTGCAGGGAGCCTGGCAGCTGCTTTGTGCTTAACACACGTCACTGAGTCCAAATAGAAGGTCTTACCTTAAAACATAACTTACAGAGAACACATGGTGACGCTGTGGGCTGGGAGAGCTTCGTATCAAGGTAGCAGCTGCATCTTCAGGCTCTTCAGTGTCCTGAGGGGAACCGTCAGGCCTCTCAGGGCAGGTGTGGGCTCTGGGGGAAGCTGCAGTTGGGAAGACAGCTTGGCAGCTGCCTCTGCCCCTGCCCCTGACACACACTGGACATGGACACAAACCAGCCCCACCAGGCCCCCTGCCGCAGCCTGGAGCCAGGTAGTGTGGCTCAGCACTGTGACCTCGCAGGGGGCCCTGGGCTCCTACATTCTGAAGGGAAAGAAGAGGGAGGGAGGGAGGGAGACAGGACAGGGAGGTGGGGAGCCACTTCCATCCCTCTCTGGTTTCCTCTCCCCATCCTCCCCGCTCCTCTCTGACCATCCTAAGGGGCCCTCAATGCTGTACAGGTTACAGAGTCCCCCTTTCTCCCTATGACCCCTGCTCTGGCATTAAGATGTGGGGATGAGAGAGGGAGAGCAGGGCCCTTTCCCTGCCCCCCCAGAGCTGGCCCTGCTGGGGGTTCAGGCGCCTGTCTCTAGAGCAGGCTCTGGTAGCCTGGGCAGCTGCTTTCAGAGAGGGCTTTGTGCAAGTGGCCTCATGCTTTCTCTTCCTGGGGGGGAAGCACCACCGGGGGGAAGCACCACCAGGAGGAAGCCTGGCCTGGGAGTCCCAGAATGAAGCCAAACTCCATCACCCCTCTCTCACGCCAATCCCTACCTGCCAAACACCCCCACAACTTTCTCCACAGAATTAGCCAATTAGAAAAAGCTTCTCTTCCCAGGGCCTGTAGAGAGGCAGTGCCAAGTGGGGTGGGCTGTGTTGGGACAAGGGACAAAGATGCGAGGCTGAGTCCAGCCCCTGCTGTGGGGTGGCTGTGAACCTTTGGGTGAGTTTCGTTCGAAGCTTTGGACCTGAGTTTCTGCCTGTGATGAGCAAGCTCGCGCCTGCCTCACCAGCCCATAAGCAGGATGGGTAGGAGGTGAGTCCAGCCCCCAGCACAGTGCCAGGTGCATAGTAGACACCCAATAAAGTACAATGTGGGATTTTTTTTCCCCAGAGATGGAGTCTTGCTCTGTTGCCCAGGCTGGAGTGCAGTGGCACAATCTCGGCTCACTGCAACCTCTACCTCCCGGGTTCAAGCGATTCTCCTCCCTCAGCCTCCCAAGTAGCTGGGATTACAGGCACGCACCTCCGTGCCTAGCTTTTTGTATTTTTAGTAGAGACGGGGTTTCACCATGTTGTCCAGGCTGCTCTCGAACTCCTGACCGCATGATCCACCCACCTGGGCCTCCCAAAGTGCTGGGATTACAGGCTTGCACCACCATGCCTGGCCTTTTTTTTTTTTTTTGAGACAGTATCACTCTGTTGCCCAGGCTGGAGTGCAGTGGCACGATTGCAACTCACTGCAACCTCCAACCCCTGGCTTCAATCAATCCTCCCACCTCAGCCTCCCAAAGCTCTGGAATTACAGGTGTGAGCCACTGTGCCCGGCCTATATGTATTGTTTTTTGTTTGCTTGTTTGTTTGGGACGTGGTCTCGCTCTGTTACCCAGGCTGGAATGCAGTGGTGCGATCTTGGCTCACTGCAGCCTTGACCTCCCAGGCTCAAGCGATCCTCCTACCTCAGCCTCACCAAATAGCTGGGACTACAGGCTCACACCACCATGCCTGGCTAATTTTTTGTTGTTGTTGTTGTAGAGATGGGATTTCGCCAGGTTGCCCATGCTGGTCTTGAACTCCTGGACTCAAGTGATCCACCTGCCCTGGCCTCCCAAAGTGCTGGGATTACAGACTATATATTGCTAAAGAAAGAAAAAGCACCAATGGCTGAAGCTAGAGAGACCTTGCTGAGGAAGAGGGAACCTAAAATGGGAAATAGCGGCCTGGTAAAGAGGTGTGGCCAGAGGACAGCATGGAGCAGAGCCAGGAGAAACTGCTCTGGGTGAAGAGGTGAGTCTGGGAGCTTTGGAGGGGGTGTACGGAGAGTGAGCTACTGACCTGTTTCCAACACTAAGTCCTCTTTGAGTGGTCCCACCTCTGATGACATCTCCATCCCCTTAGCTCTACAGGCCAGAAACCCAGAAGGCGGCTTTAGTACTTCCCCTCATCCCATATCCAATTCATCTGCAAGCCTTGCTGAGTTTGTCTCCTAAAAAGCTCTTGCATGTGCTCACTTCTCATGCCCCGGCAAACCATGAGAACAGCAGAGGGATGGGCATGAAGGCTGGGCAGCCAGAGGGTTAGACTGCAGTGGTCCCAAGCCCTTGCTGCATTTGTGCAACACACCCTGGTGTGTGGCCCAGTACAGAACATAGCCCCATCTTGCTGCGCCGAGGACGTGAACATCTGATCTAAGCTTGGCCCCTTTGCTTCTTCCAAGCTGGAGGCGGATTATAAGTGAGTGATGAGAAGAAGTAAGGGCAGTTCTGTACTCATCCTCGCAGCAAGGCCCAGGGCCAGTGGTGGCCACCTCACCAGGTAATCCCTGCAATGTGGATCCAGCTGGGGACGGAACACCTGGCTTCCCTCACCCCTGTGCATTTCCTATGCCTGGGTCTCCCGCCTTCGCATCAGCTCTGAGCGCTGCTCAAGAGCCTTCCGATGTGTTCCCTGTTTAATACATGGTTAGTTTCTGTTAGTGTCTGGCTACAAAGTGAGCTGCAATCGAACCCAGGAGTTCAGAGACAAGGGGGATGGATCAGGATTTGGGTGGAGGACTTCTGGAAGGAGGTGGGACTTGAACAGAAGTTTAAAGGAAGGGAGAGGGCTTTCCAGGGGAAGGAAAGTCTGCCCACAGTGAAAGGAAAGCTAGAACAGTGAGCAGCAATGAGGTGAGGGAGCATTTCTGGGAACAGAAGGGAACTTTGGGGGCTCCCTAATTTATAGCCCCTTCCTGGTAGGACCAGCCCTGACTCTAAGTACGTATCACTGTCATTTCACTAAAATGAAAACTGCCTCAAGATTCACGTATGCATATGGCTTTCATTAGGAGGTATGATTAACTCACTTCATTTGTTCATTCATCAGATTTAATTGGGTGTCTGCTTAGTGGCAGGTGCTGTGTTGGTCACTGGGGACACTGAGATGAATACATATAATCCTTGACCAATCCACAAATTCAGTTCAGAGGGACAGACAGGTACCAGTCCCATGCAGCACAGCAAGGCTATGCTGGGGAATTACATGACATTTGGGGGCACAAAGGAGGCAGCAGGGACCTCTGCCTGAGATGAGTCAGAAAAGAACTTCAGAAAGTAGGTTCCAGTTCACACTAACATGTCAATGACTAACATGGCATGAGATCTGTTCCTGAGACAGAAGAGCAAGTTAATATCTGCCTCATTTGCCTGGAGTCAGGATTGATAGACAGGTTTTGACAGCCAGTAGGGAAGCAGGATAGTGCTGTAGTTAGAAGCATAAGCTTTAACACCAGAATACCTGGATCCGAGCCTCAGATCTGCTATATATATGCCATCTGACCCAAGCCAATGACTTAGCCTCTCTGAGCTCATTTCCTTAACTGGAACATAGGAATAAAAAGAGGATTTACCTCATAGAATTTGGGGGAAGATGAAATAAGATAATACAAACAGTGTACCCAGCACACAGTGAACACTCAGCACATGTCAAATAAAAAGTCAAGCTCACTCTGAAGAGGGGAGAGGATAACTAAGGAGAATGAAAGGCCTCAAAAGTAAGGCTGAGAAAATAAAATGTAAATAATAGTAACCAATGAATATTATATGTTATCATCAATGCACGTATAGATATGCTTTTTTCCCTCATTTAATCTTCCTCACAACTCTGTGAAGCAAGTCGTATCATCTTCATTTTCAATTCTATTTGTTGCAACCCCTTCTTTTTATAGAGGAGGAAACTGAGGCTCAGAGGGGAAGCCATTTCCCCAAGGCCTCGCACACAGCGTGAAGATGCAGTCTGGGTCTTCAGGCCACGCACCTGTGCTTTTGTTTGAGCCTCTTAATGTGGCTGCCTGGGAGGGCTGGAGGGGACCCTGGCCTGAGCCAAGGCTGGGAGGCTGCACTGGGCACTGCAGGTGTGACTGATGAGGAGACAGAGCTGGCTGAAGTGGAGGCTCTGCACTGGGGAGCAACCAGGAGGGTTCAGTGGCGATCCCTGAGGGAAGATAGACAAGTGGGCAGGGAGGCGAGGCAGACGCCTTACAAATGAAAAGGCAGAAGCCAAAGGTTGTAGCCTTTCTGGGGCAGAGGGGTGGCCTGCAGGGACTGGAGGCAGGGTCTGGTGGCAGAGCTCTGGACTCCTGCACTAGGGGAATGTCCTCCCAGGGCCAGGCTTTTCCACATATCTCCTTTTGCCCAAGTAGACATTATAATTCCTCCTCTGCCATTCAGAACACGGAGGTTCGGAGAAGTGCAGTCACTGGCCCAGGGTCACAGAGAAAGGAAGTGGCAAACCATCACTCAAACCAGGGTCTTCTGTCTCTGATGCTATCTTCCTTCCAAAACATGATCCTAGCAGCTAATAAGAATCGTTGACGACTGACTAGGAGCCACAGACAGTGCCGAGCACTTTACCTGGATTACCTGTAACCTGTAATGTCCCTCCCTCATTTTATGGAGTAGGAACCTCAGGCTCAGAGAGGTTATGTGAGATGCCTGAAGCCACACAGCATTATAACCCAGATCTTTCTTGACTCAGAAGCCCATACTCCTTTCTCTATAGCTTGTTTCCTGAAGTGTGTTCCATGGCATGCCCATTGGCATCCTGGCAGTGGAGGTGTTGGTGAACAAACATTTTGGGAAACATTGGGTTAGACAGTGATCTTCATGTTAAGGTTTCTCAGAACCTGTAATAATCTATTTCGTGAATCTCTGACAGTGGAAATTGGTATACACGAACTGATTTGGTCCTTAGAACTCTTTTATCATTAAACATTACATTGGTTAGAAATGTGTTGAGTTGCAAATAAGAGAACCACCTCCCTCAGTAGTGGCCAGGAACCAGTACAGAAATAAGCAGTCCAGGGCTGATGTGGTGGCTCAGTCATGGTACTGGGAAACCAGACTCCTTCCAGCTTCCTGCTCTGCCCTCCTTAACATGTAGCTTTCATCCTGATGGTTGCAAAATGACCACAGCCCTTTCAGGCACCACAGCTACATTCCAGGCAGGAAGAAGGAGAAGGCAAGGTGCAAAGGTGAGTTTGAACCTTTATATCCTGGAAGCATCCTCCAGCTGACTTCTGCTTACATCTCATTGGCCAGAAGTATGTCACTTGATCACTCTAGCTGCAAAGGAGCCTGGGAGAGAGAGTATTTCTAAGGAGCACATTATCAGTTGAATGGAATCTGAGGTCTATGCATAAGAAAGAAGGGGAGGATGGATACCACAAAACCCCTTCTGGGATTAGTGTTCTGTGAACCTAATTTGGAATATGTTGCTCTATACTCAAGCACCACCCCCTCCCTTTTATTTTTCTGCCCAAAGTCAACTCACTTTCCAAGGCCTAAAATGGTCCCTCCTCTGCCAAGGCTCTCAGATTTCCCCTGCCTCCTACTTCATACCCCTTCCTCCTTGGCAGTTGGTGCACTCCTTATCAGTACATTGTGGGTTGTGTAAGAGTGAGGAATATGGAAGTCCAACTCCCCTATTTTGTTACCTATCTGCTGCTGGAGGGCAAGGACATATCTTACTTGCATAGGTATCTACTGCAGGGCAAGCCCTTGGCACAAAAGCCAATTAATTGTATGAATGGAATGAAGAGGCAGACAGTGGTTCAGAAAGCCTTGCTTGGTTAATTGAAGCAAGCACCAACTTAAGCCAGTATAAACAGAAAAGCAGACTCTTTAAGAAGGATCCAGAGGGCTTTGGGGAACACAGGGCCAGAATGTAGGCAGGGCTCAGGACAGGATGGGGACAGTCTGAAACGGCATTAGGATGCCAGGCAGCCTCTCTCCACATGGGTTATTTCATTCCTGTCTTAGAACCTTGGGGCTGCTATAACAAAATGCCGTAAACTGGGTGGCTTATAAGCAACACAGATCTATTTCTCATGGTTCCGGAGGCTGGGAAGTCCAAGACCAAGCTGCTGGCAGATTATGTATCTGGTGATGATGGCCTGCTTTCTGGTTCAGAGATGGCACCTTCTCACTGTATTTTCACATGATGAAAGGGGCAAGGGTCTTTCTGGGGTCTCTTTATAAGGGCACTAATCCCATTTATAAAGGCTCCACCCTCATGATCTAGCCACGGGCCCCACCTCCTGAAACCATCACTTTGCGGGTGAGGGTTTCAACCATGAATTTAGGGGACAGGCAAATATTCAGACCAAAGCAGTTTTGCACTGTCTACAGCCCATTTTTCTCTGCATCTCTGTCTAGGAGGCAGGAAGAAGATGGTGGTCCCTGGGTTCCCAGTGTAAATTAGCTCCAGACCCAACTGACCCACTTGGTCCAATTCCTTAGCCTGGGGAAAGACTCTGAGTAGCCCAACTTGGGTCAGGTATCACCGCCTGTGTCTTCCCAGGGTGGCCCAATCAATTGAGTCCACGAGAGTGGGGTGGGGAGGAGGTAGTAGGGCTCATGCAGTGCAGCAGGTGAGGGACAGTTAAAGCAGATACACCAAGATGTGACTACCTCAACTTCAGATGTTGTCATATAGCAGGGGTCAGCAGATGATGACCCATGGGCTAAATCCAGCCTGCCACCATTTTGGTAAGTAAGGTTTTATTGGAACACAGCTATGCTCATCCGTTTATGTATTGTCCGTGGCTTCTTTCACACTGCAACAGTGGAGTTGAAGACGTGACAAAGACCATGTGGGCTGCCAAGCCAGATATTTTTTATCTGGCCCTTCATAGAGCCTGTTTGCCAATGCCTGTATTATAGGGAAGAAGAATGTCTGTCGAGGAGACAGGGGGAAAGGATCTGTCGTTCAGATCTGTATCCCCAAAGGCCATGGCAGGGGCAGCTGGATGGATGGACGGACGGACAGATGGACAGATGGACATATGGATGGATGGATGAATTAGAAAGGCAGAAGCTGGAGCCGCTGCAAGTTCTCAGACCACTTCCTTGGATTTTGAGCAGTGCAGAGGGACGCTGGGGAAGGGTGTTTTTTCCTCCTTGTTCGCTCAGCCCCACATCTGCTCTTAATTGAGGCGTAGTGGTACAAGCCTGATTGGGAATAGCAGGGGCTGGGATGTGGTGAACATTAGGGAATAGTCACTTGGCGGGCTCCGGAGCTGCCAAAAACGAAAGTGTGCCGCTCGGCCAGATGTTCGCTCATTACCATCCGCTCTTCCTCAAAAACGTTTTAAGGGAACATTTGTTTGTTGAGGAAACACAGCTGTTCCCAGGGAAATGGGTTTCCCTCCTATGGGCAGAGAAGTGGGGGAGGGGACTGTCAGGAGAGGGACACTGGGGACGCCGTGGGTGGGTGGCAGCGAAAGACTCTCTGTCCGGCCAAGGGCGGGGGTCCGTGTGGACTGCCCTTCCGGACGGACATCCGTCCATCCTTTAGAGACTGTCAAGTCCTGGTGCTCGCCTTGCAGCCTGACTTTCTCCACACTCGTGCGAAGGAGGGACTGCTAGCTGGGTTTCCCAGAGAAGGAAGCAGAGGCTGAAAGGTGAAGTGACTCGACCAAGGCCACAGGCTCATCAGTGGCTGAGCCCAGCCCTGCAGCTGGACTCTGGTCACTAAGACTCTGGCCGGTGCACAGGCCCCTCATGTTCTGGCTTAGTCTGGGGTGTGTCTCCCTTGGGTCTCAGCCTTAGAATCTCCACTTTCCAGCTTGCTTGCACTTCTGTCTCTGCATCTCACTTTTAATTTCCTGTATCTCTTTGTCTCTTCCTTCCCAACCCTGGTCTTCTGTGTTTTCCACTTGATTCTGCCTGCCTCCCACTCTGCCCTTCTCGGGGGACCATGCCAGCATCTGTGGGTGTGCAGCTGCGGCTGAGCGGGGCTCTTCCTCCATCTCTGTCTCACTGTTTCTCTGACTCACCCCCTGTGTCCCTCTCCACCCTGTCTTTCTTTGTGCCCAACCAGTGCCCCAAGACACCATCTTGGTGTCTGGGGCAGGATCCGTATGATTTTGCCTCCACTGGGGCAACTTACTTTTCTCTCTCCTTGGTAAATATTTCTTTTTTTTTTTTTTTCAGATAGTGCTTTTCCAGTTGTGTGTCATGACCACTGATGGATCATGAAATCAATCAATAAATGCTAGGTTGTGACCAGCAACTTAAAAAAGGAAAAAAAAAAAGAATAGAAAATATCCGAATATGTTGTACATACTATTTTGTGAATTATTTGTTTCAGTTCTCTGTATGGATCTGGATTCCAATGTAAAATATTTTCACAATGAGATTTGATTAAAAATGTTTGAAAACCATTGAGTAAAAGTGCTTTGGCCACAAGTAGCAGAAAAGTCTGACCCAAAAGGCCCCAAAAGAAGGAATTAATTATCACCACTATAAGAAGCCCAGGGGGCGGGGCTGGTGAATCAGGGGCTGGACAATATCATCAGGGAGTCAGGTTCTTTCCTGTTTTGCCCTTGGCCCTCCTCAGTGAGCCAGCTTTCTGCCCTCATTGTCACAAGGTGGCTGCTGTGGCTCCATCCACCCTGACAGGTCCAAGAGAGAAGGAACTGTCTCCTCCCTGACACCCCTTTGTAAAAACCAGGAAATCTTTCCTCTCACATTTTACTGGCCAGGACACATGCCCACCCCTTAACTTGTCACTGGCAAAGGAGGCAGGTTTACCATGAATGGCTTTCACTAACCAGAATGGAGCTCTTCCCACAGTAGATGGCTGTGCAGAGGAGAGTGGGCAACAGAGGCCGGGGGCTTCTCTTGCCAAGGAGAAGATGGAGAAGCCTGTGGGCCCCGCTGCCACCATCTGCCCCAGCCTCTCACATCCCTTCTGCCTGGGTGCCTGCCTCAGTGTCCCTTTAGTCCCTCTTTCGGTCTGTCTTGAGGGGAGGCCATGGCATGTGATGGGTATCATTTAGGCTCTCTGTGTTCATCTCCTGTGGCTGCTGTAACAAATCACCACAAACTGGGTGGCTTAAAGCAACAGAAATCAATTCCCTCACAGTTCCGGAGGCCAGAAGACCCAAATCAAGGCCAGCAGGGCTGGGATCCCACTGAAGGCTCTAGGGGAGAATCCTTCCTTCACTCCGCCAGCTTCTGGTGGCCCCGGGCATCTTGGCTTTTGGCAGCATCACTCCTGTGTCTGCCTCTGTCTTCCCATGGTGTGAGCATGTGAGTCTGTGCATGTGTGTGTGTGAGCATGTGTGAGCATGTGCATGAGTGTGCATGTGAGAGTGTGTGAGCCTGTGCATGTGTGAGTGTGAGCATGTGCGAGCATGTACATGAGTGCATGTGTGTGTGTGAGCATGTCAGCCTGTGCATGTGTGCGAGTGTGAGTATGTGTGAGTGTGTGCATGATCCTCAACTTAATTACATCTGAAAAGACCTTTTGTTCCAAATAAACTCACATTCACAGGTTCCTGGATGTGGGAATACATTTGGGGGTCACCCTTCAACCAAGGCAGTAGGGCCTATGAGCTGTTAGAAAAACATCCCTGATCCCCCCTTGAGGGTTATAGGGCCCCATTGTTTCTATTCACTGTGAGCCTCTTAGACTACACTTAGTAGCTTCTGCTGATGAGGTGACTCGAGGTGGGCCCCTCCATCATTTACACTAACAAGATAATTCAGGATAAGGACTGTCTATGTCAGGAAAAGCAGTCATGGCATTAGAGAGCTGGGGCTTTGAGTCATAGTACATCAGCCTGACCTCTGGGGAGGGGAGGTGGGCTGGAGATTGAATTCCATCATGTGGGCAATAATTCCATCAATTACGGCTATATGAAACTCCAATAAAAACTCTGGACACTGATGCTTGGGTGAGCTGCCCTGGTTGGCAGTCCTCTGAGTTGGTCACATTCAAAGCTGAGAGGGTGACGTGTCCCTGAGGGTAGTGGGGGCTTTGCATTTGAAATCCACCCATACCTTGCATACATGTCTCTCTCTGTCTCTGGTTGGCTCTGATTTGTAACCTTCTGCTATAATAAAACTATAATGGCCAAAAAGACAAATGCTGTAGGATTCCACTTATACAAGGCACCTAGGGGGTCAAATTTATGGACACTGAAACTGTTCCAGGGTGGTTGCCAGGAGCTGGAAGGAGGGATGGGGAATGGTTGTTTGATGGGTACAGAGTTTCAGTTTTGGAAGGTGACAAGCATTCCCACGATTGGCTGCACAGCAATGCCAGTGTGCTTAGCACTGCTGAACTGGACACCGAAAAATGGCTAAGATGGTAAATTTTACACTATGTGTATGTTACTACAGTTTAAAAAATTATAATCTTAAATATAGTGCCTTTCTGAGTCCTGTGAGTCTTTCTAGCAAATTATCAAACCTGAGGGTGATCATGGGAACTCCTAAATTTGTAGCCAACGGGTTAGAGGGCGGGTGGCCTGGGGAACCCGTGAGCTTGCAGCTGATGTCTGGAGTGAGGACAGTCTTGCAGAGGACTGTGCCCATTACCTGTGAAGTGTGGCCGCACTCCACGGAGATGAGAAAAGGGGAGGAAGAAAGTGAGAGCTGACTTTTGCACCAAGTGGCTTTTGGAATCCCACCCAGCCCTTTCTGTGATTCCTTTACAAAGACCCCCAGCTCCGGAGCACTGCCCTCTGCCCACCACCACCTATCGGTTCCACTTACCAGTGCTGGGCTCCTTCCCCTTGATTCCCTTTTTAGGATGTGTGTGTGTATGAGTGTGAGTGTGTGTGTGTGAGCATGAGTGTGTGTGAGTGAACATGAGTGTGAGAGAACATGAGTGTGTGTGAGTGGGAGCATGTGTGTGTATGAGTGTGAGAGTGTGTGTGTGAGCATGAGTGTGTGTGAGTGAACATGAGTGTGAGAGAACATGAGTGTGTGTGAGTGAACATGAGTGTGAGAGAACATGAGTGTGTGTGAGTGGGAGCATGTGTGATCCTGTGCATGTGTGACTGTATGTGAGCGTGTGTGTGCCTGCATGAGTGTGTGTGACCATGTACACGAGTATGTGGGTGTGTGTGACCATGTGTGTGTGAATGCATGTGGGTGTGTGACCATGTGTGTGTGAATGCATGTGTGTGTGCGTGTGTGAGCATGTGTGTTTGCACGTGTGAGTGTGTGCATGTGTGTGTGAGCATGTGTTAGCGTGTGCATGAGTGTGCATGTGTGAGTATGTGAGCATGTGAGCATATGCATGTGTGAGCGTGTGCATGTGTGTATGTGAGCCTGTGCATGTGTGCAAGTGTGAGCATGTGTGAGCGAGTGCATGAGTGTGCAAGTGTGAGCATGTGTGAGCGAGTGCATGAGTGTGCATGTGAGTTTGTGAGCCTGTGCATAAGTGTGAGTGTGAGCATGTGCGAGCATGTGCATGAGTGCATGTGTGAGTGTGAGCATGCGAGCATGTGCATGAGTGTGCATGTGTGAGCATGCGAGCATGTGCATGAGTGTGCATGTGTGAGCATGCGAGCATGTGCATGAGTGTGCATGTGTGAGCGTGTGTGTGTGCATGTGTGAGTGTGTATGTGTGAGAGTGTGCGTGAGTGTGCATGTGTGAGTGCATTCTCTTCCCATCAGGACTGTGAGCTCCTCTAGGCCTAGAACTAGACTTTCTACCTTTCTGTTGCTTGCACTACCAAAGTGTTTCCTGATGAACGGACCCAGACTTCTCTCTCTTCCCAGCCTGAAGGGCTGCCTCTTTGGTGGGCACTCACTGCCGTGCTTCTATCGTAAGAGTTTGTTTCTTTGAGTTTGTGCTGGATTGCTCTTTGGAGTCCTTGTAGACAACAGGAAGGAAGAGAGCTGTTCAGCTACAATCCAGCACAGTGACTAACAAAACAAACAAAACACTGCCTGGCTGCACCCCGAGCTCGCCACCCCCACCTGTGGTCCTGAGGCCAAGAGGAGGGATCAGATCCTCCTTCCCTAGGATGACCTCGCAGTCCCTGGGGATGCGGACTGTTTAATTAGAACACCTTCAGTCGGAAACGCTCATCCATTTATAGGGAAAACAGCAACAGGCTTTTAAGGACATGCCATAAGTTTTACAGTTATTGGATTTTTCAACTTGTTTACAAAAGCAATATTGTTAAATGGCCAACGGCCAGGCCCAGTTGTTTTTCCTCCTGTGCCTTCTGACGACAGGAAGGCATATTATCTCCCCCCAGCCAGCTCCCGGGAGGTGTGTGCAACTGCATTCCATTTTGCTATCTGTTTAATTATCCATTCAGCCCAGCTTACACTAAAGCTCTTTCTCGTTTATTCACAGCCAGATCTGCTCTGGAATGCAGCAAAGAGCTCCTTCCTGCTTTCTCAGCCCCTGCAGCGGCTCCTGCTTCACTTCAAGAAAATGCCAGCCCCCTAAGAACCTGTCCCTTTGGAACAGTGGATCCAAAAGCTGACCCAGGAGACCTTGAACTTAACACCTCTGTGTCACGGGCTCCTTAATGATAGAAAGAAGATTGCTTTAGAAGACTGGTTTGCGAACCAGTCTGCTGGGCACTAGAAGCCTTGGGAAGATTTGAAAAATAAATCTTATTGGCCTCACCATTTCACATTCTGACTTAGAGGGTGTGGGCTCTCTAATCTGATTGTGTTTGTTTTTGTTTTTGTTTTTGAGACAGAGTCTTACTCTTTCGCCCAGGCTGGAGCGCAGTGGCGCGATCTCGGCTCACTGCAACCTCCACCTCCCAGTTTCAAGCGATTCTCCTGCCTCAGCCTCCCGAGTAGCTGGAATTACAGGCATGCACCACCACACCTAACTAATTTTTGTATTTTTAGTAGAGACGGGGTTTCACCATGTTAGCCAGGCTGATCATGAACTCCTGACCTCAAGTGATCCGTCCACCTTGGCCTCTCAGAGTGCTGGGTTACAGACATGAGTCACCGTGCCTGGCCTAATCTGAATTTTTGAAAGCTCCCGCAGGTAATTTTGATACCTAGCAGCTGGAGCTGGAGTCCTTTGGCCTTGATCACCTCTGCCTGTCTTTGCCCCTGAAGTTCTGTGATGCTGTCTCCTGATGGAGGGTGAGGGTGGGAGGCCAGGCCTCCTCCCACTGTTCTTACCAGCACTGGGTAGGAACTCCACACTTGCCCAGCTGGCTGGGCTTGAGTGAGCTCACACCTGGAAAAGTCATCTTAGGAAAATATCCAGGTGGACAGGGCTTGGAAATCATGCAGCTATGAGTAGCTGGGAAGCACGGATGAGCTGATGTGAGGGTTTGGTGAATGGTCTTCTCATGGAACATCTGTACTGGCTTAGCAGTGTCTGCGGGACCTGCGAAAATGTATCCCTGGCCCAGGTTTCATTGGGAAAGCACCTCCAGATGAAGGTGGACTTGACCACTGCGGCTGGCTTGGCTGAGGGCTGTGGAGAGAAGGGTGAGGGGCAGGGAGCTCAAGGTGGGAGCCCCTGTTCTTAGCAGCCCTGGTTTGTCCCCAGAGACCTAGGCCACAGGGAGAGGGTCCAGGAGCTCCTGCATTCAAACTTCCTCACCCCTCCCCTCTGCAGCAGTTGGAGCGAGGACATTAACAACAGTAAAAATCACACTAATGCTTAACCTCACTATTGTGCTCTACAGTCTATAATGCACTTGCACATCCATTATCTTGCTCCGTCCTTAAAATATCTCTGGGATATTGGCAGCATAACTGTCAGATGCGGTCCCCGTTTGACAGCAAAAGGAGACTGAGGGTCCAAGACAGGGTTGAGTGATTAATGAAGGTCACAGGGCTGCTAAGTGGTGGAGCCAGAATTTGCCCTCAGATCTTCTAATTCCAAGTCCACAGCCCTGTGGGCCTCCCTTATCATAATACACTTACTCATGCATGGGGCTTTCACTCTTCTCAAAATATGTCCATATACAGGACTCTACATGAATAACTGAGCTAAGCAGGGTTAAGTTTTGAGTCCTCAGTTGAAAACTGAGGAAACCAAGACTGTTTTAAATTCTCCTTTGAACTAGCTTTTAACACCTTACTGGTTCCTTCCCTAATTAGTGAGTTATGACCACACAGCCATAACTCTTGCAAATCAGAGGCTATAAGAAGGAAGGCTGTAAAGCTGGGTATGGGAGCAGATAGCAGAAAGAACAAGAGGTTTGGACTTAGTCTGTAGCTTTCACAAGCTATGACTCTGGGCAAGGTACTTAAATACTAAGGTTTTTTTTTTTTTTTTTTTTTAACGGAGTCTCGCTATGTTGTCCAGGTTGACCTCAAACTCTGGAGCTCAAGGAATCCTCTTGCCTCAGCTTCTTGAGTAGCTTGGAGTATAGGCATGAGCCACTGCACCTGGCTTAAATTTTAAGTTTTGACATCTATGTTAAAGGATAATTGTGTCCGCACCCAAACCTCATCTTGATTATAGTTCCCATAATCCCCACATGTTGTGGGAGGGACCACGTGGAGATAATTGAATCATGGGGGCAGTTTCTCCCATCCTCTTCTCATGATAATGAGTTAGTTCTCATGAGATCTGATGGTTTTATAAGGAACTTTTCTCCCTTTTGCTCAGCACTTCTCCTTGCTGCTGCCATGTGAAGAAAGATGTGCTTGCTTCCCCTTCCACCATGATTGTAAGTTTCCTGAGGCCTCCCCAGCCATGTAGAACTGTGAGTCAATCAAACTTCTTTCCTTTGTAAATTACCTTTATAGTTTCAGGCAGTCCTTTACAGCAGCGTGAGAATAGACTAATATGGTAAAGAAGTCACTTTAATACAAATATAAAGATGAATAAGTGTCAAAAAGATTTTATTTAACTCACTAATTAATGCAGGAACCAGTAACGTGTTAAAAACTAGTCCAAAGGAGAATTCAAAAGAGCACACATACACACATATAGGAAATTTGAAATGAATCCATAAATAATTGCAAAATTGGCCAGTATCCTTAGGATGATAATCAATTGCATTCCAACAAACAACATTTATTTTCTTCTCTGTGGACAAGATCATTTGTATTATCATTAGTTTTCTACAATGCATAGAGTTGTAAAATGGCTCAAAGACAAAAAGGCACAGATAACCCAGAAAAGTCCTCTATTCATGACATCCAGTAATCTTTCCTTCCTTCCTTCCTTCCTTCCTTCCTTTCTTTCTCTCTTCTTTCTTTCTCTTTCTCTCTTCTTTCTTTCTCTTTCTCTCTTTTCTTTCTTTCTTTTTCTCTCTCTCTTTCCTTCCTGCCTTTTCCTTCCTTTCTTCCTTTTTTCCTTCTTTCCTTCCCTCCCTCCCACCCCTCTTCTTTCTTTTCTCTTTCTTTATTCTTTCCTTCTTTCCTTCTTTCTTTCTTTCTCTCTCTCTCTTTCTTTCTCTCTTTCTTCTTTCCCATTTCAAAAACCTTCACATCTTTTCCTACAATTGTACAATAGGGGCAATCCAAAGAGCCTGTGAGAGGGTTAAATGAGATAGCATATGCTTATTACCTGGCATGAAGTCATGGGACAGAAGGAAAGCTTCTTTCTGTCTTCTCTGATGTTTTGCTGAAATGACTGACAGCAGACAGATTAATAGGAGAAAAAGGCTTAAAAATTTATTTACGTATATGTAAACATGACAGTCCTGAAAATGTGAGATTCAAAGAAGGCCCAGATGCTTGAGGCTTCAATACCCTCTTGATAGGGTAGAAAGAAATGGGGGGAACGTAGGCGATTGTGAGGGATGGTGAATGCTTTTCAGAGGAAAATGGATGAGCCCAAAGGACAATGGCCTAAGGCAAAGTTCATCTGAGCTCTGAGGGAGGTGGCAGGAAGGTGAGGGGCAGGTCTTCACTGTGAGTAAAGATTGTCTTATCATGCAGATAAAGGCTCCCAGGTAGCCTTTTGGAGGTGCCCTCAGAAGAATAGATTAAAATCCTGTTTGGGCATGGTGATGACTTTTAGTTTCTTCTCCAGTGGTTAACCTTTCCTGGTTATTTGATGAGATTCCTGGGGAGGGGGTCTTAAGACAATTGCATTTCTTTTGGAAAGAAGTTTCCTTAGTCAGATAAGAAAATTTCAGAAACAGCCTCCCTCTGCACTGGGGTTGTGGGAAGAGAAACAAGAGAAGGTTAGAAAGTTAAGCAGCTATTAAGGCCTTCCAATTTTTCTTACTTCAAAGTGCTCAGCATGCCAAAAAGCCATGCTTTGTGGTATTGTTCTCTGTGCCCCAACAAAGTTTATATCCTGGAAAATTCCCTTCCCTTCCCTTCTCTAACTAGGCCAGAGTTCTTGCCTTCTGGATGAGCTTCCCTGATTTCCCAAGCCTAAGAGCTTTCTTGTCCCTGGAGAATGGTACAGAGGAAAGGGGTTGGGCCATGCTGTCACCCAGAGCCAGGGGCTTGTCTTGGCTCTGCCGCAACCTTGGGCAAGTCATTTTTCTGCTGTGGGCTTCAGTTTACTAACAGTAAAAATGAGTAGCTGGATTAGATGACTTTGAAATTATCTTTAGCTTGATAAATCTTAACCTCACATTGACTTATATCACACAATCACAAGTACAGATTTTCTGAGACCGATTGGTGGCATAGTTGAACAAACATGGATCTTGAAGCCAGACAGATGAATATTCAAATCCCAGCTCAGTGCCTTACTATCTGTGTGACCTTGGGTAAGTTGCTTAATATCTCTGAGTCACTACTGCCTGTCTGTCAGATGAGATTATAAACAGAGGTCCCAAAAAGTTATCCTGAGGATGAAGATGGATAATATATGTTATGTGCCTAATGTAAGTTTAATGCTCAGTAAGTGTTGGTTTCCGTTCTCCACTTTGCTATACCCACTGGGTGCTCTCCTGGGTCACTGGGTCAGATACTCCCTGCCCCTGTTGCTTTGCTGTCCCTGGTCAGGCAATTGGTGAGTGAACAAACCCTTGCTGAGCTTGGCTCTGGCCATGCATTGAGAGGGTGATAACACTCAATTGCACTCAAGTAGTTTTAGCCTTGCCATGGAGCTAAGTTGAGGACATGGCAAGGACAGGGATCTGGCTGGCATCTGGAGGCCACAGATGCTGCTAAATATCCTCCAGTTTACAAGAAAGGGCCACAACAAAGGATTATCCAGCCCCTGGTGTCAATAGTGCTTGGGTTGAGAAACACAGGGGATATTCATGGGGCACTGATAACGTCTGCTACAAAAACCAGGACCCAAAGTGGGTGTATTAATCTGTTTTCACACTGCTGATAAAGACATACCTGAGACTGGGTAATTTATAAAGAAAAAGGGGTTTAATAGACTCACAGTTCCACGTGGCTGGGGAGGCCTCACAATCATAGTGGAAGGTAAAAGGCATGTCTTACATGGCGGCAGATGAGAGAAAATGAGAGCAAAGTGAAAGGTGTTTCCCCTTATAAAACCATCAGATCTCATGTGACTTATTCGCTACCACAAGAACAGTATGGGGGAAACTGTCCCCGTGATTCAATTATCTCCCACGGGGTCCCTCCCACAACATGTAGGAATTATGGGAGCTACAATTCAAAATGAGATTTGGGTGGGGACACAGCCAAACCATATCAGTGGGTGAAGTGACTCTGTCTGGGTCACACCAAGAGTTAGCAACAGCAGGAAAAGGGAAGCTGGATTTTTAGACTCATCAACTAGGGCTCTTTCTGCCACCATGCCCCTCATATCTCACCACCCATGTTGTCAAGTCTCAAAATTATCCTTGCCCATCTGCCTTGACATGGTTTTAATAAGCAGAAGTGAACATGTCATGAAAATACCAAATGGTTCCAATTTTTTTTTTTTTTTTTTTGGTGATAGAGTCTTGCTTTGTTACCCCAGGCTGGAGTGCTGTGGCATGATCATACTTCATTGCAGCCTCAAACTTCTGGGCGTAAGTGATCCTCGAGTCTCAGACTCCCAAAGCACTAGGATTACAGGTGTGAGCCACTGTGCCTGGCTCAAATCTATGAAACTTTGAGCCCTTTGCTGACAGAGAGACTTAGCCCTTTCCTCGGACCTGAAATTATGGAAACATTCCCACCCAACAATTAATGTAAGAAAAAAATTAGTGAGCTAGGAATAAAGAATTAGTGAGCTAGGAATAAAACACCTTTGGATGTTCATTATGCTGGATTCCCGGACAGCTAAAGTAGTTCATGCATTTCCCTTTGGCCTGTGGATCCATTTCAGTGGCAGTCGGGGACATCATGCATGCCCTGTTATACATTACAGCCTAAATGCCTGGGTGAGGCCAGTGGAATCCTGCTCTCCAGGTGAGGGCTTGATTCCTGGCCAGCAGAGCCGAGGAAGCCAACAGATGACTCTGTCCACCATTTGAGCTGCCGGGGGCTGTCTCTCACACTCTCACACATGCATGCATATGTGGAGCCCCCAAAACAAGTGGTTCCATGCAAGTGAAAGGAATTTATTCAATTAATTCCTGTAACTATTTAATTAATTCTGTAATTAAGTATATTCTGTAATGGGTGAGTAGGTGGAAAATCATAGCATCCTCTCTGCATGGGGAGTTTCCTTTGAAAGATTGCAACCAGTTGGCATGGCCCAGGGAGAGAGTGGGCAGAGGGGGGAGTAGAATGGTTTGGGGCACTACCTGTGAGCAGCATTTGTGCAGCAGACATCTGAAGGGGATGCCTCCTCCTGTGTAGCCAGCAGCGAGCTCAGAGCTCGGAGAGCATCATGAAAACCCAGGCTGGGCGGCAATTCCATGGAATGAGATCAGCTCCACCCTCAGTTTCCCTGTCTGTGAAATGGGGGCTAACACCATCTTTCATGTATCTTTCTTCCTTCCATTAATAACGATTCCCTAAGGTCCTGATGTGTGCCAGACTCTGATGGAGGCCCTGGGACTGTAACTGAGGAAGAGAGAGAAGGAAGGATGTGGAAGAGGCCCTGGAAAGCAAGACATCGGAGAGGGTCTGCAGGTTGGGCAAGAGTTGGTTGGGAATATTGTTCCATTTTGACAAGCCCTGGGGCCAGGCTCCATCTGTGAATTCATGGCCTTCCCTACTGGCACGCAACACCCATGACCTGCCCTCCCCTTTCTTGGCCACATGTCCCCTTCTACCAGGCAGTGACCAAAGCTGGGCTTTCCCCCAAGGTTGCCATGGGATACCATGTCCTCCAGGATCTGAGACATCCTTCACCCCTCCCACACGCCTCTTTTCCATTATCTGCTCAGTCCTTGTCTCCCTGTCATGGTTGTTGATATTTCAACTGCTTTATTATTGGTTCATTTTCCCATGGGTTTGCCTTGGCTCAAAAGCTAGGCTGTACCGCGCATGCCCATTAAGATGGCTATTGTCAAAATAACGGAAGATAAATGTTGAGGATGTGGAGAAATTGGAACCCTTGTGAAATGATGTGGCTGCTGTGGAGAACAGGATGTCGGTTCCTCAAGAAATTAAACATGGAATTTCCATACAATCCAGCAATTCCACTTCTTAGTATGTACACAAAAGAATGGAAAGCAGGGACTCAAACAGGTATACGTACACCCATGTTCATAGCAGCGTTATTCACAACAGTCAAAAGGTGGAAGCAACCCTAGTGTCCACAGATGAATTAGTGAACAAGATGTGGCATATCCGTACAGTGGAATATTATTCAGCCTTAAAAAGGAGGAAATTCTGACACAGGCTGCAACATGGGTGAACCTTGAGGGCATTACACTAAGTGAAATGAGCCAAACACAAGAGGATAAATACAGTATGGTTCCATTCATATTAGGTCCATAAAGTAGTCAAACTCACAGAGCAGGACATAGGATGGTGGTTGTTGCCAGAGGATGGGGAAAAGGGGGTGGGGAGTTTGTGCTTAATGGGCACTGAGTTTCAGTTTGGGATGATGAAAAAGTTTCGGAGATGTACGGTGGTGACGGTTGAACAATAACGTGAATATGCTTAATATCAATGAAATGTACACTTAAAAATGATTATGATGAAGTGTCATATGTATTTTTTACCATAATAAAAAAAAAGAAGGGGAAAAAAGGCGTTAAGCTCCTTGTGGGCAGAGCCTATACTTCCTACGTCTTTAGTTTCTGTTCGGTGATATCAACAAAGGCAATGCCTTTGTGAAGAGAAGGGGAGGGAAGGAGGAAGGAAGGGATAGGATCAGAGATGGGGGCTGTGGGGTCCTTATGTTCTCTGCCCCCAAGGTGCTCACCTCCCATAGGCTCTTTTCCAGACCTGCAGCCCTGGCTCCATGCTCTACAGACCTGAAGCAGGCACTGTAGCCACCCACCGAGGCCTCCACATGCCCTACTGGGCCTTCCTTGTTCCATCCCTGCTGACCTGGAAGGCCACATCCCCTGTGTCCCACCGTGCTCAAATCACACTCAACCACTTTCTGTTCCCAGTTGTGTCACATTCTCACCACCCACCTGTGACTTCACACAGGCTTTATCTTTCATCTGGAAAGTCTTACTTCACCTGTTGCCTGAGAAAGTCCACCCAGGCTTGGAGTGTCAGTTCACACCCCGCCTGCTCTGTGAGACCTCCCCTGATCTCCTGCAGAGATCATGCCCCATCCTCTGCACCTAGCCCATCCTAGCACCTAACACCAGGATCTGTATGTGCCAACGTCTCCCACTAGAGGGCGGGATGGTGGAGCAGTCACAGCAGATAAGACCCGTCCCCATCCTCGATCTTTCTTCCTTTCTTGCAAAGCCTGACTTTTGTTCAGCTGGTCCCCTTCTGCCTGGCCATGGGAGTGACCACAGCCCCAGCCCCAGAGATGGATCCTGATTTGTCTAAGCTGATCACAGTTTCTCATTCCCCTTGCTAGGGATTGACTGAGGAGAGGGCATGAGATCTGACTCTGGTGAAATGAGAGGGGAAATCTGCTAGGAGAACTTGCAGGAGTGTTTCTTTTGTGCTTAAAAAGACATGGGGCAAGAGGAAAGAGGTAATTTTCTGCCTCTGGACCTGTTCAACATTTGTCCATTGGGATTGCTGCAGCCACCATGTGACCATGAGGTGTGATGTCACCAGCATATTGGGGAGGGCAGAACCAGGCAGGGGTCAGAAGCCATACCAGTTATGTTAACAAGGAGAATTTATTATGAATCACGTTAACTAGGGACAAAGCTTGTCAACTGGGTAACTGGATGGGTGAAAAGGGAGGTAGCAACTGCAAGCAGATGCTACTTGTAGGGCTGGGAGAAACAGGAAAGGGGTGGGAGTCACTAACACTTACTTAGAGAAGGAGACCTCTGAGAAGGAGGTGCAGCATGGTTGGTGTGGGTGTCCCTGAGCTTAGAGGATGAGCCCAGCAGGGCAGACCAGACTCTGAGGCAGTGTGCAATGAGGCTGTGTGTTGAAAAAGCAGCAAATTAGATTCAGCCTTCTATCAGGAGGAACTGCTTCTGCCGAGGTGAAGAAGCATTGCTAGAGCAATGCTGACAGGAAGAGTAAAGCCCTTGGGAAGGCACAGGAAGTCCCTCTCCCTCCTCCAGCCCAGCTGGAGGGATCCAGCTCCCCGTATTGCCAGGGTTTAACATGGAGCATTTGTCAAAGCAGAAATGTGGTTTGTGGAGTCCCAGTCCTTGTGTCACAAAGCAGGGTAGAAGGGTGAGTTTGGAACTGAGATAACAGCCCAGGAACCGACACAGACAGAGAGCGCCTGAATCATGGAAGTCATCACTAAGCATTGAACTAAAAACGCATGGAGCTGCCTGACTTTGGTTTCTTGGCATGGGAGAAAGTAGATATCTCCCTGTGTGAGCTGCTTGTTCCTGGTCTGCTTTTCTGTTATGAACCAGCCTCTGTACTGACACAGCCTTGTCTTATTCAGCTCTTGTCCTCCACAGTGCCTTGCACAGGGCTGCTACATTGGTCAACATTAATCAGATTGAACTGAAGCCCCTCTCACAGCTAGTGTGGTCTTGAGGGACTGGGACCCTGGCTCAGATTCCTGGGCATAAGTATCTGCTCCCTTCCTCAGCATGCTAATTCAGGCCAGTTTTCACCTCTCCTATCCTCCATTTCCTCATCTACAAAATGAGGGTATCAAAACCAGTTATCTGGGCCAGACACGGTGGCTCATGCCTGTAATCCCAGCACTTTGGGGGGCTGAGGCAGAAGGATAACTTGAGTCCAGGATTTCAAGATCATCCTGGGCAAAATAGGGAGACCTCATCTCTACAAAAAATAAAAATAAAAAAATTAGTTGGGCATGGTGGCATGTGCCTGTATTTCCAGCTTCTCAGGAGGCCAAGGCAGGAGAATCCCTTGAGCTCAGGAGTTTGAGGCTGCAGTGAGCCAAGATCATGCCACTGCACTCCAGCCTGGGTGATAGAGTGAGATCCTGTCTTGACAAACAAACAAACAAACAAACAAACAAACAAACAAAAACCAGTTGTCTCATTGGGTTGTGCTGATGCTAGGCCTGCTTCACACACAGTAAGCATTCTTTTAGCTACTGTTATTGGCCATCAACTTGCATGCTGCTTTTCTGACAAACGGGCTTTGAATGCTCCATCCAAAAAAACCCAGCTGTGCTCTGTGCCTCACAGAGAGAGCCAGGCTCTGCACCTTACCTCCCTGGGCTCAAGCCACCAGCTCGATAACCTGCTTAGTACCTACTCCCAGGCCCCACAGCTCCTCCCTGTTTCTCTGGGTTGGTCATTCATGATGTCTTTGGATTGCCTGAATAATTTCCTGTTGCTACGGCTTTGCAGCCTCATGCTATGCGTGCTACGGGTGCCATGTCCTGCTGCCAGCTGGACTTTCTTTTCTTGCAGCTGGCTCTAGTTCTGCTTCTGCATTCTCTCCCTTTTCAACAGTCTTGTCCCTCTGCCTGCTCCTTGAGCCCTTCCATGGCCTTCATGAGACAGCCAAGGACGCTCATTTCTGTGGGGCTACTCTGCAGCAGACATTCTTTTCCTGCGGCTGCTGTAACTTGATGGCTTAAAACAATACAAATGAACTCTCTCACAGTTCTGGAGGCCAGAAGTCTGGCATCGAGGTGTCAGTAGGGCCATGCTCCCTCTGAAGGCTCTAGGGAAGAATGTTTCCTTGCCTGTGCCAGCGTCTGGCGGCCTCGGGAAATTTCCTTGGCTTGTGGCAACATCACTTCAGTCTCTGCGTCCATCTTCTCTCTGCGTCTCTGGGTGTCTTTTCTGTCTCTGATGAGGACACTCTCATTGGTCTTAGGGCCCACCCTCATCCAGTATGATCACATCTCAATTCTAACCTGCATTGTACCTGCAAAGACCTTGTGTCCAAATAAGATCACATTCTGAGGTCCCGAGTGGATATACATTTTCGGCAAACACTGTTAACACATAACACGTGGCAAGCTGGAGAACAGGACCCTGCCTCTCAAGAGAGTCCTTGATGATCCATAAAGACAAGCTGAAGACAAAGCAGTGGCTGTCCCCATTCGGACACAGGGGAGCCACTGTCACCTCTGAGGCAACCCCAACATTTCAGCCCCTGTGACCACCCAGCCCCTGGTGGCCAGTGGTCCCTGTTGGGCCCCCTCAGGAGGTTACTGTGCCCCACCCCTTGCGTCTCAGCTACGTGTTGTTGGCAAGGGCCCTCTGTCAAAGCACACACTGTAAGAAAGCCATTGCAGTTTGGGGACTGGTGGTAGAGTGAAGGAAATAGGAAGAGAATTAAACAAATAAAGGCAAAATCTTCCCCATCCACAGAACAATATGCAAAAACCAGGGCATTCCTCCAGACCATCGATAAATAATCCAGACCACAAAAATAATACATTAGACAGCTGGTGTAATGGTAGCATGTGAAAGACTGTGGAACTCTCTAAAATTAATTTTCTTCATTTTGGTTTATTAAAATTGCACTCATCTATCTCCCCTGTTAAATATTTTATTTTTTCATATTAATGGCTGCAATTTCAGCTTGTGCCTGTTTCTGTCATTAACACTGTACAAACTTAATATCATTAGTAGTTTTTCCCTTAATTATGTGACTAGAGAGGAAAAACATCAAAGTTTCCGTGAAATTGGAATAGTATATCTAAATTGCCTCATGTTTATTTTAACATTAACAGTAAATGAAGCTAATGGGCTTTTATATTATTAAAAGCACTCATTTGTGTCCTGCCTGTTCTAATATATAACAAAGCTTTAAAAGATGTTAAATAATTAGTTATTTAATAGGGATGGGTGGAATAGATCAAAAGAAAGGAACAGTTGAGAGTAACCAACGTGCGCCGTTGAGGGATCTGTCCCTTTTAGAGCTTGCAAACGGGATTCCCTCTCCCCATGTACCCTGACCCACTGTTAATGTGTTAGCTCTAATTTATAATGAACCTGGAGTGTTAAAGCAACAAAATCTATTGCTGTAGCCCCGCGGAGGACACACATGTATGGGGGGCAATAATGTTTGCAATTATTTCTGGGCAACATCCATTCATAATTCAATACCTGCTCACGGCCCGTGGTTGCTGGAGCAGCTCAGGCCCGTGCTGGGCTGGGGCTTCAGAGGCCTTCTGAGGGAGAGAGAGGCCAGTTTAGCCTTCCTCCCTACCTTCCTGACTGGCAGTCTCCTTGCCTCATGGCTGGGATCTCTTGGGAGGATGCCAATGAATAGAGGTGTTTGTCTGAGTTAGGAATGCAGTGAGAGCTGGGAAAGGACTGTGGCTGCTGGCTCTCGAAGAGGTACTAGATTGTGTTGTCACTCTCCTCCTGAAAAATCTGCACTGACTCCTCGTGGCTTGCCCTGCCAAGGCCAAGCTCCTTACTGGGCATTTGAGGGCCTCCCTATTCAGTGTGAGCTGCTACTTTTCCTGACATTTGTGCTCTGTTCCATCCAGCTGGTTCCCTCGCTGCGTCCGGCGCATGCCGAGTTGTCCTGCCTCCTTGCCCCTGCTCAGGCTGTTGCCTTTCCCTGAAATTGCCTTTGCTCTTTCTTCTGTCCATCCAACCAGGCATTCTTTATGAATCAAATTCCAGATCCTCCAGTAGGCCTCTCCTGGTCCCTCTGTGTCCTGAATTCCCAAAGTAGTGCTTCCCAAACTTGAGCACGCATCAAGTCTCTGAGAGGGCATGTTATGACACAGTCCTAGAGTGGTAGATTCAGAGGTCTTGTGTGGGGGCTGAAAATTTGCATATCTCACCAGTTCCCAGGTGATGCTGATCTGAGAACCCCACTTTCAGAATCCCTAGAGCATATCCAGTCACCTCAGATCATTAGGCACTGTGCTTGTTACTTGTACTTGCTTGAAATGTTCTCTGATAGTGTCATGTAGCTTGTCTCCGCAAATAGACAGCAAGTTCCTCAAGGGCAGGGACTCTAGGCCATTTCTTTCTATCCTCCAAAACACCACTAGCTCAAGGACGGGCTCATGGTGTGTGAGCCAATGGCTCTTGATGCACTGGTTGGCTAGTTGCCATGTTTCATTCAACTGGAGAAATCTCCATTTTATAGCTGAGAAAGCTGAGGCTTAAAGACGAGTACATTGCTGGAGGTCACACAGATGTGAAATGACAAACAAGATCTGAACCCAGGTTTATCCCCAGAGCCCTGGCCAATGCTTCTTAATTAAGTAATGCCAAACATGAGGGCTTGGGATGACAAGGCCTCTGTATTAGGAGAGTGGCTGCTTTTGTCACTGATAAGGTAAGGAGCTTGAGTTGACAAAAGAATTCTATCCAGTCAAGGAGGGAAACTGAGATGCTTTCCCCTGGGTTTCATGATCCTTCCTTCAGTCTGGGTAAAATACACATTGGAAGTAAGCTGCCAGGCTCCTGCTCCCCTGCTAATCAATTGCTGCACTATATAGCCCTGACTTTAGGTTCAGTCTAAGAACCCTTCTCACTGCACCAATGCATTTCTATGGTAAGGTGAAGCCCATTTGCCATTCATAATCTGTCCAACTTATCCACTATGCAGGTGAGAAAACAGACTCAGAGAGGAAATGCCAACATCTATAAAAGGCACTGTGACTTCCTCATTCTTTTCTCTTGATCTCTTGCTCTGAGGGAAGCCATGTCTTAGGACACTCAATTAGCCAATGGAGAGGCTCATGGGATGAGGAACTTAGGCCTCCAGCCAATAGCTAAGAGGGTGAATTTCCCTGGAAAAAGATCCTCCGTCCCCAGTTCGACAATCTGGAGTCTTTTAAACAGGAACATTTAATCCACTTACATTTAATGTAATTCCTGGTATATTTGCATTTATTTCTTCTACATTATTTTGTGCTTTCTACATGCCTCACCTTGCCTATGTTTCTTTTACTCTCCTTTCTTGCCTTTTTTATATTAATGAAATATTTTTGACAATTCAAAATGTCTTCCTCAATTTGAAAGATATATTTTCTATTTCTATTATTTTAATAGTTCACCTAGAAATTACAACACATATATTCAAAACTTACCAATAGCTAATATAAATCAATACCCTTGTCTTTCTCCTAAACTATAAAAAGGACTTAGAACACTTTAAATCCATTTAACCCCTGACTTATGTTTTGATGTTTTCATACTTTAGATTCTATCTTTTCTTTTAATTCCACATAACGTTATTAGTGCTTAAAGCAGTTAATGCTTACTTAGTCTTTTCTACATAGTTCCCAGTTCTGCTCTTCTTTGTTTGCTTTTATACTTCAGCTCCTCATCCTGGAATCATTTTCCTTTTCCCTTTAGTCCAAACTTTGGCATTGCCTTTAGTGAGGCACTTCCAGTGGGAATTTTCTTCTTCCTTTTTATCTGAGAACCTTAATTTTACTTTGTTCTTGAGAGACACTATCACTGGCTACAGAATTCTAGGTCAGTGGTTATTTTTGCTCAACACATGCTAAAATTTTGTCTTCTGGTTCCCAACTGTTGCTTTTGAAAGTAACCTGCTAATCTAGCTTTTATCTTTTGAATATGTTGTAATCTAGTTTTTTCCCCTTCACTGACAGCTTTAAAAATATTTGAATCTTCTTAGTCTTATATATTAAGAAAAAAATATGAGTCCTATATACACTGTTATATATCCTGTAGAAATAAATCACTTTCTTGTAGAAAACAAAATTTCTGTTTGTGTTTGGTGTTCTCCAGTTTCACTCTGACAAATCTACCTGTGTATTTCATTTATTTAACCTTTATAGGATTTATTGATCTTAAAATTATAAATTGGTTTCTTTTTTCAGATCTGGAAATTCTTAGCCATTATTTTCTGAATTATTGGCTCTGTCCAGTTCTCTCACTCTTCTCCTTCTGGAGTTCTAATTTGATGTATTTTATATCTTTTCATTTTTATCTCCCATATCTCTTAACGTTTTTTCATATTCCCTATCTCCTTTTCTTTCTTTGTTGGATTCATCTAGTCCACTGACTCTCTCTTCAGCTATATCTAATACACTGGTTTACTTATCCATTGAGTGTTTCCTTTGATTATTTATCATTTCTAGATGTGATGTTTCCTTCTTTTTAGAATCTGCTAAGTCTCTCTCTCTCTCTTTTAAACATTTTCCTGTTCCCTGTAGATATTATCAATCTTGCCTTTTTCCTCCTTCTGAATAGTAAGCATCATTGCTTTATATTCTGCACCTGATAATTCCAATATCTGAAATCTTGCAGATCTGTTTCTGCTATTCTCGCTTGGAGCCTTCTTTCCTTGTGTACCCAAGTTCTTGGTTATTTTTGGCCCGAGTTATTTGTTCATTTTCCTCAGGAAAATTATTTTTGGTACTTCTTTGAGGTTTGGGATGAAAAGATCTGAGTAGCTTCTGCCAGGTACCCTAAAGACAGTTCAAGACTACTTTAAATTAAATTTATCATAATGGTTATTCTGACCATTGAGGTGATGTAAATTTGGGCTATAAATCTAATTTTCATGAATGGCTGTTTTCCTTCCTGCTCTTCTCATAACTTTTCTTGAAGCCCCTGGGTGTGGGAGGGGTGAGGTAGTCTTCCTTCTGGTTCACGCTTACCTGAGGATGTACCTTTGCAAGTCTCACCTTTATGAAGGAGGATGTCCTATTAGATTCCTCATCTTTGCTGAGCACTGAGCTTCATCTTCTCTTCCCCAAAGCCCTCCATGGTATCAAAACTGAAGCTCAAGTTTGCTGGTTGAGCAAATGCCCACAGGGCACAAGTCCCTACTTTCACTTCAGTGCTCTCAGAGTCCCTACTTTCACTTAGCTTTTGGACTGGTAACTTCTTACTATCTTGTAGCCCCTGAATGCTTTTAAGAAGATATTTTAACTTTTATTCACCATGTCTGTTGTCTCTACCATGAAGCTTGGTCTAAGTAACCCAATTTGCCATATTACTGGAAATGGCAGTCTGCTGAATGCTTTTTCCATAACCCGAGGTTAGAGTGTTCCTCTGTTGGAGAAACTAAAACAGGAGGTGGTACAGTCCAGTCTCTTGGATAGAGTGAGTAATGGAGAGGTGGTTGTTGGTCAAAACCTCCTGCTGCGGATGGTGGGGCCTTACCCAGTGCACATGAGACTTGCCCATACACCTATGTAATTGGTCCACGTTCTCCAGGGAGGATGGTCCTGACTGTCCTGACCTCCAGTTGTTTTGCCTGGCCTCACTCACCTTGGCTTAGTGGCCACTTGCCTCACTTTTCTCCATCCTCATTCCTCTTCCTGGCCCCTGTTCCTACCCTGTACTCTGATGTCAGCTTCCAGCACATGTCTGGCTTCAGGTCTCTGTCTCTAGTTAGAGTTCTTCTGCTGTGTGCGTGGCCCTGAGCCCTTAGCACCTTGGGAGTCCTTAGCACCATGGAGCTGCCAGTTGGCAGCAGGGTGCTCCTCATCTCTTCTCCTTGTCCCTGGAGGCTATGGAGGCTATGGGTACATCTTTCCCTGGGACTGTGGGGCCCCTTGAAGGCATGGCTTCAGTCTGATTCCTCTCTGGCCTTGCAGTGCCCAACTCTGGGCTTGGCTCTGAGCAGTCTCCTTGAGTGTTCATTGCATTTCCAATGCTCAGCTCAGTGCCAGGCACCCAGAGGGTCCTGAGAGGGACACAGCAGGAGACATCATGGGAGGAAACAGCATGAAGTTGGAGGGAGGAGGGGAGAAGGGCTTAAGGCCAAAGTCATTGGAGGCTTTAAGCAGGCAAATGAAATCAGATGGTACTCCAAAAAAAAAAATGGCTCCAGCTGCTGAGTGAAGAGAAATTGAAGAGAGTGGACTTGGGTGGAAAAGTTCAGAAGCTGTTGCTCAGGTCAGCTGAGACACAAGCCTTCACAAGTGGCATAGTCAGTGCTAGCATGGCAATGTCTCGGGGCTGGGGCCAAATCACCACTCCATCCCGAATCTCAGTCGAGGTGAACTTGAACAGGAAACTGGGAGGGGGAAAGAAGTGGGCAAAGTGAATGACGTTAGGAAGTGACACCAACAAGCATCACCTTGTTGACATGGTCACTCCAGATCCATGAGCTTGATACAGTGAAGATTGCAGGTTTAAGAGGTCAGGTCTTCTTGAGGCTCAGTTGACATAAATGGCCGGGAGGTAACTCCAGTCCAATGGATCAGTCCTGTGGCCACACTGAGAACTGTGGCTTGGGAAGAGCTCACTGTGAGACTGCCTGGGCAAGGGATTTGAAGCCCCTTCCTTAAACGGCCATGCCAGATTGACAACTACAAATATAGGGGGCCAAGGTGCCCCATTATCCCGAGGTATGAATGGGGTCCTTCTTATGACTTTCTTTGCATCCTTTCATCCTTTTTCTTGTGGTAAATGCCCACTCCCAGGTGGAAAGAATCACAAAAAGGGAATAAGAGAAAGGGAAAATAAAGAACAGAGTCAGATGGCTGGGCATAGTGGCATGCACCTGTAGTCCCAGCTGTTCAGGAGGCTGAGGCACAGGAACATTTGAGCCCAGGGGTTCAAGGCTGCAGTGAGCCATGATTGTGCCAAGACACTTCAGCCTGGGCAGCACAGCAAGACACCATCTCTTAAAAAAAGAGAGCAGGGTCAGATGACAAAGGTAGGATAAGATAATTGTAAAAGGTCAAAATAAAGAATGAGAATAAGATGAAACATTTTTCAAAAAACACATTACAAAGAATTCAAGAGTAGAAAATAGTGAGTTTATAAATAATAAAATCAATTTAATCTAAAAAAAGAACCTGTGAAATAAAAATACACAGTTATTATTAGGTTTTACAAAATAACACCCTTATATATGATGCATATATTTTTATTCTTTTTTTTTTTTTTCTGAGACAGAGTCTCACTCTGTCACCCAGGCTGGAGTACAGTGGTGCGGTCTCAGCTCACTGCAACCTCTGCCTCCCGGGTTTAAGTGATTGTCATGCCTCAGGCTCCCAAGTAGCTGGAATTACAGGTGTGCACCACCACGCCTGGCTAATTTTTGTATTTTTAGTAGAGATGGGGTTTCACCATGTTGCCCAGGCTGGTCTCGAACTCCTGGACTCAAGTGATCCACCTGCCTCGGCCTCCCAAAGAGCCAGGATTACAGGCGTGAGCCACTGTGCCTGGCCTATAATATTCTTATTCTGTTCTATTTCCTTTTTAAAAGAAATTATTCATGACCCACTAAATTGTAACCCATTTTTGAGACTCAATCTCTGTTTTGGAAAACACTGCCTGCTCACACCACCATGTGAGAAAGTCTCTGTGTGCCTTCTCATTTGACCATCCCACCTGCCCCGGAAGGTGGGTAGTGCCATTGTACAGATGAGGAAGCCATTGTACAGATGAGGAATTGAAGTAGTGATTTGGCCTCAGCCCCCAAACATCCCCAAGCTAGTTTTACATAAAAATATGTAAAGTGAGAAGGATTCATCTGAAGTAACTAAAAGGGTTTCTCCCATTCAAAATGTTAAAATGATAATAAAATAATTTTTAAAGTATAAAAATGGGAGGATTGATTAAAAGGGATCCAAATAGGAATGTGAGATTAAAAAAAAAATAGGTAGATAATAAAAACCTAAAAATAAGAGGAAGAGGCCAGGTACAGTGGCTCATGCCTGTAATCCCAGCACTTTGGGAGGCCAAGGTGGGTGGATCACGAGGTCAGGAGTTTGAGACCAGCCTGGCCAACATAGTGAAACCCCGTCCCTACTAAAAACACAAAAAATTAGCTGGGTGTGGTGGCACGTGCCTGTAACCCCAGCTACTTGGGAGGCTGAGGCAGGAGAATCACTTGAACCAGGGAGGTGGAGGTTGCAGTGGGCTGAGATCGTGCCACTGAACTCCAGCCCGGGGACAGTGTGAGACTCCATCTCAAAAAAAAAAAAAAAAAAAAAAAAAAAAGAGAGAGAGAGGAGGAGAGAAGGAGAGAGGTGATTTTAAGACAAAATTAGGGAACAAAGAGGAAAAATGCAGTCAATATCAGGCCACAAAGAAGACTCCCAAGGGCTCCTGCAAGGACTGAGAGCCCCTGGTGAGGGCACTCCCACTCTCCGCCCTCTGGACCCCTCTGGGCTGCAGCAAGAAGAAGGGGACAACCCGAATTATCACATTTTATAGACAGGTAAACTAAGGCTCAGAGCACTGAAATAACTTGCCTAAGGTCACCCTGTCATGAAGAGCCGAGGCCAAGATGGGGCTTCCCCTCATGGAGCTTATGGGGGCAGAGGGACAGCTGAGACCTGAGCATTCACAAGCTGCATGGTCAGTGCTGGCATGGGGATGTGCGGGGGCCAGGGCCAAATCGCTAATCCATCCAGAATCTCAGTTCCTCATCTGTACAATGGCACACCACTAACTGCCTTCTGGGGCCAGGGGGATGGTCGAATGAGAAGGCACACAGAGACTTTCTCACGTGGCAGTGGGTGCAGGCAGCGTTTTCCAAAACGGGAGTCTCAAAGCTCGATTACAATGGAGTGGGTCATGAATAATTTCTTTGAAAAAGGAAATAGAACAGAATAAAAATATTATATGCATCATATGTAATAAGAGTATCATTTTGTGGAACCTACTAATAACTCGTGTGTGTGTGTGTGTGTGTGTGTGTGTGTATGATGCTGGGTCTTGTGGAAAAGTTTTTTTTTTTTTGACTGTGGGTTGTGTTCAAAGAATTTTGAAGGCTGCTGACGTTCCACGTGGTCAAGAGCAAGCATTTGAAGTCACGCATGTTTGGTTCAAATCCCAGCTCCACCACTTCCTACATCGTGCAACACTTCCTTCCCCTCACAGGCTGCCGTGAGGACTGATGAGACAGTGCTTGTGAACAAGATGTGCAGAACAGCACCTGAGACATCCTAGGACCTCTAAATATTGGTACCTGTTCATGTTATCATTGTCCATATCACATGGCAAGACCTCAAATAAGAGCTGTCCCTGACTGAAAACATGACAGGTAAAAAGAAGGTCATATTATGGTTGTTCTTTTTATATCAATAACTATCATTTTTAGGCATTTGTGTGTCAGGTACCAACCTCATTTAATCCTCACAGCAGCTATGTGATGTAAATTCTATCACTGTTTCCATTTTACAGCTGAGGAAACTGAGGTGAGGGAGGTTGAGACTTAAGAGTGAGTTTCTTAAGTCTCAACCAAACTCACACTCCTGCCCCGGCACCCAGCAGCACTCCCTGCCCAGCTCTGGGGACTTCTCTGGCCCCCAGGCCCCCAGCGGCTCCAGCTTTGAGCCTCTGGGGCCCTCACTCACTGCAGGTCTAGGGTCTCCTCTGCCTGGTCTGCAGGTTTTCCATCCTCACTGCTCTGCCTTGCTTTCCTCAGGGCACCAGCCCTTCCTCTTGCTAGTGCACTCCAGATGTTTCTTATTCAATATCCTCCCCATCCCCAGGCTTCCCAGAAGGTGCCTTAAGTGTTGGCAGTGGCCAGGGAGCCAAGTGTGTGGGGAGTTGGGGAGAACCTGTCTTTGAGGCTGGAGACAGGCCTGGAGGCTGAGGCTCTGTCTTCCTCTGCTCCAGCCTATGTGGCCAGGAGGACGAAGCTCAGCTTCTGCCACAGTCCCCTGGACTGAGAAAGCACCAGAAAAGGGGTCCTGCCCTGGAGCTTCAACCTGGGAGATGACCCCAGGTCTGGAAATCGAGAGCCAGCGCAGAGGCCCACCGGGTGAGCCTGCGGTGCCATTGTCACTGGAGCGAGGCGCACAGGCAGCCTCCCAGCTCAGTGTCAGCTGCTGGCTCTTACCACATCGATCATCCAGTCCTTAAGACATATTAAAATGGATTTAAAAAGACATTTTGCATTTTCACTCCTTAACACCCACATTATTGCCACACATTGGCTTTTGTTTTAATTAAAATTGGTTTTGAAATCCTCCATGAAACTTCAGTGGGATTGTTAAAGGCAGCAATTTCCTTATCGGCAGTGCGTCCCCACAACATACTGTAATAGTTATTTTGCAACAAAGCACAAGTCTTATTAATTTAGCTCAATCAAATCAGCACCACGTTAATTTACAGGGCTGTAAAAATCTGGCAGTGCCGCTCTAGATCAAGGAACTTAGGGCAAGCAAGACACCAAGTGGGATGTTTATTTTGTACAATGGTCCCTAACTGCATTTCTGTGATTTAAAAGCTTTCCGAGGCGTGCGATGATAATATTACATGCATATAGAATTGTGTGTTTGCCATGCCTCATTACTCCCCACAGAGACCCAAAATCATTTGGTATTCAACTCCTACCTAAAATATTTCCTTTTACATACAAATATTTTTTCTGCTTTAAATGGCTTCTCTATGTTAACTTTTTTTTTTCTTTCCGGGGCTGTGAAGCAAGATCGCTTCCTACATGGGATTCTATTTTGGTCCAGTATTGATCTTTAGTGGTAGTTGCTAAGTGGGTTGTTGGCTTTTTCACCCTTCTTTTCCTGTAGCCAATTCCTTCCCAATACAAAGCAGGTGCAGGTTTTCGTGGGGGTGATTTTGAATTTTCTGCTCATTCTTTCCCTTCCATTTCAGATTTCTGCTTCCTGGCTTATTTTTACTAATGTCTTCCTCAGCAACTAGGAATGTTTCTCTCTTGCTCATGTCTTAATAACAAAGCTTCATAATAATTATTATAACGCTTTGCCAGGAGAGGCAAGCTTAGCAGCCAGTAGAGGATTTGGAAGGCAGTGTGGTTTGGGGAATTGCAACAGATGGGTGGAAATGAGGAGATGGAGGCTCAGAGAGGGCAAGCGACTTGCCTGAGGTCACACAGTGAGTTAGGAAGTACACTGGACTCCAGGACTCCTCTGAGATCCTCTGGGATTCTCTAAGCCCCGGTTTTCCTCCTCTGGGATCCTCTGAGACCCAATTTTCTCATCAGTAGAACAAGGACCTTAAGAGTTGCTGCTGGGAGTTTAGCACAGGGCTCGGTATACAGTGGCTGTTAAGCAATGTTGGATATGGCTTTCATTGTCTTGCCCTTCCTCAGCAAGGGCAGGCCTAGCTTTTCAAGTGCCAAACTCCGAATTGCAGAGCTGGAATATACTCAGATGCAGGCTAAGAGCAACTGTCATCTTAGATCTGCAGAGACTCTCTCAGCATACAAACGTGTTTCCGTCTGCTCCGGGGGGACATACACCTGCTCTGGGGATACAGGGTGGACTCTGGAATTCTATATATTTATTAACTCATGGACACATGACAAACTGTCTCAAGATGGGCAGGCATGGAAGCCCATTTCATGGATGAGAAAACTGAGAGTAGCATAGAGTTTCAATGACTGACCTAGAATCAGACAGATAGTCGATGGCAGAGGGGAGACTCCAACCCAGGGCTATGGACTCCAAGGTCAGTGTACTTTCCAGTGAACTGGTAGCATCTGGTGCCCTGGCCAGTCTGCAGGAGCCTGGGTGGACGGTGGTGAGGTTTGTGTGGGAAGCGTGTTTCCTGATGGTGGTATAAGCAGCTGCTGATGTGACAGCATTTGAAATGCTACACGGGTACCCCTGATCCCTCCATGCCCATAGCCAGGCCTTAGAGAGGACTGTTCTCTAAGTTAAGTCTTGCCTTTTCCCCACGTACATACTTATCTATTTTAATTCTATGACCCGCATGCTCCACGAATGTTCCTTCTCTGTCCCATTAGTGAGAATGAGTTTCTGGTTCGCCTAGGCAGCAGGAGAGCCCTCAGTGCTCAGCAGGGGCCTCTGTGTTAGTTAGGGATGGAGAATCTTCTGTGTGACTCTCAGATGCTACCACATCCTTAGTGACAACAACATGGAACTCACTAACTCATTCCAGAGATGGAGTCCTCACCATTGATGGACAAAGCTCTTGTTTGAAATTCACCTTTCCCGGTGTGGAACCCAAGCCAGTATCTTCAATAAAGCATTATCACTTCATTATGAATGGCCAGACATCCTCCCTGATCTGCCCAAGGCCAGGAGGTTCCAGAGCCCCCTGGTGATGGAGGCTGTGACAGTCATACCAAGCACCAGCTCAAACCCACATAAGTTAGCTGAGGCCAAGAGAGCTGAGTCTGTGGGCCTGGGTAAGCAAGGTCCCATTTCCTAGGAGGATGGAGAAACAGATATGAAGTGTCAGAGATGAGAAGACAGGGAAGGGGCATTCCAGGCCTTGGGCAGACACAGCACCTGTTGCTGTGCATGGCTTTTAGGCATGGGCTGAGGAATGCAGCCAGAAAGCTCACAGCTAAAAGGATCAGTTCTAGGCAAATACAAATCCTTTGGCTATGTACCAGGAAAGGGTCACTAAAATGGGAAGATGTGAGCTGAGAGTGTCTACTCGATAAAGTTTCAGAGGAGGCTTCAAAGCTAGGCAGTGAAGGGAAGGCTGCAAACTTTGCTGACCACTTCATTCAACAATTACTTTGAGAAACGTGCTGTGTGCCCAGGACTGGGGTGGGCTCTGAAAAGAAGAGGAAGCAGAAACCACTCTCGAAACAGGCCCTATCCTCCCAGAGCCTGCCAGCTGCTACAAGTCTGCGGGCTCCAGGCTGGCAACTGTGTCCTGGTGAGAGAGCTAGTTCCCGTTTCTGACTGCGTTTGGCTTCTCCTTACATGGTCTGTGCTGGCTTTGGGGGCTGGGTGCAGGAGGTAGTAGAAACGCCCACAGAGGAGGCTGCTCTTTGGACAGCCTAGCTCAGCCTCTGCAAGCAAATGCTAAGCCTGTGCAAAGCTAGGTCCCATTGTAGAATGACCACTCTGGGAGGTATCATTTGCCACAGAAAAGCGGGCAGAGACTTGTTTGCTTTCAAAATGGCTTCCCTCAAACAAGGCTCCAGCTAGGTCATAGAATGCCTTCTGTGTGCATTTGAAGGTGGCCCCTTGGGGCAGACATATGCCACAAGGACCTCAGATGGATGAACAGATCACAGGATAGACTTCAGCCTTCACAATGCCCTGGGTGGGTTATGCTTGTGCAGTGAACAACCTGTACAACTGTAATCGGTGGCTTTGATGGCCAGCTGCATGGCCAAAGCTCCCAGACCCCTTTCAGCTGTCACCTGTGGGAGGATCCAGGCCTAGGCTCTCCCTTGACATAAAGATAACCCCAGATCTAAGTCGAGATTCCTTCCCAAAGGTGGAGGAAGCTGTGCTCTAACACCCCCACCCCACATACAACCAGCTCACTCAGAAACTCAGCTTCACACACTATGACCTCCTGACACCTTCGCTTCATGGAGGGATGGGTGGGCATGGCAGGGGCAGGAAAAGACCCCCGAGACCCCTTCCAGAGTCAGTGCCAACCCTTCTCCTGTTCTTGCCGCTCTTTAAGAAGGCTTTCTAAAGATGAGGAACCTTCCATGGTGGCAGATGGCGGATAAGTAGGAATGGTAAATAGTTTTAATTACTGCATAATGTAAGTGAGACAATAAAGGAGAGACAGTGGAAGCAAGCTGCTGCCGCCGAGGCCCTGAAACTGTTGTGGGGCCCAATTTGTCTAGCATGTGCTGTTCTCAGTCTTGGGAGGGCTTTAAAGAGAACGCTGAAAATATTAATTGCCCGCCTCACTGGCCCATCCATCTTCACAACCGAGTAACACGCTTTTTTAATTTCAGGGGAATCGTTTTCAAATGGGAATCATGCAAATGAGTATTTTAGCTATTCATTTGTTTTACTGCGAGCGCTTTGTGAGCAAATGGCCTACAGCTTGCAATGAATTAAAAGACATGGGCACTGGAGACCGATTTTTAATACAAAGTCTTGACTCGGAGACGACCCCGACCAGCAGCACAGAAAATGTTGGCATAGCAACTTTGGGCATTTTCATGCAAATTGGCTTCTATATAGATGATACGAATGCAATGTTTTCCTTCAACTAATCATCATAAAATTAGTTTCACTATATTTAAATGCCTCCACTTAATGCATTATATCCATATGCATGAAATTGCCTCTGCTAATGCAGTACATAAAATGCCAAAGATACAATGAATAGCCAAATTGCAAGCAGTTATGTTATCTCCCATAAAACGACTCCCCTCCCCCCTTCTTTTTTTGTGAGTGTGGGTGTTATTGAATGTGTGGGCGCCAAAGGCATCTATCACAAGTTACTATTAACACACAGACTCTCTCTCACACACACACAGCACGCACATCCCCAAGTCCTCTACAGTTAAGTACCAGTAAGGCTGTAACACAATCTAACAAAAGCCAGACAAGGGAGGGGCTGGCCTGGTCGTGGCTGGCAAAACCAAAACTCCCCTCACAGAGTCTGCATCCAGAAGAAAGAGTAGAGTAGAGAGCACTTGGCTTGCCTGGCCTTGGAATTGGCTCTGGGAGGGGTGGGGTGGTTTCAGCCCCCCATACCCAGTCACACTTTGGATAGGGAGGAGTGAGAAGGATGAGTCTGAGCTATACACGGGGACCCAGAAACCGATATGAAATAATCAAAAGTGGAGCCACTGTTGCTAAGATCAGTGCCCAAGTCTGCACCTGGCAGCCTGGAGAGAAGAAAACTTGGAGAAGATGATCTAAGTCAATAACTGAGGAAGGACTGGAGAGGAAGGAAGAAAGGGAATGTCCATGGAATACCTATGTTCTCAGCACTGTGCTTGACGCTGTCCATCTGCTATGTCATGTCACCTTTCTTTACAACAAAGTGAAGAACTCGACATGATCATCACTGGCCTTGAGGACTATGAAATGGGTCTCGAAGTGGAGGAACACTTGAGATCACAGGACCAGTAAGTAGCAGAGGAAGGATTTAAACCCAGCTCTCTCTGATTCCAAAGCTGCACTTTCCTCTGTGCCAGGCTGTCCCCTGCAGGTGGCATAAAGTAATGGCAGGACTGGCTTCCATCGTCGTTTTTGCTCTGAGAGGAGCTAGCTGTCCTGTCTGCAGTGAGGCAAGGCCAAATGTTTAGAAGGAGAGACTGGTTTTGTGTCTTTCCATTACCTCTTGGCTTGTATTCTCCTTCCATATCTGATCAGTCTTCAATTGGATCCCAGGTTCCTCCAGGGTCAAGAGGACTAGGCTTCCCGTGGACGGAGAGCAGTGGCCCCCCAACTCACTATCTGGCCTCAGCCTCCTCCAATCCCACTAGGAAACGGAGGCTTTTCACTCCAGCCTTGGAGTATTTAAAATTTGGCTTAAATATATGGGTTCTACTCGTGTTCAGGGTGGGGGCTATGAGGGGGAGAAGCAAAAGGTACAACTGGAAAATACAAGCCCTTCCTTTCCAGCCGGAGATGGAATTCCACCTCGGGAATGCTCTGCCTCTTATTCCTTGGAGGACTTTGTGTTTGGCTTAAGTGGGGGTGGCATTTCCTCACAAGGAGGCATAAGGTAGCCTTGGAAAACAGTGTGGCGGTTCCTCAAAAATTAAAAATAGAATTACCATGTGGTTCAACAATTCTACTCCTGGGTATATACCCAAAAGAGATGAAAGCTGGGTCTCAAAGAGGTATTTGCACAGCAATGTTCCTAGCCGCCATACTCACAGGGGCCGAAAGGTAGAAGCAACCCACGCGTCTACCAACAGATGAATGTGTAAACAGAATGTGGTCTAGCCATACAATGGAATATTATTCAGCCTGGAAAAGGAAGAAAATTCTGTCACATGCCACAACATGGATGAACTTTGAGGACAATACGCTAAGTGAAATAAGCCAGTCACAAAAAGGTAAATACTCCAGCCTGAGCAACATAGCAAGACTTTGCCTCTACAAGAAAAAAAAAAAAATCCAGGTGTGGTGGCCTGTGCCTGTAGTCCTATCTACTTGGGAGGCTGTGGTAAAAGGATCTCTTGAGCCCAGGAGTTCAAGGCTGCAGTGAGCCATGATCACGCCACTGTACTCTAGCCTGGGCGACAGAATGAGACCATGTCTCTTAAAAAAAAAAAAATGACAAATGCTGTATGGTTCCAATTATACAATGTACCTGGGAGTCAAATTCATAGAGACAAAGTAGAATGGTCATTACTAGGGGCTGCAGAGAAAGGGGGTGGGGAGTTAAGGTTTAATGGGTTCAAAGTTTCTGTCTGGGAAGATGAAAAGTTCTGAAGGTGGATAGTGGTGCAGCTGTACAATAATGTAAATGTATTTAATGCTGCTGATCTGGGCCAGGTGCAGTGACTCATGCCTGTAATCTCAGCTTTTTAGGAGGCCGAAGCGGGTGGATCATGAGGTCAGAAGTTCGAGACCGTCCTGGCCAACATGGTGAAACCCCTTCTCTTCTAAAAATACAAAAATTAGCCGGGCATGGTGGCACATGCCTGTAATCCCAGCTACTCAGAAGGCTGAGGCAGAGAACTGCTTGAACTCAAGAGGTGGAGGTTGCAGTGAGCCGAGATCATGCCACTGCACTCCAGCCTGGGCGACAGAGTGAGACTCTGTCTCAAAAAAAACAAAAAACAAAACAGAAAAAAAACTACTATTGATCTGTACTCTTAAAAATGGCTAAAATGGTACCTTTTATGTTCTGTATATTTTACTACAATTAAAAATAATGATTTTTAAAATGCATGAGGTAGGAAGACATCTTTCCTACCCAAAGCATGTCACAGAAGTCAGGAGACAAACTCTCTGAGAGGCTTGATGAAGAACAGACTCTTGGATTGCTCAGGCCTGGCCACCTCTTGAGAAACACTTCTGTATTCAATACAAGCTTGTTGAACTAAATTAAGTGGCAAAGTGAGGGAGGCCCCTAGGAGTGACGGGATTAGCTGGGTCTGATGCATGGATCAGAAACTCCTCTAATCTCGTTAAGCTGACCCATTTTCTTTTCCTTCTAAATTTCTGCTTTTTGTCATCTGTCTTGTCTGAACAGCCCCTTCCATCTATCCCCAACACATAAATACTCCTATTTAATTTCTTTCCATTGGTGTTTTTTCTTTGTTTCTCCTCCATAAGTGGTTTTGTCACCACTCAGAATTGTTATGGCTACTGTGAATTTACAAACATTAAATAAGTTGGCACACTCTTATGCAAATTGAATGATTTATCCGAAACATTATCCTGTGTGTCATACTAACAGATGTGTCTCCTGTAAGCATCGGTCCTGTGGTTCCAATAGCAGCCACCAGGTGGCAAGTTTTGGAAAACTCTACCTATATCAAATATGGCAAATGCCGCCTCTGGTGGTTGTATTGAGATTTGCAGGCACGATGCCTAGGGGGCAATTAACCAGGATTTGACGGCACATATCTGTATTAAAAAGCCAGCCTTGGCCGGGCGTGGTGGCTCACGCCTGTAATCCCAGCACTTTGGGAGGCCAAGGCGGGTGGATCATGAGGTCAAGAGTTCAAGACCAGCTTGGCCAAGATGGTGAAACCCTGTCTCTACTAAAAATACAAAAATTAGCTGGGCATGGTGGTGGGCGCCTGTAACCTCAGCTACTCGGGAGGCTGAGGCAGAGAACTGCTTGAACCCAGGAGGTGCCTGGGTGACAGAGCAAGACTCAGTCTCAAAAAAAAAAAAAAAAAAAAAAAGCCAGCCTCTTTGCGTGATTGCAAGTCTAATGGCTCTGAAAATGACCGCCCAGCTCCAGCTGCTGTCACACCCTCTGGTGCCTTTAGCTCCCAGTGCGCCCATGTCTTGTGTCTAACCTGCTTCTGCTCCAGGGCTTTAGGCTTCAGCCCTAGCTGTACTCAATGGACCATTCTCTTCCATGGCTTCAATCTTGAGGTAGGACAAAAGGTCCCAGCTCATTCTGTTTCTACCATCTTTCCCAGATTTGGGTTTTTATTTGTCGTCTCCCAGAATGCTACTGTGGCTTTGTTCCTGGCACACCCTCCCTGGTGCAGCCTTCTTTGCGAGTTTCTTCCAGATCTGCACCTCCTGCATCTGGAGGAAGCTGGGTCTCCAGCTGCAATGGAATCATGTCATCCTTGACCTGCAAAGGGGTTGCTGCCCTTTGGAGAAATTTCTTTTGCAATTGATAGTGTTCTCCTAGTTTACAAGTCGTTAGAAAAGAAATGGTGACTGCTAAAAGTCAGTGGGGATTCACTAAGAAAAGTTACCCCAAACTCACCTGGCTTCCCTTCTGATGAGACGCTTTAGGCCTAATGCATTTTTATTTTGCCAAGCATTTTGTAAGTCTCTCTTGTTAGACTGGTGAACAAAGTGGAGAGGTGAGGCAAGAAGAGAGTTTAAACATGCAGATACACAGCTGGTTAATCAACCCTGCACACAGAATATGGAGCAATTGATTAGAGGGAGGTCTCTGGTGAAACTGTGTAGGCCCATCCTTATCTCTGTTCTATTCTGCTTTTTACTCCCTTTTATGAAGACTCTAAAGGCAGACTTTCTGCATCTCTAGGCATGGGGCAGAAGCACTTGAGTGACAAAATCTGGATTAGAAAAGTGTTTAATAGGCTACAAAAAACGGGCTGAATGCAATAAAGTGAAATTGAACGACAAAAAATGTGACGTTTCCCATTTAGGTTCAAACAATCAATTGCCAGAGCATGAGCATGGGATGGCAGACACTTGATGTGATATAGCAGGTTCTTATATCATGAGGTCAGGAGATCAAGACCATCCTGGCTAACGTGGTGAAACCCTGTCCCTACTAAAAATACAAAAAATTAGCCAGTCGTGGTGATGGGCGCCTGTAATCCCAGCTACTCGGGAGGCTGAGGCAGGAGAATGGCTTGAACCCAGGAGGCAGAGCTTGCAGTGAGCCAGGATGGCGCCACTGCACTCCAGCCTGGGTGACAGAGCGAGACTCCATCTCAAAAAAAAAAAAAAAAATCCCTAAGGTTTTAGTAATCCATAAATGAATTTCTAACTAAAGATGTGGTATATCTTGCAAGGAAGAGAACTAAAACAGAAATTTAAAAAATAAAGATGTCATATAGCTGTTAAGAGAACTAATGTCAGCTTGGATTGTATTGATGCAAGTGCGGGGTAAAGATGGTGGTGGTGCCAGACCGACTGTCATGGTGCCCATCAGACACATGGCACCTCTGGGGAAGCAGCCCTGCCACCCAGGGAAGCTGGGTTGCTGTGCTGAGCTGGTCAGGGATCCTGCAGTCATTTCATATGAATGACGCTTGAGCTGCAGAAGGAAGCAGGCACCTCTACACCCCCAATAGTCACTGTAGCTCCTGACGCAGAGAAGGTGCTGGCTGCGTTTGTGGGAAGAACAAACATATGAATAATTAGAGGGGTCAGGAGACTTTCTGTGAATATTTCAAAGAGGGAGCCAGGCCCAACAGTGGCAGTGGCCCAGAATATAATTGGCCCTCTGAGCCCCCTTTCCTATGGGCCCACCTATGAGCCTTCCCTGAAAGCCTATTCCTAGGAATCCACTATGAGCAGTTTGTACATCTTAGAGTGGAAAGAGACATCTATTCCCAGTTCAAATTCCTTCTCTACCATTTCCGGTGTGAAGAGGCAATGATGTCACTTCTCTGGGCCACTTCCCTTAACTGCCAAGTGAAAATACAACGACTGCCTCCTTAGAGGGTTGCTGTGAGGATTAAAATAAATGGCAGATGCAGGAACCCAGCACCTAGTAAAGGATCAGAAAATGTGTAGAAGGAATGAGTTTCCTCTGACCCCTCTAATGCACCCTGATTCCCCACTCAGTATTACTGTTGACAAACATCCCTTGGCCCATCAAAATATTTTCCTCCTTCAGGCACAGAGACTCCACTCTCCCATCAGGAAGCCTCCCTGGCCACACCCTGCCTCTTCTGGTTCCCCAGATCACTTACTATCCATTCTCACCCTATTCCCCAGCTCACGTGAAGGAACAGAGGACATCTGCCAGGGCTGGCCATCCAGGTCTGGCCTCACTGCCTCCCAGGTCAACATCTCAGTGCTGTGAACTGGACTGGGGCAGTGTGGAGTGGGGAGCAGTACCCTCTTTGCGGACTCTGGAGACTTGGACTGTAGCCCTGGCTGCTCCGGAACTGGGCAATTCCAGTCCCCTCCCCGGGCCTCATGGAAGCTTCCCCAGACTACCCCTCGCACTCAGTAATTCTCTGAAGTACTGGGACTTGCGGCATTGTCAGTAATTACAAGGTAAAGACAGGGATCCCAAGCAGAAGGGGGCACCTACGTGGCAGCCATTTTTACCTTCCTAGGAAGACTCAGGTCCCTGGAGACGATGGCACGCTCTCCCTGCCAGGGTAATTGTCTCAGTGTTTCCTCGCCTGGTGAGAACACTGGGGTCTGTAGCCTTCTTCAGGATGCACCGATGTCTCATCTCAGAAGGACGCCCGTGGGCTCCTTGACCCTCTTGCTGGTTTTCTTACAAGTAGAAGCACCCTGGCTTGGAGTCTCTGATCCCTGGGAACCTTGAGCAGCTCCTTTTCCTCTCTGAGCCTCGTTTTCTCCATGTATACAATGAAAGGATTGAGTTAAATGAGTTCTGAGGCCCCTATCAGCAATAATGTCAAAATTATTTATCCTAGGGGGCCCCACCCCCAATAATCGAGGTGGAAATATCAAAACAGGACCTGGGGTTAGTAAACAAAGCTTATTAAATGGAACCCTCAAATAATTATTCTTCCAATCTCAATCAAGAAACCCAAATAATCTGGCTTCTCAATTTGCTCCAGCAATTTCTTTGAATTTCTGCTGTTGATTAGTTCGGGTAGCCAGTTAATGGAGGCTGGCACACCAAACCCATTCATTTTGTTTTCTTAGAGGCAGGCTCCATTTTGGAAATCAGAATGAGGAGGTAATGGCTTTTGAAGTATTGCCAACGAGGGAGGAGGAAAGTCCTCATGCAGTGTCATCACTGCCTCGGATCCCACAAGGACGATGACACTGAGGATAAGAATGAAGAAGGATGGGAAAGGATGTCCCTGGCAGAGGGTCCCCAGCCATAACTGGGGATAGAGATGGCTGGGTGTCTGGTGAGACAGAGCTGGTGGCGGCAGAGCCCGAGGGCAAACTGGCTGGGATCTGAGGTGTCCAGACGTCCCTTGCAGGGGAGCACAGGGGCCAACAATGGGAATTCACATTTAGGTACTGAGAGCTTGTGCCAGAGGAGGCAGAAATTCTAATTCCAGGGACAAAGTTAACCGGCCACCACAGAGCGCTGGCAGATGTCAGAGGCAGGAGTAAAGCTTCAGGCACCCAGTGGCTCAGAGTATGTCCATTCATTCAAGAAATATTTATTAAGGACCTATAATGTGCCAAGCACCATTCTAGACCCTGGGGATATGACCTGAAACCAGACAGGAGAGCCCTGCCCACGTGGAGCTCATTCTTGTGGAGGAGGCAAGTACAATTAATTATGTAACATAATGGCAGGGAGGAATTGATAAGGGCCATAAAATATAAGGCAAGAAAAAGAAATGGAGGCCAGGCATGGTGGCTCACATCTGTAATCCCAGCACTTTGGGAGGCCAAGGCAGGTAGATGACTTGAGGTCAGGAGTTGGAGACCAGCCTGGGCAAGATGGCGAAACCCCGTGTCTACTAAAAATACAAAAATTAGCTGGGTGTCGTGGCGGGTGCCTGTAATCCCAGCTACTCAGGAGGCTGAGGCAGGAGAATTGCTTGATCTGGGGGAGCGGAGGTTGCAGTGAGCTGAGATCACATCACTTCACTCCAGCTTGGGTGAAAGAGTAAGACTCCATCTCAAAAAAAAAAAAAAAAAAAAAGAAAGAAAGAAAGAAAAAGAAAAAAGAAAAAGGGGTGGAGAGTGATGGAGTTGCTATTTCAGGTAAGATGGTCAGGGAAGGTTTCTCTGAGGAGGTGACAGAGAGCAAAGACCTGAATGAAGCAGAGAGTAAGCAAAGGGCCAGAGAGACATAAGCTGAGTCTGTCTCCATTAGCCACACTCAGCAACTTCTGCTTATGTCTTAATGGCCAGAGCTGGGTCACTTGGCAGCCTCTGCCCAGTCACTGGAAGGGAGAAGAGGGTTTCGCTGGGGGTAGGCAGGACAGCCAGTCAACACTCTGTGCCCTGGGTCATCTTATTAGAGCCTTCCAGTATGCAGGGTGGCTCTGTGGGGACGCTCACCCTGGATCACCTGAAAGGCCTGCCCCTCCTCCCATGAGAAAGAGCCCTGTAGGGAAACAGGAAAATCCAGCTCCAGCTTGAGCTGTGCTGCAAAACCGCTGTGTGACCTCAGGCCAGATGCCTCTGGTCTCTGGGCCATGCTGGAGCCATCATGAGACTGCTGTCTGCTTGAAGGGTCTCGAGTTCCAAGTGCCACCCCCCTTTCAGCCACCATGAAGTTTTAACATTCAGAGCCCTAAGAAGCCAGCTGGGTCTTGGAGGGGCACACAGAATGAGCACCTTCCCGAAAAAGACACAAATACTGAGGGGCAGCCCAGTGGCAGGTGTGGGGCGGGGGTGGAGTGAGTGAGGCCTCACCCCCCAGAAACACATCTAAGGCTCATTAATCAAGATACACTCTATTTTAATGCAGTCTTTTTTAGAATCAAAATTAATGCACAAAATCCATGATGAACAAAATATTAAAACTTTAAGTAAAGACAAGATTAGTAGTATTACTCACCAACTTTTCCTTTGGCCTGAGGCTCCAATACGGCTGTGATGCGTGGCAATGTTGCTGACCTTGTCTTTATTTAAAATTCTAAAATTTTGCTTATTATCATTAAAGTAAATATCAAATTAAAGTATTGTTTGATTACTGAGTATTTGGAGGCCTCCTTAAACTTTGCTCTCAATGCAGTCGCCTCACCCACCTTGCGCTAGTCCTGGCCTCCATCCCAGCTGCAGGCCTCCTGGGAAAGCGCCTTGCTGCACACTGGTCAACCTGCCCAGCCAGGCATTTGCCATGTCTGGGGATATCAGGGACACCCAGTGGACATGTGTAATTTTTAGCCCTTTGCCATGAAGTGTTTGGATGAAAGTCCCCGCTATTTCTTTATTAAGACAACATGCTGTAGCCATTAAAAATGTAGTCCCACAAATTAGTAGCTCCTCTCTAAAGTGCCATATTTATTTAATCATAGTAGATTTGGGCCAAACCCTCTCCTGGGGCTTCCAGAACCTGCGTCCATATCCCTGAGGAGTTCAGCCCCCAGGACCACGCTATTCACACAAACTACCTCTGCCTATGGTTCCTCTAGCCCGCTGGCTCACAGCGAGATAAAACACCTTAGCCTCATTACTCAGATGGCTAATTGCAAACTGATTTAATTAAAGTATACAGATATTTCCCCGAGTTAGTTACATTTCATATCACTCCATTGGGAGTAATTGGCTGGAATGGGGAACTGTGGAGAGGGAGGCTGGCCAGGTGGGCGGGGGCTGGGAGCTCCCTCAGTTGATACCAGTCTTGTTGCCCGACTATTCGGGGCCGACTAAAGGCACTCCTGACACTACAGAGTCACTGAGAGAGACCCACCTCCACTCAGCAGCTTACTGGGGGTGTCCCTGGATCATTTTAATCACAAGCACTAACTGCTCACAGCCTGGGTCGGGAACCTGGGTTTGAAGTTTGCTTCTGCTCTTACCAGTTCTGTGACCTGCAGCAGTCACCTAATTTAGCTGAGCCTCAGTTGCTTCCTCTTTAAATGGGAATTGTATAATGCTCACCTTAAATGGTGTGATGAGATTAAATGAAAACAAGCTTCAAAAGCCTTTATCATAGTACCTGGTGCACAGTTAATGCTTAATAAAGAATAACTTTATTGTTTGGGGCCAGGTGTGTGGCTACAGAGTGAAGAGGTATAGACAGTGGAAGAAGCACCAGTCTCAGAGGCAGCAATTTTGGAGTCTGGTCTCAGGTATGCCCTTGACTATCTGCGGTCTTTGACAAATTGCTTCCTTCCCTGAGCCTGTTTATTCACCTGCAAATTATGGGAAGGAAGCAGAGACTGTGGTCTGTTCACCCCATATCTGTGATTTCCTTCTTCCTTACTCACACAGCCCTGATTGGGGTAGCCATGAACTAGCTACAAAATCTGCATTTCCCAACCTCCCTTAGAGCTATGGCTGGCCGCATGACCAATTTTGATCAATGAGGCAAAAGCCAAAGTTGTTCCCTTCTTGGGTGGGGTTCCAAGAAGCCTCCTTCAAAAGGAAGCTGACTCCGCTGCCAGGCACCCTTCCCCCTCCTCCTTTCTCCTACCTAGAATGTGGCCCTGATGTTTGGAGAGCCAATGGCCACCTTGTGATTAGAAGGTGACCTTGAGGGTGAAAGCCACTAGCGGAGGCACTTGGCAGAGAAGAAAGCTAGGAGACGCTAGAGTCTTTGGCGGTACCTTGGAGTTGTGGCCCCAGTTCTGATCACCCCTGGATTTCACAGTGCAAGACAGAAAGATATGCCTCATCTTTTGTGTTTTGTTTTTGTTAAGTCTTAGCTTTTTGAGTCTTGGTTACCTGCTGCTGAATACTATCCATAACTGATAGTACTGGCTTGCCTGCTCTATCAGAGTATTAAAAACTTGATCTCCGAGCTGGTCAGAGCTATCTGCTCATCTCCTTTCTGCACCAGGAGGGATCCCTCAGCCTGCAGCAATGTTCTCCCACTCCTATCTGTCTCTGGCCCTGACCTACTCCCTCAGCTCAGGGTCTTCACTAAGATCCAAGACCCCATGTTCCTAGCCCCTTCTCACAGATATTAGGCCCTAGATCTGCCTGCTTCTCCAGTGTCTGCACAGCCAGTCCATTTTCTGATGCCCACAGCAGTGCCGACAGACTGGGGAGGAGATTTGTATATGAAAGCTCTGGTGTGTTGGAAATGCAAGAATGTGCTCCTGAAATATCTGTCCCTTCGTTTCATTGTGTGACTGTGGAACATTGTGGAAAATCTCCAGATCTCTCTGGGCCTTGGTTTCCTCACCTGTAGTGAGATACATTTGCAGTTAATTGCCTCTAAAGGCATCTGCCTGCCAGGCACAGGTGACAAGGCCTTTATGGGTCCCTGAAGCAGTATCCCAGAAGGTCCACCCCCGTACCTTCTTATAAGATAGGCCTCAGGCTTAAAGCTGTCAGTGAAACCACTTTTGCAAAATTATGACTGAGACAGTGAAAGAGATCTAACTGACTCCATCTTGCTTCTAACCTCCAAGCTGTCCTTGTTCATTCCTGGGCATAGACAGAACTAACTTTGGGAGAAACTTAGTTTATAGTTTAAACAAAGATGGTAACAACCCTTTCCCAAAGCAGACCTCCTTCTTTCCTGGGGACTAGTTTGCCTTTGTAGGACTAACATTAGCCACAAGATTAGAAATTATGGTTTAGGAGTCATGCAGCTGGTGGCTACAAGATTCTGACCCCCCTCCCCGAACTGCTCCTAAGATCAGTGCTTGGGATATTTTGCAGACCCTGCACTTGATGGATCAGCTGGCACCACCCAGATCAATAAACTGGCTCCTCTAATCTTGTGGGCCCCACCCAGGAACTGACTCAGCACAAGAACACAGCTTTGACTCCCTATGATTTCATCCCTGACCAATCAACACTGCTGGCTTGCTGGCTTCCCCCGACCTACCAAGTTATCCTTAAAAACTCTGCTTCCCAAATGCTTGGGAAGACTGATTTGAGTAATAATAAAACTCCAGTCTCCTGCACAGCCAGCTCTGTGTGAATAACTCTTTCTCTATTGCAATTCCCCTGTCTTGATGAATTGGCTCTGTCTAGGCAGCCAGCAAGGTGAACCCCTTGGGCAGCTGCAAATTTGGGGGCTCTTCCAGGATTGCCCTTGTGGCTACCTGCCCCTGGTTCAGTGGCCCCTCTTCAGCAATGGATCCAGAAGCCAGCCCAAGTGGCCACCTAGTTCTCTTGGACTAGGGGCTGACTCTGATACTCACTCTACTGGCAGGGCACTGCTGACCCAATGTTCATGGATTTAATTGCAATGGAGAAATAGTCCTGGGGAGATGTCCCTTAACTGTAGCCCTATCACAGGATGTCTGTCTGTAGCCCCACGGTGGGGTGTCTGTCTGTAGCCCCATTATGGGATGTCTAGACTGGTGAGTATCCTAGGTGCTGCCAATGCCTCCTTTCTTCCCCAACTGGCTCTATAGCCCTGTGGTGTGGTGTCTGTAGCCCCATTGAGGGTTGTCTGTAGCCCCATTGAGGGTTGTCTGTTTGTAGCTCCACCATGGGGTGTCTGTGTCTGTAGCCCCATTGTGCGGTATTTGTTTGACTCCTGGGGGTGTCTTGGTTGGTTCTAACTGGTAGAGTCTTGGTTTGGGAGACTTCTCAATCAGGAAGATTTCAAGGCGGTTTCTCAGACGGAGAATAGGATGATAGTTTGGAAGGCATACTCTTGGAGTCCTTGGTTAGGGATCTGATTTGGAAGGCCTTCTGTCTGTCTCATCTTTGTGTGTGTTTGTATATGTGGAAGGGATCTCAGAGGGGTTGCTGATGGAAGTCCAGCTGGTCTAACTCAGAGAACGCTCCTTATTTGTCTGGTCACATTCGATGAGCCCTAAAGGCCTGGCTCTTGGGGTGACTATCTGCTTTTCGCCTTGCCCAGAGACCCCATTGTGAATTACTTTTCAGAAGTCATCTCTCCCCACCTGGAGTACATCAAAGACAACAGGGACCAAAGGGAAAAAGTTTGAGCTTTCCCAGGCTGATATTGGGTGCTGAATGAGGTGACTAATGTTTGTTTTGTTATGTGTGTTTTGCTGGGATGGAAAATGTTAATTTGGTTCCCCATGCAGCCCGTTGGGCAGCATCTTGCAAATTAAGAATCTTGCCTATGGTTCCATAAAATGGTAAAGGGTGATTTTCTCTTGTAAAGTGGCTTGAACCCCACAGCTATAGCACAAGCAAGCAGGGTCATCAGAAGCCACTCCGTTCTTCTAGAAGCTGCAGAGAAAGGGAACCTGGAAACCTAATATGCCACCAAAAAGGGTAAGAAATTCTTACCAGCCAAGTTTCTAGCCTCTCTATCTCTTTCTGTGTCTGGGTAACAGTAAATGTCACTATTTGTCTCTCTGCAAGGATTTGATTAATAGAAAAAGGATTTGTGAGACTAGTCTTAGGCAGTAGCAAATCTGGTGTACTTTGTGCTAAGAATTTGTCTTTCTGGTACTGTAATGGAGAGGGGGTATCACAGGATAGAATGTGGGTTTAAGACCCCTACAAGCCCACTTTTCAAGCCAGCCTGGCAGGCTGGTCAGTTACAAACTTTGCTGCAGGTCTCTGAAACCCATACCGGATGAAATTTCTTTGTCTTGTTTTGTGTCCTTAAGAGTTTAACCTTATGACCATGTGTGGATACTTTCTCTTGGTTTCCACCATCCAGAGGACAGGAATTTTGAGATTCATGTTAGCCCTAAAAATTATCTTGAGCAGTTAAAAGCCTTTGCAAGCTTGAAATTGGCTTCTCTAGGCTCCTTCTGAGAAGAGCAATAGAAACTGCTCAATGCTGTAACTCAGTAGCTGAGGCTTTGCTTTTTGACAATGGCGGCCTGAGTTCTATTCTTGGCTTCTGGAATAATTCCTTTCTGGTTTTTTATTTATATAACTTTGCCATTTATTGAGGTTCCCCCGCCCTCCGCCGCCCCACCATGGATAGCTTCTGATTTCCTGTCTTGAATTTTCCTTTCTCTAAACTACTTTGGGGGAGATTCTAAATCTTGTAAAAAAAAAAAGAAACTGCTTACCATCTCTTTGAGACATCTATGTGTCCATGATTAATTTATAACCTTAGTTAAAACTGATTAATTTCATGTGGGAAGTTACCTGTGGTAGAATTCAAAAGCCAAAAATTGGTCGCTTAGTGTGGCTAAAGTCTGGGAATAAAAAAATTTTAAAGGATATTTTTTAAGAGTGCTATGGTTAAAAGTCAGCTTAATTTAAAGCGGATAAACAAGCTATAGGTATCTTTAAAAGGCCCTTATGTATTTCTCTTCTTGGAATTTGTTCTTCTGGAACAAGATTTTTCCTTCTCAGTCGACTGTATTATTTTTTTCTATTTTTTTTTGTCTTGCCTCTCTTAATGCACACATGAGAGGCCCTACGATAACTTCTGGTAGCCTGGGACTCCTTGGGAAAAACAGAGGGGTTGCCACAGACCCCATTTTGGAGGAAAAAACACCCTCTGTTTTCCTCATGAAACCTGAGGAATTAAAAGCGGATAGATCCATCTCAAAATCAAAGGCTCTGTTCTGTTTTGCATTGTGTTATCCGATGGTTTTGAGTTTTGGAGGTATCAGAAATTACTTCACATTATGATAACTAGGTAGGAAATATACTTTATGGGGTGGCTAATAGTAGTTATGGAGGGATACTTGACTCTGCACACCTGGATCAGAGACGCACGCTCTCGGCCACCTGGAAGATAAAGAGGCATCCCCACCCCCCACTGGGAGATGAGACTCCCGTGAGAGATGGGCTGATTACAAAATGGGCTGATTGGCTCTGGGTTGCCTTGAATGGAATGCAGGGTAGAAGCACTGCACGGTCTTCTCCCGCAGTATTGCCCTCCTGCTGGGGATCCAGGATCCAGTATAAAATGGCACCCTTAATTTTGGGGATCTGTCTTTGCCTTCAACTGCTTATTTGCTGCTTATTTGGCTCTAGAAATGCATGCTTTCCCGGCCCTGTTCCTCCAAGGGCTCCACCCTAAAGCCAGTCACCCAGTTAAGAAACTGGCAAATGAAAAATCTTACAAGTGCTGAATCTTCTGTCTGTCTGTATTCATATGTGTTGTGTGTGTGTGTGTGTGTGTGTGATTTTTGTATAAAAGAGCTGCGGTTAATTGGCTTAGAAAAATAAGCGCTTAAATATTTTGTCAGAAAAATAGAAACTAATGCCTTTTGGTTCATGTGACTTTAGTAATCTTTCAGAAATAAAGACAGTTTTAAAAATTACCAGTAAAATAAAATGTCTTGAAAACGTAGACATTTGGTCTAAATTAAGGTCAGATATCAGATTTGCTAAATGCTGTAAGGTCAAACTGTTTCTTTGACTTTTGAAAATGGTTTGATTTACTACTTTGGAGCATTAGGTGATAGATAAGGCCTGGGGACATGTGGAGAGCCATGCCCGCCAGCTATGCTAAGAGTCAGACCTTATCTTCATTTCCGTCAGATGTCATAGGCTCCACCCCAGTACATAATTAAAATCACTTACCAGGTTTTTCACTAAAAATAAAAGTTGCTGAGATTTAACATTGTAACATGTAGTTGAGACCACTGGAGAAACAGTTTTACATACAAGGTTTGTGGGGAGTGTGTTTTTGGTAAAACATGATAAGAAGGCATGGGAATATGGCTTTTGTTAAAGGGAATGTAATTTTGTGTAGTTCAGGGGGTTTTCAAGATTGTCTTAACCTAAAAGAGTAATGGAACAAAACTGAAGGTTTAAGCAAAGGGAAAAGGGTTTGTAAAGGGTTAATCTTATTAAAAAATTCTGTGAGTATACACAAGTTGGCTAAGATTTAAAAGAAATTATTTAGCTTTTTTCTGTAGGTTAAAACATTAAAATGATACTGTTGTGGGGCCAGAATCTGGGCCCATCTGTCCGAATAACAGGGTGTTCTTAGAAAACTGATCTGCTGTTTGATGGAAAATTGTAAAGGGTTCTAAAAAGTTTATGAAATTCTTGGTGGGGTGCGGTGGCTCACACCTGTAATCCCAGCACTTCGGGAGGCCAAGGCGGGTAGATCATGAGGTCAGGAGATCAAGACCAACCTGGCTAACAAGGTGAAACCCCATCTCTACTAAAAACACAAAAAATTAGCCAGGTGTGGTGGTGGGCACCCATAGTCCGAGCTACTCGGGAGGCTGAGGCAGGAGAATGGCGTGAACCCAGAAGGCGGAAGTTGCAGTGAGCCAAGATGGCACAACTGCACTCCAGCCTGGGCAACAGAGCGAGATGCCATCTCAAAAAAAAAAAAAAACTGGATAAAGATATAAAATTTTATTTAAAAAACTACCTTTAACATTAAAGATGTACTAATGCAAAAATGAAATTTGGTTTTCTCTTTTGAAGATGATTTTTATGTAATGTTAAAAGATAATGAAAGGGCTTTGTTTTCTCCTTTGGGTAAATGGCAGGGAAAAAAGGGAGGAGAGAGAAGAGACAAATGCAGTTAGCCTCATGCTATCATTACTGGGTCTTGTTTGGAAAGCTAAGTCTCCTCTATCAGAGTAAAGGTTTTTTTTTTATTATTTTTTTGGAGTTATCATTTTGGCCAGATGAATGACTTATGGTGACTTGGGATTCTATTTTGTGATATCCAGTGTTTTAAACCTTTGATATATGACAAACTTTCCCAAATCAAATTTTAAATTTTGTCTCTTTCTAACCTAATATTTGAAATATTAGGTCCTCTAAAGTCCAAAAATGACATTTGGCTTATTTGGTACAAAAATCATGCAGGAAGCATTGTCAAGTATGAAAAGGTGTTTGGCTTTCTTTGGTCTATATTTGTGTAAATGTGTTATTGGTATATGTTCCAAAATTATGTAAAATTGCTATAATTCTAATATGACTTAGCATATGTTATCAGTAATAATTATAATTATTATGTTAAATGACTGTGTGCCACAGAGGTAAATTTCCTTGTCAATTGTGCCTTTAACTGTGGCTACCCTAAAATGTTTTTGTCATCCACAGACAATTGTTGTCTCACTTTGCTCCTCTTTAAAGGATGATTTTATAATCAGCTATAAAATTTAACAGGTGCTCTTTGAGATGGAGTTTCTCTCTTGTTGCCCAGGCTGGAGTGCAATGGCACGATCTCAGCTCACTGCAATCTCCACCTCTCAGGTTCAAGTGATTCTCCTTCCTCAGCCTCCCAAGTAACTGGGATTACAGGCATGCACCACCATGTCTGGCTAATTTTGTAGTTTTAGTAGAGACAGGGTTTCACCATGTTGGCCAGGCTGGTTTCAAACTCCTAACCTCAGGTGATCTGCCTGCCTCAGCCTCCCAAAGTGCTGGGATTACAGGCATGAGCCACTGCACCTGGCCCAGGTGCTGTTAAATATGGGTTTCTGATAAATAACTCTAGGAGTTTGTGACATTAGGATAGAAAAAAAACTTACAAATAGAAGAGTGAATGGTGTTTGGTTTTCTTTGGACTGTATTTGTATAAATATGTTATTGGTATGTGGTCCACAGTTATAGTAAACTTCCATAATGTTGATATAATTTAGTGTACATTATCAATAATTATAATTGTTATGTAAAATTGTTGTATTCCACAGAAGTAACCAAATTTCCTAGTCAATTGTAGCTTTAATAGTGGCTATAGACTTTTGTCACCCACAGACATTTTGCCTTGCTTTGGTCCTTTTCAAAAGGCAATTTATAATCAGATAGAAGACTCTGAGTGCAGCTCTCAGACAACTTTAAAAATTGTGCTGTTGGAATAGAGGAAAAAAACCAAACTTCTAGGATTCTCATGGAGAGCTAATGTGTTAAACACTGCTAAACCTTTTGTTTTTGGAGTCAAGAGAACTTATTTCTTTAGAGCTATTTGCAACTTTTAACAAGTGAGTAATATACACTCCTGTGAACAAAATTTGAAGCATATTTGTTCCTCTCTACCTGATTTCTCCAGAATTTGGAAACTATTTGTGAGTATTCTCAATTTATGGCAGTATAGTTAATTGCATAAGTGCAATAAGAATCAGTTTTCTTTTGTAACAGGACACAATTGGAGAAATTGGTTGTTTTACCAAGGCTTTGACTGGAATGGCATGCTTCCTTTAAAGAATCAAAGTTGACTTATAGCACCAATTAAAGCCCGTTGGGGCATCTGGCCTCATACCTTGTCCACACAGAGTACCTGTACAAGATTTCTGACCTGTGGTAAGTAAAGAACGTCACTTTCTAATAGGCCCAGAAATCCCAAGTTACCATGGAACCTCAAAAGGAGAGGAATTTGCCAAACTCATAGGTATTTGAGGGTACAAACCCATGGCTGGGCTCAGCTTTTAAAAAGTCTTATCTGAGATTCTTCATGGAACAGAGTGCTATCAAAGCCAACTTAAAAAGCCTAAGTGAAAAATAATTATTCTTGCTGTACTTTATGCAAATAGTCAAGCCAAGTACAGTACTATTTTGTAAAGAAATCAGTTCTATCATGATTTGTTTTTAATAAAAATGGAGACTGGAGAGAGAAAAATTATGCTTCAAAAGAAAACTATAGTGCATTGTTGTTAACTGTTCTTGAGTTTTTTTCTGCAGTTTAGACTAAATTTTAAATTCTTTGTGGGTTAGAAGTCCCCAAACTAATGCTTTCAAATCTTTGCTTTTAAAATTGGGAATTGTACTTCTAATCCTAGGACTCCTTATTACCTTATAGTAGGCTGTTCGCTTAAACACTGTAGTAAAACTATATATGAGAGCACTAATGTTTTTCCCACACAAGCCTTGGAAGCCCAGCCAGGCCTGCATGAGTACACTCAGACAGTTAGAAAGCGGTTCCACTTTTCTCACCTTGGGATTCACTCCCATTCCCACTACGTCCCCTATCAGCAGGAAGAAGCCAGATTGATCTTCAGCCCTTTCTCATCCTTATAGCCTACACCTTAAGATTAAGGTGTTATAAACCCCAAAGGGAAGGATTGAAACCACCTTTGCAAAATCGACTCCATCTTGCTTCTAACCTCCAAGCTGTCCTTGTTCATTCCTGGGCATAGACAGAACTAACTGTGGGAGAAACTTAGTTTATAGTTCAAACAAAAACAATAACAACCCTTTCCCAAAGCAGATCTCCTTCTTGCCTGGGGACTAGATTGCCTTTGTAGGACTAACAGCCACAAGATTCGAAATTATGATTTAGGAGTCATGCAGCTGGAGGCCTCAAGATTCTGACCCTCCCTAAACTACTCCTAAGATCAGTGCTTGAGACATTTTGCAGACCCTGCACTTGATGGATCAGCTGGCACCGCCCAGATCAATAAACTGGCTCCTCTGATCTTGTGGCCCCCACCCAGGAACTGACTCAGTGCAAGAAGACAGCATCAACTCCCTATGATTTCATCCCTGACCAGTCACCACTCCTGGCTCACTGGCTCACCCCACCCACCAAGTTATCCTTAAAAACTCTGCTCCCCAAATGCTCAGGGAGACTGATTTGAGTAATAATAAAACTCCGGTCTCTCACACAGCTGGCTCTGCATGAATTACTCTTTCTCTATTGCAATTCCCCTGTCTTGATGAATCGGCTCTGTCTAGGCAGTGGCAAGGTGAACCCCTTGGGCGGTTACATCAGGTGGGCAGCAGGAGACTCGGGAGCCAGGCTTCTGGTTTGCCTCCACCTCCAAGACCTTGGCCAAATCCTTCTACTTCTCTGAACCTCAGTTTCCTCTTCTAAAATAAGAAAATGTTGGCTGGGCGTGGTGGCTCACACCTGTGATCCAGCACTTTGGGAGGCCGAGGCGGGTGGATCACGAGGTCAGGAGATGGAGACCATCCTGCGAACATGGTGAAACCCCGTCTCTACTAAAAATACAAAAAAATTAGCTGGGCGTGGCGGCACATGCCTGTAGTCCCAGCTACTCAGGAGGCTGAGGCAGGAGAATCTCTGGAATCCAGGAGGCAGCGATTGCAGTGAGCCGAGATTGCGCCACTGCACCCCAGCCTGGGCAACACAGCGAGATTCCATCTCAAAAAAAATATTTTTTTAATAAAATAAAAAAAATAAATTAAACAAGAAAATGTTGAGTTAGTGAGTGTTTTCACCCCAGATCATGGTGCCTATAAGCAAATGGGGTGGGGAGAAAAGCTGGGTTTCACAGACACAGCAGACGGAAGGCTTAGGAGAGGAGCAGGCTCAGGTGGCAGCTTGGACTCTCAAGTGCTGTGATCCCTCACCTGAATCTTCATCGTCCTTGTCCACACGTCCTCCCTCCCCACCCTAGGTCTGTAGCCTGGACCAGGCTTATCATTCCTGATCAAAGACACAGGTAGCTGAGGAGAATCCCCAGGAAAGGAGTTCACAACCCAGGTCCTCTCTCACCTCCCTCCTCCATCACCCAGAAGCCACCTCAACTCAGCTGACATGTGGGGCGCTGGCCCTGGGCACTGCTCGGGGATGCTAGATCACACAGTCCCACCTTCATCCACCCCCGACCTCCTGCCCCTTCCAGGTCAGAGCAGAGCACCAGGAGGGCTAACCTGCTTAGCACTCAGCTCCCCAGCCCCCTTCCCGGCCTCTGCCCCCACTCACCTCGCTAGTGTGCTTACTTAAGGCTGAATTCTATATCTGGAAGTTCATTAATTTTTTGTGGATGCCAAAATGCGGATCATTTGTGCTTATCCTCAACTAAATAAGTCAGGTCATAAGAGGTAATGCCATGGGTAGTGGAATGTAAACAAACACATTCTACCTCAATAAACATGCTAATTTCCAGCTATAATATTCACAAGTAAAAGATCCATCACGCCGACCCTATTTGGCAAAGGCAGCGGGCCTCATCCGTCAACGAGGGAGGCTCCCGCCAGTTCACTGCGGGAGGGAAATAGTACAACTTAACTTGCTTGATGACGCCCTCGGGGAGAAACATGAGCCTCATAAATGAGTCTGGAAATGTGATAAAAGGATAATCTTGCATAAATGAGCCTATATCATCATTACCTGCACCAACCAAGGCCAGGCACTAGGTTTTGAGTGATGTAGTCACATTTCATATAAATGAGGGCTGTGGAGTCAGTACACCAGCGGGAGCCCTTTGTCCTGCTACATCCCACTGGCCACCTTAGCCTGAGGCTTCCATGCAGGATTCTGTGGGGCCAGGGGAGGCTTCAGCCCTGGCTGGGCTGAGGCTGGTGGTGTTGGCACAGAGGGCAAGGACAGCCCAGGCCCTACAAGAATATGAGTGCAGCCCTTGATGAATGGGGGACATCAGAGAGGGTCTTTCCCCATTCCATAGAAAAACTAAGGAATCTATTATTTTACTTACTCAATAATATATATATCGGACATCTATTGTAAGCCAAGGCACTGAGCTACAACTTGGAAACCACTCTACCAAAAAAAAAAAAAATGAAGTTCTTGTTTTAATAGTTCCCAGTCAGCTCAGGAAGGCAGAGCACATCCTTGCAGCCAGGTGGGTCTGTGCCTTCCGAATGCAGAAGGCACTCAGAGGAGGGTGCTGTGGTGTGCACGTGTGTTCCCCCAAATTTATATATTGAAATCCTAAGCTTCAAGGTGAAGGCATCAGGAGGTGATTAGGTCATGAAGATGGAGCCCTCATTAATGGGATTTAGTGCCTCATAAAACAGGCCCAAGGGAGACCCCTTGCCCCTTCCTTCATTCGAGGTTACAGTGAGAAGACAGCTGTCTACAAAGATGCGGGTCCTCACCAGACACCAAATCTGCCAGTGCAGATTTGGACTTCCCAGCCTCCAGAACTGTGAGAAATGAACTTCTGCCATTTATTAGCTGCACTGCCTGTGGTATTTTGTTACTACAGCCTGAGCCAACTAAGAAAGAGGGAAAGATGCGCTGGGCCTGGGAGGGGCAGGGAGGTCAGTTTCATCCCGGGGGGGTAAATGACGGCAGGACACTCTAGGTGCTGAATGGGGAAGGGCCAGGCCCCCTCCATGCTGCCCCCTCAGACCTGCACCCATCTCCCTAAAGCCCACTCAGTCCATCTTCCCTGGACAGTGGCCCTGCCCCACCCACAGGTACGTGGCTTCTGCTATGCTCCTTGGTCCTTCTCGGTATGCTCAGCAAAAGACAGAAAGATGGGGACAAAATCACAGAACCTTGTATACAGCTTGGGAAAAAATTGGTGGAGTTCTTGATGCTCCTTCCTAATCTTTCCTTGCCCCCCTTCCCGTAGTGGATACTGTGAGTGCCCCACCCAGGCCCCCTACACATGACATGGCCAGGACACCCATCTCTCTACTGCTGCGAGTGTTGGTTGCTAAAGTTCACAGCCATGCTTTTCTGCAGAAAACTGCCTTTGGCCAAAGAGAAGCCACCTCACCTGGAAAGGTATCCCTCCCTGCCCTCTCTGACTCAGTGACACAGGGGTACAGAGGCCAGCCCCCTTGACTGAAGGGTCCTGGGGTTCAAGCTCGGAGGAGTAGTTCCTGTCCCAGCATCCCGTGGGGTCAGGCTGAGCTGGACTCCAGCTGAGAGCACATCCTCACTCCCCATCTAGCTCCCCTCGCTCCATTACCCTGAGAAGCCATCCTCAGTAAACCACCTTCTTTGGAATCCCCCATAGCCCATCTTCTCTCTGCTGGGCCCTGCGTGCTCAAGGTGGATGAGGTGGGAAGAGTGTTCGAGGAAGAGGGAAATCATGTCTTTTAATTTCCAAAGCACTTTTATAGATCACTTCACAGCAAATAGAACCAAGGATGTCAAACAAAAAGGGCTTCCTTTAGAAGTCCCCAGACCCATCACCAGGGGTGAGGGGTGGCCACGTCCTCTTCCTGTAGTAAATGCTTACTTCGGAGATGAAGGAAAATGTGTAGGTGGGTGAGCAAAATAAGTCTGAACATCTCTCCAGCTGACAACGTTTTATCCATCCTCTTGTTTCTCTCACGGTGCCTGTTCCCTCATTAGACCAGAAAATCCTTTGCAACAGGGACTGTGGTCATCAGGGAGTCTGTGAGGCCTAGCTCTGCTCTCTGCCCAGAGTGATGCTCAGTGGCTATTCGATGCAGGCACTTGAACTGTTGACTTGAGAGAAGTAGGGGATCATCAAGAGCAGGGAGGATTTGGGTATGTAAAGACCTTCCTTCATTCATTCACCAAATAACGTTGTGATGAGAGAGTAGAATTTGTGACCAAGAAATAAGTATGTAAAGACCTTCCTTCATTCATTCACCAAATAACGTTGTGATGAGAGAGTAGAATTTGTGACCAAGAAATAAGGAAGAGAGAAAACTAGTGTGCATCTGCTGTAGGCAGAAATCGTATTAGATGCGTTCATAGGGGGCCACTTAAACCGCCAAATAACCTGGAGGTGGGGATTACTATTGCCATTTGCAGATGAAGAAACTGAATGGAGACAGAAGTGCAATTGACGTCCACGTGTACCTAGGTTCAGAGTCTCCAGTCTTTTCATCCTTTCTCCCTTCCTTCATCCCCTGGGAGGATATTTTTAAAACAGAGTTGCAGAGACCTGAAATGGGTTAACCAGATCTTTTTTTTTTTTTTTTTGAGACAGAGTCTCACTCTGTCGCCCAGGGTGGAGTGCAGTGGTGCGATCTCGGCTCACTGCAAGCTCCGCCTCCTGGGTTCACGCCATTCTCCTGCCTCAGCCTCCCAAGTAGCTGGGTCTACAGGCGCCCACCACCACGCCCGGCTAATTTTTTTGCATTTTCAATAGAGACGGGGTTTCACCATGTTAGCCAAGATGGTCTCGATCTCCTGACCTCCTGATCCACCCGCCTCGGCCTCCCAAAGTGCTGGGATTACAGGCGTGAGCCACCGCGCCCGGCCAACCAGATCTTTATGGAGGCAAAAGATGGATGGGAAGACCTCTGGATGTCCCTTTCAGCAGAGAATCCTCTGATTCAGGCCACGTAGGCCCCTGATGGGTGCTCAGAGGAGCTCTGCTGGGCAAGCCAAGGCCAGCCCTCCTGAGGTGGGTCTGAAACCCTGCCTCCATCTCAACAAGGGAGCTGTGCTCCTAAGGAGTGTATGATTCAGAATCTGTTGTAGGGTTAATTTTCTGAAGGAAAAAAAAGGTATAAACACTGTTGGAGGACTGGGCTGATGAGCTCATTGGAAACCTGAGCTGCAGAAGTCTTAGTCAAAAATGCTGGCTGAGAAATTGCTGGCCCCTGCCAAGCCGGGCGAATGGAAGTTTGCACATTCCCAGGCTGCGTGTTTCAAATACTTTCCGTGGTTTCGCCAGTGGAGGGCGAGGAGGGAAGAATTTGTCATTATCGACTTGAGTCTGCAAAACAGCTTGGCTGGCAGGGAGCTTTGAAATTGCAGGAGGTGGAAAACCTGACTCATGATCTTTGGGGACTTGGGAATGTGGGTTGGAGGGGAGATGGGAGGAGGGCGAGAGGCGACCAGCCAGGAAAGAGGTGGATCTTTTGACTCAGAATGCATTCTTGCTGCTAACCTCAGCGACTGCCCCCACTCCCTCTGGAGTGAAAGCCCTGTGCAGTTTCCCAAATGTTCTTCATAGGTGCAAACACTTGCTGAGCACCTACTAAGTGCCTTCCATGCGTCCTGCTGAATATCTGATACAACAACCCAAAGAAGTTGGCAGAGTGGACATTTGTACCCATTTTTCTTTTTCTTTTTTTTTCTTTCTTCTTTTTTTTTGAGACAGGGTCTGGCTCAGTCGCCCAGGCTGGAGTGCCGTGGTGCGATCTCAGCTCACTGCAACCTCCGCCTCCTGGGTTCAAGCGATTCTCCTGCCTCAGCCTCCCCAGTAGCTGGGATTACAGGCACATGCCACCACGCCCGGCTAATTTTTGTATTTTTGGTAGAGACGGGGTTTCGCCATGTTGGCCAGGCTGGTCTCGAACTCCTGACTTCAAGTGATCTGCCTGCCTCGGCCTCTCAAACTGCTGGAATTACAGGTGTGAGCCACCGAGCCTGACCGTGCACCCATTTTTCAAATGAGGGAACGGTTAAGAAGGTGTAGGAATTGCCCCATGCCACACAGCAAATGGCCAAGATGTCAGTTCATCTGCGTATTGAGGGCCTACCTTGTGCTGAGCACTGGGTCAAGGACTGGGGTGGAAACATGGAGATGACAAGGCCTTTTTCTGTGAAGGGCTGAAAGTTTCACAGACTTGAACCATTTGGTGTTTTTTTTTTTATTCTCAAGACATTCGTATCTGCTGCCAAAGTGCTATTACTAAGCCATGTGAGGGAGGACAGGCAAGAAGGATGCAGAGCCTGGACTCTCCCGGGGGAAAGGAGATAAGAAGAGAAACATGGTGGCAGGAGGAGCCCTGGCTGATGAGTCAGGGGACCTGGCTTCTCAGTGTGGCCTGTTGCTAACTGGTAGTGCAACCCAGGAAATGCCACTGGTGCCCCTTCGGGTCTTAGTGTGTGGGGAATACACTCTCCATGCCAGGCCGGCCTCCCTTTGGAAGCACTGTTTCCTACGCACAGCTGCCCTCATGCCAATGGCAAGCCCCTGCCACTCTCTGCCAGAACACCTTTCCTGGCTGCAGGAGGAGGCTGCCCCCAAGGTGGGGCTGGCCAGAAACGCTGGGAAGTTCAAGCTCCCCAGAGCAACCCTCAACAAAAGACAGATAAGAGTTGGGGGCTGAAGACCCCGGCCTCCTCTCCTGGGGACAGGATGACTCTGAAGACATGTGTTCCACGTGTCCCGGGGCTCCCTGGAGGCACGAGCCCCAGCTGCTCATGGTGGCACCTGCTCCTGGGGCACCCTGCATTCTCTCCTTGCCATCCCTCGCTCACATCCCTACTGGGGCTTCCTGGGACCCCTCCCAAATGAACTCCTTGCACTCAGATCCTTGTTTCAGGCTCTGCTTCTTGGGGAGCCACACTCATTTGGGGAGCCAAGTTATTTATTTGTCTGTAATGGGGAGTCCAGTCTGGAAGGGGCTTCAGCCATCTCCAGCTACCACCCCATTATTGTCTAGAAAGCACGACGGAGGCCCAGAAAGGAGAAACTGCTAACTCCCTTATTGTGACTCTCTCCACCCTGTCCCCAGGCCTCCAGGAGAGCAGCGCTGAGCCCCACTGCCCCCGCCTCCAGCCAGGGGCAAGGCTCAGGGCAGGTGCCCAGGGGACAGGAAAGCACAGATTGTGGAGCACCAACGTGGGGTGCTCTGGGCTCTGAATCCCCTGTCGACCCCTACCCAAAGCTTAACTGGCCTCTCAGGTGCCCCAAGGTGAGGGGCTTTGGAGGGGAACTGCAGAGGAGAGCAGGAAGCCAGTGGGGCCTGAGGGCCAAAGAGCCTTCACTTGGCCTGGCTGCCACCCGCCTTCCCCTGCCCCACTCCTGCCATGCACATCACATACTAGGGCTAAGCCATCAACTGCCCTCTGCTCTCCTGCTCATGCCATTCCCTCTAGCTGGGGTGTGCTCCCGCCCCTTCCCTCACAAACTCCTTCAAAAAGGAGCTCTGGCTTCTTCAGTTCTGCATGGCCTACCCCGACATCTCCCCTGCCGTCCCCATCAGGACCAACTCACCTCCTCCTGTCCCTTCCTGAGCTCCAGAAGACCCCCAGCACTACCCCCAGGACATAGTCTATGGGGGACCATTGTCGAGAAGTCTGTCTCCCGCAGGTGACCCAAAGCTCTCCGAGGGCAGTACTCAGCCTCATTTATCTTTTTATCCTCAGATCCTAGCTTATATAGCCCTGGAAATGTTTGTTCAATGAACACGTGCAGGAAAATGACTCAACTCTTATTGAGACCCCAGCATCACTGTCATTCCCCACCCCTGTTGTCTCTTTTTCCTTCGCCAGTCTCCACAGAGACAATAGAGTGAACAAGAGAAGGGCCCACCCAGCCAGGCCCAGTGGGAGAAGCAGCGGTCCCACCACCAGGGCAGGTGCCCAGCGGACAGGAGAGCACAGACTTAACCGGCAGGGAGTCTGCAGGGAGACCAAGGCCAGAAATATGGGACCCCAGTGCGGATGGGGTCTCTATTCTGCTGGGTCGTGTAGTCTCAGGGGCCTCCATTCACGAGTAGAGGCATGCGATGAAGTGGCCCCATGACAGAGACCTTCTTGGGACAGCCTTATAGGAGTACAGTCCTTTTAAAAGCTTTTCTAGCCAATGGGATGCAAATGAAATCCTTCTTAAAAGTTCGATATGGAAATATTGTCGTAGTTGATGTGAGGAACTACGGGGGAAAGCTTTCAGGCTTTCTCAACAACCCCTTATTCAAACCACACTGGGAGTCCCCTGGGGTTCCACGGAGCTGTTTAGAAACTCCTGGCCAAGTGGGGAGAAGCTGGGTTCTGTCTGGGGATCCAGGTTCTAGTTTCCCTCTGCTACTTCCAGGCTCTGTAACCCTGGGAACCTCACTTGTCTGGGCCTCAGTTTCCTCATCCTCACAGTGGAGAAGACAGGCTCTCCCTCCCAGGCTCAAAGGTGATGACCAAGGTTGTACCTTTTTATGGTCAAACATAGATTTTATCATCAGGAGGCCCAGAAGGACATGAGACATTTTATGTCCTCTTGAACCAGGACTTCTTGGAGGCACCAGGCTCGGGGCTGCGGAACACATGCAGCTGCCTCTTGACTGTCTTTCTTCTCAGGGTTTCAGGTCCTGAGTGCTCACGAGGCACCTCCTTGCCCCAGACCTCATTACCCAGCCAGCTGGGCCCTCATACAGTCATTGTTCCTCTTCCCTGGGTGTGGAGCTGCCACATGCCAGCATGGAAAATTCCTTCTTTCCCTGCTCTGCAGTCAAACCCCAGCCAAACCCCGGTCCCATCCTGGGACGGCGGACCCCTAAAGGGAAATGGAGGCAGAGTGTTCTGGCTCCAGGAATCAGCTAATGGAACCTTGTTAATTACTATGTAAATTACTTTAATAGCCTGGATCCCCCTCAGACAATTGTTTAGGGGCTTGAGGCCTGAGACTGGGGAGCCAGAGGGAGATGGGGGTCTCTGCTGAGGGAGCATTTCCTTGGCCCAAGAGCTCCCTTTTATGGTTCCCCATGGGTCGGGGTGGAGGCACAGTGGCAACCTGAGGGAAGGATGACTTCCAACCTGACCCTAGCCCATGGGGATCCTGGATGTGACACGGAGGTGCAGGCGTCAAGTCCATCCTTGAAGGCTGGAACTGAAAAGGACCTCAGATGATCTCTAGCCACTCTCACCCCTCACTGTGTCTAGGGAGAAACAGAAGCCCAGAGCAGGTGAGTGACTTGTCCAAAGTCACACAGCAGGGTAATGGCCAAGCAGGGGCTGGAACCCCAGTTTCCTATCTCCGGCCCAAGAGTTCTCAAACTGGGCACCCGTGGAACACATTGCCCCTGGGTGTCCTGCCTGGAGCATCATATGGTGAGATTTCACCCAGTTTATAGAGAAAAAAATTAAAGTGAAAGGGAAGCATTTTCTTGATTTCTGTGTGTAATTTTTAAATAAGATACCCCACAGATATGATATGTAGTCATATTTTCTTCCACAAATTTGTTCTTTTTTAAACTATGGTATTAATTTTGTAAAATGTCATAGTGTTCTATGAAGGATACTGTGACTTTGAGATTCTCTACCCTGGGAGAGACCCTCAGCCCTAAGCACTTATTTTTATCTCAATTTTCCAGATAGGGGAAGAGAAACAAATACTAACACACTTGCCCTGGGACTCTAACGGATCAGTGCTCTTTACGCCCTATCACTTGTTAGAAGTGTGTGTAAACCAAGAGTGAATAAGTTCTGAGAGAGAGAAAAGCAGGACTCAGAAGGGAGGTGGGGAAGAGTGAGGTTCATGACATACAGAGTTGTTGCAAGGATGGCACGCACATGAGTGAAGCCCTTGAGCTGTGCTGAGTGGGCCCCATGACGCCTCTCCTGGCTGCTCACAGGTGCAGCTGCAGGCAGTGGGTAAGCTGGCAAGACGTGCACTGGCCTAGAGTGGTTTACTGTAGCCTGGCAGCTCTGTAGTCACTTACTAGCTGTGTGATCTTGGGCAGCAGCACTATTCTCAGAGCCTTGATATCTTATTTTTGTTGTGTTTGTGTGAGACAGGGTCTCACTCTGTCGCCCAGACTAGACTCGAACTCCTGGGCTCAAGCAATCCACCTGCCTCGGCCTTCCAAAGTGCTGGAATTACAGGCGCGAGCCACCTTGCCTGGCTTTGATCTCCTCATCTGAAAAAGGAGAATAAGGATGCTTATCTCACAGGATGGCTGAAACAATGAAATCAGATGGTGCTACACACCTGCCTTGCAAAAAGTAATCACCCGCCTTCTCCCGCTTTGTCTCTGCCTCTCTGTCTCTATAAATAGATCTAAATATAAATATTTTTAAATTAGGGTAAGGTGCACAGATGTGGGATAAATGCAGTCAGCCATCAAAGTTCCCCTAGCTCCCAGTGCCTTCCTTGCATCCCCAGTTTAATATATCCTCTCTGACACCCAGAGTGCCCCAAAGGGCTCCACCCAGACCCCCTAGACTTTGCCTGGCCTGTGGGCAGTCCCTGCTGTCCTCTGCTTGGGTGCCCACGGCCTGCTCCCCCCTGTCAGCCCCCAGTCCTCCCCTCAGCACCCTCCCCTGGGAAGCATTTGCTGCTTCCAGAACGGGGGTCCCTTTGGCCCTCATTGGCTCTGTGGAGGCCTCAGGCCCCTCCTTCTCCTCTTCTCTCTGTGGCCTCAGATGGATGTTCCAGCGCGACCTCAGCCTGGGGTTACTTCCTGGAATCTGCTGGAAGGAAAAGGTAGGGCTGTCTGAGCCTCAGCTTCCTCCCCTGGGAATGGAGGAATAATACTGTGTGCACCAAGACCATGTGAGGGGAAAGGCATGGGGGCTGTGAGCTCGTCCAGCAGCAGGGATCGTTAACGCTTGTGATGGGTGTAACATAATCAGTGCTGATGTGTAAAATATGCCAGGCTCTTGGCTTGGTGGGGTCTGGCAGGCTGCTTCCCTGCCCTGGCTGCCATCTTCCTTCCCATCCTGTTTGACCTTGGAAAAAGCCCCTTTCCTTCCACCTGGGCTTGGGTCAGCCCCTGCTCTGTGCTCCATGCTGCCCACCCTCCCTGTCCCAGCACAGCTCGCAGGGGACTGCCATGGGCTGCCCACCTGCCTGTCCTGTGCTGGACTGGGCTCCGGAAGGGAGGAGCTGTGCCTCATTCACCTGGCTCTGGATTGGTTTTGGCTGCAAGGAACACAAACCAACTAATACTCCTTAATCAAAAAGAGGAGTTTGCTGGAAGGCCATGAATGTGGTTTAAGAGGAGCCAAGAAGATGCAGCTGGCCTCAGGAAGGGCTGGAGCCAGAATGGGGACGCACTCCACACTTCCCCTTCATCTCTCATCCCTTCTTCTTTCTCCTGTCTCTGCAGGATTTTAAAGTGGAAGTTTTTGCTGAGCCCCTAAAATGATAGATAGGCCATTAGCAAAGTGAAAAGTGAACAGCCCACAGTGTACAACGTATAAGCAAGCGGTCAGCACCTCTCGGATAGCCTTAAGGCCCCCACCCCTCAGGCGGTTACGAAGGTGTTGGGAGTTAGAGATGGAAGAGTTGGTGGAGGAGGAGCCTCTGGAGCTGTGCTGTGTGATGTATGTCCTTTCTATGAATGATGAGAAACGGTGATACCCAACACTGAAGGAGGCTATGTGTGCCAGCCCTTGTGCCAGGCATTATGCATTGTGAACTCCCTCAACCCCTCAATACCATCCGGAGGAGGATCTCTTATCAACTCTCATTTTGCAGATGAGAAATCAGGGCTGGGAAGGTTAAGTAACTTACCTAGCAAGTTGCAGAGCTGGGATACAAACCCAGGTCACCTGACTCCCAGGTCCCTGCTCCTAGCCCCGGGTTGTGCCGTGTCATGCGTGTGCCTGTGAGTGTGGCGCACAGTGTACTGTGTGTGTTACGCACTGTGTCCACCTGATGGTGTTGATGTAGGTGTGCACATGCATGCATGTCTGTGGACACATGTGTGTCCCCAGGGGTGTTATGCGCGCATGCATGTAGGCAGGGTAGCACACTGCTTGCTGTGGAAGACTGAGGGAGGTGCTGGCACACTTGCTTCTGGCTCGTTCATCTCCCACAAAAGCGCTGGTGAAACTTTACCTCGCCACTCTTTGGTGACCATTTTTCTTAATGAAAAATTTAATGAGCAGAGGAATGGTGGCTGAGCACTGGGGAGTCCTTTGCATTGAGTAGCTTAGGCAGATGAAGCCCCAGGAAGAGGAGCAGCCCCCCAGCACTCTCTCGGGGTGAACCGCAGCCACCACACAGGGGGAAATATGAGGCTTCTCAAGACCCAGGAGACCTCGGGAGGCCTCCTTGGCTGGCTTCTCTCAGCCTTCCCCATCCCAGGGGCAGGGCCATAGGCTCCTCCCAGCCCTGTTTCTAGCCCCACCCCTCCTTGCTCCCGCCCAAGTTGCCTTCTGAAAGCCCATGCCATCCTGATCACAGTCCTGCACCACAAACTTCCATGGTCCCCTTCTACCCTAAACACACAACCCAACTTCTGTGCCCAGCTATCCTCCACCACCTGGCCCCAATCTGCCGCCCAGACACCCTTCAAGGTAGGTGCCAGGGCAGAGACCAGGTTGTGGGGAGAGAAGCCTAGACTGCAAAGCTTCTGAAGGCCCTCACTCTCAGGGTCCAGCCTCGGTCTCCCCACCTCGGCATCCCCGCCTCCACTGGCAGAGGAGTGGGCATATCCTCCTGAGAATTGAACTTGAAGGTGCTGCAGGAAGTTTAACTCAGAATCAACAAAGGCTCTGAGTGCCAGCTTGATGCTGGGCCATTCCTCGCACAACCTGCCGCTTGGCCTCACAGAGTGGTTTTGAAAGCAGGTGCCTCAATGCCCCAAGTCTAAACGCCTGAAGTCAGAGAAACTGCAAGGAGGGAAATGACCACAGTAATGACCCACATGGAGTGAGGATCTGCTACGACCCACTGTGCTAAAGGGCTCTGGCTGTCACCGTCACCTGTGTGACAACCCGAGGGATGAGCCTACATTAGACCCTCGTGATTCATGGACTCCCTATTTGTGAGTTCGCCTACTCACAAAAATTCACTTTCATCCTCCAATCAGTACTCACACTGCTTTCAGGGTGATTCGTGGACATATACAAAGTGGCGAAAATTTTGAGTCACCTGATATAACCTGATACCAGCTGAAGTAGAACAAGATGACGCTCTGCCTTCTTGTTCCAGCTCTCATTTGGCAAACAAGTGTCCTTTGTGTGGTCTATTTAGTGTCCCGCTCTTCACATATTTGCACACTTTGTTGGTGATTTCACTATTTCAAACTGCCCCCATGCAGAGTGCAAGGTGCTGTCTGGTGTTCTTAAATACAAGAAGGCTGTAATATGCCTTACAGAGAAAATGGTGTGTTATATCAGCTTCATTCAGCCATGAGTTACGGCGCTGTGGCTGTAGGTTCAGCGTTAATGAATCAACAATATTAAATAAGGTGTCTTTAAACAGAAACACACATGAAACAAGGTGATGTACTGATCAGTTGATGAAAATGTGACCAGGGGTTCACAGAAACCTAACTCTGTATTTCCCCTAGGAGCAAAGGTTCAGTATTGCCAATTCAGCATTCTTGGTGACTTTATAGAACATACTTACTGCAAATAAGAATCGATTGTAGACCATACTGACCAACATGGTGAAATCCCGTCTCTACTAAAAATACAAAAATTAGCCACGCATGGTGGCACGCGCCTGTAATCCCAGCTACTCAGGAGGCTGAGGCAGGAGAATCGCTTGAACCCAGGAGGCAGAGGTTGCAGTGAGCCGAGATCGCGCCACTGCACTCCAGCCTGAGCAACAGAGCGAGACTCCGTCTCAGAAAAAAAAAAGAGAGAGAGAGAGAGAGAGAATCGATTTTCCTCCTTTGCCACTGAAGAAACTATGGCACAGAGGGGTTAAGTCACCCACCTGGGCTTGCACAGCTAGTGAGTTGCAGGTTCTCTTAGGAAAGGAATCAACCCCCCCAACACACACACAGACACACACCTTTATGAGAAATGAGATAAATGCTGGTGGCCTGGGACACAAGTGTAGGGGACGAGGTACACAGACTTGGCATTGAATAGCATTATCTGAAGTTCTTTCTTTTTCATCTATCTTTCAATCCTGGTGAGTGAATGCAAGTGAAACCCTGGGCTTGGTGCTCATAGGTCTTTAATGCCTCTCAAACTCCCCCTGCTAATTCCACTTTTTAGTAAAGAAAGCTCAGCCCCCAGACTCAGAGCCTCCAGCAGGTTGGTGTGTCTAGCTGGGACCTAGTAACAGTTTAGTTTTCATTGTAGTATTTTTTTTTTTTTTTTTTTGAGACAGGGTCTCGCTGTGTCACCCAGCCTGGAGTACAGTGGCATGATCTTGGCTCACCGCAACCTCTGCCTCCCAGGCTCAAGCGATTCTCCTGCCTTAGCCTTCTGAGTAGCCGGGATTACAGGTGTGTGTCACTACCACCTGGCTAGTTTTTGTGTTTTTAGTAGAGATGGGATTTCACCATGTTGGCCAGGCTGGTCTTGAACTCCTGACCTCAAATGATCCTATATTGTAGGATATACCTACACACAGTATATCCTTCAATCCTCACGCTGGCCCCCAACGCGGGTATTATTGGATCTGAATTTTAGAATGAGGAGTCTGAAGCTCAGAGAGAGGTGAAGTGACTTGCCCACCGTCCTGTAGCAAGTGGATAGGAAGCCAGCATTTGAGTGCAGGCCTGTGTGGCTCCAGAAGCCTCCTAGAGGTAACCCATACTGCTTCCCGGGTACGTGCCTGGGAAGAGAATGCCTGGGTGACCATGACCAGAGATCCTTTGCTTTGCTTAGGCCTGTGCTCATGGGGAGTTTGCCTCTAAAGCTCTCCTTGCCCTGGGAAAGGAGAAAAGCAGAGAGAAAAGTGGCCTAGGTTTGCAGCTGTGCATCTTTCAGGTTCAGTATAAGTTTGTTGTTGTTTTGTTTTGTTTTGTTTTTAGAGACAGAGTCTTGCTGTGTCGCCCAGTCTGGAGTGCAGTGGCGCGATCCTGGCTCATTGCAACCTCCACCTCCCTGCAATCTCCGCCTCCCGGGTTCAAGCGATTCTCCTGCCTCAGCCTCCCAAGTAGCTGGGACTACAGGCGCCCACCACCACATCTGGCTCATTTTTGTATTTTTAGTAGAGACAGGGTTTCACCATGTTGGTCAGGCTGGTCTTGAGCTCCTGACCTCAGGTGATCTGCTTGCTTTGGCCTCCCAAATTGCTGGAATTACAGGCATTAGTCACCGCCGTGCCCAGCTGACGTCTTAAAGATCCCATCTCCCAATACTGTCACATTGGGGATTAAGTTTCAACATAAGTTTTGGAGGGAGCAAACATTCAAACCATGGCAGATTTCCTATATAGAATCAAGTCATCTGCAAATAGTGATAGTTGTAGTTCTTCCTTTCCAATGTCTATGCCTTTTATTGTCTTAACGCACTGACTAGAACTTTCAGCGTAAGGTCCAATGGGAGTGGTGGGAATGAACATATTTATCTTGTTCCTAATCTTAGGGAGAAAGCGTTCAGTCTTTACAGTTAGGTACGATGTAGATATTTTTTATATCCCTTTATCAGATTAAGGAGAAGTCTCCTACTCTTGGTTTAGAAGAGTTTTCATAGATGTTCTGGGAGTGTTTTATTGATATTCATGAATGCGTATTGAATTTAGTCAAATACTTTTTCTGCATGAAATGGTATGATTTTGTGGTTGTTCTTCTTTAGTCTGTTAATAGAATGAACTACACTGATTGGTTTTTCAATGCCTTGAATTCCTGAGATAAGCTTCACTTATTATTTTTAATATATATTACTGGATTTAATTTGTTACTATTTTGTTGAATATTTTTGTATCTATATTCATGAAAAATGTTGATTTGCAGGGGTTTTTTTCCTTGTACTGTCTTGCCTGGTTTTGGTATCAGGATAAAATTGACTTCATAAAATAAATGGGAAAGCGTTTCCTTCTCTTATATTTTCTGGAAGAAATTATGCATGAAAAAAATTGGTCTAATCTATTATTTAAACATTTGGTAGAAATTGCCAGTGAAATTATCTAGCCTAGAAATGTATTTTTCAGAAGGTATTTAACCATAAATTTAATTTCTTTAACAAATACAGAACTGTTAAGGTTATCTATCTTGGGTGAGTTTTTAGTGGTTTGTGGCTTTAAAGGAATTGGTCCATTTATCTAAGTTGTCAACATATTTTGTGGAGTTGTTTATAGTAGTTCCTTATTAGCCTTTTAATGTGTGTGAGGTCTGATGTAGTAAGTCATCTCTCATTCCTGATTTTGGTAATTTGTGTCTTTGCTCTTTCCTTAGTCAGTCTTTCTAGAGGTTTATCAGTTTAATTTATCTTTTCAAAGAACCAGCTTTTGTTTCATTGATTTTTCTTTATTGTTTTCTTGTTTTCAATTTCATTGATTTTTGCTCTTGACTTTGTTATTTCTGCTTGCTTTGGGTTTATATTTCTCTCTCTCTCTCTTTTTTTTTTTTTTGGTTTCTAAAAATGAGAGCTTAGATTGTTGATTTCAAGTCTTTCTTCTTTTCTAATATAAGCATTTAATGCTGTCGGTTTCCTGTAAGCATTGCTTGAGCTGCATCCCACAAATTTCGAAGTTTTTTCATTTTCATTCAGTTCAAAATATTTTCTAATTTCCCACGAACTTTCTTTTTGACCCATTATTTTAAATTGTGTTAAAAGTGTTTAGAGACTTTCCAGTTATTGCTCTGTTATCAGTTTCTAGTTTGATTTCATTGTGATCAAATAACATACTTTGTGTGATTTCAGTTATTTTAAATTTGGAAAACTACTTTTATAACCCAAGATAGGGTCTTTCTTGGTGAAGATTCTTTTTTTTTTTTTTTTTGAGATGGAGTTTCACTCTTGTTGCCCAGGCTGGAGTGCAATGGCGTAAGCTCGGCTCACTGCAACCTCTGCCTCCCGGGTTCTAGCAATTCTCCTGCCTCAGCCTCTGGAGTAGCTAGGACTACAAGCATGTGGCCATCATCCCTGGCTAATTTTTGTATTTTTAGTAGACATGGGGTTTCACCACGTTGGTCAGGCTGGCCTCGAACTCCTGACCTCAAGTGATCCACTTGCTTCGGCCTCCCAAAGTCTGGGATTACAGGCATGAGCCACTGTGCCTAGCCAAAGGTTCTTTTACACTGTGCAGAATTTATTTTCTGCTGTTGTTGGATGGAGTGTTCTATAAAATGTCAATTAGATCCAGGTCAGTGATTGTTCATATCTTCCGTATCATCGCTGTTTTCTATCTACTTGTTCTATTAATTATTGAAAGAAGAATATTAAAGTTTACAATTGTAATTGAATTTTTCCATTTCTCCTTTCAGTTCAGTTTTTGCTTCATGCATTTTGAAGTCCTGTTATTAAATGTATATACAGTTAGGATTTTTATGTTGTCTTGGTGAACTGGTCCTGTTATCATTATGTAATGTCTCCTTTTATCCCTAGTAATTTTCTTTGGTTTAAATTTTACTTTATCTTATATTAATATAGCCACTCCAGCTTTCTTTTGATTGGTGTTTGAATGGTTTATCTTAGTCTTTTTTTAAATGAGTTTATTGAGATATAATTCACATAGCATAAATTTGCCTATTTGAAGAGTGCTGCTCAGTGGTTTTTAGTGTATGTATCTTAGTCTTTTAATGTATCTATATCTTTATATCAATATAACTATAGGCAGCATATAGTTATATCTTGTTTTTTAAATCCATTCTGACAATTTTTATCTTTTAATTGGTGTGTTTAGACCATTTATATTTAATGTAATTATTGCTATGTTTGCATTTAGGTCTGCCATTTTATTATTTCTGTTTGCTCCTTCTGGTTTTTATTCCTCTGTTTCCCCTTTCCTGTTTTTATTTGGGTTATTTAAACATTTTTTAGTATTCTATTCTACTTTATAAATTGCATTTTTTACTATATTTTTTGTAAAAAAAATTTGGTGGATTTTCTAGGTATTACTATATGCATATTTAACTTTTCAGATTAAATAGAAGTGTCTACTTAGAAGAAATACTTTACTACTCTAAATGGAATATAGAAACCTTCCCATCAAATAGGTTCCTTTACTCTCCTTCCTTTCCATTATGGCTATCTTATATATTATATATTAGGTCTACCTTGAAAACCTCATCAAACAATGTTATAATTTTTGCTTTCAACTATTAATCATATTTTAGATAACTCAAGAGAAGGGGAATAGACTATTTACCCAGAAATCTACCATTTCTGTTGTTCATCATTCATTCCTGTGTTTCCAAGTTTCACTATGGTATTATCTCCCTTCCATCTGAAAAACTTCCTTTAGCATTTACTTCAGAACAGGTATGTTAGCAACAAAGTCTCTTAGTTTTCCTTTATCTGAGGATATCTTTATTTCACCATCATTCCTAAAGGATATTTTCACTGGATATAGAACTCTGAGTTGATGTTTCTTTTCTTTTAGCACTTTGAAAATGTTTCATTTCCTTTTAGCCTCCATGGTTGCTCATGAGATACTGATAGTAATGCTATATATTTCTCTAATTACTTTCAAGATTTCTTTCTCTTTAGTTTAAAGAAGTTCAACCACCATATCCCTGAGAGTGCATTTCTTTGAGTTTACCCTGTTTGAAGTTTGCTGAATTTCTTGAAGCTGTAATTCTGGGAAGTTTCCAGCTGTTATTTTTTTCAATTATTATTTCCTGAACTGCACTGTTGCTCCATTCCTTCCAGGACTCTGATTACATGACCAGTTGACATTTTGGTATTGTCCCTCTCGTCCCTGAGACCCCGTTCAATTTTTTCAATCTTTTTTCTCTTTGTTGTTCAGATTGGATAATTTCTATTGATCTATATTCAAGTTCCCTGACTCTTTGTTCTCTCATCTCCATTCTGCTAGTTTTTCCAGTTATTGTTTTTTTATTTTAAAATTGTATTTTTCAGTTTTGTAATTTCAGTTTGGTTCTTCTTTATATCTTCTATTTCTTTGTTGGGACTTGCTATCTTTTCATTCATTCCAGAGTATTCACCCTTACTTCTTGGAGTAAGGTAATAATAGCTGCTTTAAAGTCTTTCATAATTTCAACATCTGTGTTGTCTCAGGGTTGGCATCTATTTGATTGTCTTTTTATTGTGAGTTGAGTTTTTTCTAGTTTTTCATATCCAAAGTAATTTTAGATTGTATCCTGGACATTTTGAATAGTGTGTTATGAGACTCTGGATCTTGATTTTTATTTTTTTAACTCACAGAACCAGTGAGTGGTCTTGTTTAAATCCTAAAGAGAATGCTGATTTTTTTTTTTTTTTAATTTTAGCAGACAAGTGACCAGGCTAGGTCCAGGCTGCCAGTTCCACCTACCTTCTCTGGGTTCTGGTACCAATATCAATTCAGTTTTCAAAGCCATTTGCAGTGCTGTTCAGATGGGTTTCATATATAGACTAGTTCTCAGGGACTTTGATGTTTTGTTTGGGATCAGATCCGTGCTGCACAGTTTGGAGGTGATTCTGGGAGTTTATACACAAAGGTATGGGATCACTCTTTTATGCTCTCTCCTCTCTACAATCTCCCTCATCACTTTTTGGCTCTTTGGGGCCTCCTTTTCCAGTCCCTCAGCCAGAAATCTAGGACTTTAATTTCCCAGCTCTGCTATGTACTTATAACTGCATCTGTGTCTGGGGCCAAGCAGCAGGAGAACAGAAGGCAGAGGGATTAGGGTGTGAGGGTGGAGACAGAAGTAACAGGAATTTCCCCATGCTCTTGGGCTCATGGCTTTTCTGGTAGGAGAAGTTTTTTCTGTCTAAGAATTTTAGGCATCTACTTGGCTAATGCTGCTATCACCATTGCCACTGCCTCCATTGCAATACTACCTGGCAGCTTGAGTGAGAGACGATGGAGAAAAAAACACATAAACAGGAAAACTTCCCACATCTGATCTTTAGGAGCCACCTTCCTGCTCCTCAAACCAGAAAAGGAGTTCTTTCTATTCTCTTGGAGCTCTATCTGCCCCTACCTGGTGCTCTCTTCCAGGTTTTGGGCTACCTGTGAGTCAAGGTCAGGCAAAACTGGGGGGAAAATAAATGGGAAACTCAACCCCAGTTCAGTCATACTTCAAATTCTTGTTTCCTTCTCCAATATATTGGCTACTATGCAGTTTCCAAGTTCTCAGATAGCTGGCCCATGCATCCTGTCTGTAGTTTAGAATCACAGTCAGTAGGTATAATGTAGAGTGTGTTTACTCCATCTTTTCCAGAATTGACCATGTGTTGGGCTTTCATTTCAATTTAATTTTTAAATTTTAACTTATTTGTCATTTCTAGAAATTCTATTTGATCTGTTTCAACTTCACCTGATCACTTTTGATAGTCTCTCATTCTTTTGTCATACATTTGATCGCATCTTTAATTTCTTTATGCAAACCACACATAATTATTTTATGTTATACATACAACAGATCATTCTGATACCTTTGGTTGTTGTTGGTCTGATTCAGCAATGTTGTTTCTGCTGAATCTCATGTCATGTAGCTTATTTTCTCTTCTGTTTAATATACATGTATGTGCATTAAAATATATATATGTTTTAGTGTAACCTCCTGTTCCTCTAAGTTTATTTGTGAGAATACTTTGAAGCCTAGATTTAAAATGCGTTCCTCTAGGGAGTCTTCACAATTGCTTCATCAGGCATCTGGGGAACACTTGAAACTATATTTTCGGCTAGTTTTTTTCTGGCGTCAGAGAGGGAAGCAATAGGCAGTGTGAATTCCGATGCCACATCCACTTGAAACTGAGCTTGTCGAGGCTGAGCGTGGTGGCTCATGCCTGTAATCCCAGCACTTTGGGAGGCCAAGGCAGGTGGATCACTAGGTCAGGAGTTCAAGACCAGCCTGGCCAACATAGTGAAATCCCATCTCTACTAAAAATACAAAAAAGTTAGCCAGGTGTGGTGGCAGGCACCTGTAATCCCAGCTTCTCGGGAGGCTGACACAGGAGAATCGCTTGAACCTGGGAGGCAGAGGTTGCAGTGAGCCAAGATCACGCCATCGCACTCCAGCCTAGGCGACAGTGTGAGACTCCATCAAAAAAAAAAAAGAAAAGAAAAGAAAGGAAGAAAGGAAAGAAAGAAAGAAAGAAAGAGAAAGAGAAAGAAAGAGAAAGAGAAAGAAAGAAAAGAAAAAGAGAAGAAAAGAAACTGGGCTTGTCCCAGAGATTCCAGGGAAAACCCATTTTTCCTGTGCTCCAACTGCAGTTGAGACAGAAGCAGACAAGTCTCTGTGGACATTTTTTCCCTACTTTATTGAGGATGCAGCCCTTTGGGATCCCAGCTTTATGCAGGGGTCTTCTAACCTTCCTCCCACTTTGCTTGGACCCAGGAATTATTTCCCATAAAATGAGTATCTTCCAGCCGGGCGTGGTGGGTCACGCCTGTAATTCCAGCACTTTGGGAGGCTAAGGCGGGCAGATCACCTGAGGTGGGGAGTTCGAGACCAGCCTGGCCAACATGGCAGAGCCCCATCTCTACTAAAAATACAAAAATTAGCCGGGTGTGGTGGTGCATGCCTGTAATCCCAGCTACTTGGGAGGCTGAGGCAGGAGAATCACTTGAACCTGGAAGGCGAAGGTTGCAATAAGCAGAGATTGCACCACTGCACTCCAGCCCGGGCGATAGAGCCAGACTCTGTCTCAAGAAAGAAAAATCAGCGAGTCAACAGAGTAAAGCAGAAGCAAGTTTATGAAGAAAGTAAAGGAATAAAACAACGGCTACTCTACAGGCAGAGCAGCACCAAGGGCTGCTGGTTGGCTACTTTTATGGTTATTTCTTGATCATATGCTAAACAAGGAGTGGTTTATTCATGAATTTTCCAGGAAAGGGGTGGGAATTTCCCAGAACTGAGAGTTCCTTTTCCTTTTAAGTCATATAGAGTAACTTCCAGATGTCGCTATGGCATTTGTAAACTGTCATGGGGCTGGTGGGAGTGTCTTTCAGCATCCTAATGCATTATAATTAGCGTGTAATGAGCAGTGAGGATGACCAGAGGTTACTTTCATTGCCATTTTGGTTTGGGCGAGCTTCTTTACTGCATCCTGTTTTATCAGCAGGGTCTTTGTAACCAGTATCTTGTGCCCCTCTCCTATCTCATCCAGTGACTTAAGAATGCCTAACCTCCTGGGAATGCAACCTGGCAGGCCTCAGCGTCATTTTACCCAGCCCCCGTTCAGGATGGAGTCGCTCTTGTTTGAATGCCTCTGACACTCCTGTCCTCTGTGCCTTGTCTGGGCCACACTCTTGAGCACATCAGAAACATGCTTCTGAGTCCAATCCACCTGGGGCTGTGGGAAACCCTCTTGAGCACTCAGGTGCATCCTGGCAGCTCTGTGAGGCCAGTCACACCCACCGGCAGGACCACTTCTGCTTCTGCTTCCACTTCTGCTTCCACTCTGGCACACATCACAGCACAGGGAGGCCCAGGCTCCAGGCTCCAGGCTCCTCCCTGCTCTTCAACTCACTTCCGTCCTCTCATCTCACTTCCCCTTGAGTCTCCTTCCCCAACTCATGAAATTTTTATTTAGTTTGTGGGGGAGGGCCACACAGGGAGTGGATGGCAAAGACTGGATTGAAATCCAGGTGTCCAGACATCTCAGCCAGGGTCCCCACAAGCCTGCAGAGAGCGTTGGCACAGCAGGTTCCATCCCGTGCTGTGCTGATGTGACTGGCAATCCCTTGGGGAGGAACATTGGGGCCATCTTCCCAGGCATTCAGCACAGCACCTGCCATTCTGGAAGTGAATGAATGAGGTTGGGGCTGCCTGGACAGGAGGTGTGCACTGCATTTTCACTCTCTGTGCGTGGTTGAGTCTCCACTGTTGGCCAGACACTGACCACTGCTTGACCCATTAGCCAAGGAGATGTGAGGGGTGGGGCTGGGGAAGAGGTGAAGGAGGAGAGAGGAAGGAGTGTGTCTGTCCTGCATGCTGCAGAGCGTGCTGCCACATCACAGTGAGGCTCCAGATGCTGTGCTCAGAGCTGCCTGAGTGTTCCCTTATTGAATCCTCACATGTACATTTCTTGGAAAGAAGAAGAGATTCTTCTTCACTCCCATTTTGTAGATGGGAAATTGAGTCTTCAAGAGATTGAGTAACTTGCCTAAGGCCATATAGCAAATAACCAGGGAAATGGGATTCAAATCAGCTCAAAAAAAAAAAAAAGTTGAACCCAAACCCTCCATACCACAAGGCCTCTTCACCATCAGTGTGATGATCTCTACTCAACAGATAAGGAAACTGAGGCCTGGGGATGTAAGGGACTTGCTCAGGTTAGTGAGAGAGCCAGACCCCAAACCAACACTAGAGCCTGGACTGCTTCCCATCAGTGGTTTGAACCTACCACAAGCCCCCTGACCAATGGGGAAGACAGATCCTGATGTTGCTGCCCTAGGGCTGATGGCCATTGAGTAGGCATGGGGTCTGTCCTGGCCAGCAGAAGTCCCTGACACTGTCAGTTCCAGGCAGCGTGCACGCCCTACACCCAGATAAACAAGAGACCAGCTCTTGGCCTCGTGGAGCCACTGTGTGCCAAGGTGTGAGGGTGGGTTCTGCAAGAGAGTGGCACCTACATCTCACATGACCTCATCTCCCCTGCCGGTGCCCATGCCCCAGGATGCTGGACATTTGCCTCAATGGCCAGCTCTGTGGGTGCCTTCACTTCAGAGGTCAGGCCCCAACCCTCAGCCAAAGGACAGCTCGGCAAATGGTTCCAACCACCAGAGCTGGACACCTGGCCCGGACTGGACTAGTGGACTTCTCTCCTGGGTTACAGAGGCCTGAAACTTCCTTCCCTCTAACTGTGGGTGCCAGTGGCAGTCCTCCAGGCCAGGCCAGTGAGGAGGCCCTGGGAGGCAGAAGGTCTGCGGTGGCTGTGAAAATGCCCCTCTCAGATCTCTGACTTTGAGGAGCATTATTGATCAATGGCTTCAGCAGCTGAGCTGTAAAATCTATCACCAAGGTGTGTGCCTGAGGTGGCTGCACTCCCTGCAGGCTCCTTGAGGTCCGCAACAGACCTGCATTGTGGTCAGATGGCCCTCCCAGCCTCCCCTGGCTCCCTCCCCATCTTCCCTCGCAGCCATGTTCCCTAATAAATCTCTTGCACATCTAATCCTGACTTGGCATCTGCTTCTCAGAGAATTTGGATTAATTACAAGTCCTGACCCTGCAGGCCAGTCCTGGCTGTGGGAAGTTCATGGGCCTCAGCAACAGATCCAACCTAACTGGGACAGCGCATCAGGGTGTGACAGTCCCCATCATGCCCAGGACCCATTACTCCCTACCACCCAGATGATTCACATCAGAGAATTCACCCCTCCTGGGATGCAGGGTTCACCTCTCCCTTTGGCCCCCCGAGCCATCACCCTCTCAGACAAACCCAGTTCTGTCACTCTTCCCTCATGCAGAGGTGCGCGTGTGGGCCTGGGGCAATAAGGAAGTCAAAGAGAAAGAGCTGGTTATATATTCATTCATGCCTGCCTTTTATTATCCAGGAATTTATCAAATCCTGGATTTGTGCAAGGCACAGTGACAGCAGAATATTCCAGAAACTGCACAGGATTTGGAGACGGATGGAAAGTGGGGACTATGTTTGAACACTTGCACTCAGAGCTGTGTGATCTTGAACAAGTTACCTAGCCTCTCTGAGCTCTTGTTTCCCCATCTAAAAATGGGTTGTATGAGAAATTCATGTTATAGAGCATGGACTGACCAAGCGGAGTTCTACAAATAGCCAGGGATGTTACTGTTAGGCCTGTAGCTCTTACTTCTGTCCTTGAAAGAAAGAGTCAGGCAGTGACCTGGGTCTGACCCTTCATTCTGGGCACCCAGACACCAGGCTCCCACACACAGCTCAGCAGCTGGAGCCATTGTGCTGGGTACCAGCTTGTCTGCTGAAGACGGGGCAGGTGGGGTGGGAATCCAGTAAGAGTCTGGCCCAAGGCTCATGTCTTCTTCCGCCACTGCCAGACCTCCTTCCATGACAGCAGCCCCTACTGAAGGAGGAGGCAGAGGGAAGGAGTGGGAATCAGGGCCTTGCAGAGGGATGCCTGGATGTCATGGGGAAGGCTCAGTATTTAGAAGGACCCAGATATAAAGCAGTCATGGAGCCAGTTTTTGAGTAGGGGGAACAAAACAGGACATCTTCGACCTAAATTACCTGGGTAAACTCTAAAACTGTCTACATCCCAGGAGACAGTTATAGACAAAGTTGCCAGGAGGTTCAGAGGAAAGAGAGCACAGATCCAAGTGGGAAAATTCAGGGAGTCTTCCTGGAGGAGGTGACATTTTAGCCACATCTTGAAAGGTGCTATGGGGGACTAAAGGAGAGGGTAGGACACTCTGGGGAAAAAAATCCCAGCATAAGCAGAGGATAGGGGATGGGAAGGATGAAGTAGTTCACCTGGAGTGGTATAGGAAAGAAGAGTGAGAAGTGAGGCCGCAGGTATTCTGGAGGGCCGGGAGTTTGATGTTTACTCCGTTCAGCAGAGGGGTGGCAGGATGAGATTCTGAGCAGAGGAGTGATGCTCTCAAAGTGTATTAGCAAGATGGGTGGCCCAGGACATTTTGGAACTCTAGGTGTCCCAGGCAAAGGCAGGAAGCTTTTAGCAGGTTTTGCCCTTATTTTAAATGACCCCCACCTCCTTATCTGTGTTTTCATCAGAGTCTGAGAGTTAGCGAAGCTCTGCATTCTATGTGTCATGAGCCTGTCACGCACCCGCTGTGTAACCACTCCCAGTACACAGGTACGCTCACACGCACATGCACACACAAGCACACACCCTCAGAGGCCAAGCAAAAACCTGCGCCAAGTCCAAGGATGCATGGCCAATATTGACCACGAGAGGGCGCCTCTGACATCCCCGCAGAGGGAGAAGCAGAGACTGGGCTAAAGAACCAGCCCCAGGCAGAAGGGGCCTTTAAGACAAGCAAGTCCACCTGCCTCATTTTACATGTGGAGAAACTGAGACTCAGAGCGGGGGATGGCATGGTCCAGAAGAGGGAGGGGGTAGTGGCCACCTTAACAGTTGGACATGGGAAGATGGCTCTTAAACTGCAATTTGAAAGTCAACAGAATTGAGAACAAGGAAGAGGTGCCCCTGCACGCATGCCAGCGCACCCATGCATTTTCACCACTGCTACCCCAAAAAGTATTCTTCTCATCACCTGCCACAATGCCCGCATTTCCACCAGTAGAGGCTAACTCTTTTCGATTAAAATCCATCCTGTCCAACCAATCTCTTTGTAACTATATATGTCACAATAAGGTTACAGATTACAGCCTCGGGCCCTGCCGTGGGACGGTCTGCACTGAGCGCTGGGGATCCTGATTAAGCCCGCAGGGAATCCACTGTAACCTGGGAACAGGAGAAATCAGCCTCCTTTTCCCATGAGTTTGCCCTTCCCTTTTCCTGGAACACCTTTCCCTATGTCTCCTGGTGAAGAAGCCCCATCATCCTTCAACCTCCTGTGCTAACCCCCTTGGGAAATTTGCTGATGTCTGTCTCACCACCCTGTTCCCCACAGTTCTTCAGACCCACCCCTGCCTAAACTCCACCCACTCTGATTCAGATGAGTCCCTGTTCCCAAACCCTTTTCAGCCTCTGGGAGCTCCTCTTGGGCAGGGACTGTGAGCTCTTCACTGCCACACTCCAGCTGGTGCTGACTGCCCCCTCACTGCTCTTTGAATGGAGGGAAGCAACATGGCGCCTGAGAGTTGAGACTGAAATCAGGAGACCTGTGTTCTAGTCCCAGCTCTACCATTAACTGGTGTAGGTAAGTCCCTTCCCCTCTCTGAGGTTTCTCTACATTTTTTTCTACTCCATGAGAAGAGTGGTCTAGAAGTATCTAGAATCTGTCCCCATTATACATTCTGAGTCTGAGGTTTAACTCATAATGGCCTTCAGAAATGTCAGGTCTTATTAGCAGATAATTCCCAAGCCCTAGAGTGCAGAGTTTTCACCACGTGGGACTGACATCTCTTATTTCTTGGACTACCCTCTGTAAACAGTAGGCAGCAAGAACTCCTCAGTACTGCATGTGGAAGACGGTTACACAGAAGTGTTTGGACTAGTGCAGCAATGAGGCTGCTATTGCAATGTTCTCAAATTCAGACCATAAAGGATAAAGGTGCTTCAAGAAGTATTAATTTGCATTTTCTTTGGAGCTTAGAAAGCTGTTGAGAATCTACAGTTCTAATAACGGACTGAGAATGGTGACAGGCAGCAGGTAAGATTTTGGAGAACTTTCAGGAGTCCTCAAACTTTGCTTGTCGATGCCTATAGCACAGGCCGGCCTGGCCTCTCAGGCCTCAAACCCCTGCTGCCCAAGCCCCCAGCTTTCTCTGGGCCTTCCTGGGCTCTTCCCTCTTGGCAGAAGCACTGATGCCAAGGTCACACTCCTTCTTTAAATAAACACAAGGCAAGCACCGCCTAATTATGCACTGTGGATGATGACTGGAAATGGGACCTGGCTTTCCAGCCTTTGTCTGCAAGGCCACTGGGTTGAAGGGATGGGAGGTGAGGGTGGAGCTCAGGAGACCTGCCAGCTGCCAGCCCAATGGTCTCTGTTTGGGAGACATCAGAGATAAGACCCGTGGAGACAAACAGGGCAAGCTGGCCTCCAGCTCACAGGACCCGCTGGGTTGCTTTGCGGGACAGCCGAACCTTGATTGGGCAGGGGCACACAGGCATGCATGCTTCGAAAGCCCCAAATTCTTCCTCCTCCTCCTCTTCTTCATCTCCCTCTCCCATCAAACACAGATGTTCTTCAGGCATGTGGAGAGCCAGGAAGCTCAGACTTGGTGCCCACCCACTTCATCAGACAAGTCACCCCTTTCCTGGCCCTCAATTACCCATAGGTCAAATAGGGACAAGAATTGCCACCCCAGCAACCACATCAGAACTTCCCATGCTCTTCTAGAAGCTTCTGAGCTTTCACAGATGCCATTCCCTGCACCCCCACCCCTCTGCCCTCCTTCCCCAGGCTGCCAGTGCCAAGATCTGGTCTCCTAACTTTTAGCCACGGGGCCTCCCCGCACACCTCGCTCTCTCTGTCCCTGTTGTGCTTAATTTGGGGGGCGGGGGGTGGGTGAAGCAAGCTCCCTGAGGTTCCCACACAACCCTCCCGAGCAGAGAGATTCATTACCGTGTCATTTGCAATAGAATAAAATTAGAATTTAAATGTTTGCAATTAAGGAATAATAGTTCTAATAATAATGAAAATGATACTTTCTGAGTGCTTCCCACATTCACACCATAATCACATTGAACCCTTACAAGCAACTTATAAAGTAGATACTATTATTATCCCCGTTTTACAGAGGAGAAAACTGAGGCACAGAGAGGTTAAGTGGTGGGGCTAGGATATGACACATTCATTTTGAGGCATTTTTCTGTGATCATTTATAGTTGTGAAGTTGTGCAAAAGTTTAATGTCATGAGAGGAGGCGTGTATGCATATGTGTGTCTATACTGTATAAAATAAAATGTGTAAAAATAAAATATGTCTTTCGAAGTTGAATAAAAATACACCAAAATGTCCACGGCCGTTTCCTCTGGGCAATGAGTTAATGGAGGATTTCTAATTCTTTTTTTGTACTGCTGTATTTTCCACATTTTCTACAATAAGCAAGTGTTCTTTTAAATCATGAAAAGAAGCAGGCATCATATATTGCCTGTGAGGCATTTGGGAGCAGAAACTCAGACCTGAGTTAGGTCTGAAGAGAGTGCAAGGGGTGAAGAAACCTTGATCTCGAAAGTGCTCTTCCAAACTCCCCTCTTACTTGACTTCCTGGCCGGAGAGGCTGTTTTAGCCACACAGGATTCATTCATTCACTCACTCACTGATCAGTTGCCCTGCACGTCGTGGGGGGTGATACAGAGACAAACAGGCTTGTTTCCAGTCCTCTGTGAGCTCAGACTGGGTGATGCTGAGGGCCCAGGCAGGGAAGGACAGGGGCAGGGTGGTCACTGGGCAGCAGGAGAGGGGTCAGAGGCAGAAAGGACAGCACAGGAAAGGGTTGGGAGGAGGCGCATGCAGGACCATCCAAGGTTCTGACTTGGGCTGTGCATGTCAGTGGAACCCCTCACGGTCACCCTGCTCATGGCTACATCCCCAGAATAAATGAATAAATAAGCGAACAAACAAACAGAGAAAGAAAGAAGACAAATGACAAACGGCAGAAAACACTTGCAACCTGTATCACAGGCAAAGCATGAATGTCTCTAGTGAATGGCTTCTAAAAGTAGAGAAGGAAAAAACGAACAACTTCCTAGAAAAATGGGCTAAAAATATTAACAGACAATGGCCGGGCGCGGTGGCTCACGCCTGTAATCCCAGCACTTTGGGAGACTGAGGCGGGTAGATCATGAGGTCAGGAGATTGAGACCATCCTGGCTAACACGGTGAAACCCCGTCTCTACTAAAAATACAAAAAAAAAAAAAAAAAAAAATTAGCTGGGCATGGTGGCCTGCACCTCTAGTCCCAGCTGCTGGGGAGGCTGAGGCAGCAGAACAGCATGAACCCGGGAGGCAGAGCTTGCAGTGAGTCAAGATCACACCACTGCACTCCAGCCTGGGTGACAGAGCAAGACTCAATCTCAAAAATAAACAAAACAAAACAAAACAAAACAAAAATATTAACACACAATTCACAGACAAAGAAATGCAAATGGCTCATAACCCTGTGAAAATATGATCAACATTGCTCAAACAAAAGAAATGCAAATTAAAACTACTCAGAGATACCATTTCCTACCTATCAGATTGTCAAAAATCCAAAAGTTTGGCAATGCATTCTGCTGGCACTCCTAGCCAGAGCTGACGGGAATGCAAAATGATGCAGGCCTTCTGCGGGGGAATTTGGCAATAGCTATAGCAAAATTGCATGTATGTTCAAACTTTGACTCAAGAATCCCATTGCTGGGAATCTACCGTAGAGACACTAGCAAAAATACCAAAAGGTGTAAGCACAGGCTTTTTATTGCAATTCAATTTGTAATCGCTAAAGAATGGGAGCAAGGAAAATGTCCATCAGCAGAGGCCTGTGGTTATCAGCACAATGGAGGACTCTGTGGCTGTAAAGGGGACTGAGGACAATCTTGACCAACTACTAGGGAGAGACAGCTGGAGTGGGATGGACAGTGAATACAGCAAGAGGCAGAGAAGTGTCATTGCATGCTAATCCTTACCTAAAAGGAAGGAAGAGCCAAATGTGGAGGCGTACACCTGTAGTCCCAGCTACTCGAGGTTGAGGCAGGAGGATTGCTTGAATTTAGGATTTCAAGTCCAGCCTGGGCAACATAGTGAGATCCTCATCTCAAACAAAAAAAAAAAAAAAAAGGAGGGAGGGATACGAATACATATGCATTACGTATGTGATACATATTAAATTAATGTAATAATAAAGAATAATGTTTAAAAATTAATAGTTATGGGGAAGGGAATGGATTGAAGGGGGCATAAAAGCTAGACCTTTCTGAATGTATTTGTATGATAGATTTTGGAACCAGAAATAAAATTTAAAATCTTTAAATAAATTTCTAAATAAAAAGTTTTAAAAATTCTAAAAACCTAAAGTAAAATAAAGCAAATAAATCTATACATTGAATTAATTATTTAACCACCATTCAAATTAAACTGAGGCCAGGCCCAGAGGCTCACCTCTGTCAGCACTTTAGGAGGCTGAGGCAGGAGGATCACTTGAGGCTGGGAGCCCTAGCCCAGCCTGGGGAACACAGCAAGACCCTGTTTCTAATATATATATTAGCCAGGTGTGCTGATGTGCACCTGTAGTCCTGGCTTCTCAGGAGGCTGATGCAGGAAGATTGAGGAATTTGAGGCTGCAGTGAGCTAAGATCATGCTACTGCACTTCAGCCTGGGTAACAGATCTGGACCCTGTCTCTAAAAATAAGAAAAAAGTAAACTGAGGCACAATAAAATTTTAAAGAATTTATAGGAGCAAACAACAATTCATAAATTGGGCAGTTCCAAACCAGAAGTGAGGGAACACAAGGGGTGGGTTTTTATACAAGGACCACAGAAGTAAAGCAAAGAAAATATTTGATTGGTTACAGTTATACAGTTGCCTTATTTAATCTATCCCATAGGAAAGTCCCTCATTATATAATTATAAGTTTGTTGGCTACTTCTGAGCCTAACTGGTTTTGTTTGCTCAGGGATTCTTTAGGCCTGGTCTTCATTTTAATTTACTTTAATACCACAAAGAGAAAAACTATTCCAAATGACTTTCAAACAAAGTAACTTAAAGACACATAAACCAGTTGGAACACAGCGACCTTATTTGTATCCTGATTCAAACAAACAAGTTGAAAAAAGAGAAATGATGACATTCATGAGACACTGGGAAATGTGAACACTGACTGGAGAGTTCATGATAGGAAGAGTGATAATGGCACACATTTTATATGTGATAAGGGTATTGTGGCTTTTTAAAAAAGGAATCCATGGCCGGGCATGGTGGATCACGCCTGTAATCCTAGCACTTTGGGAGGCCGAGGCAGGTGGATCACCTGAGGTCGGGAGTTCGAGACCAGCCTGACCAACATGGAGAAACCCTGTCTCTACTAAAAATACAAAATTACCCAGGTGTGGTGTCACATGCCTGTAATCCCAGCTACTCGGGAGACGGAGGCAGGAGAATGGCTTGAACCCGGGAGGTGGAGCTTGCGGTGAATCAAGATCGCACCATTGCACTCCAGCCTGGGCAACAAGATTGAAACTCCATCTCAAAAGCAAAACAAAACAAAAAAGGAATCCATGTCTTTTAGACGTAATATTGAATAGGAATGAAATGATACGACATCTAGGATTCGCTTCAGAAGTAACTTGGTCATTGTGGGAGAGTAGGGGATGAAACAAGCCATGAAAAGCCAGGCGTGGTGGCACCTGTAGTGCCAGCTGCTCTGGAGGCTGAGGCAGAAGGATCCTTTCAGCCTGGGAGGTTGAGGCCGCAGTGAGCTGATATCATGCCACTGCACTCCAGCCTGGGTAACAGAGTGAGACCCTGTCAAAAAAAAAAAAAAGTCTGGGTGCGGTGGCTCATGCTTGTAATCTCTTGTAATCTCAGCACTCAGCACTTTGGGAGGCTGAGGTGGGCAGATTACCTGAGGTCCAGAGTTAGACACCAGCCTGACCAACATGGAAAAACCCTGTCTCTACTAAAAATATAAAATTAGCCAGGCATGGTGGCGCATGCCTGTAATCCCAGCTACTCAGGAGGCTGAGGCAGAAGAATCGCTTGAACCCGGGAGGTGGAGGTTGCCGTGAGCCGGGATTGCACCATTGCACTCCAGCCAGGGCAACAAGAGTGAAACTCTACCTCAAAAAAAAAAAAAAAAAAAGATAAGCCATGAAAGGGTAATTGATGAAACTGGTGATGAGCACACGGAGACCCATTATATTAATACTATTCTTTCTACTTTTGCAGATGTTACCAATTTTCATAATAAAACATTTTTAAAGACTAGCAACTGATAAAGATGTGGAAAAATCAAAATGCAAACATTACTAGAGGAATGCAAAATGCTACAGTCACTTTGGAAAATGGTTTGGCAGTTTTTATAGAATATGCTTAATGTACAAGCCATCACTTCCACACCCAGCATCTACCCTAGAGAAGGGAAAACTTTCATTTGCCCAAAACAGTGATGCTTCCAGTTAGGAATAAGATTCTTCCTGGTATTTTTCAAGACACTCAAATTAAAGTTTAAACTTCAGAGGTTATTATGGCTTTGAAGATGGTACAGCCATTCTGAATAAGAATTTGGCATATTTCTTTTTCTTTTTTTCTTTCTTTCTTTCTTTTTTTTTTCCTTTGGCAGAGTCTTACTCTGTCACCCAGGCTGGAGTGCAGTGGCGCAGTCTCGGCTCACTGCAACCTCCACCCCCAACCCCACTGTGTTCAAGAGACTCTCCTGCCTCAGCCTCCCAAGTAGCTGGGATTACAGGTGCGCGCCACTACCACCCAGCTAATTTTTTTATTTTTAGTAGACACAGGGTTTCACCATGTTGGCAATGCTGGTCTCGAACTCCTGACCTCAAGTGATCTGCCCGCCTCAGCCACCCAAAGTGCTAGGATTACAGGCGTGAGCCACCCTGCCTGGCCAGAATTTGGCAGACTTCTATCAAGTGAAACATACATTTACATGAGACCCCACAATTCTACTTCTAGGCGTCTATCCCAGAAAAATGAACATTTATGTTTGCACAAAAACCTACACATGAATGTTTACTGTAGCATTATTAATAATTGCCAAAAACTAGAAACAACTCAATGCTCATCATCTGGTGAATAGAAAAATATATTGTAGTATATACCTATACACTGCAATCCATCTCACCAATGAAAAGGAACAACTATGAATACATGCAACTGCCTAGATGACTCTCAAAAGCATTGATGCCCAGCAAAAGAAGTCAGATTAAAAAGATTATGTGCTGTATGATTTCATGTACATGGCATTCTGGAAAAGGCAAAACTATAGAGACAGAAAACAGATCAGAGGTTGTCTGAGGCTGGAGGTGGGAGGAGGGGTTGACTACAAGGAGCAGGAAAGAATTTTCTGGGTTGATGGAAATATTCTATATCTTGATTGTGGCAGTGTTTACACATCTGTTAAAAATTTGTCAGATCCCATATAACTGTACGTTAAAAAAGGGTTAATTTTACAATATGTAAATTATACTTCAATAAACTCCCACCAAACAAACAAACAAAATACACCTGGCACTTGATAAATGATCAACTAGGTGTTAGTCGAATGCCTGATGAATGAATGAACCAAGAGGAGTAACCCAGAAGGAGGGGTAGGTGTGGGCGGGAATGTTGGAGATGGGGGTTGAGGAACCTGCAGGACCTCAGGGTTGGGGTGACCAGTGGGCGGCAGGACATTCAGAGTGGAGACCTGGGTACCATGGGACCTTTGACATGGGCTGGCCTTTCCCGCTCTCCTCTCCTGGCCCCTCCCCCTTCCCCAGTGAATGCCGTCCCAGGCTCCTGCCTCCTGGAAAGGCAGTCTTCCACTCAAATATGCCCCCCTCAGAAAGATTCACTCACACGGCTGCCCAGGTTCAAGTTCCTCTGGGCTCTGAGAAAGGCCTATATGTGCAGAGAGAGCCCCAGGCTGCATCTGCCAGGTCTTTCTGGCTCTTTCTAATCTCCGCCCGAGCCTCAGGGAACACAGGACTCCCCTCCTCTGTTGCAGGCACAGGGTGTCACCCACCGCAAGGTGTAAGCAGAGGCCAGAAGCCACCTCTTCCCCACTCACTGTCCCTGTCATTGCTCTGAAGAGCCTCATCGAGATGTGGGGGGCAGGGGAGCCTGAGGGAGACACAGTCCCTTTCCTGGGACAGCCTTGGTCTGGGACGATGGGGGAACACAGACCTCACCCCTTAAAGTTCCCAGGCGGGTGGCGATCCACACGCCTTGTGATTCTCAAGCCTGACGACCTCCCCAATTGGTTAAGCCTTTATTATATCTTACTTTCCTGAAGACGAAGTTACAGAAAATAAACATGCTTTAACTATTGCTAAATATGTTGAGCAAGGAGGGACGAGGTGGGTCCAGACTTGTGAGGGGAAGCCGGGCATGGTGGCACGGGGCTGCAGTCCCAGCTACTTGGGAGGCTGGGACAAGAGGATCGCCTGAGCCCGGGAGGTTGAGCTGCAGCGAGCTATGATCGTGCCACTGCACTCCAGCCTGGGAGACAGAGCAAGACCCTGTCTCTAAAAAAAAAAAAAAAAAAAAGACTGGGCGCGGTGACTCACGCCTGTAATCCCAGCACTTTCGGAGGCCAAGGTGGGCGGATCACGAGGTCAAGAGATAGAGACCACCCTGGCCAACACGGTGGAACCCCGTCTCTGCTAAAAATACAAAAATTAGCTGGGCGTGGTGGCGCGCGCCTGTAGTCCCAGCTACTCTGCAGGTCGAGGCGGAAGAATCGCTTGAACCCGAGAGGCGGAGGTTGCAGTGAGCTGAGATGGCGCCACTGCACTCCAGACTGGCGACAGAGCGAGACTCCGTCTCATAAATAAATAAATAAATAAATAAATAAATAAATAAATAAATAAATAAATAAATAAATAAATAAATAAACCAAACTTGTAAGGGAAAAGCCCAGAGTCAGCAGCGAAGTATTGAGAAGAAAGAAAACTTTTCAAGCAAAAGTAACTGGTCCGGCAGGGTGATTTAATGCCATTGCAAGGCTGTAGGGGGCGCTGGAAGAACACAAGCGTCCATTGGCCGTTCCCGGGAGCGACGCGAGCCTGGGGACAATCTGGAAAGTTTAAGAACAAGGTCCCCGACCCTGGCTGGTCTCTTGTGGCACTTCGCCCATAAAAGTCGAACTATCATCAGACCTGCCTGATGATAAAACCCCTGCGTGGGTTTTAGGAAGATCAAGTGTGAGCACGTGGGTGAAACACGATAAAGGAGTTATTTGTAAGAAAAAACAAGAAGACCAGGCGCGGTGGCTCACGCCTGTAATCCCAGCACTTTAGGAGGCCGAGGCGGGCGGATCAAGAGGTCAGGAGATCGAGACCATCCTGGCTAACGCGGTGAAACCCGTCTCTACTAAAAATACAAAAATTAGCTGGGCGTAGTGGCGGGTGCCTGTAGTCCCGGAGCTACTCGGGAGGCTGAGGCAGGAGAATCGCTTGAACCCGGAAGGGGGAGGTTGCGGTGAGCCGAGATCGCGCCACTACACTCCAGCCTGGTCAACAGAGTGAGACTCAATCTAAAAAAAAAAAAAAAAAAAAGGAAAAGAAAAGAAAAGCAAAAACAAGAAATGCTGGCTGAAGCCAGGACGAGCACGCGGTCTCGGGTCCTCAGACTGGGTGACTGTTCTAAGCAGGTTCTTGCGACGCAGTGGAAGGAGCACCTGCCGTCAAAGGACCCGGTCTCCATCTTGACTCCTCCACTGCAGAGCTGTGTGGCCCTGGGCAGCTCCTGGAGCCTGTCGGAGTGTCCGTTTCCCCTTCTGTGAAATGGGGACAGTCCCTCACTGAGCTGCCGCGAGGATTGAATGAGAGAAAAGCGTGGTGTGTCTGGTGCCCACTGCGCCCAGCCCACAGAAGGGGGCCAGAGTAAAATGAAGTGAGGAGGGAGGCGCTGGCCTCCCAGAGCTGCTGGCGGAGGCTGGGAGGTAGCAGGGTTGCGGGATTTGGACCGCGGAGCCGGATTCTGCCCAGAGATGTGGGCCCTTGAAAGCTGGCTGGCACCTGGGGCCCAGGGCTGAGGGTTTGGCTTTGCTCAAATCCTGGTTGTGCGCCCTGCACACTGGCGGACCGGTCAAGTCACTTTACCTCTCCTGTAAAGTGGGGTTACTATGCCTGTCGGAAGTTAGAGGCCTGGCAGTTTCTCTCCGAGTCCAGTTTGACCCTCAGCTCCTCCCGTCCCAGGGACTTTGCAGGTGCAGAATCTGAGAGGAGGGAGAGAAGGGAGAAGCTCTGTGTGAGGAACCGGTTCCTGTCTCAGGCCGGGAGAGGGCAAGTGACCTACCCAAAATCTCCCAGGGAGGCAGAGCCAGACGGCTTCCTGGAGGAGGTGGCCTTCTGGAGAGCAAAGAGCCTCCTCTGCACTTAGTAGTATCTTCACGTTTGAATCTGTGTCCCTGTCCCTCGTTCTGTGACTTCCTGTGAGCTCTCCTCTCATTCACCAGGGTGCCTGCCTGTCCCGAGTTCCCAGGACGGGTCATCTTTGAAGGCCTAGACATGAGGCAATCCTGTTATCAAGGGACTACGAAGTGGAAAGGGCTGTGGGCGCTCTGAACTCTGGGAAGGAGGCTCTGGAGAGTCCAAGACCACAGCCCAAGGGGCATCCTTAAGGAGGGTGCACAGTCAGGAGCAGGGAGAGAAGAGGCTCAGGCCTAGGAAGACTTGTCCCAGGGAGAAAAAAACTAGAAAGCTTTAGGAGAGGTGGTCAGAAGAGCGGGGAACTAACTGCACAGTGTGGAGCTTCCTGGGGTGGGGGCCCCTCCCTCTTAATAGCTGCTTGAAGGCTCCGGGCAAATTCCTGGTGGCTCCAGCTTCAAAATACATCCAGGCCTTATCTTTTAGTGATATATACTGACATTTTTATGGATGAAATAATATGAAGTCTGGGATTTGCTTCAAAATAATCCCGTTGCTGGGAGGGGTGAGAGGTTTATATGAAACATAATTGGCCATGAGCTGATGATGGTTGACGCGGGTCATGAGGACATGGGCGTGCCTCGTCTCACTACATTTGTATACGTTTACCGTTCTCCATCATAAAAAGTTCAGATGTCTAGAGTCAGCCGTTTCTCTCCAGCTCCACGCTCCCTGCCCGGGGCCCAGCGCTCTGGGCTCCTCACGGGGTGGCCTCTTCCGCGGCGCCCTGCAGCCTGTTCTCCACACGGCCGCCAGAGGGAGCCTGCCACGGTGCGCGTCCCATTCACAACCCCGCCTGGCCCCGCTCACTCCCGGCACTTCAAGGCCACACTCCATCTTGTCCCTGTTGCCTCTCAGGCTCCTCTGCAGCCACATTGCCCGGCTGCTCAGCCTCCCGCATGGCCCCAGGGCCCTAACCCTACGTACTGGGGGGAGGTGTCCCTCATGACACTTCAGACATTGCAATAATGCATGGGACTTATACTAAAAGCATTACATATATAATGTTTATAATATCCCATATTTTATATATGTATATTCGTTGCTTATCTGAAACCCAAATCCAACTGGGCATCCTGTATTACATCTGGCAACCCTCCCCCGAAAACCCTGTGAGCTCCTACCAAAAGAACCATGTTGTCATCCCCAGTGCCCGGTATGCAATGGCGCCCTCTCCTAGCAGAAAATTGCCAAAAAGCAGCCTCTGGGCTAAATCAGCCCCTTACCGCATTGCACAAATTTCAGATCCACTTATTTCAGCGACAAGGTGCCCTTTTGCAGTGCGTGACCTGCCCAACCATTCCTGGCAGCCCTGCAGGAGACCAGAGAAGCAGGTGCTTCCTGAATGAGAGGAGCTGGCCTTCCCAGCTCCTGCTTCTCCCCAACAGAAGGCAAAGACTGGCAGAGAAGGACCATGCCCAGGCCTTGGCTGGCTGCCCTCTCTGGGTGCTTTCTCATTCAGGCCCCATCTGGGGTGGGCCTGAATCCTTGCAGTGCCCCATGGGAGTGGGTACAGGGCTCCGTGCCAGGCGCCAGCTGCCCCCGTGGCCTGAGGGTGCCCACTCAAATCATTCCAAGTAAACATTTGACCAGCCCTGCCCCAGCCCTCATCCCACGCCAACACTTGGCCCTTGTTTCCGGACAGGCCCCTCTGTGTCCCATCCTTTGTGGCTGACATTTCAGCAGGGCCCTGGAAGGGCTGGAGTGACCCCATGCCCCATCCCCCTTCTGAAGATAGGCTCAAGGGAGGTGGTCCCAGTGACGGCAGGCTCTTGGCGGGGGAGTCCCAGCAGACGGGCTGTCGCCTGGCTGGGCCAGCCACCTCCTTGAACACCCAGCTTGGGGCGTAGGCTGCCGAGCCCACGGGTCTGGCAGTAGAGCCATGGGACGCCAGCTGACTCGGCTGCTTTGTTCCCGGCCTGGAGTGGTCTGAGTGACTGTAGCTCCTTTTTTGCTGAGAAGCCGCAGATAACGCTGGCGACAGGGCCTGATAAAGCGTCTGTCAGAGGCCCTGCTATTCCCACAGGCCCCAAGGGCTCCTGCAGCGCAAGCCTGTCTGGAGATCAGTCCCACCCTGGGGGCTCACCCCTTCCCCACTGGAGGCTGAGGAGCAGGCTGGCAGACCCGTCCCTGCCCAGATCTCCCAGCACCCAGGTTTCCACCCCAGTTTCCTGACTCAAAAGTCCCTAAAGCCTCCGGGCCTGAGTGCAGTAAATGAACCCTCTAAATTATTCCCAGGAAGAGAATGTCAAAGACATATCTCCCTCTGTGGAATTCCAGACTATGGCTCCTGGGGAGCTGTCGGGGATGGGGATATGGAGGCCTGGAACTTCTTTCTGGATCCCCTCAGAGAACATCCCAAGTCACCTTCTATACATCCTCCTTGTTCATGTCACCAGAGCCCACTCTATGCCAGTTTCTGCAATAGGCACAGGGGATGCAGGAACAAATAAGATGTGGTCCATGACCACAAGGACCTTCCAGGGAGAGGGGGCTGGAAGATCTGCCCCCCCGCACCCTGACCTGACCCAGGCCAGGCCTCCACCCCCAGCCTGCGGAGAGGCCTGGCCTGGAGTAGGAGGTGCATGAGGATGTATCTTGCCAGGCTTGAGGGTGTTGGGGGATCCTGGAGTGAGGTTCAGTGCCACAGGACTGGAGAGTTGAAGCTTGAGGGGCCTGTGAATAAGGAGTCTCCAGTCTGATGGAGGAGGCACAGGCCCTGCCCTGGGGAAGACCCAGTCTCATGGGGGTGTCAGAAGAGACCCTTGCAGACACCCAGAGAATAGGCTTTCCTGAAGCCAGCACTCTCAGCGCCCTGAACTCAGGTTCAGGTGTGGGGCCGTGGGCCCTGCCAGGGAAGATGCCCCTGACAACGGCAGTCCCCCCTGGGCAGTGTGGGAATGCTGGGCTCCTGGCTGAACCACAATGAGAACATGGGACCCGCTGCTGGGGCCACCCCGTGGCAGCCAGCCTGAATAAGGACCTTGCACCTGGTGGAGGTGGAGCTGGAGGTCCTGGCCTAGAGTTAGTCCCAACTCTGCCTCTCCCTCTCTGTGTGACCCTCTCTAAGGGCTGGAGGGCTTCTCTGGGTCACACAGTGAGGGAGAGGGCTGGAGGCTCACAGGGAACTCCTAGAAATAGAAGCACCAAGGGAGAGCCCTAATGGGAGGGCCAGTGTGACTGGTGGAAAAGGCCTGGGCCGCCTACCCTCCCCAGGTAGGAGAAGCGCCTCTCCCGGCTGGACTGGGAGTCCTATGGACAGCAGAGAGTAGGCATCCAGGCTTCTAGTACCTGTGGACCCAGGAACTGCCTTCCCCTACACAGGGCCCCTGGCCAGAGGTTTCAGCCGGGCCTCTCACCAGGATCAGGGACCTTCAGCTCATAGAGGAAGGGCCTGGCATCTCCAGGTGTCCAGGTTACACTCTTGCAGGGCCTCCAGCCCTCTCCTGTAAACCCCATCCCAGCCAGCTTTCCCTGAACCCTCTGCAACCATACAGGCTCAGCCCCAAACACCACGCACCCCAAAACTAACCCTTCCTTCCCTTCTCTGGCTGTGGCTCCCCTCGGTGTCTGCATCCCTTTCAGAGCGGTTCTTCAGCATCATGCCTTCATCCCTCACACAGCCATTGGACACCCAGTGGGGAATAAAATAGACACAGCTCCTGCCTTCAAGGAGTTTCCAGACTCAAGCAGGGGAGCAGACTGTAGCCCAAGAATCAGGCCAATGACTAGAAGACCACAGGGAGTGATCAAGGCGGTGAAGAAGGAAGGAGCCACAGGCTGGATCAGGCAGGGGGCGGAGGGGAGGCCAGCCAGGGGAGGTCTTCCTGAGGAGGTGACATTGAAAGTGACACCTGAAGGCTGGTGAGAAGGGAGGGAAGATCAGTTCCTGTGCTCGGTCCTGGGCTGGGTCACATTCACCTCTGGAATCTTTCCCTTGGGCCACCCCTGCCTCATGGGTCTGGGGTATTTCCATGGTAAGTGAGAAGGAGTGGCCAAAAGAAGAGGTGGGACCCCAGATTGTAACCCTGAGATAGGAGGGGCTTAGGCTTAGGTGGCAGGGTTTACCCTACATGTTACCTGGCAGACAGGGGTACAATGGATGCCCACCCGATGCTGAGCTGATGATAAAAGTACTCCTCTCGTTAATCTTATAACTGCACCACTTCTTCAGAGCAGAAAGAGGACACAGACCCCTAGTCTTTGCTCAGGAAGGGCCTCCCCACCTGGGCTGGAGGGGGAAGCTTGGCTGGTGCCAAGGTGGCCTAGGTGGCCCAGGCCTTCAGCCTCTCATCTCCCTGCCTCCCCTGGCCTAGCCTGGCTCTGCTGCAGACTTCCCGTATTGCCTTGGGGACATCACTCCCCACTCTGGGCCTGGGGCAGTGACTTTGGGGCAGGGTGAAAGGGCATAAGTGGTGCAGCCAGTTGATCCTGGGGGCACTGGGGATGTGGGCCAAGGGAGGTTGGGGGTGGGGATTGCCACTCCATTGTTGGGTGAACCCAAGGCTCCCAAGCTCATCTCTGGTGGACCTTGCCCCTCTGTAAAGGGAGGGGATGGCTTCCCACTCCAGGGTCTCTGCTGCACACACCAGGCCTGGGGACCTGAACGCTAGCAAGCTGCGTCATTGAATGATGATAATCAGCAGCTGGGCATAGTGGCTCACACCTGTAATCTCAGCATTTTGGGAGGCCAAGGCAGGTGGATCACCTGAGGTCAGGAGTTCGAGACCAGACTGGCCAACATGGCAAAACCCTGTCTCTACTAAAAATACACACACACACACACACACACACACACACACACACACATTAGCTGGGCATGGGTGGTGCATGCCTGTAATCCCAGCTACTTGGGAGACTGAGACAGGAGAATTGTTTGAACCTGGGAGGCGGAGGTTGCAGTGAGCTGAGATTGTGCCACAGCACTCCAGCCAGGGTGACGGAGCGAGACTGTAGTCTCAAAAATAAATAAATAAATAAAATTAATGATGATAAGCACAATAATTTTCTCATCACAAAGCAAAGCAACAGAAAAAATAAAGCAAAAACAAAAAAATACAAAACAAAACAAAACCCAACAGCACAGCACAATATCACCTGACCCTGGCTGGTGCTCTGTCACGGTGGTCACAGCAGTCGATGGCAGTTGATGTCAAAAGAGTCTAGACAAAGCCTGGCTGCTGGAGGGCACCCCTTGTCCCTCAGAGTGGCACTAGGGAGGCAGGAACATTCACAAGGCCCTATTTTGAGGCAGGCATAGCTACATTCTCAATCCCATTTATCCTTCACCAGCTCGCTAGGCATTTTGAAACACCTTTTTATTGAAATATAACGTACGTATGGTACAACTTGCATGAATCTCAAATTATTTGATGAGCTCAAGCTTAATGCATTTTCACATAGGTATAAACCCATGTGATACCAACTAGAATCAAGATATAAACCACTTCCAGCCAGGCGTGGTGGCTCACGCCTGTAATCCCAGAATTTTAGGTGGCTGAGGCAGGCAGATCCCCTGAGATCAGGAGTTCGAGACCAGCCTCACCAATATGGTGAAACCCCATCTCTACTAAAAATACAAATATTATCTGGGCATGGTGCTGGGCGCCTGTAGTCCCAGCTACTCGGGAGGCTGAGACAGGAGAATTGCTTGAACCTGGGAGGCGGAGGTTGCAGTGAGCCGAGATGGTGTCACTGCCCTCCAGCCTGGGCAACAGAGCCAGACTCCATTTCAAAAAAAAAAGCTATAAACCACTTCCAACATGCCAGAAGGTTCCCTCAGTCCCCCTCCCAGTCAGCACCCCCAAGGGTAACCACTATCCTGACCTTTCTCACCACAGACTAGCCTCACCTGTTATTGAATTCGGCTTAATGGAATCACACAGCTATTCTTGTGTGTCTGGCTTCTTTCACTCAACAAAATGTCAGATTCTTCCACGTTGCTGCATCTATCAGCAGTTTCATTATGTTGTTGCTATGAAATATTCCACTCTACAACTATTCCACACGGCTTCAGCCATTCTTCTGATGATGAGCCTCAGGGTTGACTCATTTGGGGCCATTGTGAACAACCCCCACGAACACTTTGTCTGTGCCTTTTGGACAAGTGTGCTCATTTCTCTTGGGTCTGTAGCTAGGAGTGTACCTGCTGGGTCAGGGGGTGGTGGACCCTTAGCTTTCATAGCTATTTGTGCTGTCAGTATATTTAGCCAGGTATGGAAACAGAAGTTCAGAGCGTTTAAGTAGCTCTTCCAAGTTCATGCAGTCACTCAGAGGTGAAGCCTAGAATTCAAAGGTTTCTGAGTCCAGCATCTTCTCACAGGAGGCCAGCTTCCTCTCTCATCCTTTTCATCCTGCCTTTTAGGACAGGTGAAAGGGGTGTGAGGATGTGGCGGAAGCAGAGAAGCCCCTCAGACAGCCTGCTCTGTAATAAGCTCCTGATGTCCACGCTGCCTGGGACAGCATGGTGCCACCCAAGGCAGGGGCTGGACGGAGGCTGACATGGAATAAGTGGGGCAGCTCGGTGCCTTGAGGGTCCCCCATCCGCCCACTCCCACGCTGTGCGGCCCCTCCCTTCTCCAGTCTCATCCCTGCCCACACGCTCATCTGCCCCCCTCACTCCAGCCACACTGCGTTCCTTGCTATCCCCCAAAACACCAGGCATGTTTCTGCCTCACGGCCTTGACACTTACAGGCCCCTCTTTCTAAATTTCTCCCCCAGACATCAGCAAGGAACCCCCAACCCGCTACCCCCACTTTTTCATGGCCGCTGCTCAACTACCTGGTCTAAAAGAACACCCCCATCATGCACCACCCCCTCACCTTGATACCTCCATCTGACCTTCTGTCTTGTGTATATTGATTTACTGCTTGTCTCCCCACCCCAGAAAGTGAGCTCCAGGAGGCAGGGCCTCACCATCTTGTTTGCTGCTCCACCTTCAATGTGTGGGGCAGTGCCTGGCACCTTGCAGGTTCTCTAGAGATATTGAATGCAAGAAAGAATGAATGAATGAGCTAATGAACAAATGAAACGCAACCCCTCAGAGCAGCTGGCAGCAAACATGCAGGTGAGGAGAGGCTTTTGATGCCAGGCCTGGCTGTTGATGTCCGAGTCTTGAGAAAAAGCTCCTACCTAGGCATTGGTCTAGAGCCCTGGAGCAGAGTGAGGTGGTGCCCACCCTGACCTTAGTGGCCTCCAGGTGCACAACCATCATAGCCAGCTCTCACGGGAGACAGACAGACAAGGGCACCAATGTGGATCTGGGCCCCAGATGGGCTGATCTGTCAGGATAGGGAGATTTAGGATTCCTGGGTGACAAAGGGGAGCTGATAGCTACAGATCTCTCCAGATGTCTTTTCCCTGGGCAGAGAGGGGAGGCAGAGATCATCTTCAAAGCAGGTGGGTCTAGGAATAATTGGAGGGGTCCTGGAAGGATCCCATTTCCCCCAACCCCTGCCTAAAGTACATTCCTCATTCCTCATTGCTAATGTTGGCCTGGGAAGCCTTTGCTGACTTATGTTACAGTTTTGGGCCCCAGTTTGTTCCATCTGTAAAATGGGCAGAATTAGGCTATGAAGTACCATAGAGAAACAGCCCTAGATCAAGGGTCTCTGGCATGAATTCTCATCCTCAGGACTGCTGTGTAGCCTCTGGCAAAGCCCTGCCATCTCTGGGCTTCAGATTCCCCACATGTCAAATGAAGGAGTATCTCCAAAGACTGACATCCTCTCTTAGTCGCTGTAAAGCGACTGACCTCCCGTCCTTTCTCAAGGAAGGGCAAGTTTAGCAAAGGAGGCAGGGAGAGGAAGCCTAGGGAAGAGGGTGAGAATGTGAGGTATGAACCTCACCAGTGTGACAGCTTGGCCCTGACCTGGGCTTGCTGGAGGCCTCCTCTCTGAACTCCACCAAATGCCTGAGACTCGGATAGTGTGGCTGGCTGGGTGGGGAGCTGTCCAATCAACTGCTCCTCTCTCCTCCTGTAAACGGGGCTCTGAGTTCCAAAGGGCGTCCAACAGGAAACCCCAGCTGGGACCGCTCTCCCAGAGTTTGTCCAAGCTGCGCACAGTTCTACCATGGGCCCCCTCATTGCCACCAGGATGGGGAAAGGTAAATTCGCTTTTCACTCTGAGTCAGAGAGACCTAGTTTTCAGATGCAGAAGGTGAGGTCTTCTTAGGGAACCCAGAGATCATTTATTTGAGCACATATGGATGCCCAAGTCTGGGCTTGCAACATTTTGGTGTTACTTCATTGAATCCTCACACAAACCTGTAAAGAACAGAGCATTATTCTCCCCATGTGACAGATGCAGGAACTACCACTCAGAGAGGCTAAGTGATGTGTGCAAGGTCACACAGCTAGTGAGTACCAGGGCCAGAATGTAAAGCCAGGTCTGCCTGACTCCAGATATGGGCTTCATGCTTCCTCCCTTGTCAGAGGAAGGGGTGCAATCTTGTGCTTTGGGGGCTCAGGATCCTGAGAGATCATTCTACCAGCAAGGGCTGGGGAGAGGGCTGGGAACTTTGCACCTGCAGTCTGCTTTATCTAAAAAACCTTCCCTTAGAAAATTGCCTTGCTAAATCTCACGCTTTGCTCAGGTCTCAGCTTAAGGGGCACTGTCCCAGGAAGCCCTTCCTCTGGGGCCACTGAGTCTCAAATAGAACAGCTCCCCCGTCTCCCACAATGCCTTTTCCCCTTGCCTCAGGTGATGAGTCTCCCTGACACCCATCACCATCTGCAGCACTATCTTGTCTGAGATGTGTATTCAAGTGTTTATTGCTTGTCTCCACCAAAAGAACATGAGGCTTTGCCTGTCTCATTCACCCCTCCATCCTCAAGGCCTAGCACCCTGTCTAGCGCATAGTAGGTGCTCAGTCAATATTTGTTGGCAGAAGGCATGAGTGACTGCCTTTTTCCTTAATAAGTTTAAGAAGAAGGAGCATCTATGATCTGCTAGGCCTGGAGGAAAGAGTTGACCCTTGAACCCTTGGAAGTCTCATTCCAAGCGTCGCCGCTGTCAGTTGTCAGCCCAGCGCTTGCACGGGGAGCCGAGGCTCTCTCTGCAGCTTCCAGGTTGCAGGACATGAGTGGCAGATGAAGCAATTCACTAAGGGCTGGGGCGCTGGCCCCACGGCGCTCTGGCTCCGAGCCCAATGTTCTTTCTAAGAGCCGGGGCAGGGCGCCGCTACGGGAGAGGGGTGCCGAGAGCCCCGCGCCCTCGCCGCGCGTCCCCCGCGGAGCCCCGGGCTGCCCGACCTGGCCCCGCGCCCGGAGCCGCGCCCTCCCTCCCCGCCCGCGCCGGCGCCGCCGCCGCCCCCTGCCCTGCTCGCGGCCCCCGCGCTGCCAGCGGCTCCTTCCCCAGCGGGGGCCGTTCTCGAGCTCAGTACCGGCGCACCCGGACCCGGGCCGCCCGCGACCCCCCGGGATCCCCCGGACCCCGGCCCGCCCGCCCCGGGCCCCCAGACTCGGGGCGCCCGCAGGCCCCGCGGGGCACGGGAACCGGCAATTTCCCCGGCCGCCGCCCCGCCCGCCGCCCGCTCTGTACTTAGCTGATGACGGGTTCCGCGGCCCTCGGCGGGGCGGGTGGCGGGTTCAGGGCGGGCGAAGCCGGCCCAGCCGGTCCCGTGCTCGGCTCGCAGGCGGCCGCCGGGCCTGTGTCATCCACCAGGAATTTCTGTTTTCCCCTCCGCGGGGCTGGAAGAAAAAACAATAATTAGGTCACTGGGCAGGCGGCAGAGAGGGTGTGGGACAGGCCAGTGGCGCCCTGTTGGGCAGGGAAAGGGTTTGGGAGGACGGCGGGGAGGGGAGGGCCCCGCAGCGCTCTCCTTCCTGCCCTCCCCAGCCTCCCTCGGGTGCAAGCAGAGGCAGCCCTGACCGTCCCCGCCGTTCACTCATTCCACAGGCGTTTGCTGTGCACCTCTTCTGCACCAAATTCGATGCTAGGCGCTGGGAATTCAGCAGTGAGCAAAAGAGAAGGAAGGACCTGGTGAAAAAGATAAAAAGACAGAGAGGCAGTCAGGCGGTGACCACACGGTGGGAGGCCACTGCACAGGCAGAGGCGTTTCAGGGTATATGGATGGGAGCCAGGTAGTTATGGAAGGCTTCCTGGAGGAAGTGGCACCTGCTCAGAGGCCTGAAAGAGGAATGGGCCTTGTTGTGGGGAGAGGCATGTTGGGTACTCCAGGTAGAAGGAGCGGCAGGTGCAAAGGCTTGGCGGTGAGAAGACAGGGCACACGGCAAGGACTGAAAGCACAGCAGAAAAGCATCGCATGAACTTTCAATCCTCAGGGTGACTCTGACGATTAAAGACGCATATTTTTGATCCCATGAGGACCCTAAACGCAAGCCAGCGACTTTGTCTGGTGCTCAACTGAAGATATAGCCACATTTTCCCACATTGGAGGAAGACTGTTTTGGACTTACTGAGAGGTACTAAGTCCGAGTAATGTACCTATGAGTGACTGAAGACATTTTCAAAGGGTCATCTGGACTTAGCACATTTATCTCCTTCACTCCTACCTTAAGACAACCCCCACCGTGAAGGACGGGATGCCAGGACAGGGGCACCTGCCTGAGTCATTTGGAGGATGAGCCGTGAGACTGGGAAGGTGGACAGCATCGGGGTATAAAGGATCTTGCGGGTTATGGTACCAACTTCAGACTTAAGAGAACCAGGGAGCCATGGTTTACAGCAGGGAGGTGGGGGACAGGATCTGATTTCGGAAAACTTAATAGCTCACAATAGCCACGATTTATTTGGCTCCTATTACATGCCGGCACAGGACAGGACTGATATTTTACATACATTTTAGTAAACTTGACAATAATCCTGTGAGTATGGTGCTAAGTCTCATTTCATAGAAGAGAAAACAGGCCAGGGAGGTCATTTGCCACAGGCCTCTTGCCAATAAGGGGCACACCCAGATCTCCAATGTGCTGGGCCATGTTCTGGGAGCTCTGGTGAAAGAGACAGGCTCTGCCCTTACCCTCAAGGAACCTGTTTTCTGTTGGGGGAGATGAATGTGAGGTGCCTTAGTCAGGGTCATGTCAGAGTGGAGTTGACTGCTCTCTGGTGTGGCCCTCCAGGGGTATGTTGTCCAAGACTGGGATGGCGATCCTACTCCAGGGTCATCTGGGAACCCAGGCTCCTTCCCTCTTGCCGTTCTGCCCTCTTGGAATATCCACTGTGGGCTCCCATCTACATTCTGGGCAGAGGAAAGGGATAGAGGGACATGTCCTCTCTCCTTAGATAACATCACTTCTACTCACAACCCACTAGCACAACTTAGTCCCATGTCACACTTAGGTGGTGCAAGGGAAGTTGGGTAATGCAGTCTTTAATAAGGCAGCCCAAGTGCCCAACAGAAACAAACAAACTTTTCACACTGTAGAACAGGGGTTGGTGAACATTTTCTTAAAGGGCCAGACAGTAAATATTTCAGGCTTTGCAAGCCATACATTCTCTGTGGCATTGCCTACCCTACTACAAAAGAGTGAAAGCAGTCATAGATACAGAAACAAATCAGCCTGTCTGCACTTGCAATAATATTTTATTTATGGACAATGAAATCTAAATATGATATAGTTTCTATGATTCACAAAATATTTTATTTTCAGTCACTTAAAAATGTAAAAAAAGGCCAGGCCCAGTGGTTCAGACCTGTAATTCCAGCACTGTGGGAGGCTGAGGCAGGCAGATTGCTTGAGTCTAGGAGTTTGAGACCAGCCTGGGCAACATAGGAAGACCCTGTCTCTACAAAAAACTAAAATTAAAAAAAAAAATTTAAAAAAAGCCCAGCATGGTGACTTGCTCCTGTAGTCCCAGCTACTCTGGAGGCTGAGGAGGGAGGATTGCTTGAGCCCAGGAGGTCGAGGCTGCAGTGAGCCGAGACCGTGCAACTCCACTCAGCGTGAGTGACAAAGGGAGACTCTGTCTCAAAAAAAAAAAAAAAAAAAAAGTAAAAAAGAATACTTTTGTGCTTGCAGGCAGCACAAAAATAGGTGGCAGGCCAGATTTGGCCTCTGAGTTATAACTTCCTGGCCCCTGCCATAGAAGAAGGGAAGGATGGAGATTAGCAGACCACCAGCAACTTGTGCCGCAGTAATCAGGCATAAGACAAGGCCATATGGGCTCCCAGCACCCCAGAAATAAGTCCTGGGCTCTGAGAACTTGAAGAAAGAATGGGGCTGCATGGAGGATGTGTAGGACTTTGATAACAGAGAAGTTGGAGAAAGGTGATCTGGGCTGGGCGCACAGTGATGAGAAAAGGTTGGGTGCGCAGAAGTCAGGCATGGCTGGACCACCCCACAGTTTGAGGAATAGAGAGGGAGGGCCCAGCTGAATGATGATGAGCCTTATCCACATCTGCCAGGCTGCAGGCTTTTTGTTTCCTATGGGCAGTGGGGAGGTGGGGAGTCATGTGATCACAGCTGTGCTCCATGAACTTAATTTTGAGTCATTTCATATGGCTCTGTTCCTCCAAGAAGCTGGCTCTGATCTCCTTAAAACCCATCTCTTTCTAGCCTGGGCCCTTTAGTGGCAATGCCCATGGGCCTTGGATCATGTAGCCTCTCCTTACTGTCTGTGTAGGAGGACATGAGCTCTTGGTGGGAAGACAGACAAAGCTGTGTCCCTCACAATAAGCAACATGAAGTCCTAGAGGAGGAATATACCATACAGGCCAGCATGTTAGACATGCTTTCACTTTTTCTCAAAACACACACACACTATATCTCTATCTGTATCTGTGTATGTATCTCTGTCTAGATCCTCATTTGTCTCTGCATCTGCAGCTGTATTTGTATCCAAGGCCACATCCATATATGAATCTATATCTACATCCATAGAGCCACCACTTACCCAGTATCCAAAACATCAGTTTAAGAATAGAAGCTTTAGTGCCGAAAAGGTAAAATAGAGTAGTCCCTCAGTATCCATGGGGGATTGGTTCCAGGACCCCCATGCATACCAAAATCCACAGATGCTCAGGTCCTTATATAAAATGGTATATTATTTGCATATAACCTACACACATCCTCCCATATACTTTAAATTATCTCTAGATTACTTATAATACCTAATACAATGTAAATGTTATGTATATAGTTGTTATACCGTGTTATTTATGGAACAATGACAAGAAAATAGTTTTTACATGTGTAGTACAGACATAACCATCTTTTTTTTTTTTTTTTCCACATATTTTCAACCCACAGATAGGGAGAACTGACGGTAAAGTGAAGGCTGAAACCAGCCCCTAGTGGCAAAGCATGGAAACAGAAAACTTCACAGCAGAGACCATCCTTTCACTTCCCGTCGACATCCTACTGGAAGTTTCCTTAATAAAAATATTCCCACGTATAATACTTGATTTACCTGAACAACAACAACAAAATACTTTCAGTGTAGTTATGACAAAAAAAATTAATTTTCCTAAATATGTTTTCTTATAAAATTGGGGTGTTTCATGTATATCTGTGGGTTTTATAGGTCAGCTAATAGGGGAGCTGCTTGGTCAATAGATGCAAAGATGAACAAGACAGGGTGCTGCCCTTCACGATTCTTCAACACACCCCACTCCCTCAAAGGAGTTTGTACCTAGACAGGCACTCAGGGACTCTGCAAATTGCCCTCGGTCTGTGCAGGCCAGAGGTCCCCAACCTCCAGGTTGTAAACTGATACTGGTCCACGGCCTGTTAGGAACTGGGTTCCACTGCAGGAGGTGAGCAGCGGCCCAGCAAGCATTACCGCCTGAGTGCTGCCTCCTGTCATATCAGCTGCCACATTCGACTCTTTTTTTAGGGGAGGAGATGAAGTCTGTCGACCAGGCTGGAGTGCAGTGGTGCAATCTTGGCTCACTGCAACCTCTGCCTCCTGGGTTCAAGCAATTCTCCTGCCTCAGTCTCCCTAGTAGCTGGGATTACAGGCACATGCCACCACATCTGGCTAATTTTTGTATTTTTAGTACAGACGAAGTTTCGCCATGTTAGCCATGCTGGTCTGAAACTCCTGATCTCAGGTGATACACCAGCCTCAGCCTCTGAAAGTGCTGGGATTACAGACGTGAGCTACCACGCCCAGACAACACATTAGATTTTCATAGGAACGTGAACCCTCTTGTTTGTGTGTGCTAGGGATTTAGGTTTCGTGCTTTTTATGAGAATCTAACTAATACCTGATGATCTGAGGTGGAACAGTTTCATCTCAAACCATACTCCCTCTCCCCACCATGATATGTAGAAAAATTGCCTTCCACAAAACCAGTCCCTGGTGCCAAACACGATGGGGACCGCTGCTTTAGGGAACCATCAGGAGAGTGATCTGGAAGACAGCATGCCCAGGCGCTGGTTCTGCAAGTGTGTTCCTAGACTGGCAGCATCAGCATCACCTGGACCTTGTCAGAAATGCAACTTCTCAGGCCCCGCTCAGACCTACAGAATCAGAAACTCCAGGCACAGGGCCTAGCTCCCTGGGTTTTAACAAGCCCTTCAGATGATTCCAATGAAAGCCAAAGTTTGAGGACCGCTGACCTAGAGCCCTGGGCACTGGGCTGAGACTCAGAAACCCTCATTCTCATATTGGACTTGGCACTCCAGGCTCTGTGATGTTGGGCAAATCTGGCCCTTTCCACTGGCCTGAGTCCTTAGGTGTAAACTGGTAAGTTCAGTCCTGACTGAGACTGAGGGTGGGCCATGGTCCCTAAGATCTTTCTCAGCTCAGAGAGCCCATGATCTCTCCACCTGACTGTTGGGAGTAGGGCCTCGGCCTTGAAGCAAGGGATGCGCCCTCCTTCTTTAGAGGGAGATTCTCTCATTCTGCAGCATTCTGGTGGCAGGACTGTAGAAATTCGGGTCCTGTGGGACTCCCTTGAGTGTCCTGGTCTAGGCGGAGGTCCTAGCAGATGCCGTGCCTCCTGCCTTTCCCTGGGCTCTCTGTAGTCTGAGAAGGACGGCGGAGTCTTGGTACAGACCTGGATTTGTTTGTGTTTGTGTCTGGTGAGTGCTCCAGGAGGTTGTTTATGTTGCCCACTTTTTGCTTGGGCCCAAGCCCCAAAAATCTTTCAGTCCCAGGTCCCAAGTGGAGGCAGAGACTGCAGGGCACCAAATCTGCCCCGGCCCCCCATACAGGGGAAACCTTCTGCCCATCTTGTCCAGGCGGGGACTTACAGCTCTTCCACGCGGGATGTCTGAGAACAGTGAGGCTGTGTCCTGAGGATGAAGGACCTCGGAGCTGACCCTGAACAGCAGGAGCCATGAGCTCCCTCCCTTGAGCACAAGACCGTTAGGCTCCTTTAGGGGCTGGGTTCAGGCTTAAGGTCTTAGACCTCAAAAAACAGGCCTTAGATGGCAAAGGGACACTCCTTAAGGACACATGCATAGTTCTGAGCCCCAAGTCAGTAGACCTCAGAATCACCAATATCTGCCTTCTTCTGAGCCCCGTTCCATGGGATTCTGTGTGAGCCAGACTGGGCAGGGGAGGCAGCCTGGTATGCAGTAAAGATCCTGAGCTCAGAACTCAGGACCCTGGGGTCAGGGCTCATGACTTTGCAGCTAACACTCTGTATGACTTTGAACAAATCCATCTCCCCTCTGGGCTTCAGTTTCCTCAACTGGCCAATGGAATCAGAATATATTCTTGACTATGAAGCTCAAGGAAATCAGACAGGTGAAAATGCCTTGTTAAAACTAAGGTAGGGCCGGGCTCATGTGTATAATCCTAGCACTTCAGGAGGCCAAGGTGGGTGAATCACTTGAGGTCAGGAGTTCGAGACCAGGCTGGCCAGTATGGCAAAATCCCATTTCTACTAAAAATACAACAATTAGCCAGGTGTGGTGGCACATGCCTATAATCTCAGCTACTTGGGAGTCTGAGGCAGGAGAATTGCTTGAACCCAGGAGGCAGAGATTTCAGAGAGCTGAGATCACACTACTGCACTTCAGCCTGGGTGACAGAGGGAGACTCTGTCTCAAAACAAAACAAAACAAAACAAAACTCAGGTAGGACATCCTGAGTTTTCCATGGGCGCTGAAATTAAAGAGCCTGGCCTTGGGCTTCCACACCTGCTTCACTTTCCATGGCTATCAAATGGGCTGACCTCCTAAGGGTGGCAGGGGAAAGAGTGACGGGAAGGGGGCTAGGCACACTGTAAGTGCTCGATTGATATGTGTTGTACTAGTTATCCATTGCTACATAACAATTGCCCCAAAAGTTAGCAACTTAAAACAACAGGTATTTATGATGTCACAGTTTCCTGGGTCAAGAATCTGGGCATAGGTTCCTAGCTGGGTCCTCTGCCTCATAGTCTCTCTCAGGCTGCAATCAAGCTGCAGTCAGGTCAACAGTCATCTGACGGCTCATGTGGGGATGGATCCTCTTCTAAGCCTACTCATGTGGTTGTTGGCAAGATTCTGTTTTTGTGAGTTGTGGGCCTGTGAGTCTCAGTTCCTCTCTGGCCTGGCTGGCCTCACTGGCTGTTGGCTGGAGACTGTTCTCGTATCCTTGCCACATGGCCCTCTCCACTGGGCAGCTCATGACAGCTGGCTTCACTCAGAGACAGCAAAAGAGTGCCCAAGAAAAAAGCCACGGTCTTTTTGTAACCTACTATCAGAGGGAATGTGCCATCACTTTTGCTGTATTCTATTTGTCAGGAGCCACTCACTAGGCCCAGCCCACACTGAAGGAGAAGGCATTCCACAAAGGCATTAACACCAGGAGGTGGGGATCATTGGGGGCCACCTTAGAAGGCCCCTACGACACTCACCAAGCCTTGCTCTGAGCCAAGCTCAAGCTCTAAGATAGAGTGAGCGCTCAATGGAGGGAGATCATGGGGAGAGGCCAGAGAAATGTGTTGCCTGGTGGGCTTCCCAAGACAGGGCCCCCAGGGCCTGCCCACCCTGATCTTTATCGCCATGGCAGGGCCTGTTTGATGGCAGGGGGATTTGCAGCCAGCAGGAGCTGCATTCCAGGGCTGGGTACTTAACATTCCAGAGGAGCTCTCACTAATTAGTACCCTGCCCATCCCAGGCCTGGACTACCCGGCTCCCCTGTGTTCCCATGGCTCAGCCAGAGGACTCCCTCGTGGCTTTGGGTGACACTGAGAGGCCCAGAGATGGACTGGACTTAAGCAGGGTCACACAGCAATAAGTCCATTAGCAAAGTCGGGGCTGGGGCTCAGGTCCTTTTACCTCTAGCTTGTGGGCAGGGGGCAGCTGTGGTCAGAACCTTGGGGCCGGGCCCCCTGGGGGTGAGACGGACTAAAGCAGACCTCAGGACTGTTTCTCTGAGCCTCTATTTCCTCACCTGTAAAAGTGGAGGGGGCGTGGTTCTAAGATCACATAGCATGTGACAAAGACTCTCCTTGAGCAAACTTTAGACCAGCTCCTCTGAGCCCTCTTTTTGACTAGGCTTCATCCTTGGATCCTGTCTTCAGCCTGCCTAGCCCAGTTTTAGCAAGAATCCTGTTGCATTGATTTAGAAAGAATCCCCCTACCTTTGATGTCTCCTCTTAGTAACACCCATCCACTGACAGCATGCTCCCACCCCTCATTCTGCTAGTTGGCTGTAAACTCTCAGCTGTCTGTGCTGTTATTTGGGGTTGAATGAGGTCTCCCCCTGTTGTGATAGTCTTGACACCTACCACAATAGTCCTAAATAAAGTCTTCCTTAAGAGAAAACCAGTGAGGGTCCTAGAGGGGATGTGCTGGCTCACACCCGGAATACCAGCATTTTAGGAGGCCAATGTGGGAAGACCACTTGAGGCCAGGAGTTCAAGACCAGCTGAGGCAACACAGCAACACCCTCATCTCCCCAAGAAAAAAAATTTTTTTAATTAGCCAGGCATGGTGGTGTGTGCCTGTAGTCCCAGCTACTTGGGAGGCTGAGGTAGGAGGATCACTTAAGCCCAGGATTTCAAGGCTGGAGTGAGCTGTGATCTTACCACTGCACTCCAGCTTAGGCAACAGAGCAAGACCCTGTCTCTTGTTAAAAAAAAAAAAAAAAAAAAAAAGTGAGAGAGAGAAAGGCCAGTGGGGCCAGAAGTCTCCGGATGCCCTTCTTGTCTTCTCTGGCTGTCATAGTTGTGCCTACTATTCAGCCTCTGTGGCCTTTGGAGCAAACACTCAGCAGCCCTTGATTCATCTGGCTACCCAACTGGTTCTTTGGAGACTTTTTTTTTTTTTTTTGAGATGGAGTTTCACTCTTGTTGCCCAAGCTGGAGTTCAGTGGCGCTATCTTGGCTCACCGCGACCTCCACCTCCCGGGTTCAAGCGATTCTCCTGTCTCAGCCTCCCCCGTATGGGAGGGATTACAGGCGCCTGCCACCATGCCCGGCTAATTTTGTATTTTCAGTAGAAACAGGGTTTCTCCATGTTGGTCAGGCTGGTCTCGAACTCCCGACCTCAGGTGATCCACCTGCCTCAGCCTCCCAAAGTGCTGGGATTACAGACGTGAGCCACCGCACCCGGCTGGAGACATTTTTATTTAAACCTTCACTACTGTGCCCCAGGGCTAAGCCAGGTGCTTCTCGTTCTGAGCTTGAGTGAGCCTCACAAGCAACAGGAAATGGCAACTCCCAGAGGAGAGACGACTTGCACCAGTCCATACCTCACCGTGACCCAGGTCTATGGGTCTTGCTGGGCCAGGCTCTAGGGCCATGCTCTGTGAGGAACAGAACCTGGTTCCTGTCCTTAAGGAGGATCTAAGTTCACTGGGAGGCCAGCAGAGTCATTTGGTATAGGGGTCACCCCCACAAAGAACCCTAACATAGACTTATGGAGCAACCTTAAATGAAGTATTCAGAACTTCACAGAGCTGCATTTAGGATCGGACAAAGTAGAAGACACAGATGAAACCCACACCCATCACAGGACTGCACTGCCTGTCAGGGCCGCAGCATGAATTCAGACATTTTTAGACCCTGTGATCGCCATGTGAATATCACAGTCATTTTCAGTTCTATTTTGGAGGATTAAGAGCATTAATTTGTTCACGATAAACATTTAAAATCTATACAGAGATCAGGAAACAATATCACTCTAAAAGGTTTTATTATTGGGACAGTTGGCCAAATTTGAATGTGAACCATCAGGAGTTGGCAAGCTACAGCCCTCAGGACAAATCTGGCCTGACCTGCTGCCTGTTTTCATAAATAAAGTTTTATTGGAACACATCCATGCCTGGTCTGTTTCACCTTATCTATAGCTGCTTTTGCACAGTGGGGCGGAGTTGAGTAGTTGCAATTGAGACCATATGGCCCACAAAACTGAAAATAACCGGCTCTTTATAGAAAATGTTTGCTGACTCCTTGATGAGATAATAGCAATGTATCATTGTGAAATTTCCTGATTCTGATAACTATACTGTTGTTATGTAAAAAAAAAAAAAAAAATCCTACTGTTAGGAAATGCCCGCTGAAGCATTTAGGGTTAAAGGGACATGTCATCTTCAACTTACTGTACTCTTGTGCAGAAAGAAAAGTGGATGTAGTATGCATGCAAAGATATATTATGAAGAGAGAGAGGTAGGGAATATGATAAAATGTGCGGTAAGAAACTATTTGAGTGAAGGCTATACAGGAGCTCTCTACGATCGTGGTACATTTTCTATAGGTTTGAAATGATTCTAAAATGAAAAATTTTAAAATACGTATATTGATATTTTGCATATTGTTTTGACATTTCTTCCTTGTTTTAAATATAGGAAATCTAAAAAGAAAAAATAGTTCCCTAGGGCCCTTGTTGACCCCCTGAGTCCTGCCTCTCACCACACACACACAATACCTTAACACACACACTCCCTGTACACACCCACATGCTCACACTATACATTAACACACACACACCCTGTACCCACCCACACACTCACACACATACATACCCCATTCACACACACACCCCACCTGGCCTCACACACACACACAGACTTGCACACACACACACACACACACACTCACACACTCAGGCATGTCAGTGTCCCAGCAGGCAGGTGTATGGCCCTCCCGCCGCAGGGCAGGAGAGGGGAGGACCGCAGGCCGAGGGAGCGAGATGGCAGAAGGGAGGCCTCTGACGGGGGCCAGGGGTACTCCAGGGAAGAGGCAGGAATTGTGTCAGGACTTGAAAACTAAACCAGAGCTGGTGGAAACAAAAAGGCAGGGCACTTCGCTGAAGGCACAAGCCAGGCAAAGGTGGGGCAGCAGGTGGCATGAGGCATGGCAGGGCCCAGAGGCTGGGATATTGACTAGGTGGGAGATGCCCACGGCGCTGAGGATTCTGGGGGGATGCTGCACCCTTCCGCTGCCAGCAGCTGTGTCGGGGTCCTCCAGGAAGAGCCACACGGGCAATCCAGGCTTCTCCTCCACTCAGGCCTGATGCCTGCTTGCTTCTCCTCACATTCCTCAGCACCCAACTCTTGAGGTAATTTGCTAAGTTCACATACACATGGCACATACTCAAACTCAAAACCCCTCCTTTCTTCCGCATTCCTCCAGATCCCCAGTTCCCCTCTCTCAAGGTAACCTTTGCTAGTGCAAGTATATATGGTTTTTTTCTTTACACAAATAACAGCTTGCTGCATTTACAGGCATGTACCTTGCTTCTTTCACATATTATCAGATCTTGGATTACTCCATACCAATCCATGCCATTCTTGACAGCTGCATAGTATTCTATTGGATGAGTATCCCAACATGTGCTTAACTAGTCCCCAAAATGGCAGCAGATTCATACTGGCAGCTAAAATGTCGACAGTAAACATGGGTAGAGTGTCTACTATGGCTCAGGCACTTGGGAGATCCCCAAGATACGGAAGGGATTGCAACCTGGTCCGTGGGAATTGGAGCTCCCAGGCTTATGGAGGCAACAGAGTGACTAGTAGATGGCAGAGTGGGATAACAGCACAAGAGTCATGCCAGGGAAGGGTCCTTGGTTTGGGAGAAAGGTAAGGAAAAGGGAAGGATGGCGTTCCAGCCCAAGGGAGCCATGTGAGCAAATTGGAGTGGTGGAAAGCCAATGGCAAGTTCAGGTACTATGTGATGATCCAGGTCGGGGAGGGATGGGGAGGAGAATGTGTGGAGCCGAGTCTAGGGAGGCTTTGAATTCCAAGGAGATGGGTGTGGCCTGATTTCTCCTCTTCACCCAGAGGTCTTCCCTTCCAAGATGAGGAAAGGGGCTCAGCAAAAGGAGTTGGAAGGAAAAGGGGCCCTCTAGGAAGGAGGCGGGGCAGAGAAGGCTCCAGGCAGATGGAGGAGTAACTCGTGGTTACTGAGACCCATCCCTTGCTGGGCATTCTATCTAATTTAATTTTTGCTACTTTTAGTTTTTCTCTGAACCATTGGAGAGTTGGTTGCAGATATCATGGCTGCAGGCGGATAGAGAGTCACAAACACCAGTGCCAGCTCCCTGCAGCCTCTATCTCTCCACAGCCACACAACCCCAGGCACTTTGGCCTGGTGGTTTCCTCTCATTTGGGATTCTGTCCTGTTACCCAAGGTCACAACTCGATTAACTCTCCTCAGGCTTCCAGCACCTCCTGGGTGTCATGAGAGCAAAAACCAGGCTAAGCTGTTGCCTGGCGAGGTGGGTAAGGCTCTGCCAAGGCAGGGAAGAGATGTTGAACGAGTCACGTTCCTGTCTTCCTCATTCATTCCCTCCACAGTCAGGCCCTGGCAGGGCACTGGGGATTCAAATAACCCAGTGATTAAAATCCAGGGGAAAGTGCAGAGCTGGAGTCAGGGGAGGGTGCAGGGTGTATGGGTCTGAAGTCTATGCCATTGGAAGGCTATTTGTACAGAAAAGGATACCAAATTATGAATGCAGAATTGGTTACAGGGTCTTGGAAAGGGGTGGGTGCAAATGAGAGACTCTGAGGCTTAAATGTCTTTAGCTTCAGGGTAAATTTACCTCTGGCAGGAGGGACCCCCATAGAGCAGGGGAATTTTCCCCACAGACCACTGGGTGCCAGCTCCTCCCATGATGCCACTGTGTCCTTGGGCCCCACTCACCTTCACTCTACCTGGGCGTTGAGTTGGGACAACATGAAATAATAATAGTGGTGCTGGACCCCGGAGCCTTGTCTGCCTCCAGACTTTAATGAGAATATGGTTAGTATATATCCCCCCTGTTTGCTGTTGGGTATTAGTAAATACTTCTGACCATGTTTGGGATTCCTTTCTACTGCTTTATCAGGAAGGGTTGCCAGTCTGCACATAAATCTTCTTACTATCTATTGAGAGAACGGCATGGTTTCCCTCCACCATCTGTCAATTTAATGGGCTCTGTTGGCAGATATCCTGATATTGACCATCCTCACATTCCTAAAATAAACTCCTATTGGGTTGTGAGGTAATATTCTTTTAATTTAGTGCAGTGGTAGATTTCTTTTGTTAATATTTTTCTTAGTATTCTTGCGTCTGGATTCAAAATGAAACCTGTCCTGAGTTTTCTTTGGGCTGTCCATTTTATGGACTATTAGGCAACTATGAACAAGAATGACATAGATCTCTGTGCGTTCATTTTGTTGCCAGAAAGTGGTCCCAATCCAGCCTCCAAGAGAGGATTCTTGGATTTTGCACAAGAAAGAATTTGAGGCAAATCCATAAAGCGAAAGCAAGTTTATTAGGTAAGTAAAGGAATAAAAGAATGGCTACTCCATAGGCAGAGCAGCGGCTTGGGCTGCTAGGCTAAGAATATTTAATAGTTATTTCTTGATTATATGCTAAACAAGGGGTGGATTATTCATGAGTTTTCCAGGAAAGGGGTGGGTAATTATTGGAACTGACGGTTCCTCCCCCTTTTAGACCATATAGGGTAACTTCCTGACATTGCCATGGCATTTGTGAACTGTCATGGTGCTGCTGGGTGTCTTTTAGCATGCCAGTGCATTATAATTAGTGTATAATGAACAGTGAGGATGACCAAAGGTCACTTTCATCACCATCTTGGTTTGGGTGGGTTTTGGCCGGCTTCTTTTCCACAGCCTGTTTTATCAGCAAGGTCTTTGTGACCCGTCCCTTGTGCCAATCTCCTATCTCATCCTGTGACTTAGAATGCCTAACCTCCTGGGAATGCAGCCCAGTCGGTCTCAGCCTTATTTTACCCAGTCCCTATTCAAGATGGAGTCGCTCTGGTTTGAACACCTCTGACAGTTTGGAAGGAGGTCCATAATCTAATTCATGGAAAAAATAATGTATGCACTGTATGTGCATACATATATATAATTTTTTCGAGGGAGGGGGTACAGAGTCTTGCTTTGTTGCCAGGCTGGAGTGCAGTGGCACAATCTCTGCTCAACGCAACCTCCGACTCCCTGGTTCAAGCAATTCTCCTGCCTCAGCCTCCCGAGTAGCTGGGATTACAGGCATGTGCCACCACACCCAGCAAATTTTTGTATTTTTAGTAGACACAAGGTTTCACCATGTTGGCCAGGATGGTCTCGGTCTCTTGACCTTGTGATCTGCCTGCCTCGGCCTCCCAAAGTGCTAGGATTATAGGTGTGAGCCACCGCACCTGGCCTATAATTTATACTTATGTATAAGTGTACATAAATTATATATATATATGTCATATAGCATGGTCCCTGAGGACCTAAAAGGAAGAAGGTAGGCACAATAGATATAAATAGAGAGTTTATCTGGAATAAGCTTGAGGTTGCAACCTCAGGAGCATAGATTTAAGTTGCCCAGAATATACACTCCAATTAGCAGCAGTTACAAGCGGATTTTAAAAGGCAAAAAAGGGGGGACAGGGAGTTGCCTGATACAAAGTTGTTTGTCAGGAATTCTTGTTGGTTTACAGAAATAACATTGATTAGTGACTGGTATACATTGTTAACCTGTAGGGTATGGGTGATAGTGTCCTGTGCCACATTGTTAGGTTAATTTATAACCACTTGCGGCAATTGCAGCAGTTTCAAGAGTTGAAGACATGGCTCAAGGGGGAACTAGGATGTGATTGCTGTCTCATTTTAATGTCTCTCTGGGCCTGATAAAGGGCTCACATTCCTGAGATAAAAGCTCTTTTCTTTTCTCATTCCATTTCTTTTGAAACTATATGTTCATAGAATTCAAATGAGCAAATGTTAAATCTTTTAAAGAACAGGAGTGGGCTGGCCTCTGTCTCTGGAGAAGTCACCTGTCTGTACATGGCTGTGGCTCTGAGCATCTTCCCTGAGCCACTGGGTCCCCTGCTATTTCCTCTGGGGTCCCATGGCTTCCCATGGCCCAGCCAGTATTGCGTCTTCTCTCCATCTGCCCTTCCAAGGACAATTGTCCGTGCCTGAGGGGGACGAGGGCCAAGCCTCATTTGGTCTCAGTCTTGTCTTGCATGGTTCTTCAGCAGAACTCAGCCAAGGGTTCCAGAGCCCTGAGAGGTGACCATGGCAAAATGGGTGTCAAGGAGAACAGAGGAAAGAAGGTCACAGCCACCTGGGCCCTGAAATGCTTCCTTGAGTGGGTGGCTTAGGCTCAGGGTCAGGGAGAGGGCCGCATCTGTCCCAGGCCCATCTGAGCCCACGACTCACTAGCAGGTCTCATTGCTGTGGCAGGACGTGATGTCAGCCTCCTCGGCCAACCGGCCTGGTCTGGGGTCTTGGCCAGACCTTGGCTGGGTTCCCCAAGGGGGCCACCTCCAGCTCAGCACTGAAAACTTAAAGGCCAGCCAGCTTGGCTCCTTCTCGACATGTACAAATTTATTTAGTAGAACACAGTCAAATACTCCAGAGAATCACGGGCTCCACAGGAGGCCCAACAGATCCCTCAGCCTTTCAAATGCAAACCTCTCCACAAGGCCAGGTAAGTGCATAAGAAGAGTGCACCACACGGCGACTAGAAGCAGCCAGCCCAGACTCAAGTTCCTTTCAGCTGTGTGACTCTTCTCAAGCTGTTTAACCTCTCTGGGCCTAAATTTTCTCATCTGTCAAATGGAGACAGTAACAATCCCTACCTTATGAAGTCATCAAAAGAATCTAATGAAATAATGTGAACAAAGCAGCTGGTTCAAAGAGAGGTAGCCATATGAGGCGAGATCTCACCATGCTTTTCTTTATCTCACATGGGATTGTTTTATTTGTATGCAACAAAAACTCACCTAAACTTGCTATAGCAAGAAAAAGAAAAATGTTAGGGGGAGGGATATGGAAATTACAGAAAGGAGCCAGGGGTAACTCCTGGAATACCTGACCAAAGGCCCAGCTGGGATCCCTCTCCTTTCACCTGGCTTCTCCCTGCTGTCTCTGCCCTCTCCTCTCCCAGCCCCTGGCTCTGCCCTGTCCTCTGGTCAGCAGGAGTAAGCATGGCTGTCAACAGCACTTGGGTTGATGTGGCCTCCAGACATGAGGCAACTGAGGTCCTCTGCTTCCAATTCCGAATTCTCTGCAGAACGCACTGATTGGCTCAGCCTGAGTCAAGTGCTTGCCACCTGGGGAGGAGGGCCACTTTGAACAAACGTGGCAAATCCTGCTGGAAACTGGTGGCTGATGACAGTGCGGAGCAGTTCTTGCAAACGGCAATGCTGGGCAGACAAAATAAGAGCAGTGAACACAAGAGCTGAATCTTGAATGAGAAGGAGGAAGGCATCCCAGCCAGATGATACAGACACAGGCCCTGATCCCTGGTTCCCGTGGTTCCCAGTCAGTAGGCAAGAGCTTGCCTTCTGTTTTGTTCTCTCCAGCAAAGGCCTGTGCTCTTGCGCACAGTAGGTTCTCCACCCAATTAGACCCTGAACCCCCACCCCACCCTCCTTCACAGAAGCAAACCAGACAGGTACTTCTCTTCCCTTCCAGGTTGGCTGATTTTATCTCTTTGTAAAAAAAAAAAGAAAGAAAAGAAAAGAAACGAAAAACACATCTTTTCCCCCACCCCATGCCACCCCAAAAATATACGGAGCAGACATTTGTGACTGGGAAACGAAGATGCCTCTGTCCTGCAGTTCTGCTCTTTGTTCCGGTGCTTTGAGTGCACTGTATTAAAACACTTTGTTGGAATGGGGCGATACACACTTTCTAGTCTGGCACAGGCTGCCCACCCTGGGAGGTGCCGTTCCCTGGGCCACATCGTGCATTGATTCCCTGTGTGGTCCCCGTGGGGGCTGCCTGAGTGAGTATTCACGGTGGCACTTGGGCTTGCTAACCATCCAGGTCCCCTCAGCCCGTTTCCAGGCTCATGGCATGCTGGCCTGGTAGCAGGGGCAGTGTCAGATCTGCCTGCAAGGTGGGCCCCGGCAGGCCCAGCCCTCCTGCTGGCTAGAGTTGGCTCTGGGAGGGCTGGGCCTACTGGGGCCACCTTTCAGAGTAGGGGATATCAAAGGCTGGGAGGTGTAGGAGGGAAAGCACAGGTGTCGAGGATGGCTCCCTGAGAAGCTGAGCCCCAGCTGGGCCTCGTAGGCTAGGCAAGAGCACCTTTGTTGAGATCCCAGGCCCATGAGGAGCTGAAGAGATGTTGGCCTGTTCCACTGCTCTCTTTCAGAGAAGTCTCTGCAGTAACAGGCATGTGTGCAGCACCTGAGCTCTTACAAAGGCCTTTCCCACTGAGATCTTGAAACCTCACTATGTCCTGAAGAAGCAGATTACCACTTTACAGATGGGAAAACTGGAGCTTCAAGTCACCCAGCATGTTGGAAGCAGAGCTGGAGTTCTGTGCCAAGGCCTTGCACCAGGTGCCTCTCCTACTCTTCTGCCTCCAAGCCCAGAGTAGGGTCTGAGAGAGGGGGCTGTGCTTTCCATTACCCACTCTAAGCTCCCCTGAGGCCTGAGCATTAACCTCATTTTACTGATGAGGAAACTGAAGAACAGAGAGCTTAAGTAACCGGCCCAAGGTCACACAGCTAGAAATGGGCAGAGCTGGGGCTGAAATCCCAGTAGTGCGAGCCCAGAGTCCAAGCTTGTCATTCTTGTCATAGGAACTCCATTAACATGTCATAGGAGTTCCACCAAATGGGATGTGGGGAACACACAGCTACCCAGGGCTTTGCTGGAAAGAACAAAATAGAAGGCAAGCTCTTGCAAATTGACTGGGAACCATGGGAACCAGGGATCAGGGCCTGTGTCTGTCTCATCTGGCTGGGATGCCTTCTTCCTTCTTGTTCAAGATTCAGCTCTTGTGTTCACTGTGCTATGGTGCGTTCCCTGACCTCTGGGTTCAGAATTAATTGTTCCACCCCTGCTCCATGCAGGTGACCGGCAGAGCCCCTATCATCTGCAATCTGTAGTTAAATTGGTTGCATGCATGTTCTGTACCTGTCCTCAATCACCATAATAATGCTGCATAACAACCCCAAATTGCAGATTTGAACATTTATTTAGCACAGAGTTTGTGGGGTTTGGCTGATCTGGGTTGGGGTCTCTCACATGTAGGTCAGCTTGTTGATCTGTGATGGCTCAGCTGGGATGACAGAGGGGACTTGGCTTGAGGCCACATCTGGTCCTTCAGCAAGCTAGCCCAGCATGGTCTCATGACAATGGCAGAAGAGAAGAAGCAAAAGGGGAAATGTGCGGGTGCTTTGTCAGGCCTCTGCTGTGCCAAGTCAGCTACCATCCCATCAGTCCAAGCAAAGTGCAGAGGTGAGCCCAGAGCCCAGGTGTGGCAGAACATTTTACCCAGGGCAGGAGGGTATTGCAGAGTTACTTGGCAAAGGACATGGTTACAGGCAGTGGGGAAGAATTGCAGGGCCCTGCATGCAACTGATCTGCCACAATGTCCATCTTCTCCACTAGACAAGGCAGTTGTTCCTGAAGGGCTGACTGATCTTCAGTGGACTACAACTTCTGCTCAGGTTGGTTGGATTTGGGTGTGGGGATAAAAGGCAAGGAACTCGCCATGTCAATCTCTGTGACCTTGAGCAAAAACATCTGACTTTTGCTCCAAGTCTTGGTTTCCTCATTTGTAAAAAAAAAAGAAAGATGGAAGCCTGCCCTCCAATGTCACAGAATGACAGGGAGTGATGGAGATCTGGGATCAGCCCTGGCCCTGGGAAGTGTGTTGTTGCATCAAGTTAGCGATTCATCATGGTTCCAGGCTCCCACCCCAAATCAGCCTTCCATTCGCTCAGGATGTGGCAGATACCCCATGGCCCTCAAGGCCCTGAATGCCCCATTCCTCCATTCTCCTTCTCTCTCTTCATTCATTCCCTCTTGCTTGCCTTTCTTTCCTGCCCGTAGGACACAGGCCTAAGCTGTTCCTAGAAGTCCTCCTTCCTATTCTTCCTCAAGCCAACTCGGCTCACCTGTCCCATCTCAGCAGAAGGCCGGTCCTGGAGCAGCCGCTCTTGGTCTCCCACTTCCTGGGGTAGTGCAGCTTCTGGGCCAGAGCCGGGCCACGCCACGGCTCCACTCTCCTAGTCGTGGATCTTGAACAAGACTTTCCACCTATTGAGACTCAGTTTTCTTACCTGGAAAATGGTGAGAGCAGCAGCACCCACCCTGCAGGAACATGGTGAGGATCCAGTTATCAAATATCAAGTGCTTCGGATGCTGCAGCCTCACAATAAGCCCTGGCCTTTAGGAAGAGTCAGCTCTCATTATCCACTCTTGTAACATCTCATTCTTTTCCTTCCACTCACTTGCTAAATTTTGTAATTTTGGTCAGGCATGGTGGCTCATGCCTGGAATCCCAACACTTTGGGAAGCTGAGGTGGGAGGACTGCTTGAGGCCAGGAGTTCAAGACCAGCCAGGGCAACATAGTGAAACCCCCGTCTCTACAAAAATAAAAATAAAAAACTTAGCTAGGTGTGGTGGTGCATGCATGACTATAGTCCTCCTAGCTACCTGGGAGGCTGCCCAAGTAGGAGCCTCCCAAGTTGGGCTGGAGAATTGCTTGAGCCCAGGATTTCAAGGTTATAGTGAGCTATGATTGCACCACTGCATTCCAGCCTAGAAGACAGAACAAGACCCCACCTTTTAAAAAAATTGTAATTTTGTATTTATTTGTATTGATGTGTGTCACCATTTGTTTAAGGCCTTTCTCCCCTGTGTGGCCTGTAAGCCCTAGGAGGGCAAGACTCACCCTCATCTGCAGCTGTATCCCCAGTGCTGGGAACAGAGAAGGGGCTTGAAAAGTGTTTGTGGAATGAGCGATGGCATGAATGAATGGTGGATGAGAGGAAGGATGGACTATGGCCAGGGAGGGCACAGACAGAGACCCAGTCAGGGGTCTGGCAGGAGTAGAAAAGCCTTCATTATCTTTGGCCAGCATGGCCTGACTATTACAAGGTTCATCACTAAGTCTAATCTCTTTCTATCCACAAATCTTAAATTTGACAGGAACCTGCCCCACACACTCCCAGACCCTGTACAGGGGATGGACCCTTCTCCTAGGAGTTGATCACCCTGGCTGCAACCCCAGTCCTTGGTGCTCTAAAGCCTGAGGTCTCTCCCTACCGCGTGGGGAGGATCACACAATCGGGCTTACTGTCCACTCTCCCTAACCCTCACAACAACCTGCCAGGGGGCTAAAATGGCTACTGCTTCCATTTCATACAGGAGGAAACTGAGGTTCCTAAGTTACCGAACAAGTCTGTCCCACACTTCACAGAAATATCCAAGAAACTAGCCCAGAGCACCCCAGGTGAATGGATGTTGGGCAGTACCAAGCTTGGGGATCCACTGCCTGCCTGAGCCTTCACCCCTGAGAGTGTTTGGGAGAAAGAATCTAAGGCTGGAAGGGTCAGCAGAGATGGGTTCAGCCCTGACTCCTGCCCTTAAGGGTATCCATGATGGAGACTCATTTTCTGCAGCATTCAAAGTCCTTCACCCCCACCATCACTCAGGCCTATACGCTCACCAAGCAGGCTGACTGCCTCAGCCTGGACCACAGCCACCCCTGGGGATGTCTTGGTTATTTTTGCCAACCACAAGTGCTGCTGGGAACTTATGAGGGTCTTGGATCCCTAGGAATGGGAATGAGGGTTTCATCCCTGTTATTCGGGAGTGCGCTGACTTGTCGTTCCTGAGGCTCGGCTAGGCTCCTTCCTGCACACCTCAGAGCACTGTCAGGTGAGACTCAGTATTTCCATTAGGCAAATGGGAAATCTGAGGCTGGAGATATTGAATTATTGGCCCAAAGTCACCCAACTAGGCAGTGATGGAAGTTGGGGTGTCTTAACTGTCAGTGGCTTTGGAACCATCTTCCACTTATTTGGGCAAATGTAGTTGCTTGGGTTGCCATAGGGGAGGGGAGGGAGTCATTCCCCTGTAATAGAATTTTTCTTCTTCAAGGACTTGTCTGGCAAATGTAAAGCTTTCAAAATATGAGATGGCATTGGGGGTGAAGTGAAATGGTTCCTTGGTGGATGACCAGCCTTTATACCAGGCTCAAGTCTCCCCTGTAAAAGCCCCTGGCCTTTGCTCCTATTCTCTGGTCATAGAGAGCCCACCACTTCAGGGGTCAGGCCCTCTGTTCTGGCAGAGCATGTAGGACCTGCCCTCCTTCAGGTTCCCAGACACTGGCATACTCAGAGATGAAAACATGTTCTCCGTAGACCCAGTGGCCTCGAACTTGTCTCTCATTTTCTGAGGCCAGCCCATTCCTTTCCTCCCAGGGAGATCATATGTGCTCACATAATGGAGCTGTGGTTTCCACTCCAGCCTCTGAAGCCAAACTCTGAGGAGTTTCAAATATCCCCAAGGCCTCTGAGGAGGAAGGCCCCTGAGCATGTCTGGGGAAAGGGCTGCATCTGGTCTGCGTTATCCAGTAGCTGCTGCTGCCTTGAACCCTGTCAGGGAATGGAGGCCCAGATCGAGGGGGGACCTGGAGGGAGGACCTGGAAGGAGAGGTCTCAGCTCCCTGCTGGCCTTCCTCCAGCTGTCCCAGCCCTTTCCATGGGACCACAAAGCTGAGGAGGCCCTCTGTGCATATTTCGACCAGATGCCCCATTTCCCAGGGTGGAAGCTGAAGTCTGAGGTGGCAGAAGCAGCTTTGTGGCAGGACCATGAGGCACTCAGGGCTTCTGATGCTAATCAAGAGTTCTTTCCACTGCCCCATGCCAGATGCTTAAAACATGGCAAGTGCAGGGCAGGGCCTTCTCTCTGGAGGGGGACACTGCCCTGCAGCCTCCTCACCAGTCACGCTGCCTCAAGATGGCACAGACAGGCGGCTGCTGGCAACCAGCCTGTGCGGAAGCAGAAATTGGCATTAGAGGTTTACATGATTTCAAGATGAAGTAGGGAAAAAAACACCCCCATGCTGCAGGAAGAAGAAATGATTCACAGAAGACATGTGCTTCCCAAGCTAGGAACAGAAAGAGTTTCTTAAAAACTCATGCTTTTTGACCTGCAGAAGCTCCTCCTTACCCCAAGCCCATCTTCACAGACGGGGCTCAACCCACACTTCCTGAGCTCCTGCCCCAAGCCTGGTCTTCCCTCCCGCCAGTCCCACGGGTCATCCTGGTGGGTTTTCACAACAGCTCCATTTCACAGATGAGAGAACTGAGGCCTACTCTCTCTGAGCAGGGACCCTGTGCTGGGCTGGGGAGCCAGCATCACTGGCCTGGGCTGTGAGGATCTAGCCACTTATTTCAGTTTCTTCCCTGCACTTCTGAGCCTGAGCCAAGGCATGCAAAAGTCCCCTCCTGGGGTTTTCTGGCCTTGCTTCCTGGTGCCCCCCAGACCTTTGTCCTGGGGCTCCACCCAGGGCCCAGTGGGGAGAGGAGCAGACAGCAGAATGGTTATGACCTGATTTTGTTTGTGTGCTTGCTTTCCAGTCCTGTGAAGCCTTCAGGACAACATTTTATATAAACAAGAAAGAAAGAGGGTATATTTTTGGAGATGAGTTTTCTACCTCCCTATCCACACCCAACAACCTAATGATTTAACCTTTTTAAGTACAAAAACTAAGCAGTGCTGGAAAAATTTAATCACTGCTCATTCATTATCCTCAATGTCTGGCAAAGAAATAGAGAGAAAGAAAGGAAGAAAGAAAAAAGAAAGAGAGAGAGGAAGAAAAAGGAAGAAAGGAGATAAAAACCAAATGAAAACCTCCCAAAACTCATGGGAGCACAGAATAGAGAATAAGAACATCAGGCTATGCTGATATTGCCCTGTTCAGATTGCGTCTTGGGAGTGCAGAATTATTTGGGCCCCCTGCTCTACTATAGGATCCTTTAAAAATGTCACATCCTGTCCAGGCGTGGTGGCTCATGCCTGTAATCCCAGCACTTTGGGAGGCCAAGGCGGGCGGATCATGAGGTCAGGAGATCGAGACCATCCTGGCTAATACGGTGAAACCCCGTCTCTACCAAAAATACAAAAAATTAGCCGGACATGGTGGCGGGCGCCTGTGGTCCCAGCTACTCTGGAGGCTGAGGCAGGAGAATGGTGTGAACCCGGGAGGCGGAGCTTGCAGTGAACCAAGATCGTGCCACTGCACTCCAGCCTGGGGACAGAGCGAGACTCCGTCTCTTAGGAAAAAAAAAAGTGACATACTCAGGGCACATGGCTCATCCCGACATTAATTCTCTAAACTTTTGGCTATATGATTTTTTATTTTTCCCCATTATGCTTCTGAAACAAAATTGGAAATACTGAGAACATTGGAAATGTAAATTGCCAATATTCCTACCATTATTGCAATCAAACACACATACACACACATATACATTTAGTATATTTCTTTTTTCACTTAGCGACAGACCAACAGACTTCTGTTTAAACCCCAACTTCAGGCAGGTTGCTTTGTGCCTCTGTGCCTGTTTCCTCATCTATAAAATGGGGATAACAATCATGCCATAAAGAGCATGTGAGATAATGTGTAGGAAGTGCCTGGCCCGTAGTGAGGAAGAGGTTCATTAATGATTGCAGTTATTAATGCTGTCATCCTAGACGCTGCCTCTCTAGTACCACTTGTGGGCCCCAGGGGACTAAGATGACCTCTACACTCATTCATTCCATAGCCACTCAGAAGGTGTGTGCTCTGGGCCAAGCCCTGCACTGGGTGGCAAGGGCACAGAGATGAGCATGACCAGGCCTTGCCCTCAGTGCAGAAAATAAGGCAGATACATAAACAAATAAGTGACAATCTGACAATCTTGGGTGACAAGAGTGATGGTGGTCACATAGGTGGGTGTTGTGGGACTCCTTAGTTAGGAATCCACTCAGACTCTGCAGAGAAGGTGATGGAGCAACCAGCTCAGAAAAGAGGAGGAGGAGGAGATGTGTAAAACAACTACATGGAAGGACACTTTGAATAGACGGAAGAGCAAATGGCAATGCCCAGAGACCCAGAGGCCCTTCCTGGGAAGAGCAAGTCCTCGACTCTGGCTACAGCAAATGATGTTGAGAAGAAACAGGGCTGCAGGGCTTAGGCTTGAATGATATGTGGCTTTGGGGTTCATCTTCACACCAACAAGAATGCTTTCAGCTGCAAGGAACGGAAAACTCTGATACAACGGGCATAGCAAGTAAGTGATACAAGATCTCATATGTCAAGGAGATGAGAGGAGGCATCCAGAATTGGTTAATTCAGCAGGTTAATTCAAAATTCAACCACATCTTCAAGGACTCAGTTAATTCCCTGCCTCCACCCCACCATCTTCAGTGTGTCAGACTATTCTCAGACTTGTCCCCTCATGGACCTAAGGTGGCTGTCACAGCTCTAACATCACATGCAGACACATGCAATGTCCAGTGATGGAGGAAGGGCTATAGCCTGTTCTGGGGGCTTTCCCTTCCTCCTCCAGCTCTCTTTTACAATTAAAAAAACTATTTCCAGGCTGGGCGTGGTGGCACACACCTGTAATCCCAGCACTTTGGGAGGCCGAGGCGGGCAGATCATGAGGTCAGGAGATCGAGACCATCCTGGCTAACACGGTGAAACCCCGTCTCTACTAAAAATACAAAAAATGAACTGGGCATGGTGGCAGGTGCCTGTAGTCCCAGCTACTCGGGAGGCTAAGGCAGGAGAATGGCATGAACCTGGGAGGCGGAGCTGGCAGTGAGCCAAGATTGCACCACTGCACTCTAGCATGGGTGACAGAGCCAGACTCCGTCTCAAAAAAAAAAACAACAACAACAAAAAACTACTTCCAGCCAGGCATAGTGGCACACACCTGTAATCCCAGCATTTTGGGAGGCCCAGGTAGGCGGATCACCTGAGCTCAGGAGTTCAAGACCAGCCTGGGCAACATGGCAAAACCCCATCTCTACTAAAAATACAAAAATTAACCAGGTGTGGTGGCATGCACTTATAGTCCCAGCTACTCAGGAGGCTCAGGAGGCTCACTCGAGCCTAGGAGGTAGGGGCTGGAATGAGCCAAGATAGGCCACTGCACTCCAGCCTGGGTGACAGAGCGAGACCCTACCTCAAAAACAAACAAACAAACAAACAAACAAACAAACAAACAAACAAACCTACTTCCATAATTCTCCCAGCTTCTTTTTTTTTTTTTTTTTGAGACGGAGTCTCACTCTGTCGCCCAGGCTGGAGTGCATTGGTGCGATCTCTGCTCACTGCAAGCTCTGCCTCCTGGGCTCACGCTATTCTCCTGCCTCAGCTTCTCTGAGTAGCTGGGACTTCAGGCGGCCACCACGACGCCCGGCTAATTTTTTTGTATTTTCAGTAGAGACGAGGTTTCACCGTGGTCTCGGTCTCCTGACCTCGTGATCCACTCGCCTTGGCCTCCCAATTCCCTCCACTTCTAACAGGCCAGGAAAGCCTGTACTTGAACTAATCTCTGGCAAGAAGAGTGAACTGTCATGATTGACTGAAACCAACAAAGCATCTACCCTGGAGCTGGCCCCTCCTAAAGCTCCAGCTGTGGGATAGGGGGGATAAAGGAACAATACTACTGCTCTGCCAGTAAGGCAGAAATTTGGGAGTGCATGAGGAAGGGGCAGTGAGCAGTGTCTGCTAATATCCTGAAAGCAATGGGGAGTCATTACTTAACTTCTCTGTGCCTCCATTTCCCCATCTACAAAATGGGAATAAATAGTACCCACCTCAGAGGGTTATGTTGTGGATAAAATAATCTTTGTAAAGCCCCGAGAATAGTGCTTAGCACATATTAATCCATTATTAAATATGTTATCATCATTATCACCATCATTACACTACCCTTCTCCCTTATCAAAACTCTCATTCTCTAAGTTCATTAAGTCCGAAGATGAAAACAAATCTAGCAATGTGACAATTAGGAGGTCTCTTCCCCTCCCTCTGCCTGTCAGTTTCCTCATCTCTAAAGTGAGATGGTTGGGCCAGGTGACCTCTGCATCCTGCCCTTTCCAGTCCTGATTCTCTCTAGGGTCCATGATGTGCACCAAACTGCTTGCCAGTCTTGGAATACACCATGCTTTAGCCATCCTCCAAGGCTTGCTCAGGCCATCTGAGCAAGTTGCTCAGTTCTCACCTTGGAATAAGCCTCATCTTTTGGGGCTTATCTCAAACGTCCCATCTCAGAGTCTCTTCCCAGCCTTACCCCTCAGCTAAGCCTGCTTCACATTGCACTCCTCCTGCAGGGAGTCAGTGGTTTCTGCCCTAGGAGGTTGGTAAGTGTAAGTCTCATAGACAGTGAGCCCTGGGGGGGACCAGTGTTTGAACTTCTGAGTCTCCAGTGACCAGCAAGAAGTGATATACTGCAAGAGGTCAGTATTGTGTTCATTTTTTCTTACTAATAATGTGAGTAGGTAATATTTATTGAGGCCTTACCTCTAGCCAGGGAGTATTTGAAGCACTTTCCATAGAATGTCTTATTTCATCTTTGTAACACCCTACCCACAAGATAGTTACGATTATTGTCCCTACTTTACAGATGAGAGACCTAGACCTGAGGCTCAGAGAGGTTACGTGACTGAACCAAGGTCACACAGCAGGTGAGTGATAGAGTCAGGATTATATCCCATGTCTGTCAGGCTCCAGAGGCCCTGTTCCCTAAACAATGACTTGATCTCTGTCACATACTAAAGCCTCCAGATGTTGCCTGGATGCCAAGTACACCTAGCCAGTGGTCACTGTCTAAGGCCATGGAACTGTGAAGAGCTGCCTTGCTGTGTTTTTTTTTGAATTAATAGGTTTTATTCTTTAGTAACAATTTTAGAGAATAATTAAGCAGAGAATACAAAGTTCCAATATTAAAATATTGCATGAGTGTGGTACATTTTTTGCAACTAATGAACCAATATTGATACATATTAACTGAAGTCCATAGTTTACATTAGGGTTCCCTTTGTGTGTGGTTCAGTTCTATGGAATATTGTTAGAAACAGAATAGTTTCACTGCCCCCAAAATCCTTTTGCTTCACCTATTCATCCCTACCCCTAAACCTCTGGACATCATTAAATTTTTTAGCCTATAGTTTTGTCTTTTCTGGAACAATTGGAATCATACAGTATGTAGCCTTTTCAGACTGGCTTCTTTCACTTAGTAACAGGCATGTGAACGGCTTCTTGGCCTTTGGCTAAGATGAAGTGCAATAACATGCATTTGTGCTTCCTCCATGTCTGTTCATGGCTTAATACTTCATTTCTGTTTACCGCTGAATAATGTTCCATTGCAGAGGTGTACCACAGTTTATCCACTACCTTATTGAAGGACATCTCGATTGCTTCCACTTTTTGGTAACTATGGACAAAGCTGCTCTATAAACACTCATGTGTGAAGGTTTTTATGTGGACATACGTTTTCAACTCAACCAGATAAGTACCCAGGAGTGTGATTGCTGGATTGTGTAGTAAGAGCATGTTTAGCTTTGTGAGACACTGCCAAACTGACTTCCAGAGTGGCTGAATCATTTTGCATTACCACCAGCAATGAAGAGAGTTCCTGTTGCTCCACATCCTGGCTAGCATGTGGTATTGTCAGTTTGGATTTTGGCCATTCTAATAAATCTGCAGTGGTATCTCATTGTTATTTCAATTAGCAATTCCTTACTGATAACTTAGGTTGATCATCTTTTTATATGTATGTTTGTCATCTGTATATCTTCTTTGGTGAGGTGCCTATTCAGATCTTCTGCCATTTAAAAATTGGACTGTCTGCTTATTGTTACATTTTAAGAGTTCTTCATATATATATTTTGAGACAGGGTCTCACTCTGTCACCCAGGCTGGAGTGCAGTGGCAGTGATCACAGCTCAATGCAGCCTCCACCTCCTGGGCTCAAGCAATCCTCCTGCCTTAGCCTTCTAGAGTAGCTGAGACTACAGGCATGCACCACCATGCCCAGCTAATTTTTGTATTTTTTTGTAGAAATGGGGTTTCACCATGCTGCCCAGGTTGGCTTCATATATTTTGAATACAAGTGTTTTATCAGCTATGTGTCTTGCAAATGTTTTCTCCCAGTCTGTGGCTTGTCTTTACATTCTCTTAACAGTGTCTTTTGCATAACAAAAGTTTTTAATTTTAATGAAGTCCAATTTAAATATTTTTTCTTTCATGGTTCATGGTTTTGGCATTTTTTCCTGAAAACTCATTGCCAACCCAGAGTTACCTAGATTTTCTTTTATCTTATGGAAATTTTATAGTTTTATGTTTTACATTTAGGTCTATGATCTATTTTGAGTTAACTTTTATGAAAGGTGTAAAGGTCTGTGTCTAAACTCTTTTTGTTTGTTGGTTTGTTTGTTTGTTTTGCATATGGATGCCCAGTTGTTCTAGCACCATTTGTTGAAAAGACTATCTTGTCTCCATTGAATTACCTTTGGTCCCTTGTCAAAGATCAGCTGACTATATTTACGTGGGTCTATTTCTGGGCCCTCTATTCTGTTCCATTGACCTGTTTGTCTATTCTTTCATGAATATCACACTGTCTTCATTACTGTAGGTTTATAGTAAGCTTTGAAGTCAAGTAGTGTCAGTCATCTGACTTCTTTTTCAGTAATTATGTTGACTGTTCTGTTAATATCAAAAAATAATTCACTGAGATGTTAATTGGGGTTGCATTGAATCTATAGAACAAGTTGGGAAGAGTCATCTTAATGATAGTGAATTTTCCTATCCATGAGCATGGAATATCTCTCCATTTTCTTTCTTTTTTTTTTTCAATGGAAGCTTCTGACTTATTTCAGACAAAGTATTAGACCTGCCATTAAGAATCACCTCAAGGGGCATTCCAAGATGGCCAAATAAGAACAGCTCTGGTCTGCAGCTCCCAGCGTGATTGACACAGAAGACGGGTGATTTCTGCATTTCTAACTGAGGTATCTGGTTCATCTCATTGGGACTGGTCGGGAAGTGGGTGCAGCCCACAGAGGGCAAGCTGAAGCAGGACGGGGCATTGCCTCACCCAGGAAGCGCAAGGGGTTGGGGGATTTCCCTTTCCTACCCAAGGGAAGCCATGACAGACTGTACTGGGAAAACTGGGACACTGCCATCTAAACACGGTGCTTTTCCAACACTCTTAGCAAATGGCACACCAGGAGATTATATGCTGCACATGGCTCAGCGGGTCCCACGCCCACGGAGCTTTGCTTACTGCTAGTCCAAGATCGAACTGTGAGGCGGCAACCCTGGCTGGGGGAGGGGCGTCCACCATTGCTGAGGCTTGAGTAGGTAAACAAAGTGGCCCGGAAGCTCGAACTGGGTGGAGCCCCCACAGCTCAACGAGGCCCACCTGCCTCTGTAGACTCCATCTCTGGGGGCAGGGCATAGCTGAACAAAAGGCAGCAGAAACTTCTGCAGACTTAAACGTCCCTGTCTGACAGCTCTGAAGAGAGCAGTGGTTCTCCCAGCACAGTGTTTGAGCTCTGAGAACAGACAGACTGCCTCCTCAAGTGGGTCCCTGACCCCCATGTAGCCTAACTTGGAGACACCTCCCAGTAGGGGCCGACTGACACCTCATACAGCCAGGTGCCGCTCTGGGACAAAGCTTCCAGAGGAAGGATCAGGCAGCAATATTTGCTGTTCTGCAATATTTGCTGTTCTACCACCTCCTCTGGTGATACCCAGGCAAACAGGGTCTGGAGTGGACCTCCAGCAAACTCCAACAGACCTGCAGCTGAGGGACCTGTTAGAAGCAAAACTAACAAACAGGAAGGAATAGCACCAACATCAACAAAAAGGACATCCACACCAAAACCCCATCTGTAGGTCACCATCATCCAAGACCAAAGGTAGATAAAACCACAATGGGGAGAAACCAGAGCAGAAAAGCTGAAAATTATAAAAACTAGAGCACCCCTTCTCCTCCAAAGGATCGCAGCTCCTTGCCAGCAATGGAACAAAGCAGGATGGAGAATGACTTTGACGAGTTGACAGAAGTAGGCTTCAGAAAGTCGGTAATAACAAACTTCTCTGAGCTGAAGGAGGATGTTCAAACCCATCGCAAGGAAGCTAAAAACCTTGTAAAAAGATTAGACGAATGGCTAACTAGAATAAACAGTGTAAAGAAGACCTTAAATGACCTGATGGAGCTGAAAACCATGGCACAAGAATACATGACTCATGCACAAGCTTCAGTAGCCAACTCGATCAAGTGGAAGAAAGGGTATCAGTGATTGAAGATCAAATAAATGAAATGAAGAGAGAAAAGACGCTTAGATAAAAAAAAAGTAAAAAGAAACGAACAAAGCCTCCAAGAAATATGGGACTATGTGAAAAGACCAAATCTACATTTGATTGGTGTACCCTAAAGTGACAGGGAGAATGGAATCAAGCTGGAAAACACTCTTCAGGATATTATCCAGGAGAACTTCCCCAACCTAGCAAGGCAGGCCAACATTCAAATTCAGGAAATACAGAGAACACCACAAAGATGCTCCTCGAGAAGAGCAACCCCAAGACACGTAATTGTCAGGTTCACCAAGGTTGAAATGAAGGAAAAAATGTTAAGGGCAGCCAGAGAGAAAGGTCGGGTTACCCACAAAGGGAAGCCCATCAGACCAACAGCGGATCTCTCAGTAGAAACTCTACAAGCCAGAAGAGAGTGGGGGCCAATATTCAACATTCTTAAAGAAAAGAATTTTCAACCCAGAATTTCATATCCAGCCAAACTAAGCTTCATAAGTGAAGGAGAAATAAAATCCTTTACAGACAGGCAAATGCTGAGAGATTTTGTCACCACCAGGCCTGCCTTATAAGAGCTCCTGAAGGAAGCACTAAACATGGAAAGGAAAAACTGGTACCAGCCACTGCAAAAACATGCCAAATTGTAAAGACCTTCAATGCTAGGAAGAAACTGCATCAACTAACGGGCAAAATAACCAGCTAACATCATAATGACAGGATCAAATTCACACATAACAATATTAACCTTAAATGTAAGTGGGCTAAATGTCCCAGTTAAAAGACACAGACTGGCAAATTGGATAGAGTCAAGACCCATCAGTGTGCTGTATTCAGGAGACCCATCTCACATGCAGAGACACAGGTAGGCTCAAAATAAAGGGATGGAGGAAGATCTACCAAGCAAATGGAAAGCAAAAAAAAAAAAAGCAGGCATTGCAATCCTAGTCTCTGACAAAACAGACTTTAAACCAACAAAGATCAAAAGAGACAAAGAAGGCCATTACATAATGGTAAAGGGATCAATTCAACAAGAAGAGCTAACTATCCTAAATATATATGCACCTAATACAGGAGCACCCAGATTCATAAAGCAAGTCCTGAGAGACCTAAAAAAGAGACTTAGACTCCCACATAATAATAATGGGAGACTTTAACACCCCACTGTCAACATTAGACAGATCAACGAGACAGAAAGTTAACAAGGATATCCAGGACTTGAACTCAGCACCAAGCAGACCTAATAGACATTTACAGAACTCTCGACCCCAAATCAACAGAATATACATTCTTCTCAGCATCTCATCACATTTATTCCAAAATTGACCACATAGTTGGAAGTAAAGCATTAAAAAGTCAGGAAACAACAGGTGCTGGAGAGGATGTGGAGAAATAGGAACGCTTTTATGCTGTTGGTGGGAGTGTAAACTAGTTCAACCATTGTGGAAGACAGTGTGGCGATTCCTCAAGGATCTAGAACTAGAAATACCATTTGACCCAGCAATCCCATTACTGGGTACATATCCAAAGGATTATAAATCATGCTACTATAAAGACACATGCACATGTATGTTTATTGTGGCACTATTCACAATAGCAAAGACTTGGAACCAACCCAAATGTCCATAAATGATAGACTGGATTAAGAAAATGTGGCACATATACACCATGGAATACTATGCAGCCATAAAAAAGGATGAGTTCGTGTCCTTTGTAGCAACGTGGATGAAGCTGGAAACCATCATTCTGAGCAAACTATTGCAAGGACAGAAAACCAAACACTGCATGTTCTCACTCATAGGTGGGAATTGAACAATGAGAACACTTGGACACAGGGCAAGGAACATCACACACCAGGGCCCGTCATGGGATGGGGAGATGGGGGAGGGATAGTATTAGGAGAAATACCTAATGTAAATGACAAGTTAATGGGTGCAGCAAACCAACACGGCACATGTATACATATGTAACAAACCTGCATGTTGTGCACATGTACCCTACGACTTACAGTATAATAATAAAAAAAATAATAATAAAATAAAATTTATTTCTTCTAGTACTGAAAAAAAAAAAAGAATCACCTCAAAGCGATCACTATTATGGTCATTACCACAACAGCTAGTGAAGCAGGATGGAGGCAGACACCTGCAGGGCCACCAACATGCCTGAGAGCCAAGACCAGCCCTAATTCTTCACTTCTGCAGCCTCCTCCTCAGCCTTTCCCTTAGCCTTCTTCTTCTCCTCCACCTCTCCTCCTTCTCCAGCATTGCTACCATCTCAGCCACCTGACTGGTAGAGACGTGAACATCTTTGTCCACAAGCTCAATCACCTTAATGAGCTTGTCAATGTTGACCTTGCCATTCTTACTTTTATCCAGTGTTGAGGCCAAGCTGATCAGCTTGTTTTCTGGAATGTTCTTGATTTGCTTCATGGCGCTGATGAGCTCAGTGATACTGATGACTTTCTCTCCCGCTCCCCCTGAGCTCTCTGCCTGGCCCAGCTTGCCAGGCCTCTGATCCATCTCCAGCTGTGCAATCAAGCTGTCTATCCGCCAGATCATCTGCTGAACTCTCTTTGTCAGTGTCTTGCTGGCTTTAGATTTTTCCACATATTTTTCTTTGCTGGTCTTTGAAACTTCCTTCTTGATCTCTTGCAAGTCATCACTATCGTCCTGGACATCCTCCTTCAGCAGCTCCAGCTCCTCCTTCTCCTTGGTTAGGGACTTATTTTGCTCCTTCAGTTTAGAACATGCATCGCTAAGTACACCCATTTCTTCTTTAGTTATTTTCTCCTCCTTCAAGATCTCCAGCACAGGGGCAGTGTCCTTCAGGGCCTCTGAGGGCAGGATCACATCAGGCACTTCTGGCTGCTGGTCAGCCACTGGCCTCTCAGGGGTGGCTTCTTCCACTTCGTTTCTTGGGATAGCTTCTGCAGCTCATTCTCCCTGTGCTCCAGCTGGATGGCCGTCTCCTCCTGTAATGTGGCCTCCAATTTCACTTTGTTGTCCACCTGCTCACCCTCAACCTTGTCCACTTTCACCTGGGCTCCCTTCACCACTGTCTCTGGAAGAGTCGGCAAGGTGGATTTGAGCTGGTCAGTAGGAGAGAGGGTGTCTGGGAGGTACATAGCTCAGGACAATAAGAGCAGTGATATGGGGATCTCTTGATGCAAATGCAGGTCCAGCCACTGCTTCAGCAGGCTCCTCAGATGGTTTTCTGAGACCCTGAGGGCCCACATCCCTCGAGTTCTACATGTCGACAGCAATTCCTTGATATTCAGGCTGTCCACCCCTTCCTCAGCAATCAACTCATTGTTGGCCTTTATGGACCTCAACCTCATGGTGAGCTGGAAGCATAGGAAGTTGTTGGTGCCTATGGCCTGGAGACCCAGCAGCTCACACAATGCCACCAGCTGCTGGCAGGTGAGGTTATCCAGGGTCAGCTCATCCTCAAATAATTTGGGAAAGCGCATGATTTCTTCATTGTTAGGTCTTTCCTGTCTCTCAGATCTTCTGGAAAAACATGGAGAAGGCTTTGGCAGTCCTCCCCTTGGCTTCTTTTCTCCTCGATGGTGTCCTGGAGAAATTTAGCCAGTTCCAGCTCCCCCATAGCTGCTTCTTCGGTCTCTCCTCCTTGATGGACTGGGTCTCAAATGTGGACAGCAACATGTTGGGAAAGATTTTCACTATGATGGGCAACAGCAACTCCATGAAAAGCACCACTGCAAAGATGAGGAGCGGGACCAGGCAAAAGAGGTCAGCACAGACACGGACAAACTGCCTGTGCTCCCGGTGGGTCAGCATATGGCCACTGAGAATCCCCGAGAGCGAGTGTGTGGCTATCTTGGTGTCCATCCAGAGAAGGCTGAAGCCGTGGTAACAGTGCTTCAGCCCGTCCAGGACCCTCCGCCCCACAGACTTCACTGGCGCCTCTTCAGGGGGGTTGTACCCGGGGCTGCCTTCCTCCAGCTTCTTGTTCTTGTCCTTGTGGGACTTGACTATGGAGTAGTCGCCAAGGTGGGGAGATGAGTGCCAGCAGCATGCAGGACGGTCCTGAGGTCCCATGACCACCAAACATGGTGCCGCCGTAGCCACTGTGTGCCAGCGCTCCGGCCTCACAGGCCAACTGCTGAGGTGATGGCCTCTGAAGGAAGGTACACCGGGTAGGCGGGGGTGCAGCAGCTAAATGGAACATTCACGCGGCTTGTCAGCCCTGCGATGTTTGTCCAATGGAGATCAGCACGATCCCCCAGGTCACCCCTCAGGGCAGCGACGTGGGATGGTGGGAGGCGGGAGGCCATCCAGCCCTGACAGCTCCTCAGTAAGATGGATGACATGGGCCTCCTGCAGCAGCTTCCTCCTCCTCCTCTTCCTCCTCTGAGGCTCCTGGGCCTATGTTGCGCCTCAACCTGGCCCGCAAGGACGACTGACAAAGGCTGTGGACCAACAAACAGGTCCAGGACCCAGCATCAAAGGCGGCCAAGCCACACACAGACTTCCGGGGACCAGGTGGGCAGAGCAGGGACAGGGAGGGGAGGCGGGGTTGCCTTCACCAATGGGCACTTCCGCTCCTGCACACTCCATTTCTTTAGATGGTTGATCTCTTTCATTAGTTTTATCATTTCCTTGTGTAGGTCCTCTACACATTTTGTTATGTTTATACCTAAATAATTCTTTTCTTTTTTTCCTTTTTTTTTTTTTTTTTGCTAAGTTACTGCATTTTAAATGTCAAATTGTAGTTGTTCGTTGCTGGTATCTATGAAAGCAATGGACTTCTGTATATTAACTTTTTTTTTTTTTTTGAGATGGAGTCTTGCTCTGTTGCCCAGGCTGGAGTGCAGTGGCTCAACCTCGGTTCACTGCAACCTCCGCCAAAAGGGTTCAAGCAATTATCCTGTCTCAGCCTCCTGAGTAGCTGGGTCTACAGGCACCCGCCATCATGCCTGGCTGATTTTTGTATTTTTAGTAGATATGGGGTTTCACCATATTGGTCAGGCTGGTCTTGAACTCCTGGCCTCAGGCGATTCACCCACCTCAGCCTCCCAAAGTGCTGGGATTACTCGCATGAGACACCACGCCCAGCCCTGTACATTAACTTCGCATCTTGCAACTTTGCTATTTGTTCTAGTCATTTTTTTGAAGTTATTTGGGATTTTCTCCATAAACTGTCATGTTATCTGTGAACAAAGACAGCTTTATTTCTTCCTTCCTAATCTATAGACCTTTTCTTTCCTTTTCTTACCTTATTGCATTAGCTAGAAATTTCAGTACGATGTTGAATAGGACTGGTGAGAGGGGACATCTTTGGCTTGTTTCTGACCTTTGCTGGAAAGTATCTAATTTCTCACTATTAAGCGTGATGTTAGCTCTAAGGTTTTGCAAATATACTTTACCAAACTGAGGAAATTCTCCTTTGTTCCTACTTTCTTGGGAGTTTTGTCATGAAAAAGTGTTAGATTTTGTCTCTTTACTTTTAACCTTTATAGTTAAAGTGGCTTCTTGTAGACAACAGAGAGCTTTTTTTATTCCTCTGACAGCCTATTTTTAATTGGTACATTTATAGCATTCGTATTTAAAGTGATTATTGATATAGTTGGATTATTATGTATCGTGTTTATAATTGTTTTCTATTCACTGCACTTGTTTCTTATTTGTTTATTTATTTTGAGATGGAGTTTCGCTCTTGTTGCCCAGGCTGGTGTGCCATGGTGCAATCTCGGCTCACTGCAAACTCCGTCTCCCAGGTTCAAGCAATTCTTCTGCCTCAGCCTCCCAAGTAGCTGGAATTACAGGCACGCACCATGCCCAGCTAATTCTGTTTTTTTTGTGTGTGTGTGTGTGTGTGTGTGTGTGTGTGTGTGTGTGTTGGTGTTTTTTTGTTTGTTTGTTTTTTGGTTTTTTTTTAGACAGAGTCTCACTCTTGTCACCTAGGCTGGAGTTCAGGGGTGCAATTTCATCTCACTGCAACCTCTGCCTCCTGGGTTCCAGTGATCCTCCTGCCTCAGCCTCCTGGATAGCTGGGATTACAGGCACCCACCACTACAGCTGGCTAATTTTTGTATTTTTAGTAGAGATGAGGTTTTGCTGTGTTGGCCAGGCTGGTCTCGAACTCATGACCTCAAGTGATTTGCCCACCTCAGCCTCCCAAAGTGCGGGATTACAGGCATGAGCCACCATGTTTAGCCTGAGTTTTTATTTTAATCTTACTAGAGCTGAGCTGTGTTTAAGGTTTGCTATAGTTATAGGTGCCAAAGGCTTTGGTTTCCTCTAATTTCCTTGGTTTGTTTTTTCTCCATGGTTAACTTTGGGTTTCCCTAAGAACTCCTTCTTAAAGAGTCTGTGTCTTACAGCTGTTTCATTTGTAATTCGTTGTTATTATACTGAAGACCTGTTGTGGTTGTGGAAATAAAATGTTGGGGAGAGGAGGCATTCTATACTTTTATTATTAAATCTTAGTTTTTTCAGTTGGCCTGAGCCCCTGGGCTGTGACTCTCAGAAGCATTTTTTGGCCCCATTATTTTTTTCCCTTCTCCTTAAGGAAGAGAGACAGGAAGGATGGAGGGGGTTGAGTTGTCTAATTGCTCGAGTCAGACAAGGCTCTGATAAAGTAGTTTCTCAGGAGGGTTGGTCTTTGTTACTGAGAAAGCTCTAGGGGTATTTCAAATGGTTATTTTTCCACTCTTTCTGTCTGGAACAAGGGTTTTTTTTCTCTGATCTTCCCAATGTCAGTCTGGAGGGGTTCCTGGAGGTAAAACCCACTTACGTATTGAAGGGAGACCTACAACTAGGCCCCCAGAAGTTTTTAATTTTCAAGCAAGTTCATTCTTAATTTCCAGAAATTCATCAAAATTACTATTCAAGTGTTCCCAACAGTTCCTGACTCCAGTGGTTTCTGCTTCAAGCAAGCTGATCTTGGCTGTATTCACTCATCTCCCCAGATTTCAGAGTGGCAGTTTGCCCTGTGACCTTAATTCTCTGAAGAGAATTAAGAAACATTGTTGACTTACAGTTTGTTCAACTTATTTCATGGTGTGAGGATGGGTGTGACAACTTCCAAACTCTTTACACATCAGAGCTGAAACCAGAAGTACCCCATGCTGGAGTTTTAACATATCTGCCAAAGGCCTGCCTCCCAGTCATGGGACAGGGGGACAGAAAACTGTGCAGGGGAAGCAAAGCCAGGAGAAGCCAAACCCATTATAGGTCCATTCAGTAGACCTGTCCCGCTGCCCTGCAAAAAGGAGGCCCAACCAGGGGAAACCGAGGACCTAGGGAAGGAGCCACAAGCTTCATGACCAAGAGCTCTCAGACTCCCTGTTCCTCTGCCAACCCTGGCCTTCTGGATCCCCCTCTAGGGCTTGAGTTGGGTTGCAGTGGAGGAGGAAGCATGGGGCACATGAGGGTGGCTGAGGTTAAGCTGGCCAGGCAGACCCATCAAGCACTAGCTCCACCCCTCACTAACTGCAATACCTTGGCCTGGTCACTGCCCTTCTGGGGCTTCAGTCCCCATCTGTAGGATTATAAAATAACAGCACTATTCTGGTGTAACTGTGGAAGGGAAGAAAGTGCCTGGCACTGAGCCTGGCATACCCCAGTGTCATACAAACATATTTCCTTCTTCCCCCTACAGGAGTCACCTCCAGTCCAGTATCCCTGCCTTTGCACTGCTTTCCTTGACTCCTCACAGGTAAGCACCACCTTCCCTTCATCCCACCCCAGCCCAAGGGCCACCCAGAGGAGGGAAAGATGGAAGGCTGATAGCAAGTGATGAATGTTAATGGCGGTATGTGCCAACCACTCTTCTAAGCATGATGTATATATTTGCTTAGATATATGCACCAAAAAAAGCTATGATCTAGAAAATGTGTTACCTCTATACTACAGAAAAGGAAAACCAAGGTGCAGAGAAGTTTAGCAACTTCCAGGATCACAGTCAGTAAGTGGCGGAGCCTGGGTTAGAACCCAGAGCCCGCATTCTAGGAGAAGAAACAAAGGAAGTGAAGATCCTCCACCTTGGGAAGTGGCGACTCAGCAGGGTGAGAGCATCTCACTCATTGTACTAGTTTGGCTGTGGGGTTTTAAGGACTGGAGGCCTCCTCCAGTGACCTCAAGTTCCAGGGTTAACTGAGGGGATGCTTGTGCCAGTGAGAGAGCCAGAGCCCCTACAGAGCTGGACTGAGCATGGTGCAGATCCCAGATCCCCATTATCCTGTAGTGGGAAGGGGTCAGGGATCTACCCGTGTGCCTCATCCAGGACTTCTTGAACTTGAATGTGCTCACAAATCCCTGGGGATCTTATTAACATGCAGATTCAGATTCAGTAAGTCTTGAGTAGGGTCCACGATTCTGCATTTCTAATAGGCTCCCAGGCATTGTTGATGCTGCTGGTCCAGGCACCACATTTGGAGAAACAGTTCTGTATGGGACCCTGCATCCCTCTCAGGCCTCACTTCCTTCAGGCCTCTTCTTGCTTCTCTCACTCCACTTGCCTGATTCTCCAGTTCTGGAGTGAGGGTTCTCCCCATGGCTCCACCTTTTAGGTGGCAGGACAGCTTCTGAAGGGCATTTTAAGAAAATTACCCAGGGAATGTCCAGCCAGCTACTGTACTAGTTAGCCAGCATGGGCCAATCTCTGAGTTGGGCCTAGGATCATCCATCACTTCTGAGATCCCAGAACTGTGGCTTCTGGTGAAAACAGCATTTATATCACCTGTAAAATGGAGAAATGATCATAGAACCTGACCTCAATGGGTTGGCTTGAGGATTAAATGAGTTAGCATACACAAAGCAGTCAGCTGAGTACCTGACACACAGTGAGCACTACTTAAGCCTTAGATCTCACTTTGTTGAATGCCTCTTTATAGAAGATATGGGTTTGATATTGGCCCACAGATTATTGCATGCAGTGGTCCTCAAACTTGAGCATGCATCAGAATTGCCTGGAGGGCTTGTTAAACACAGATCGCTGGGCTGCACCCCAAGGTTTCCGACGTAGTAGATCTGTAGCGGGGAGCCGAGGATCTGCACTTCTCTCAAGTTCCCAGGTGCTGCTGATGCTGCTGGTTCAGGGACCAACTTTGTGAACCTCTGATCTAGGAGCAACTCCTGTCCCTGCCCCACAAGGAGCCTGAAGGCCAGAGCTGGCAGCGCTAGGCCAGGTCATACCCAGAGTTAGAAGCCTTACCAGCCAGGTATCCTGGGCTCCAAGGACACCAGAGAGGGGCTTGTCTGAGGCCCGAAGCCCCTCCACAGGCCTCTCCTGCAGGCTTCTGCCTCCTTCCTGGCCCAGTGCCCTGGCCCTCGCAAGGCCCCTCCGCCCAGCTTTGTTTGCATTCCTGGAGGCTGCGTCAGCCTGGGCAGCGGGCGTGTCCATGTGGGCTGGCCTGGTGCAGCTCTGATGGCTGGCCCCGCACTCCAGGCCTCCTGGGCTGGGGCCGCAGTGGCCACGCAGGGCTCACTTAGCAGGCCGGTGACTCATGCTTCCTCCCAGATTCCGGGAAATGCCTTCCTGCTGCTGCTGCTTTTTTCTTGTTTAATGAGAAGTTCTCTGCAGACTTCCATGGCAAACTCAGGATGGGGAGGCAGGGGGAGGAGGGGGCCAAATCTATTCCCAAGAGGGGCCCCAAGAATTCCCATCTCTCTCACACATGCACACACACCCCCACCCTATTGCCAGCCCCGGCCTGAGCCCCCAACCCACCATGGTGCTTTGGTCCAGGAGGGCCAGCCCCAGAAATGCTTGCTTTTATTAAAAAGGAATGGCCTCACAAAGGCACAACTGTAGGAAAGGTTGTAATTTGCCCAAATAAAACTTAATTTGATCCATGAAATAGCTGTGGTTTATTGTGTAATAGATGTGCTATGTGTTTCAATTTAATAGAAGCCAATATAATAGGGGGCCAGTGGGGGCCTCCAGAGGCCCACCTCTTCCTCTACTCACAGTAGGGCCACACAGCCCGCTCCAATGTTGGGACCCTCCACTAGGAGAGGACGGAGAAGGGCTGGCCATAGACCTCTGGCCCAGACCACAGAGGCTTGTGGGAGAGACAGCTCAGGGACAGAACAAGTAAGAGTGCTTGAAGGGGAAAAAAAGGAAAGAAATGAAAACCACCCTTTTTCCAAAGCAAGGCTGCGGGTGTGTGAGTCTGAGGAGGGGGCCGTGGGGGCTGAGTCACTTTCCTGTCCACTGCTGGAATGGGAGGGCCTCTGCTAGGGGCTGTGGGAGAAAGAAGGCTGAATCTGTCACTTAGAGTATGTTGAGGGGATCCCTTTGAAGAAGGCTTCAGGGACAGTTCCTGGGGCAGTGGGCAGCTGCTTCAGCCCCCAGAGCCTGTGTGTGCCGCCTGTGCTCGGACTCAGAGCAAAGGTAATAGAAGCCAGGGGTAGGAGAAAGACAGGAATGGGGCTTAGTTGGGTCTGGTGAGGCTCCCAGAGATGGTCCCATCCAGCATCCCCCCTGCCCCCCCGCCACCCTGGTGGTCCAGACTGAGGCCCAGAGAGGATAAGTGAGTTGCACAAGCTCAGCTGGTCCTCATTCCATAAATTCTTAGTACACACCGGTGCTAGATCAGGATGGGGGTAGGGTGGGATGCCAGGCTGGTTTTACAGGACCCACCCCCGAGAGTGCTGAGCGACTGACAGAGAGCAGCAGGGCAAGGGAAAGCAGGTACTGCTCTAAGCATGTCGTGTGCATCATCTCATTAATCCTCATGACAACCCAGTATGGTAGGTATTGGTGGCCATTTTTCTGCTGAGGAAATTGAGGCCGGGGCGGTGGCTTGTCCAAAAATCAGTTGCCCCTCAACCCCCTGCTGCCTCTTGTGAGTGGAGACAGTATCTACCCCATCCTCCCATCCTTCTGAGTTCTGGAACTCTGATCCCTACATCCAAGTTATTCCTCATTCATTCTTCCCGTTGGGTGCTTTTCTTTAAAAGGCTGTTATTTGGCTCTGTGTAACCTTGGACAAACTTCTGAGCCTCGGTTTTCTGATTTGTAAAATGAGAACTGCATGCATCTCACAAGGGCTATTCTAAAGATTAAATGAGATGCCACATGAAAAGCACCTTAGCCAGGGCTTGGCATTCAGTAGGTACTCACAGGTACTCATTAAATCCATCTATTTCTAACAACCCCCATTGAGAATACCATATGCTAGGTTAAGTTCTGGACATTAATTTGGGAGGGAGAATAACCGGAATTTGAATTCCAACTCTGCCATATACTCACATAGTATTGGAACAGGTTCTCATCTTACCTTTCTGAGTCTCAGTTTCATCATCTGTAAAATGGGCATAACATTACCCATCACAGGGATGATGGGACAATTAAATGAGATAATGGATGGCACATAAAAGGTGTTCAATAAACAATAGTTGTTATTTCATCATTATTATTGCTTCCTACATGCTTTTCGGTGGGCTGGCCTCCAGTGTATATGACCAACATGTCTAGTGTGATGCTTCCCCCTTAATCTTGGTCGTGTTGGCTCCTTTAGCGAGAATTTTTCAGTCTGTCTGTGAGCTGGGGTTTCTGCCCTGAGGCTGAGAGAACGCTCTGTGTCCTCTCTGCCCCAGAAACAAATCACACATGAATTCAATGACTGAAGGAACCGAAGGCAGCTACCCTGGAAGCATTTGCAGGACACAGTCTTCTCTTTTGTTCTTCCAAGGAAATGCTGCCACACTGCCAAACCCACTGTTGGGCTGAGAAGGGCATGTTTGTGGGGCAAGAGAGGGGGAGAAATTAGTCAGGGACAGCAGCAGGAAGCCTTCTCTGAAAGCCAAATGAGAGAGGAGATGCCCCCCCATCCCCTCACAAGGACCGTGGGGTGCTCCTCTCCTGCCCTGCTGCCTTGCCAAATCCCACCAGTGCCCACTGGACCACAGGGAGGCCAGGAGGCCCAGTTAGTTAGAAAGCTGTGCAACGGCTTGTTCATCAAAAGCTGTACCATGGGGCTTGTATGAGATTGAAGCCCTTGAAGACCGTGATTCACCCAAGGCCACAGCACATGTGTGTGTGTGTGTGTGTGTGTGTGTGTGTGTGTGTGGTGTGTGTGTGGTGTGTGTGTGTGTGTGTGTGTGTGTGTGTGTGGTGTGTGTGTGTGTGTGTGTGTGTGTGTCTGCTATTTCCATATGTCGTGTGATCTCCCTTCATCTCAGTACCTCACAGGGGTGCTACAGAGATCAAGGGAGGCGGCCATGTGTGGAAGTCCACTATTAAATGATACAAATGTGAGGATTTATTTACTTATTTATTTATTTATTTATTTTTTAGACGGAGTCTTGCTCTGTTGCCCAGGCTGGAGTGCAGTGATGTAGTCTCGGCTCACTGCAAGCTCCGCCTTCCGGGTTCAAGCGATTCTCCTGCCTCAGCCTCCCAAGTAGCTGGGACTACAGGCACCTGCCACCACGCCCAGCTAATTTTTTGTATTTTTAGTAGAGACAGGGCTTCACCGCGTTAGCCAGGATGGTCTAGATCTCCTGACCTCGTGATCTGCCTGCCTCTGCCTCCCAAAGTGCTGGGATTACAGGCATGAGTCACCTCGCCTGGCCTGAGGATTTATTTATTGTCTTTTAATAGAGTCAAACTTCAATTAAGCAGAGCACTGGCAGCCAGAGAAGTTTAATTGAGATTTAATGGCAAATTCTTTCTGTTCAACATTTATTGTGGAGAAACTTTTTATAATTATAATTCATAATGAAGTTTAATAGGATGAAAATGATATATGATCTGTGTAGGAAATTTCAAAAATGTGGGAAACTATAAAAGAAAAAGGATACCAAAATCATTCCTAACTCCAGAACCCAGATATAGTCACTGGTTATTATTTTATATTCATATATGCATGAATTTATATCATTAATATCATTATTGTAAATTTGTATGCATATATATACCATTTTATTCTGCTGGGGACTGAATTCAGCGCTTACTACATTATCTATGTATATATGTATAAATGAAGTATCACATTATATATATGTATGTTTATCACCTGCTTTTTTTCCATTCAGCATTATTTAATGATAATTTTTCTATATAATAAAAAATATTCTAAAACATGGTACTTTTCTTTAGAACAATAATACATGTGTATGGGTGTATGATAAGGTAACTAGTACAGAAAAACAGAAAGTAGAAAGAAAAAAAGCCAGTTGTATCTGCGTCTCCCCCCCGCCATTCCCCAGATGCAAGTGCCATTAACAATTAAGCATAATTTTTAAAAGCCGTGTAATATTTTGACACATAGATGTGCCATCATTTCTGTAATTTCCTATTATGGGACATTTAAACTGCTTCAGAATTTTTTCTGTTATAGAAAAATGAATATTTCTCAGGAAAGATCCCCCGAGGCAGCATTGCTGGAACAAAGGGCACAAACATTTTTAAGGCTTTTGATCCAGATTGAGAAACTGATTTCCTGAAAGCAGCTGCCATTACAGCCTCATCCGCATGGAAGGAGACCATGCCTTTTGCCCATCTCATTTTATCTCAGTCCCACTGAGCGTGACTTTAAAAAAAAAATACTTTGGCCAAAGTGATCAGTGAAAAACAGCATCTCCCTATTTTAATGGAATCTTGTTTTCTACTGAGATTAATAAGCATTTTTCCAAATACTTAGCCACTGAAATTTTCCCTTTTGATTTTGTTTTTACATCCATTGCCCATTTTTTCTCATTCTGGGTTTTAGACATTTTTTCTTTTTGATTTGTAAGTGCTCTTTACATATTTCTTTTTATTTTAATTCTATTTATGGTGTGTTTTGATGTACAGAAGTTTCCAATTTTAAGTATTCAAATATACGCATCTTTTCCTTTATAATTCCTTCCATTACTGCTGTGCTTAGAGAAGCCCTTCCCATCCAGAGATCAAAATCACGAACATTTTATGTTAGTTATTTTATGATTTCATTGTTTTCACATTTTGCAGTCTCATCCATCTGGAATTTATTCTGCTCTGTAGTGTGAGGTGAACATGGAGCTATTTGCTCCCCTCCCCACCTCCCTCCACCATCTCCTGGGTTTCCCCAGCTCCACTTCTTAAGCAAAGCTCCCTTTCCAGGGGAGTTCTGTGCAATGCAGCAGCTCCAGGCACTGTGCCGTCACCATCTGACGACCCCTCAGTCCTCCAGCGTCACCTACATTTGCCCACCATGTGCCACGGCCCTCACCTCCTCCTGGGGACACAGACCCCAACACAACACAGTTGCCATTCTCAGGCAGCTCCTAGGCTAGGGAGACAGTAGGCCTGTAAACAGACAGTCACAGTAGCATGTGCCAAAGTCTGGAATAACGACGGGTGTCTGGGGGCTGTGCAAGCTCTCGGAGAGGACTCAGGGTTTACCTGTGCCAAGTGCGGGGAGAGCCGTAAGGGGATGCGTCCCTGAGGAAGGGACAGGTAAGCAAGAGCACTGAGAAGCCAAAATAGTAAAAGACTCCAAGGCACACAACCAACAGGTAGCTCCAGGGGATCACAGTGGCTGGACTTGGGTGGGAGGAGACAATTGTCACTACATGCCATTTGGTCCACATGCATGTATCTCCTAATAAAAACATTAAATGTTCACAAGAACCACCATTTTAAATGAACAGAAAAGAATTTCTGTTCTGCAATTCAGCAGTGGAGTTGGTGAAGGGCCTTCTAGGAAGAGCATAAGCAAAGGCTTGGAGTCACAAACCAGGAAGGCATGACAGCTCAGCCTAGGGAGGGTGAGAAGCTGCAGACTAGGAAGGGCCTTCTATTCCCCGGGAAGAGCTCAGGCTTGGACGGGCAGCCATGGAAGGCTTTGCTCGAGCATTGACTTGGCCAAGGCTGCATTTTAGAAAGATCCATCTGGCTGCATCACAGAAAGAGGAACAAAAGTCACTCCTGGGATAAGCGGAGGGACACAGGACGAGACAGCTATGGTGACGTCACAGAGAGATGATGATGTACTCAGAGCCATGGTGGTCTGGGGCTGCCTCTTCCAGCCTGGAAGAAGGTGAACATGTGGACACCTGGCATTTAGTCACTTTGGGATCCTACCATGGGGGAGGATTCTGGGTCTGCTCCGCCCCGGCCCCAGCCTCAGTGTGCTTGGCTTCTCTCGGGGTGAGAGTTAGGGGGCTAGAAAAGCTGAGGAGCCCCAAAACAACTAGTCTCTGTAGCAAGAAAGATCTCAGTCCAAACCCTGACTCTGTCTCTTATTTCTCATGAGAACTTAAATTACTGAGATCCTGCCATCCTCATTTTTCTATATCTGCACAATAGGACAAAGGGGTTAGTGTGAGTACCCAGTGGTAAGTATCCCATTAGAGAATGTATATAAGGTTCCATGTGCATGGGCTCCCGTTATGTTATATGTAAAGTATAATACCACTGCTCTAAAGACAGGGAGTGCTTTAAAAGGGGAGTCTAGGCCAGGCGTGGTGGCTCACGCCTGTGATCCCAGCGCTTTGGGAGGCCAAGGTGGGTGGATCACCTTTGGTCAGGAGTTTGAGACTAGCTTGGCCAAAGTGGCGAAACCCTGTCTCTACTAAAAATACAAAAAAATTAGCTGGTTGTGGTGACACACACCTGTAATCCCAGCTACTCGGGAGGCTGAGGCATGAGAATCGCTTGAGCCTGGGAGGCGGAGGTTGCAGTAAGCCAAGGTCGTCGCATCACTGCACTCCAGCCTGGAAAACAAGAGCGAAACGTCGTCTTAAAAAAAAAAAAGGCTGGGCGCGGTGGCTCACGCCTGTAATCCCAGCACTTTGGGAGGCTGAGGCAGGTGGATCACGAGGTCAGGAGATCGAGACCATCCTGGCTAACATGGTGAAACCCTGTCTCTACTAAAAACACACAAAAAAATTAGCCAGGCATGGTGGTGGGCACCTGTAGTCCCAGCTACTCGGGAGGCTGAGGCAGGAGAATGGTGTGAACCCGGCAGGCGGAGCTTGCAGTGAGCCAAGATCACGCCACTGCACCCCAGCCTGGGCGACAGAGCGAGACTCCATCTCAAAAAAAAAAAAAAAAAAAAAAAAAGGAGAGTCTAGAAGACGCACTGCTTAACTCAAAGCCATATCTGGGATTTCAGGCACAAGAAGCCAGCTCATGAGAAAACCCCAGCCCATACTCTGATTAGCCCTTTCCACTCTGCTCTGTCCATCCCAGGCCCTCTGGCAAGCCTTCCATTCTCTCCTGGGCCATGTCTCAGACCACATCACTGTCCACATCAGTACCTCCCATTTTCCAAAGCACTTTCCTGCTCCTGAGCTCATTTTGTCCTCACCACAAGACCTAACCATGTCTTAGACTCATTTCACAGATGAGGCAATGGAGATTCCCCTATGAGTAGGAGGCACTAGGGAGCCCACTGGCTGCTCCGTGCCCCCAGCCTTCTAAGCCTCTCAAGGCTTAGATCTGGTGGTATCAAGAACCAAGAGACATGAAATGCCACAGGCCAGGGTCTGTGGGGCACATGAAAGAATCCCAGCCCTTTGTATGAGGGAAAAAACTACTGAGGCCGAATTTAGGGAGCACTGGAACTGAAGTCAGGCAGACCTGGTCACAACCCAGTGCCAACACTTGGCCGTGTGACCTTAAGCAATGGCTTGACTTCTCTGATCTTTCGCTTCTCCCCTGCAAAGCAGGCACTATCCCACAGAAACTGAAGCATTACTGTGAGCATAAAACAAGAGGCCTGATGGTGCAAGAGTTATCTCTTACCTGTGTAACAAATTATGTGTCTGAAGAGACTGCCTAAGGGCAGTCGGTCCAATCTGTCCTGTTTGTCTACACCACCAGTCGGGTACCATTCAGCACTCCATGGAATGATGCATGCCCCATCCCGCCCCGCCTTCTAAGGCGTCCGACGAACAATGCGTGTGGGGCGGGCAGACGCCCGTAAGTGCTGACAGGTGTTTTGCATGGGAGGTGCAGGAGCTGGGCTATCTCATGCTATGTCCTAAAACTTCTTAGTTTTTCAGTAAGGTTAAGGGAAATGCCAATCAGATAATGGTTAGAGCCGTCTGGTGGAGGATGATCAACCGAGCAGTCTATTAAATTTAAGGCCCTTGCAACAGTTTGGGAGAGCTGCACCAGGGCATCTTCCATTGTGAGAAAGGCTCCTGAGATCTAAAGTGTCCACCCCTTCCCAGGTGCTGGGGTGTTGCTTTCCTTCCACTAACCCAAAAGCAGTGTGTTCCATTGCAGTAGCTGTAACTTCACCTTTTTTCCAATTGTGCCTTACTTGTATCCAGATTTTTCTTCCAGAAGGGTCAGGTACAAGAGCAACAGGATATTTTTATAAAATTTAACCAGAATTCAGTTTGAATCCCCAAGAGACCAGCATGGGCAACATGGCAAAACCCCATCTCTACAAAAATACAAAAATTAACTGTGTGTAGTGGTATGTGTGTGTGGTCCCAGCTACTCAGGAGGGTGGAGGCGGGAGGATCGCTTGAGCCTGGGAGGTCAAGGCTGCAGTGAACCTCTTGGCCAAACTATCAACTGTAGGTTGTATCAACTAGGCTGGCCATTCAGGAGAAGTAAGAAGTACAAGGCCCAGGAATTGTTAGAGCAGAATCTCAAATTTTCAAAATTGATTTTTTTTTCTTTTTTTTTTTTTTGAAGCCAAGGTTCTCACCTTGGTGCCCAGGCTAGAATGCAGTGGTGCAATCTTAGCTTACTGCAGCCTCAACCTCCCAGGCTCTCCCGAGTAGCAGGGAACATAGGCAAGTACCATCGTGCCTGGCTAATTTTTGTATTTTTGTAGAGATGGAGTTTTGCTATGTTGCCCAGGCTGGTCTTGAACTCCTGTGCTCAAGCGATCCACCCACCTTGGCCTCCCAAAATGCTGGGATTGCAGGCATGAGCCACCACGCCCAGTCTCAAAATTGGTCTTTATAAACCCCCCACCTCTTTCATCCTGGTCATTACCCAGAAAGTGGCCAAGAGTAAATGATCCCTTTCTGGACAGCCAGAATCAATGACCAAACTGCCTTACTCAGGTGTGTAGACTAGGAGATGGTGAGACAGAGTTGGAAACCTCGACCCAAGTTTTGAGGAGGTTGTCCCATCGCTCAGCAGTATCGGATGCCAGTGGATGGCAGGAAGCACGGAAGGCCATCAAACACCTTGATGGTCTGCCCATTGTTGGGTGCTTTCTGCAATCAAACATACACTTTTTTTTTTTTTTTTTGAGATGGACACAGGGATGTAAAGCTGAGATACTGCTGGGGCCAGGTGAACTATGTTGTTGAGTCTACCATTCCCATTGGATGAATAGAACTTGTTGGGCCCTTCCCACCTTGTTAGTCATTGAATCTGAGTTGACCCACCCCAACTGGGAATATCAGACCATGCAGTCACAAGGCTCCTGTTTGGTTAGGTGTTCAATTTCGCTAAGCCCAGTAGCAAGCTAACAGACAATTTATAAAGGAGTATAAATCATACAAAGCTTCTCCCTTTAGCCGGAAGCATCAATCAGCAAAATCACCTGTCACTTTTTGCTCTTATAGCTCAAAGGGGTCGTTAGGATTGTGGGGCCCAGAAGGTATCAGCACTTCTCTGTGTATGAACTTTCCCCGTTGAGATAATCTCAATGGCCCTTATGGGACAGGGAAGCACAAGCATCGAATCACCAATTCCTGCCAGCCATTTAGATGTAGAAGCCACAGTAGCAGTATATTGACATGGCCCAAAGTATCATGTTAGTTTCCCTTCCCCTCAATGAACCCTACTCAAGTACATTAGCTGAACCCAGCCTCCCCTCCCGCCATGGGTAGGATGTTGATCTGGCTGCCCGTCTCCCGCAAACCCATAAAGGTTTGAGTTCTTCTCCTCTCTAAAGTTCCTTGGTGTGCTTGAATGAGAGCAACTTTAGCCCCCTTGGGAACAAGAAGACTTTAGCCCCACACCAATCTTTTTTTTTTTTTTTGAGACGGAGTCTCGCTCTGTTGCCAGGCTGGAGTGCAGTGGTGTGATCTCGGCTCACTGCAACCTCCACCTCCCAGGTTCAAGCAATTCTCCTGCCTCAGCCTCCTGAGTAGCTGGAACTACAGGCACACACCACCACACCCAGCTAATTTTTGTATTTTTAGTAGAGACAGGGTTTCACCATGTTGGCCAGGATGGTCTTGATCTCTTGACCTCGTGATCTGCCTGCCTCAGCCTCCCAAAGTGCTAGGATTAGATGTGAGCCACCACGCCCAGCCCCATCCCAATCATCTTACTCCTTAGATCAGTTGAGGTTGGGGTAGCAGAGGAGGGAGCAATCAGAGGTATGAAGGGAGAGAGTGCTTCAGTGCCAGGAAGCAAGGTGCATTCACTTTTGGCTTCAACCAGCATGGTGGTTGCTTATGGCCCAGCTAAACAGTCCACTCAAAGCCCTATATTGGGACATTCTAATGTTAATGTATTAGGACATTCTTGCATTGCTTTAAAGAAATACCTGAATATGTAAGACCAGGTAATTTATGAGAAAAGATGTTTAATTGGCCCATGGTTCTGCAGGCTGGACAGGAAAACATGGGGCCTGCATCTGCCTCTGGGGAGTCCTCAGGAAGCTTCTACTTATGGCAGAAGGCAAAGTGGGAGCAAGCCTGTCACATGGTGAAAGCAGGAGGAAAGAGTAAGAGAGAGGTGCCACACACTTTTAAACAACTAGGTCTCACCCACTCTCACAAAGACAGCACCAAGCCATGAGGGATCCGCTGCCACAATCCAAACGCCTCCCACCAGGCTGCATCTCCAGGACTGGAGATTACAATTCAACATGAGATTTGGGCAGGGGCAAATATCCAAACTATATTATACAGTCATCATTGTTGACACCTCTAGCTTAATTTTAGTGATACCTTGACTCAGCAGCTGCAGCCACATTATTTTCTGGCTGGGGCCACGGGATTTATGCCCAAAGACTAAGTTGGGCCTGACCTGCAGACATTGCAGCAACTTGTTAAAGGAGATCACCTGAACCCAGGGCATCTGCTGCCCCAAATATAAGATCTTTCAACTTCTTATGTGGTTTCAAAATAAGGACTAGGGGAGTTTTCCAGGGTGGTAGGGTTGATAGCAAAAATTTATCTAGATTTATTTAGGTCAATTTCTCGTTCTCTAGTGGGTCACCATTGGTATTGCAAACCCAACATGAAGGATTAAGAGCCCTAATACCAGTCAGGCACGATGGCTCACGCCTGTAATCTTAGCATTTTGGGAGGCTGAGGCGGGCAGATCATCTGAGGTCAGGAGTTTGAGACCAGCCTGGCCAACATGGTGAAACCTCATCTCTACTAAAAATTCAGAAATTAGCCGGATGCGGTGGCACACGCCTGTAATCCCAGCTACTCAGGAGGCTGAGGAATCGCTTGAACCCAGGAGGCAGAGGTTGCAGTAAGCCGAGATCGCGCCACTGCCCTCCAGCCTAGGCAACAGAGCGAGACTCTGTCAAAAAAAAAACACACACACACACAAAAACCTAATACCAACCAATTCTTCATCTGTGGTTTCCTCCAGGTGTTTGTCTGCCTCAGAGAAATCCCCCCAAGCAGACCAAAACTCCCATATATTCCCTTAGAGCAGCCAGGGTCCATTGTAAAAACAACAACAACAAATAAACAGCAAAAAAACTGAGACCTATTGCTCTCATCTCCAAATGGATGGCATCTCCAGTTGGCATGGTAGAGGGCAGGAGGGGCTGAGTGTTGTCCTTCTTCCTTCACAAGCATCATGTGCCCACCCCCTTATCTCTCGAGTGAACCTGCCTAAGTTGTAACAACCCTTCTGGTCTCTGCCCACAGCAAGAGTGAGTTTCCCTCCCTTCACTCTGTGCATGTGGCCATGTCTGTAATTGCTATCTGAAAGGCAGTGCCACCTCCTGCCCACCTAGGACAAAGCTTAGTGCTTCTTTGTTTCAGTGGGGGAGGGATTGAGGCTGGCCATTAGATTGGTGAGGAAGCCCAGAGAAGAGTTAACAACCACCAAGGCACTGTTTTGGCAGCTGTCTTTGAATCTACTTCCCAGTACTCAGCCTGCAACCACCTCTCCAATCCTTCTCATTAACAAGCATTAAAATAAAATAGAAGGCCACTTATTGCCCATGTGACCATACAATTTGATCAATATGTTTGGTGCTGATTTCCATGGATTTCCCTCAAATTGCATGAATTGGCTTGGGAGGCCCTCATCTTTCCTCTTCAGGAAAGCTATTTCTCTGTCAGCACCCCATCCTGATCACCAAAACTGTCAAGAACTGTGAAGAATCTGAGATTTTATCTATTTTTTCAATAAGGTAAGAAGTTAGCTTGTCACTGTTTCATGAAAGACATGAGAAGACACAAGACTCCTGGTCAGAGACAAAGGACTTCTTTCTGTTCCTCATGACACAGAATGAGCATCATAGCTTCCCTTGTGATGCCAAGAGAGACAGGTGATACCTGCACACTCAGTGGAGGTGCCTTACAGGAGATGAACCCTGGACTTAGGGAACCCAAATCTTTTATAATGAGCAGTAAACATGCCTGCCCGTGCACCAAAGGGAGATATTGTATCTTCTAATGCTTGTAGCTATCATATATCCTTGAAAATATAGTCCAGAACAAAGGCCATCAGTGCTTCTGCTTGCAATATTTGCGGAGAGACCTATGGAGAATTGTCTCTGAATGTGATATGCTTTCTCATTTGATTCCTACATGGTAGAGGACATCATCCCCATTTTACATATCAGAAAACCAAGGCTCAGGGGAAACATGAAATGCCTAAATTCACACAAACTGGAAAATGATGGAGCCAGGATTCAAACCTGTGTCCGCTTTCACTTCTCTCTGAAGCTGGCCCCTCCATCATCATCAGTAGCTCAGGCATAAGGCTTGATGAAGAAGGTAGAGAAATCTCTCTGTTCAAGGATGGTTTTCACTGGCTTTTTGGACTTCAGGTACCTAGTGCCTCCTCTTTCCCCAACCATGGAAAATTCAAGAACAAACTTACCTCAGAGGTCTTTAGTTTCTCCTGGTCACTTGGGAGTCCACCCCCAAGGCTTAGAAACTGTCACAGAAGATGTTTGATGACATCTCCTGCTTCCTCTAGGCCCGGGCCAGCCCTCACCTAGCAGAGCACTCAGGCTCAGACTCAGACAGAACAAAGCTTCCTAGACATATGGACTGATAATTCCTCAATTTAAAAATCTGCGTGGCTCAAGTCTGGTTCTTTTCTGCAAGCTGTGACAAGGACACCTCTCATCATGGCCAGGGCAGAGCAGGGATCCTAGGTGTGGGCCCAGATGGTGCCAAGGGGTCCTAGGAGTTAGACCTCAGAGCCCCTGGGCCCTAGAGTGAAGAGGGTTCAGGAGCCACCAGGACAGACCCAGTGCTACTCAGCTTTCTGGGGACCTGATGTGGCTTTTGACATTCATTGATGTTATATTTGGGGAAGCACAAAGCAGAGAATTTTTAAAGGGTCAAAATAGTTGTCATCAGGGCCAGGAATGGCAAATATCTTTGCCCCATTGGTAGAGAAGGAAAGGAAATAAGGGGAGTCACCACTTTCAAAAGATCAGCTTCTAATACACACACTGTACTTGGAAAACACCAAAATGCTGCCCATTTTAGGCAACTTAAGGAACTTGGCCAACATCGAATGGCCTATTTTGGAAGAGATTTTTTTTTTCTGCTCTACAAAGACTCATGAATAGTTGTGTTTCTGTTAAAATGTTAACGAAAATGCATTTTGGACTGAACGCATATATGCAGTGGTGTTTATGTGCATGTTTTCCTAGGCATTCCAAAAACTCCATTTTGTTCATTGCTCAATGATGAGAAATAGAAAGCAAAACTATTTTAAAAATAAACATTTCCGATTTGCTGGTTCAAGCAGAACTGACCCAAAAAACTGGCAACAGACATAATATTTTATGTATTTAATTTTTAATTTTTTTAAATTATAGAGACATAGTCTCACTGTGTCCCAGCCTGGACTCAAACTCCTAGGCCCAAGTGATCCTCCCACCTCAGCCTGCTAAGTAGCTGGGACTATAGGCACACATCACCATGCCTGGCCCAAACATGATTATTTTAAAAAATTCAACAAATACTAAATGTCACTCACGATGGGCCAGGCCCTGCTTAACTACTTCACAAATATTAACTCATTTAATGTAATTTCCCTAACTACTAACTATGCCCATTTTAACAGATGAGAAAACTGAGGCTCAGAGACTACAAGTAACATCTCTTAGCTCGAGGAAGAGCTGGGCCTGCAGCCCCAGAAGTTGGCTGCAAAGCCTGTGTGCTCAGCAGCTGTGGAAAGTCAAGTTCAGAAGTGCTGCCACCAGCAGGGGTGTGGGGGTAGGAACACTAGCTCTGGAAAGAGAGATCTGAGTGTGAGACCCAGCTTTGATACCTACCAGCTGTGTGATCTTGGCAAACTTGTTTAACTTCTCTGAGACTCATCTATAAAATGGGATAAGGATTACATGACATAATATAAACATAACAAGTACATAACAAGCCCCTCAGTAAATGATAACTGCTATTATTATCACTAAGCAAAGTAAGAGTTCTGTTACTAGCAATGGTCCCAGCTCCTCTCGGCAGTTTCAACGTGAAAGTCCACCTTATCTGCCTCTCTTGGAGCATAAGACTTTTGGGTGAGGGGCGGGGGTTCTCTTGAGCCCCTGAATTCCCCCAGAAGCCATCTGGCTCAGACTTTTCATCTGAAGGGCAATTGAGGCCTGGGAAGAGGGGGAACTCTCCCAGCATCACTTACCCAGGTCTCACATGGTACCCTAGAGAGTCCAAGGAGGTCAAGTTGAAAACCATCTCTCCTTTGCTCAGATCATAGACTTCCAGTCTCAGGCTCAGAAATCCTGGGCACTTTATCTACACTCCACTAGCCCGATTGATAGTTGTTTTAAAAATGGTTAGTGAGGGCTGGGCGCGATGGTTCACGCATGTAAACCCAGCACTTTGGGAGGCCAAGGCAGGCAGATCGCCTGAGGTCAGGAGTTCGAGACCAGCTTGACCAACATGGAGAAACCCCGTCTCTACTAAAAATACAAAATTAGCTGGGCATGGTGATGCATGCCTGTAGTCCCAGCTACTCGGGAGGCTGAGGCAGGAGAATCGCTTGAACCCGGGAGGCAGAGGTTGCGGTGAGCCGAGATCATGCCATTGCACTACAGCCTGGGCAACAAGAGCGAAACTCCATCTCAAAATAAATAAATAAGTAAATAAATAAATAAATAAATAGGTTAGAGAGGCTACAAGGCTGTTTCAGTCTATGTCGCTAGTGGTGATCAGCCTAGCCTGAACACCCCCTCCCCAACCCCCCAGCAGCCTCCTCCAAACCTCCAAATGGGACAGGGTGACACGCACCCTCCTCTAGGTTCTCAGGGCTGCTGGAAGTCATCAAGGGCTCAAAATCCCAGGGTAAAGGATTTAAAAACCTTGTCTTCATTTGCCCTTCATTAAAAAGCATAGGGAATGCAACAATGAGAATATGCTTCATGCCACAGGACTGTGCACTTAAAAATGGTTAAAACGGCAAATTTTATGGTATATATATTTTACCACAGTAAAATGTAAAAAACATGGGGAAGATAGAAAAAGTTCTGGAGATGGATGGAGGTGATGACTCCACAACAGTATGAATGTATTTAATGCTTCCGAACTGTTCACTTAAAAATGGTTAAAATGGGAAATTTTATGATATATATCTATCTATCTCTATTTCACCACAATTAAAACAAAATGAAACACATGATCTGCACCCCAACTCTTCTTGCCTCTCAACTGCTTTGCTCAGGCCAATGCTGGCTTCCCAGAAGCCTTTGCTGCATTGCTGAGGCTGGCTCTGGAAGGAACTTCAAGTCATGTATTGGCCTCCCTTTGCTACTGCCTTGCTGTGTGACCCTAGTTAGCACCCTGCCCTCTCTGGGCCTCAGTTCAGGGATAGCCATGGCACTAGACACACTCTGAGGTCTTTCCCAGTTCAGATGTTCCCTGAGTCTGTGGTTCTAATTCATCCAATGGACTGTCCCCCCACCCCACCCACCTCCCACCACAAACCAGGAATTCTTTTTTTTCTCCTATACTTTAACAGATGCAAACAGCAATTCTTGCCACCACACTCTCAAGAGGGTAGAATAAGGCTGCAGGCCATGAGCCCCCAGAGCCTGGGCCTGAAGGTGGGGGAGGGGTGAGAGATCTTAGGGGCCTGTAGGGAGAAGCCAGCTGGGGGTTGTCATGGAGACACATGATGCTAATAAACATAACCCCCTCTACATGCATGCTTGGTCCTTTAGAGTTTATATAACTCGCCCACATCCACTACCTCCATGGTCTTTTCATTCCACAAACATCCAGGGAGTCCATCCTTTGTATCCGCCACTGGGCTGGCCCATGGCCACGGGGGCCAGTGGGATATGAGATATCTCTGGCTCTCAGGAGTCTCCAGGGGAAGAAAGAGTAGACAGCAGTGTGGTCAGAGACTGGATGGGGTAGGCTGGGAGATGATTGAGAGGAGGGGACAACTTGGGCAAAGGCCTGGAAGACACAGACAGACAGAGAGAGAAGTCTGGAGTGCGGTGTTTGAAGGGGGTTGTCTGGGTTTGAGATGGGGCAGAACCACATTCCATCAGGGCCTCGCAGGCCACTCTCAGAAGCAGGAGTACATCCTGAGGGTACAGGGAGTCATCCTGGCACTTGGAGGAGAAGCGGGTCAGATTTGGGTGCAGATCATCCCTGCGGGTGGAGGATGGATTGGAGGTGGCAGGAGAGGGGCAGCAGCTGTTAGGGGAGGGACGTGACCATGGATCATTGATTCTACTCCCCAGCTGAGGAAACGGGTTCACACAGGTCAGGTGACTGCCCAAGGCCACCAGTAAGTTCAGGGATCTGGATCTGAGTCCTCACACTTGAGGAGTCCCCACACCAAACCTTTACTCACCTCCCTGAGCTGCCTTCCAGGCCCCCAAGTCATACCTGTGAACACCTGATGAGTGCTTAATACAGGCCAGGTCTGAGTGCCTGACAGGCACGAGTTCATCTAATCCTCCCAACAACCCTAGGAGGTAGATACTCTTATATTATTATTCCTCACTTTTACGGATGAGGAAACTGAGACAGAGAACTCAAGTAACTTGCCCAAGGTCACACAGCTGCTAAGTGGCAGGGTCGGGATTAGAACAAGGCAGCTGCAGCCATAGGCAGTTGGGGCTTTTATGCCTCTTGCAATGTGTGGGATGGGAGTTTGCCAGAGGGGACAGATGGGCAGGAAGTGGACTATGGAAGTTTGGAGCACCAGGAAGTCCCCAGAGATGAATAATGTGTGTGCATGCTATGTGACCTTGGGCCACTCACAACCCCTCTCTAGGCCTCGGGTTTTCTCATCTGAGACAAGAACCCAAAATCTCCAGGTTCCCTTCTCTCTTCCCATCTGTTCCTCTCATTCCTTAGGTCAACCCTTCCATTCCTACCCTCAACATACACACCCAGAGACTAAGGCAGGGGAGGTGCTGGAGATCGGAGTGGGGTATGGAATAGAGGGGAGAGGAGAACGTGGGGACTAACCCTTCCCCAAAAACCTAGTCAATTGCAGAAATCCCCCTGGGGCATCCCTTGGATTTGGGGGGCAGTAAGTCCTACCAATCTTGCCTCCCAGGGCCTGCTGGGACCAGGCTCCCCTCAGCACTCTGCAGAGACCCAGGACTTGTTTAGAAAGTGTCTCCATTGGAGCCTGAGTCACCAGATCCCTGGGTGGTCTAGGGGAAACCACAAAGTTACTGCGAAGCAACAAGACTAGGAGAGGATGGAGGACAGCAGGTCCTGCCACCGCTGAACTCAGCAGCTAGGCCAACTCCCAGAACTCGGTTTCCCCATTTGTAAATTGAGGAGTTGGAACTGGACTCTCAGACCCCCGAGAAGGCAGCCACAGGGCCTCTCCCTGACACTTGAGGCCACCCGAGGACCTCAGGAAAGTCCTCAGCTTCGGAACAGGAGATAGTTTCAAGGTTGAGATCCCTAGGTCCCCAGAATTCAGTCTTTCAGGCATGCATATTGTCCCCCAAGGGACAAGCCCACTCCAGCAAAGCCAATCACAACCAGGGCATGGGGAGAGCTCCAGACTGGCATTTGAGACGGGGGCTTGTTCCTTCCTCCAGAGAGGTTGGACAAATGACCATTAATGTAAGCATCGGCTTCTTTACCTGTAAGGACTCACAGGCAGTGAGTTAGTGTCACTAGTCATTGCTCCAAGCACATCCTCACAGAGCAGCCTGCTATGAGCCTGCAGAGTTCAGACAGAAGGGCCAAGGCCTGAGCAGTGCAGGGCAACAGACTGGGTAGGGAGGCATGGGGACTCCCACGCTCAGTTCGGGCCTGGGGGTTGCAATGGGAAGGGGTGTAGGAGTTTGGGTTTGCAGCAGAACTAGGAGAGTTTTCCTTGAAGGCCAGGGTGGGGCCAGTGAGGCTTAGCTCTAAGAAGCAAATGTCGGCCAGGCACAGTGGCTCATGCCTGTAATCCCAGCACTTTGGGAGGCTGAGGCGGGCGGATCACTTGACGTCAGGAGTTCGAGACCAGCCTGGATAACATGGTGAAACCCTGTCTCTACTAAAAATACAAAAATTAGCCAGGTGTGGTGGTGAGCACCTGTAATCCCAGCTACTCGGTAGGCTGAGGCGGGAGAATTCTTGAACCTGGGAGGCAGAAGTTGCAGAGAGCTGAGATCATACCATTGCACTCCAGCCTGGGTGACAGAGCGTGACTCTGTCTCAAAAAATAAATAAATAAATAGCAATGTCATCTGCCTGGCTGGTCGCCCTCTGAGAATCTGAGAGACAGGGAGAAGATGTCAACTTTCAATCTGCATGCAATAGTCTCTAGGGTAGGGGGCAGGAAACCTGGGTCACACTCCAGCATTCCTTGACTACAGGCTTGAGATGAGCACCTCTCTGCTCCGGGCCTGTTTCCTCACCAATAAAATGGGGCTGTGAACCCATGATGATGGCAGATTATAATGATCACTTCCACATCCAGGCATTGCAGGGTGACTGGCTGCTTCCTCTAATGGCAAGAAGCCCCTCTTAGGAGACTGGCATTGGTAGGTACCAGGCTCAAGGGGAGCCAGGATGGGTTCAGGGCTCAGGGGACCCAGCAATGATCCTTAAGCTGCCCAGGTCTACTCGTCTCCCTGGCCCACTGAGAAGCAGCCCACCTTCCCCTCTGCTCCCTGAAGATCACCCCAGCTCCTCAACTTGGTGTTTGAGGGCTGCCCAGCCCTTTCCAGCCCTGGCCCTGTGTGAATAATGGCAGCTGTGTCCTGGTGACAGACCAGGTAGTGCGTGGTGTGCTTCACTCTCCCAATTCGTACCTACTTCTGAGGTGGGGACAATCTTATTCCCATCTTACAGATGGGAACACCAAAGCACGTAAAGAAGTTATTAAGTCACTGAAGTCACTCTGAGTGGCAGAACTGGGATTTGAACTCGGGCAGCCTGGCTCCAGAGCACGAGTGTCTGGAAACTCCCCTCCTGCTTCATGGTCTCTGCCACCCCCAAACTGTTTGCTCCTGCACCCTCTGCCACCCTTAGCCTGCCAGCTTCCCGCTCATTTGTCCTGTGAGGACTGGAGGTCAAGGCACTGAGCCTCCTAGGAGGCCTCCTGATTACTCCTCCTCGGCACTCCCATGGAGTGGTTGCTTATTCCTTTTGGCTGTGCACCCACAAACTGCCTGTGAGCCTGAGGTGCCTCCCGTCCTGCTCCTACAACAAGAGCTCTCTGAATATTCCAGTGAGACAGCCATCTCTGCTGAGTGTCTTCAGTCCAGGGCCTCAGTGCACAGCACCCTGGCATGGCCAGCTGTGGTCAGCCCAGAAGCACCGGCATGCCTCGGTATGAGGACAGAATTACAGGAGTGGGGACAGTCTATTCGTAAATAACTTTGGGAAACAAAGTTAAATGGTTTTTCTTCTTGGAGGATGTGGCGGTCATGATTCCTGTCTCCTGGTATTCATGTCCTTGTGTAGTCCCTCCCACATTGTAACAGAGATGGTTTGTATGACCAATAAGTATGGCAGAAGCGATGGTATGTCACTACTGAGATCTAGTTACAGAAGACAGCAGCTTAGGTTGGGCATGGTGGCTCACGTCTATAATCACAACACTTTGTGGGGCCGAAGTGGGAGGATCATTTGAGCTCAGGATTTCAAGACCAGCCTAGGCAACATGGTGAAATCCCATCTCTACCAAAAATACAAAACTTAGCCAGACATGATGGTGTGCACCTGTAGTCCCAGCTACTCAGGGGCTGATGCAGGAGGATCACCTGAGCCCAGGGAGTTTGAGGCTGCAGTGAGTCATGATGGGGCCACTGCATTCCAGCCTGGGTGACACAGTAAGACCCTGTCTCAAAAAAAAAAAAAAAAAAAGAAAGAAAGAAAGAAAAAAAACCCAGCAACTTCACCCTTGCTCTTTTGGATCATTTGCTCTGGGGAAGCCATGCAGTAAGTAGCCCAGTGGAGATGCCCACATGGCAGGGAACTGAGGGCTCCTGCCAGCAGCTACATGAGCGAGCTTGGAGCAGGTCCCCCAGACCCAGTCAAGACTCAGATGACTGCAGCCCTGGCCGACAGCTTGATGGCAACCTCACCAGAGACCCCGAGCCAGAACCACTTGGCTAGGCTGCTCCCAGATTCCTGACCTGCAGAAACTGTGGGAGATAATAAATGTTAGTTATTTTAAGCTGCTAAGTTTGGGGATAATTTATTATGCAGCAAGAGATAATACACAGGACTTCTCAGAGCACTTAATATGTTAATATAAATCTCCAAGAAAAAAGATATACAATGCAACATTCCTCTTAGTTATCTGGCCAAGGAGACTTTCTTTTTTTGAGAATATTCTTCAGAAAGCTGATCTAATGATATGGCTCTGGTCCTACAATTCCATGTAACTTCTAACCTTGATTTTTGTCTCATGAGCAAATCATTTATCCTTCTAGAACCTCAACTTTTCCCTTTTACAAAGTAGAAATAAACCATCTGCCTTTACATAAATCATTAATACAGCCCTGGATGGGCAGATTCTGAGCTATTTTTGGCTGGGGGGTGGGAAATAGCCTGTGGAGGTCCTAAAAAGATCTACGGGGCTTGAGATGGTTCTGCAAGGTAGCAGGTGGGCTCAAGGCCCATTTCAGTCTTTGTTCCCCAGGCCATTTCCACAAAATGGTGAGAAATAGTGTCTTCTTTTAGCTTGCTCGTAACTCAAAGATGGGGGGCATGAACCTGGGCCTTTCTAGGCTAGGGCATGAACCTCCTCCATCAGACTGGAAGAGCTTGTCCAGGATAAATGGCCAGTGTATTCTCCCTTTCCCCATCACCATCTCTATCCACTGGACACCCCATAGCCATGGGCAGGAAGGAACAACAGAACTTTCTCTGGTTTACTTAAGAGTAAATGTGACTTTCCTCCCTTTTCAATTTGTTCTATCTTTAGCCAATAAAAGTAAAACCTGAAAACTGAGGTCAAGTTTCAAGGTACATGATGGGTCAGAAATCCGCTGAAGCCCTACCTGCCCCTCTTCGTAAAAAGAAGACAGTTTAAAAAAAACTATAATGCGAATACTTTATTATTGAGTGACTGGTATTAGCTTTTTGTCTGGGCATTAATATCTCAAAAACCATACACCAAACCCAGGCTTTTCCACCTAGCTCTGCTGTATCATTTTCTTTATATATATATAAAAAAAGTAAGGAAGAGGAAGGAGGAAGAGAAAGAAAATATATCTGTATTGAAAGAATTATAAGCCAAAGTGCGTCTTTCTTGTTTTGTCCATATACACACATTGCACCATACATAAATAATTACATTGTAAAAATGACTCCATAATTACAAGTATAATATATATTTCCATATAATATATAAAACTTTATATTAAATCTAGGTAGATGATATCTGGGGGGTTTTGTCCGTGGGGGCTGTGTCTCTGGGCATCGGCCCCTCTCGAGGCCGGCAGGTGGCGGTGGCCGCGGCCTCCCACCCGCCCCTCCCGCCGGGGCCGCCACTATCTGGGGTTGTTGAGGAGGATCTCCAGCCAGCAGGGGCAGGAGGTGATGAACTGCCGGGAGTAGCAGGGCCCCCAGCCCTTGGCGAAGCTGATGCGAACGCTGTTGGGGTCGTAGGGGCCATCGGCGGCGTCGGGCTCGGGCGCGTGCTGCAGGCCCGAGCGCTCGAAGTCGAACACCTTGATGGAGTAGCCGGGCGGCACCTTGCGCACGACCAGGGCGCGGCCGCCGGGCGCGTCCAGCGTCGGGGAGTTGACGAAGATGGGGTGCTCGCCGCGGTTGTAGGCCCACACGCCGTCGGGCTCCTTGCTGAGCAGGATGCCGAAGCCGATCTTGCTGCGCGTTCGCCGCACCGACTCGCTGCGCTGCTCCAGGTTGAGCTGGCCCAGGCAGAAGCCGCTGCCCTGAGGTAGGTCGTAGAAGATGCTGACGGCCTGGTCGTACACCGCATAGAGGCGGCCCACGCGCGTCCGGTGCTCCCAGTACGCCACGCTGCACCAGTGGCTCGGCTTGGTGGCGTCCGGAGACATGCTGGCGTCTGCGGGACAAGCACAGGGACCGCCGCGTTATTCTGGGTGGGGAGGTGGGAGGCACCGGGGAGCGGAGGTGGGCACTGCTGTCTGCACAGTGGGAGCTGGGTAAGGTTTCCAGCATTCAGCAGTCATGTGGGCACCGACTGTGTGCCAGGTTGTCCTCAGGAAATATGGCGCACAACGGGACATCTCTTTCACACACACAAACTCACACAAAGGAGAAAACAAAGGTTATGAGCCACAGAGTGCAAGCCAGAGAGCACCTGTTGTGTGCTAGGTGCTGCGGACGCAGACATGAACCCTGCACACCCTGCCCCTGCCTCTTCGTGCTAGCAGGAGAGACAGACAACTGCCTGCACGCCCCCAAAGGAGGGGCTGACTGTGGAGCAACCATCACGGACCCGGCGTGGAGCACTGTACTTCTTACTCTTCACAGCACACAGGACTCACTTGGTCCTCACGATCACTCTGCAAGGACGCCACCTTCTCCTCGTTCTACAGAGGAGGGCACCCCGCCAGAATTTGAACCCACTAGTCCAAGTCTCAACCTGACAGAGTAGGGTTAGGCTATTGGGGGAAGGTGGGGGAGGTTGAAATCACATTAGAGGACTCAAGCACAGGGAGGCGGGCTGGGGGTGGGAGGAGTTGCCCCCAGGATCCCTTCCAGCCTGGAGCAGTGGGATTCCTGTGGTGGCCTTGTTATAAATATGACTGCTTGACTGCTCCCTGCCTCAGCCTTAGCCTCCTGGTACCGCCCACCTGAGTTGCCTTTCTTTGCCGGAAATGCAGGTCTGTACCAGAACTGCAGCTACTACTGCATGGCAGAGGAGCTGAGGGTCCCTAAATGACAAAGAAAATGGCTCCTTAGGGGCTCTGGAGCTGCCCAGCAATCGAAGGTGTGTGCTGCTCCTCTCTGGGCCTCAGTTTCCCCACTGTATAGCAAAGGGGGAGCTAAGATGTTACTGAAATCCCTTGTCACTCTGACTCGGGCCGTCTGTGTGTCTGGAGGAGTTTAACAATTTTCTGAGACCAAAGTTCAGACCAACACAGGCCAGGGTGCTCCCTGCTCTCATGTAGCCAGCTTCTCAGATTCTGACATCTGGCCTTTCCTTTGAGCTCACAGCTCTGAGAAGCAGGCAGGCACCTATAACTGCCCAGTGAGGTGACATGATTTGCCTGCCATGCCTGCTTCCACACAGGTCTCTGGCCTGGGCCTGTGCAGAGGGAGGCGTTCTGCTGGAGGCTTGATAGAGCAAAGCAAAGCACTTCATGGCTGTTTTTCTGAGGAAAACTGATCAAAGTCCAACCAAATCCCAGAGGACAACACTTCTAACAGCTTCACCTGGGAGCCTGAGTGAGGCCAGCTCTGGCCGCCTTTGCCTTGGTCTTGCCCCTGCCTAGAAGCCCCAGAAGAACAGGGTGGCAGGGCCCCTGACATCCCCTTACACACTGGGAGGCCCGCCCAGCCACCCAGCAGGAGGCTGACTGCTCTGCTGTGGCTTTGGGCTGGATCAGGTTTCATGAGTGTGCCCCTTGCCCTGGGCCTGGCACTGAGGTCCCAGACACAGGTCCCCAAGTCTGCTGGGGGGTAATCCAAGTCCTCATACCAGCCCGCAGCTTGGATCATTTTGCCTCAGAGTCTCCAGCGAGGCCTCTGATGCTTCCAGCTGATGGTCAGGAGAGGAGGAAGAGGTCCCGCATCCTGCCCTCGACAGAACTGCCCCTTAGCCAGCGGGCAATAGTGACAGAGACAGCTCAAGCCCTTGGGAGGTCACTAGGCTGCAAGCATCAGGCCAGTCCCAGCAGGTGGGCAGCTGGGAACAGCCAGACTCTGAGCTCCAGCCACCCCACTCCAGTGCCCCTCTCCCCAGCCATCTACCTGGCACAGGTCTGGGAGTCCCCAAGGGCCAGAAAAGCAGCACCATGCCAGCCTAGCCACGAAACTGCAGCACCCACACTGCCCACCAACCAACAAGAATTCCACGAGTGTGTCAGGCACAGCAAGGTGGGGATGCAAAGAAGCGACGCCTGGAGCATGCTGGGAGACAGGACGGGCAACGGCATCCATGAGTGCCTTCTACGAGCTGGGCCCGTTCTTCACAACAGCCTCGTCTCACCTCTGCTAGCAGCCCATTCCACAGGTGAGGAAACTGCGGCCCAGGGTATACACCAGTGAATGCTGGGGCCGCCTTGGTGCTAGGCCACACTCTAGAGGGGAGCTCTTCTCCACACTCCAGAGAGAGTTCTGTCCTGGCTCCTTCCTAAAACCTGCACACAGAGCAAGTCCCTCTCCCTCCCTAAGCCTCAGTTTCCCTATCTGTAAGCATGACTGCTCTCATGGTCCATGAGCCCTAGAGGTTACTGTTTACAAGCTGAGGTGTCACTATCCCCACTCTTGGAGGACTCACTTTACTGTCTCACTGAGGGAGGGGTCACTGCTGCACCTCTTCACAGACAAGGCTCTGAGACAGCTGCCCAGCCACAGAGTGACAGCTCTACTCCACCCATGGAAAAAAGGGAGAGTCTAGCTGGGGAAGGACAGGGGCACAGCGGGCGGGGGAAACGACTTTCTCTTTCCCAGCTTCCAAAAGGTTTCTGGCTGGGAACTCTGGGAGGCTGAGGCAGGAGGCTCATTTGAGCTCAGGAGTTTAAGCCCAGCATGGGCAACAATGCAAGACCTCATCTCTAAAAAAACTTTTAAAAATTAGGTGGGCATGATGGTGTACATCTGTAGTCCCAGCAACTTGGGAAGCTGAGACAGGAGGATTGCTTGAGCCCAAGTTTGAAGCTACCAGGAACAGTCATTGTGCTACTGCATTCCAATCTGGATGAGAGTGAGACCTTGTCTCAAAAAAAAAAAAAAAAAGAAAGAAAGAAAAAGTTTTTCAATTCAAGGACAGGTGGGACTTCCTATCCCCCTCCTCTCAGTTCCCCCCACCCCAGCCAGGCCAAACTCCTTCCATCCCCCCAATCAAAACCCATGTCCCCAGCCTAGCCCCAGTGCACCTTATGGTACCCTATGACTGGGGATGAACCCATAGAGCCGCCTTCAGGCCTTGCCTGCCCCAGCCATCCAGCTAAGGGACACCCTGGGCTTGAGCCAGGCCCCATCCCCTGCGGCTTCCTTGGTTGAAAAGACTGGGTTACACCTCATCAGGCCTGCGCTCCTGGCCATGTCTCCCAAATTCAGGGAGACAGACTGCCGCTCTGGGAAGCCCTCTCTGACCTCTCCTTCCTGGGGCACCTGAACTGCAGCCCCTCCCTTGGCCTTAACAGGTGTCTGCGCTCCTGGTCAGTGCCCCCCAGTTGGTCTACACTCTCTGACTGGTAAGGGGTGGGGTGGGTCTCCATCTATCCCAGGGCTGCATATATTCCTTGGGCTCAAGCAATCCTCCTGTCTTAGCTTCCTGAATAGCTGGGACTACGATGTACATCATCATGCCCAGCTAATTTTCAAAAGCTTTTTTGTAGAGATGAGGTCTTGCTTTGTTGCCCAGGCTGGGCTTAAACTCCTGGGCTCAAGTGACCTGACCCTCCTGCCTCAATTACTTTTGCACCAACCTAATAAAAGGGAAGGGGACAGGAAATAAAATATGTCCCAGTGCCTAGACATTGCCCCCACCCCACACCCCACGGGGAATCCTGCCCAGCAGGTAGGCTGCTGGGCTCAGGCCCTAGGGCACTGAAGGGTGGTGGGCAAAAACTGGGGTCTCTTGTCTGATCCAGAGGGTAAGCCACCCACTCAGCCTCCCTGTCCCCACTCATCTCTCAGTCCCAGGGCGTCAGAGCTCGAGTATCCGCTGACATTATCTTATCCAGTGAGACCCAACACTTCAGGCTTCCACAAACGAACACATGTTTTTAACAGGGGAGTTGGGAATGACACAGGGCGACCACTGCTTCGTTTTTGTTTTTGTTTGAGCAATGGTCTCACTCTGTCACTCAGGCAGAAGTACTGTGGTGCAGTCACAGCTCACTGCGGCCTCGACCTCCCAGGCTCAAGCGATTCTCCCTCCTCAGCTTCCCAAGTAGTTGGCATTAGAGGCACACACCACCGGGTTTTGCCATGTTACCCAGGGTGGTCTCAAACTCCTGGGCTCAAGCAATCTGCCTGTCTTGGTCTCCCAAAGTGCTGGAATTACAGGCATGAGCCACTGCTCACCCAGACTACCACTGCTTTATTTTGCCATGTACAGACTTATTTTCTAACTTATTTTTATTTCTGTCACCATGGACCAATGAAAACTTGGTCCTGAGACTGGCCTGTTGGGACCACTAATGGAGTCTAATAATCTGGTGCCCCAAAGACAGCATCCTGGGGGGCGTCGAGGGACTTGCCCAAGTATACACAGCAGCAGGTGGCAGACCTAGGGCCAGAACTTGAGAGCCCAGAATTCTACTCTAATCCATGCCGCATGGTCCAAAAGGTTTCACAGTGAGAATGACCTAAGGCTGCCACCACTGACGGGATATGTGGCCATCGATAAACTGCTAAATGTCTCCAAGCCTCAGTCTCTGTATTTGTAAAAGGACTGATTCAATAATTAAGTACCCCACTCACCACAGTCCATCTCTGAATTTTCTGGAAACTCTGGCAAAATCAAGTGGGTGCAGAAGGAAGGAGGTGCCTTGTTTACGGGCTCCAGTGTTGGCCTTACCCTTCAGAGGCCAGGGATCTTTAGTGGGGTTGGGGGTCATGGCCCAGGGTCACCACCATGGAAGGTCTCAATAGGACTGTGGATGACAAGGCCCTTTGCAAACCGCAAAGCACTTTACAAATGTTAGGGGTTAGCCCCTAGCCTGGCACCTGCGGTGAAAGAGGTGCCCAGTGAGTGAAGGAATGGAAGAATGAAGCAACAAATGTCTGAATGTCTAGAATGAGCCCTGCTTTAGCTCCATTCTCTCACACACATATGTGCATTCAGATTTCATGTGGTGTGTCCAACACAAGCTGACATGCTCTGCAACACCATGAGTGAGAAGGTGGGCGCCCCCTAACCCATGGTCCCCACTCTGTACTTCCCACAGCTGCACAGCCCCCTCCCCCTGTGCCTCTCAGTCACAAGCCTGGGCTGCCACTCAGGTGAGGGGACAGTCTCTTACAGAAGGATCTTTTTCTCCTCGTGGCTCCTAGGCTGTGGTACCATCATCTCCCACGGCCATCAGCCTAATTAGGAACCAGCTCTTTAATTGCAAATAAATACCAGGGAGTCAGACACGAGTGAACAACATCAAAGATGACCGAGCTCTGACCGAAACTCCCGCTCACTACCCCCTGCTCAGGGCCTGGCCTAGTTCCCAGCCAGACTCTGGGTCCTGCTGGGAGGGTTCCGGGGGGAGGAGGAGAGGAGCTGTGTCTGGGGTGGATCTGGCAGAGTGGCACTAGCCTGGGAGGAGTCCTGCCTCCTGGCCCTGATCCAGCAGGTCATCTCCCTCCTCTGGCCTCAGTCTTCCCATCCTAACAATGAGATCATTACTCTCCCCAGCTCTAAATTTCCGTGATTTAGTTAATGTTGCTAGGACTAGTAGCTGTAGTCCTAACCACCCGAACCCAGAAACCAGCTCAGATATCTATCAACAGAAAACCAATAAACAAAAACTAGGCACATCCAGCCAATGGAACACTACTCACCAAGAAAAAGGAACAAGCTACCGAAACCTGCAACAAGGTGCATGAATCTGAAGGGCATCCCGTTGAGCACGAGAGGCCAGACACAGGGTTGGCGGTGTGTTTCCACCAAGACAAAACTCTTGAAAAAGCAAACTGATCTACGGCGATGTAAATCAGAACAGTGGCCAGGCATGGTGGCTCATGCCTGTAATCTCAGCACTTTGGGAGGCTGAGGTGGGTGGATCACCTGAGGTCAGGAGTTCGAGACCAGCCTGGCCAACATGGCAGAACCCCATCTCTATTAAAAATACAAAAAAATCACCTGGGTGTGGTGGCGGGCGCCTTAATCCCAACTATTCGGGAGGCTGAGGCAGAGAATCGCTGGAACCCGGGAGGCGGACGCTGCAGTGAGCCAAGATTGCACCACTGCACTCCAGCCTGGGCAACAAGAGCGAAACTCCGTCTCAAAAAATAAAAAAATAAAATAAAATAAAATAAAATAAATCAGAATACTGGTTACCCCTGGGGAGAGGGAGACAGCTGGGAAGAGGCACAAGAGAACTTTCCAGCATGATGGAAATATCTTATTTCTTGACTGGAACCATGGGAACTTGGGCATCTGTGCTGTAAAAAGCCACACCCTGGATACTTAAAGAACGGTGGGTTTCATTTTAGGTATGATACCTTGAAAAAAATTAAAAAGAAGAAAGTGGCAATGTCCTGTGGCTGTCCTAGAGTGGCCCCAGCAGGGCTCCACAGTGGCCCAGGGGACAAGCCCTGTTCCCTCCCGGTGGCACCCACATTCCTGCCACCAGAGGGTGGTGGCTGTCTGTGCCGAGGAGGAGGTGGTGACTGGTCCCAACAATAGGCCTTCTCCCCTGCATAGAAATCGGCCCCTCTGATGGCTGGCATTCTTTTCTCTACGCCTCTCTGCCCAGGGAGGGTGCTGCGAGCCCAACATGTAATTTTGTGGGGGTGCAGGGGCACCAAGGGAGCTGACTGCAGTCTGAGGGAGGCGGGGAGTGCTGAAATCCCAAGAAAAGCCTTTCGCTTCTTCGAATCAGCAGTTCTCTGTCAAAACAAAGGGCAGGAACGTTCCTGTGTGCTCCCCCGTGGGCTGCATGCTCCAAGAGCCTGAGCATAAACTGCAGCCTGCTTTCCTCCGGCTCCCCGCTTTCCTTTTGGCCAGACTGCCTTGGACTCAGCCACCCCTGAAGGAACCAGCGTTGTGCCCAGCTTAGACTCAAAGGTTCAGGGCATTCGTGGGAGGCTCAGCCCGAGTCCTCTGGGTCTTCAGGGGTCTGGGTCAGCAGGGGAGCAGGCGGTCCCTACTCCTTCACCTTCCAAGTCTTTGCTGCTGCTTCACACCCACCTGGGCCATAGCAACCTCCCTGGCTCTCCCAGGGTTGGACCGAAAGGGCCTGCTCAGCCCCTCGTTGATGGTCCTGAAACAAGGGCAGACAGACAGGCCCAGACCCTACCGAGAGCGAAGAAGAGATACTCAAAGTCTCAGAAGCCCACAGAAGTTAAGTGACTTGCCCAGGGTTACCCAGCAAGTTGGTGGCAGAGCTGAAAAGGGGCCCAGGGCTGGCTTTTCCAATCCCCTTTGCACAGGGCTGCACTGAGGCCTCCTGCCCTCCTGGAAAACTCCTTTCTTCTGTCCCATGTCATGCCTGTGGCTTCAAGTTCCAATCCAACCGGCAGCTTTTCATCTGTGGCTCCCAGGCCTGGGAGTAATTACGTGGCCCTGCATCTGGTTAACCTAACACCCCTTTTAAAGCCTTGTTTGCCCATTAGATAAGTAGTTTTTGTTATCAAACTTAGAGGGAAAAAGGAGTTTCCACTTAACTCTCCTTTGTCATTTTAAGCTGCAGAAATGGCTTCAGGTTTTGCAGCAAGTCTAGAGATGCAGCATTAATTAGAGGCTCTTTTTCTTTTCTTTGTGAAGGGAGGGGAAGACCAGTTCTTTATCCACCGGGCTCCGGTAGTAAAAGCAGAGAAGGAATGTGTACAGGGCCATGTTAATGGTCAACAGCTTAGAACGAGCCTCTCTGCTGAACTCTTTCCAAAAGCTGGGCCCAGCTGACAGGAGTTTCCTCTTACTCGCTTCCACCCACCCCTCCCCACCCCCCACCTCAGCTCCAGCACCTTTGGCTCCTAGAGGAAGCTGGGCTTCCAAGGGGAAGTTCCTAATCGGTCATTACATCACGGGCGGTCTGGCCACCACCGCAGCCTGCCTGCACAGGGCCCACCTCAGGGGCGCTTTTGGCGGCTGGTCTCTACACTGGCCACCACCCTCCAGACAGCCGCTCAGCTAGTCGGCTGGGGGTGGAGGGATGCCCCTAAGACAGGGAGTGTGATGGGAACAGGAGGGCAGCATGACAGAACCAGGAGGAGGGAGACTGAGGAACATGCCGTCCACATGGCCAAGGCGCAAAAACAGGCTCAAAGAGGTGAAGTGACTTGCCAAGGTCACAGTGGAAATGAGCGACACAGCTGGGACCAGGATGTCCCCTGCACAGGGTTAAAAGAATGGACTAGGGAGCAAAGGTGCCTGCATGTGAATCCCAGCTCTGCCACTCAGCAGCTGTGAAATCTTGGACGAGTTACTTCACCCTTTTAGGCCTCAGTTTCCTAACCTGTAACACAGGGATGCAATCAGTGGTTACTTCATCAGAGTGCTGGGATTAATCTCAAGTGTGTCAAATAATGCCTGGCTCAAAATAGGCATTGCATAAGTTAACAGCTATTATGATTACTAATATTATTACTATCATGCAGCCTTATCTACATGTGTATATAAATTATATGATAGATTGACTCAGGCTGTATAGTTCATGAGGGTATTCATATTCAGTAGTAACACCTGCAAACATAATATGTGCCAGTGGAGTTGAGAATCAAGGGGAAATAATAATAGTCACGATAGTAATATAATAAACTAGCTCACATTTAAGAAACCTTTACCAAATACCAGGCAGTGTCTGAAACCCTTTAAATGCACTACCTGAACATATGTTAATTCTCCCATCTTAAGATGAGGGAGCTGAGGCCTGAAAAGTCCGGAAACATACCCCAACCTCTCAGCCAGGAAGCTGCAGAATTGGGATTTGAGCTTCCATCTATCTAGGCTTAGAGATATGGACTCTTTGCATTACTCCTGTGGCTGCAACCTGTGGGCTGCAAAATCCCAGAAGACTTCAGGGCAATGGCACAGAGACCATGCTATAAGAAGCTAGCCACATACACTCCAAGCCACGTGGGGGTTCTGCAAACACTGGACGTGAAGAGGGATCCTCGAAGGTGACAGTGCTAACGACACTGCCCCACGACATGCTGCCCATCTTCCTAGGAGGGCGGTGGGCTTTTCAAATATCACACCTTAACAGCTATTTCTGGTACCCTATGCAGCCCTGGAAACACACTTTTTGGCTTTTGAGTGTAGTTTCTCCCCCACACTCAAGCATTCTACCCTTCTAAAATACAAAAATGAGTATTTTGTAGATGGGCTACAATCATAATAATTGATCCTGGGAAAGGGCTGCTAGCCCTGGCTAGTCCCAGGGAAGTGGGAGGCGCTCTACACGCTTCATTCATGATCCTTTTTGAACTATGCAAGTCCAGGAGGCAGAATCATCCCCATCCTCAGGACAGACCCAAAGTCAGAGTGCAGTGCAGGAATCCTGACCCTGAGCCCACCTTGGTGCTGCCTCATATGCTCCCTTAGCTCGCTTGGGTGGTCCTCAGAGTCCCCCAGTCGCAGGAGGGGTTTAGGAGTGATCTGGGGTATCTTGTCAGTGGCCACCTAGCTGGGCTGTACCCAGCTTTCTGGAGGCCAAGGGTTTTCTGCAGGCTTTTCTCTGCAGAAAGGCCTTTCTTTCAGCCTCAGCGCCCTGACTGCAGCCTGCTTGGCCCCACCTCTCTGGCAGAACAAAGTGGCGGCCTGGGCTGTGATGGGTAAGGTTTCCATTCTTTTATCTCTTGCAGTATTCAAACAAATCCTGAACAGATGAACTCATCTTGCAACGCTGACACAAAACAAGCTTTTTTTTCACCCAGGTCCTCCTACTACACAGGCCTGCTCAGTATCTCCTCCATAGACCGTTTCCCCAGGAGCTATTAGGCCTTACCACTCCAGCGGGCAAGGGGACCCACCAGAGGATGAAACCGGAGGCCCCACTCCCATCAGCACGCCTCTACCTGCCCTCCACCTGCAGCTCACCCGTCTGGCCATGCCGAAGAGATCGTCTCCCACCCGCTAAGACTGTTCCAGGTTCCCTGGGCCCAGACAGCATGGCTTTTCTCTCCAGGTCCCAGGGCTCTGTGGTACAAGCTCCCTTCACTACACTCTCCGCAGGGAGCTATAGCTTTGAAGAGCCACACGGAGGCTGGTGGTAGAGCTATCTCCTCCATCAGAGGACTCATCCATCAGACTCTGTGCCGGAAACAGTGGTGCTGCCCTCTTAAAAGAAACTGCAACTACTTAAGCCTGAAAAGGAGAAGACCACCTGGCAAGCAAGGCAGGGAACCCCCTCAGGCCCTTGGGGAGGAAAGGAGCCCAGGTGGGGGAACTCTGGTTCCCTGTGTCCTGGAGGGAAGGAGGGTGGAAAGGGAGAGCCAGGGCAAGATAAGCAGATTATAAAATCAGCCCACGTTTTGAGAAGGAACCAGTTTCTGTAACAAAGCCTCTGAACTTTGCTCCCATTCCAAGTCCTCTTTTGTTTTATCATAAAGTCAGACTCTGGAGTGTGTTTGTTTGTTTTCTTACTCAGAGACCACCTGGGGTGGGAAAGCCTTGCTTTCATTATTGCCCCTGGAAAGGTTCTAAAATAACAGTGTGCAAGACAATGAAGCTGGGTACCTCGGTCCCCAGGTGGCAGTTGTGAGATGGGAAGGGGCCCCCAAATCCTCCCAGCTCCATGGGTCTGCACTGCTTATGGCCAAACTGCTGGGATCACATATAAACCAGTGCCCGCACCAGCCTTATATCAGGCCGTGCCGGTTCTTACATCAGGCTGGGCCTGAGTTCTCATCTCAGGCATTAAATGCCCAAGTTCACCAACTGAACCCAACCCTGAAGTCCCTGGTTAATCTGAGACCACAGAGACGAAACTGGCCCTTTGGGGATTCAGATAGGGACAGCCTGGGCATGCATCAGAGGTGCAGGGATGCTAGTTTGTAGCAGATGATGGTAGGCTTCAAGAAAGCCCTTCTCGGCCGGGCGCAGTGGCTCACGGCTGCAATCCCAGCACTTTGGGAGGCCAAGGCAGGTGGATTGCCTGAGGTCAGGAGTTCGAAACCAGCCTGGCCAACATGGTGAAACCCTGTCTCTACTAAAAATACAAAAATCAGCTGGGCGTGGTGGCGGGTGCCTGTAATCCCAGCTACTTGGGAGGCTGAGGCAGGAGAATCGCTTGAACCCGGGAGGTAGAGGTTGTAGTGAGCCAAGATTGCGCCACTGCACACTGGGCGACAGAGCAAAACTCCATCTCAAAAAAAGAAAAAAAGCCCTTCTTTGGGCACATTCTTCATCTTGCAGGTTCCCAGAGCTGAGAGAACTTGAGGCACCTCTAATTGTCTTTTATTTCCCAAATACAATGTGTTTTATTGGCAAACCTCCTGCCTTAAACTTCTTCTTGGACCTAATATAAAGCCATAAAAGCAAAGTACCTAAAAATTGCCCTCAATTAGCCTGTCTCAGCTCTCAGGAACAGGCACCCACACTGGTGTAGAAATGTCCCAGGGGGTAACCAGGTAAGGTACCCACAGCCCAGCTCCCTCAAATCCTTGGCCTCACCATCTCCTGCCACCAGGCCGCTTAGCTCCCTGGGCTTTGAACACCCCACTCAGTGTGAATTTCATCCATCCACTCTCTTGATCTGGAATGCTTCCTGAGACTACAGATGATGGAGAGGTGAACTGGTGCAAATCTTCACAGCTATGTTACCGTGGGCAGGCGACCACATCTCTGAGAACCAGGACCAGCTACCTACTTCTGAGGGCCCAGTGAAAAATGAAAACGCAGGGCTCCTTGTTCCAAAATTAGGAAGATTTTCAAGATGGTGAAAGCAGAGACCTCTGCTGAGCAGCAGCCCTGAGTTACCCCACACATCCAACACCCGCGGAGTCGGCCCTGCCAGGGGCTGGCATTTCCTCTAGGTGATTACCTAACTCACAGGTTAAGGGGTTTTCGAGAAGGGCTTGACAACAGTACCCGGCACTCGATGACCATGAGTTTCTTTCCCCATTCCCTAATACTTGTCAGAAACTTGCTTAACCATCCAGACACCACTGTCACTTCCTCTGGAAAGCCTTCCTCAGCCCCTGGGTCTGAATCACACACCCCTCTTCTGTGACACTCAAATTTATGCTGTCAACAGAAGGGTACGTGTCTCCATCCAATTCATCCACCAGCAGGCTGGCCTGGGATTCAGCTGGCTTGATCTCCCCTCTCCTCCCCAAGGACCCGGTACTATGTTGCCTAACAGAGGTGCTCTCGGCAATGCAGAGCTGAATATAAAAACTCAAAGGCTGGAAGGGCTTTTGAAAAGTCATCTGCCTCCTTTCAAACCCAGCCCCAGGTTTGAAAAAGGCACTGTGGCAATATTGTTGCCATTTAACAGACGGAACTACTGATGCTCAGAGGTCAGGATGTTAGGTAGGCGAGGAGAACCATTGTCCCCATTTGCTGATCCTCCTGATGCAGCCTGGTTAACAGAATGGCAAATGAGCTTACTATGTGTGAGCCTTGTTTCAGTGGCTCAAAATAAAATGAAATAAAATAAAATCACCTAAAGCCTACAAGTCATCTTACCTGGCCATGGGGGTGGATTTAATTTCTCTGGCTTGCTAAGTCTATGAAAGTAAATGGAACAGGGAACATAGCTTTGAATGGAAGAGCCAAAGAATGGGTGGAGAAGCTGGTTTTCTTATTTGCAAAGCTCACAAACGTAAGCTTCATATCTAACACCAGTTGGTTGTTAATTTACCAACTAGACAGAATCAGGTGAACTTTGCAAATCAAATATACCTGCCTCGATTTACACTAAAGATGTAGGCTGGATATGGTGGCTCATGCCTATAATCCCAGCACTCTGGGAGGCCAAGGTGAGAGGTTCACTTGCGCCCAGGAGTTCGAGATGTGCCCTGGCAACATAGCAAGTCCCCATCTCTACAAAAAAATAAAAAATTATCGAGACATGATGGCATGCACCTGTAGTCCCCCAGCTACTCTAGAGGTTGAGGTGGGACGATTGCTTGAGCCCCAGAAGCCGAGGCTGCAGTGAACCGTGGTGGCACCACTGCACTCCAGCCTGGGCAGCAGAACAAGACCCTGTCTCCAAAAAAAAAAAAAAAAAAAAAAAAAAGATGCAGCTTGGGATAATCACTCCAAAATTAAAAGTACAAAGGTGGGACATTAGATAATAATTCCTGCATTAAATCCTTTCCTTTAAAATAGCCTTTTGTTATACAAAAATACATGATCCACACCTCTCTGGTGAATGCAGAGGCCTATATACTGAATTTTCTTAAAGTGAGGATTGCCTTGATCATTCTTGTGTGTTTCTGGAACAAACTGGAATGCTTTATAATTAACAAAAAGCTAATAATGACTAGAGAGATTATTAATCCACAATTAAATACTAATATTTGCTCTACAGAATGCAGTAACATGAGACTTAAGCATTCCCAACAAAAATGTTGCAAAATGCCCTACTGGCTTGGCAGAAGTACATGGCTCTGCCATGGCCACCCATCTATTCTCTGTGACTATGCTACTGTGCAGGCAAGTTGAAGCTGCTTGACGCATCCATGCCCAAGCTCCCAAGCTGCCAGGAAAGAGCTGGCTTGTTACAATGATCAGGGGTGAAGGGTGCAAAGGAGGGAGGGAGCCAACCAGTATATCCATCCCACCAGGCTAATAGGCAGACACAGCCCCACAGAGACCCAAGGACCCACATCTCTATCCCAAGTCCAAGACTGGTTTCCAAGGTAGAAGGAGGCCAAGCTTGGTTCCCACAGCCCATGCCAAGAAGGCAGTTCTATCCTCATTGATGGTGATGGTGGGATGTTCTTTTGAACTGTGGAAGGTTTCCCAATTCTACAAGCCCATTCATAAATGACCTTGTTTTAGCTTATGGAATATAAAGCTCACAGAGGTTTGGTGACTACCCCACGGCCCACAAGGTTAATGACGAAGCAGGATCAGATGCTCCTTCCAATGCCACTGCCTCCCGCCCAGCATCTTGAAGAAGTTGAATCATTATCTCAGTAAGAGTTTCATATTTCTCAGAGTAATTCTTTAGCCTGTGTCTGGATAAGAGCACATACTGTGTGACTAACACCAACACAGCAATAACATGAGGGCAGTGATCACAACTGTCAGCCGGCTTCTATTTGGTCTTCTATTGCCAAAGTTAACTTTTCAGTGAAGATGGGCATGCCATGTTTTCCATGATCCAGTTCATAATTCTGGATTTCTTCTAGAAAAGACAAGAGTCCCAGGGAGACATCTGGGCTGGACTCGATGATGGCAATGCCCAAGTGCCTTCTAGAACTGTTTCCCCCTCCGGAGGGCTGTTTGCAGCTACAGGGACCTGTGTGATAGGTGAGAGGAGGGGGTGCCTTTCCTGAATCACACGGAAGCCTTGCTGGGGTCTACCCAGCAGGCAACTTACATGCATGGGCCCAGCAAACATTGGCAGAGATTCACTAATAGGGACCCTGTTTAGGTTGCTTCAGACACCCTCTGTTCTCACTGGGTCTCCTGTGGGAATCCAGTGGCTACTGAGCATCTATGTCCACATATCCCATCTCATTTAATGCTGAGAACAATCCTAGGAGGCAGGTATCATTTTACAGAGGAGGAAATGAAGGCTCAGGGAGGTTAAACCCCCAGCCTAAGTCACACAGCTGACAAGCCCCAATCCGAACCCAGGGCAGCCAGACCCTCAGCCATTCTTCCTGCCATTTCTCTTCACAGAGTGCGTCCTGGACGGTGCTCAACTTCTAGCCTGTACCTAGTTCCAACAGGCCGTCAGCACAGTCCCTCTCCCTGACATCTCCCACGGGTGTGACTCGCACCTCCTCCACGAGGCTGGCGCCTGCCCCCTGCCCCCTGCCCCCCATCCCTTCCACCTCCCTTCCCTATGGGCACAAATGGCCCTGCAGGCCGCCAGCGTCTGCATTCCTAGAGCACATGCCCACTAAGGAGGATCCTGAGTAATTCAGCCCATAAATCATGGCCATTGTGAATTTCCCTTTTAGCCACAGGCAAAGTCAAACTTTTCCTTCCCCCACTGTAGTTAACCACTCTTTGTTCACTGTATCTCTCTCAGCTCCGTCTGGCTGGGGGCCAGCTCTCAATTATTAATTAATCTGGGAGGCGCAGGTTGCATTCCTGGCCACCTAACCACTTCCTCCTCAGTGGGGAACTTGCAGGCCAGGACTTTTGAGTTACATCAAGTGTCGCACAACATCCCAGCCCTGTCTTGTGGCAACTGCTGCAAGAAAGGACGTCTAACACCAGAGTTAAAAATAACAGCAGAAAACCTGAATACCCAGAAGTCGCTTTTCCCAACTCTATCCCACAGCACCAACCCAACCTGCATGCCCCCATCATCATGAAGCCACAGTGTGACTCGGTTTCTCTTGTCTGTGAAATGGGGAGATCTTCCCCCATCAAGTAAGGCAGTGGTCTCTGTGTTTGTGTAGGAAGGGAGTAATCAGTGAAATCAACGAGCTCTCCCCTCTGGTAATTCTTACTAGCTGGAAAGGGATACACCAAGACTTAAAAGTTAAGAAGCAATCCTGGACGGGCATGGTGGCTCACACCTGTAATGCCAACATTTTGGGAGGCCAAGGCAGGCAGATCACGAGGTTAGGAGATAGAGACCATCCTGGCTAACATGGTGAAACCCCGTCTCTATTAAAAATACAAAAAAGTAGCCGGGCATGGTGGCGGGCACCTGTAGTCCCAGCTGCTCGGGAGGCTGAGGCAGGAGAATCACTTGAACCCAGGAGGCGGAGGTTGCAGTGAGCCAGATTGCGCCACTGCACTCCAGCCTGGGCGACAGAGCCAGACTCTGTCTCAAAAAAAAAAGAAGTCCTGAGCCTGAGCCAGAGCAGGTGCTGCTTCGCACCTCATCCACTCGCTTTCTCCTCGCTGGCTGAAGGAAAGTGCCAGGTGACTGGGGTAGTGGGAATAGCAGGGGTGAGGGCTGCAACTCAGCCTTATTAAAGTCATTCAAGCATCTTCAGGGGTGGTGAGGGAGAGGATGGGAGTGTGATCCCTCTTTGCTGGGTCAAGTTTTCGGGAGGCCTTTGCATGGACAAACACCCCGAGAAACAAGGGGACCAGCCTTGGCGTGAAATGGAGCCCTATGGCGGTGAAACCCAGGGGTGGAATCTGAGCAGTGTCTTTAATTCCTAAAAGTAATAAAGGTCTTTCCCTCCTTTTAAGTTACAAGTTAGAATGGGTACTTGATGTCAGCAACAATGCTGAACCTTTGCTGCTAGCTGGATGGAAGACAAAATGAAGCCGTGAGATCAAAGAAGGACAAAAATGATGGCAGCAACCTATCATAGCAAGGACAAACACTTACGTGGTAAACGCCATCGAGTATCCTAGTATCCTTTTGGTCATCTCCCTCCTCTGGGCCCATAGACAGCTTACAGTACGTCAACCTTACCCACAGTATCCACCGAGCTGTCAACTGTGAGTTCCAAGGACTCAGCACCTTAGGATATATAGTCTAGGAAAGATCTTTAAATCTCATGCTTTCTGCATTCCATGTTATATCTGCTTTTGATGTGACAAGACAGATGACTTGGCCCCATATCTTCACATATTCTAGGGAGGAAGGGACGCTTTTGTCTCTTGGCTTCCCTTCCCTAAATACTGAGGCTTTCGGATAAAGCACGCATCCCACCAAGATAAATTATTGTGCACATACAATAAAGTACCATTAATTAGGACTCATAAATCCAGAGTTTGTAATAATTCCGAAAGCAGCTGGGTCGAAGTAAAAAAAAAAAGTTTTGATAAACAAATGCAAAATATAAATAAGGTTCAGGAGAACTGTTTATCCTATTAGCACTGTATAAACAACTGGCATACCAATTACAAATCGCTCTTATCTGCTCTCGAAAGCAGATCTCTGCATGACCTCTAACGGGAAATATTATCCAGTTAGTATCACAGTCTACAGTATTTTGAAATCACAAAACCTGGTTTCTTAGACAGTATCCTTTCCAATCACCCACCACTCACTCAGCCTGAACTGGTGAGGAGCCCCTGAGCTGTCAGCGTTCTTTCTCTGTGTATCTGGAAGGGAAGTCCCGTGTATGGCCGAGGCGCCTCAGCCCTGCTCTGGTAGTCAGTGGCTGCCCAAGAAGGAGTGGCAGCCCTTGGCTCTGGCATGCCAACATGCCACCCAGTTATCTCCATGCCCATCTTCGAGAAGCAGCGTTGCCTAGGGCGTTTGGCCAGGGGGCTCTGCCAACTCGGGCTTTTCCAAATGGGCAGGGTGGGGCCCCACCCCTCTGCGGAAACCCCTCAGGCGTTAACTGCAGTAGGTAAACCAAGGACAGCCTGTTTGTGGCTTCCTTGGTGATTTACATGTTAGCTGGGCCCCAGGTTCTCTCCCTGGGAGGAAGCAGCATTTTCAACCCTGGGGAGGACAGAGGTGAGGGGCCCCAGATAAGCTGGGGAGTGTGGAGTGGCAGGAAGAGGCCCCGGGCGAGGCTGTGAAGCCATCGCGTGGAGAGGGTGCATCGGTCCTGGCCCGAGAGGGACAGACTGCAAGGCCCCAGAGAGGTGGGCAGGGGGCCAAGCTGGAAATACTGAGGGCTGCTCCAGCTCAAGGAGACGGCCCTGCCAAGTCGGGGAGGCGGCACTGACGAGAGAATGGCAGGTTCCGGCTGGGCCGGTCCCCAAGGGCACCAAGTCAGGAGCAACTGCCTGTGTCTCTGGGCACGTGGGGGCTGGAGCCATGCCAGGGAGACCCAGAGCCGCCAGTCTCCCCAGGGTGCCCCTGTCCTGGCGCTACCCTGCAGCCCACCAGCCTGAGGACCCCTGAGGAGTGCAGAGCCCCTCCAAGTCGCATGCTGACCTTGGGCAGGGAGTCAGGCCTGGCCATCAGACTGGAAGATTGCTCTTTTCCCCTCCACCTTCCACCTCCTAGTTCTGGAGGTGCTCAGATCTCACTGAGCCCACTGTGCAAGGGGTCCCTGCTGCTGCTTGCCTTGAGGGCACTTTGGACATCTTCTGGTTCAGCAAGACCCTGACTGTACCCACTGAGTGAAGGAAGCAGCCTCAGAAGGGGATCCCCAAGACTGGCAGGGACCTCTCTGCTGTGTCCTTTGGGGAAAACTCCTCCTTTGGGACAGGGAAGCCAGGTATATTGGTGAACTCCTTTTTCTCTCTCCCTCTACCAACTCCTCTGCATCTTCCCCTTGGGCTTCAAAAATTGCTATTGTAAGACCAACAAAAACACCACAGTTGGGGCTTGGCACTGTGCAAGCATCCTACCACCAGATGGACATTCTGCCACAGACACCATGGGTTCTGAAGCTGACCCTTAATCAACGGTACAGTTGATGGAAGGGATTCTTTATCTATATGTCTGGAATCTGAGCATCCACTGAGTTCAGCCCTCTTTCCTCTCATGGCGTTTACTCTAAAACAGGCAGACCAACTCACTTATTTCTGAAGACCCACCAAGAACCACTTCCAGCAGGTCCTTCTTGCTGGAGTCTGACCACCTCTGCCTCCCCCAAAGTGCCCCCTCCCGACAGTGCTCCCACCCCACCACGGAGGGCTGCCCAGGCCTTGAACACAGGGAGCTCCACCCAGAAACCCTGGAAGCAAATTCCCTGAGGGGAAAGAGTGGGTAGGATGTTTTCAAGAACCACTCATTGTGGGTTTGGGTTTCAGCCAGCAGAAGTGCCACTGAGATGCCAGAGAGGCGTTTCCTTGGGAGACAGGGCCCCTCTCACCCGCTTGCTAAGCGCCTACTGTGTGCAAGGATGCACCCACGCAGGCATACCGGAGGAATGATTGATGGTGCGGCGAGGGAGGCACTGGAGGTGGAAGTGAGGAGAAAATAACGGGGGAGTCCAAGGAAATCAGGGAGACTCTTGTTTTTGTAAACATCATTCCTTCCTTCTGGTCAGTTCCAAGTTCTTTAGTGGGCTATACACGCATTATTTTTTTCTCTCACATCAAAATAGCCCTCCCTCAGACTGGAAGAAGAACACAAACATTCTTTGCTGCTGGCCTGCAGGAGGTGAGCAGTCGCCTAGGGCTAAGCTGACTGCAAGCCTGAAGACGCCGCAGCCTGGGAGTTGTGAGCGTCACTTCCTTGCTCCCAATTCAAAATGGACTCTGGTGTCTGGGGAATCCACACTCCACCCCAGTGGGCCATGTGAATGTCATGGGGTGAGGTGGGCATGCCACTCTTGGGTTGGTAAAAGCTCTGAAAAGTACAGGGTGCCGTGGAATGTACCGTCTAGCAGCAAGGGCGTGTGTATTTCAAAGAAACGTGGAGGAAGCCAGGGGAATCTAAAGGATTCCTTGGGAATGTCTGGGCTAGAGATCATTCAGCCTGACCTCCTCCCTTTACAGAAGAGGGAACTAAGGCCCAGAGAGCAGAGATCACTCATCCAAGGTCATCCAGGAGGGCAGGGCCTTATAGCTAGGGCTGCTGCCTCGGAAGAAGGGCCCCCCGTCCTAGATACAACCAGGCCCAAGGAACGGAGACAAATAATCCTGGTGAGTCCAGCCAACATGAATTATTTTTGCAAAATGGTCTGTTTATTTGTTCTTGTGGGTAGAAGGGAGAGAGTCCTTCCTCGCATCGCTGTCGGAACAACTCCCTGCCTGTGCCTGCAAAGTGACCCGCCCTGGCTGGCCAGCACCACCACCAACTCTCAGGCAAAGGATGTGCGTTGCAAAAATGGGGCAAAGTTTCCTATTCTGAAGATAACATTGTAAGACACAGGAAGTCTGAGAGCAGAGCTTAGTTTCCAGAAAGTCTCTGCACACCCGTTCGCAACCCCTTCCATTGTACGGGGCTGCTAGAGATTCTGAGGCTGGGGGTGGGGCAGGAGGGACAGGGACAGTGCTAGGAAGTGACAGAAGCCACAGACCAGGTAAGAGTCCAGAGAGGGGTTTTCCCGGCTCTCAGGCTCACTGGACCTCGTGGCAATCCAGACGCCCCATCTGAGTTCCAGCTTCCTCAACTGAAAAATAAAAGGGTTAAAAGAGGCAGTGTTTCTCCTGCCCTGGTGTCCAGATTCCCAGGCCCCGCCCCTGGAGGTTCTGATTCATGGGTCCTGGGTGGAGCCCGGGAATCTATGTTTTTAACAAGATTTAGGAGGCCCCTTTTCTGACTCTGATATGTCATGATCCCTCGAGAGGAGGGTTCAACAGCCTGGCATGGTGGGGAGGGAGTTAGCTTCCTCCAGGGAGGGATGACAAGGGCAGGAAGGAGACCAAACCAAGTCAACTTCCTAGCATGAGACGGACGTGGTTGGTCCCAGCGCCAGGCCTGGGAGACTGGCCGGGAAGGCGACACTCTGGAGCCGTCACGGATGGCCCTGACTAGTGTGTCTGGGTGTGTTTGAGGACAGGCCCTTGGGACAGTGTGCACCTCCCTGTGGGATTTGGAATCAAGGACCTCAGTTCAGATCCTAGCTCTGCCACTTCCTAGCTGTGTGTCTGGGATGAATGCCTCAGCCTCTCTGGGCCTCAGGTTCCCCAACTGTGACATGAGATCAGGAGCAGCCATGAGGATGAATCACTGGCAAGGGACTAAAGTACTAATCACTGACGAGTCCTTCGAGCCCACCATGTGCCAGGCACACCTAGTTCTCACAACAACCCTGTAACATAGATGTTCTCAATTTTCAAAGTCACCGGCGGTACAGGTTTCTGACTGTTCTGCTCTGGCACGCAGGAAGTCTTCCCCCCATGCTGCCTTCCTTCCCTTCTCTGGATTCCACAGGCACTGCCTAGCACCCATGATGGGCACTGCTCTGCATGGGGCACCAGGAGACCGAGACACATCTCTGCCTGCAAAGCTCCAAGTCCAACAGGAAGAAAGGGAGTGATCGCAAAAGAGCATTATAAATGAGGGGCAGCGAGGCAAGGAACAGAGAGACATCACATCCATCTAGAAAAGGAAGGTTAACAATCAAGGATTTGAAGGCTGAGTGCAGTGGCGGGGAGGGTGGGAGGGATGGGGAGGAAAAGCGGCATTCCAGGTGTGGGGAACGGCATGGGCAGAGGCACACGGGCAGAAGACAAGGCCAGAAAGGTCTCGTTTGACCAGATTGCAGAAGGGCTAGTGAAAAGTCTGCAGAGGCCGCCTGGGGACCAGACCATGCCGGGCCCTATCTGGTCAGGAGTAAGCACTTGTGTTGGGCAAGGAGAGCCAGAACCCAAACAGTTCCCAGTCTCAGGTATGCACACCCCAACAGAGGGCAGGGACCCTGCTCACACTACCTCTGGATCTCAGGATCCAACCTGGTGCCGACAAGTGAATGTGAATAATACTAGAAGACAAGCGGATTCTACAAGGGCAAACTCTAGGACTGTACAAAGCAGCGAAGATTCAGAGCTTTTGTTCCTGGTCTTTATTTGTGAAGCCTATTTAGAGGTAGGACAGATCACTCTAGTTTAAAAAATAAAAGGAGTAAACGAAGATCCAACAAAGCACGGTGGGATGAGCATCTATAAAGATATACATATGTAGATCATCAAGTTTACTGTGCTGCAATCCATAGTCACAAAGATATGGAACTGACCTAAGTGCCCATACATATTGGGTACAGTGTACACTGCTCAGGTGACAGGTGTACTAAAATCTCAGAATTCATTGCTATAGAATTCATCCATGTAACCAAAAGCTACTTGTACCCCAAAAGCCGCTGAAACAAAAAAAGTTTGCTGTGTTGTTCATGAATATTTCTCTCTCTCTCTCTCTCTTCCTCTCTGTCCACTAGGTCTGTGCACTTCTGAAAGCATGATTATAAAGCCCCACTTTTCTGGGGATTTATCAAATTCTCTTATTTCTGTCCATTTTTGATTTAGGTATTTCAAAGACATGTTGTCAGGTGTACAAAGATTATTGATTATTATACCTTACAGATCATTTTGGCTTTGATATAAATAAGGAATCAGCAAAAGAGAAATTTGGCCTGCCAGCTGTTTTTACCGAGTTTTGTTGGAACGTAGGCTTACTCATTGTTTTATGTATTATCTATAGATGTTCTCGGGCTACAGTGGCAGAGATGAATTGTTGCAACAGAGACTGTGTGCCCTGCAAAGCCTAAAGTGTTTACTATCCATTTTACAGAAAAAGTTTGCTCTGAACCTCTTGGTCCCTGCTTTTTTGCCTGAAATTTTATTACTTGATATTAATATTGCTCCTCTTGCTTTCTTTTTCTTTAGCATTGACTACTATGTCTTTTCCCCATTCCCTTTAGATTCAACCTTTCTCCATAATTTTGTTAAGGTGTGTCTCTTCTAGATTAGCATGTAGCTGGATGTATAAAGACAAAATCTGAGAGCATTTATCTTTTTTTTTTTTTTCTTCTGGAGACAGAGTCTCACTCTGTCACCCAGGCTGGAATGCAATGGCACTATCTCGGCTCACTACAAACTCTGCCTCCCAGGTTCAAGTGATTTTCCTGCCTCAGCCTCCCGAGTACCTGGGACTATACATGCCTGCAACCATGCCAGGCTAATTTTTGTATTTTTAGCAGAGACGGGGTTTCACCATGTTGGTCAGGCTTGTCTCAAACTCCTGACCTCAGATGATCCGTCCACCTCGGCCTCCCAAAGTGCTGGGATTACGGGCATAAGCCACCACACCTGGCCCTGAGAGTGTTTATCTTTTAATAGATTATTTTAACACATTCGTATTTATTGTTATGAGTATTTGGACCTGCCATGCTGTTCTGTTTTTTGAAATTTATCATGTTTTGTTGTTGTTTCCATCCTGCCAAGCTTTGGAATTCCCTCTCAAGAGAAGAGTGGGATGGGGAAGAAAGAGAGGATTCTGCTTTAGCAGTGTTTAAATTCTATAGAGAGAGAATGTCACTATATTTCTTGCGTAATCATGTATTACTTCATATTAATAATAAAAAAGAGTTTACAAGAACCAAGAGTTGTGAATATACAGGGATCTCTGTGATTAATTCTCAGGTCAGCAAAAGTTCCAGTCACACTTTCCTGCCACTGCGTCCACCCGCAGACACACAATGACAACAACTTTCTATCCATGGAGTAAATGTGGAATTCGCTTGAAGGAGGGTCCCACGCCCACTCCATCAGATTAACAAGAAGCTGGCCCCTCTGGGCTCTGCTGGTGGCCACGGGAAAGTGCTGTCTGAGGTAGGCACACGTGCCGGAGAGCTGTCCCTACTGCCCCTAGTCAGGCCACCACCACCATGTCTGCAGAGCCTACCCCAGTGCCCAGGATGCCCAGCGCATTCCATGCCAGTCTGTTGTCCTGCCAGCACTTCCTTCGCGGCTCGGTGGACATTCTGGCAGCCAGGCTGTGTGAGCAGAATGCGGCGCTCAGGGCAGCCCTGGCCAGAGCCCCTCCAGGCACTGAACCACTGCCCTCATGCCTCTGCCAGGGGGCCCCACCTTCAGAATTCTCTTCATCCCTCCCCAGAGTGTCAGAGCCAAGCAGGACCTCCAAGAGACTGTGGGACAAGGGCCAGAAGGGGCCGGCATCAGGGCAGACCAGCCCCCAGCCTGGGAGACCCAGCCTGAGGGTCCTGCTGGACACCCCTCAGGAGTGAGCCTGGGTTCAGCTCTGCCTCCAGCCAGTCCCACACCATCTCTGGGCCTCTGCTCACTCCCCTGGGCTAAATAATGTGTCCGCTGTCTCCTGAGTCCACATGAACCTCTGTCATTCTGGGGGACTCCTCCTTAAGGAAAGGGTGGCTGGAGGGGGTCCCCAAGCTGAAAGGAAAGCAGCATTTCTTGCTATGTCTGACACCCCCTAGACACCAGGTTCACTCCTTCAGAGGGAGACGTCGGGGCTGCACACCACGCCTCCTCCCGAACCCTGCGTATCGGAGTTGGCGGTTGGTGAGGAAGTTTTGTTCCCTGGACGTCTGCTGTGTTTTGCGTGTCTCACACCAGCCCGCTCTATTAGATCCTTATGGCATGGCCGGGAGACGAGGACTATCACGTACACTACAGATGGGGAAACTGAGGCTCAGGGAGATTAAGCCATGTCCTCAGGACACCAGAGCTAGTCAGCAGCAGAAGCTCCCCATCGCTAACCCAAAGTCTAAGGACTCCCAGTCAGGGTTTTTTCCACTACACCACAACCATCTCAGGTAGACATGAGGCAGAACTTCCCTCCCAACATATGAGTATCGGGCCCAAAGCTCCCTGTAGGGGAGGAGGAAGGAATCTTCCCAGGGAGAAGAAACAGCCAAAACAGACACAAGGGAAGCATCTCCCTCCCATCCTCCACCCTCACCTCTGTCCAGAGGACACAGCTCATGCTGCAAACCACTCTGCCCGAATTCACTTTGTGATTTTAGGCAAGTTAAGCCCTGGGCTTTGGTTTCCTCAAACCTAAGAGGATGGACTGTCGGAAACTCTGGTGTCCCGTCTGGCCCCACCAGTCCAATCTCCACTGGCAGATTCTGCCATGTGTATGGGACCCTCCCCTTTGTGGGTATGTGGGATGGAGGGGAGGGCAGACAGAACGATGGAAAACAAATATTTTCAAGGGATGGGAGTAAACACCACTGTTGGCATGGCAGCGCCAGTGGAGCTGCTGAACTAGAATCCTGAAACCGTTAAAAATAGGAAAAGAAACGGTACAGTTCACATATTTTGCAAAGCTAAGTTAAATCAACATCTGCAAAAAATATCCCTGTTAAACGGAATAGCAGGATTTCATTAAGTAAATTGCAAGTTGGCAAAAATTCTGAAAGAAAGGGGAAAAGCCACGGGCTGGCCTGTAATTTAAACCTTATTTTAACTGTGACAGCATGACTGCAAAGGGCTCCGTTTCCAAATGAAAGGAAAAAAATAAAATAAAACCTAAAAAAAAAAAATTTTTTTTTAAAGAGCCTCCTGCACTCCCAGGCACCCCCCACTCCTAGCTTCCACGTACCCACAATATTTTCAGTAATTATAATGTTACCTAGTTTTCCCATGGATACAACAAATGAGGGACAGGGAGAAGGGGGAGGTGTGGGGAAGAAGGAGGAAAAAGTGAACACACAGACAAAGTCACCATTGTCACCTCTAATTAGTTTTTTTTTTTTTTTTTAACCAAAATGGCTTGAAGCATAGAACTCTGGGAATCTTTTCCTTCCTCCAGGAGGCCTTTCTGTTTAACCCCACTGTGGGTTCCCCCGGCATGAAGCCCCATACAGTGGTGGCGGCCAAACCCAGCTCAGCCCAGAGAGGAGGAGATTGCCCCTTCACTTGCTGGGATGACCCTGCTGCTCACCTCGGGCAGGCTCCTCCCTCCCTGAGCCTCAGGTCCTCAGCCCTGGAATAAGGTGACAACAGCAGCCACTGCCCAGACCCTGGAGTACCAGCAGAGCAGTGGAGAGGAGGACAGGAAAGCCCTTTGTAAAACCCAGAGCACCTGAAAGTCCTGGGACAAGCTAGGGGCTCTTCCACCTGGAGCCCAGGTAAGCAGATAGCTGCAGTGGCGATTTCATGAACCCGTAAGCAATTGCAGACACAGCCTTCAACACTGAAGATCCTGACCCTGAGCACCGCAACCTCTCCCTTCACAGCTAAAATCCAGGATTCCCTCCATCAGTCCCTGTGGTGTCATTCAAGGATGGTTCAATACCTGGAATGTGCTTCTCATAAAAGAAACTTGAGCAGAAGGAATCATCTACTTGGCTGTTAAAAAATCTGTTTTCTTATTTGGCAATGGAGCACACACTCACTTCTCTCTTCCCATAAAGAATCTTACTGTTAACCCCCACATCTAAAAAAGATCAATGTAAAGCCAGCCTATCACGCTGGCTGGGCCTGTGAGTCCATGAGAACCTGCCTGGCACTATCCTGTGAACAAACAGAAATTTCTGCTGGATCCTCAAACTGGTGGTGATTCTTCAACATGGCAGTGGCCCTTTGTAGTGGGCCATGACTCCTCCCCATCACCTCCATACCCTTAGGAAGGCTTTGAAGGGTAAAGACAACACTGGAACCAATAAACAGCTTTTTTTCTGCACACAACTGATCTGCTGCTAGTTTCTAGAAAAAAACAAATATGGACCGTATGAGAGTGTGCAGTAATTTACAGGCCCAGAGAAGGTAAGGTGTTTGCCTAAGGTCACACAGCAAATAAGCAGTAGAGGAGGGGATTACAGATAAGAATAAAGCAGCCTATACCTCAGCCCCTACTGGAATCTTATCTGCTTGGTGAGCTGAGACACATTAGCACCCCCAGCCCACACAGCCTCCCCTTACCTAGCACCCCTCTGCTACCTCTGCTAGGAGCCACAAAGCCTCATTCTGTCCTTTTCACTGTTGCCTTAAATGGACTTTTAGCTCCCACCCTGTTGGGGTACCTTTCCTCTGAGCCTCAGTGAATCCATCTGTAAAATGGGGATTATAATTAATCATATCCCATCCTCAGGATGGTTATAAGGATTCTGGTAGACACTCTACGTAAAATGCCCAACTCTGTGCTGAACAGCTAGTAGGCATTCATTCTGCATAACCCTACAAAGCCCAGCATAGAAGGCACTCAGAGAAATCACTAAATGGTATGAAAATGAGAATAAATGAATCCTATCCACCGCATAGTATCAATGCTGAGGGGCAGAAAATAAAATGGGCACATGCATTCACTGAGCTCCTGCCCGGTACCACTGGCTGTAATTCACACAAGGGACCTGGGTGAACAGTGTATGTCCACGTGCAAGTGGAAGGTGGTCAGAGGAGGCTGTTTAGAAGACGGAAGTATGAACCCCTGAATACCGCAAAGCTCGGTCCAGTCTTCTGCAGCACAGGAAGAGGCTGCCCATTCCCCAGGCAGTGACACCCAGAGCCAGGCAAAGCTCTGACCTTTCTGCAAGGATAAGTTTCAGCTTGACCCCTGGCTTTAATTTGAGAGCACAAGCAAGAGGTTGGCCCACTTATTGAGAGTGGCAGAGGTTGAAGGAGTCCAGAGAATACAACAGAGTCAGGTGGAGAGACCGGAGGAATGAGAAATATGCCCTTGTTTTTGAAGACCAGGCAGCCATAGCACCCATTCATGGAGCACTTACTATGTATATTCTTAACTCAATCCTGAGATGGGATTTTTACTTTTACAAAGCAGGGCAGAGGAGCCCATGACCACCCACCTACATGTCACTCATGTAGAGGTGACATCTGAACTTGAGCTCCCAGGCACCCTGCACACTGCCCCTTGGGGCCTCCGAGGGCAGGCAATGCCAGGAAGCTGGCAAGGAAATGAAACCTGAGTCATCCAGCTGGGGCACCCCTGAGCCAGGACTGAGGAGTCCTGGCTCCCTGTCTGGGGCTGTTTCCCTCAGACCTAAATCTCTAAAAGAGTGATGAAGTCCGGCAAGAAGAGGAAGAAAAAAAAATGTAAATTTCCTCTTCAAGTTCAATGAGGATCTTTGAGGAAGGGAGGCCTGAGGTGTGCAAGGTGGGGAGCAAGTATTAGATCCCGTTGGCCCTCCTACCGTGGCAGAAGGCTAGAGGAGCCACAAGGCTCACTCCTAGTTCTGCTTAGTTCCTAGTATGGTACGTACGACTTTGAGTAAGTCGCTTCCCTTCTCAAAGCCTTGGTTTCTCCATCTATGGAATGGACTCAGGCCCAGAAATAAGACCCTTACAAAAGTCCACCCAAGGGAGCCGAGGCAGGAGGGAACAGAACAGATGGTGCCTAGAGCAGCAGTGCTGAGCGTTACAGGAACAACGAGGTGCCACTGGGGCTCCTTGGAGATGGCCCAACGCACAAGGACCCACATCTGCCCAGATCCCTGCAACTGGGGTGACAGGAGGGCAGGCTGGGATGGGCACTGGGATGTCCCCACCCCTCCCTGGGCACACCCTCTTACAGGACCCATCACCTTTCCCGCATCCCAGATCCTAAAAGTACTGGGAGGGTCTGATCAGGCCTCAGGGACCTTTGTGGGAAATGCATGGGAGGCTGTGGAGAAGAGGAAGGAAGACAAGGGACTTTAAAACCTGGGCTGCAAGACCCCAAACAAGCCTCCTCCCCTCTCTGGGGCCCTTCAACTTCACCTGCAAAATGGCAATAATGAAACAACCTTCCAAGAGCTGTATGTCATGAGAATTCAGTAAGACAGCACACTGAAAGCATGCAGCACATGTATGCCTTTAGCAAACGTTACCCTTGTCCCCCTGTACCTTCTCCACGGATGCCCCTTGCTGTCCCCTGTGCCAAACATCACCTCCTCAGTGAAGCCTTCCCACACTTACCTAGGCAATTCTGCTGAGTTCCCACAGCAAAATATTCAGATTTTTATAAAAGCTTTCTGTATGTTTTTTTTTTTTTTATTTTTTTAAAGAGATGGGGACTCACTCTGCTGCCCAGGCTGGAGCGAATGATGCAGTCATAGCTCACTGTAGCCTCGAACTCCTGGGCTCAAGGAATCCTCCCACCTCAGCCTCCTAAGTAGCTGGGACTACAGGCATGTGCCACCACGCCCAGCTAATTTTTAATTTTTTTTTTTTTTTTTGTAGAGAACGGGCCTCACTATGTTGCCCAGTCTGGTCTCAAACTCCCAGCCTCAGTAATCCTCCTGCCTCAGCCTCCCAAAGTGCTGGGATTAAAGGTACAAGCCACTGCACCCAGCCCTATGTATGTATTTTTAAATTATGAGTCTGCTTCCATTCAACTGTGAGCATTTTGAAAACAGAGGCAAGAGCTGGTAGAGTGACACAAGACCATCTATCCTAGTGGAAGAACTCAAAACACCCTCCAAAGTTACACAGAGAGCTAACACCAGACCTGGCCTTGAACCTGAATCTTCTGAGCATGAGCCCAGGGCTCTCCCCTGAGGATCTCCTCCAGTATCTGTGGTCTGTCAGAAAGTGGGGAGGGCCCCCCACAGAGGCAAAGCTGCCAGCACTGGCCTCAGCCGTCCTGACCTACGAGAGTCCCAGAGTCCTGGGAATCCTGAGACCCAGAAAAGCTTCCTAGGCCTCAATGACTTCAGCTTGAAAGTGGGCAATTCTCATTCCACCTCCCTCAATGGTTTCCCTGAGGAGCAACTGAAAAGCTGGATTATTAACTGCCTGAAAAAAATAAAAAAAAGAGGTGCCATTAAATGAAGGGGTTTTTATTATGTTTATAAGCAACTATAATAAAACACACCTTACATAGCAGCTTCCTACGGAAGGAGTAGGAGGAAAGGCAGGCTGGCCCTCCAAGGCCCGACTCCAATTCTGGCTGTCACTAAGTCACCGTGTGACTCGGAGAAGTCACTGGTGTCTCTGAGACTGTTTCCTCTTCTCAACAAAACAAAGGTTTGGTCTGGCCGATCGCCAAAGTCCCTCCAGCTCTGACATCCTGCTCTGTGCCTGGCACCATGCAGGTGTGGGGGGGTAGAATGGACAACTCAGGCATCCAAGCTCTGGTGAGTCAAACATCTGGCACAATGACCCACTGAAGACGGGGTGAGGGCCACAGCCAGAGCATGGCCAGTCACCTCCTCCCCACCACTGGCTTCACACTTTGCATTGACCTTGACACAGGCCTGCCATGTCAGGAAAGCAGTGTAGGCTAGGGGCTCAGGAGGCCAGGGCTTTGGGTCTTAGTTCCTGTGAGCCTCAGTTTCCCATTGTGGAAGAGGCAGCGATAGACCCACCCAGCGTGCCACCTCACAGCCTGATGGGAGGTCCATGGGAGGGCATGCACTATCAGCCTGGAAGGGAAGGGAGTGGGAATGAATAGTCCTGAACATCCACTATGCACTAAGCACCAGGCACTGTTCATGGACTACCATTCAAGGCTCACAATTGGTGGGTGAGTAGGTTCAGCAGCTTCACCAGAGCCACAGGCTACCAAGAGGCCGAGCTGGGACTGGCCCCACCTTCGGATTCTGGAGTAGGAGGTAAAGCCTGCAGGTCTAAGCCCTCTATGCAGAGCAAAGATGATCACCACCACCACCACCCTCTGACTTCCTGCAGAATAAGGCTCAACATTTTGCAAAGTGCTTTTACTCAGAGAATCTCAGGCACGGGGCGTTCTCGGTATTTGTTCTCCAAAAGGCAGGGGCTTGTTGGGCTCTCCTTTCCTTAGAGCAAACTACTGCTCTAGGAGACCAGTGCAGGGGGTGGGGTTGTCTCTGGGTTACTCATGGCTTAGCACGTGGAGGCCCAGCAAACACCTCTGCCGGCGCTCTGCTCACATCCCCTCAGCCCCCAATTCCATGCAAATGCCAACACCTGCTTTTGTCCTAGGACTCGCCCTGCCTGCTATGGGCTTGTTCTGCCTGAGTGCTGGTAAGTGCCAGGAACAGATGCACCAGGAGTGGGGGATTAATATCCCAGCTCCCTCACCCCATAAGGAGGATAGCAGGGGTGAGTTCTGTATTGCTTCCCTAAGTTCCCAGCGGGATTCGGCTCCGACTGCCCACAGAAGTAGCTGGCTTGATAATGCCACCTACACTGGCCCCTTCTCTTCCCTTCCCAGCACTCTCCTAACTGCTGTTTCCTGGTCAACCCCCCTGCCTCAATAAACCGTGCACTTGAATTTTTGGTGCGAGGTCTGCTCCTGGGAAAACCACCCCTTGGCACCAAATAAATCAGACCATAGCCAAGTCCAAGTCCCTCAAAAGATGGGAAGCACTGTGAGAACAAGGCTTGGGTCCTATCTGCTTTGTACCCCACACCAGGTACAGGGCTGGGCTCAGAGGATGTTCCCTTAAATGGAGCAAAATGAAATTCAGATGAGTCATTCAATGAGCATTCACTGGCCACATGGAATGTCCCAATCTTCTGAGCATACAGAAGGACACTTGTCCTTGTCCTCAAGGCACCCCCAGTCTAACTCAGAGCTAAGATATGCAACAGTTTGTGAAGATACCCACAAAGAAAGAGGGGTTTGGTACCAAGGGGGTTTTCTTAGGTGTCTAGATTTGATGTCTCTTACTCAGTGGTGACTGGCCCAAGGTCACATTGCTCTGCTATCTATCTGTAAAAACAGATTTCAAACCATTCCAGGGCAGGGTTGCAAAGAAGGCCCCCTGTTGTCCCCCACAGCAGCCCACAAGGTAAGCTGGCAATCGATACAGGGCCACTGGTTAATCTCTGAGGAAAGAACACGTGTGTGAGGGCTGTGTGTGCTTCCCATGTGTACACATTAATCTGGAAGGACAAAACCTCGCCAGGGCTGGAAAACGTGCTGAGGACACATGATTTTCCCTTTCTCTCTTCAGAGCCAAATCCAATCTGCAGCAGGCTCCACTGTCCCAGCAACTTTGAACAACTGTCCATGAACAAAGACTCGATTCTGGCACACAAAAGGGGTTGCCACCTGGGGTCAGTCCTCCTTGGGTAGGTATCAGCCAAGATTAGAATCACAGAGTCCCTGGACCCAGGAGGATTCAACCAGGCACCTTCCACCATGCATTGAGCTCACTGGACACAGGAAGTGCCCAATGATCGCTGTGTCTCTGCCCCCTAGTTTCCTAGACCTGCAAGGGCCCTCTGGAGCTTCCACTCCATTAAATTTTTTTGTTTTTTTGAGATAGGATCTCTGTTACCCAGGCTGGAGTACAGTGGAGCTATCACGTCTCACTGCAGCCTCCAACCTTCCGGGCTCAACTTTGCTCCCATCTCAGCCTCCTGGGTAGGTGCATGCCACGACGCCTGGCTAATTTTTGTTTGTTTCTTTTGAGATGGAGTTTTGCTCTTGTTGTCCAGGCTGGAGTGCAATGGCGTGATCTCAGCTCACTGCAACCTCTGCCACCAAGGTTCAATCGATTCTCTTGCCTTACCCTCCCAAGTAGCTAGGATTACAGGCACCCACCACCATGCCTGGCTAATTTTTGTATTTTTAGTAGAGACAGAGTTTCACCATGTTGGCCAGGCTGGTCTCAAACTCCTGACCTCATGATCCGCCTGCCTTGGTCTCCAAAAGTGCTAGGATTACAGGCCTGAGCCACTGCACCTGGCCAGTTTTTCTATTTTTTGTAGAGACGGGGTTTTGCCATGTTGCCCAGGCTAGTCTTAAACTCCTGTGCTCAAGCAATCTGCCCATCTCAGCCTCCCCAAAGTGCTGAGATTACAGGCATGAACCACCACACGCAGCCCACTCTGGTAATTTTGAACCAAGAAGGCACAACAGAAGCACCTGGGGAACCAATTGAATTAGACTGGGCACCGGGCATGTGTATTACGACAAAGTTCTCTAATCTGAATTCCTGATTTAATGGAGGAGAAACTGAGTCCCCAGGGGTGGTGACTGATCCAGGAATCTACAGCTCATATCAAGTCCTGGCAAATAAAATATTTGGAAAAGCACATCTCATCCAAGTCTCTCCCTATAGCTTTAAAAGGAAACTCCCGTCGAGTCTCCTTTTCCTGATAGTCTTGGGCAAAAGCAAGTTAGGGAAGGGGAAAAGCCTGGGGAAGGGCAGGAGAGTAGGAACTCCCGCCCCTGAAAGGGCCTTGCAATCTAATGAAGTGAAGAGAGGGAGATTCAGGTGGCAGTTCAAACGCTAACGTTTTAAAGATGAAAGTATGCAATTCAATTAAATGTTTAAATAGTGTTTTCTCATACTAAATCACTGAAACGTTTGTGCATTCCTTGAATTTCTCAGGGCACTGTTCATTTTTATTTATTGTTGTAACCCAATGCCCTTAGCTGCGTGAATGGTGCTATTTGAAGGAAACTTGTTTTGCAAAGGGGAAAGTTGTCCCAGGTCTCTTAAAAGGTTCATTATGTGCGTGGTAACTAGGCTCTATTAATAATCCCGGACTATATAGGCACGGCTTACTTTCCATTTAGCATTGTATTTTCCACAATTCTGTAAACAGCTCCTCCACACAAACTCTTTTGATATTTAATTCCTCCCTATTTTTTTGCCTAACCACTCTTCTCTCTGGGCCTACTCCTTATTAAAAAAAAAAAAAATGGGAAGAAAGAAATCACCAAGCACACATATTTTTTCAATTAAGCCATGCTTGGTGCCAAAATATATGGATCCCACTAATAGCCATAAGTAATCTTAAGGTCTTTTCCCCAAATATTTTGATTATTTTACAAATCCCCCAAGGAATGTGCTCTTAGGATGATTTATGGAGCCCAGGGAGGCTCATGATTGGAAGGAGTGGTCTGGCTACAATGGGGCAAGTTAGGGCGTGGGGGTGGCTGTGTGTGCCCCCAGCCACTGCCTCGTGCCGGAGAAAGAGAAGTGGGGTGCAAAGGGCTCTCAGGGAAGACTTTAGGCCATCTCTGCAGGGGTGAGAATGGGAAGGATTAAGGGTTCCTACAAGGGACAGATGGCTGCTGTCAGTCCTGAGGAAATGGTGGCCAGAGCATAAGTAACCACCACAGACAATCCCTGATGTCCAGTGATCCCCAAGTCATTTGCATTGGCCCTGCATTCTAAGGCAGGTGTTTCGTTCAACCTCTATCAAATTTACACTCCTCATTTTCCAATTATCCTAGGCAGGTATGACTAAGGGGGAAACTGTGGAGTCAGTGTCCAAGGAAGGCTAACCTAGTCTTAAAAACTACCTGGGAATTAGCTTCAGGTGAGAAGCAGCAATGCCAGTAGGCAGATGGGGCGGTGCCAATGCCAGGCGGGCTCTGCAATCAGCATCTCCCAGCCTCCTGACCATGAAGCTTCTGAATCCCCCGAGGGAACACCCAGAAGAGAAGGGGGCCAGGGCCCACAAAGACCAGCCTGGAGGAGCAGGCTTAGTTCCCCACGGGGAAGCAGAGTCTGGCCAGAGCCTCCTGCTGACGGAGGCAGTCCAAATCAAAGCCAGGCTCCTTAGCACCGGCAGGTAAGGCGCTCATGGGGAAGGGCAGGTGTGGTGGGAAGGCCAGGCCTTGGCAGCCAGAGGCCCATGGCCCATCCATATCCCGCTGGCCTGGCCATGCAAACACAGCAAACCACGCAACCTCTGGCCAAGCCTCATTTTCCCCACTTGCCACGTGGAGATAAGAATTTCTGTCCTCCTGGCTGGATCCTCTCAGGGAAGATCAACTGGATCAATTAGATTAGTTGGATTATTTTTGTAAAATGAAAATCAAGCCAGAAGAAATTTTATGTATTAGTGCTATTCTAGCAAGAACTGACATACTAAATGTCCAAAAGCACAATATCCCAGAAAGTCACTCAAACATACTCTTCCCTTATTAATACTTCAAAACAAGATTAACCCTTTGGAGCCCTGGATCATGCCCCCAACTCTGGGGGATTCAATTATTCCCCCATGGTCAACTCTGATTTGAAGGGTCTGTGAATCACATGAAGCTGGGAGACTTGCTGGATTCACTTGTGGGTCACCGTAACTTCAAGTCCAGAAGCGAGCCCTCTGCACTACCTCTGCCAGCTGCTGTCAAATCAAACCTCACCCTGCCTGGTCACCTGAGCAGTTTGATTATCGTGCCCACCAGGGACACAAAATCAGCCACAGCCAAAAGTGTCCAGGCCTCAGCTTGACAAAACTCAGGATACAAAAACCTCAGCAGTCACTGTCTCAGCCTCCCACAAGCAAGAGGGTGTCTCAAAACAGCATTTTTCTCTGAATGAGTGAGTGACTTTTAATAAGCAGGTATGCACAAATCCCCAGCCCCCACGGCCAACACCAGGACCCCCCACCCCCCTAGAGCAAATCCAGAGAGGAACTTGGAGCCTCTGTGTCAGCAGGGGGAACAATAGGCTGAAGTCAGGGTCCTTGAGGATGTGGAACAAAGAGCTGGCTCGCCAGGGAGGGAGACCTTTAACTTCCAGACCTTTAAACCACACGTCCCAGCCCACACGTCCCACATGCCCCACAGGAGAGAGGAGGAGAGCCTATGGGTCATGCAGCCTTTTGAGGGTTCCAGCTTTGCTGGGGCCAGAAAACTCCCACTTCACAAAGGATTAATAGGACAGGAGTCACCGAAGTTGCACAGCTGCCATGTCCCTTTCAGCAAGTCTAGCATTTATCATGAAACCTTCCCTCACCTGTATCGGAGGGCTTGGGGAGGCTCCAGAAGGGGTGGGCAGAGGCTGGTGAGCCCAGTGCCAGCCTGCTCCATCTCCCCCAACCCCAGCACCCTCTGGCTGATGCTTGGGGAGCCTCGGCCTCTTATCCGGGCCCACCAGCGAGGCACTAGTACCCATCCCTAATGGCCACACCTGCCTGCAACAGGCCTTTGGCTCTGAGCTGGCTGTGGGAAGTGGGGACAAGGGAGGGGAGGGGGTACCACAGGACTTCAGGGGAAAACAGAGGAATTGAAAGGGCCTCCTCACTTCACACCATGTGGTTTTTATCTAGAAAGAGAAACAGAGGTGGAAAGAACTCAAAGAGCATCGACCACCCACCCATTCACTCCGTGGGTGAGCAAGCTGAGGCCCAGAGAGGGAAAGGGACTTGTCCAAGGTCACACAGCAAGCCGGAGGCAGAGCTTGCGGGGGAGCCTGACTCTGGGTCTTATGCCAGGCCACTGCTGTGCCACATACCCTGCACAAGCAGCATCACTTTTCTAACACTTGGTGTCCTCATCAACAAAATAGATTCAGTGGTCTGATCACCAAAATACAAAGAACATCTAAGATGGGTGTTTGTGCCAATGTAAAAGTGTCCTCCTGGAGTAGGAAGCCCTTTTCCCCTTGACCCGTGGGGAAGGGGAGTTTAGGGAAAGGAGTAGAAGAGAACAGGAGGGAGAAGACCACTGAGAGCTGTTTAAAAGTGGGGCCCAGGAAGCCAGGTCGGGGTGAGGAGAGTCCTCTCTCGGGGGAGGGGCATCTGGAGCTGCCAGGCAGAAGACATGCCAGCTGGGGTGGGGGTGCTGTGAAAGAGGGACCTGGGGTAGGAGTGCGGGTAGAGGGCTCAGGGCCTAGAGGGCTCAGCTAGAACTCCGGATTTTAAAAGCAGGATGTGTGGCTGGGGCCTCTCTTCTTTCAAATAAACAATCCACAACCTTATTCAAAACAGAGGGGCAGCCAGGGAAGAGTTGGATCACCTTATTTCCATACCCCCTGGGGGTGCCACCAGCCACCTTGGAGGGTCCTACTAAGAGGTTTTGGGGAGGGCAGGGTCCTGGGCTGGAAAGCAGCCACCCTCTGGCCAGAGGTCACCTGGTGGGGGGCAGGCTTGTTGGACCCGTAGGGCTAAATTCTTGGCAATTGACCCTCTCCCAGTCCCCATCTTGACCACAGGCACCCAGATTCTTGGCAAGAACCAGAAAGGAGCCCCCAAGAACAAAGTCTAGTCCCTTAAGAAAACTGAGGCTCAGTCAGGCAATTGCCCAGGTCCCATAGGAGCTGGGGACAGGAAATCAGCCCAGACTCCCCACCCAGTGCTTCCTAGCACCCACTAGAGGGACTGGCGATGAGGGCTGTGGGCAGCACACTGGCTTATCCCACTTTCCTGCTGGGATCTAGACCACTCTACCAACGTTCTTGGATTCATTGGTCCCACAGAGCCTTTGTTCACTTGGCCAAGTATTTATGACAACAAGGTTCTAGGCTTAGGGGGTGTAACCAGCCATGAACAAGACTCAAACCTTACTTTAAGGAGTTCACAATCAGCTTGTGTGGGTAACACACTGCTTTTTGTTGTTCAACAAATATTCACTGCACGTCTAGTCCACGTGGCCCTGAGCAGGTGCCAGAGACGGAGGTGGATGGAGTGGAAGTGGTGGCCATGGCCCCACCCTCAGCCTGGACTTGGGATCCGGTGGCCTTCCAGGTGTTTGCCAGGTGTCCTGACACGTGTTATCTTCCCCCTTGAGGCACATGGAAGCCGCCTGAGGACACAGACCTGGTCTCTACTCTTTAGTACGTTCCCAGATGGCCTGGCCCGAGGCAGGCCACACAGCATTCACTCAAAAACTGGGAGTGGACTATTTACCAAATGCCTCCCTTCCTCTGGCAGGAAGTCGCTCCCAGAGCCGTGGTTTTTGTTTTTTTCGACTCTTTCTGGGCTCGTGGTTTGGAAATAGCAAAGGGTTGTGAGTTACAGGATCCGGGCCCTCTCCTCCAGGGCTGCTGAGAGAGAAAACGGATACAGCCTTTCCGGAGGGCACTCTGACCTTAAATGTGTGTGGCCTTTGACCTGGCAATCCCACTTCTAGGAACATATCCTAAGGAAGTCACCAATGATGTGCACAAAGACATAAGATGCTCACCAAGCAGCAATGTTTTATGATAGTTTCTTTAAAAAAAAAAAGTCACTGCGACAACCTAAATATCCAGCCCTGGGGGATTGGTTAAGTAAATATGGCATGGAATACTAAGCAGCCATCAAAAATCACAGACTTTGTGTTGAATTGAGGACAATGTTTTCAGTATTGCTAAGAGAAAAGAGCTACAAAACAGCTATATGAACTTTTTCATTTGGCTGCATAGAGACCATTTCTACTTCCCATATTTTGCAAAGAAAAAGGATGACAGGAAAAATAACATCCAAATAATTTTAAGAAGAATAATATAATTATTTTCTTTTAGGGTGGTAGCATTAAGGGTAATTTGTTTTTCCTTTGTGCTTTTCTTGTTTTCTAAATGATCTGCATGAATCATGTATTGCTTTTAAAACAAAAAAAGGAAAGAGGAAATGCTATTGAGGTAGGGCTTGGGCCCAGCTCCTTCACTAACTGGCTGGATGAACAAGCCATTTAATATCTCTGAGAACCTCTTTTCTATATAATGAGGGCATCAGTGACGATGATAGCTAGGAGGATTACACCTGCACAGGTATGGGCATACGTGATCTCATTTTACACTCACAAAAGCTTTTTCAGGTATGTACCCATTTTACAGATGCAGAAACCGACTCCATGCCAGCCCAGAGGGCCCTCCTCACCATTCAAGCTCAGCTACTCCAAGAGAATGCAGTCCGAGTCAGCCTTGTGAGATTGGCTTATTGGGGGTGCCCTGGGAGATAACTACCCAGCCCAGAGCCACCCTTCTTCTTAGAAAGAAAACTCAGCTGCCACTCTCACTGCAAACTGCAGGAAGCTCTCAGGATCCCACAAGGAAAAAGGTACCGGAGGGGTCTCTGGCTGGTGGGAGCATCCATCCATTCACTACACCTTCCCTGGGCAGCTGCCACATCAAGGGCAGGGTGACACATGGCAGGGCGGGGCTATAAAGGACCTGTTATTTGACAGAGGGGGAAACTGAGGCCCACAGAGGGAACGGTCACACGGTCAGGGCATGGACCACCACCACATGCTAACTATGGAAGGGCAGCTGTTCTGGAATGCTGGACTCCAGGTGGGGGACTCTAGGGAGAAGATTTTGGGGCTGAAGATTAAGGGAAGAACCCAGTAAGAGCACCCAAGCCCAGAAACAAAGCCAGGCCTCAGGCCAGGGAGCACAGCGGGCAGTCCAAGCAAAGGCAACGTCCACCAACCTCCCTGGCTTCCTTAAGGACAGCTCGGGGCCTGGGAATGGGTGCTGATTGTGGACAGGGTCAGAAATGCTGGTGGTGACCCTGAGAGCCATGAGTTTCGTTATGAGGGAGTACGTAGCCAATCAGCTACTCCTTCCCAAAAACGGGGTCAACTGTGGCTGAATCCCATTTTCAGAGCTACCAATTACGGTCCAGAGGGGCTGGCTAGACCCCATGGGGCCTCAAGACCACAAACATTGAGGCTGCAGAGGATCTTGAACAGGGTCTCACTGCCGGGGAGACCCAAGGGTGAGTGTCCTGGCCAAGACCACCAGACATACCCTCAGCCAGGGCAGGCACACTGGGAAGAAGCCCATCCCTTTCATTGACAAGGTGGAATGAAAGTAACTTGTTCCCATGCCCTAAGACTGTGACCCTCACAGAGGCCTGTCTGTTAGGGGTGAAGCTTCCAGGTACCCCAAGTTGCTCTGAGGGAAACCAGACATTGGTGGGATTATTAGGACCAGAGGGCACGCGCTCAGGGCGGTGAGGGGATGCTGACTCCCATGAGAAGTAGGCTGAGAAACGGGAGAGGGGCTTCTCCAGGGTGCGGAGCCACCACTGTACCTGTGTCGTGGCTGTAAGATGCTCAAATTGCCACAAGAATTCCATATGCTGAGGCTTAAAAGGTCACTAGCTCTGAGTAAGTGACTACTCCCCTGCTCACAGCGTGTGGGGCACTGGGGACAGGGAAAGGCAGCAAGACCTCCGCTGCTCTGGAAAGTTGTAGGGAAACAGGGCAATCTCTCCCCCAGTCTGGCTTCCTCCTCTCAGAAACTTCTCATCTTCACTCATAAAGGGCCTGAAAACCTGATGCTGTCAGCAGGGAACCCCAACCAGGAGAGCGGCCTTGCAGCCTCAGTAGCCTCAGTATGTAAGGGTCCAAGTCAATGCCTCAGGACATGCACCTGTAGAGCTGCCCGGAGGGACCGGCAGCAATTGGAATCTCTCGGGGCATTTGAGTGAGGGAGTGGTGACAGCTGCAGAATGTTGCAAATATACTAAAAACCACTGAACTGTGTACTTCAAAATGGAGTTCTGTGCATTTAATCTCCATTTTCTAAATTGCCCCAAAAATGTACACTCAGAGGTCCTACCCTAGAGATTCTCTGATTAGTGAGCCTGAGCCCAGGAACCTGCATTTAACACATGCTGCAGGGATGATGGTTCCCAGTCAGGGTTAAAAACTCTCAATCCCAGGACCCTAGTTTCCATATAACATTGGGTCTACAAGTTATATGTCCTCCCACCCACCTCCTCCTCATTTTACAGATGGAGAAACTGAGGCCAGGAGCAGGAAAAGGACCCAAAGTTCCTGTAGGAGCCTAATGAAACACAAACCTTCCCCACCTAAGAGCAGGGTCTGCTACAGAGGCGAAGCCCCTCGGCAATCCACTTCAAACGTGATGGATTTGAGGGTGGGGTTTGAGGCAAACCACCTCAAATGGGGTATAGTAGCCCAATCTTCTGGCAGATGAGGGAGGGTTGGGGAGGGCCAGGGATGGCCTTTCTTGTCCGGTTGCCCTGAACAGAGAGCTGCTTACAGGGCAAAGGCATCCACCATCTCCCCACCTGGGCCCGAAGAAACCAGAAGGCCAGAGAAGATGCAGACTTTTTTTTTATTATTGTTATTTTTTAAACACGAATTATTTCCAGCCGGAAGGCAGAGGGATGAGGGCCATTGGAGGCCTCCGGCCGCCGGCACCCAGCCAGCCTCGTAAATGTCTGGCAGCTGGAGGGAGACTCAGCTCATTGCTATCGAAATGAGCTCGTTCCTGCTAATTTCCCTGGCTCACCAACTGATGTATCCAGTGTGTTCCCAAATCTCCAAAGACATTTCCTAAGCCACCCTCCAGGGATCTGAGAAAGTCATGGGGTGTAGGTGGGAACTTCAGGGTGGCCTCAGTTTCCCCAACCAAAGTGTGGGAGGAAGAAAAGCGAGCAAAGATCATTCACTCAACTGTAGTTGAGTCAACTATAGTTCTGGCCAACCTTTACCCACTGGGCTGCTCATTCCTGTGGGTGAAAGGGGAGATGGCAGGATAAAACAGTCCCACCGCTGACACTCAGAATAACCCCCACCCCTTATCAAGCACCCAACATGTCCCTAGCACAGTACTCAGCACCTGGCATACAATCTCTTGGTTTTCACAAGAACCAGGCAAACGGTCCACTATTTTACAACCCTTATTTTACAGAAGAAACACCAAGACTCAGAGAGGTTGAAGAATTTGCCCAAGGTCACACAGCTAGTGAATGGCAAAGTGTTACTCTAAAGCCAGGCTCTGCAAAGAAATCAAGAAAAAGAGGCCAAACACGGCAGGATCGATCCCACCATGCCATCTCGCCAGCATGTACTAATGATCAGATGCGTCTCCTTCTCGGGAGTTCGGAGAGGATGGCAAATACCCACTGGCCACACCAAGCTGGGTGACTAGGGAAGGCTTCCTGAAAGAGCCTTCAATTCACGCCCAGGGCTGCAGAAGCTCAAAGAGGGGAATGGATAATGCTGGATGTCCTCAGGACTGGGCAGGATGTAGCATAGCCAGGAATGCACAGGGGAGGACTGCCAGGGTGAGTGCCACGGCCTGCCATGTGGGCAGACCCCACCTCCCAGCTGGGGCTCTTTCTCCCACCTGGGAGACCAGGTGTCCAACTCACAAGCTAAGAACTCAGCCCTAGTAGATCCATAGACCAGAATAGAACGCAGCCATCAAAAACAATGTTTATGAAGAATGTTAATGACACAGGAAAATATTTACGTAATGCTGAGGAGAAAAGGCAGGACGCAAAACTGTATTTTTTAACAGAACAGCCAGGTGCAGTGGTGCGTTCCTGTGGTCCCAGCTACTCGGAAGGCTGAGGTGGGAGAAGCGCTGGAGCCTCATAGTTCGAGGCTACCCTGGGCAACAAAGCGAGGCCCATCTCTTAAAACACTAATTAAAATTTTTCTTTTAATTTAAACAGAATACAGCAAAATGTTAACAGTGGTTATCTCTGGACAGTCAGATTATGGGTTTCCCTCCCTGCATCTCTTTGCACTTTTCTCAGCTTTCCAAGTTTTCCCTAATATGCCACATGCTTCTTTGCAAAACAAGAGCAAATAGGTATATTTAAAGCAAACCACAAAGATGCCACTGCCAGCCCCGTGCCCCCTCCCCTCCGCCAACACCTTCTGCACCCCTCACCAAGGGCTCTTAACAATGCACACCTGCAGTCCCTGGGTGGCTCTTGCCGGCCTGCCTGCCCACCCGTGCTCCATGTGGGACAGAAGGGGCTCTGTGTTGGCAGTTAGAAGGCCTGGGTAAGGCCAGGCACGGTGGCTCACATCTGTAATCCCAGCACTTTGGGAGGCCAAGGCGGGCAGATCACGAGGTCAGGAGTTCTAGACCAGCCTGGCCAACATGGTAAAACCCCATCTCTACTAAAAATACAAAAATTAGCCAGGCGTGATGGCAGGTGCCTGTAATCCTAGCTACTTGGGAGGCTGAGGCAGGAGAATCACTTGAACCTGGGAGGCGGAGGTTGCAGTAAGCCGAGACTGCACTATTGCACTTCAGCCTGGGTGACAGGGCAAGACTCCGTCTCAATAAAAAAAAAAAAAAGAAGAAGAAGAAGAAAAAGAAGGCCTGGGTAAGGTTCCTCTCTTAGAGCCCTGGGAAGATGGACACATAATGCTAAACATTCACTGGTCACCTCTAGTGTCCAAAAGGCTGCAGGACAGCACGATCCACACCCGGGTCCCATTTGCAGCCAGATGAGGGCCTTAGCTACTCTCAGGTGATACAGGACCCAGAGAAGGACGCCTGTGAATGCACTGCAGTGACTCAAAGATGCCACCTACACAGTCTCGGCCTCCACCATCCATGACCTTGCTCCAGATAGATGCCCTCAAACTGCCAAAGCATCCCCCCTCCATTTCAGCCCACCCATCAGAACCCGCTCTCTGGCCCCCGATGCAGCCACTCCCACACCCACCCTGTCGCTTGGAGGGGAATTCATGGCAGACACGCTCCCTGGACAAAGCAGGGTTATTCGTAGACATTTGGAAGCCTGGGTACAACATGGAAAAGTGTTTAATGTGACGTAAGGTGAGGGGGGCAGAGAGGAAAATGTTATCTTCTCTGCCACTGGGCTGTGATCAAGTGGAAATATGTGCATGAGACAAGAAATTGAAGGACAGAAAGGAAACTGGGCATGGCGGTTGTGGAACAGGCAATATTTTTCTATTTTCCAAACTTCCTGGAGGATCGTTGACACTCCTCTCACAACCCCCTGCAATGTCCACAGTGACAAGAACAGATCCGTGTATGAGAGTGGCACGTGTGCACAGCCCCAGTGTCCTGTTCGGAGCTAAGCCTGGAGTATGCGCCCGCTGCACACCTCCAGCTGTGCTTCACCATCCTCCCTCGAGCAGCCTTCCCTGGCTCCATGGGCCTGTCTGTCCTGGGATTGCCTGGCCCACAAGCGTAGGAGCTTCCCACGGGCAGGGGGCTGTTTTCTTCATCTGTGTCCCCAGCTATTGGTATAAAAATAGCCTCTCAGTGTACATTTTCCACAGGATAAAATATGAGGCTTTACAAAGCCATTCTCCTTTTGCAAGATTCAAAGAGTTCTGTGGATAGATGATGGTGATGGTAGCACAACAATGTAAATGTCCTTGACGCCACTGAACTGAACACTCAAAAATAGTCCAGAGAGTCAATTGTATCAGCCTTTTTATTATTACCATAGAGCAGGTACCCCAGGGTTCCCTCTCCTAACCAGGGTCCTCACCCTTCTCCTCCTCCCAACCCTATTTCAGAAGGGAGGAGGCGGCACTCCTCACTTCCATGTTTATCCAGAGTGAAGTTCTGGGAAGTGGAGGCTCAGCTCCGCGTCACTGGGGCTTGGGTCCCAGGCTCTGGGTTTGCCACACGGGCCTTTTTCCACCTCCCCAGGCCTGAAGCTGGAATTGCATGACTTCCTGGCTCATTTGCTTTTTTTTTTTCCTTTTTCTCTAAAGTCGTTATAAACCTGTTTACCTTTGGGCTGCAAAGGGCCTAGGCTCCAGGCAAACAGAACTTATATGCCAAGCAGGAAGTGGTGGGAAAGGGGGATCTCTCCAGGGCCAATGGGGTGAGGAGGAAAGACGGGACCCCACTCACCCAACAAAACCCTTCCTCCTTCCTCCAATTCAACACCCATGTGCCAAGTGCCTACACCATGCCAGGCACTACCGTCGGAGGTGGAGAAGTACTGAGCTAGCAGCAAAGTGGGTGAGCCGACCCGCGCTCACTTCTGCTAGCAGAGTGCTACTCCTGAAGCCTGTGCCATGAGTCAATGAAGGATGGGGTGGCCAGCTCTGCTGTGGGGTCAGGCTCCAGAGAGAGGTGATATGTGTGGGACCTTCAGAAGGAACAGGAGGAGCCAGCCAGATGGGCAAAACCAGCCTGGCAGGGCATTCCAAGTAGAGGGACTGGCAAAGGCTGTGAAGGAGCCTAGCATGCAGGCAGTTTGGGGCAGAGCCTGTGTGCCAGGCTGACCCTGGGCCTGCTGGAGGCAGGGACCCGGGGAGGATGCTGAAAGGAGAAGTGATGCCAGCTCCTCCGGAGGCCTGTGCTCCCTGCCTTCCCCCTTGGTTTATTCCTTCCCAAATTCATGAACAATGAGAGCTGGCGGCCCAGGCCGATGATCCTTGGCCCTGGGTGCATGTTAGAGTCACCTGCAGAGCTTTAAAAAGGAACTGAGGGAGCCAGGTGCAGTGGCTCATGCCTGTAATCCCAGCACTTTGGGAGGCCGAGGTGGGTGGATCACGAGGTCGAGAGATTGAGACCATCCTGGCCAACATGGTGAAACCCCGTCTCTACTAAAAATACAAAAATCAGCTGGGCGTGGTGGCGGATGCCTGTAATCCCAGCTACTCAGGAGGCTGAGGCAGGAGAATCACTTGAACCCAGGGTGGGGCAGAGGTTGCAGTGAGCCAAGATCACACCACTACACTCCGGTCTGGTGCCAGAGCGAGATTCCATCTCAAAAAAAAAAAGAGAAGGAACTGAGGGGGAAGGGGAGAGTGTCTAACAGGGACTCTGATGTAACTGGTCTGGGGTGGAGCCCAGGCATCAATATTTTTTCAAAGCTGTCCGAATGATCCTAACAGGCTCTGCTGTCAGGCAGCACCCTCATGAGGCCCTGGTGAGAGAATGCCTCCAAAAACCTTTTGTTAGTGCTGTACCCATCAGGGGTGAAAAACATAAGCTTCGGGGCCAGCCCCACCTCACTACGAATCTTAGCTCCACCACTTACAAGACGTGTAACCTAGGTAGTGTTATCAGACAAAATACAGGACGCCCAGTTAAAATCTGAGTTTCCGATAAACAGCAAATCACTTTTTAGTATGCGTATGTCCCCAATATTGGATGGGACACATCACGCTACAACTCATGTGAAACTTTTTTCATTGTATTCTGAAATTCAAATATAAATGGGCATCCTGTTTTTTGTTTGTTTTTGCTAAATCTGGCAACCCTACACCTAGAGCTGGTCCTTCAACTTTCCTGAGTTTAATTTCCCCATTGGTATCGGTGAAATCACCGAGATGGAAGAAGGCAGCAAGATGCTTGGCATACAGCCAGCACTCCGTGGGTGGCTTTGCTTCCATCCTCCTCAGAACTTTGTTCTAGTAGAGGTTTTTTATTTTTTAGGAAAAATTTCAAGCATCACCAAAAGTGAAAGAATAGTAACAATAAACCCCCATACACCCATGTCGCGGATGCCGTGACACACCCTGTCCAGGTCCTCTTCACCTCTAGCTACTGGGAGTTTTGGGGCAACGGCTCACAGATGTCCCTTTATCGGGAGAATTGTCCTGGGTCAGGCAATGATGCCTCCCTCCAATGTGGGGTGTGTGTATGTGTGTGTGCATGCACATGTGCCTGCTCGTCTGCCTGCAGCCAATGACCAACTGACATGGAACAAAGGGCTGGGCCCCACACCTCAAAGTGTGACCATTCGGAGAAGCAGTTCCCTCTCCACGTCCCCAGGGATCAGGCTGAGCTGGACTCCAGTGGAGACCACATTCTTGCTGCCCCATCATGCTCCCCTCATTCCTTTCTTCTGAGAACACGCCCCCACAATAAACTTTGTGCATCTGAATCCCATCTCAGGCCGTGCTTCTAAGAACCCAACCTAAACTACCTCTCACCCAGATTCAACAGTTATCAAGATTTTTGCCACACTTGCTTCATCTAGCCCCTTTTATTTGGTGTTTGGCTTGTTTGTTTTGGCTGAAGTACCTCACATCATTTCCCCCTACATCCTTCATGATGCATCTCTAAAAAAATACAGGCAGTTTAGTTTTGACTTCCTTCCCTGATTGCCCTCCCAAAGGAGAAGGCTCTTGTTGGGGAAAGAGTCATAACTCCCAACAGTGCCAAGGGACAGAGAGACCAGAGGCCAAATAGGCAGGCACCCGGCCATCCACTCTGGCTCCCACCCAGCCCTGGACTATGGTGTGGCTTTGGTGGCCAGCAGGCCATGGTCACCTCAGGTCCCACCTCTTTTGTGTGGATCAAGAGCTCTGGGATGGTGTCCTGGCATCCTCATCACGACGCTGCCAGGGCCTGAGTTTCTCTCTATCCTAAAAGCAGGGGATGGCATGAAAAGGCAGAGCTGGCCGTGGCTATTCTGCTGGCCACAGCCCCCGCACACCCTTCTGCTGGGACCCTGGGCGGTCCTACCCACTGGGAGACACAGCCACGAGGGTCCACACTCTACCATGCCATAGAACCTGCTACGGCAGGAGGCAGCATGGAAGGCACAACAGCTTTTATTTAAAAATATGGTAAAATACACATAACATAAAACTTACCAACTTAACATACATAGTTTTAACGTGCATAGTTCAGTGGCATTAAGTACATTCATAATGTTGTACAACCATCACCCTATCTAGTTCCAGAGCTTTTTCATCATCCTAAATGGAAGCCATCTACCTAATAAACAGTCACGTCCCGTCACACCAGCTTTTGAGTTCGGGGAAAAATTGGGTTCTCATCGCAGCTCTTTCACTTGCTATCTGTGTGACTCTGGTAAGTAAGTGAAACCTCTCTGAGCCTCAGTTTCTTTATCTGTAAAATGAAATAACTTATAGGGTGTCATAAAAGTCAAAGCTAAAGGGTAGTGCCAAGTACTTAGAGCCGCTCCTGGCACTATTAAATAAATGCCAGGCTAGGGCCTCTCCGACTAAAAAGGCTCTTCCCCTCCCTCGACCTCCGCTCCCTGCTCTGTTCCCCCTTCAGTTTCCCGAGCTGTCTGCAGTGACCAAGGGAGAGGAGGTTGCTTCCCTCTCCCAGAGGCAGGGCGAATGGAATGAGCATTAATGCGTTCCAGTGTTTTCCCCTTGCCATGCCCAGAACCCAGTTCCAAACCAAAGAGTTACAAAGGCCTTTAAACTCCACACTCAGTACCTCGGGGTGAGGTCAGCCAAAACCCGCATTTCCAAGCACAGTGCTTTTCTACTCTGAAAACAGCCAAATGTGAACTGGCTACTCCTGAGGGTCAGAGCTCCCGGAAGAGCCTTGGGCCTCCTGGCTGCAAGCACTGATGGCCGCCTCTCCGGCCTCTCCCTCCCTCGCGGCTGTGGAGTCGCCTCCCAGTCACCATGCTGGGTTGCCTTTCCCAGTCCAAATCAGGGTGCAGGACCCCAGCTCGGGCACAGGAGACCTGTCCTTTCATCAGCCTCTGTGCAACTGCAGGCCAAGTGCCCTGCCCTGTCAGTTCTGTAAAATGAGGAAAGGATTCCCCATAACAAGGACTCGGCTCTCCTCCAAATCTCCCATCCTGCAGTTTATGTGAACATCAGTGCCCAAGCGGGATGGGACCTCACCAGGTCTTTGAATCCAGTTTTCTCCATTGCCTTCCATTTTACAGACAAGAAACTCACACCCAAAGGCTGAGGCAACTTGCCCAAAGTGTCACATTTGTTTCTGGGAATCCAGAAGAAATAAATAAATTCTTCACTTTACAACTCTTCCCCTGAAAAAACACACTCAACACCAAGCATCCAAGCCATGAAAGTCCTATGCATATATGGTCAGGATATAAAAATCAATTGTATTTCTATACACTAGCAATAAATAACTGGAGAATGTTTAAAAGTAACATTTACAATAACACCAAGAAACATGAATTACTTAAGTACAAGTTTAACAATAATGTGCAAGATCTGCGTGTTGAAAACTACAAATCATTGATGAGAAAAATCAAAGACCTAAATATATGGAGAGATATATTATGTTCATTGACTATAAGAACCAATATTGTCAAAATGACAATGATGCTCAAATTCATCAATAGATTCAATGCAATCCCAATCAAAACCCTAGCAGGCCTTTTTTGTAGAAATCAACAGCTAATTCTAAAATTTATATAAATATGCAAATGCCTAGACTAGCCAAAACAACTTTGAAAAAGACAAAAGACTCACATGACCTGATTTCAAAACTTACTATAATAAGCTACAGCAACCAAGACAGTGCAGTATTGGTAAAAGGACAGACACGTAGACAATGGGACAAAGTTAAGAATCCAGAAAGAGAACCACACATATATATCAACTATTTTAGACAAAGTTAATTCAAAAAGAAAAGAGTAGTCATTTCAACAAATGACACAATAATAGAACAACCTCTATATGAAAAAAAAGAACCTAGACTCATATTTATACCTTATACAAAAATTAACTCAACATGGATTATAAACCTAAATGTAAAACCTAAAACTATAAAACTTCTAGAAGAAAACATAAAAAAAATATTTTTGTCCTTGGGTTTGGCAGAATTATTCATATAACTGACATAAAAAGCATGAAAAGAAACAACTGATAAATTGAATTTCAGCAAAATTAAAACCTTCAAAAGACTTCATTTAAAAAAAGACAAGACAGAGACTGAGAGGAAATACTTGCAAAACACATATATTTTAAATGGCTGCTAACTAGAATATGTAAAGAACCCTCAAAATTCAATAATAAGAAAACAAACAACCCAATATTTAAAAATTGGCCAGGTGAGATGGCTCACACCTGCAATCCCAGCACCATGGGAGGCCGAGACAGGAGGATCATCTGAGGCCAGGAGTTCGAGACCAGCCTCGGCAACATAGCAAGACTCTGTCTCTAGAAAAATATATAAAATAAAATAAAACTTGGCCAGATACAGTGGGACACAGCTGTAGTCACATCTACTTGGGAGGCTGAGACATGAGGATCACTTGAGCCAGGAGTTCAGGGTTACAGTGAGCCATGGCTGCACCACTGTACTCCAGCCTGGGTGACAGAGTGAGACCCTGTTTCTTTGGGGGAGGAGGGGAAGTGCAAAGATTTGAACAGACAGTTCACCAAAGAAGATATACAGATGGCAAGTTAGCACATGAAAACATGTTCAACATCATTCATCATTAGGAAGGTGATTTAAAACCACAAGGCCAGGAATGGTGGCTCATGTCTGTAATTCCAGCACTTTGGCTGAGGTGGGCAGATCGCTTGAAACCGAGAGTTCAAGACCAGCCTGGCCAACATGGTAAAACCCCACCTCTACAAAAAATACAAAAAATTAGCTGGGTGTGGTGCCGCATGCCTGCAGTCCCAGCTGCTCGAGAGGCTGAGACACAAGAATCACTTGAACCCGGGAGGCAGAGGTTACAGTGAGCCAAGATCACACCACTGCACTCTAGCCTGGGTGATGGCACGAGACTCTGTCTCAAAAAAAAAAAAAAAGACACAATGAGATACTACCGCTTATCATTAGAATAACTCAAATAAAAACAAACTGATCATATCAAGCGCTGGGGAGGATATGGAGTAACTAGAATTCTCATATACTGCTGTTGGGATTGCAGAATGGTACAACCACTTTGGAAAACAGTGCCTGTTGTAAAGTTATATGTACTTTCAACCATATACCCAGCAATCCTACTCCTAGGCGTTTACTCAAGTGAACTGAAATCCATGTTCACACAAAAATCTGAACACAAACCTTTGTAGCCAAAAAAACTGGAAACAACCCAAATGTCCATCCAAGCAACAACATGGATGAATCTCAAAGCAGTATACTAGTTTTAAAAAAGGTACAAAGGGCTATTTGCTATATAATTACATTTGGAAGATGGTCTGGAAAATGCAAAACTATAGAGACAGAAATCAGATGGCTGAATGCCAGCAGCTCAGGGTTGGGGTTGGGCTGACTACAAAGACTCACCAAGGAACTTTTAAGGATAATGGAAATGTTCTCTATCTTGATTGTGCAATAATGGTTACATAATTATAAAAATTCATATAATAATACACTTCCACAAAATTTTACTGTATGTTGATTTTATCTTAATAAACCAAAACAAAAACAACAAGCTCTACACAGCCTCATGAGGGCTTCTCATTTCTCCACCCAGTCTCTGAGCTCACTGATAGAATGTGACAACCATTCTGGCCCAGAAAATAAAGTGACTCATCCAAGGACACAAGCTCTGGAGGCAGGCAGGCCTGGGTTCAAACCCCAGCTCTGTATTTACCAGCTTGGTGCCACTGGGCAAATTACCTCTCCCCTCTGAGCCTCAGTTTTTTCATGTATCAAGTGGAGATAAGTTACAATAGAACTCGTCTTGTTGGTAGGACTAAATAAGCTTAAGGAACAAGAAACAGCACAGTGTCTGCCATGTGTTTTGTACTCATCTTTTAGCCACTGTTATTACTACTCCTACTGCTGTTGTCATTATTACTATGAAAAAGCCAGGACTGACTCATGGGTAATGACTCCACACCATGTCCTCCTGCATGAGGTGGGCCATGCTAGGCGCCAGGGCCACCAGTTTCCTGGTTACAACCTCAAGACACAAACGCAGACCAAGGTCCTGCCCAAAAGTCACTCACAGTCTGACTGGGCCAGCAGATAAACTCAATGCAAATTCAATGCACTACAAGGGAGCAGTATAGAGATGAAAGCCACTGAAGGTTCAGAAGAGAGAGGCCACTGTGGGCTGTGCAATCCCTGAAGGCTTCCTGGAGAAGGAAGGCTTTTCATGAACCTTACCGACAAATCAGATGTAACAAAATCAAAGAAAAGAAGCTGTCAGAAAGAGACGAACCAGCAAATCCCTCTACCCCAACTTCTCCCCCATGACCCAGCCTATCCCTCCATCCATCCCTGTCAAAAGACAGTGGGCAATCCGCATCCTTGGCATTTCCTTCCAAGGAACAGCCCTGCACCAAGGAGAGGTGCAGGCATGAAAACAGAGAATCCGGACACCATGCATCAGCGGGGCACCCACATGTGTCCCCGCATCTGGGCAGGAGGGTCTGACGGAGGGCTGGTCTGGGATCTCGGGCTTTAACTCCCTCCCCACCTTCTTTTTCCATGGACCTGAATTTGAGTTTGTCTGGGGAGTGTTTTCTTAAGCCCAAGTGTTTTTCCTGCAGCCCAGGCCCACCCCCTCCCCGCCCCTTCTGCGGGCCCAGGCCCTCGTCTGGAGCAGAGGGCCCAGCGAAATGCTGACTGGCCCGGCCGCGGTGCCGCCTTTGATGCACACCACTCTCCAGACTTCAATGTCGCTGTGTGCACGGCCCCTTTAATAAGTTATTTCCGTGGAAAACCCTGGTAACTCGGTCGTGAATCAAGCCTATAAACACCTCAAACCCATCAAAGCACCCAAGAAAGGGAGGGGGCGGGCCAGAGAAGAAAATCCCTTACGGTAACTCACATAGTGCTCCCTCAGAAGGGCCTGGGAGTCCACGCTGTCAGAGGGCCCCGGCGCCCCCTCGCCTGGGGCCCAGCCAACCGGCTGAAAACACCACACTGTCACCCTGAAATCCAAGGATCCAAAGCCCCAAAGGACACTGCCCGTCTGTGTGTCCTGGGGACAATCTTGACCCAACTCCCAGCAAGATTTACAGCCCAGAGAGGCAGACCCGGCCGGCTGCTCCCGGGGTACAGGAATGTAATGTTTTGGCTACCGGTGAAAGGCCCAGTTTATTGGAAACACACTTCTTTTCCAATGTTTAGTTTCCTTTCACTCTTTTCTCCTTTTTGTTTTTCCCAGAGTGCACTGCCCAGGGCCTTAGGAAAGGACATTATGGAGCTTAAAATCCGGCCTCAGGGGTGCTGGGGGATGCAGGGAGATGCAGGGGGACAGGACTCAGTTTTGTCTGAGTAGCAGGATGGCCACCACCTCCGTGTGGGCAGAGGTCCTGGACGCAGAGAGGGGAGACCCTGCTCTAGGCCGAGCTCTGCCACTTGGGAACTGGGGACCAAGCACAGGCGCTGCCCCTCTCAGGGCCCCATCTGTAAGAGGGTGAATGAACCAAATCCCCTCTAGAGGGGCTTCTGACTAAAACGCTGTGGTCTTGGAAAACAGTCTGGCACAGTATCTAATAAGGCTGACCACACATATAATGTAGAGCTCAGCAATTCCACTCCCAGGTATGTACCCAAGAGAAGTATGACCTTGTGCCCTCAAAAAGGCTGGTATAAGGTATTGATTGTAACATCATGGGTAGAAACCAAAAGCTGGGCACTATCAATAACTGGAAACCATCAGTAATAGAATGGATATGTTAGACTAGTAGAATCACGGTCCATTCCCACAGAATATTATCTGGCAATGAGAATGAGCAATCGGCAATACACAACAACAATATGGATGAGGCCAGGTGCAGTGGCTCACACCTGTAATCCCAGCACTTTGCGAGGCCGAGGCGGGCAGATCACGACGTCAGGAGTTCGAGACCAGCCTGACCAACATGGGGAAACCCCATCTCTACTAAAAATACAAAAATTAGCTGGGTGTGGTGGCGCGCTCCTGTAATCTCAGCTACTCAGGAGGCTGAAGCAGGAGAATCGCTTGAACCTGGGAGGCAGAGGTTGCAGTGAGCCGAGATCACACCACTGCATTCCAGCCTGGGCGACAGAACGAGACTCCACCTCAAACAAACAAACAAACAAACAAACAAACAAAAACAAAAGGATGAATCCCACGAATATTCTGTTGAGTTAAAGAAGCTATATTCCAAAAAGCCAACAAGGTATGCCTCTGTGTGCATCGGGTTCAAAAACCAGAAAACTACACAATGGGGTTAGAAGTCAGGATAGAGCTGAGGTACTCTTGGGAAGTGGGGAGTGGCTGAAAGGGGACATGAGAGGGGGCTTTTGAGGTCATGGTCTGTTGCTTCATCTGGGCTATAGTGACACAAGAAAGCTCACTTTGGCCAGGCGTGGTATGGCTCACGCCAGTAATCCCAGCACTTTGGGAGGCCAAGGCGGGTGGATCACCTGAGTTCAGGAGTTTAAGACCAGCCTGACCAACATGGAGAAACCCCATCTCTACTAAAAATACAAAATTAGCTGGGCGTGGTGGTGCATGCCTGTAATCCCAGCTACTTGGGGAGGCTGAGGCAGGAGAATTGCTTGAACCCAGGAGGCGGAGGTTACCGTGAGCAGAGATCACGCCATTGCACTCCAGCCTGGGCAACAAGAGCAACACTCTATCTCAAAAAAAAAAAAAAAGAATGCTCACTTTGTGAAAATTGTTCACATGTGACATCTGCACTTTTCTGCACATATTATGCATTGGTAAAAAGTTTACATTAAACAAACAAAAAAACTCTACACTTTGGGGCCATATAAATCCATTCGCTAAGCCCACAGTCATCCATGTATCAATTAAAAGGATTTCTGGGACGCCCATCCCTAACCTACCAGATAGAAGTCCAGCCCTCCCTGAAGTGGCATTCAAGGCCCTCTCCCTGTGGGCCTCATTCCTTACTGCCCTGCCAGAATCACTCCCCATTCCCAGAACAAGTGTCCTCACATCTTCCTGCCTTTGCCCAACAGTTTCCTAAGCTGGGATGCCCTTTCCCTGCTTAAGCCTGGTGAAACCTTGCACCTTCAAACCCAGCTTTGACCCCAGCCTCCCTGGCAGCCGCCCTGGCACACTACTTATTGGAGAAACAGCATTTATGGCTGGGCACAGTGGCTCACACCTGTAATCTCAGCATTTTGGGAGGCCAAGCCAGGCGGATCACTTGAGGCCAGGAGTTCGAGACCAGCCTGGCCAATATGGTGAAACCCCATCTCTACTAAAAATACAAAAATTAGCCGGGCATGGTGGCACACGCTTGTAGTCCCAGCTACTCAGGAGGCTGAGAGAGGAGAATCACTTGAACCTGGCAGGCAGAGGTTGCAGTGAGCCGAGATCATGCCACTGCACTCCAGCCTGGGTGACATGGTGAGTGAGACTCTGTCTCAAAAAAAAAAAAAAAAAAAGAAGAAAAAAGAGCCAGCACAGTTCACAAAAGAACAGGCTGTTTATCCCATGTATGCTTATGCCCAGAAGTAATCAGGCACCGGCCAGGGGCTCTGATACAGAAAGGACTCCTGCCTTGAGGGGGAGACAGTCTGGGGGCTCTGCGATCCTTCCAGGTCCATCTAGATTTGGGTTCTTAGCCCAGGCTGCGCATTAGAGTCACCTGGGGAATTAAAAAAAAAAAAATCCCAATGCCCAGTCCAGCCCCAACCATTTTTGGAATGGGGTCTGAGCTTTTCCAAAACTCTTCACAGGATTGATGTGCAAAGAGGGCGGAGAACCAATGATTTGGACCAACTGACCCATTTATACATGAACAAGCCCAAGTGGAAGTAGTTTGAGGCCACCAAGAAACAGGGAACAGAGTCAGGACTAGGAGCTGGGCCTCCTGGCCCCCAGGTAGGGGTGGTGCTACCTTTAGACTCAGAGGAAACCTCTGAGCTCTCTCTGGCCTTCGCCCTGTGAGGGAGAATGCAGCTAAGACAGCTGGGCAGCCAGGTAGCAGGAGACAGGGTCTGCCTACTTAAGAGCCTGGGCCCTCTCTCCACCCTCCTCGGCTTCCCTCTCAGTCAAACAGCACAGGAAGCCCCAGAGATTTCATCACCTAGCCCCCCAACCCCAGTCAGAGTCTCCTTGGGCCTGAGACAGACAATCCCAGCTGAGAGAGTCTGGTGGTGTGGAGATGCCTTGGCCTCTCTGTGCAGTCTGTCCTGTTTTATTTTGAACCCTCAGAGGGAAGGGGCAGTGGACCCCTCTGTGAATCACAAACATAACCCCAATGCCTACTACGCACCAGACTCTGCCCTCAGAGCCAAGTCCCCCAAGCCTCATTCCCAACATCTGCCCTCGGAGAGCAGCCTAGAGTCCTCACTTTGGAAACAGTGTCTCCTCCCCAGTGATCCCAGGGTGGGGGGCAGGTGCAGGGAAGGGGCCTGGGAGTGACCCTGCACATCCCTCGGGCCCAGTAGCCTCCTCAGGGGCCAAACCTGAGGTCCAGAGTGGACGTGTGGTTTGCAGACCACACAGCCACTGGGTGGCAGGGCCAGGGACATTTCCCCTGAATGTCATACATAAGGCAGTGGGCAGGAGGACTGAGGAAGGTGAGTGAAGGGGTGGCAGGTGGGGGAGAACCAGTCCTGGGACACTCGGAGGACACAGGCCCTGAGGGGCTAGCATGGCCACCTGTCTGTAGCAGTGCCTGCTGGGTGCCCCATTTCACCTCATTTCTCCAAGGAAGCTGGAGTCAGACAGCTGTACCCACTCCAACCCCTCTCCCAATGCTCCCCACTGACCACATCTGCCCAGCAAAGCCCCTCACCTTCGCTGTCTCCCATGGCTGCTGAGGAGCCAAATGGTGCCCTGCCCCTCCCAATTTCAGCCCATGTGACAGAGCTGGCCTCCCCTTCTTCTTCCCCACCTGGCATGGAAGGCCTCCCAGCCCAGCTTCTCCCTGCTCTGTCCAGCACTGGCACTACGCTGGACAACTCAAAGAGATCAAAATGACTTCCAGATCCCTATCTGTGAGCTCCCATCTCTCCTTTTAAAGATCAATTAAAGTCTTGGCAATGATTCACCTTGCAGTCTGGGATGGTGGCTTTGATGTCCGCTCCAGACATGAGACCTCTGTTTTTCCAAATCTAGAAACTGCTACCAAATGGTGAGGGTAGGGTCCCTTCCTGGGGCCAGAGCAGCCCCTGCTTTGCAGAGATGCCAGCCCCGAGGTCTTACCCTTTCTGGCAGGGGGTGCCAGGTCCTGACTGGGGGGCATGGGGAAACGGGCCATCAATATCAGGAATTCCTTCCACAAAGGACAACTGGGAAAGCAATGCATCTCTGCTTCCCTTGGCAGCCAAGGGCCATGGAGGAAAAATGTTTAATATAAAAACATCTGACAAAGTGCCTTCAGGATATATTTTCTGCATCAAAGAAGTAGCTCTTGGCAACAGCCACTCTACCCTGACAAGGAAACTTTCGAGCGCAGTTCCCGATTGTTACAGACGCCCAGGGAAAGCATGCCAGTGGGGATAGGAGGAGGGGGACCCTAGAGCCCGGCAGGCAGATGGTTGTGATTAGGCTGGACGCAACCAAGTACATTTTCTGGAATTTAAGGTCTCCTCAGACAACCTGCCGGTTCCCCTGATGATGCAGGCCGCCAATGTATAGTGAGGGGTAGGGGCCATCTGCAGCCAGCCCTGGACAGGCACCCAACACCCTGCCTCGCCAGCAGCCTCCCTCAGAAACCCACCCACCTGCCATCTCACTCGTCATTCATTTATCCACTCAGCAACCACCCAATGAGCAGAGCCACTGGGGGGCTCGGGGTGATCATTGTTCATGCTGAGTCTCAGGTACCCAGGGACACAGAAGCCCCAGAAGCTCAAGAACCATGTTTGTGTCCTGAATCTTCCAGGGCCAGCAAGGGTGCCTTATCAGACACTGAGGAACCCAACAGACTGCCTGGGTTCCAATCCCAGCTCTATTGCTTTCTTGCTGGGTGACCTTGGGCAAGATACTTAACCTCTCTGAGCCTGTTACTTCTTCCTTTAATTTGGCTAATAAAAGTGGCTACCTCAGAGTGGTTGGGAGTAGCCCATGAATAAATATATTTATGGCACTTAGAGAGTACCTGGCACAGGTACTCTGTGTTAGCTGTGATTATTAAATATGTGTGATGATCTTTCTGTCTTTAAGGGCTCTCTCTGGATCTCTTTACCCCAGGCAAAAATTCATTCATTCATTCATTCATTCATTCATTCATTCCACAATGACTCCCTGGCTGTGAGCTAGGCCCAGTATTAGAAGCCAGATGAGGTCCTTCAGGACCAAGTATATCCCAGGGTTCCCTGGTATCCATGACCATGATCAGCTGTTTCAGCTCATTCCTCTAGTGTTCAGGACAGCCTCTCCAGATTCATCTTTTCCCATTCCTCCATCTCTCGCTTATTTACTTTCTAGCCACAAACTCTTAGAACATGTGGTATTAACTGCATGCCTCCTTGCTTTTGCACAAGCTGTTCCTCCTACTTGAAAGGTTATCTATAGCCTGTTGTCCTCTTGGTGAACTCTTAGTCATCCTACAAAACCCAACTCAGAATCACCTTCTCTGTGAAGGTGAATGCCCCCTGAATACTCCATCTGCACCCCAACAGAGTTCCCTGCTTTGAGCACATCTCTAGGGCAGCACTCAGCATGATCAGTCACCACTGTCTGTTTGCTGTCTGCCTTTTCCTCTAGACCAGCAGCTCCTAGAGGGGAAGGTCCAGTCTTTCTCCATTTTCTATCATCTGCCACTGGCATGTAGTAGATTCTTTTTTCCCCCTTTTTATAATAAATTCTTCTTTGTTTTTCATTTTTATTTTTCTTATTTTTTTAGAGACAGGGTCTTGTTCTGTTGCTCAGGTTGGATCAGAGTGCAGTGGTGCGATCACAGCTCACTATAGCCTCCAACTCCTGAGCTCAAGTGATCCTCCTACCTCAGTGGCTGGGACTACAGGTGTGTGCCACCATGGCCAGCTAATTTTTAAATTTTTTTAAGAGGTAGGGGTCTTGCTATGTTGCCCCCGGCTGGTCTCAAACTCCCAGGCTCAAGCAATCCTCCTGCCTCAGCCTGGGATTACAGGCACAAGCCACCACACCCAGCTGCAGTAAGTTCTGAATAATAGATGTTCAATACATTGACTTGTCATTCAAAAGCCCACACTCAGGAAACACAATAGCCCTGAAGTCCTTTGTCTGAGGCCATGGGGAGTCTAAAAGCTCTGTTACCTCTGATGAGTCAGTTGCCCTATCTGGACTTTGCAAGTATATCCCCACTGCAGCCCCCAAGCTTTAGTGCCTTGGGATGGAGGAGTGGAGGTCCAAGACACCGATCCCCTCCCTCCTCATGACTTTGTTCCATGCCACAGTTTTGCTTTTGGCCAACGACGGGAGAAGCTAAGATGCCCCAGGACAGAAGCCCCAGCTCTTTGACTACTCCCCTCCCCAAGGCCTGGGAGCTGGTACTTACAGCCTGGAACACATCAGCACCAAGGAGCCCCTGAGATCAGTGACCCAGTGGACCCAATATACAGCTGAGCAAACTGAGACTAGAGAGGTGAGGAATTTGCCTGAGGTCACATGGCAGGAAAAGGGCACAGCTGAGCCTAGAAACCACTCTGGCACACTGCCCACCATCCCGCATTGCTTCTTGGCAGACACAGGTTGGCTGGGCCCTCCTTCAGCTGCCTGTTCCCCCAGGACTGCTCTAGTCACCGCCATCACTCCTGCCGACCCCCTCCTCACACCTCTACCCAGCCCAGGAAGAATGGGTCCTTCTGTGAGATACTCAGGAGGTGTTAGGAAGGGAAGGCATTTTTTTTTCCTTTGGTTGGTCAAAGCTAAAAAGACACATGGCAAGGGATTGATGTGAGTAGTAAATACGATCCGTTTGGAACTGGAGCTGAATGCTCCTTCTCCGCCACCCATTTCTGAGTTGGAAATGGCAGGGTGGTGCTGGCCAGAATTGGTATCAGTCTGGCAACCTGTCCACTGCCTCTAGGCTGGAGCCTGACCCCTGGGGATAGGCAGAGTGGGCATGGGTCATGCCTGAGGGCCACCTCTTAAACCCAAAGGGACCGGGCTAGGTTCAAGTCTGATTGTTTCAGGGCACCATTCACCCAGATGAAATGCCCTTCCTGCTCTCCAAAACTTAATGAAATGTTCTTTTCAGCTAAAACATATCCCCTGCCCTCCTGCTTTCCCTTTGAAACCACTGCATACAGCACCCCAGACCCACAGGCAATGAGCACTCTCATGTGACAGGCTTGAGCATCGTCATGTGATAGCAACTTTCCGCAGGCCCTGCCTATCGGTCAGGTGTGATCAGTCTGTGAAAATTCACGGAGCTGGCACTTATATGTCCACTCGGCATGTTTGGATAGAAGTTTTTTAAAAAAATCTTTCCCAGGTCCTGGTCTCTGCCCATCTTGTCTCCCACCAACATCTGGAGCTTTGCTTCCCAGTCCCTCGAAACTCCTTTGGTTTCTCAACATCAAGTTCTTTTCACACCTCCAGGTCTTTGCATCTGCTATACCTGGAATGCTCCAAATCCTGTCTTTCTGACTTCCATTCATTTTTTAAAAGACATCGCCTCTTCCAGGAAGCCTTCCCCAGCTACCTCCCTACCACGCCAAGAGTTGAGACTTGATCACTAATCCCTTCTTCCTCTGGACCGCCTCTTGTTATTGTTTGTGTCTTTACCTATCTGTGAATACCTTGAGGGCAGAAATAATGTAACTTTTATCTCTGTGCCCCTAGCCCTATGCACAGTGCCTGGAACGCTGTGATGGCCACACCCACCACATGCAGTGTGACAGGCCTTGGCTGACTCACAGGCATCATCTCATTTAACCCTCACCACTAGGGATATGTTGTTATTATCATCCCCATTTTACAAGTGAGAAAACTGAGGGACAAAGCAGCTGAGTGGCTCTCCCAAGGTCACACAACTAATAGATGGCCGACTCAGGGCTTGATCGCAGGGCCCACTGGTGCAGAGCCCATGCTCTTCAGCCCACCACAGCTATAGGGACTCAGAACACACTGAATGGACTGAACCACACACCCTGGAACACGGAACTCTTAGAGTCTGTTAGATGAGGGTGTTGGACGAGAACACACTTGGTCCCTGTAATCAAGAAAACAGCAGGAAATGACACCACACACACACACTCCTCTCCCAGCTTCAGTAGGCACTGACGATAACACCAGACAGCACCAACCCCAACGGACCCCGGAAATGGGCAAACGGCAGGCACAGGTGCTACCGAGTGGCAGGTAGGTAAGCAGTGTGGACCCACCTTGGGTTGCAACCCTAGGTGGGTCCACGCTGCTCTGCTTGCTGTATGGCTCTGAGCCAGTCTCCCAACCTCCCTGAGCCTCTGTTCCCAAACTCTGCCAACTTACACAATGCAACAATCTACAAAATGATCTGCGCCCTCAAGGAGCTTATAGTCTGGTTGGTGGAGGAAAGATACCCACATCCAGCTCAGCCCCCAACTCTCCATGTAGCCTACACTGTTGCTCCCTTCCTTCCCCTGGCATCCCCCTTTCTAAACTGAAGGGCCTGCTCTCACTAACACAGCTCTAAAGAAACCCACATGCTGTGAGGACTGAGATACCAGGCACAGAGGGCCAAGGTTCCAGCAAGGACTGCGCGATCCCAGTGATGGGCAGCTTAGACCATGCCTTACATATAGCTGGACAGGGACTGCCCAGCTCCCATCCTGAGGGCCCTGCCCAGTGTTCCATAACAAGCGTCCCCATCCCCTTCCCCGTGCTAGACCCTGGCAGGGGTAAAGTATCTCATTTAACCCTCACCATTAAGGATGCGTTGTTATTATCATCCTCATTTTACAAGTGAGAAAACGGAGGGACAGGGTACTTAATAAAGCACTTGAATGGTTATCTTACAGGCACTAGAATAAGACCGCAGAGGGGAGCCACTGGTCCTAAAGAAGCTTGCCCAGTGTGCCGCCTCCAGCCCCACAGCATGGAGTCAGGCAGGCCCGGGTGCTTAAGCAGCCCTGCCACTTCAGGCTCCCGCTAAGTGACTCAGAGCTCACCCAGCCCGGCCTGGCCAGGGCTCCTTCCCTCACCCAGGGCTTAAAGCTCCTTATGACATGTTCATTGTTTTTCTAGGCTGGAGTCAGAGATGCCGAGAGAACCCTGCCCTCTGCCACCAGCCTTTCTCGGAACTGCCATTTCTTCATCCTGCAATTCTGAGAATTATGGCATGTTCTACTTTAAAGTTGAAAAAAAAAAAAAAGTTTGCCTACCAGCCACTCACACCTTAGTATGAATTTATTTAACTAGCTTCTCTTCCTTTCCTCCCCAAACTAAACTGAAATCAAGCAAATGGAAGAGGAAAGGAAATACAGCAGAGAAGAGGACAGCCTGACAGGGGCCTTGGACAGTCAGGTGACAGCACCCCACGCCCTGAATTAGGCAAGGAAACCAGAGTGCCAAAGTTCTGAAGGTACCCCAAAAGTTCTAGGCTTTCCATTCTTCCCAAATCCCATCAAAGACTCCAGGTGTAAGGTCTCCAGATTTGGTTAAAGCTCTGCATTCTAGCCTCCCTCCACCACCCCCCTCCCCAGGGACCTTGGTGAAGCCACTTGCCCCCTCTCCACTGTTTAGTGGGAATCACGTATCCACATTGGGAGCTGATGTAGAGATCAAATGAAGGTTTTCCATCAACTACTCAGCAGAGAGCTGAAGCAAGTGCGTCTCCTTTCCTGCGGCCCCTCGCCCTGCCCACTCATGCCTCCTTGCCTGCCTGGGCCTGGGACTAAGCCTCAAGAGGTCCATCCTTCCCCCAAGTGGCCTCAACAACAGGACAGGGAAGTAAAGCAGAGACCATGGAGCTGGATAAAACAGATAGAGTCCCAGGCCTGGCGCTGGGATTGTCATTGTGCGAGACAAACTAGGGCAGTCTCCATCCTGGGGCTGCAGACACCCTGTTTGGGGATGACGTACATCCCAGGACACTGAGGGTAACAAGGCTCTCGGGATCGGCAGACCCCCAGAACTCCGGGAGATGGAAGGCCAGGCCAGCGAGTGGTGTGATCTCTGGGTGGTCCCCAAGGTTTGTCCAGTAGTGGCCTGGAAGGGCACGGAGCCGCCCTGCACCCTCGCTAGCCCCTCATTCCCTTCCCCGGTACTTAAATCAGGACAGGTGCCCACCAGGCTCCTTTTGATCATTTTACTTTGCTCCTGCCAGGGTCTGGCTTGGGGAAGGGAACAGGGATGCTTGTTGTAGAACACTGGGCAGGGCCCTCAGGGTGTGAGCTAGGCAGTCACACTGTCCAGGCTCATGTTCCAAGCCTTCCACTTACATTATGGGCAGTTGGCCCAGCAATGAGCCTCAGTTTCCTCCTCTATGAAATGGGAAGAATCACACCTGTCTCACAGGGTTGTGGTAAGGAGTCAATGAAATGGAGAATGCTGGCGCTTAGCAAAGTGCCTGACATGTAGTGAGTGTCGATAAATGTCAACTGCTGTCATCATCAGCACCATCATCATTATTTGTCCTTAGACATCAGATGCCCCGGCCTGGCCCAACACATTGTGCCCACCTCTGCCCCTCACCTTTCTGACTTCACCTCCGGTCCTGCCCTCCCACACAACCTTGCATTCCATCTTGCAGAATGACTCGTGCCTTCACCATCCACCGAGACCTGTCACCCCCAGGCCATTTCCCTCCCTGAATATGTCCTCCAGTGTGACAGCCAGCACAGCCCCATGTCTTTGGGCTCCCATTAGGCAGGCGGGCAGCTTAACCCACAGGACCTCAGATTCCCTACAGCACAGAGCAAGCTGGAAAAGCTAACAGTGGGCCCTCAGGGGGGAACATTCCACGCATGGCATCCCTGGAAGGGACCAGGATGACACAAAGGGAAACACTCCATTCACCTACTGAGGCCACCCAGAACTCACACCAAAGTCCTTCAAGACCTCACTCAATGTCCTTGGCATAGGAAATCCCCAATTTCCTCCCCAAATCCTTCCGCTCCTTAGAATTCTAAAGCATTGGACACATTTTCCAACACAGTCCTTTTGCACAGTCATGAGTAGCAGGGACCTTCTCACCACCCAGTACCAAAGACTGCTCTGGGATATCCAGGCGGAAATCTCAGACACAGCCCCAGTGAGGCCCAAAGGCAACAAAACTAATGGCCTTGGGGTCTCCTGAGACTTCCCAGCCTCTGGATTGAGGGAGAGGCCTCCTGACAGTGCTTGGGGGTCTGGTCCTTTCAGCCTGAGCCACACCAGGCCCCCTCTGGAATGGCTGGGATCAAATGAGATTACATCTGCAAACACCTTAAAACGGTAAGGTATGCACATGCACAGACACACAGACAGACAGACACACACACACACACACACACACACACACACACGGACTTTCCATCATTAACAATAGGGAGAAAGAGGATGCCAAAAAATTACCCATCTGTCCAGACAACCAATGCCAATGGAATCCATCTGAGGGCTGGCAGTGACACAAAATCGTAAATTCAGAAATACTTTTAAGCCCCTTGCTTCAAAATTATATGTGGCTTTCACTCATGTAGGTGCAGAGGAAGAAAGAAAGGATTGAAATGTCAACTTATGTTCATCTGGTTGGGCCTTTGAGGGAAATAAATTATTAGAGAAGGAAGTAGCCTAATGAAGGGAGCCACCAAAGACCAGAAGGCACTCAGGAATAGGACCCAGAAGACCTGGACCCCAGGACCACCGCAGCCCAGGACCAGGTTGCCCATTGTGGGACCCTGTATGGCAAGTCACATTCCTGCTTCCGCTTCTAGCCTCCCCATCTCTGCAACAGCCATACTCTTGTAAGCTCCCATGCCTTGGTGAGAAGGGAATGGATGGGCGAAGGCTCTGGGCTGGGGAAATGGCCAGGCAGCCGTAAGCAGCCAGTGCTGCATTATCCTTAGAGCTGCAGAGAGACTACATCAAGAATGACAGGACTTTAGGGGAAATACATTTATTGAAGGTACATTTGGCCCTTGCAGAAAAGTGGGGGACAATACAGTGATGAAGAGCACAAACCCTGGAGACAAACAGCCCATGGCTGTTCCAAGAGAATGCACATAAAGCCGCCAAGTGGAGTGCCGGCCATAGCATACACTCAATAAATGGCTATGATTTTGGCGACTGCTACCATGGCATGGATGTGGGGTGAGGGAAGAATATCTCAGATGGAGACACACAGCCATCCAGACATGCCCACTAGGTATGCAGCCCCAGCCTGAGGGGCTGTCAGTCCCAGCCAGCATGCCACCAGGCCACCATGCCACCAGCCATGCTCCCAAAGGGCCCCACAGACCTTGGTCCTGGCCCTCGATGTCCCCAGTCCAACACCAACCTCTCATTTCTCAAGGAAAGTTTGATTCAGGTATTCCTCCAGATGTAGGGGTCCCTATGACCAGCTTCTAACTGCAGGGGACAGAGGACTCCAAACCACGGTTCCCTCGGCTTCCTATCCCAGCATCTGCTGCTCAGGGAGAGACACAGAAACCACTGGCTTTGCCAAACCCCTCACTTGCCAGATCCTCCCTGCAAGCTCATTCAACCGGCTCCAATTCCCCCAATCTTCTGACCCTTCACATTGGTCCCTCCCCTGGAGTGAGGACAGGAGGAAGACAAATGTATACCACATCCACTTTGCTGCCTCTCGCAGCTGGGGGAAGAGGATCTCTTTCTAAACACGAGAGGGAGAGCTGTGCTGAGCTTTTATCATTTCCAAGCGAGACAAGAGAGAGACAACTGGTTAAAACGTGGTAGACAGGTGCTTTAAAAGTTATCTTCAGGTTTCACTCATACAGACTGTTCTTAACCCCAGAAACACCAGGGTCTGAAACATTGGCAACCTTTCCATTCAAGGATTGGAGGAAAAGGGAAACAAAAAGAAGAGGGGAAGTCAAAAAGTCTTCCACCAAGCCCCCTCCGCAGCTGTCCCCTTCGATAAATTTCAACACAACAGCAATGCACAAGAAAAAATGCTGACCTGAGAATTCACCCGGAGCAGTGATGAGGGAGTTGGTAGCCTCCGTTTCAGTGTAAGACAATGTGGAATCGGACAGATCTGTGGGAAGAAAGAAAAAGAGAACTTAGTTGGCCGTGGGGCAACGCTCTCTTTTTTCTTCTTTCTCATGCATCTGTGTACATGTGCATGTGTGTGGATGTGTGTGCTTGCAAAGGGCAGCATGTCCCTCCCAACTTTCTGATGTCACCCTGTTACCCCATCTCAGGATCACCCCAGACCAGACCAGCCAGCCCAGGAACTCTTCTGGAAAGTGCTGACTGTGGTGAAGCTGGTACCTGAAAACGCTGCAATTGCCCTGACCACAGAAATAACCCAAGTTCAGGGGACCGAGCAAGTAGCAACTTGGAGCCTCCCTGGGTAAGGTTAAATTAAGCCCCTAAACAATTCATAGTTGCTGTACTTAATTACAACCATTAAAATTCTTGAAGTTGTTCCTTCTTGCTTCCTTCCTTCCTTTCTTCCTTCCTTCCTTCCTCCCTCCCGCTAGAGCTGGGGAAACTGTTTTAACAAGTCACCAGCCGTCCTCACTCTGTCCCGCTTACACCCCTCTAATTAAGGGCTCAAGCATTTGCTCCCAGATTAACTTTGTTTTTTCTCTCCCCTCCCCCACTCCCTAACATCCAAACCTGCTCACAAGAGCAACTTTTAATGCCTGGACTGTTTTTTTTTAAGGCGTTCTTTTTTTTTTTTTTAAGTAGTTTTAAGTACTTCATATGTACATTATTGGTTTTCTTCTGTCTGCCAAGCAGTTAGATGAGAAAGAGAAATTCTTTTGCACATTTTCTATAGAACACTGAGCTGCTAGTTTGACAAGCCGATGCCTTTTGGGACAGGCCGACTTGGAAAATTTTTCCTGGGCCTGTGCCTCTGCTACCAGCAATGGGTGTTGTCCCCGTTAAGGGACAGGCCTGTCCAGGAGTTGGAAGGCCTGCAGCACACACATCTTCTCACCTGGCACAATCCAGGACTGGCTCGGGTGGCCCCACCTGGCCCCACCTGGCCCCAGCCGGCCCAGCACAGCTACTCCAGGCAAAGGATTCCTGGGATAAAACCGTTTGCCCAGGCCCTCACTAGCTACAATTCCATTTGATCCTGCAGGAACTTTTTTTCCTTTTACCACATGGCTTGGGGAGCAGGAAGATAAAACATTAACCAATTTGGCCTTTTTTTTTTTTTCCTCTCTCGTTTTCCACTTGCCAGATGCTGACTGGGTGTTCTAGGTTTTATTTTGTTTTTTGGTCTCATGTGATTACAGAGGCTTAGAAGTGAACTGGCTTTTTGTTTATGAAAAAGCAACAATGCAAGGAACAGAAAATAATACCAAAAAATAACGCGGGACTATTTATCAGGGAATGAAAAAGTTATCTGCTGGAAAAATATGTTACGAGAAAAATAAGTACACACAGAAAAATCTTTAAAAAAAAAAAAAAAAAAAGCTCAGTGCTCAAGTGGGAAGTTCTTAAAAGGGTTTTGCTTTTAATACCTAATGTTCCCAAAGTGCTCAGTGCCCAGAGCCCTGCTGCCACTTCTCATCTGAAGTAGCAACATCACAAGCCGAGTCCTATTTCTTAGTGAACTGCCTTACAGCCAACACAGACAGCATTGTGAGGTTTCCAGATGAGTGGAAACGACAAGCGGTTTCCACCTTTCACAGCTAGTAAGTCCCTATCACGCCCTTGCCAAACCCTCACATCTAGTGTTTCTAGTGAGGCCCTGGACAGTGTCTCAATGGCTGCTGTGCAAAAGAATGTTCCCAGCCTCCATCACTGCTCAAGCCTCAAGGAGGAAGAACTCCATCTGCAAGTTGGAGCTCCAGGTTCAGGTCCCGCCTCCACTATGAGTCAAGCAACATCAGGGCTCACCAGCTTTTTCTATAAAGGGCCAGAGGTTACTATTTTCAGCTTTGTGAACTATACGGCCTCTGCTGCAACTACTCAACTCTGCCTCAGCCATGGACAAAATGGAAATGGACAAGCCTGGCTGTGTTCCAGTGAAACTCCACTTCCGGACACCAAAATCTGAATTTCACGTAATTTTCAGGTGTCATAAAATATTATGCTTCTTTGGATTTTTTTTTTAACCACTTCAAAAATAAAGGCCATTCGTAGCTTGCAAACCATATAAAAACAGGTGGTGGGCTGAGCTATTTGACCACCGGCAAGTGTCACTTCCTCTTTCTGGGCCTCAGTCGTCTCATTTGTAAAACCATGGGGACAACTGTTGGTTTCCACATAGTCACTCTGCAGGGCTGGGCAGTGTCCTGATTTTTGCTGCTTTATCACAGGCTAACTGACAAACCCTCAGGGCGATGATCCTTGACATTCAAACTGAGGTGCTAAGAACTTTCACTAAGAACTTTTGAGGGTTTTTTTCTCTAATGGAACTAGGGGTCCTACAAGCAACTAGTGCAATTATGCTGACTTAGGAAATGCTGAGACAGGCCTCCGAGGGAAGGACAGTGAGCCACCCACCTGAGTGGGGGCTGCTCTGAGTTTGTACCTCAACCCTGCAGCTCATTAGCTGGGAAGCTCCTCGCCCTCACTCGGTTTGATTCTTCATCTCTTAAGTGACAAGCTTCCACCACATGATCTCTCCAGTTTCCGAGAGAACTAAGGCTCCCCCATTCATGGGACAATCCTACTTCTGGAACAACAATAGGGTGGCCACCATGGTTTGGTGGCTGACTCCCACACCCTCGTGGAACAGCCTCTGCCCACCCAGCCTGAGAAGGTCACACTCCTGAAGGGACCTGGTGGGCACTTCTGACTTCACAGCAGGTGAGGGGTCTGGAATGAAAATGGGGTGGATATGCCTGAGTGTCTACGACACTAAGAAGTGACTTCCCCAGCCAGGCACAGTGGCTCACGCCTGTAATCCCAGCACTTTGGGAGGCCAAGGCGGGCAGATCACAAGGTCAGGAGATCAAGACCAGCCTGGCCAATATGGTAAAACTCCATCTCTACTAAAAATACAAAAATTAGCCAGGCGTGGTGACACGTGCCTGCAGTCCCAGCTACTTGGGAGGCTGAGGCAGAAGAATAGCTTGAACCCGGGATGCGGAGGTTGCAGTGGGCCGAATTCATGCCATTGCACTCCAGCCTGGGTGACAGAGCGAGACTCCATCTCAAACAAAGAAAAAAAGAAGTGACCTCCCAGATGATGCTGACACACACTACTGGGAGGAGGCCTTTACCGAAAACCAAACAAAACCCACTTTTTGTGGTCACTTGGTGGAATGTTGCAGCATCGTTGCCACGCCATCTGACTTTTAAAGCTTGAGTCCCACGGGAACTGCCTGGGTCACAAAGTTGCTCTCCTGGTACTGTCAGGGCCAAACTAACTTGTGCCACAATCAGGATCCCACAGATTCCACCACTTCTCTGCCTTAGAACCCATGCTCTGAAACCCCACTAGAGGAAACAGAGATCCAAGCAATCTCCACTTTTATTTTGTTTTAGAGATGGGGTCTTGTTCTGTCCCCCAGACTGGAGTGTAGTGGCACAATCATACCTCACTGCAGCCTCTAACTCCTGGGCTTAAGGGATCCTCCCACCTCAGCCTCCTAAGTAGCTAGGATTACAGGCCTGAGCCACCACACCCAGCTAATTTTCATATTTTTTATAGAGATGGGGTCTTGCTATGTTGCCCAGGCTGGTCTGGAACTTCTGGCTTCAAGCAATCCTCCCACTTTAGCCTCCTTAAAATGCTGGGATTACAGGCATGAGCCATCGTTCCCAACCACAACCTCTACTTTTTTTTTTTTTTTTTTTTTTGAGACAGAATTTCACTCACTCTGTCGCCCAGGCTGGAGTGCAGTGGCGTGACCTCAGCTCACTGCAACCTCCCAGGTTCAAGCAATTCTCCTGCCTCAGCCTCCTGAGTAGCTGGGATTATAGCTACTCGGGAGCATGTGCACCACAACACCCGGCTAATTTTTGTATTTTTAGTAGAGACAGGGTTTCACCATGTTGGCTAGGCTGATCTCGAACTCCTAACCTCAAGTGATCTGCCCTCCTTGGCCTCCCAAAGTGCTGGGATTACAGGCGCAAGCCAACAATCTCTACTTTTGAAACCACTTACATCTACCCCAGAATATGGGCTGATCATCTAGGCTCAAGGTTTTACAGAAAACATGTTCTGCCTCTGAATGGGAGTTGTCTAAAATTACCAGCTCCACTAAGCTCACCTAGGGGACAGTCCATGCCAGGGGCTTTGTGTACCGATATACATTCCTTTTTAACACTCCAATTGTTGTTTCTGCTCAAGTGAACATCTTGGCTTAAAAAGGGGGAAAATGTACAGCTCCTCTCAACAAAGACTTCATGCCCAACCTATTTGTCATACTACTAATTAATACACTCTAAAGGAGAATAACCCAAGGCTGGGGGGGCCCAAGAGAGAGGAAAGAGACACAGAAATGCCAACCCACCTCCGGTGAGATGCGTAAGTCAAAACCCAGTCATCTTCGACAGGCCCATGTTTAAAAAGGTCACAGAGAGGTTAATGATGAGCCGTGGAATTTCGAGATGTAAATAGCCTGCTGCAGAAGCTGGGTCTGCTTTGGCCCAACTGTGGGAGTGTTTGTACAACTTCACCCCATTTCACAGCAACCAGTCCGGCTTTCACCCCTCCCCTCCAGCCCTCCAGCCCTCCAGCCCTCCAGCCCTGAGGCTGGACAGACACTGGGCTGAAGAGGATCCAGTTCGGGACACACCTCTGCAAGGGTAGGAAGGAGGGCACACTTACCCAGTGGCTTGTACTCGTCGCGAGGAGACAGCCGAGAGTAGGGAGGTGGCGGAGATTCTGGAAGACAGGAGACAGCATGTCACTGCCAGGGTGGCGGAGCTCACACCTCAGGTTCTACATGCTTTTAATTACTGGTTTCCCAAATAGTAAACTCAGCCTCCAGGAAGCCCTCCCTTTGTCCCACCTCCTCTGCTGCCCAAATCCCCTCAACAGTTAAAGCCACAGGCTTGGGGCACAGACAGATATGGGCTCAATCCCAGCTCTGCCACCTTTGGCTGTGTGACCTCAAGCAACTTACTTCACCTCTCTGAGCCTGTTTCCTCAGCTCTAAAATGAGGATAATAATCATCTAGACCTCCCAGGTTTGCTGGGATAATGTATGTAAAATGCTTAGTGCAGCTCTTGGCACTGTCCAAAAACACCTCCATAAACAGTAACTGTTACTACTTTAACAAGAGAAACGTGAGTGCAGGGAAAGTCAGAGCCAGGGTTGCTGGATAAAATACCGGATGCTCAGTTACATTTGAGTTTTGGATAAACATGGCATCATTTTGTAGTGTAAGTGTGTCCCTTTCAATATTGGGGGTGTACTTATACTAAAATATGGTGTGTTGTTTATCTGATACTCGAATTTAACTGGGCATCCTGCATTTTATTTGCTAAATTTGGCAAGCCTAGTGTGAGTGCAAAGGCCCAGACACAGAAACTCGTGTCCAAACAAGCTGCATTAGAGCTAGCATTCCTAGGTGCAGGGGAGGACAGTAGAAAGGGTTAGGACCCAGAAGGCCAAACCCAGCTATCTCAATAGGAGGCCTTAAGCCAGTCACTTCCAGCTGTTGGCCTCAGTCTCCCCTTTTGTAAAGGACAGGGGTGGAACACAAGCTCTCTACAGCTCAGATACTATGATTCCTTATTGTCTATGATATTTTTCTTTGGGTTTCCTTTCATTTGCCTAAAATACTTCTCCTTAAAAACATATACTTTGCCTTCAGAAGAATTCCTTAGCTTCTTGCTTTATGGGAAGTAACAATTTGCTAAACTAAGTAACAATTTGCATGAATGAAATGACCCTTCATTTTCGGTAAATGAAACTAAACACAATCAAATCGCAAACTAAAACAAACTCTCAGTGGTAATAAAGTGGTAATAACTATTATTAGGCGGGTATCAGTAATGACACAAGGGGTAATAAGTGTTTTTCACAATTGTAATAAGCCACAATTAGTTACAGGAGCATTTGTTTTGCTCCATACACCCAATGAGGCCTCACCTCTTCCCCACCCCAGCTTTTCCAGCTCAAAGTTACTTCCAACAAAGTCAAAGCTCTGAGGTTTAGAAACAAGAGACTTTCTGTGGACAGAAATTAGGGAGAAGGAAAAGTGAATCACAGAGTAGCCACTGAGAGAGACGTGAACATTTGCTCGGTGTCTACCTTGTGTCTCACTCCATGCCAATCACTTTCAATTTTACTATTTTAGACCTCAGGTACAGAGTAGTTAATTATGCTCATCAGGCACCTATTTTTATTTAATCCTTTCTCAAAATACAAAAAATAAATGAGATGACATTATTATCCCCATTTTACAGATGAGAAAACTGACTTGCGCATGTTCCCTGAGCCAGTCATGGTGGAGCTGGGATTCCAGTCCAGGCCTGACTCTGCTCTGCCACCCAATGAGGTGGAATCAAGAGATGCCCTGTCTTACACCCCTTCATCCCCGCTGGGTCTGGGACACCACCTGCACAGAACGCGCTCACTAAATGTGGACACAGACAACTGGGATGAGGATAATGGTAAAGTTGAATGCATCTGTGGCCAAAGATGTGCAGAAAGGGGATCTAGGGGGCTCTCAGGCCTAGAGGCCAGCCTTGAGTGAGGACCAGCCTCTCAGGATAAGAGGCAGGGCATAGGAAGGGCTGGAGTTCCACAGGAAAAGAGAATTGAGGCCAGTGTTTCCACTGTACAGAGAAGGAGACTGTGGCCTGGTGAGTGGAAGTGACTCCCTCAGGAGCTAGGTATGGAGCCAGAATCAAAGCCAGGTCTCTGACCTCCATGCCCTTTCCACTACCCCCATGAACTTATCAGAAAGCCTGCAATTCCTTAGGGTTACTTTTGCAAAAATCTGACTGGCTGAGGTCTAGGCCACACATGGCATGGAGCTCTGAACATCTGCCCCCAAGATTTGTCCCCAAAGGTGAATCTTGACAACTATGGGCAGTAGTGGCTGGAGTCAAGCCTCTGTAACCAATGCCAGCATCTCTTCCAGGGGCTGCTTACCTGGGACTCAAAAGGTGGAAGTCAGGAAAGGCTCATGAAGTCCCACCTGGAAGAGCTACCTAGGCCTTGAGTTGTGACACCTGCTACCCACGGCCATAGCTGAGTTGGGAGTTCCAATGTTGTGAGACAAGAAAGAAAATCTATGAACCTGAACCATGAGACATACCAGCTAGTGGAGCACTACAAACCGTTCAGGAGGGACCTCACCAGGCTTCCATTAGCTCTGGCAAAATAGTATGCACACAACTGTTTAACAACTGCAGGGACTGAAAGCTAATCACTAGATTCCATTGTAGGCAACTAAAAAAGTATGAAGGCTTTAGACTCCACCCCACAACACAAGGATTTAGAGTGTCAAAGACAGAAGAGGCCTTGGGGTTCACCCAACTCAATTCCTTCTTTTCACTGATATGAAACTAAGGTCCCACTTGCTGAAGGACCTGCCCAAGGCCACACATGAAGGTAGCTGCAGGTGTTATAGGGGAGGCCAGTTACAGACCAATATCAGGTAACCCTTTCCAAAAATTGAGATATAATTCACATACCCTAAGATTCATCCTTTTTAAAAATATACCATTCAGTGGTTTTTTTAGTATATTCACAGCGTTGTGCAACCATCAACCACCATCTAAACACAGGACATTTTTTCCATCGCAAAAAGAAACACCATCCCCATTGGCAGTCACTTCCCAGACCCCAACCCCAAAACCCTGGGCAACCACTAACTTACTTTGTGTCTCTATGGTTTGCCCATTCTGGACATTTCATTTCATACAATATATGGCCTTTTGTGGCTGGCTTCTTCTTTCATGTGGCACAAAGTCATCGAAGTTCATCCATGTTGTAGCACGTTTCGGTGCTGGACTTCATTCTTTTTCATGGGTGAATGATATTCCATTCTTCGGACGTACCATATTTCATTTATCCATTTATCAGCTAATGGACATTTGGGTTGCTTCCTCTCTTTGGCTGTTATGAATAATGTGCTATCAACACTACTGGGTAACAATCAGCCGCCACTCCCACATGGCTGCGCCCTGTGGATCTGGACTGGTGGAGCCCCAGGGCATTACCTCAGGTGGGCAAGGTGGGCACTCAGGTGGGACACTTGGAGGGTGAGACCAAAGGTCAGAAAAGAAACTGTGAGCTGCCACCAGGCCCTCTGTCCACTCCCTTCTTAGAAGTTGTCTTAGTACTTTTAAAAGTTTTATTGATTTTAAAATAATAACCAATATGCTCTAAACTTTAACAGGAGAACTTTTAGAGCACTGCAGGCCCCTCTGAAAGAAGTGGACCTGATAGGGAGAGAAAGAAAAGAGAGGGAGACAGAAAGACATCAGAAACTCCAACCCCCTTGGACATCCAGCCTGAGGCATCAACTTCAGGAATCTCCTCCAACTTCCTGCAGAAGCAAGAGCAGTCAGCCAGGGGCCAGTGCACCAGAAGGTTCAGCTCAGCCCAGGCATGCCTCTGGTTAGCCCCCAGGGGGTACTTAGCCTTTTGGGATCTAGACCTAAATTCTAAAGCCAGAAAAGAGTTCACAGCCTCTCCCAGTGCCTGGCAAAGTTTCAGTTTGGGACATTACCTTACACCCCCATCTTTCCAGCTCAGCATCTTGCTTAGGAAAAGATCCACATGCCTCCCGGGTTGCCAAGTTTCCCCCCTCCCAAAGAGGGGCTGTGGATGGGGAGGGGGCCTCCTGAGTGCCCGTCCTTCCTGCCCCCAGAACCTGAAGACTCAACCCTAAGCCCCATGATGGGAGACGCAGAAAAGGAGCTCCTGGCACTTTAAGGCCGGCTGAGCCTAATTGCCCAGATTCCCCTGGCAGCCAGATAAACAGCGCGGCCGGCTGGCGCCAGCAAGAGGCAAACTGCACATTATCACCCCTTCCTCACCTCCAGGAGGAGCTAGGAGGAGCAGACAAGCAGGGCTAGGGGCCGCTGAGCCGGGCAGGGCGGGGGCTTGGAAGCCCAACTTGAAATTGATCTCATTTCAAAGGGATAATGCCAGGCCAAATAAAAGGAAAACTTTCTAGCCCATTCTAATTCCTATAGTCCTGGCCTGGGAACCCTGTGTTTTCCTAGGCGGCCTCCTCCAGTAGTTCAGAAGTTCTCTCTCTCGCTCTGTCTCTCTTCCCCGGGCGCAATTTGGATAATAGTAATTTACTGAATATAATTACAGAAAAAAAAAAGTGGGGAAGCAAAGAGCAGGAGATTTATTCCGAAGTTAATGGATACTTTCAGGAGAAAGGAGCTCTATAAACACAGGTTAGAGCTGTGATTAAAGTATTTCTCCACATTTCCGTCCACATAGGCACCCACCGAGCTCAGCGAACTGGCTTTTCCTGGGACAGAAAGACACCCAAGGGGGAGGCAGAGTTGGGCCTGACTCCCACGGGCTGGGAGGCCAGGAGGCCCCTAGCCCAAGCCCAGCAGAGGTGGGTCCCCTCCTGAGGACCCCAGTTTCCGAGACAAGCCTGGGGCAGAGTGGGGGAGGGGACGGAGGCCTGTGTGGCCTGGAATCTGCACATCAGCCCTCAGAGATTCCCTCCAACCCTTTACTTTAGATATAGGAAAAGAAGCCCAAAGAGGAAACTAGCCCCAAGGCCACAACTCAAGTTGATGGAGATTGAGCTCTGAACAGCAGGGGTCCACACTGCCCAGGAAGGGGTCTTCTGTCACCGGGGCTCCCTGCGGTGGTCGGTGAAGGTGCGGAGGTGACTGCTGCCAGGTGGGAGTCCCTCAGTGCCGGTGTTCCAGTGTACTTTACTCGCTAGCGGTGTGCCTGCGCTATGTGTGTGCGCGCATCTGTCTGCCCGGTGCCCCGGCCCTCTTCCCAGAGCCCTGGAAGGCGCAGTCTCCTTATCAGGACGCGCACCGCTGAGCCCCAGCTATGCGCCCGCCCAGTTACGGGAGCCAGGCTGGCGGCCAAGCGGTGGAGGCGGGTGGGCAGCCCAGGGCTCCCCCAGCTCTCAGGCCAGGGGCAAGAGGGTCAACCTGGCACATACTGGAAACTCTTCCCAGACCATCGGTCCTCCCAGCTGTCCCCAGGGTGGCTGAATGCGGGCCCCACAGGCTAGCAGCTAGCAAAGAAACGGGAGGAGACTTGGGGTGCTGCAGCCCTGGCAACAGCGCCTCCTTCTGGGAGAAGGAGGGGAATCAAGTGCCAAGGCTTAGTCCAGATTTAGATGGGGAGAATATTCCTAGAGCCACCCCCACTGACCAGCACGGTGGCTGAGAGGGGAGGTAACTCATCCAAAGTCAAGCTGCACGTTACTAGCTGGGCAGAGCCTAGGACCAGGTCCATGGTCAAGAACCGTTCTACTGCAGCTTGCCAGGTTATCTCTTGACCTGTACCTCTCCAAACCCACCAAATGCAAACCAACACCCAAGCCAACTCCTAGTCCCAGGAGTAGTAGCAGGAGGGTCCTGTCCATCGTCTCCAACTTTTTCACTCCTCCCCTCCCTGCCCAACCACCTGAACGTGCCTGGCACCTTGACTCTGAGCTGGCTGGCTCCCTCTCCTCTGACCTGGCTGGCTCCCTCTCCTCTGACCCATCCTCCAAGGTCCTGCTCCAGGTTTGAGCTGTGGAGCTCCTGCATGCCATCCTATTACATACACACCCACAGCCTTCTGGTAGTTCACACCCAACGACCTGGCCCTGCACACTTCCCTTCTTCCCCCATCTCTCCCCCATAAATCCCTCGTGGGATTGTTTCTTGAGGGCACAGATCCTACTCATATTTCCACTCTGTTAGCCACAGCACCCAGCACAGTGCCTGGCCCAGAGTAATTGCTCAACAAACATTTGCTGCACACTGAAGTGGCGAAAGAGAATACACCTGCCAGGGGCTTCTACAAGAGTGGAAGGGACCTACTTAAAAAAAAAAAAAATCACCAGGAACAAGACAACCATAAATACGGGTCTCCTTCCCCAGAGGCAGGGAGGAGTCATAGTTGGCAGAGGGGAGAAAGTCACTTCCAGGGAAAGCTGTCAGGAAGGGGAAAAGAGTACATAGAAAGCCTGGCATGAGCCACAGATCAGGGGCTGCTCATAGCTCCTAAATTGGGACTGGAGTGACCATGAGGGGAGTAGGGTGCCTGATCAACACTGCCCCTCCCCACCCGCCCCCATCAATGCCCTCTATGCAGGAATCATCACTGAGGGGAAACTTCCTTTCCTCTCCAGACACTACTCCACACGCAAACAAAACACCTAGGACAAATGCACCGTCCTAGAAACCACTTTCCCCTTCCACACAGAGAGTCAGGAGACCTACAACCTGACCCTCTCTGTGCTCCCAGCCTGGGTGCTGACTCTCCCCAGGGAAGCCAGAGTGGAGGGATTCAGAGCCCTCCCAGGCTCAAGAGCCTGTGACTCCCTGCCAGTCCCACCCCTGCAAAACCCCAGTGCCAGCTAATGGATTCCCATACATCCCTCAGAGGCTAGCTACAGGCTAAAGTGTGTGTTCCCCACAAGACAGAGGTCAGAGCAAGGCAGCTGCAAGCTCCTGGCCTGCTGGAGCCTCCGGACCTGCTGGGGCCTCTGCCTGTCTGCACCTGAGCACCAGGGCCTGGCCAGGTAAGCGAGGCTAAGGGTGGGGTGTGTGCAGGAAATCCCAAGAGGAGAACAAAGAAGGGGGGCAGTTCTCAGAGGTAATCCACTATCTGGCTTCTTCACCTACTCACGGATGCCTCCAAGACCCTAAACTCTATACAAAAGCTGAACACAAAACTTGAGAAGGACTATGGAAGACCCTGGCACTTGACACCCAAGGGATGTGGGGAATGATATTATGTGGGGAATAAAGAGGGTGCTCTTTACTCCAGAGAGGGGTTACCCTGCAAAGCTTTGTCGAAAGTATACAAAGGCACAAATTGGACATCTGACGAACACTTTTGATTCTAGCTATGATTTGTGTACACCCAATTTCACAACTTACAGCTACTTGGACATAGAAAAGCACAGTGTGGGTAAGGGCACGTGCATACAAATGCTAGAAGCCTGGGCACAGACTGGGGTAGATTCCGGAATTGAGGTAGGAGGAAATCGCACCTACTTCTTTGGTCTCTCCTTGGCCTGCCCTCCCCTTTCACTGCCTATGAAGTTGGAGCCTACATCATGTCCCTGAAACTGCACAGAGAAAACTACGACAGGTACCCTTTTAAGTTTACCGCAGCCTCGAGATAAAGTTGCCACTTGATGTGTGTGCTGGGACACCCACTCCCCTCGGCCGGTCTGAGGCGCCTCCCCTGGTGGCTCCCACGCTCCAAGGGCACCCGGGGGAGCACCCGCAGCTGCGCCGAACCGCAGTGTTACAGAGAGAAGGGCACGGAAGGGGATGGGGACGGGGAGCCGGGGCCCCCCCGGCCGGCGCAGCGCGCTCACCTGGCCCGCAGAGCCGGCTGAAGTGGTAGGGGTTGCAGCACACGGTAGGGCCGTCGGCGGCGGCGGCGAAGCTGTGGCAGCCGCACAGGGGCTTCAGCTCCACGGCGTGCTGCAGGTCGGGCCAGCGGAAGAGGCGGCCGAGCAGCAGCTGCGGCGGCGCGGGCTGGCCGCCCAGGCGGAGGTCGGCGCGCGGCACCAGCACGCAGCCGCCCGGCACGCCGCCGCGGGACTCCACCGCCTCCAGCAGCGTGTCCAGCGAGCGCTCCTTGAGCCGCTTCAGCAGCGAGTACGTAACCGTTTTGAGTTCCTGCTCCAGCAGCAGCAGCCGCGAGCGCGCTTCGCGACTCCGCCCGCCGCCCGCCGGCTCCAGGGCCGCCCCGGCCAGGGGGTCGCTGGCGTCCCGGGGCGCGCCGGAGGCGTCCCGCTCCGAAAAGAGACAGCAGGTCACCGTCTCGCAGTCACTCTCGGGCAGCCAGCCCGGGCCTCCCGGCTCCGCCACGTCTAGCAGGGAGCTCCCAGCGCCGGCCCCTGGCTCCGACATGGGCCTCGGGGGGCCCCCTGCGCGCCGGCGCCTCCCCGCGCCCTGGGCGCCTCGCTGTCCCACTGCGTCCCGGGGCCGCCGCGGGGCTACCGGGCGGACTTCGGAGCGGCCGCAGCCTCCGCCCTCTCTTGCCCGCGGGGCCGGCTCAGCTCGGCTGCCCAAGCTCCCATCCTCGTCGCCGCCACCGCCGCCGCCGCTGCCGCCTTCCTCCCGGTCGGGGACCACACGACTTCGCCAAAGTCGCCGCACCAGCCCCGAGCGTTTGGACCTGAACATACGATATCCTTTGGCGCCAGGGGTGGGGGGGAGGCGGTCTCCGGTTACCGGGGGTCCGTTCCCTCAGCGAGGCGCCGGCTGCGCGGGTCGCAGCCCCACATGAAGCTCCGCCGCGGAGCGCCGTGCAGACCGCGCACAGCCTGTCGTCGAAGGGGCGCCGCAGGGCGACAACATGAGGGAGCTCGCCGAGGCGGGACGGCCGGGAACACACGCACGCCGCGCCGCAGTCTGCGCGCGGCCAGCGGCTACATGGACCGCAGCGGCGGGGCTGCTCAACAACTCCAGCCCCCGCGCTTTAGGGGGGCTGCAGGCGGCGCGCCTCCAGAAAGACCCCACATGGGCCGGCGAGCCTTCAAAAGTTGCGCGGCTGGTCCATGAGCACAAAGCGCTCCGCGAACCCCCAAATGTGTCTGTAAAGCCCTGCCTTTACCCTGCCTTTTTTTTAAACCAAAGCGCTTAACTACATGGGCTTTTCCTGCAGGATCCGAAAGGCAGGCTTGTTGATACCCCCAGCTCCCTTCTTACTCCCTGCAAAAAGAAAAAAAAAAAAGGAAAGAAAGAAAAGGAAATCCCAAACAAAACCTAAATCCCTGGATTTGCATGCACGAAAGGCCAACGCCGTCTCAGGTCCCAGGCGCTAGATGCACTTGGAGCGAGTTCCTCCTGGACGCGGGTGTCAACACATGAGTGGAAGCTGTAAAAATCCCAAAGAGCTGCTGAGAATCCTTAATTAAAAATGCAGTCCACCGAGGCAGAGGTCGCAGCCCGCCCCACGCTGCCCTCGGACGCTTCGTGCGCCGAGGCTGCCGAGGTCGCCCCCCCTCCCCCCTCCACAAAAGTGCCTCCCGGTGGCCCCGGGGTCCCAGCGAGGTCTGGCGAGGCAGCGCCCGGCGGCTCTTTCTCTCGGCTCAGCTCCCTCGATCGCTCCCCAGCTCGGCTCTCTCTCTCTTTTTTGTTCTCCTCAAACGCACACTGAGGGCCCCCGGAGGAGCGCCGCGGAGTCATTGGCTGCCTCCCATCATATGCCAGTCTAGACACTTTGGCGGCTCCGCGGCGCTGATTGTTGCGCAAACAAGGTTTCAAGTTTCTTAACTCTTAAAGGAGAACACGTCCCATTGCAGGGCAGGAGGCTCCAAGGGGCCGGCTCCCGGGGCGGGCCGAGCTCGGGCCCCCGCCCCACACCGCCCCGGCACCCCCGCCCAGGGCCTGACAGCGCCCGCGGCCCGCTTTCTGCCTCGCGTTGCGCCCAGGACACGGATGCGAGCGAGCACACACGCGCGCGCGGACACACACACACAGGGTTACACGAGCCACGAGCAGGCGCGCAAGGCTCGGCGGACCCACTGAGACTCGGACGCAAACGGGACGCTTTGCCTCTCCCTGGCTTGTGCACAAACTTACAAACACACTTTGCACTTTAAAGTTGTTCCAAACCCCCATCCTAGGGTAGGCTAATAAAAATGGGTGTGCATGTGTGCCTTCCAGGGTTGAGCCTCTGAGGAGCAGGGGGCGGCGGATATGTTGGGGTAGCGGATCTTCCGTGACTGCACTAGGGGCTCTACGCTCCTTGCACAAAGTCAGGGGTCGCTCTGCCGGGCCAAACAGGGAACTCAGGACGCTTTGCGTACGGTGGCTCCAGGCTCGCCCGGAGTGGGGAGATGGAGAGGGTGGGGTAGAGGTGGGAAGTGTCTACACGCTGGCTCCTCTCGGTCGCCACGGCCCTCCCTTGGAGCGAGGAGGGCCGCCGGCCGGCCGGGCAACCTCCAGGCCGGGTGCTTCCTCTCCCTTCTCCAGTTTACTCTCCGCACCTCGGAGAGGGCTGTAGGTGAGGGATCACGCTTTCCCTAGAAAGGTTTCCACGCGAAAATGGGGGTGGGTTGGGGGCGGGATCGGGGGCGAGGCGGCAGCAGCCTGACGCCCGGCGCGGGAAGGGTTAAGGCCGCTCCTGCCCCTGGAGCCGGCGCGGCGGGGTACCTCCTCGGGCGCGCTCGCTCGTCCGAGGGTGGCAAAAGTTCAAGCTTGTAAAGTCGGGATTGGTCCCGCGCGGAGGGGAAAAAAGGCCTGGGCCCCCCTCCCCCCCCGGGCGCGGCGCCGATTGGCCAGGCAGAGGGGCCGGCCCCGCCCTCTCCCCCCGCGCGCGGCGGCCCCACCCCCGGCGCGGCGCCCTGCCCCTTTCCGGGCAGGAGCCTGGCCCCGCGCTGAATGAAAGAAATTCCGCTACTCTCATTGGCCCGGGGCTGGGCGCCATTCCCCCGCGGTGACCGCGGGGCGCCGGCGGGCGGGTCTCCCTGGAGAGTGGCCACGCGTGGGGCTAGCCTGGGGAGTGCGCGGCGGTGCGAACCCCCGGCCGTGCCCAGAGTCTGTGTGCGCTGGGGGAAGGGTGGCATTTGCAAGGAGGATTCAGAACCCTTTGCTGAGCTTTACCTGGAACCAGGTACTGTTCGCGCTGCGCTGAGAGTGGCCGTTGCTCCCCGAAAGAAAGATCGGACTGAGACACTTCCTCACACCCACCCCCTACTACTTTGGCCAAATTAAAGTAGCGGTCCTAGCCTCCGTTTCTTGTTTGAAACCGCGGATGAGGATGCTTGCCCTTCGTGCTTCACAGAACCACGAAGGTCCCTGGAGATAGTGCACGTTAAATGCACAAATCGCAAGCGAACAGCAGGATGAATTTTCACACGTGAACAAACACACATGATGTCACCAGCACCCAAAAAGCAACCTGACCTGCACCCCAGAAGCCTGTCTTGTGGCCCCTTTCAGTCACTTTTCGCCCATGGGGAAATTAATACATCTTAAAATACAAAGAGAAACTCAATGTATTTTCTTTTATCCCCGTGTATGCTCTTTGTGGATTATCTTTGACTGTGGATTACAATAATAATAGTTCATGCGTATTGAGTCGTTACTATGGGCAAGGCAATGTTCCAGGACTTAGTTAATGCTCACAACACTTAACATAGGTACTATTATTATTAATATATAAGGACTTAACATAGTTACTATTATTATCTCCAGTTACAGATGAGGAAAACTGAGGCACAGGAGCTCACTCATGTAACTTGCCACTAAAACGAGAATGGCATTGACAATGCTAACATGCTAAAACCAGAGAGGCATGAACCAGCACACCTGCTCATCCTCTGGCTGGAAGTGGTGTGTAGGTCTGTGTTGCCAGACTATACTCTTCAGGCAGGGATTTCCAAAATGTGGTTCAAAGGTCCACCTGCTGAATCAAAGTGTCAGGGGTTGAGGCCCCAGAATACAACGTTTTGGGGATAGCTATGGTTGTTAACACCATTTTATTTTTATTTTTTATTTAATGTATTTATTTTTTTGAGACAGAGCCTTGCTCTGTCCCCAGACTGGAGTTCAGTGGTGGGATCTCAGCTCTGCACTCAAGTGATTCTCATGCCTCAGCCTCCCAAGTAGCTGGAACTATAGGCATGCACCACTATGCCCGGCTAATTTTTGTATTTTTAGTAGAGACGTGGTTTCACCATGTTGGCCAGGCTGGTCTCGAACTCCTGACCTGCCTGAAGTGATCCGCCCGCCTCGGCCTCCCAAAGTGTTGGGATTATAAGCGTGAGCCACCACGCCCGGCCTGTTACCACCATTTTTTGTTTATTTTTTGAGACGGAGTCTCACTCTATCCCCAGCCTGGAGTGTAGTGGTGTGATCTTGGCTCACTGCAACCTCCACCTCCCGGGTTCAAGTGATTCTCCTGCCTCAGCCCCGCCAAGTAGCTGGAACTACAGGCATGCGCCACCATGCCCAGCAAATTTTTGTATTTTTAGTAGAGACGGGGCTTTACCATGTTGACCAGGCTGGTCTCGAACTCCTGACCTGCCTAAAGAGATCTGCGGCCCTAGCCTCCCAAAGTGTTGGGATTATAGGCGTGAGCCACCACGTCCGGCCTATTATCACCATTTTATAGATAAAGACACTGAGGCACAAAGTCTTGCCAAAAGTAACTTGCACAAGCTTGTAGTTAGTAGCCGATGCCGGATTAAAACCCAGCCAGTTTGGCTGAAGAAGGGGTATGCTTGTGTAATGGGAAGCAAAGGAAATGGGCCGGGCAGGAAGGATTACCAGCAGGTAACCTGCAGGACCTCCTGAGGGCAGGGATGTGTGTGCTTCTACAGATGCTCAGCACGTACCCCTAGGGGCTCCCTTCTTCCCACTTCCACCCCCATGCCTCTCTGAGGTACCATGGCATCCCAATCTGCAGAGTTCCTGGGGAAGTGCCCTGAGAGATGCCCCAACAGCCTCAGACCAAGGAGAGATTGAAGCAGTGACCTCTCTGGGGAGACCTGCCTTCTTTGCTGGGCAGTAATGGCAAAATCTGGCATCATCTCTTGCTCACTGGGAGATGTGGCATCGTTCCTGATGTGCTCAGGAACGATGCCACCTGAAGCTCACTGAAACCGGAGTCTGGTGGGCCTAAATTCAGTACTGACCCTACTTAACTCCCTCACCTTTATGAGCCTTGGGATTCTCACCTGTGCAGTGGAAATAAGAATCATGCTGGAGGTGGCTGACAAAATTAAGTGACAAGAGGACCTAGAAGCAGCCCTCCTTACAGGGCCACTGCATCTGAGTGGAGATAATGTCAGGATGGGAAGAGCAGTGACAGTCCTGCTGTCCTTGGATTCCTAGGGCCCATCCAGCCTAGTGCCTGGCATGCGCTGTGGCCACTAGAGGGTGTGTATGGCGGGGCCCAGCAGGGCAGGGCTATGCTATGACCTAAGTACACCCTCCCTCGAGGCTGCCAGACTGGAGAGCAAGCTCCAAATCCCTAGGGATGTAGAGAAAAGAGAGGAAAGGAAGAAGGTGGGGTCCCTGATGCTTATCCACAGGTCTCTGCACCCGAGTTACTCACAAAGTAACTCACAAGTAACTCTGACCCCCTCAGATTCAAATGTGTCCCCACTCTCTTATTCCAGTATTTTCCCCAAAGCACTCTATGCTTCCTCTTTACTGGGCTTGTCCCAATTCAAAACCATACAATCTTTTATCTGTTCTCCTCTACCTTTGGGATGTAAGCTCCACAAGGGATGAGATGGTCAAAGTAGCAGGCCCAGGCCACCCACAGCAGCGTGGAGGCAGTGGAGTCAGAAACAGGCCATTTGATGCCATTCTTCCTGTGCCATTGAAAAGCTAAATCACATAAGACAGCACCTGCCCCATTTCTTCTTCCTGGTCCCTAATTCAATGCCTGTCACATAGTGGGCACTCAATAAATATTTGCAGGGTGGTTGAAATAAAATCCCCCACTTAACTGAACTCCATACTTATCCCTGTGCCAAGCACATCATCAGTATTTCATCATATCCCCCCAACAACACAGTGAAGGTTTTATTCTTCCTAGACCCATATTTTTAGAAGAGGAAACAGAGAGGTTAAGTAATTTGTTACAGATCACACACCAAGTAGGTAGCAGAGTTGAGACTTGAACCCAGAGCTGCCTGAGATGTGTGTGCATCTTCTTAACACCTAGTCCTAGAAAAGAAAACCAGTCCCTTGCCCCTGGGAAATGTCCCACACTACTGGGAAGGCACAAGGCATGAAACAGTAGAAATCATGCAAGGGAAAGGTTGCTTCTGGGTGGTGGAAAAGGAGCAGTATTTAGGAGCTACCGCTTATGAACAGAGACATCACAGAGGGGATCTGGGCCACCTCTCACTATAGGCAGGTGGATTGGCAGGGAGACTGAGTCATCATGACCCACTTCATAAGAGACTGATGGATAAACCAGGGTCCCACTTATTAACTCTTACAGCCCAAATTTTTTAGACTATCTGTAGGCCCAAGTGGCTAAGTGGTATTGTCTCCCCCTTTGGAGGGTAAATCTGCTTGGTCAACATTGCCCCAGATGGGAGAGTTGGGCACCCTTGGGCAGTGGTAAACAACCCTTTTGAAGTTCTGATGAATGCTCTAGACCCTCTCTACCTTGGAAAATGCATATGTGAATGAATGGAACTTTGTGTTCATTCATTTAACACAAATTACTGAGCTCCTACTGGGTGCCAGGCCCTCCTATAGGTGCCAGGCCCTCCTATAGGTGCCAGGCCCTCCTATAGATGCTAGCCATCCTGCAGTAAGCAAAACACAAAAATTCCTAGCTCAAGGAGTCTAAGGGGGAAATCATAGCAAAATAACCTGGTAGCCAGTGTATTGAAGGTAAAGGTGCCAAGGTCAAAAATAAAGCAGAGAAGAAGAGAAAGGAATGTTGGGAGACGGCAGGTTGTGGTTTAAAGGAAGTGATCAGGGAAGGCTTCCCTGAGAAGGTGACATTTGAGCTAGGTCTTGCTGGTGGGGATAGAGTGGGGAGGAAATTAGCTATGATGCTATCTAGGGGAAGAATGTCACAGCCACAGAGAACAGCAAGTGCAAAGGCCCTGAAATAAGAGCAGACCTGGCACGTTCCAGGACCATCAAAAAAGTGATGAGATTGGAGTAATATTGGGGGCAGATTGTAAGTTCGTATAGGCTATTGTTGGGTCTTTGGCTTGTCATCTGAGTGACTTGGGAGCCCCTGCAGGTTCTGAGCAGAAAAGGAACAGGATCTCCCTTCTGTTTCAAGAGGCTCCCTTGAACTGCCTTGTGAACTGACTGCAATGGTGGGGTGGGAGCAGGACCTGGTATGACGCTGTGGCAGTGGTGCAGGCCAGAGGCCATGGTGGCTTGGACCAGGGTGAGAGCAGTGGACGTGGGGGAGCAGAAGTTGGATCCTGGACATTTTATATATCCTAAAGATAGAGCCAGCATGATTTGCTGTCACATCTTTGAAAGTATAAAAGAACATCTGAACAGTATACTCATGTCATTGATGCTTAATCTTTTGCTGGTAATATAATAATATTAGGAGGTTGTTTTGAAGATCAAAATGCTTAGCGCAGTGTCTGGCATCTAGTAAGGGCTCAATCAAAAGTAGTTTTTATTAGTGAAATGAGCATGGAGTCAGTCATTTTCAAGTTAAGCCACTGAACTAACAGCAACCCTGCAAACTGTTTAACCTCTGTGACCCTCACTTCCCTCGCCTGTAAAGTGGACCAACTGGACCAGGGTGGGAGTTAAATGAATAAAGTTCTGGCACACTGTAGGACTCAGCAGCTCAATAATCTGATTAATAAAGTTACTAAGCTTCGGTACCTATCTCATATGGTCATTGTGAGAGCTGACTGAGATAATATGTGCAAAGCATTTAGAGCTGCCACTGTTATTCTGCTCCTTGTGTACCCATAGGGGAGGGCAATGCCCTGGACATTATCAGCCTTCAAAACTATTGCATGAATGAATGAATGAATGAATGGAAACATGAGTGAGCAAAGTGCAGTGAGTTTCATGGTTGTTGAAAGGGATGGAGGCAGTTGTACAGAGGCCAGGGTGAGGACTGTGAGCCTGCATTACCTAAATCCATCCTCCTCAAACTGGGCTAATGTGGGGCCTTTTGGAATCAAGGGATTTTTCTGGAGAGCTTATTTCATTCACAGATGTTGGGGAAATTTATTTATTTATTTTATTTTGTTTTGTTTTATTTTATTTTTGAGACGGAGTTTTGCTCTTGTCACCCAGGCTGGAGTGCAATGGCATGATCTCAGCTCACTGCAGCATCCACCTCCTGGGTTCAAGTGATTCTCCCACCTCAGCCTCTTGAGTAGCTGGGATTACAGGTGCCCCCACCATGCCCAGCTAATTTTTTGTATTTTTACTAGAGACGGGGTTTTACCATGTTGGCCAGGCTGGTCTCGAACTCCTGATGTCAGGTGAACCACTGGCCTTGGCCTTCCAAAGTGCTGGGATTACAGGCGTGAGCCACCACGCCCCGCCTGAAAATTTATTTTTATATTACATTTGTAGTATATTTGATCTTTAATATTCAAGCTAACCCAGATATATCAGGGAATAGAATGCACAATTCTCATGAGTTCTGAACAGAGATGGGAGACTTCTAAAGCATGTCACGGTCACTGTAAGCAGCATCAGACCCTGACCCCAGACTGATCACAGACCTGACCTCGGCCCTCCTGGAGGAGGTTCACTCTTCTAACCTTTAGCGGATTGTAGAAGCCCTCAGTTGAGAAATGATAACCAGAGATGTGTCACATTTTGGTTCCTGGGTAAAATTCAACAGAGCATTTTTACTGGGCACTTACTATGGGCCAAAGGCATTTAGTGCAGGGAGCCCTGCCCTTCAGGTACTAGGAGTTTATTTAAAGAAATGTCTGCATTCAATCACTCTTTTATAACATGGCCAGAGAGAGCCTTCTAGCAGTCCTCTCTGACTATCAGATTTCCTGATTGAGAACACTTTAGTGGATCCCCGTGGCTAACAAGCTAAAGAGTAACCTCCCAGCCCTGTTAGGAGCAGGTCCCACTTCATCTCCCCACCGCTCCACTACATGAATCCTGAACAAGAGAGGGCTGCTCTCCGGAACACCCCGAAGTGCCCCGCCTGCTTTCTAATATTCCAAATTTTGCACTTGCTGGTCCATCTGCCTGGAATGTCCTTCCTCCTTTTCCTCTGGGCAAATTTTTTCCCCCTTTCTCCCCAAGGCTATCTTCCTTGCACTGCCCTGGCATTTTACATTCCTACTTCCTAGGGCTGGAGATGATTTGTCCACATTGGAGAGACCCTCAAGAGCAAAGCCTGAGTCCTCCTCATCTCTGCACCCCTAACCCAGCACCCAGGAGGTGCTCTCTTTTAGGGAGAGGAGACAGATCTTAACTTTTGATAGATATAGCCAAACTGGGTACCCCAGAGAAATTGTGCCAATTTCCCCTCCCTGCAGCAATGCCCATACGTTGACCCTGCAATTCCAGTTTATACATATACCATACAGATGTACTTGCATACGAGTGAAAAGATACATGTATATGGTCGTGTATTGTATAACTGAAAGGGGGGAGTTAGGCTCCATAAGGTTACTTTATAGCAAAAAGAAAGAGATTGGAAACAACCTTAACTTTATCGATACAAGATAAAGAAATTAGCAGTAGTTAAAGAAATTAAGGTATATCATCCAGCTGTTGAAGATGAAGGAGGGGGCCTCCTGTATAAAAAGATCAACACAGGCCGGGCGTGGTAGCTCACGCCTGTAATCCCAGCACTGTGGGAGGCCGAGGTGGGCAGATCACCTGAGGTCAGGAGTTCAAGACCAGCCTGGCCAACATGGTGAAACCCCATCTCTACCAAAAATACAAAAATTAGCTGGGCATGGTGGCGCATGCCTGTAATCCCAGCTACTCGGGAGGCTGGGGCAGGAGAATCGCTTGAACCCAGGAGGCGGAGGTTGCAGTGAGCCAAGATCACACCATTGTACTCCATCCTGGGTGACAAGAGTGAAACTCCATCTCAAAAAAAAAAAAAAAAAAAAAAAATCAAGGCATTAGCTAACAACAATGTGTACAGTGTGCTACAATTTGCATGAAATTTTTTAAAGCCTATATGCTTGTAGACACATAAATGTTGGAAAGATACATGATAAGCTGGTATAAATGGTTGCTTCTGGGGAAGGAAACCAGAAGGCTAGAAAGCTGGGTGAATAAACTCTTCAACCCATACCCATCTGGTTTTTTGTTTGCTTGCTTATTTTTATTCTAATAAATAGGTAATACTTGAGCTTGGTACAAAATATAAGCAGTACCAAAGATTCAGTACAGAAGAGGCCTCGCTCTCTCTCCTGCCCTCAGCCTTCTTTGTGTGTATCCTACAGTACCTCCTGAATTTTTGCACCATGAGCTGAATTATCCATTCAAAAACTATTAAATCAGGGCCAGGTACAGTGGTAATCCCCGCTACTCGGGAGGCTGAGGCATGAGGATTGCTTAAAGTCAGGAGTTTGAGGCCAAAATGTGCTCTGATCATGCCTGTGAATAACCACTGCACTCCAGCCTGGCAACATAGTGAGATCCTGTCTCAAACACACACACACACACACGCACACACACTCAAGTATTTTAAAATAATAAATATATTATTAAAATAGTAAATATTTGTTGAAGGAAGGAAGAAATCAGCAAAAGAATTGTTGATTAAACCATTAAGTACATGAAACAGTTCAGTAACCTGCAAAGCAGAACACTGACTAAATGACAAATGAAACGACAAAAACAAGAAGAGATCTAAGTAAGAACTGCCGATAGTCAGAGCATGCATCCTGTCTTGTCTTGCTTTTAGTTTCCTGTGTGTACATCTCCTCTTCCTAGGCAGACCAGGACAGGCTTTATGCTCTTATTTATTTCCCAGAGTGAGGCGTACAGAAAGTGTGTAATAAACATTCCTTGCTTAATTCCTACTAGCCTGAGCCATGCTCTGGAAGGGGCTGAAGGACACAGTCACCAGTGCCCTCCAGGGTATTATGACTTTCATGGGCCTTAGACACTGTCTTCACAGGCCCCTTCTCCCATATCATTTTTTAAAAGTATATTTTACAAGTGTATTGGCATCAAGACAAACGAAATCCAGGCTGGATTTGTTGTTATATATTTATTATTACTATTATTATTGTTGCTTTAAAGAAAATTGAAATTGAAACATTTTGTAGGCCCCCTGAAATATCATGGGCCCTAGGCCCTGGACTTGCTGTACCTAATGGATAAGTCAGCCCTGGGCCTGTACCTTGGGCATGACTGCTATTCAGTAAACAGGCACTGCTTCTAGGAGCAACCTGGCTCAGGGAAAGACACATTGGCTTTGGAGCCGTGAAGACCTGGATTTGATCCCAGCTCCAGCACTTACCCACTAGACCACTGTAAAGCAATCACTAAGGCTTCTTGAGCTCAGTGTCCTCCCTGCTAAAACACAGGGCTGCCCTGAGGATTGGAAATAATGTATGATGCTTAATAAACGCCCATTACTACTGGTTGATTTGTCCCCAAAATGGAAGGGGTGCACTGGAGGTGGGCCAGGTACATGGTTGGCATTGAGAACACTGACCACAGCCAGGAGTCCCAGCCCCTTCAGAGGGAGAGGCGGAAGGTAGTGGTGGGAGGTGCATTCACTTGGCATTCTCTTAGTGTAAGTCTGGAGCAGATAAGGAAAGATTAAAATCCAGAATCAAGTCTCTGCTCAGCGGGTCTCAGCTTTGGCTGTGTATTAGAGTCACCTGGGAGTTTTAAAAAACCACTAAAGCCCAATCCCCACCCCAAACCAATTTAATCAGAATATTTGGTGTGGGGCCCAAGTGTGTTGGTTATTTTTGCTTTTTTAGCTCCCTGAGGTGATTCTAGTATGGGGCAGGGCCCAAGATCTCTATGGCTATACCTGTGGATGGAAGGGGTCAGCTGGGGAGTGATCTGTCTTGTCTAGCAAACAGCTTCTCACCTCAACAACTTCTAAGACCGTGAATTCTTGCTGGCTGCCCGGGTGGATTGAAAGTGGGAAAACATCAGTTGTAGGAGGCCCTTACAGGACCCTGTACCCAACAAAGTATTCTTTTCTCAAAGACAGCTTCCCAAATTGCAGCTTCAGGCTGCATCCAGCCTGGATCCACCCCTGCAGGTGCTGCTTTCAACCCAAAACCTTTCTGGGCCCCCAGATAAAAGGGACCAGAGCATGCCCCACCCCCCCACAAACAGGGGAGTAACTAAGAAGACACAGGACTTATCCCAGGAAGCATTGGGTGGTTTCTGCAAGGGTGGACCGCAGGCCCCTCTACCTGAAAGCCTGGGTGTAGCTAACCTGTAGACTCCTAGGCCATCCCAGGCCCACCGAATCAGCATCTCTGGGTTAGGCCAGAGGCTGCATTTTTTACCCTCTCCTGAAGGGATTCTTAACACACGGTAACATTTTTTTTTCTATTTGCTTACTTGGGCCTTTATTATGTATTTTCTTAAACTTTTTTTTTGTTGTTGTTTACACTTTAAGTTCTAGGGTACATGTGCACAACGTGCAGGTTTGTTACATATGTATACATGTGCCATGTTGGTGTGCTGCACCCATTAACTCGTCATTTACGTTAGGTATATCTCCTAATGCTATCCCTCCCCCTCCCCCGACCCCACAACAGGCCCCAGTGTGTGATGTTCCCTTTCCTGTGTCCAAGTGTTCTCATTGTTCAATTCCCACCTAGGAGTGAGAACATGCAGTGTTTGGTTTTTTGTCCTTGTGATAGTTTGCTGCTGAGAATGATGGTTTCCAGCTTCAACCATGTCTCTACAAAAGACATGAACTCATCCTTTGTTATGGCTGTATAGTATTCCATGGTGTATATGTGCCACATTTTCTTAATCCAGTCTATCGTTGTTGGACATTTAGGTTGGTTCCAAGTCTTTGCTATTGTGAATAGTGCCGCAATAAACATACGTGTGCATGTGTCTTTATAGCAGCATGATTTATAATCCTTTGGGTATATACCCAGTAATGGGATGGCTGGGTCAAATGGATTTCTAGTTCTAGATCCTTGAGGAATCGCCACACTGTCTTCCACAGTGGTTGAACTAGTTTACAGTCCCACCAACAGTGTAAAAGTATTCCTATTTCTCCACATCCTCTCCACACAGTAACATTTTTGAGTTAGGAAAGGACGTACATTTCGATCTGGAAAAAGGTTAAATGGTATATACATACGTAAAAAATCATCAAGGTTTACACTTAAGATGTATGCTTTACACACCTGACTCAAAAGACAAAAGAGAATCTACCTACCATGAGTCTGCAGCTTTGGGAAGGAGAATCAGGGGAGGCTGCCTGGAAGAGGGGCTCTTTGAGCTGGGCCTAGATGGGCAGAAAAGCAGGGAGCAGAAGAGAGGGAGTTGGGAGGTCCAAGAAGAAGAGACACTTGTAGCAATAGCAGTGGAGAAGGGGGGTGGAAATGGAGGGAGAATTGGTTCTAAGGCCTTGTCAGGCAGCTGCCTCATCCCCACCCAGGAGAAGGGTGTCCTCAGAGGACCAGGGCCTGTGTGGTCAGCAAAGGTAGCCCATGTAAACTCCCAACTTGCCTGCGAGTGCATCCAGGTCATTCTCCCCAACAAGACAGCATTGTTTGGGGTTCCAATGCAGGGCAAGAAAAACAGAGAGCCCAATTGTCCCTGTCATCATGGGTATATAATTTATAATAATGTCAGCTATTAAAGGATTTTTAGTAATTAACTGACAGTGGTGTGCTATTTCACTGCATTTTTGCCTGCCATAATGATCTTGAACTTTGCAAGGCAGTTTTGAACTTGCTCAAAATAAGCCCTGAATACAAAGAAGGGTGAGATAATTCCAAATGAGGGGTAAGAGGGGTTAGACAAAACAGGGCTGTCCTCCTCCCAGGAAGAGGGATGCACTGTGCAGAGCCAGGGAGGCTGAGGCCCCCTGTCTTTCCAGGGAGCTACCCACCCAGTAAAGTGCCTGCCAGGCCAGAGTGGTCAGTAAAGCAAGTCAGCCGCTTCATGATAATGTGATAAGTTGCATATTTTCAATGCACCTTGTTTGTATGACACACAGCTAGGAATATTTTTCCCTTCCCCAAAGAAATAGGCTTCCTTTTTGGCTTTTCCTGAAATATATGACTCTCTTGGTATATCTTTTGCTCTTTTGATTTTTAACAGACACATAAGAATAGGAAATAATTTTCTCCTTAGTTTCACTTCAAAAAAAAAAAAAAAAAAGCCAACATAAGCCCAAAGATGAATCGTAACTGACACTGAGTACTAGAAATGTATTAAGCCAGCTGGGCGCAGTGGCTCACGCCTGTAATCCCAACACTTTGGGAGACTGAGGCGGGCGGATCACGAGGTCAGGAGATGGAGACCATCCTGGCTAGCATGGTGAAACACCGTCACTACTAAAAAAAATACAAAAAATTAGCGGGGCTCGGTGGCAGGCGCCTGTAGTCCCAGCTACTCAGGAGGCTGAGGCAGAAGAATGGCGTGAACCTGGGAGGCGGAGCTTGCAGTGAGCCGAGATCGCGCCACTGCACTTCGGCCTGGCAGACACAGCGAAACTCCGTCTCAAAAAAAAAAAAAAAAGGTATTAAACCATGGTGGGGTCTGTGGCTCAGTGAGCTCAGACCCAGTGTTAGTGAAGCATCTGCTTCTCCACAATCAGAACTGCAGGCCCAAGGCAGAGACAACCTCAATTGACAACCTCAATTCTCCCCTTTCTTCTTAATAGCAGAATGATTATTCTTATTTAAATTATTTTTAACTGGGCAAATTTTGTCCTGGAAAAAAAAGACTACCCTGGCCTGAGCACAGTCACATGACTACCCCTACTCCCTCCCTTGCACTCAGTGTAGCCATGTGACTATTTCTGGCCAATAAGATGTAAATAGAAGCATTGTGTGAGACTTCTGGAAAGACTGCATAAAGGCTGCTGAGTCAGCCGAGAAGCACCTTTTTTTTGACTTCAACCTTTCCTTCTTTGGCCTAGGTTATAGATGTGATGGCTGGAGCCCTGGAAGTCATCATGGAACATGAAGTGACCTTTGCAGAGAAAAGTCATACACTGGGCCAGGCACGGTGGCTCACGCCTGTAATCCCAGCATTTTGGGAGGCCATGGCGGGTGGATTACCTGAGGTCAGGAGTTCGAGACCATCCTAGGCAACATGGTGAAACCCCATCTCGACTAAAAATGCAAAAATTAGCTGGGCATGGTGGCACATGCCTGCAATCCCAGCTACTCAGGAGGCTGAGACAGGAGAATTGCTTGAACCCAGGAGGTGGAGGTTGCAGTGAGCCGAGATCATGCCTGGGTGACACAGTGAGACTCCATCTCAAAAACAAAAAAAAAAAAAAAAAAAAGGAAGCCATACGCTGAGGATGGAAGAACAGAAAGAGAGAGGAGCATAAGTCCCTGATGGCTTTTTGAGTCTCCCATGCCAGGCCTGAGCTGTCTATTAATCTTCTGACTTCTTTTATATGAGAAAGAAGCATCCATCTCATTTAAGCTATTGCTATTTTGAGTTTTTCTGTTATAATTGGCCCAACTTAATCCATGTCAAAGTAACTGGGCTCACTGCAATGGACTGAATGTTTGTGTCCCTGCAAAACTCACATGCTGAAACCTAATCACCAATGTGATGACATTAGGAGGTGGGGCATTGGGAGGTGATTAGGTCACGAGGGTAGAGCCCTCTTGAATGGGATTAGTGACCTTATAAAGGAAGCTCCAGAGACCTCCCTCCACCTTCTGTCAAGTAAGGACACAGCAAAAAGACAGCCATCTATGAACCAGGAAGGACCTCACCAGACATTGAATCTGCTAGTGCCTTGATCTTGGACTTCCCAGATCTGTGAGAAATAAATTTCTGCTGTTTATAAACCACCTCATCTATGGTATTTTATTATAGCAACCTGAATGGACTAAGATACTCACTGTCACCTAATAGTCCAAATTTCAAACCTAGTCAGGTATACAGATTTGAATGTGACATACTATGATGTCATAAATGTTAGAAACCACATAAAAATATTTAAAATACTGACCAGGCCAAACAAACCATGTCTGTGAGCTGCATTCAGTCCAAGTGGCCCTCTGGCCTATACCACGAATGGTGGTGATTAGGCCTGTTAAAAACAGCCAGCCCTGGGTCTGGCGTGGTGGCTCACACCTGTAATCCCAGCACTTTGGGAGGCCGAGGCAGGTGGATCACGAGGTCAGGAGATCAAGACCACCCTTGAAACCCCATCTCTACTAATAATACAAAAATTAGCCAGGCGTGGTGGCAGGCGCCTGTAGTCCCAGCTACTCAGGAGGCAGAGGCAGGAGAATGGCGTGAACCCGGGAGGCGGAGCTTCCAGTGAGCAGAGACCGCACCACTGCACTCCAGCCTGGGCGACAGAGCGAGACTCCATCTCAAACAAACAAAACACAAAAAGCAAACAAACAAAAAAAACAGCCAGTCCTTCCCCGGGCGCGGTGGCTCACGCCTGTAATCCCAGCACTTTGGGAGGCCAAGGTGGGCAGATCACGAGTCAAGAGATTGAGACCATCCTGGCCAACATGGTGAAATCCTGTCTCTATTAAAAATACAAAAACTAGCTGGGCATGGTGGTGCACACCTGTACTCCCAGCTACTCGGGAGGCCGAGGCAGGAGAATCACTTGAACTCGGGAGGTGGAGGTTGTAGTGAGCCGAGATCGCACCACTGTACTCCAGCCTGGCAACAGAGTGAGACTCCATCTCAAATAATAATAATAATAATAAAGAAAACAGCCAGTCCTGTCATTTCTGTAAGGACTGTACTTCTCCATCCACTTGAACTTTTCTCCATCCACTTGAAGTGTGACCATATAACTTGTTTTGACCAATGAAATATGAGCAGAAAGGATGAGCAGAAGGGATGTAAGACATTTCTGGGCAGAAATTTCAGAACCAGTGTGGGGTTTGTCACATCCTCTTTTCTCTGCCGCTGCCATTATAAAAGTATGTCAACGTGGAGCTTCCTTCAGCTGGATCTTTGAGTAACTTGGAAGAACAGAACACCCTGGTAACCTGCCTTATAGTGCATAAACAAGAAATAAACATGTTTGTTGGAAATCCGCTGGGATCGGAGGGGTGTTTGTTACCACAGCATTACCTAGCTTATCCTGACCTGGAATTGTACAAAACCCTCCTTCGGGTTTTTTTCTGTGGGTGAAATTTCCCTCTCTTTCTAGCCCTCCTACTCATTCTTTTTTCCATGTATTATTTCACTCTTTCACACATTCATATGTCAGAGGCATGGGAGGAGCCTTCTAGATGGCAAGTCAAGCCCCTGCTCTCAGGGAGCTCACATGCCTCCTCTGATTGGATGGTCTTCCCTTATGGATCCTTGTGGAGCCTTCCCAGCCTCCCTCAACCACCCAGCCATGAATGGGGGAAGAGGGGGTGGAGTGGAGTCCTTTGAGGACAGCCTCTTAGGACCAGGATTTGTGTCAGGGTTGGGTTTTTTTGTTTTTTAATTTAATTCAAACCTTACCACTTCTAGTGAGTAAACCAATGCTCAGAGAGGTTAACTAACTTGCCCAGTGTTACACAGTTAGGAAGAAGTAGCCCTGGACTTGAAGCCAGTTCTGACAACTTGCCAGGCCTTTGCCCCCTGACTACCCTATACTACCTGCCTCTACAGAAGCCTCTCGACTGGGGTCAGTACCATCCTCAAACACCATTGGTAGCTCTGAGGCAGCACAGCGGGTAAATGCACAGGCTCTGGAGCCAGACTGCCTGGGGTCAAAGCCCAGCTCTGCCCTCTCATACCTGTATTACTGTAGGCAAATTAACCTCGGTTTCCTCATCTGTAAAATGGAGATAATACTTGAGTCTATTTGAGCCAATATAAATAAGGTGCTTAAAATGGTACCTGGCACACAGTATACGTCCACTGAATTTTAGCTATTAACACTATTATTATCTTTATGCCTCATGAATGGATGATTTTGTCAGATTTCCTGCCCCGCTGACCTCTAGCGGAGAGAAGGATATTGAAAGAATGGGACGCTATATGGTTATGCTTTGAAAATATTAGTCATTATCTCATGTGAAACTCACAATAAATTTGTTCAGGTAATTAGTGTAAGAGCCTCCTTTACAGGTTAAAAAAAAAAAGAATCTCAGAGGCTAGTTTCCTGCCCCACATCTAAGAAGGGATAGTAGAGAGACTCAGAGCCAGATCTGTCTGTCTGCAGCTCTGGAGGGGTTTCCATGACATGACTTAGATGGAGAAAAGTCCAGTGGTGTAGGGAGCGTGCTAGGCCAGGGAAGCCCACAGAAGAGGGTGAAGCACAGAAGACTATGGGTGCAGTCATTTGATGATGGTCACCTTTTGGGACTCCACTGTGGGCAAGGCAGGCATGGTAAATCCATCATACCAGCTGCTGATGCCAAGCGACATTCTCTGGTGAGCCAAGTGTGACCCCTGTGACAGCAGCTTCCTCTCCTATTTCCATCTGGCTCTCTCTGAAGACCCCAAATCATGGCCAACCTTCCCTGGGCTCACTCTGACACCTGGATATAGGCAAGTCCTGCAAAACCTGGATGGGGGAAGATACAACAGTACTGAAGCTGGGGAGTCCATGCTGAAAAATAGGGGCCTACTCACCTGACCCATGTGGGGAGTCTGTGTTAATGATGCATGTCCAGATTGGGTGGGGCCCACTTTATCCTTTAGCTGATGGACAGGGAAATGAAGGCTCAGAACCTGGGTCTCTGTGAATGCACCACACCTCTCAGGGAGGTGGGTAATGGGAACAAATCTCTTACCTTTGCTCTCTCTCCTGACCAATCCAGAGACTCAGATTAATGCCCTTACTATCTCCACTGGCTTTAGCTGGATTTCTCCTCAGTTTCTCGTAAGTTAAGGGAAGAACACCCCCATGACCTATTTCTGTCTGTTTATTTTGTCATAGATTGAAAAAGGATTTGAAATTCTCACTGAATCTGATGCAGTTAGTGCAAATCTGTGGTCAGCAGAAGAAACAGGAAGGCTTGACCTGCACTCAGTGGAAGCTAAGAGAGCTTGCACAGGGGCTTGAACATGGTGGATGGCAGCTGTGTCCATTAGAATGCTTTGGTGCCTTTGGGTAAAAAATTTAAAAAGAAGGCTTTGGGCTGCAAGTAACTGGAAATCCAACTCAAAGTGGTTCAAACAATAAGAATCTTTATTATTTCATTAAAAAAAAAACCTGGATGTAGGACAGGCTCTTAGAGAAGCTCCATGAAGTTATCAAGAACCTAATTCTTTCTGTCTATTTGTATTTCCATCCACAGTAGGTCAGTTTTGACTCCACTGGCTTCCCTCACAGTTGCAAAATGGCTGCTGCGGTTCCAGGCATCACATCAGACACCCTGAAGAACATCTCTCCTGCTGTCTTCTTCCTAAGAGTAAAAAACTTTTACCCAGAAACTCCCTACCAGGTTTCTCCTCAAATCTCATTTCCCAGAACAGGGTCATCAGCTGACACAGACTAAAGGAATTTCATGTGTTAGGTGGCTAGGTATCTTCTGTGTGGCCCTCCCCTTCTCCACCCATTCTGACCTGCAAGGCTGATGTGTATGGGCCACATCTACAGGCAACCTTGCTGTCTGTCTTCAGGGTGGACTTAGCTAATGAGGAATACCAAAGAAGTCCTCACAGAATGGGAAGAGGGAGAGGTCAAAGTGTTTGTTCTCCTGGTGCCCTCCTTGCTGGGTTGCCATAAGTCTGCTGTATCTTTGACCAAAGGCCACAGCTCCCATCAGGCAGCACTCTCCATACTCTACCTCCTCTGGTTCCGGTTCCTGCTCCCTCCCTTGCCTTCTCAGGCCTAGAAGAAGCAGCAAGCTCCCCATCATTGCCAGCCCCAGGATACTTCAGCATCCCTTAATGCAATTCTCAAACCCTTCCCACACTTTTGCAAATAATCCTTTGCCCAGCTCCCTCAGTTACCCAGCCAGAAGGTGCTATTCTCTATCCTTCCTCAAACCTGATCAATACACGGGACTGGGACAGAGCTTCCTTTGCAGTCTTGAATCACTGTCTCTTGGGCCTCTTCCCAGAAGGTCTCTTTGGCACTTAACCCTCAGTCCACCAAATAGCATGCATCTCCCTATCCCCCATCTTGACTTCCCCATCTCTGTTGATAGCACCTCCAACCACTCAGTATCCCAGGGTCAAAACCTGGGTGTCAACTTCCATTCTCCCACTGCCCTGTCCCCCATTCCACACAGAATAGGATCTATTGGTTCCACTTCTAACTCTCTCCACACCTCAACCCTCTACTCAATTTCAGGCCTCCAACACTGCTCATCTGCCTCATGACAGCAGCCTTCTAAGTGATTCCCCTGCCTGCGATTCATGCCACTCCCTGCTGCTGCAAGAAACTTCCTTAACCACAGCTCTGATCCTGATGTTATTCTCCTGCTCAAAAACCTGCCCCCATTCCAAATGCCTTAATCCATCATCAAAGCCCTCCATGTTTAGCCCCCTACCCAGTTTCCTGGTTTCAGTTCCTGCTACACACATAACCCTCTGGCTACAAAGGTCAGCTATTGCTGGTTAAAATAATCACCCCCAAAACTCAGTGGCTTAAAACAACAACTTCTGTTATTGCCCAGTTCTGCTGATCTGGGCCAGGCTTGGCTCACTCACATGTCTGCAAGCAGCTGACAGCAGGCTGGTCTAGGATGTCTCACTCACTTGCCTGGTGGTTGTCTGGGTGTTGGCTGGGTGAAAGGAAGTGAGTAGGCCATATGTCACTCATCATCCAGCAGACTAGCCTAGAGGTGTATTCGTTATCTGTTGCTGTGTAACAAATTAGACAGCTAAAAACAATACACATTTATTTTCTCACAGTTTCTGCGGGTCAGGAATTCAAGTGCTGCTGAGTTGCATACTATGGCTTAGCCTCTCTCACAAGGCTACAGTCAAGGTATCAGATGGGGAGGGTCTGTTTCCAAGTTCACTTATGTGCCTTTGGTAGCTCTCAGGTCCTCACTGGCTGTTGGGGACAGACATCATTTCCTTGCCATTTGGGCTTCTCCATAGGGCAGCTCACAACATGGCAGTGGACCCCCTTGGCAAGGGAACAGTGACCCCCTCAGCAAGGGAACAAAAAAGGGACCACAAGATGGATGTCACACAGCCTTTTAAAACCCAATATCAGAAGAGCCAACCCATCGCTTTAGCAATATTCTGTTGGTGAGAAGCGAGTCACTAGGTCCAGCACATACTCAATGGGAGAGGATCACACAGGGCGTTCATGCCAGGAGCCATTTTCAAGGCTACTGGTCACACTGGGCTTGATCTTAGGCGGTGGCAGTGTTCCGCCTAAGAACAGCAAGAGTGAATGCAAAAGTGTACAGTCTCCTGAGGCCCAAGCTTGGAATTTGCATATAGTTAGCCAAGGCAAGTCATAGGGCCAAACCCAGATTCCAGATGTGGAGAAATAGACTCTATCTCTTGATGGGAACAGTTACCAAGTTACATTGCAAAATAGGTACTGGCAAGCATGGAGAATTATGTCCATTTTTGCAAAGAACCACATGAGCTTTCCCAAGTGTTCCCCTGAAATGCCTGTGCTTTCAAGCCCACAGGCTTTTTTTTTTTTTTTTTTTTCTTTTGAGACTGAGTCTCACACTGTCACCCAGGCTAGAGTGCAATGGCGTGATCTCGGCTCACTGCAACCTCCACCTCCTGGGTTCAAGAGATTCTCCTGCCTCAGCCTCCTGAGTAGCTGGGATTACAGGCACCCGCCACCATGCCCAACTAATTTTTATATTTTTAGTAGAGATGTGGTTTCACCATGTTGCCCAGGCTGGTCTCGAACTCCTGACCTCAGGTGATCCACCCGCCTTGGCCTCCCAAAATGCTGGGATTACAGGCATAAGCCTCTGCACCCGGCCATCCACAGGTCTTTGAAGGCTCAGTTTCCTCCTCCTGTGCTGTCCTGCCCCACCTTGGCCTGTGACCATTCTGCCAGTCTTCAAGGACCAATTCACACTCTGTATCACTTTTCTTTTTCTCCTGTAACAAATTACTATGAACTTAGTGGTTTCAAATGACACATATTTATTATCTTTCTTACAGTTCTGGGAGTCTGAAGTCCAAAATGGGTGTCATCAGGTTAAAATCAGAGCATTGGCAGGGCTTCATGCCTTTCAGGAGGCTCTAGGAGAGAATCCGTTTTCTTGCCTTGACCAGCTTCCATGGGCAGCCTGCATTCCTTGGCTTGTGGCCCCTTCCTCCAATTCAAATATATGAATGGCTGATAGAGCCTTTCTTGAAAACTCATATCACTCTGACACTGCCTCTTCTGCCTGTCTTTGCTACTTATAAGGCCTCTTGCAATTAGGCAGGGTCCCATCAGATAACCCAAGACAATTTCCCCCATCTCAAAGTCAGCTCATTAGCAACCTTAATTCCACCTGCAACCTTAATTCTATCTGCAACCTTAATTCCCCTTTGCCATGTAACCTAACACATTCACAGGTTCCAGGGATTAGGACATGACATCTTTAGGGGGCCATTATTCTGCCCACCACCCTACCTCACTCCCACCCCCTTATCCCCCTGTAAACAATAATGGCAGAAGCATTTATTGAGCACTTACTAGGTGCCTGCCATTGTGCCCAGAGCTTCTTCCCAGAAGGTCTCTTTGACCTTTGAATGATCTCATCCATTCCTCACAACCCTATGGAGAGGGTTTTTTTTAGTGTTCTCATTTTACGTATTCAAAGAAGTAACTCCCCAAGGTCACACAGTGAGTAAGGGCTGGATACAGCAATTTGAACTCGAGTCTGCCCAACTCTGAAGGCCAGAGTCCCAACCACTTGCTCATGCTGCCTGCTTTGAGGACACCCTGATCCCTTCTATTAGAAGTCACCCCTCCTCTGTGCTCCCATAACTGAATAATTGGGCCTCTCTTTTAAGAGATACTCTTATGAAGCTTCCATTTTTGACAGGCCACCTCCCTAGTGTCTCTGTCAAAGTAGTCATAGTACTTCTTTAATGAAAATCTCTTATGTACCAGATCTTTCACATACAACATCTCACACTCTCTGCTAAGGCAGGTGCTGTTTTCACTTTCCAGGTGAGAAAACTGAGACTCACAGAGTTCTGATTCTGCCACAGCATTCATTACTGTCAGTGCTGGGAGTAGAACACAAGTCTAATTCCAAAGCCAGCTAGGCCACCTCCTGCAGCTGCAAATGCCCACAGCCTTTGCACACAGAATAGAAATACATCACAAGCTTGCTTCAAGATGGTTGTGTAGCACATTGGTTACAGTGGGGATTCTGGAGCCATGCTGCTGGGGTTCAAATCCCAGCACTCCCATTTTCTGTTTGTGTGACTTTAGGCAAGCTACTTAACCTATGTCTGACTCAATTTCCTCGTCTGGAAAATGAATGTAATGATAGCACTTACCTCATAAGGGCTGTTGCAAAGATTAAATGAGTTAATATACCTTAAGTGCCTCTGCAGTCATGCCACATGGTAAGTACTCAAAAGCGTTAGCTATGAATGTGAGTTGGCCTGGTCAGCCGCGGGTCACTCAGGTCCCCTGCTCCAGTCTTGCTGGGCATTTCCCTTCTGTGAAACATTACCCCAGACTATGTGAATGGAAGGCTATCTGGAAGACCCACAAAGGTAAATGTTGAGAAAATACTTTGTAGAGTACTGCACCCATGTTGGCTATTAATGATCTAAAGTACTTGGTAATCAGGCTGGGAAACCTGAATCCCCCTGGAGGACCCAGTTCAGGCCTCCTCAGCATTGGCCCCAGGGAAACAGAGGACCGCAGCTGTCATATCGCCTCCTCCCCACCAATCTCCGCCACTCCCTCCCCAAATCCATCCTGGGGTGGCCAAGGCTGCAGGAATGTGATGGTATCTCCGCAAACAGACAGTCTGTTCCCAGAGGAGACAGGGCCGCCCCTGGGAGGCCCAACTCTCCCCAGACTCGGCCCCAGTAAACACAAGGCTCTGTCCTCTTTATCAGCTTTGCTCTGCAGCAGCGGAGACAGTCTGCCCGCTGGGGAGTCGCTGCAGAGCGATAAGCCACTAGGCCCCTTGTTGGCCGCCCTCCTGGGGCCACAGCCCAGCTGCCTGGGAATAGGAATCTTCAGGCTGGCCTGGCTTGAGGCCTGAACAACCTCCAGGGGCTAGGGGGCTGAGAGTGAGGGGCTGGCTGCCTGTACCCCGAGGATGAAGGAAGCAAAGGCCCAGAGTTGTGTCAAGGGGCCAGGGGACACAGTCTTCATGGCCCCCAATTGCTCCTAAAAAGTTGTGAATCTGTTAATTACATTGCTTTGCAAGATACCTTTATCATCATCATTATCTTTACATATTGATGATGCTTTTACTGCCAATGTTTTCAAGTCCTCGTTTTATTGGATGAATTAATGTATGTAAAGCACTTCCCACTGGGCCTAGCCAGGGCTCAGTTTAAGTTAGCTTGCAGTAGGAGCAGTGTCCTAGTGTCCTCGTCATCATCCTAGTGGTATGGCCAACCCCCAGTTTCTTATAAATAATAGTAGCTAATGTTTATGTGGGTCATGTCCATTACGGCTTCAGTTTCTCAACTCCCTGGAGGTGGGGAGTACTGGAGTGAACATTGTCCCTATTTGACAGAGCAGGAAACTGAAGGGCCCAGAGAGATGAAGTGCTTTGCCCAAGGCTGTACGGCCAGGACATGGGACCAGCTGGGATCAGCCCCAAGTCCTCAAACTCAAAGTCTGATGCTTTCTTTCTTTCCCTTTTTTTTTTTCCTATTCTGGGCACTGCCTACTGTTGACCAACCAGTGAGGAGCCTGGAGTGAGTCACTGGTCCCTGTCTTGGGCCCTCTCTGGAGTCAGGGAGGGGACAGACAAGATCCTTCGTGTTAGAAATCTGCTGACAGCTCTCCACAGCACCTTGGAAAACAACCAGTGACTTCTGTGAACCCACAGGTTGAGCACTTGGCCAGGAGTCCAACAGCTCTGGGTTCTAGTCCCAACTCGGCTGCCGTCAGTCTGGTGACCTGGAGCTGAACAGTTACCCTGTCTGGGCTTGGTCCCAAGATCCTTATTTCCTCATGTAAAATAAGTCACTTCCTCTGCCTTCGCCATCTCCAAGTTTGCTAGGTGAATTAAATGAAGCGATATATGGTAAAACCTCCTGGTGAAGAGCTCTGGAGTATAACCATCCTCTCCTCCTGAACAACTGACTTTCAAACTGCTGACCATCATGGAGGGCCCAGCTCAGACGCTTCCCCTTCCAGAAAGCCCTCTCTGGTCTTCCAGCTGGGCACAACCACAGCCTCCTCAGAGCTGGCACACCTCTTCTGGGGCACCCTCTGTCTTGCATGGGGTCAAAATTCAAGGCTAATTTCTGGTGGCATCCCCCGATTCCAGAATAGAATCCAGCACACATTATGTGCTTAATAAAGCGAATGAGTGACAGAGCGAATGAATGAACTGCCAAAGGGAAAGAGCCTCTCTATCCCCCTTCTCTGTCTATAAGAAGGCTTAGAGAGCATGTCTCCTCCTCCTCTTTGGGCAGCTGGCATTGGGAAAGACCCCTGAGTGGCAGTTCTTCCTGAATACAACTTCCTTTCATTGCCACCTCCTACGCTTGGCTCCAGATCATCAGGGGCTCCCAGGGGCCCCTGGGATTCTATCCTGACTCCCTGGCCTGGCCTTTGAAGCCCTTTCCAGCCAGGCCTCTTCTGTGGCCCCTGGTCCAGTGAGCACTCTCTGGTCCTGGGCCTTGCTCACATTCTCCAACGCTCAGAGAAACATGTCTGTTCTCACCAACCCTACAATCCAGCCACCACTGCAGGCTTTCCTTTGCCTCCTGCCTTCTAAATGCCCTCTACCCAGCCAGGTACTTTCCCCTAGCCAAGACACCCTCAAGTGGCCTTCGGTTCTCACAAATGGGTCCACCAGCACCTCCCCCAACCTCCAAATGTGTCCCCTGACTATTCCCTCCCTGGTATCAATAGGCTTTGGATCTCAGGGTGGCAGAGGGAGGAGATGGGCACTGAGTTAGAATTTGGGGCATGCAGAATGGCCTCCAAAATGTCTCAGGTTTTCTCAGGCCACATCTTCTTCCCTGTGCCTGTTGGACTCTTTCTGCCTCCACCACCTCATCTGCATCAGATTCCACAGCAGACCCACATCACAGGTGCCCCTTCAGTCCACTGCTGCCACCTCAGACCTCCAGCCACCCCTCCAGAATAGAGAGGTATGTCTGTGGCCTTGCTACCATCTACCCCAAACACCCACCCTATTATCACCATAGCCACAAATACCTCCTGCATGCCTACTATGTGCCAGGTACTGTTGCAGGCACTAGAGACACAGCTGTGAACAAAGCAAACATTGTAGCTTCCCTCATGGAGCTTTCATTCTAATGTAGGAAATGAGGAAAACAGATAATAAAATAAGTGAGTAAAACATATAGCATTTTAAGTTAGTTGAGTATAGGTAACTTTGCTGTCTTTGAAAATAAATGCAGTGGGGTATAGTGGCTCACATTTGTAATCCTAATTGCTTGAGTTCAGGAGTTTGAGACCAGCCTGGGCAACATAGCGAGACCTCTTCACTACAAAAAAATTAAAAATTTAGCTGGGCATGGTGGCATGTGCCTGTGGTCCCAGTTACTAGGAAGGCTGAGGTGGAAGCATCACTTGAGCCTGGGAGGTCAAGACTACAGTGAGCCATGATCACGCCACTGCAGTCCAGCCTGAACAACAGAGCAACACACTGTCAAAAAAAAAAAAAGGAAAAGAAATGCATTGACTATAATTGGCTATAAATATATAAATAAAGCAGGAGTGGGCTCAGGGAGTGCAGGATGAAGTTGCTATTTATTTATTCATTTAGAGACAGGGTCTCACTCTGTTGCCCAGGCTGGAGTAGAGTGGCACGATCACTGCTCACTGCAGCCTTGACCTCCGTGGGCTCCAGTGATCCTCCCACCTCAGCCTCCCAAGTAGCTGGGACCACAGGCACGCACCACCATGCCCAGCCGCTTTTTATATTTTTTATAGAGATGGGGTTTCACCATGTTGCCCAGGCTGGTCTCAAACTCCTGGGCTCAAGTGATTCTCCTGCCTCGTCCTCCCAAAGTGCTGGGATTACAGCATGAGCCACAGCACCCAGCCTGAAAGTTGCTATTTAAATGAGGTGACCAAGTAGGCCTTGTGAGAAGGTGCCATTTGCTCAAAGAGTTAGAGGAGGCAAGAGTAGGCATTGAGGGTCCTGGGGGAAGAGCATTTCAAGCAGAGGGAAGAGCTGGTGCAAAGGCCCCTGTTTGAGTTGGTGTGTTCCCTTCTCTGTGCATTCACATTTGTCAGCCCTTTATTTGGCACTTGTCAGAGTTCAAGAGTGTTGAAGGAAGTTTTTCACTTGGCCTCCTATCCTGCTTCACCAGGAGCTGCTTGGGGCAGAGACCCTGTAATGGTCAGCTTCATAGCCAACACACACCCCACCCAAACATGTCTAGACACACACAGAGACACACACACATCCTGGACTCACACACTCATGTCCAGACATACACACCCAGACTCGCACAAAGAGACCCTCACACTGTGGCCAATAGTGAAGGCCTCAGCTATTGTCTCCTGAGAGGGACTGAATGAAGAGTAAATAATAATTAAGTGTGCCCAGCTCCATCTAGTTTACAGAGGTCCCTCTTGTGTCTACTCTTGGAGCCTAAGAACTGGGCGGTGATTAAAGTGAGTCTCTGAGAGACCGACGTGAACAGGCTGGTCATTGGTATGTGCAAAACTGGAAACTGGCTTTTCTGATTATGCTCCAATTTGTGTTCATTTTTTAAAAATAGGTCAGATGTGAACACAGAACAAATTTCAAAATGTCCTTAGAGGCAAGTGTCCCTCCCCACTCCACCCCAGCACCCGGCTGCCACCACAGGGTCTGAGTGCACTCACCAATTTATTTCTCCTTTACCTAAATGAAGACCTAGGCTCTCTTCTCTCTTCAAAGAGATTCTGCTTTGCAAATACATCTGACAGAATGAAAACAGGCCAGGAGCCTCTGGTCTGGAAGCACATCCTCTTTGCTCCTAGTACCCAGGCTGTCTGGGGCCAGGCTTGGCATCCATTTGGTTTCTCCAAAACCACAAGCCTTTTGGATCCAGGACATGGCTGCTGCATGTCCCATGTAGAAGTCCCTGGGGAAGATCCACTGATCATGAGGAACCCGCTGTCCTCAGAGGGAGGAGATAGGGACCAAGGAAGAAGGGGGAAGAAGCAGGAAGTGGTTTCAGAGGGGGAAACCAGGCACTTTAGAGGAAATCACACTTTCTGGAGTTTCTTTAAAATGAGGACCCTATTGAATTACTTCTATTTTCTGTTTTCTGTTTTCTTTTTTTTTTTTTTTTTTTTGACACAGAGTCTGCTCTGTCGCCCAGGCTGGAGTGCAGTAGCATGATCTCGGCTCACTGCAACCCCCGCCTCCCAGGTTCAAGCAATTCTCCTGCCTCAGCCTCCCGAGTAGCTGGGATTACAGGCACCCACCACCACACCTGGCTAATTTTTGTATTTTTAGTAGAGACGGGGTTTCACCATGTTGGTCAGGCTAGTCTCGAACTCCTGACCTCATGATCAGCCTGCCTCAGCCTCCCAAAGTGCTGGGATTACAGATGTGAGCCACCACGCCCAGCCTACTCTTATTTTCTTCCTCGGCAGTTTTACAGCTGACAGACTGCAAGTTCCCCATGAAAAGAATGGGGCATTAATTGGCAGATGACCACCCCCTCCACATCCCACAACAGTACCCCAAACACACTCAGCTACAACTGTGTAGTGTAATGAGTGCCTTCCCTGCCCCAGGAGCGGATCAAGAGTCGCCATGGGCCTGCTGCCAGGTGCTTACGGTCTAGGGGAGGGGGCACACAAACACAATAAATTCCCAGTGGGCAGGCTAGGGAGCCTTGGGGGACCAAAGAATGGGTGCTCCCCTCAAGTGAGTAAAAGAGAGAGAAGAAAGGATATACAAGACCTCAGGCAGAGGGGTCAACATATGCAAAGAGCTGGGGATGCTTAAGAAATGTTAAGGGGGACTTTAGTCTTGGGTGGCAGAGACCAAACAGAAGGTTCAGCGCAGTTCAGGTGTGAAGGGCCTGGATGTCAAGGGATATGTCTGACTTTATCTTTTAGGTGGGGATTTTCAAGCAGGGTTGTGGCAGGATTCTACTTATATTTTCTCTGGATCTCTCACAGCTGGTGAGCAGTGCAGGGGATGGGTTGGAGGCAGAAGATTCTGACTAAAGTTGAGTGGAGACAAAGCATTTATTTATTTATTCATTCATTCATTCACTCATTCTGTCGCCTAAGCTGGACTGCAGTGGTACCATCTCAGCTCACTACATCCTCCACCTCTTGGGTTCAAGCAATTCTCCTGCCTCAGACACCCGAGTAGCTGGGATTACAGGCACACACCATCATGCCGGGCTATTTTTTGTATTTTTAGTAGAGGTGGGGTTTCACTATGTTGGCCAGGCTGGTCTCGAACTCCTGACTTCAAGTGATTCGCCTGCCTAGGCCTCCCAAAGTGCTGGGATTATAGACGTGAGCCACTGCGCCAGGTCGAGAAAACATTTATATGCTTTCATTCTTGAACTGGGTGATGGGGACACAGTTTTTATATTTTTTATGTTCTTTTTTAATGTCTGATCATAATTTAAAAATTAATAAAATTTAATAATAAAATTAATAGCACTGTTACTAAGTGAATCAAAGCTCCAACAGGGCAAAGATAACAATTACCACTAATGATGAAGCTTACGCACTTAGTAACAGTGCTTAACAGGCAGTATTCCTAGGACTTTACAAATATACACTCTTTTAATCCTCATGACAACCCTATGAGATAGGCATTTCCCAAATTACTGGTGAAGAGAATGAAGTACAGAGAAGTTGAGTATCTGGCCCAAGGTCACCCAGTCAGTAGGAAGGAGAGCTGGGATTCAGGCACTGCGCTCTTAACCGGGAAGGCGGGGCTGGCGCAGGGGGCGTGGCTATATTGGGCTGAGTCTGAGATGGGACGGGCTTGGGGCAGGGTTGGGTCACGGTTGGGGCGGGGTTGCGGGGGTGGGGTGGGGCCTCTGTAGGTGAAGACAGTTAAATCCGGGGCCCGACCGGAAAGCGGCGCCCTCCTGCTCTGTCTGCTGGGCTTCGTTTTCCTTCCCACGTTCTGGGAGTCTTAGCTGTTTGCTACCCGTTTCCAAAGCAAAAACCGCAGTGCCCTTGCAAGAGCATGGGCCGGATGGACCCCAGAGCAGGTGCCTGAGGAGCCTTTCTTTTCCAGGCTCCTGGTGCCATGGCAACCTAGACCCAAGAATCTAGGCTCAAGGCCTGGAAACGACCCCAACTGTGGACGTCGCCTTCCGAGCTTCAGTTCGCTGTCTAAAATATGGGAGTGAGGGGCCTTTCCACTGCTAGTGCCTCAGAGGCCTCAGAGAGGAACCATACCTCTCACCTCCCACCCCTGCTCCTGCCTTCCAGCAAAACTTCCGGTGATTTTCACATTACACAGAGCAGCAGCAACAGCAGCCCCTGAGAACTTGTTAGAAATGAAAACTCTCAGCCTTACCTCAGACCCACTGAGTCAGGAACTCTGGAAATAAGGTCCTGCCGTCTGGTTTAGCCAGCCACCCCCAGGATTCCAATGCATGCTCAAGCTGGAGAACCACTGCTCTAACATGTCATTTCCGTAATTCTGGCCTAAAGCAAGACTCTTATATTTCTTGTGCTCAAATACCATCAATGGCTCCCTAGTGCCATGGAATCAAGTCCAAGTTGTCCTGACATCCAAGGCCTTTCACAACTTAACGCCCATTCTACTCCACCCCCAGAAGAATTAGCCCCAGTGACTCCTCTAGACAACTACATCATTGTGTTCCCCAAAGCACACCCTGCATGTGTTTCTAGACACTTGTTAATGCTGTTCCCTTGGCCTGGAATGTCCTTCCTTCTAATCCCCTTTTGACCAAAGCTTCAAGTTTCTCTCTTCCAGGAAATATTCCCAGAATGTTTCTACCCTTGAGGGTGCCTCCGTGCTAGGAGTCCTGAGTCTTTGCACTCCTGCCCAGGGATAAGCATTGATAGATTGGTGTTTGATTTCATTGTGGGCTGAATTATACCCTCCCAAAATTCATACGTTGAAGCCCCAACCCCCAGTACCTCAGAGTGTGACTATATTTGGAGGTAGAGCTTTTAAGGGGTTCAAATGAGTTAAAGTGAGGCCATTAGCCAATCTGGCTAGTGTCCCTCATAAGAAGGGGAAATTTGAATTCACAGAAAACACCAGGGCTGTGCACCCACAAAGGGGTGATGCTGTGAAGAGGCAGCAAAAGAGTGGCCATCTGTGAGCCAAGGAGAAAGGCATCGGAGGAAACCATCCCTGCTGGTGCCTTGATCTTGGACTTCCAGCCTCCAGCACTGTGAGGAAATTACCTCTGGTTAAGCCCCCAGTCTGTGGTTTTGTTATGGCAGCCCTGGCAAACGAATACAGATTTTTTCTTTTCTTTTCTTTTTTTTTGAGACGGAGTCTTGCTCTGTCGCCCAGGCTGGAGTACAGTGGCGTGATCCTGGCTCACTGCAACCTCCGCCTCCTGGATTCAAGCGATTCTCCCACGTCAGCCTCCCAAATAGCTGGAATTACAGGCACCCACCATCATGTCCGGCTAAATTTTTTTGTATTTTTATAAAGACGGGGTCTCACCACGTTGGCTAAGCTGGTCTCGAACCCCTGACCTCAGGTGATCCACCTGCTTTGGCCTCCCAAAATGCTGGGATTACAGGCATGAGCCACCACGCTTGGCCAGATACAGATTTCCTAGAAGTTCATCATGTTTTTCCTGAGGTCTCTGCCTCCCCTTTTTCAGTCTCACTCCTCCTGGGGCCGCGAAGGCAGGCTCTGCCATCACTCCCTTGTGTGACCCTGGGGCCTGCATGACATGCCTTTAGTGGATGGGGATCCCCGGCTCTCCCAGGGTAGGAATGGAGGGACACAGCAAAGGCGAATGGACAGCACCTACTCGCTCTGTGTCCCAGCCTCAGACACCGTTTCTCTCTGAGGAACAGTGTGCTTAGCATTAAAAAGGCTCGGACACCAATGTGCTCACGGAAGTGATTTCTAGTTGGTGGATTGTGCCTTCCTCGTTCCCTGCCTCTTCCCGCCTTCCTCAACTCAAGTTACATTTGTGATACAGCAACATCGGTGGAAGTGTCTGACCTAGGAAACTAGAAGCCATGGTGCACAGAGTCCTGAAAATCCGGGCTCCAGTCTTGGCCTCTGAACCGCTGTGTGGCCCTGGTTTAGTCACACCCCTCTCTGGGCTCCAGGCTCCCTTGTGAAAAGAAGGGTCTGGATGAGCAGACGCCAAGCAATTCTGGGGGAAGATGGAAGGCTCCGGCTGATCACAGCAGGCGGTGCGGTGGGAGGCGGGCACCTCAGGCTGGAGAACAGAGGAGGAGCAGCTGCACAGTGGACATCCTGGAAAACCAAGCCAGGAGGCGGGAGTGGCTGGGGCAGGTAGCGGGAAGCCGTGGGAGGAGCGGAGCAGAGGAGGGGGGCGGGGCAGAGGAAGGGCGGGGTAGAGGAGGGGTGGGATAGAGGATGGGCGGGGTAGAGGAGGGGCGGGGCAGATGGGGGCGGGGCAGAGAGGGGCGGGGTAGAGGAGGGGTGGGGTAGAGGAGGGGTGGGGTAGAGGGGGGCGGGGCAGAGGAGGGGCAGACACACCTGAGTCAGGAAAAGGACTCAGGGGAGGGGCAGCCACAACCTGCCCAGGCCCTGCCTCCCTAACTTCGGCCCTCGCCACACTCCCCTTGTGTCGTCCTGACCTTCTTCCCATTCCTGGAACGTATTTCCCACCTCAGGGCCTTTGCCCTTGCTATTCCCTCTGCTAAAAATGTAGACCTAGAAGGAGCAAACACGTCCAACACTTGCTAATGTGCCAGGCACTGTCTCAGCGCTTCACATACACTCACTCATTTCACAACCCTGCAGGTAGAAACAATCACTATGCCTACTGTGCAGATGAGCAAACGGAGGCACAGAGAGAAGCAATTTGCACAAGACCTCATGGTAGTGGCAGAGCTGGGATTTGAAACTCTGGAATTCCACTTTTGCCTCATTCCAGTGGCAGTGCAAAATGAGATCACACGTGTAAAATGCTTAGAACAGTGCCTGAGACTTAATGAATGCCTAAAAAGTGTAAGTTGTGACTGGTATTGTCTGTATTAAGATGACCATGTCATGTAAAATGTATGCAATGCTCTCCTGCCTGCCTCCCACCACCCCTTACCCTCTGCAGTTTGTGGCCCTCTGACATTTTGCACGTCTTTGTTGGTCACTGTTATCCGGATTGTTCTTCAGATTGTGAGCTCCATAAAGGCAGGATTGTCTTGTTCATAGCTGTATCCCTTAGGTTCCAGCACAGCACCTGGCACATAGTAGGGACTCGGTGAAGGTTTGTTGAGTGACTGACTCAAGGAATAGGAATGTGGGCGTGAGATGGGGAGGCTGGCTTCATAGCCAGACGTGGTGGGGAGGGTGTGGGGCTGGAAGCTGGGAAGAAGATCAGATGATTTCAGCTTAGAGAGGTTTTGACAGAACCAAATATGGCCTCCATTGCTACGGCAAGAGGAAGGCCAGGCAATCAGCCAGCCACTGGCTACCAGGAGCCACTCAGAGCCCTCTCTGCCCCTCCTCTCCCACATTCAGGGAGCCACCAAGGCCGACTGAGACTGCTTCCTAAGTAGCCTTGAGTCTGTCCCATTCCCCATCCCCAATCCCCAGACCCAGGGCCCATCCTCCAATCCCAGGGCACAGCCTTGGCCTTCTCACGGACACGCTTGCCTCCAGCCTGCACATTCTCTCCAACCCACCGCCCACTCCATATTCAGAGGGGACTTTCAGAGGGTCCCACTACTGCCATGATAAAGTCCACACTCCTCAGTGGGCCTACTAGCCGCATGATGAGCCGGCTCCAGCCCTTCTCACTTTTCCCCTGCAAGCCTCTGCATCCCCCCTACACACCGCAACTTCCAGCAATACCGTGCTGCCAGCAGACCAGGCGATTTCTCACCTGCCCTGAGCTTAGCCCAAGATGCATTCTCTGCCAGGAGTGCTCCTACACCACCCCCAACACCACCCCGCAACCTGTCCAGCAGAGATGTGCTCACCTCCCAAGGCTCAGCTTAAGCCTCACTGGATCTATAGCCTTTCCTGAATCCGCAACTTCAAGAGGAATGACTTGTCTCCCACGGTATGCTCCCCGTCCCGCCTCTGCACTTATTTCCCCACACAACTATGACTCCCGGCTAGATGGTTCACCACCTAAAGACAGCAACTATGATGTGGTCATCTTAATACAGATAATATCAGTTACAATGTACACTTTTTAGGCATTCACTAAGTCTCACCAGCCTGACCAACCTGGTGAAACCCCTCTTTACCAAAAATACAAAAAAAATTAGCCAGGCATAGTGGTGCAAGCCTATAGTCCCAGCTACTCGGGAGGCTGAGGCGGGAGAATCGCTTGAACCCAGGAGGCAGAGGTTGCAGTGAGCCGAGATCACGCCATTGCACTCCAGCCTGAACAACAGACCAAGATTCCGTCTCAAAAAAAAAAAAAAAAAAGTCTCAGGCCCTGTTCTGAACATTTTACATGTATGAACTCATTTAGTCTTTCTAACAACTTTGTGAGGTGAGTACCATTATCCCCATTTTGCAGCCAAGGACACTGAGGCACAGAGAAGTTACGTAACTCACCCTTGATCACACACCTGGTAGAGGGCAAATCCAAAACTTAGATTCAGGCCCTTGAGACTCCCAAGCCAGTGTTCTTTCCTCCATGCAGCCACTGGCAGGTCTGCTCCCAAATGGGCCCATGGGTGGAATTGAGGCCTGGAACAAGTCTGGCCTCCTGATGGGCTGGCCAGCAACTCTTTCTGATCACACACAGTCCTGCAGGGCCTCACAGCCAGCATGCCCAGATGGAGCATCAGTGGACCTGAAGCCTGACAACTGGATGAAAGCCTATGGAACCCAAGCCCATGAAATCCCCAAATCTTCTGGGGCTTCCAGCACAGGGAGAGAGCTGGCAGGGCAGTAACTTCTGGAATATGTTAGTTTGCTATCGCTGCCCTACCAAATTGCCCCAAACTTAGTGGCTTAAAATAACGCAAGTATCATCTTACAGTTCTATAGGTCAGAAGTCTGGCTGGGCGCTGTGGTTTACGCCTGTAATCCCAACACTTTGGGAGGCTGAGGCAGGTGGGTCATCTGAGGTCAGGAGTTCGAGGCCAGCCTGGTCAACATGGTGAAACCCCATCTCTACTAAAAATACAAAAACTAGCCAGGTGTGATGGTACATGCCTATAATCCCAGCTGCTTGGGAGACTGAGGCAGAAGAATTGCTTGAACCTGGGAGGCGGAGCTTGCAGTGAGCCAAGATCATACCACTGTACTCCAGACTGAGCAACAGAGCGAGACTGTCTCAAAAAAAAAAAAAAAAAGAAGAAGTCTGACACGATTCTCTAACACCAAGGTGTCAGTAGGCTTCTATATCTTCTGGGCGCTGTAGGGGAGAATCCATTTCCTTGTCTTTTCCAGCTGCTAGAAACTGCCTGCTTTCCTTGGCTCGTGGGCCCTTCCTCCATCTTCAAAGTCAGTGATAGGGCACCAAGCCCTCTCACATGGCATCACCCAGACTCTGCTTCCCTTATCCTATCCCTTTCTCTGACTCTTCTTCTGCCCCCCTCTTCCATTTTTCAGGATCTGTGTGATTACATTGGGTCCACCCAGATAATTCAGAATAATCTTTCCAATCTAAAGTCTACTGATTAGCAACCTTAATTCCATCCACAACCTTAATTCTCTATTTCCATGTAACTGAATGGTTCCATAGGTTCCAGGGATCAGGATGTGGACCAGTTGCAGGGGCATTATTCTGACCACCCCACAAGTGTTACTTAAACCTCCGCATCCCTAAATGTCTGTGAAATCACTGGAACAGCCTCAAACTTGCACAGTGGGACAGCCTGGGCCTCAGTTTCCTCAAAGTCTCCAGTGTTGGGGCAGATAGGAGGAACATGCCTCCGTCAGAGAAGTCCCTCTCAGCCCTCCAGGAGGACAGCACATGGGGGCCGGCCAAGGACTTGCAGTTGACCATTTGGCAAGAAGAAAGTGACCCCTCAGAGCATTTTCACCCATTACCAACATCCCACTCATCCTGAGCTCAAGGTCATGGAGAGGTTCTCACCCCCATTTTAAAATGCAGGAAAGTGAGTTTTGGATGGGTGGGGTTGCTTGCCCAATGTCTCACATGTAGCCTACATACACATGCTCTGAATTATACACTCATTCTCCTGCCACCCTGCTTCTCACAGTGAGGTATTTGCACCACCCAGCTGGCCAGGGTCCTGGACGTCAGATAAATGACCCATCTTCCTCACTGTAACTTTTCCTCAAGCATAGGTTATCCGTCATTTATTCAGTATATTTTTAATCTCAGATATTGTAGTTTTCATCTCTAGACGTTTTCTTTGAATTTTTTAATGTTTTCTATATCTCCAATTTAACATGTTCAGTCTTTCCTTTAGCTTCCTGAATTTATGGGATCCAGTTATAAAAGCTGTTTTAATGCCTTTTATTTATTATGTATTAATGACCCTCTTTTCATTGTGTGCCTTATTTTCCTTCTCCTTTGAATGCCTGATAATTTTGATTAGATTCCAGGCATTATGGATATTACCTTGTTAAGTGAAATTATTTTATTTTCTAAATTTTTATTTTATTTTATTTTTTGAGATGGAGTCTTGCTTGTCACCCAGGCTGGAGTATAGTGGCATGATCTCAGCTCACTGCAACCTCTGCCTCCTGGGTTCAAGCCAGTCTCTTGCCTCAGCCTCCCAAGTAGCCGGGATTACAGGTGCGTGCCACCACGCTCAGCTAATTTTTGTATTTTTAGCAGAGACGAGGTTTCACCATGTTGGCCAGGCTGCTCTCAAACTCCTGACCTCGTGATCCACCTGCCTCAGCCTCCCAAAGTGCTGGGATTACAGACATGAGCCACCACACCCGGACTAAAATTATTTTAAGATTAATTATGAGATGTGGTTAAGTCACTTGGAAAGAGTTTGATCCTTTTAGGTCTTGATTTTAAGCTTTATTAGGCAGGACAAGAATAGCATTTAGTCTAGGGTTGTCTCCCTACTACTGAGATGAGACCTTTTGTGGGGCTGTAACTGATGTCCCATGAGTTATGCTATTTTACATTCTGGCTGTTGGGAACAGGCACTATTCTGAGTCTTATGAGAGCTCCAAGCACTGCTCCCTCTAATCTTTTAGAGTTCTTTCCTGGCCTCAAGTAGTTTTCTCACATGCATTTGCTGGTCATTACTCAGCTGAATACTAGAAGAGACTGTGACTTTCCCTTCCTATATAGTGCTCTCCATCTCTTCTCTCCAGTACCCTTCTCTGTGAATCCTAGCTACCTTGACTTCCTTGGACTTTCAGCTGCATCTCCTCAACTCAAAGCAACCACTGGGCTCTGCCTGGGTTCACCGTCCCTTTGCTGTGGCCTGCAAATGCTCTCCCGGCAGTAAGCTGGGGTAATGGTAGCTCATCTCACCTTTTTTCTATCATTCAGGTATCATATCCTCCATTGCCTGACATACAGTGTTTTTAGAATCCTTGTTTCTTTTATTTTGTCAGGTGTTTTTTTTTTTTTTTTTGAGGCAGAGTCTCACTCTGTTGCCCAGGCTGGAGTGCAGTGGTGCAATCTCAGCTCACTGCAACCTCTGCCTCCCAGGTTCAAGCAATTCTCCTGCCTCAGCCTCCTGAGTAGCTGGGATTACAGGCACCCACCACCACACCTGGCTAATTTTTGTATTTTTAGTAGAGACGGTGTTTCACCATGTTGGTCAGGCTAGTCTCGAACTCCTGACCTCATGATCCGCCTGCCTTGGCCTCCCAAAGTTCTGGGATTACAGGTGTGAGCCACTGCACCCAGCCCTTGTCTGTTTTTTCAGTTGTTTCAGGTGACAGGGTAAATCCAGTTCCTGTTACCCGAAACTGTCAATAATCAGAAATCTAAATGTATAACAAAAACAGTACTATTTACGATAGCATTTAAAATGTTAAAAACAGATAAATCTGACAAAAGGTGTGCAAGGCCTATATAGTGAAATCTAAAAAACTCTGTGAATAGAAAATTAAAGCATATATAATCATAAATAAATAAATGGAGAGATATACCGTCTTCATGTATCAGAAGACTCAATATTACTAAAATGCCAATTATTTTCAAATTGACACATAGATTCAATGCAATCCCAATCAAAATCTCAGCAGGCATTTTTTTCTTGAAATTGACAAGCTAATTATATAATCCATATGGAAATGCATAGTCTAAAATAGCCAAAACAAGTCTGACTTATTATAAAGCTATAATAATCAAAACAGTGTGGCATTGCCCTCAAGATAGACAAGTAGACCAATGAAGCAGAGCAGAGAGTCCAGAAATTGATCTACACATAAATGGCCAATTGATTTTTAACAAAGTTTCCAAGATAATTCAATGGGGAAAAGGATAGTCTTTTCAATAAATAGTGCTGGCCAGGCATGGTGGTTCACACCTGTAATTTCAGGACTTTGGGAGGCCAAGGCAGGAGGATCACTTGAACCCAAGTTTGAGACCAGCCTGGGCAACATAGTCAGACTCCCTCTTAATGAAAAAAATGAAGAAGAAGGAGAAGAAGGAGAAAATTATCCAGGTACGGTAGTGTGCACCTGTAGTCCCAGCTATTCAGAAGGCAGAGGTGGGAGGAACACTTGAGCCCAGGAGTTGGAAGCTGCAATGAGCTATGATAGCACCACCACACTCCAGCCTGGGCAGCAGAGCAAAACCCTGTCCCACAGAAAAACGGGGGTGGTGGGGTGCTGAATAATTGGATATCCATATGCCAAAAACAAAAACAAAACACCACCTGAAATACCTTGCACCATATATAAAATTTAACTCAAAATAGATAATACACCCAAATGTAAAACCTAATACCATAAAATGTAGAAGAAAAAATAAGAGAAAATCTTTGTAACTTCAGATTAGGCAAAGATTTCTCAGATACACAACACAAGCACAGTCAATACAAGACAACAAATGATAAGTTGGATTTTAGCAATGTGAAACTTCTGCTCTTTGAAAGACATAGTTAAGAAAATAAAAAGACAAGCCACAACTAGGAGAAAATGCTGGCAAATCAGATATTTGAAAACTTATACCCAGAACATATAAAGAACTCTTAAAACACAATAATAAAAAAACAAATAAGGCCGGGCACAGTGGCTCATACCTGTAATCTCAGCACTTTGGGAGACTGAGATGGGAGCATTGCTTGAGCCTAGGAGTTGGAGTTCAGCCTGGGCAACATAGGGAGACCCCATCTCTACAAAAAATAAAAATAAGATAAAAATTTAAAAATAATTTTTTTTTTTGAGACAGAGTCTCGCTCTGTCACACAGGCTAGAGTGCAGTGGCACAATATCGGCTCACTGCAACCTCTGCCTCCATTCAAGCAATTCTCCTGCCTCAGCCTCCCAAGTAGCTGAGATTACAAGCACCTGCCACCACACCCAGCTAATTTTTGTATTTTTAGTAGCAACAGGGTTTCACCAAGTTGGCCAGGCTGGCCTTGAACTCCTGACCTTAGGTGATCCACCCGCCTCGGCCTCCCAAAGTGCTGGGATTACAGGTGTGAGCCACCGTGCCTGGCCCCGGTTATTTTTAAAGGCAAAAAATTTGAACAGACACTTCACCAAAGAAGTACGAGGTAAGCAAATACAAAGATGCTCAATATCATTAATCATTAGGGAAATGTAAATTAAAACCACAATGAGATATCACTACATACCTATTAGAATGCCTAAAACCAAAAGAACTGATCATACTAAGTGCTGGTGAGGCTATGGAGCAACTGGGATTCTATTACACTGCTGGTTGGAATGAAAATTGTACAACAAAATTGTCAAACAGCTTAGCAGTTTCTTTGGAAAGTTAAAGCATATCAACTCTATGATCCAGTCATCAGTTCCTAGGTATTTACCCAGGAGAAATGAAAGCTGCTTATGTTCATATAAAGACTTGTACACAGGCCAGGTGCAATGGCTCATGCCTGTAATCCCAACATTTTGAGAGGCTGAGGCAGGTGGATCACTTGATCCCAGGAGTTTGGGACCAGGCTGGGCAACATGGTGAAACACTGTCTCCACACACACACACACACACACACACACACAAAAACACACACAAAATCACCAGCAGCTTCAGCTACTTGGGAGGCTGATGTGGGAGGACTGCTTGAGCCTAGGAGGTGAAAGCTGCAGTGAGCCGTGATTTTTCCACTGCACTCCAGCCTGGACACAGAAGACCCTGTCTCAAAAAAATAATTTTTAAAAAACCAGCGAATGTATAGTAATGTAATGCAGATCAGTGGTCACCTGGAGACGGGGTTGGAATGGGGATGAGTTTGCAGAAAGGGAGGCAAGGATTATAAAGTGGCACAAGGAGACTTTTGGCAGCAATGGGCATGATCATTTTCTTGATTATAACGATGGTTTCATGAGTGTAAACATATGTCAGAACTTATCACATTGCGCACTTTAAGTATGTGGAGTTTACTGTATGCCAACCACACCTCAACAGAGCTGGTTTTTGTTTTTGTTTTTGTTTTTAATGAAAAAAAGAAATACAGAGATAGACCTGACCTGGACTCTGCTGCCAGCACTCTGGTGGGGTCGGGGTGCAGAGGTGGGGGTGGTGGGAAGGCCGTGCACTCAATCAAAGCCTGAGGCTGGAAAAGTGAAGCTGGAAAGGCAAAGTGTAGGCAGAGAATGGTGGCGGGGACAGAGCTGAAGGCCTGGGGCCTCCTGAGTTTCAGAAGTCACCCTCCCATGTGAGAGGCGGGCTCTGCTTTCTTTCTAATGGCCTTCTCTCTCCAACATTCTTTCATCCTGAGAAGCTTCCAGCCAAAAAGGACTTCCTGAAATTGGGCAGGGCCGCCTGAGGAGGCAAGAACAATAGCTGAGCTCTGACTATGGGGCCTGGCTCCCTGCACACATTATTGTATTTAACCCTCCCATTAACCCAGTATTAGCTAACTATGGTCCCATTTGACTAATAAAGAAACTGAGGCTCTGAGAAGTGACTTGATTGGATAATAGCTGGCGGAGCCTCCCAGTCCTAGCACACTACTGCTGGTGTTAACGCTCAGGCTGCAGGGCCAGGCCTGGCCAGGGCTGTTTGGAGTCTCTCCTCCACCCTGGCACTCTTAGTTTTGAGATCCCCACTCCATATCAGGCATATTAAACCCACGGATCCCATCGTGAATGTGATTTAACTGTGATGATTAATTTAACTTGCAGTTTTCTTGTTATATTTGGGAGCTAAGAGGTGTCCTTTTCCCCAGTTTCAAACATTTTCTTAAACTCTAAATTCTAATGGCAAAATGGTCCTGTTCGTTGGGGGTCTTTGGTGGGGTATGATGGGGGCTCTGGCTTTGCAAGCAAGGATGTGAAGACCCAGTAAGAGGCTTTGGGCTCAAATACAGGAGTGTCTAGTTTTGGGGGACCACAAGGGTCAGGGTTGAGTGCCAGGAAGCCTAGCTGGGTACACATGCCCTGGAATGAGACTGGCCTGCTGTGTATCCTGGCACCATTGCACATTCCTGTGTGATCTTGGAATGGTGAATGTCATCTCACTTCTCTGACCCTCAGTCCCCTCTTTAGTGAGGTCAGGATCATCATCCCTACCTGAGAGAGCCAGGGACTATAACGTGGTTGGTTGGATATTGTTTTAGGTCCTTTGCTGCAGGGAGACCTATGGGGACTCAAGAACTCATGTCTGCACAGGCGCCAGAAACCCCGTCCTGTCCACCATTTCGGCGCCCTCCCTGGACTCCGGCTGTTTTCCTTCAGAGTCATCGTACCTTATCAAGTCACAAGTCCCTGAGTCACCCCCAGCCCCACGCCAGCTCTCCGGCTGTCCCTAACACACTTCCTGTGGCCCTCCTCCGCCCGCCCCATATTGTTCCCTGCCCCACCGCATTCGGGGACGTTTTGTCTCCCTGGGCCTGGAGACTGTGAGCCGCTGGGAACAGGAACTGCATAGAGGCCTCTGGTCATTCCCAGGAAGTCCGCATGGAATGGAAGGGGACGTGTCAAACGGCAGGCCTGCCTCCCCAGCCTGGACTCCGGCTCCCAGCCGCTGTCCCCCACCCCATGCGAGAAGGCAGTCACAAGATCACAGCAAGGGACACCAGCCCGGCCTCGGGCTCCTGGCCTAGGCCTTCATCCACCATCGTACAGGGTCCTGGATGCCCCTGTTGTGCCTTTATGATTTCTGGATGTGGGGAGGGCTGGGGCCTGGGGAAGGAGCCAGGCAGCCAGGGCACTGGAGGAGGAAAGGAGCACTGGATCAGATATTCACACAGGTAGGTTTGTGCATCTACACAGAAGGGGCTGCCCTTGCTTTTACATAAATAAATGGCATATAGGTTCAAATCCCTGCCTCCCCTTTCATAGCTGGGTGCTCTCTGGTATACTTGTATACCCCCTCGTGCCTCAGTTTCCTCCCCTGACAAATGGGGATAACAACACACCTAACGCATCTGTTGCAATGTTTGGGTAAAGTGTCTTCCCCTCCTGTTCCACGAACTCTTAGAGTGAGCCACCACCTGCCACAGGCCCAGACTGAGAGGTAGCTTTGGCTTTCTAGTTGGAGGGGAATGGTCTCCCAAGAGGGACCTTAACCACCTCTCCTGAAGCATGCCCTGCTTGCTCTGCTCAGTGCAAGGCCTAGTCCCCTTGAGAACTCCCAGGCCTTCAATTGTGCCATTGGTGGCTGTGCCACACGTGAGAAGGTCACTGTCACATAATGGGAACAGCTACATTTACAGTGGGCTCTGGGAGTCACACAGATGATCTCAATTAGTCTCCACAGCCACCCTGTGACATTGACAACGGAACCCTCCATTTTACAGGCGGAAAGGAGGCTCCCAGAGTCCACTGCATGAGCTCTGTGTAAACGACTAAGGGGTGCTTAGGGAGCTGCCCACACGTGCATTCTGATGTGAAGGAAAGCCCAAAGTAAATGGAATGGCTGGGCGTGGTGGCTCACGCCTGTAATCCCAACACTTTGGGAGGCCGAGGCAGGCAGATTACTTGGGCCCAGGAGTTCAAGAACAGCCTGGCCAACATGGCGAAATCCCATCTCCACAAAAAATACAAAAATTGGCCGGGCGCGGTGGCTCACGCCTGTAATCCCAGCACTTTGGGAGGCCGAGGTGGGCGGATCACGAGGTCAGGAGATCGAGACCATCCTGGCTAACACGGTGAAACCCCATCTCTACTAAAAAATACAAAAAATTAGCTGGGTGCGGTGGTGGGCACCTGTAGTCCCAGCTACTTGGGAGGCTGAGGCTGGAGAATGGCCTGAACCTGGGAGGCAGAGCTTGCAGTGAGCCGAGATCACGCCACTGCACTCCAGCCTGGGTGACAAAGCAAGACTCTGTCTCAAAAAATATATATATATAAATACATATATATATATATAAATTAGCCAGGCATGATGGTGCACACCTGTAGTCGCAGCTTCTCCAGGGGCTGAGGTGGGAGGATCGCCTGAGCCAGGGAGTTTGAAGCTGCAGTGAGCCATGATCATGCTACTGCACTTCAGCCTAGGCAACAGAGTGAGACCCTGTCTCAAAAAAGAAAGAGAGAGAGCGGGGTGGGGAAGAAAGGGAAGGGAAGGGGAGGGGAGGGGAGGGGAGGGGAGGGGAGGGGAGAAAAGAAAGAAGGAAGGAAGGAAGAGAGAGAAAAGAAAGAAAATGGAATGACTCACTAATGGTCAGATTTCATAGCAGCTGGAGGTGAAGAAGAGGAAATTGAGGGATGGACAGAGGGCTTTCCCCAGGCTTTTGAAACCTGGTCCCCCAGGTGATCGTTGCCCTTCTATCTATAGTTAGACCTGAAAAAGCAAATGTTGCACCCTTGCTGACCTACCCTAGGAAGGGCAGAGGGACAGGACTCGGTCCAGGGTCTGTACTAGACTGGTTTTCCACCTCTTTTGCTTTTATAAGTTCAGGCAAGAGAAGAGGCAGGGAGAAAAATCTGCTACTAATAAGGAAATCAATTACTTGGTGTGAGTGTCACAAAATGTTTCAATAAAGATTTGTCTTTTGGGTTTCTTTTTTTTCTCCTCCTTTAATTTTTTTTCCCCCAAAGAGACCTGGCTGGGGGCCTGAACACGTTCCCAGCATCTTCCAGGCTCCCTGTCAGGGAGAGGCCATGCTGCCATGTCTGGAGCTAATTACCAGGGGGAACACACTCCGCTGGCCTGCTGGCATCCTGGGTACCCACAGGGTCCCCTGCTCTGCCCCAGCCCAGACATACCCATCAGTAGGTCAAGGAAGAGGGTTCGGTCCCCATCCAGGTCCTGAATCAGGTCCAGGCTGAGATGAAGCTTCATTGCCCTCCAACACACACAACACACATGCACACAGTCACTCCAAATCACCCATGCAGTCACACACACACACTCACACGTACACACAATTATACACAATAACATACTCCTAGACAATCCGAATTGCACACAGATCCACATACCACAATCACCCACACATGTACATACACTCATGCTCACCCCCCAATACACACATATAGACATTCACAATCACCCTTCCCATACACATATATAGTCACACAATCACATCTACATTCCCAACCATCCACACCTAGTCTGTCATCCACATATAATGCACACACACACACACACCCTAACACATACAATTACACCCACATACACACCATTCCCCACATACAGTCACACACCTCTAATTACAGTTGCTCAGTAATCACACATACACACTCCTAATCCTCTATAATTTCACACACAATCACACACATTCACACAATCACACACATACACTTGATGTGAAAATTCAAGAATGTCTGAGCTAGGATGGATCTTCAAAGTCTTCTATTCCAACCTTCCTTATATTACCAGTGGGGAAACTGAGGCCCAGAGAGAAGTCGTGACTTGCAAAAATGGCAGCTCTCGGCCGGGCGTGGTGGCTCATGCCTATAATCCCAGCACTTTGAGGTCAGGAGTTCAAGACCATCCTGGGCAACATAGTGAAACCCTGTCTCTATTAAAAATACAAAAATTAGCTGAGTGTGGTGGTGGGTGTCTGTAATCCCAGCTACTCGGGAGGCTGAGGCAGGAGAATTGCTTGAACCTGGGAGGCAGAGGTTACAGCGAGCTGAGATCACGCCATTGCACTCCAGCCTGGGCGACAAGAGCCAAACTCAGTCTCCAAAAAAAAAAAAAAGGCAGCTCTCTAACCTTACCCATCTGGTTCAAGATGTCTTGGGATGGGAAATACTGGCCAGGGAATCTGGGGCTGAGAGATGGGGAGAGGCCACGGGAGAGAGGAACTCATCTAGAGCCCGGCCCCCAAAGAACTTCAGCCAAAATCTCCTAATGAGGAAATGTAAAAATAATACGCAGGAAGGAATCCGCAGAGCCCCGTAATTCCCCCAACCCATGCCCAGCCTTGGGAACAGCAGGGGCCAGTGGAAAGACTGTGGCCTTGGTGGAGAGACAAACCCAACTTTCTAAAACTTGGCTCTGCCATTCACTTGTTGGGTGGCCCAGGGCAAGGCACTTCACCTCTCTGAGCCTTGGTTTTCTCAACAATAAAATGAGAATAAAAACTGACCTAACGGGGTTATGGGGAGGGATAATAAGTTCTGTTTCCAGAACATTCAGCACGGTGCCTGGCAGGCAGTAGGTGCTCAACCGATCCTCCCTTCTGTTCCCTGGAGTCCCTTCGTCAGGCCACAGTTTTGCTGTGTGACCTGGGTGAGTCCCTTCCCTCTCTGGGCTCTAGTATCCCCATCCAAACAAATCTCTAAGGCCAAATAGCACCAGGCCTCTCTGCTGAGAGACAGTGAGCGGAGTGGGCCTCAGGGGTAACTAAGGTGATGGCCTGGAACTTGTTCCTGAGATCCCAGGACTCTAGGTTGGAGGGGAACAGGGCTGTTGTCCTGCAGAGAGAAGAGTTTGCGGGGACTCAGCCTTTGTCAGCCCCAGCTGACAGTGAGGCTGGCAAGGCTGGTATTTGAAATATTCCTCTGAACAGGGGAGAGACGCCGGGAGGTCTCAGGGCAAGCTAGGAGGAGGGATGTGGTTGCCTAGGAAACCATGTGTTTTCACTTTTCTGGGAGAGGGGGAGCCTGAAGAGGAAGGGCCTGGGGTGCACAGAAGTGGAGGGGAATGGGGGGAATGTGTGCCCTTGGGGAGTAAGCTGAGGGGGAAGGGAGGAAGCCAGCGGAGATGGGGCTCAGTGAGAGGCTGGAGGGAAAAGTTTATGGGCCCCAAATGCCTGAGGGCAAGCAGCAGACACAGAACCACCAAGAAGCTCGCCAAAAATACAGATTCTCAGGCCCCACCCAGGACCCACTAAATGGGAGAGCAGGAGGCTGCACGGAGGGGAGGGAAATCTGTGTTATTAACCAGCTCCTGGCCTGGGAACCCTGGGAGGATGTCAGGTGGTGTCACATTAGGAAGAAGGACAGTGGGGCTAAGCCTGGCTCCTCTCAGGCCCTCTGTGTCCTCATCCACAAAAACCGAGTGGAGGAGGTTGGAGTAAATTAACCCAAAGGCCTCTCCCCAGGCCACTCCCCAGAGGCGGTGGCAGGGAGGCAGCAGCCTGGGCCCTTGTGACAGGATGATCTGGGCTCAAATTCCAATTCTCCTAGTTACTGACATAGTCTTGGCCAAGTCATTTCCCTGGGCCATAGTTTGCTTGACTATAAAATGGGCATAACACCTATGATTTACCATTTCATGAATGTGGGAGTCAGTTGAGTAATGTGAAACAGGTTCCTCTGTTGTTGCCTTGGGGTTAAGAGTCTCCCCGGCCAGGCACGGTGGCTCATGCCTATAATCCCGGCACTTGGGGAGGCAGAGGCGGGTGGATCACGAGGTCAGGAGTTCAAAACCAGCCTGGCCAAGATGGTGAAACCCCGTCTCTACTAAAACCCACAAAGATTATCTGGGCGCGGTGGCACACACCTGTAATCCCAGCTACTCAGGAGGCTGAGGCAGGAGAATCGCTTGGGCCCAGGCAGCAGAGGTTGCAGTGAGCCGAGATCGCACCCCTGCACTCCAGCCAGGGCGACAGAGTGAGACTCCGTCTCAACAACAACAACAACGACAAAGAGTCTCCCCAGTGGGCCCCAGCTTACCCTGACATCTCCACCGACACCAGCCATCCCTCCATCTTTCTAAAGCCCTGCCCCCAAATTCCTCTCGTGGGCCCCCAGACATTTGGCTGTGCCAGAATCTACCTTCCTGTTCCTACCTTCTTCTTTTTAACCACTCCAGACCAGCTGAAAGTTTCCCTCCTGGATGGTCCCTGACTTCCCTCCTCTCCCAGGACTCCACAATGCCTGCTCCAATCTTACCCTCCCTGCTCAGCAGCCCCACCCTCTGACACACAGCCACTGGATACCACTGTGGGGACTGCTGAGTGGCTGCATGAAATCTGGGCTCAGATTCACCTTTGGGTATGGGCCCTGCAGGGCTGACCGCCCTTAGATCCTGGATGTCAGGTTACACCACCTCCTCCCATCTCAGGTGTCTTCACCTGAAACCTCCTGGGCTGCTTCAGAGCACCTGCTGCAGAAGGAGGCTGAGAGGTGTCTTCTACCATCTCAGCTCCCCACTTCACGAAGGGAACCCCAAGCTTCAGAACCCTCTCTCGATTGTCCTCTGGTGGTATTTGCTCTTTTTCATAGGTGAGGTTCTAGTCCTCCATCCTCTAGGGGCTGAATGAAGGTAGTCTCGGGTGGTGCCCTGGAGAGAGAGGATTCCCGTAAGCCGAGATGAAGAGAGCATTCTAGGCTGAGGGAGCAGCCAGAGCGAAAGGAGGCCAGTGTGGCTGGGAACAGAGAGAGGAACCCAATCATTTTTCACTGTGTTGGGGCCTGGGCCCCCACAGGCCTCACTTGAGGTTAGCTTGTTCCGGGGCTCAGCAGACCTTGCCTCTTTGCCACGGGCAACGGGCCCTGGGAGAGGAAAGCCGTTCCAGGCCGGGGCTGGGGAGGATCTTGATGGCGCCTGGGGGTGGCTTTAGCCGGTTGGTGTCCTTTTTTGAGCTCTGGGTATTCTTCCATAAAATGGGGATGGGGGCCAGTCGCGGTGGTTCACACCTGTAATCCCAACACTTTGGAAGGCAGACAGGAGGATCGCTTGAGCTCAGGAGTTTGAGACCAGCCTCAGCAACATAGTAAGACCAGTCTCTCAAAAAAAAAAAAAAAAAAGGGATGGGGCAATCTCCAACAAAAAAAGCCCTCCAGTTCCTCCCACATCCATTGCCAAGGGAGTGGTTAGGGCCTCCTGCCCTCGGGGCGTCTTCGTGACACCAGTCCTACCCTACCACCCACTCCCCAGGCCCCAGGCGCTGCGGGCGGGCTCGGCCCCGCTCTGCAGGACCCCACCACCCCCAGCTTTGCCCTCCAGGAGCCCAGAGGGACCGGCCCGCCAGCGCGGAGCCAGGCCGGGAGCCGGGTGGGGGGAGAGGCCGACAGCCTGGGAGGCCGGGGCAGCGGGAGACAGCGCGGAGACAGCCCGATAAGGCGGCGGCTCCCGGGCGGCCCCTCCCAGCCCCGCTCGATCACAAAAACCAAACTCAAACATCCGGCGGCGCGGGAGGGGCGGGCCGCGGGAGGGGGTGGGGGCGACCCTGATGCGCCCCACTCAGAGCCGGGATACCCTCCCCGGGTTCACCCTGTTAGGGCCCTGCCCCGCCCCAGAGAGAGGCTGGGGGCAGTAGTCGACCCTACAGTGCCCTACTCAGACAGGCCAGGGATGCCGGGCGCCCCCTCCTTTGTCCCACCCCTGGTGCTCCAGTTCGGGGAGGGCAGGGGTCCCTGGGAACTTGGGAATGGAGTGGCCTGACGCCAAGGTCCTACGACCCCGCAGCACCCCCGGCTCTCCTGGACTGTGGGAGAGCGCAGCCCTGAGCTGGTCCTGCTGGGGGTCGGGGAGATTCACCGTCCTGACAGGATGGTGGATGAGACCGCACCCTCAGCCCAGCCTGAACTGCGCTGTAAGACCTCGGAAGTAGGTGTGAGGCTGTTTACCAGCATCTACTGACCACACACTGTGTGCCCAACAGTTATGATCGTTACCTTTTTAATACAGACAGGAAGCCTGACCGAGGCTGGCACCAGGTGGTTAAACCCCCTGCCCCCTCCAAGAATCACACTGTCCTTTTCCAGCTTCTCATGCAAGTGTCTCAGTGACAACATTTGTCCTATGTGCTCTCTTTAATCCCTTTGTATCCTTGTCCTCATTCATTAGCACTAATTCATTCCCATGTACTGGGCACCCACTCCATGCCAGGTGCCATGCCTGGTTGCAGTTTATGGAGGACACAGCAGAACTGGCCCCGGTCCCTCTCGATAGTTCACGTTCTAATGAGAAAGGCAGATAAGGCACGTGATTAAAAACTTAGGTAGGGCTGTGTGGAGTATTTTGTATGTGGCACAGCACGTATAAAACTAGAGAACCTGAACTATGTGGGCACAGGGAGCGGGTGTTCGGGGAGGCTTCCCTTGGGAGACACTGATTGCTCAGATCTGAGGGCGGGTTGACCCAGGTGAAGGGTGAGAGTGGGGCCATGAGGGTCTTCTGGGTGGAGGTGCTGAAGCCAGAGGAGACCCCACAGATCTGAGTGCGAAAAACAGGCCCCTTGTTCAGAGCAGGGGCCCAAGACATGAAAGGAGAGGGCAGAAGCCAGAAGGCATGGGCCTCAGTGGTCCACGTCAGGGGTGGTGGCGAGGAGGTAGAGAGAGGGTCGGAGGCGGGGAGTGCCATGACCCGGGTGTGTTTTTCAGAGTCCTCTGGCCACTGTGTGGTGAATGGACTGGAGGGCGAGGACAGAATCAGGGACACCAACTGGGAGGCTGTGGCAGGGCCCCCCGAGAGAGATGCCAGGGCCTCGGGCTCAGTGGGTCCATCTGGCCTCTGCTTCACCCTCCACTGACCTACACTCGACAGGCCCATCAGTGGCCTCCCTGTGGCCAAATCCACACAACCTTGTGTGCAGTTGGGCCCTGCGGGATGCTCCCTCTCTGAACTGCCTTTGTCTGTGTGTCCTAGGGCTCGTGATCGCCAGGTCCCCCTCCTCCTCTGATCACCCTGCCTCTAACACTGGGACACCCCAGCTTCAGGCCCCCTCTTCCCACTGTCTCAAGATTCACCCTTGCTCACAGATTCAACTACCACCTGGACACAACTGACTCAAAAACATTAAATGCCTTCATCAAGCTGCACACTGGACACTCCGCCTGGCTCTCCCTGGCCTCCTTGAAAGCAACCTGCCCTAAAAGGACATGTTGAGATTCCCCTGCCCCTTCCCCCAGGCAGAAACTTAGGAGCATCCCTGACCCCTCCCACTGCCTCTCTCACCCACACCCAATCCCACCAGTCTGCCTTCATATCTCAAGTTCGTGAGTTCCTCCCCCTCCCCACAGACACTGCTTTTCTGAAACACAAATCTGTCTTCCGTCCTCCTCTCTGGCCTGGTTCTCTGGTTCCCCATCATCCTCAGAACCAAGTCCTGGTCTCCTGTTTCTTTTGCCTAGTCATCTGCAGACTCTGCTCAGAGACCACCTCCTCCAGGAAGCCTCCCCGGACTCCTGGCTCCACTTGCTCCCTGTCGTTCTCCAACTTGGTGTTGGTGGTGGATGGGAGAGCCAAGATTGTGCCCTTTCTATATGGTCAGGGCCACTGTGGAGGAAAAGGTCTGGCCTAACAGACCTGTTTCCAGGGAGTCATAGCCACAGAAACGGGACATCAGGGACAAACAGAGAGTAGCACAGTGCCAGGCTGGAACAGCAGGATGATCACAGGGGGAGCTTGCTTATAGATGAGGACATCCCCATTGGCCCAGATTCTTCATGCCAACCAGACTGGTCCACATGGAAGTGCTTTGGGAGGCCTCAGGAAAACACTACCCTTTGCCCATCCTTTATCCTGGAAGTACCCCCTCAGACCTCCACTCCTTTCTCATAAGCATTGCCCTCCCCAGAGTCCTGATAAACTACAGATCCTCCAAGAAGAGATGCACATGCTGAACAGTGACTTCTTGCCTGCCTCCTTAAAGGTCAACCCCCAAGATACAGCATCCAAACCCAATCACCTGGTGGGCAGCCAGGGCTATAGCGTGGGAGGGTATCTGTGTTTCCACACTATTTACACAAAGCAAGACCTCGATGAACTCTGTTCACAAACACACATTGGCAGGATTGCCTACAGGGCTGTTCCCCAGAGTGGCTGGCCTGCCAGTTACTTGGTGGGGGGAAAGTTATTTGAAATTCCTACTGCCATAGAGATGTGAGATAACCTGAGGTGCCTTTATCTTACCTTGAGGTTTACAGAACACTCTGCAAACAGGACCACGAGGTCAGGAAGGGTCCTCAGAGCTCTCCTGGTCTAACTCATTGACAGATGGGGAAACTGAGGTCCAGAGAGGGGCAGTGACTTTCTCAGAGCTCCAGAGCAGGCAGCAGGCCAGACCGCAGATCACAGGTTCCCAGGCCAATGTTTTCCCTGCTGCCTCAGCACCTGGGCGCAGAAACATTCTGACCATGCTGGGTCTGTGTTTGCAAAAGGTACCGGTGACCTTGCAGTCAGTTAGGTTGTGGGGAAGGCTGAGGGGTCTCTCTTTGATAATTTTTGAAGGGGGTTGGTTTTGAAGACAGCTGGTTTGGGAGAGGGTATAAAGAGATGCCTAGAGATACTTAGGGCTGCATAAATGTATCACTACTGGAATAAAATCGCTAAAACACATGCATACAAACTCATACACAACTGCTATTTTCATTTAGCTGATTTTTTTTTTTTTTTTTTTTTTTTTTGAGACCAGGTCTCACTCTGGAGTGCAGTGGCATGATCACGGCTCACTGCAACCTCGACTTCCCAGGCTCAAGCAATCCTCCTGCCTCAGCCTCCCAGGTAGCTGGGACCAAAGGCAAGTACCACCACACCCAGCTAATTTTTGTATTTTTTGTAGAGATGGGGTCTCGCCATATTGCCAAGGCTGTAGCTGATTTTATTTTACAAGTATTCCATAGTTATTGAAGAAAAATTAGAAAATGCAGAAATTTTGATAAAAAATCAAAGAATATAATTTATCCACAAGTCCACATCTGGCAACAAACAGGCAGTATTGCCAAGCAGTCAGAAGTATAAGCACAAACGTCAGCCTAGCACAGAGTTCAGTCCTAGTTATACCACTTAGCAGCTGTGTGATCTTTAACACGTTGCTTAACTTCTCTGAACCAGTTTCCTCATTTATAAAATGAACACTAATCTAGAGTGGAGTGCTTAGCCTCATGTCTGACATGCAACAACCACAAGACAAAAGGCAGTCATGGTGACACTCACTTGGTGTGCGGCACCCCCATTTTTCAAGATAAATGTAGAGGCCAGGCGTGGTGGCTCATGCCTGTAATCCTAGCACTTTGGGAGGCCAAAGCAGGCAGATCACTTGAGGGCAGGAGTTTGAGACCAGCCTGGCCAACATAGTGAAACCCCATTTCTACTAAAAATACAAAACTTAGCCGGGTGTGGCGGTGCGCACCTGTAGTCCCAGCTACTCGGGAGGCTGAGGCAGGAGAATCACTTGAACCCGAGAGGCGGAGGTTTCAGTGAGCCGAGATCATGCCACTGCACTCCAGCCTGGGGGCAGAGTGAGACTCCGTCTCAAAAAAAAAAAAAAACAGATAAATATAGAATTAGACCAGAGTAACCTTTGAGTTCCCACCCCACTCAGCTTTTAAGATTCCACACATCGATGATGAGTCCTGGGGCAGGGGCTTTCTTTCTCCAGGCCTCAGTTTCCCTATCTGTACTTTACGTCCAGGGCTGGAGCAGTGGCTCTCAGGAGTCATTTCTGTCTGCTGGCCAGGACTGGTGACCTCTGGCACTGGCTGGGTCATCTCTGTGCCCTGGCCGCCGGAGATGAGTCAGAGGGCCAGGAGGCTGGCCCAGATGGCTGGTGACCCAGGCAGCCAGAATCTTCAGACCATTGTGGGCCCTCCCTGTCCCACTTCCCCATGGCTCCCATGAGCTTCCCCAGATTAAGGCTGTATTGTACAAGGCAACAGACCAGCCAAACCAAATAAATGGGTACATGCACTTCACCCAGCCCTCCCAGCTGAGCCGCATCAAATACCAACTACCAGCCAATTTTACCAAGATGCTGAGACATGGTTAGTGGGGGAGGCTTCCCAAGCCACTGACCTTTAGGGTCATCCAGCCATTGACTCCCTCATTAATTTATTCATTCACTCCACAAATTCACAGAGCATCCTCTAAATGTCAGGCATTGTGCTAGTGCTGGGATTCAGTGTTGAGCAAAACAGCCCCTGATTTCAGGTTGCTCCTGGGTGGGCCAGGACATACTTCTCAGTGCACTGCCAAGATACGAGCACTATGAGGTAAGATTCCAGAATAAGGCATGAACTCTTCTAGTTGAAAAGATTGGGGAAGATTTCCCAGAAGCAGTGGCCTTTGAAGCAGGTCTTGAAAGGTGAGGAGGAGTGGGCCAGACAGAAACAAGAGGCAGGGTATCCCTGGCAGAGGGCACTGCAGGAGCCAAAGCAAGGAAGTACGACAGTGTAATCATTGAAACTACAGGGTGAGCACCGGAAAAGGCTAAAGAGATCAACTTGTCCAGTCCCCTCATGTAACAGATGGGGAGACTGAGGCCTGGGCAGAGCCCAGGTGTGGCTGGCATTGCTCTTGCAGAAGGAGAAGTCTGAAAGTTTCCTCACAGATAATGTAAGTCATCAGGTTTACTCTGTCTAAAGCCTTGAGATTCAAGGGCAACTGAAGACAGGTGTCCCAGGCAAAGCCTAGCTCTGCCCAACAGGCCTGCAAGGAATTGTTGGTGTGTTTGTTTTATTTGATTGGTTAGTTATCTAATAAACATGCAGGAACCCAGAGTTCTTTGCTACCCACTGCTTGCAGGTAGTACAGAAAGCAAGAAATAATATGCTTCTTCGGCAAGAGAGCTTTAGGGTACATGTGACTAAGAACCTCCTGAAAGTGAACCAGGTCAGGCACAGGAGCTAAGGCCAGAGAAAAAGCCCCTTCAGGACCCAGCTTCCTCCCAGCTCGGAGCTCCCTCGTCTGCCCCACAGTCGGGGCAGAGCTGTCTCCTGTGAGCAGAGTTGTGAGCAGCCCGGAAAGCAAGGGCCAGCTCATCAGAGACAGGAGGAGACACAAAGCTCAGAGACCTCTGCAAAAACTCCCTCCAACGTGGAAGACTGGGGCTTCTGTTTGTTTCTCAAGGCTTCCCAACCTTCCTACAAAGAACACACATGACTTGCATATCAAAGGACATTTGATCGGGGCAGTGGCTCATGCCGGTAATTCCAGCACTTTCGGAGGCTGAGGCGGGTGGATGACTTGAGGTCAGAAGCTCGAGACCAGCCTGGCCAACATGGTGAAACTCTGTCTCTACTAAAAATACAAAAATTAACGGGGCATGGTGGTGTACATCTGTAGTCCTAGCGACTTGGGAGGCTAAGGCAGGAGAATTGCTTGCACCTGGGAGGCAGAGGCTGGAGGCTGCAGTGAGCTGAGATTGCACCACTGGACTTTGTCTAAAAAAAAAAAAATGACATTACAGGGGAGAAATTGGACCAAAGAGAAATGATGAACAAGGCTACCCAGTGAAGTCACTCCCTAGGTGTGATGGTCTCCTGTTCACCTACTCCTTGCCAGAGCTCCAATCCCACATCAGGCCTCAGGCATACCTGTGTATCTTTGCTCAGGTTATGCCCCTAACCTGGCACTTCCTTCTGCCTTATTCTTTCTGAGAACTCCTACCCATCCATCAAAGCCCCCCTCATATGTCCCTTTTTCTCTGATGAGCCTGCCATCCCACCTAGCCTGCCCACCCGGCTTTGGTCGCACCTCTAGTACAGGTGTATTACATTTCCCGGCTGTTTGTCCTGGTTATTCATTGAGAGCTGGGATCAGGGCCATCACTGCCCAACTTGCGCACTATTCTGAAAGGTAGCTTTGTGACTTTGGGCAATGTCAAATTAATGAATGAACAAATAAGTGAGCTTTTCTGATGTCAAAATGTGGGTGATCCCACCACCCCCTCTCAGGAGTTTTTGAGAAGACGGGCATAACTTGATTCCTGACCTTACTGCACAGCCTGTGCTGGGTGGGGGCAGCCAGAGAAGAGAGGAAAGGGGTATGTAGAGGGATGAAGTAACTGAGCTCTAACTCTCTAGAGTGATGTTTCTCACCTTTTTGTTCATAAGGACTCCTACCCCCCAAAGAATCTTTATAACAGTTTTTTTCTAATCGTTCCCCACTACAAAATTCTAATAGTACAGAGATACTGAATATCTGCTCTGCACTCTATGTATATTCATAATTGAAGACTTTTTCTAACCCCCTTCCTGAACCAAGTTTTGCTCCCTCGAGGGCAATATCACTCCCATTGAGAATGCCCATCCTGGGGTGGGCAGTCATCTACACTGGCTCCTCTAACCTTCAGAACAGCCAGTGAGGCAGGCATCATTATCTCCATTGTATAGATTTGTAAACTGAAGAATAGATGTTTGTTAACTTGCCCAGCTAGTGAGTGATGGGGTCACGATACATAGCTGGAATTTTCAGACCACAGACCCCTGGACTTGCCCGCTGTGTTGCGGAAGAGAAGAGGAAGCTGCAGCTGGTTGAGAAGGAGCCCTGAGCCGGGGTCCGGCTCCTCCAGGCACTGCCTGTGTGTAGACCTCGGTTTCCTCCCTCCTAAAGTGAGGAGGGGGGTGGGTCTCAATGTATCCAAAGGACTCCTCAGGCTTCCACCCTATGAAAGAGAAGTTCTCAGGTCTCAGGACACTGGGGACCCCCACCACCTCCATGCTAGGATTGGGCCTGGGTCCCTGGGCCCTGGCCGCCAGGCTGGAGCTGCTGGGATCAGGTGGAGGGAGGGGACTGCTGAGCTGCCGGCCCGGAGACTGAGACGGGGATGTCTGCTCCCAGCTGGCGGCCTCCCAAGGGTGCTCGGCTGGGAGCCTGGCTGGCCCAGGCTTTCCCCAGGGCCTGATAAACCAGAAAAAAGAAAGCACGCTGTGAAGGGAAGGAAGCACCAGCAGACAAAGGAGGGAAGGGCACGCTGATTCCATCGGCTCCAGGCCCTCAGCCACTCTGGCGGGCCGGGCAGGGCTGGGCAGGGCTTGCAGACGGGCAGCCTGGGGAGCTGGCGGCAGGATGCTGGGAGCCAGCTACATGGGGATCACTGTGCCCGCCTGTCCCTGTGCCGAGGCTGGCTGGGGTGGGGACTGAGAACAGGCCAGCAGGGACAAGCCCCAGCATACCAGCCCTACCCCTCACTGTAGCCTCCTCACAATGTACCCACGTACAGGTGGTGTCTTCGGCACTGTTCAGGGGGCCAAAGTTCCACAGCCAGTTAGCAGCAAAGCCAGGCTGGGACCTGGTTCTCTGGCTCCAAACTCTAGGTGCTCTTCCATCCCATACCTCACCCAAGTCTGCCAGAACCTGATTCTGCTGCCTGAGGAGGCAGGAAACCACTCAGAACAAGAAATAAAATAGAGCCAGCTCACCATGGGTCATCTTCTGTGTTATCTGAACCAATCTTCACAAGGGCCCTATAAGGTCAGCTATGTTATTGGGCCCACTTTACAGATGTGGAAACTAAGGCTCCTAACAGCTGGACCTTTGCAAGGTGCTCTAGGGCAGCCAGCTTTCCCTGTCTGGGGGAGGCTACAGGACCCTGGGGTGGGTGCAGGAAGCCCCTCAGACCTTTGCCCCTGAGCTACAGGGCCTTCCCTGAGGGTTCAAAGGGGAAGAGTTGAGAGATGGCAAAAAACAGCTAGACTTTTTCTAAAATTAGTAAACAGAAAAGATATTCCAAAACCTGCAAATGAAAGGAGAAAGGAGTGGAGCAGAACTCGGCTCCGGCCCTTTCTCAGGGAGCCAGCAGGATGAATGAGGCCTGGGTGGACTAGCAATCTGCAGGGGGGCTTCCATGTCCAGCTCTGCTACTTTCATCTGCGGCTCCGCCCACAAGATGGGACAATGAGCCCCCACCTCTGCGCCGTTGAGCAGAGCAGAGAGAATCCGGGCAAAGGCCTTGCACAGGGCTGTGCCCCATCACCAGGCTCCTGCCCCACCCGGCTGGCTTCAGCCTGAGGTTTCCAGGCATGCCGGCTGCAGCCCACGCACTGACCACTATCCCAGGGGACCTTCCTCAAAGTCTTGGGACTCTCCCAGATGCCCTCCAGAATCAGAAATGAGGACCTGGGATGAGTGAAACAGGCAAGGAATAAAAGCCAGCCTGTGGGGCGTTAGCGAGCTAGCACTGCTGTGGGGTCCTGGGGTCCCATAATTTTTGGGGACCCTCTGAGGAATGGGTAGGAAGTGGCTCAGAACTGGTCCCCTGCAATTTGGAAGGAAAACATCACCCACTGGTTCTTGTCACCTGGGGCAGGAAGCAAGCACTAAGCTGGGCTGCAAGGCCAGGTGCTATCAGTTGACACCTGCACAGAGCTAGCTGCCCTAGCAAGAGCTGGAGTAGAAAGGTAAGCAGTGGATGTGAGGCAGGGTCAAGGGATGCCTGACACCACATCCCACTGATGCAGCCCCCTTTTCAGTCAATGGTCCCTGGGCTAGGGGTACCCAAGGATAGGTGTGACCAGACACCTGCTCTCTAGGAGCTCACAGCCAGGGAGAAGCCCTCACATACACTCTCCTACTGGGAGATAATGACCATCAGGCCCACCATTCTGTGCTAGGCCCCACACCATCTCCAGTCTTCCCAACAGGCCTGCAAGATAGATATTATTTCCATTTGACGAAGAAACACACTGAGGCTCAGAGAGGTTAAAAATCAAGGTCAGGTGCGGTGGCTTACGCCTGTAATCCCAGCACTTTGGGAGGCCAAGGCAGATCACATGAGGTTCAGGAGTTTGAGACCACCCTGGTCAACATAGCAAAATCCCATCTCTACTAAAAATATAAAAATTAGCCAAGTGTGGTGGCAGGTGCCTGTAATCCCAGCTACTTGGGAGGCTGAGGCAGGAGAATTGCTTGAACCTGGGAGGCAGAGATTGCGGTGAGCCGAGATTGCGCCACTGCACTCCAGAGTGGGCGACAGAGTAAGACTCTGTCTTAAAAAAAACTTCCCAACATTTCATTCCAAGCCTAAGGCCTTCCCAGTGTTCCTGGTGAGGGCGGAATCCTGGCTCAGAGGATGGCCCAGGAGGCCAGAGAAGGCTGCCTGGAGGAGGTGGGGCTGGGTCTGCACTGCAAAGCTGAGCACACTTCACCCCCTGCTTGTGCTCTATCCCCTGGGTCTCCCCACAGTTACCCCACCCGGAGTCCTCAAGAGCATCTCATGATGACCTGAACTCACAGCTTATCAGGTTGGGAGGACCTCAGGGGTGGCTGGCCCAACTCCCAGCCACCCTTCTGTGGCAAAACTGAGGTCCAGAGAGGGACATGACATGCCCAAGCTCATACAGCACAGAGCGCACAGCCAAGATGGGAGCCCAGGTCTCCTCACTCCCAGTTCCGTGCCCTCTCCCCTTAGGCAGCAATGCCAGCTATTTTAAGGTCTTGTCTCCACTATCAAAAATGGAGCCCATCGGGGTGACTCACAGCTGAGCTTTTTTCTTCTTCTATGGCTGAATCTCCTTCCTGGGGTGTGCTGGGCTCAAAACAGAGTGCCGCAGGGAGCCTGGAGCCCCTCAGCATGGGATGGGACTGGAAGGGGAGCCGTGGGGTGAACAGGGGGCAGCGGAACAGGGCTGGTGGAGCCTGGATGTGACAGCCAGAGAAAGAGCGGCAGAATCCTCCCTCTTCCCCTGCCAGGGAATTGGGCAGAGAGGACCCCCTACTCAGTCACTGGGGTATTCAAAACGGGTTTAGTGCTAAGCCTGGGTGACCTAAAGGGCCAGAGACAGGGGCTGGAGGAGAATCCAAAACACAAAACAAACATATAACCGCCCCCAAAGGAAAAGTCCAGAGTCTGAATTTTAAACAGGAAGAACAAGGCGTCAGGCTCAGAGGAAGATAACAGGGCCCGGCTGACCAAAGAAACAACAGAAAAAGAGCTGAGGAAAGCTGGGGGTGGGGGGTCGGCGGGGGGGTACATTCCTGCTTTGGAGCCTGGGCCCTTCCTGGCTCTCCCTTGCCTCTGGGGTACAGGGTGCCAGGGTCTACACCGCCACACAGTGACAGGGGCACAGGCCAGCCAGGGCAATGTGGGAGGCCTTTTTGGAGGGGCACGGGGTATGCAGGAAAGAGCATGTGTCTGGGGTCCGGCAGAAAACAGCTGGAATCCTTGGGCAGGTGGCTCTCTAAGCCACTGTTTCCCCCTCTGAAAAATGTCGTTAAGAATATCTTCCCTGAAGTGTTGGGAGGATTAAGGGAGACAAAGAACGTGCAGGGCTGGCACACAGTGGGGCTAGAATGATCCACCATTCTCTACATGCTCAGCCCTGGTTTCTGTCATCCCAGAGGCCCCAGGGGCCACAGACCCAATGCTGAAGGACTCTCAGAAGCACCAGGAACACACATCCTTGCCCTCAACATGTCCTGGCAACCTGGTGAATCCAAAGCTGTCCTTATGGAACCAGATGAACAACCTATACCCCACTGTATCCGTCTGCTTGGGCTGCCATAACAAGGCACACAGACTGAGAGGCTTAAACAACAGCAAGTTATTTTTTTCATAGTTCTGGAGGTTAGAAGCCTGAGATCAAGGTGTCAGCAGGGATGGCTGGGCGCGGTGGCTCACGCCTGTCATCCCAGCACTTTGGGAGGCCAAGGCAGGCAGATCACCTGAGGTCAGGAGTTCAAGACCAGCCTGGCCAACATGGTGAAACCCCATCTCTACTAAAAATACAAAAATTAGCTGGGAGTGGTGGCACGGGCCTGTAATCCCAGCTACTCGGGAGGCTGAGGCAGAAGAATTGCCTGAACCTGGGAGGCAGAGGTTGCGGTGAGCCGAGGTCGCACCATTTCACTCCCAGCCTAGGCGACAGAGCAAGACTCCATCTCCAAAAAAAAAAAAAAAAAAAAAAGGCAGGGTTGATTTCTTCTGAGACCCCTCTCCTTAGTTTACTGATGGCCATCTTCTTCCTGTGTCTCTACAAGGTCTCCCTCTGTACAGGCCTCCCTCGGTATCCATGGAGAACTGGTACCAGGACCCCACCTCGGATACTGAAATCCACAGATGCTCAAGTCCCTTATATAAAATAGCACAGTATTTGCATATAAACTATGCACATCCTCCACTATACTTTAAATCATCTCCAGATTATTTATAATACCTAATACAATGCAAATGCTATGTAAATCATTGTTATACTGTATTGTTTCAGGAATCATGATGAGAAAAAAAGTTCATACATATTCAGTACAGATACAAACATCCTTTTTTTTTCTTCAAATATTTTCAATCCAGAGTTGGTTGAATCCACGGATGAGGAGCCCACAGACAGGGAGGGCCAACTCTACATGTCTTTGTGCAGATTTCCTTTTCTGATAAGGACACTAGGCAGATTTGGATTAGGGCCCACCCTGATGGCTTCATTTTACCTTATTCATCTCTTTACTTCAAAAGCCCTGTCACCAAATACCATAACATCTTGAGGCACTGGGGGTTAGGACTTCAACATATGAATTCTTGGGGGACACAGTTCAGCCCATAACACCTGCTAAGTCCCCAACTGTCAAGTACCCCCCATTCCAGGCTGCATCCCAAACCTGCTTTGGCACTGGAAGGAGCTATAACCCTCCTGAAGTCCAACCGTTGTTTCCAAGAGAGGGGAAGTAATTTATCCCACGTGATGCAGCAAATAAAAATATCCAGAAAGTCCAGGCTCCTGTTAGCACATCCGGGGAAAACACAGTCCAAAGAGGACAAACTTGAGTCCCTCAGCTGAGCATATTTGAAAGGTGATGTCCTCATGTTCTGTGTGTTCTGCCAGCTCAGCAAGTTTTGGGATTGCAGATTCGGTGAGGGAAGGGCAGGGGCACAAGTTGGCCTTCACTTTTTCTGGACAGCTGGAGAGAAAACTCCAACCAGTAACATTTAGGAGTGCCTACTGTGTGCTAAGCACTGTTCAAAGCACTTTACAAGAATTAACTTGTTTAAGCTCCACAACAACCCTATGAAATACATATGTGACAATTCTTATAACCATTTTGGAGAGGGGGAAACTGAGGCACCAAGAAGTGAAGCAACTTGGCCATTGTCATACATCTGACAATGAGTGTATGTAGCAGCACCAGGATTCTGGCTATAGGGACAGTGTCCTCAGTGGCAATGCTTTCCCATACAGTGAGGTGTCACGGAAGGAGCCCTAGGCGGGTCACCAGGCCTGACACTTCTACCACTTGCTATGGGATCTTGGGCAAAAGTCCTCCCATGTCTGGGCTTCAGTGTTCCCACCTGTCATATGACAGGTAAGATCAGATGACCCTTGAGCCCAAGACGAACCACCGCCTTCCCTCTTCCTTGCCCCTCAAGGCCTTCCCCAAGTCTAGAAGAGCAGCTTTTGGCCTCAATGTCATGGAACAAAGTCCCCTCCTCAGGGCTTAGGGCCTGGAGGGCTGAGCAGGGAACAAGGCAAGCTCCAGGCCACATTGTCTCTGGATGTCCTCCACCACTGGTTTGCCCACACCAGGGTGGCCCTGGCCAGAGGTCAGCAGAGGAGAAAAGCCATCCCAAGCCCTGCAGGAGGCCCTGAGAACAAGTGGAGGAGGGCTTGGGTGCAGACAGATCTGTGCCCGCCCATGGGGAGCTGGTCTTTCTCCCTCTTCCAAGCCACCCCACTTGAGTCCCACCCCAGCCTAAGCTGTCAGACAGTGGGCCTCATGTCCCAAAGGCCTCCTAAGCCCCCACTCCACTCCCAGCCTCATCCCCTGGGGCAGAAACTGAAGACAGAAACCTCAGGGTGTTACCAGTTTCTGTGTCACTTAAACAGCTTGGATCTATAGTGGCTGGTGCACCAAACCACCGTAGGCCCTCCACAGAACGCTCCCCACCATGAATAAAGAATACCATCAAAGAACATGTGTTGACAGAGTGAAATGTTGTTGAAATATTGCCAATGGAAAAAAGAAAACTTCACAAAACAATCAATAAAATATTATTCTATGGTATTCAATACACATATACATACTGCTATTTTGATACAAATGCATGGAAAAAGGCCTGGAAGGAACTCTACCAAAACGTTCACAGTGGTTCCCCTGGCAGGGTCCAAGGTGGGGTCCTGGGAGTTGGGACTATGGATTTTCTTTCTTTCCTTCTTTCTCTCTCTCTCTGCTTCTCTGTATTTCCTTACCCTTGTATTAAAGTTAATTTCAGGGACAATAAAAAGACAAATTAATTATATAAGAAAACATGAAAAATGGAGTAATAATGAAAACACAATGTCCACACAGAGTATGCATACCTCCCATAGTAGCCTCTTCCCCCAACAGCTGTGCCTGCTATCTGAGCTCTCTTTACCTCACACATTTGCTCTTCACTTTATATTTTCTTTCTTTCCTTTTTTTGAGACAGGGCCATGCTCTGTCACCCAGGCTGGAATGCATGGCTCATTGCAGCCTCAACCTCCTGGGATCAGGTGATCCTCCTACCTCAGCCTCCTGAGTAGCTGGGACCACAAGCATGCACCACCATGCCCAGCTAATTTTTTTTTTTTTTCCTAGAGACAGGGTTTCGCCATGTTGCCCAGGCTGGTCTCCTGGGCTCAAGCAGTCTGCCCTCCTGGGCCTACCAAAATGCTAGGATAATAGGTGTGAGCCACCATGCCCAGCCTATTTTATAATTTTCAAAGAAAAGTCACATCCATTTGTGACTGTATCTGTCCTCAGGGGATGAGTGAGGCCAGGAATTACCATTAACGTATTATACATATGAGGAAACTGAGGCAAGAGAAGAGCTACGACTTGTCCCAAAGTCATCCAGCAAGTGAGAGGCTGAGTGGGCCTTACCCTCTGCCTCTAGATCCCTTCAGTCTGAGGGTACCCTCAAGGGCTGGGGGTATCTGGGCCAGAGCTTTGGAAGTTGGAGAGCTGAGAGCAGAAGGCACTGACATGGCCTCTTTTGGCCCTAAATGAATCATTATGTTGCTCTGAAGCTTTCTGCCTCAGTTTCCCTAACTGCAGGATAGAACAAGCCTGGCCTCCTCCCTCTCCAACCTTCATGAAAGGATGGATCTAAGATGGATAAAGAAACCCCCTCATGGAAATATAGTCTTGGGCCGAGCCACATGCCATTCTGTCCTACGCCTCAGGCCTGGCCCCAAGAGCCAGGATTCTACCTTCTCCCACCATCTTCTTGGTGCCAACAGCACTCCCCACAGTGGCTCTGTTCCTTCGTGGAGGGCTCAGCAAGTGCACTAAATAGAAAGGCGGGGAGAGGAGTGGGCACAGCACTGGCCCAGACACCAGGAACCTTGGGCTCTAGCTCCCTGTCCTGGTCACCGTGTGACTCAGAGCAGCCAGTCCTCCTCTCTGAGCCTCTGTTTCTTCCTGTGTACAAGAGGGTGGAAGATGTGCTTCTATGGTTCTTCCAGAACAGCATTAATTGAGCATGGAGCTACGCTGAAAGATTCAAGCAAAACATCAGCAGCACCACAGCTCTCAGAGCCTGCAGCGTGGACACAGAGCCAGGTCACTGCCCAAGGTCTGGAAAGGAGCACTTTCCAGATTTGCACTTGGAAGCCCAGGAGAGCCACTTCATGGTGGGTGACAATACTTCACTTCCCTGGGCCTAGGGTTTCCTCTATATAAAATGGGAGATCAATTCAGAAGTCCTGAAAGCCCAGTTTTTAAAAAACAACCACCACAATAACAACTGTTTCTCTGGCTCTTCTGATCTGGGGGATGGAAGATCAGAAGTAGCTAAGAATATCAGGGGGCTTATATAAGCCAGGGCTTTACAAATTACACCCTGTGTTCCCAGATACCCAATGTGATTGCTGCCTCCCCAAACCTTGATAAAAGGTGGGTGCTATTGGTGAGCAAGATCCAGAGACAGAGAGTTTCAGGGAGGGAGAGGCAGGGCCATCTGGGAGCCCAGAGCAGCCGACTCCAGACCCGTTTGGCCCCCGATCCTCTGGAGCTGTCCTGCTGGTTCCATAGCATGAGCAATGTGGCCATAGAACAACAATAATAACATTAATAACAACGAACACTTATGAATCACTCACCTTGTGCCAGAAATGGTAAGTGCTTTATTTGAATTCATTCATTTAAACTTCAAGGAACCCTATGACAGAGGTTCTATTATTGACCCCCAACTTTCAAATGAGGAAATTGAGGCATGAGGAAATCAAGAAACATGCCCCAGGTCAGGCAGCTAGCAAGTGGCAGAGCTTGGCTTTGAATCCAGGCAGCCAGGCACCCCATGTTCACTGTCTTAAGCCACAGTGTCATACTGGCTTCCTGGAAAATGGTGCAGGATAGATGAGAGACCCTTGGAGGGCCCTGTCCTAGGTGGCATTGGCATGCCTTCTTTTTTTTTTTTTTTTTTTTTTTTTTTTGAGACAGAGTCTTACTCTGTCATTCAGGCTGGGGTGCAGTAGCCTGATCTCAGCTCACTGCAACCTTTGCCTCCTGGATTCAAGCGATTCTTCTGCCTCAGGCTCCTGAGTAGCTGGGACTACAGGTGTGCACCACCATGCCCAACTAATTATTTTTAGTAGAGACAGGGTTTCATCATGTTGGCCAGGCTGTTCTCAAACTCTTGACCTCAAGTGATCCACCCACCTCAGCCTCCCAAAGTGCTGAGACTACAGGCGTACGTCACCACACCTGGCCTGGCATGCTTTCTTATAGCTCCTTCTCTCCCTGCATGCACAGGGCTTTTCACCATCCCTGACTGGGACACACATTATGAATACAGGAAACACATTATAAATATGAACTCTATCTCATAAAGGACCAGCATCCCATTGTTACCCCCACCACGCCCCGGCCTTGATGCTCCACCTTGCTCACCTCTGTGAGGCTTCGAGAGCTAAATTAGGCGAGTGCCAAGACACACTGTGCACACCCCTCTCTGCATAGAGACATGACTAGAAGGATGCTTCATAACCTCCGGTGGTAGGGTTTGTGGTTTCTTCTTTACACTTTCTTAAAACAATCACATGCATCATTTCTACCAAAATAATAAAACTGACAAAGCATCTGAAGGTCCGAGTCAGCTTGGAACCCAGGCCTATGTGGCTCCAAAACTTGAATTATTTGCCCTTTTCTGTAGCATTTCATGGAAAAAGCTGCTGGTCTGGGAGATGGCTGGGCAGGACCCTCTTTCACAGGGAGGCTGGTGTTCTCCAGGAGTGGAACCAGCTTCCAATGTAACCAAATCAAAGGCCTGCCACCTCCATGCGGCACTCACCCTCACTTGGCTGCTTAAACATTGGTGAAATGAGGGTCAGTCAAAGCAGAATAATTTCAGGGACTCTGAGAATATTTAGGCCATCAGACATTTCTCACGCCTTACATCCCACCAGTAACACTTAATAAACAATGGCCAGATGCTGTGGCTCATGCCGGTAATCCCAGCACTCTGGGAGGCCAAAGTGGGAGATCACTTGAGCCCCAGGGGGTTCAAGATCAGACTGGACAACATGGCAAAACCCTATCTCATAAAGTATAAAAATTAGCCAGGTGTGGTGCTGCGCGCCTGTAATCCCAGCTACTTGGGAGGCTGAGGCAAGAGGATTGCTTGAACCTGGGAGGCAGAGGTTGCAGTGAGCCAAGATCACACCACAGCACTCTAGCCTGGGCGACAGATGACTCTGTCTCAAATAAATAAATAATCATAAATAATAATTGGCAAAGGGACTATCTATGGCTTTTTAAAATCTCTGAATGCTAATATTTTGTCAATGACCATATATTGCTTTATAGTAAGAAAAATAATTTTTCAAAATTATAAAATTCATGGAAATCCAAGATTTGACTCTTACCCTGGGGAAATAAAGTTTTTCTTTCTTTACACCTCTATGTAAAGGCTCTATGCTCAGCACGTTATACACATTATCTATAGTCTTCATAATATCCTGGCAACAAAGCAACTATTATGTCCATTTTAGAGAAACAGAAGCGGAGGCTCTGAGGCTGAGAGGCTGAGCAACTTGCCCAGGGCTGCCCAGCCAGGAAGTCACCAGCCTGGATTCCATCTCAGGCCGGTCTGACTGCCACATCAAGGCACCCTCTCTCTCCCAAGGCTGCTCCCTCCCACCTCTCCTGTCTCCTCCACCCATCACCCATCACACCTGACTCTTCTGGAGACAGCCTTGCCCTCCTCCCTGCCCTTCCCTCAAATCTGGCCTCAGCATCTGTGAGTCCATCCCCCAACCCCTGAGGGAGGAATTGGTTAATGTTCCTCCCACTTGGATCCTATAAAACATTCAGGTCAGCTGGGCGCGGTGGCTCACACCTGTAATCCCAGCCCTTGGGAAGGCCGAAGCGGGCGGATCACCTGCGGTCAGGAGTTTGAGACCAGCCTGACCAATATGGTGAAACCCTATCTCTACTGAAATACAAAAATTAGCCAGGTGTGGTGGCGGACACCTGTAATCCCAGCTACTCGGGAGGCTGAGGCAGGAGAATCGCTTGAACCTGGGAGATAGAGATTGCAGTGGGCTGAGATGGCGCCACTGCACTCTAGCCTGGATGACAGAGTAAGACTCCATCTCAAATAAATAAATAAATAAATAAATAAATAAATAAATAAATAAATAAAATATAACACTCGGGTCCAGCCAGCTACATCCACGCTGTAATTAAAAGTGCATTTCCATGGCTCGGTGGCGCCCATGTCAGACTGAAGGCTAGTGTACCACTCCTATGCTCCTGCCAGGAATACCCACCATGTCATTTCTGCCCTGTTGGCAAAAGACATTCTTTGTCCTTCCCAAACCACACAGAAACCCTCTTTGGGGGGCAGGGCCCAAATTGCTTGTCTTGATTTGTACCCTGAGCAAAGGTTTGGGAGCTGGACTGAGCCAGGCAATTCAGGGGTAAGCGGAGGCTGGGTAGGAAGGGCTGAGCAGACCCAGAAGGGAGGAGATACGGGATGGGCAGGGAGAGGACAGGACCAGGGAGACATTTCTAGAATTAAATTTTTTCATCCCAGAGTTTCAAACCCACAGGCCCCTGAGTTCCGGGCCAACGTCTAAGACCTACACGTGGGAGGAATGGGCCCATGGGAAGGAGCAGACCTCAGCAGCCTCAGGCTGCACTCAGAACCTAGACCAGAGGGGACAGAGCTAGTCAGGGCCAGACAGTCTTCCCCTGGAAGCCAGGAGGGGACAAAGGCCCATGTACTCTTCAGGGAGCCAGGCGGGCCGCCCAGCTCTTCCCCAGCCCAGTCCTCAAACTTAAGTGCCTCAGCAAACAGAGCCCCTGCCCCTGTATTATTTTCTTTGTAAACTTACTGTTGAGTGCTGTCAGGAGTTTGGGGTATCTTACATTCGGGGAACACACTCTGCTGTGAGTCCAAGCAGTACCCTTCCTCAGTAATTCTCAAATAGGCCTCTGAAGTGGGCAGGGCAGACAGGGTGATCCCATTTTACAGAGGAGGAAACAGAGGCCAAAAGAGGTGCTGAGGCTCCCCCAAGCTCCCACAGCTGGGCAGTGGCAGCACAGCTGGCTCTTGCAGCCAAGTGATTGGACTCCAAGTCCAGTGCTCTTTCTGCTGTACCCTAGCTGCCTGGAAGGACCTCAAGGTCAGGACTTAACCGCCGAGGAGAAGGCAGGGTCAAGAAGGGCAGGGGCTGTGAAGGGCTTGGTCTGCCACTGTCACCTCCGGGTTATCTTCGGCAATTTACTTTGTGTCTCAAAGCCTCAGATTCATTATCTATAAAATGGGGATAATAGGGTTATTCTGTGGTTTTTAGAATTGTGCCTAACTGTTCAGTATGTTATTTATCATTATCAGTGAGCTGTGGGAGGGAGAGGCTTCTCATATGGCAGTCAGGAATGCTCCCTGGAGGAGGCAGGAGGTTTGATGGATGGAGAGAAATCAGACAGACAGAGGGCAAGCAGTTATAGGTTACGGGGAAGAGCACCGGACTGGGAGTCAGAAGGTTTGAGCCTTTGTCCCAGCAGTGCCACCACATCGCTGTGTGTCTCCCCTTTCCCACCAAGTAAAACAAAGGGGTCAGCTCAGATGAGCTCTTGGCCTGGCCAGTAGCTTGTCTTGATTCGTATCCTGAGCAAAGGTTTGGGGGCTGGACTGAGCCAGGCAATTCAGGGGTAGGCGGAGGCTGGGTAGGAAGGGCTGAGCAGACCCAGAAGGGAGGAGATACGGGATGGGCAGGGAGAGGACAGGACCAGGGAGACATTTCTAGAATTAAATTTTTTCATCCCAGAGTTTCAAACCCACAGAGATTGGGGTTTCCTTACAGCCCGAGGGCTGAACCAGAATTCTTTTCCAAAGCCTCATCCAAAAAGAATTCTAGGTTCAGCCCTTGGAGTGTAAGGAAACCCCAATATAATGTTCGTGATGGCTTTGTCCCCAGCAAGGGGAATGCCAGTGGCTTTTTTTCCCTTGGCTTATCTCTATGTGTTAACATTTTGACAATGGTCTGACTATACATTGTTATATAGTAAAATAACAATAATAGTAAGTTTCCAAAGTTATAAAACGAACAGAAGTACTAGCTTTGATTCTTGTCCCAGGGCCTAACAGCTTTCTTTCTTTAATAAACAGCCTCCCTGTGAAATGGTGAGACCCCTCCCTGGCCAGCACAGCAACACCTCCTCAGTGAGGCCCTACCTGATGACCCTGTGGGGATGAGTGCCCATAGAGGAGAAGGGAGGCCATACCACCAGACTCTTCTGCCGCTGCTGGTGTGCACCCTACCGGGTGGGGAATTCAAGCAGCTCTCCTCCTCCTCCTGCTCCTCAACTCCTCCAGGGGCAGCCACACTCACCCCGATTCCTGTCCTCAGCCTTTTGTATCTTGGTGATAGTGACTAGCACCACCTGTGCTTCTGTGTTCTGGGCAACCTGCTAACCTAACCACTGCATAGCGGCCGTTCTGTTTAATCCACACAAAGCCCCTGCAAGGTGTCCAGCCTCCCCTAACATTGGCAGGACCCAGGGCCCACCTACTGCATGTCTAAATATTTAAAAGCTGTAAACCAAACCATCTTCCTGCCTTGACAAATGTAGCTAATGTGCTTTCAGAATGACTGGGAAGGACAGGCTCAAATTTAAATTTCTTGAAGACCTCAGAGTTCCTCACCAGGATGGGTGGCATGGGCAAAACTGGACCCTCCCAGCCTCCCCGCTTCCCTTTCTACCTCCAGCTCTGCCCACACCGCCTACAAATGGGTGGCCCTGGGCTATTCAGGGCCATGGGGAGGGAATTGTGGGGTGCCTGGGGCTGGAGTGTGGTTGGGAGCCAGGGGGGTATAGGCTGCGGGTGGCATGTCCCCTTGGCACAGCAGGCTACCTGCTCCATGAGGGGCTTGTCCAGATGAAGCATTTGTCAGATCTGAGGCACTACTAGAGGGGGATTTGATCATTATCTCCATTTTACAGGAGGGAAAACTGAGGCTCGGAGAGGCTAAGTCAGTTGTTCAAGGCCTTATAGCCAGGAGCGGGGAGGCTGGCTTCAAAGACCTGAGCCTGAGCCTCCCTGTCTGTGAGGCATGGCAAATCCCCATGCACCAATCTACAGAAAAAGCACCTCCAGTGACAGGACTGAGGCTCAGGAAGCTCCATTCCAGGCTCACAGGGACATCAGCCCAGAATAAATAACTCCAGCAGACGGCAGAGGAAGCTAAGTGCTGGCCAACAAGGGGATCTGGGGAGGGACCCCTAGGAGGCTGCATTTCAGCCAGGCCTGAGGGAGGGGCAGGCTTTGGACCAAGGAAAAGACTGGGGAGAAGCTATAGGCAGCATTTACAGTGAAGGCAAAGGCTCTGGGGTGAGAACAAGAGGGCACACAGGGAGCAGCAGGCTGTTTTCTGTTTGTTGGTGTTGGCGGGAGCCTGGGCTGTGGAGAGGAGAGCCTGGGGAGGCATAGGGCGGCCGAGGAGTGGGGACTTCCTGCTGGGGGGGTACGAGCCAGGGAGGGACACCGTGGGAGTATTGGGGAACATCTTCGGGAAGATGATGATGCCACAGGGACCGGCTGTGTGGGCTGGGGTGCCCCCACTAAGAGGAAGTCCTGCCAGGCTGGACCTGCCCTGAGAGATGCCCTGGGCTGGGGTCGGCCAAGGCCACTCCAGGAGGGTGTCTGCCACCAGAATGGAATGCCTCAGGCCCACATCATGCAGGGGCTCCCGAAGGGGGAACCCTGATGTCCCTGATGTCCCTGCGCTCAGCACCAGGCTCATCCTATTCTTATTACCCATTTGACAAACTCTTACTGAGTTCCTGGCCATTTCCCAAGGAGATGAAAGGCCCAGCCCTGCCCTCAAGGAATTCTCAGTCCCAAGAAGGAGACAGACAGGCACTCATCTGTCGGAACCCTTCCCACACTGCCTTGCGATGTATGCACCCACGTGTGGACCCCCTTCTAAGCCACGTAGGAGCGGTGTTGGGGGAAGGAGGGTAGTGCCTGGGGAAGGAGTCAAGAGTGGGTGGCAAAGAGGGCCTTCTAGGGAGGAGACAGCCAGGGCAGAGCAAAGGCCTGGGGCTAGCAAAGACACCCTGAGTTACAGCATAGGGAGGCTTTTCCCGGGGTGGAGCAGGGAGCGGCAAGGGGGCAGAGCTGACAAAATAGATGGCGGTGTTGGGGGAGGGTTCCTCACGGGCCATGCTAGGAGCTCAGACACTCCCTCTAGCAGTGGAGCACTATTAAATGGTTTAAACCAGGGTGAGAGAGTGTCCGATTGTATGTTGGAGCTAGAACTTAGGGGATTCTGGGGAGAAGTGCACATTTGCATGTGTGTGTGTGTGTGTGTGTGTGTGTGTGTGTGTGTGTGTGTGTGTGTGTGTGTGTAGGGGGTGGTGAAGAAGACTGGGGGCAGAAGAGGCCTGTTGGGGAACAGTGGTCAGGGTCCTGATAAGAGGAGGAGAGGCCCAAACTCCTCAGGGGATGGAGAGCTGGCCCAGGCTGGGGCCATACTGGGGAAAGAGGAGAATCAGGACTTGGTGACTGGTTGTCCCTGGGAAGGGAGGGGACTGCGGGACACCCAGATTTCTAGCCGAGACCCAGGTGGATGGTGCACTCCCAAGAGCTGGGGCAGGTCTGGAGAAAGGCAGTGAGTTCGATGTCAAACCAGCTGAGTGGAGGTGCCTGTGGGACCCCTCACAGTCGTGGGTCCACCCTCTGCCTTCACTCTGTCCCTCAGCCCCCAGTCTCCCACCCCCAGCCTCCAGCAGTCTCTGCCCAAACTGTCTCACAGCTATGGGGGCTTTGAAGTTCCCTCCTCCTTCTCTCCTTCCCCCTTCCCATGCCGCTCTCCACCCTCAGAGCTCTGGTTTGGCCCAGCCAGGCGCAGTCTGGTCTCCCTGGGCAGGAAGCCAGGGGGCAGCTTAGCGAGGCCAGGCCTGCTGTTTCTGGGGACTAAACCCCTGGGGGTTGACAGGCCTTGTATGACAAATGCGGTAGTTGGGGGCAATCCCCCACCCCCACTGGGGCTCCTGGGATCCAAGGAAGAGAGGTAAACACACAAGGAGTGCCCCATCCCTTCCTTCCTCTGCACAGAGACACACAGTCCCTGGCCCATCCTCACAACTTCCCTGAACAGGGAGCAGGGCCAGAATGTCTGACCCATTGCTTAGAGGAGGACACTGAGGACCAGGGAGGCCAGAGGATGCCTGCCCAGTCACATTCCCCCTCTGACCTCAGTGCCCCCACCTCTCAATGAGGAGGTACTGGGGGCCCCTGGAAGAGGATGGGAAGGTGGCGTGAAACCAGCTCTGCCACATCCCTGCCCTGGGGCCTGGGGAACAAACCTTCACTGGGCTGAGCCTTGGTTTGCTCATCTGTAAAATAAGTATGACAGTGCCCACCTCCTGGAGCCCTGAGGACTGAATGAGGACATGTACATGACACAGTACAGCAGACCCAGCACCCCACAGGCCTGTTTCCAGAGGAGGAATTCACAACTCGCACACTAAAGAATAGCCTGATTTTTTAAAAAGATAATGAATTATTGAATTATTTTAAAATAATTCCAAATTATTTAAAATAATACCAAAAATTAATCCTTTAAAACTCCACAGCAAATCTGGGGCCCAGAGCATCCCCTGGGCCCCAGTCCCCCTGCCCCCTGACCACTGCCGCTACACACCTACCAGACACCCCCACCCACCCCAGACTGACCCTGGGAAAACACCTCCACAGGTTCCCCACCCTGGGCCAATACTATCCCTGGCAAAAAGCTGGGGGCCACCTTCCTGGCGGCGGGAGCCCAGCTCAGCCGGGTGGGACACAGTGGCGACAGCTGATAAGCCAGCCTGTTTAGTTCTGTCTGCCGCAGGCCTGGGGGAGGCCGGAGCTCGGCCGGGGCGGCAGACAGTGTGGCTGTGGCCTCTTCCCCTTCCTAGGCCAGCTTGGTGCCCCTGAGGCTGGGCCAGCCCCTGCTAGGGGCCCCTCCAGCCACTGTCTCCAGGCCCCCTTGCCGGAATGAGCTAGGCGTGGGAGTGAGCCCAGGCATGCGAGGCTGTGGCTTTAGATTATTTTATCTTTTGGAGTAGGTATTACATTCTCACGACTTAACAATGCTCCATAGGGCTTCTGTCCCACCTCTCCAGCACCCCCTCCCCAGTACTCCTCCGCAGAGGCAACCACTGTTGTGAGAGGCGATCTGTGGCTATACCAGCATGTACATATCCACGTGTATATATCTCCCTGCCACACTGCCCCTTGCATCCTCCTCTCAGCACTTGTACACGCATGTCTCGGTGCACGGGCCCGGGTGTCTGGGCACACCTGAGTTCACACGTGCCACCTTCTCACTGGCCTCCAGCTCTGCCCACATGCCATTCCTCTGCCCAGGACACTCTCCTCCACGCCCCTTTCTCTCACCCACCTTCCTCCTTTGCTCAACCCCTTTTTTATCCTTAGGTCTCAGCTCAAATGCTTCTTCCCTGGGAGCCCTCCCTGGTGCCCAGGCTTCAGTCTTCCCCTGTCCAATGCTTTCACGACAGCCCGAACTTCTTTACTGTGTCTTCTTGGGAAGACCTGTCCAATTATCTGTGCCCCTACTAGATGTAGGGAAGCCAATTTGTCCTTTTGCCAGTGACTTTCCCAGTTTGGGCAGTGATTGGCCCATGTCCCAGGAAAGCCATCAGGCCCAGGTAAACCAGGATAGTTGGTCATCCGACTAGACACAGAGATCCTAGAGGGCAGGGAAGAGGCCTGCCTCATCCATCCCAGTGTCCCCAGCACCTAGCATGGTGCCTGGCACCTAGAGGCTTCATAAGTATTTACTGAAGCATAAACACAACAGTCCTGCTTATGTAGCAATTACTCCAGGCCAGGCACTGTTCTGAGCACCCTAAACAGATCAACTCATTTAATCTTCACAACAACCCAATGAAGCAGACAAAGGCTCTGGGGAGGTAAGGCACTTGCCCAAGGTCACACAGTCAGCAGGGGTGCAGCCAGGATTCCAGGTGCTTTGCCCAGGATCCTCAGGGTGCACAGCTGTTCCAGAGCCTTCCATGCTAACCTGAACTGGCTCCTGCAGAGGGAGAGCTGTGCGGGAAGAAGCCCTGAGGCTCCCACATCCCTCTGGGCTGACTGGAGCCTGACGAAACACTTAGCTTTAGCACTGAGCCTCTGGAGTGCCCCCCACCCTGGAGCAGCTCCACCACCCCCATGCCCCGGTGCTTTGCTGCACAGTTGAGAATACTCTCTGCTGTCAGCACAGGGGACCAGCTCTGAAAGGGAAATTAGGGGAGCAAAAATCATTGTCCTCATTTCACAGGCACAGCTTAGAGAGGATTAGTGACCTAGCTCCTGAAGGCCTAGAGCTCTGGGTAGCTGCCCCTTCACCAAAGAACCCCCTCCTGCTAAAAACAAAGCAAAACTCGCCTGCACACACAGCCTTCTCTCCAACTTGGAGTCATGAACGTCATTGCTGACTCAGCCCCTCCTCATTCTAGCTGTGTATCCTTGGATAGGTTATCTTACTTCTCTGAGTCTCACTTTCCTCATCTGTAAAGTGGGAATAATAATAATAATAGTACCTATCTCATAGACGTGTTGCTGGATTAAATGAATTTATATATATAGTCATGTGTGTGCATATACACACACACACTATAAACTGCTTAGAACAATCCTGACACACAGCAAATGCTAATTGTTGGCTGTTCCATCTTTCCAGGATGCCCTTCCTCACAACATGGTGAAATCCAACACTCTTTGAAGCTTTCCTGCCCCTCAGACTCACAGAGTTGTCACACTCCTCCGGAGGGCTGGGTGGGCCAACAGTGTCATTCATGCAGTCTGTGCTACTGGAGCTTCCCAAGGTGGGGCTCCCTCCTCCTTCCCCTGGGTCTGCTTATCCTGCCATGCAGAGACACCAGTTCAGAATTTACCTGATGGCAATCTACCACATTCAAATACTGGGGAGCGGTCCACTATCCTAACCCAATCTCCGTTCTTGTCCACATCCCCCTCTCCTTGCAATCACAATACACAAACAGCACCTTATACTTCAAGGGAAAAAATACTCTATTGTTTTGTTATTACAAAAGTAAAAATGCCCATTGTAAAAAATCCAAACAATAGAGGTGTGTAAAAGTTAAAATCCCCTTCAGCAAACCCCACTGCTCAGAAGTGACCTCCCGTAGCTGGCTGTGTCCTCTCCCAGCCCTTCTGCTTATTTATAAACACAGGCTGTTCTTTTTCACAAAATCTGAAACCCAGGGTACATATTGCCTTGCAACTTCTTCTTTTCCATTCTTGTGTTCAAATTTATTTAACTGCATTTTTTTCCCTCAATCTACCATAACAATACATGCTATTGCAACAAGCCAGATGTCACAGGGTAATGGGGACCAAAAAAGGCCATGCCTCTCTTTACTACCACCTGGAGATCCACGGAACCATCAAGAAGAGGCTGGCAGGAATCTTTCCTCAGGCAGGGAAGGATGTATATCCCTCATATGCAGTACTCTTTTTTTATTTGTTTGTTTGTTTGTTTGTTTGAGACGGAGTCTCCCTCTGTTGCCCAGACTGAAGTGCAGAGGCATGATCTCAGCTTACTGCAACCTACATCTCCTAGGTTTAAGCAATTCTCCTGCTTCAGCCTTCTGAGTAGCCGGGATTACAGGCACTCGCCACCATGCCTGGCTAATTTTTGTATTCTTTGTAGCGATGGGGTTTCACCACGTTGGCCAGGCTGGTCTCAAACTCCTGGCCTCAAGTGATCCACCTGCCTCAGCTTCCCAAAGTGCTGGGATTACAGATGTGAGCCACCATGCCTAGCCAGGTCCAGAACTCTTACAAATTACACAGAAAAAGTCAAGTAATTAAAAGATGAGCAAAAACACTTGCTGCTTTCTTTCATTATATATATGCACCTACCTTTCTTTAGGCTCATACAAACATAACCAACATACAGTCATGTGTCACTTAATGACAAGGATACGTTCTGAGAAATGTGTCATTAGACAGTTTTGTCATTGTGCGAACTTCAGAGTGTACTTACACAAACCTAGACAGTAGAGCCTACTACACACCTAGGCTGTGTGGTCTGGCCTACTGCTCCCAGGCTACAAACGTGTACAGCATGGTACTGTGCCGAATGCTATAGGCAACTGTAACACAATGCTAAGTATGTGTGTATCTCAACATAGAAAAGGTTCAGTAAAAATATGGTATAAAAGATTTAAAGGCCGAGCTCGGTGGCCCACGCCTGTAATTCTAGCACTTTGGGAGGCCAAGGCAGGCGGATCACCTGAGGTGGAGAGTTCGAGACCAGCCTGACCAACATGGAGAAACCCCGTCTCTACTAAAAACACAAAATTAACTGGGCGTGGTGGTGCATGCCTGTAATCCCAGCTACTTGGGAGGCTGAGGCAGGAGAATTGCTTGAACCCAGGAGGCGGAGGTTGCAGTGAGCCGGGATCTAAAATAATATACCTGTACAGGGCCCTTACCACAAATGGAGCTTTCAGGACTGGAAGTTGCTCTGGGTGAGCCAGTGAGTAAGTGGTGAGTGAACGTGAAGACCTAGGACGTTACTATACACTGTAGGCTCACTAAGTACTATACTCATAGGCTACATTTATAAAATGTAATTTATGAAAACATATTTTTCTTTCTTCAATAAATTAACCTTAGCTTACTGTATTATTGTAACTCTTTCACTTCACAAACTTTTTAATTTTTTTAACTTTCTGACTTTTGTAAAACACAAACAACATTGTACAACTGTAAAAAAGTTTTATTTCTTTATATCCTTATACTATAAGCTTTTTTCCATTTTTAACTTTTTTCCTTTTGAAATTTTTCTGTTAAAAACTAAGACACAGATACACACATTAGCCTAGGCCTACACAGGGTCAGTATCATCAGCATCACTGTCTTCCACCTCCACATCTTGTCCCACTGGAAGGTCTTCAGGAGTAATAACAGGCATAGAGCTGTCCTCTCCTATGATAACAGTGTCTTTTTCTTTTTTTCTTTTCCTGAGACGGAGTCTTGCTCTGTCGCCAGGCTGGAGTGCAGTGGCGTGATCTCTGCTTACTGCAACCTCTGCCTCCCGGGCTCAAGCAGTTCTCCTGCCTCAATCTTCCCAGTAGCTGGGATTACAGGCGCCTACCACCATGCCCTGCTAATTTTTGTGTTTTTAGTAGAGACGGGGTTTCTGACCTCAAATGATCCACCCGCCTCGGCCTCCCAAAGTGCTGGGATTACAGGCGTGAGCCATCATGCCCAGCCACAGAGTCTTTTACTAGAACACCTCCTGAACGACCTGTCCGAGACTGTTTTATTAAAAAACAAATTTAAAAAAAAAAAATTTTTTATAAGTAGAAAGAGTAACACTAAAATATTGATATATTGATTATAGTACAATAAATACATAAACCAGTAACATAGTCATTTATTATCAAATATTATATATTATATGTAATTGTATGTAATATACTTAAAAAATTTTTTTATTTTCGTGACAGAATCTCACTCCGTTGCCCAGACTAGCGTGCAATGGTGTGATTACGGCTCACTGCAGCCTCGACCTCCTGCGCTGAAGTGATCCTCCCACCTCAGCCTCCTGAGTAGCTGGGACAATAGGCACACGCCACTACACCCAAATTATTGTATTTTTTATTTTAATTTGTAGAGACGGGGTCTCCCTGTGTTACCCAGACTGGTCTTGAATTCTTGGGCTCAAGCAATCCTCCAGCCTCAGCCTCCCAAAGTGCTGTGAAACACTTTTATACGACTGGCAGCACAGTAGGTTTGTTTACACCAGTCTGCCATAAATACGTGAGTAATGCATTGCACTACCTTACTATGGCTATGATGTCACTGGGTGATAGGAATTTTTCAGCTTCATTATAATCTTATAGAACCACTCTGTATAAACAATTTGTCATTGACCAAAATGTCATGGCATAACACATGATTGTATTTACCCTGGTGAAGCCTTGCCTCCCACGTCTTACACACACACACTTTGTTAAAGCACAAAATGGGATCATACGTTACACACACCTTACCTCACCTGCATAGCTGCCTTTTCTTAACCTAATAGAATATCGCAGACAACCCCGCAAGTCACTGCATATAAATTCAACGAGCTCATTCTCAGTAGTTCCAACATATTCCCTCCCTGGAATGGATACAACCAAATTTATCCCCTCAGACTGTTAGAGGTAGACACTGAGATTGTCACTATGGACACTGCGGTTAAAAAAAAAGCAGAGTGGGGGGCTAGATTTTATGAACAGAGTCTCCAATGTGGGCTTGCTGGGGCAAAGAACATGTCCATTTCTATTTGAATAGTTAGTATTTGGAGAACAATGGCATTTTGCTTATATTTTTAATTTGCATTTCTCCAACAACTGGGGAAGTTGAATGCCTTTCTCATGTTTATGCTTCTATTTGCATTTCCTCTTCTTTGACATGGTTTTGCTTGTTTTTCTATTGTTTAACTTTTCCCAATTATTTTGTAGGGGTTTTGTATATAAAAGATATGAATGCTTTATCTATCTATATAACAAATATTTTTTTCCCATCTACTATTGTGTCTGGACTTGTTTATGGAGTCTTTCTATTTTTTTTTTTTTTTTTTTGAGACAGATTTTCGCTCTCGTTGCCCAGGCTGGAGTGCAATGGCACAATCTAGGCTCACCTCAATCTCCGCCTCCTGGGTTTAAGTGATTCTCCTGCCTCAGCCTCCCCAACTAGCTGGGATTACAGGCACGTGCCACCATGCCTAGCAAATTTTGTATTTTTAGTAGAGACAAGGTTTCTCCATGTTGGTCAGGCTGGTCTCGAACCCCCAACCTCAGGTGATCCGCCCACCTCGGCCTCCCAAAGTGCTGGGATTACAGGTGTGACCCACCGTGCCCAGCCTCATGGAATCTCTTAACATGTAGGTAAGCCCAGGCTGTTGTGTCTCATGCCTGTAATCCCAACACTTTGGGAGGCTGAGGCAGGTGGATTGCTTGAGCTCAGAAGTTCAAGACCAACCTGGGCAACATGGCGAAACCCATCTCTACAAAAAAAAAAAAAAAAAAAAATGCAAAAAATTAGCCAGGCATGGTCGTGCATGCTTTTAGTCCCAGCTACTCAGGAGGCTGAGGTGGGAGGATCACCTGGGTCCAGAAGATCAAGGCTGCAGTGAGCCATTATCGCGCCACTGCTCTCCAGGCTGGGCGACAAAGTGAGACCTTGTTTCAAAAACAAAAAACAAACAAAAAAAACCCATGTAGGTAGACATTTAAACATTTTGTAATCTATCCATCTTTCCCTATATGGTCCTGCGTTCCTGGTTTGTTTGAGGAGATCCTTCCTACATCCAAGACTATACACTGATACAAGAATTTTACTGAATATTTTTCTTATACTTTTACTGTCTAATTTTATATATTTAGGTCATTTTGCTACTGGAAAGGGGCCCCCATACAGACCCCAAGAGAGGGTTCTTGGATCTTGCACAAGTAAGAATTCGAAGGAAATCCACAGAGTAAAAGTGAAAGCAAGTTTATTAAGAAAGTAAAGGAATAAAAAAATGGCTACTCCGTAGGCAGAGCAGCCCCAAGGGCTGCTGGTTGCCCTTTTTTATGGTTATTTCTTGATGATATGCTAAACAAGGGATGGATTATTCATGAGTGTTCTGGAAAAGGGAGGAGCAATTCCCAGAACTGAGGGATCCTCCCCTTTTTAGACAACATAGGGTCACTTCTCGGTGTTGCCATGGTATTTGTAAACTGCCATGGAGCTAGTGGGAGTGTCTTCTAGCACACTAATGTATTATAATTAGTGTATAAGAAGCCATGAGGACGACCAGAGGTCACTCCCATCACCATCTTGGTTTTGGTGGGTTGTGGCCAGCTTCTTTACTGCAAACTGTTTCATCAGCAAAGTCTTTATGACCTGTATCTTATGCTGACCTTCTATCTTACCCTGTGACTCAGAATGCCTAACCTCCTGGGAATGCAGCCCAGTAGGTCTCAGCCTTATTTTACACAGCCCCATATTCAAGATGGAGTCACTCTGGTTCAAACGCCTCTGACAATTTGTCCAGATGGATGCAACTTCCTTCTTAACTCATCATGTACTGCCTTCCTCATTAGCTTATATGGATTGTCCCATCCTTTTTCAATATTGCAACATGTTCCACTGAAAGTTACCTATTTAACTTGGAGTATTTTGGGATATTGAAGTTGTTTGTAGTTTTTGTTTTGTTTTGTTTTGTTTTTTAGACAAAATCTCACTCTGTTGCCCAGGCTGGAGTGCAGTGGTGCAATCTCAGCTCACCACAACCTCTGCCTCCCAGGTCCAAGTGATTCTCCTGCCTCAGCCTCCGAAGTAGCTGGGACTACAGGCACGCGCCACCATGCCTGGCTAATTTTTTGTATTTTTAGTAGAGATGAGGTTTCACTATGTTGGCCAGGCTGGTATAGTTTTAAATACTATTTAATAATACCAACAGATTATTGAGTGTCTTTTACCTACCAGGCACGGACCTAAACACGTTGCACATATCAGCTCATTTAACCCTCACAATACTACCCAAGCAGGTTCTATTATCCTTTTTTGTAAGTGAGGAAGTACACCTTGTCAAGATCACACATATGGTGCAGTTAGGATTCTGAGCCAGTCCAAGGTGCAAGGACTCAAAAATTCCGAGCTCTTGACCACCATGTATACTTTCTCTGATATTTACAAATGTAACTTGAAATATTCCATACTTTCATTTCTGTAAGGATGGAGACCAGGCAGATAAACATTTGCTAGGCTCCTCTTCTATCCCAGACCCTGTACTAGCTGCCTTCCCGGGTTGTCTCCTGGCATTCTCACCAATGTCCTCTGAGTGCTGGAGCCAGCTACTTTCCAGATAGGGAAACAGAAAATCAGCCATGTTAAGCCCCTCTCCCAGGGTCCATAGGTGGCTGTGCTGGTTTCAAACCCAGTCCCATGCCACTCATGTATTCTAGTTTTTCACTGAAAGATATGCTCACCAACTTTACAAATAACACATTGATGAACCCATACTTTTTTTTTTTCTTTTGCTGCTGCTGAACTATTTCCTTGGGATGCATTCCTGGAGTGAGATTACTGAGTCAAAGGGCATGAATATTTTATGGCTTTCCATCTATATTGCCAAATTGTTATGACAAAGGGCTGCACCCATGTTCTCTGCCACCAGCACCACGGGGAGTATCATGCCCTACAGATTCAGACACTAAGGTGGGGAAACCGAAGTTCCAAGGCCTGCCACATCTAACACATTAAGTCCCAGCAGGAGCATTTTAGAAAGAGCTGGTGAATAAAGGGCTCTGGCTTCCCTGACAGCCCTGATGCCTGGTGGGTTTCTGGGTTGGGTGCTTTTGTTTTTTGTGTTGTTTTGCTGAAGTTTGCCTTTCTTGTGAAATCGTTTAAAATGTGGCTGAAATGGAACGAAGCATAGCTAGGCTTGTCTTTTAAAGAAAGAACAAATCTGAGGAAAACCCTTTTCTGATGTGGCGTCCCTTGGCCAGGGAGGGGGCCGCCCTGGCGCGGGGGCATCTAGGGGGCGTGGGCAGCCCAGGGAGGGGGCATCTTAGGGAGGGGGGCTGCCAGGGGAGGGGGCACCTGGGAGGGGCAGCCCGGGGAGGGCCAGGCGGGGTCGGCCGCGGGCTCGCAGGGGCCCCCGATAAGGCGGGAGCGGCCCGTCGCCACGGCGGCCCTGGCCCGGCGGGAAGGCGGGAAGGCGGGAAGGGGCCCGGCCGGGCTAGCGCAGATAACGCCCAGCGCTCGGGCGGCCGAGACTTGGAGACGCCGCGGCCGCGGGAGATAGAGGCGCCCTGGCCCAGCCGGCAGCCCGGGGGCGGCGAGGGCTGCGGGAAGCCCACGGCCGGGAGGGCGCAGGGGCCACGCGGGGCTGCCCCGGCGACCCCCGCAGCAGCCGTCTCTTTGGCTGCAGTCCCCTCCTCTGTGAAACGAGGGCCTGGAAGAATCGTCAGTGACCTCCTTCCTCGCACACGGCCTGCGCCCGGACCTCTCGGTCACCCAGTTCCTCTCAGCCAGGCCTCGAGGGGCGCGATGGGGACAAAGCTGCCCTTTCCGCAGACGGGGAGTTGACGCCCTGGGGGGCGAAGGGACTGTCCCTGGCCACCTGGCCGCCAGCATCGGTGGGGACCCGAGTGCAGAACTCCACACTCCACTTCTCTCTCCACTGCCCCACAAAGAGAGTCTTTTCCCCTTCAGCGGCTGACAAGGAAATCTCTAAGACTGGCATTTGCATTCTGCCTTTTCAAATTCTTCAAATTCCCCACATAAAATTCAGTTGGCTGCCAGACAGGGAGGGAGGCGGAGGACTGGGGGAGAGGCCTGACAGGGGCAGTCAGGAGCCGTCCACCAGCCCCAGCTCTCCTCGGAGAAACAGCTCTGGGGTGGGGTTCCGGAAATCCAGGCACACACGGAGGGAGCCCCCTGTGATCACCCCACTGCCAAGACCAGGCATCTCCAACAGGGCGCGGGGCCTGACCTCTCCAGCTCGCATTCAAAGCCTATCCTGGCACTGTTCTCCTCCTGTACCTGCACGGGGATGAGGGGGCCAGCCCCTCTTCCACTGCACACAGCTTGCCCGCCTCAAGGCCTCCTTCACTTTTTGACCTTCTAGACAATTCTAAAGCCGTACTCTTTCTCCCATAGACGCCTTCCCTTCACCCCACCCGTCCCCAAGGACTTCACTCTTTATGGCTCCTTCCAGAAAGGATTTTCCAGGAAGTTTTTCTTTTCATTAAGCTGCTTTGAGAACCGTGTTCTATGTAAGATTTGACTCCTCTGTGATTCAGCTCCCACTGCTTGCATGCCTGCTGTGTGCCAGACCCTTACTGTCAGCAACCTCAGGAGACAGCCACTATCACACCCATTGTACAGATGAGGCAAACCGAGCTCAGGGAGCCCCCAGTAACTTGTTCAGGGTCACAAAGCCAGAAATCAGGTAGGCCTAGCTCCAGATTCAGGCAGAATGTGAGTACAAAGCAACTCATCAAGAGACCTTAGTTCCAGGAATCCCGGCGCTGCCTCAGTGTGGCTGCTCTTGGGTAAGTTGCTCCCTCTCTCAGGGCCTCGGTCTACTGGGAGAGAAATGGGGATGATGACAGTTTCTCCTTCCCAGGGCAGCTGTGGGGTCTGCAGAGAGATGGTTGTGGAGCTAGGCCCACAGGCCAGCCCATCCCCCTGGGGGAAATTCTGGGTTATAAGAATGCCCCCTTCTTCTCCAGGTTACCAGCACTGACTCATGGAAACTGAGTTTTCTGTGCCCCCTACACCCCAGGCCTCTCCTAGAAACAACAGCAACCCCCCCATTTCCTTCTGGCACATGGGCAATACCCTCAGCCTCTGGGGTCCTCAGCTTCCCCTCTCTGTGCACATACCCCTGACCCTCTGCCGGGCTCCACCCCCTCCCCAGGCTCTCAGGGATCTGCTCCCTCTCTTCTCCCCCATTCAGATGTACTCTTAGAAAAGCCACTCCATTCCAGTCGAATATGAATATGAATACATTCAAGTTGCCAGCATGATCTTCTCAAAATATGCATGTTATCAGCCGGAGATTCTGGACAGTTACTGGTTTGGGGTTATATGCCCCTCCTCCTCCCCAGGCAGAAAGGCTGGTCATGCTCAGCGTATCTGGAATTCAAAATTTTTATATTTTTGTTGGTTTATTCCCCCTGCCCCCACATCCTGAACTGAGGGAGAGGGTTTATATGAGCCCACTAATTAACAGAACAGAAGCCTTTTTATTTCGTAAATAAAAGCGTAGATACACTGTATGAACAGAAATGCAGCATGTTCCCTGGAGAGTGTTTAAACTTTTAAAAATATTCCCCCCAGGGTCTGGGCAGGTGAGCCCCGAGGGGCTTTTCCAGGGGGAGACCTTGGTTGGGGGAACTGGTTGTCCCTCAGGGAGGAAGGTTCCTTAGGCTCCGAGCTGGGCCCCCCTGCAATGTGGCGGTCCAGCTCGCAGTGGCCCCTCTGCCCATTCCGGCCCCAGCTGCATAGCCCTTCCTGACATGGGCTTCTTTGCTGGGCCTCCCTGCAGAAGTTAGAGGAAAGCTAATGACAACTGTCCTCAGAGTGAATGCCTCTGGGTTCTGGTGTAGTCAGACGGGGCTGTGAGACCTTGGGCAAGTCCCTGGTCCTGTCTGGACCTCACTTTCCTCCATGTGAGGAATGGAAGGTGCAGGTGGAATCTGCCCTGCCGTCTCCTCCCACCCTGAGGTCCTAGGCTGCTGTTCAGAGGCTGTTCTGGAAGCAGAAGGTGACTCTGTAGGTGGCCAGACTTTGGCCTGCAGGCTTAATGCCTCAAATCACATTTGGATGTTGGCTGCTTTTCATCCTCACAACATCACCAGTCAGCCCCTACCTTTATACCAGTTTCACAGATGGGGAAACTGAGGCCCCGTGTTTGACGTGACACCCAGACCCCATGAAGAAAGCCAGGCAGAAGTGATTCTCCTCTTTCTGTAAATGTGGAAACTCAGGTCCTAAGGATTCTGGCAACTCTGTGACTGGCCCCAGAGGCGAGGCCAGATCTCACCGGGGACCTTGCTCGACCAGGGTAACAACCCCTGGGAAGCGCAAAGTGCGGGCCTCGAAACGGGTGCAGGTTGCTGCGCCTCCGGGGCTGGGTTTCCCTGGCTGTGACCCGAGGCTAAAGGGATGGTGGTGTGGATACACTCAGAGGTGAGCCACAGCCCTGAAAAACTGTGACTCTGCTTCCTTGAGTCCAGTGACCGGCGTGGGGCCATCTGGTGGCCGAGCCCCATCACTACAGGAGCTCCCAAGGCCAGGAGGCCCAGAGTTTTCTGGTCAGATTTCCTGGAGTTTCCAGAAACAATCTGCAAGTTTTGAACCGGGATCCTGTGGCAGCCAGAATAATTCATAAGAAGCTGGGTTTGGCTGCTGGAGCAACTTCTACTCCAGCGCTGATGCAAGAAGAGCTCCTTTCTGTCCAGTCTCTAGGGGTCTCAAGTGCTGAGCTGCTGTGAAGGCAGCTCGTGTCCCACCCCAGAGATCCCTCTGCCCACACAGTGATGGGGAGACTGAGGCCTTAGGAAGGCCAGCCCTCAACAGAGATCACACAACAAACAGGGAAGAGGACAGGCCCCAGGTGTGTGCAGCAAAGCCTGGCATCTCAGCTCACCTGCTGTGGGACCCTGTGCAAATTACACACCGTCTCTGAGCCTCGGTTTATTAGAAAAGAAGGACCATTGTGAAGATCAAATAACAATGTGTGCATGTTGCCTTGGACATGATAATGAGCTGTACTTATCATTATGATTACAGCAAATGCTTTTCATTGTTACTTCTCTCATGCTCACCATGGTGAGGGACCTTCTTAGTACCATTTCACAGATGGGACACGCAGAGGACTTAGCTTGAATAGCATGCCCTGGAATACATTCAGTAAATGGTCACTCAGAAATGCAAACACTAGCTGTTTCAGGAGGTGCACATTGAAGGGCCATAGAGGTCCGATGCTGGAGGCCCACTTTCAGATGGTTCAGAGAAAATAACAAGGAGGCCGGGCACAGTGGCTCATGTCTATAATCCCAGCACTATGGGAGGCCGAGGCAGATGAATCACCTGAGGTCAGGAGTTCAAGACCAGCCTGGGCAACATGGTGAAACCCCATCTCTACTAAAAATACAAAAAATTAGCCAGGCAGGGTGGCGCGTGCCTGTAATCCCAGCTACTCGGAGGCTGAGGCAGGAGAATCGCTTGAACCTGGGAGGCAGAGGTTGCAGTGAGCCGAGATTGTGCCACTGCACTCCAGCTTGGGCGACAAGAATGAAAATCCATCTCAAAAATAAATAAATAAATAAAATAAAAATAAAGAGGAGAGAAAATGAAGCGTAATTGAACAAAACGTCAACAATGGATGATTCTGGCTACAGGGTATATGCAAAGTCTCTATTCTATTATTTTGAAATTATATCAAAAGTGTTTTAAAGCCCAGCCATTTCCAAATTCTACCTAGTTTCCTCTACCACACTCCTGGTGAGCCAGTGGAAATCCAGGCCTCTGAGAGTTCTTTGCTCCAGACTGGTGGCCCAGCCCCCGTGACAGTTGGCAACCACCCTGCAATCCCCCATGGAAAGCCAGAGGTGCCCCTGCCCTGCAGCCAGCGTCAGCTGGGTCCCCCATGGCTCCTCAGGGCCTCTCCTCAGTCTTCCCATTTCCTAGTCCCCTACCACACCCCTGCCCAGGTCCCGGCCAGGCTGTGGTGAGAGGCTGAGGTGGGGTTTATTTATAAGTTCCCGCTGACTATGAATCACTGGAGGAACTGCTCACAGACTGGAGACAAAAGTCTGGGGCCGCCTGGCCAGGAGGAAACACTCTTTAGATTCGACTTTCCCCTTGGCACAAGCCTCCCCATGCCTGGCCTAGCCGGGCTTTGCCAGCCCCTTCTGTTCTCAGAGGCAGAAGCTCATTTGCCGCCAAGTTCTGTCGGCCTGTCCGCCTTGCTGTGTAAACAGGACCTGGGGCTGGCGGCCCAGGCCCCACACTGGAAATGAGCCTGCCTTCCGCAGCCCAGCCACTTCCTCTTCACATCCGGAGACTCCTCAAAGTTTGAATGAGGGCTGGGTGGGCAGGAGGGGAGAAGCTAGGGCCTTGCCCTGCTGTGGCCTTCATCAATCCTGGTGGAGGATTAGTGGACAAATGGAAGGAGCAGAGGACTCCTAAGCAGCCATCAAAGCCCAGTATAAATCACCCCTCCTCTGGGACACCATCCCAGTGCTCTGGGTCTGCTACCTACTGTAGTTCATAGTTTGGTTACATTCAGTAAACATGTACTGAGCACCCACTGCATACCAGGCTCTGTGCAAAGTGACTGTGAAGCAGGGGGGCATGAAGGTAGATATCTTATTCATATTACCTAATTAATTTTTTTCATTCAACTATGAGCTTCTTAAGGGCAGAATTAATGTCTGATTCCGGATCTACCTGATCATACACAAAGTGCCTAGTATGGTGACTGCATGTAGCAGAAGCTCAAAAAGTTTATGTTGCATTGACCTGGTTACACTAGGGCAGCCCAGCTTCCAATCCATTTCCCTTTCTGGGGCTCTGTGGCCAATCTAATTTGGCACCCTGTGGCCTAAGAGTCATGTCCTCTCTTGAAACATGGTTTCCCTCTATGAATATCTCAACCCAGGTTTCCATCTGAGTAACTAACAATGTAGGTAATTCGATTTTAGGAGCTACTAGAACCCCTCCCCCAACTGCACCCTGCAACATCTTCCCCACTGCTCCGAGATGTCTCCAGCATTGAGGCATTCCTCTGGCCACACATTGCCCTCTCCACAGAATCATCCATCTGATCACGAAGTCTCCTTTCTGGTGGGAAGTAACCCAGCTGAATGAAGGGAGTTCAGTCTGAGGGGATGGCATTATACGCCCATTTTACAAATGAGAAAACTGGCTCAAAGAAGTGACTCACAGGCCAGGCGCGGTGGCTCACACCTGTAATCCCAGCACTTTGGGAGGCCGAGGCATGTGGATCACAAGATCAGGAGTTCAAGACCAGCCTGGCCAACATGGTGAAACCCTGTCTCTACTAAAAATACAAAAATTAGCCCGGCGTGGTGGCGGGCACCTGTAGTCCTAGTTACTCAGGAAGCAGAGATTTGCTTGAATCTGGGAGATGGAGGTTGCAGTGAGCCGAGATCGTGCCACTGCACTCCAGCCTGGGCAACAGAGCGAGACTCCATCTCAAAAAAAATAAAAAAAAGAAGTGACTCACTTGATCAGGACCACACAGTTGGCACAAGGGAGAATCCAGTTTGGAGCTCAGCTCTCTGTAGTTGATGTCCAGGATTTTCACATGTAGCAAAATTGCCTCCTCTTATCTGATGCCATCTTTAAGCAGAAGGAAAAGAGAGAAAGCTATGCTTCCTGGGGGAAGGCAGAATGGAAGTCAAACCCAGAAGCTTGTAGTACCAGCTGTTCCAGGCCATGCTCAGTGTAATTTTCCCATCACTTTATTGTTGTTATTCCCATTTAACAGAAGCCAAGACTGAGGCCTCGAGAGATTGCAATGCCTCACAGAGCTGGTGATGGCAGCCAAGACCCTCACCAGGCCCCCAGCTGTATCTGGACAGTCTTGGATTTGGGGTGCCTAGGTTTGGTGCAGGAGTTCCATGGAAAAGCCAGACTGATAGCCAGGGACACCTGGGCAGAATGGTAGAAGCCCCAAGGCTGTCATCCCAGGCTCAGCCAGGCAGAATGCCTGTGTGAGTGTTCACATGTACACGCGCTCACATGCATACATGCACACACCAGAAATGCAGTGGAGCTGCCCTTGGGGAACAAATGCCTTGCTTTCAATAGAGTGTCTTCAGAGAAGTTTTAAAATCCTAGTCTCCAAAAGAGAATCACTCTCTGGATAAATAACTGCCTATCGGACAGAAATGAGCAGAACCCATGGGGCTGGAAGACTCCGGCTCCAACATCTGGGAGAGCTGTTTGGCTGCTCTCAGGGGAGGCTATGGACGCCTTCCGTCATCTGCCTGTCCATCCAGGGGGTGCCACTGTGCCGACCATCGAGGGCTGGACAGGGGAGAGGCGTGGCATCTGCAGCCAGAAAGACAGATGTGATGCAGGAGTCTCTTGTAAAGGAGGGGCAGGAGAGGGGCAAACATCTGAAGGGCTTTTTTAATCCAGTAGTTTATATTTTATCTGCCTCAAGCCTTTTGCAAAAGCTCTGTACAGCTGAAAAGTCCTTCTCGTTTTCTCTAATAGGAACCTGCCCCCTCCTCTGCCTGGCTCCGGAAGCCTCCCCTAGAGGAACTGGGGTTACCAACAGAGGCTTAACTCTCACCCATTTACTAGCTTGGGGGCCTTAGGTAAATCTGTCCAATAATCAGTGTCCTTATCTGCTCCTCTATAAAGTGGGGATAATATTAGCAATTGACAGAGCTGTGTCGGGGGTGAAATAAGACATGAGCTATCTTAATAAGGGGAAGTGTAAGTAAAGAGATGATCATTGTGGTGGCCTGCACTGGTCTCATTGCTTCACACAGGATGGCTCTTCTTTATCCCCAATATTCTAAAGTATTGAGAGAGAAGAGGAAGGGTGAGAGGGGATGCTATGTCCTGTTATTCATCTGTACCTTCCTCCCCTCTCATTCCTCCCCATCTGTCCCTGCCCATTAAGCCTAGTAAAATGGTGTGCAGTCTATCAGTTCTTGCTGATGACCTAAAGAGATTAGGCGTAGGGGCAGGGGAGGGGACTCAGTGACTCCTCCAGGTCCTCTCTAGCCAGAGAATTCTGGAGATAAAATTCCCTGAAAGAGTTCTCCTGAAGCTTCTTGCTTCAGCCAGTGGGCAGGGATTTTTACATCACTGTCCCACTTAACCTTCATAGCCCTCCTCTGAACTATCTCCATGTGCCCCATTTTACAGATGAGAAAAATGAGGCTCAGAGGAGCTAGGTAACCTTCCCCAAACCACTAGACTAGGACGCGGTTTTAAGCCAAGGATTCAAATCAAGATCAGAGGCTCACTTGTACTAGCTTCAAGTTCTGAGTTGTACAAGTTCTGAAGTCTTGGTGTCCAGGAAAGACCTGGGTCTGAATCCTGGCGCAGACTCTTATGAACTGTGTGACGTGGCACCAGCTCCCCTGAGACTCATGTGTACATCTCTGTAAGTGAGGAGGAGACACTCCACTGGTTGTTGGGAAACTTCATGAGACAACAGATGGAGACCCCCAATGTAGCACTTGTCATGAGTGGGCCCAAATCAATGTTTGTAGGCCATCCCCACCCCTGGGGTGTTCCCATTCTAGGGACTGTTCTTCGTCAATGTTGACCTCAGTGTCCCAACCAAAGCAGCAGGCAAGGAGATCTGCACCAGCTCCAGGTGCAGGGAGCTGGCTGGAAAATGTAGACCCATTAGCCACTGAGCTCCAAAGTTTGTCCCTGAATGCTAGTGCCTGGTGCGGTACCCACACAAAGTGGGTGCTTGGTAAACATTGTTGAATGAATGGATGTTGGTTGGATGCCAAGAGGTTGCTGTTCTAGGGGACAATGGGATGGTCTACGTGGAATGAGGGGCTATCCTGGAATGGCTGAGGGGTGAGTTCACTGGGCCTGTATGCACCGCCTACCGGAAGCACACTAGTTCAAGAACGCCTGATGCCAGCCGGCAGACATTTCCTGGCTGGCAACAGTTTTCTGCCTCCTCTTCTCCCTCCTCCTCCACTCAGACCCCCAGGCCCAGACCCCTGGGCTGGCTTCTCTCCCTGCCTCAGGTCCCACCCTGGGATTGGACTGCCTGTGGATCAGCCTGGGAATTCTCACCTCCCCAGGACCCAGGACCATCTTGTCCACAGCACAGTCAGAGGAGACAAAGCTGCTGTTCTCTCCAAAGTCTACCTCCTCTCTTAAGGGTCCCTGGAACCCCACCGGGGCTCTCCACAATTTGACCCCTTTCCCATCAGTCTGGCTCGGCCTAAGCCTGGCCCCAAGGTCAGACCAACCCCACTTGGAAAGGGATGAAGTCTCATTCCTCAGTGGACCACGCTCTGGCACGTCAAGGGCTGCCAGAACACCATCACGGACCCTTGGTCACCCATAAGACATGGGGATCACATTGTACAGAAGATACACACCTGCTCCAGAGACAGAGCACTCCCAGCAGCCCCTGTGTGACCAGTGGGGATTGCGGGGGACTGAGGTTCAGAGTGGTTAAAGCATTTTTCCCTCCCAGAAGTCTAGACTGTGGCTCCTGTTTCAGCCACAGTCTTTAGGCAAAACCCTCTCTGGGTCTCTTTCTCTCTTAAACATGAACGGCAAAGGCTAGACCAGCCTTCTGCCCCTTCCAGCCTTCTGTCTAGAGGTACATATTCCTCCGCCAACAAACCCACCCCATACACCTACTTGTGCAACTGCCTGCAGCCCCCCAACCCTTCTCTCCTGTGCTTTTTCTGCTTTGGTGACAGATACTTGAGTTTTAGCTCAGGAGTATTAATAATCTCTCATATTAACCAGTACTGCATTAAAAACCACACACAACATTTCTTATTTCATTCCCTACAACTATTTTAGAGATGAGGAAAGTGATGCCCAGAGTGGATACTTGCCTTGCCCCCATAGCTAGCCAGTGGCAGAGCTGGGATTTGAACCCATGCCTTGGCAGGACTGTGTCTGACTCCCTTTTCCCTGCTTCCTTGGCATGGGCACAGGGGCAGGCACAAATCAGATGCCCAATAAGCCTTTGTGGGCATGAGTTAGCCCTTCTGAGGTCTGATGAGGCCTTTTTTTATTATTTTTTGTTTGTTTGTTTGTTTGAGATGAAGTCTCACTCTGTGGCCCAGGCTGGAGTGCAGTGGTGCGATCTCAGCTCACTGCAACCTCCACCTCCCAGGTTCAAGCAATTCTCCTGCCTCAGCCTCTCAAGTAGCTGAGACTACAGTCATGCGCCACCATGCCCAGCTAACTTTTTTGTATTTTTAGTAGACACAGGGTTTCACCATATTGGCCAGATTGGTCTGAAACTCCTGACCTCCTGATCCGCCTGCCTCAGCCTCCCAAAGTGCTGGGATTACAGGCCTGAGCCACTGCGCCTAGCCTTTTTCTTTGAGATGGAGTTTTTGCTCTGTTGCCCAGGCTGGAGTGCGATGGCACAATCTCAGCTCACTGCAACCTCCACCTCCTGGGTTCAAGCAATTCTCCTGCCGCAGCCTCCCAAGTAGCTGGGATTACAGGCATGCACCACCACGCCCGACTAATTTTTGTATTTTTAGTAGAGAAGGGGTTTCACCATCTTGGCCAGGCTGTTCTCAAACTCCTGACCTCAGGTGATCCACCCGCCTCAGTCTCCCAAAGTGCTGGGATTACAGGCATGAGCCACCACACTTGGCCTGATGAGGCCATTTAAATGGAGGTCTTCTGAGCCCGGGCATAGTGGCTCACCCCTGTAATCCCAGCACTTTGGGAGGCCAAGGCAGGTGGACCATTTGAGGTCAGGAGTTCCAGACCAGCCTGGCCAACATGGTAAAACCCCATCTCTACTAAAAACACAAAATTAGCTGGGCATGGTGGTGGGTGCCTGTAATCCTAGCTACTCAGGAGGCTGAGGCAGGAGAATTGCTTGAACCGGGAGGCAAAGGCTGCAGTGAGCCAAGATTGCACCACTGGATTCCAGCCTGGGCAACAGAGCAAGTCCCTGTCAAATGAATGAATGAATGAATGACTTCTGGAGACAAAGCCTTTCCCAGGGAATGGGTTGGACCTTCAGACCCACAGCAGGACCAAATCAGAAAGGGCCTCTGCCTTCCTGTACACTCTGGTGGTCACCAGAGTTGGGGACCTCAATTTCCCCAACTATAAAACGAGAATAACAATCACACCCATGCCTTAGGGATGGCCTGAGCCCCACTGAGGCCAAGGTGCTCTCCCTCCACTGGCTCAAAGCAGCAGGGCCCTGCCAGGTTCTGGAAGCTAAGAGTAGGCGCTGCCCTGAGCCACTGAGACAGGCTGGGAGCCCCCACCCCCACCTGCGTAGCTTCAGCACACATGGGGACTCGTGCTCACGTCACAGCCACACCTCTTGCTCTGCCCGCCAACCCAAACCTGGCTGGCTGAAGGGGCTGCAGCCAAGAAAAAAGCTGGCCTGTGGGGATATTTGCTCTCCAGGGCTCAGCGATTGTGGAGTAATGACTACAGTGGCCGGCAGAGTCAAAGGGGACTCTGTTCTCTGAAGCCAGGTCTCCCACAGCTGGCTACCCACAGCCTGAACTCAGGCCGACAGAGCCGCGGCTCTGGGACTGGCACCAGCCACCAAGCCTCACACTCTCGACCTCATTTAATCCTTATGACAACTCTGCCAAGGTGGTTCTACCATGTGATTCAACAGACAAGTAAACTGAGGTGCAGGGAAACAAGATGACTAATCTAAGGTCCCGCAACTAGTGAGGGGCAGGCCAGGTCTGTCTGACGCCACTAACCATGGCACCAAGACCTGACCATAACCCATTTCATGGGAAGCCCCCAACAAGGCTGCATTGGATAGATTTGAGCACCTACTATGTGCCAGCCTAGCTACTTTGCTTGAATGTTGTTCAACCTTAAATTGAAAAACCTGGCTGGGCACAGTGGTTCTCTCTTGTAATCCCAGCACTTTGGGAGGCCGAGGCAGGCGGATCACTTGAGGTCAGGAGTTTGAGACCAGCCTGGCCAACATGGTGAAACCCCGTTTCTATTAAAAATACAAAAAATTACCTGGGCATGGTGGTGCCCGCCTGTAATACCAGCTGCTTGGGAGGCGGAGGCAGGAGAATCACTTGAACCCGGGAGGCAGAGGTTGTAGTGAGCCAAGATCGCATCACTGTACTCCAGCCTGGGCAACAGAGTGAGACTCCATCTTAAAAAAAAAAGAAAGAAAGAAAAGAAAAACCTAGAGAAAGAGGCATCACTAGCCACCTCATACAGATGAGAAAACTGAGGTTCACTCAAGATCCATTTCAATTGTCAACAGACCCAGGTACTGTTTAATAGCTGAGACAGACCCCTTCACCCCTTCCTTCCTTCCATGTTAGAAAGAAAGCAGACGCACTACTACCCTTTTGACTCGAAAATATTATCCCTGTGTGTCTAACCTGTCCTGCAAAGTACAGCTGAGTCAGGGCTACTCAACCTTTTTGGAGTTTGGGATGGGATAACCTGGTCCTGTCCCTTTTTCGTTGGCAAGATCATAAGTATTCAGCTCAACGAATTCTCAAAAAGTGAATACAACGGTGTAACCTCTGCTTCAAAGGTGCTGCTTTTGAAAATGAATATGTTCCCCTGAGCAGCACAGAGGCACTTGGGGAAGCCAGACTGGGGGATCAGGCTGGGCTGCTCTGCCTGGGAAAGAGGTCCCTGGGCATCACTGTCCTGCCAGATTTGGGTACCCGAATGAGTCTTGTCAACAAGACTGATTCACAGGGCTCTTGTTGAACTGCTGACATGTAGGTCGAGGAGGACCAGGGTGGGGCCTGAGGGTCTGCATATCTAAGGAGCTCCCAGTGATGCCGATGCGGCCACCCTGGCTTCTCAGAGTGTGGTCCTGAGCATGCAGCATCAGCCTTACCTGCAGCTTGCTGGAAATGCAGAATCTCAGGCTGCACTCCGGACATAGCAAGCATCAGAATAGCTGGGAGCATTAAAAGTGATTGAGACCTCATCCCCAGAGCTCCTAATTTAATTGTCCCAGAGTATGGCCGGAGCATCAGCATTCTTGACTGCTCCTTGACCTCCGATGCACAGCGAAGGTTGGGAAGTTCTGCTATGGCATCGCAAGTCTGCAGTGCTGGAAAGGACTGACTTTTCACCATTTTACCTCCTCCTTTTATAGAGGAAGAGAAATAGGTCTGAGGTCACATCATGTAGGAATAAACTCATCAAACTTTTTTTTAAGGAATATATAAAATTTATTTTCTTGAACATTCATAAAATACATTTACAAAGCTACACAAGAATCTAATAACACAGGTAGCCTGTGGGGAAGTGAACTGGGTGGCTGAGTGAGTGACAGGGTGGCATAGAGTATTTTCACATTTTTTATTGTAAACTATGAGAGGGAATTATTATTTATTATTTTTATTATTGTTACCTTTAAAAAATAGAGACAGGAGTCTCACTATATTGCCCAGGCTGGTCTCGAACTCCTGGGCTCGAGTGATCTCCCTGCCTTGGCCTCCCAAAATGTTGTGACTACAGGCATGAGCGTCTGTGCCTGGCCAAGAGTGAATTATTTATTTAAAAAAATTATACAAAAAAAAAACATTTTTAGGAATTATTCTGAATAAAATGGGTGTTATTAATTTAAATCACTCATCACATATGGCAGAAATAGTACAAGAAACTGACACAAACTTCTATAGCCACCTGAGGGCTGGTGCCACAGGCCAGGTGATGGGGTAGAAAACTCCAAACACAGCTCTCTCTTTGGTTCCCAGGCCTCTCCACCCATCACAAACCAGCTGTGTATCTTTTGATAAGCCATTTAACTGCTGTGGGCCTAGTATCATTCATTTGTTCAATGAATGGGAGGGGTTTTTTTCTTTTGAGATACAGTCTCGCTCTGTTGCCCAGGCTAGAGTGCAGCAGTGTGATCTTGGCTCACTGCAACCTCCACCTCCCGGGTTCAAATGATTCTCCTGTCTCAGCCTCCCAAGTAGCTGGGACTACAGGCATGTATCGCCACACCCAGCTAATTTTTATATTTTTAGTAGAGATGGGGTTTCACCATCTTGGACAGGCTGGTCTCAAACTCCTGACCTCAGGTGATCCACCTGCCTCGCCTCCCGAAGTGCTGGGATTACAGGCATGAGCCACCTCGGCTGGCCTGGGAGTTTTATTTAATTATGTTTTCAACTTTTATTTTAGATTCCAGGGTACCCGTGCAGGTTTGTTACCTGGCTATATTGCATGCTGCTGAGGTTTGGATTACCAATGATCCCATCCCACAGGTACTGAGCATAGTACCCAATAGTTAGTTTTTAACCCTTGCCTTCCCTCCTCCCTCCCCACTCTAGTAGTCTCCAGTTTCTTTTGTTCCCATCTTTATGTCCATGAGTATCCAATGTTTAACTCCCATTTATAAGTGAGAACATGTGGTATTTGGTTTTCTGTTCCTGCATTAATTCGCTTAGGATAATGGCCTCCAGCTGCATTCATGTTGCTGCAAAGGACATGATTTTTTTTTTTTTATGGCTGCATCAGCAAATGTTAAAACAGGATGTCACTTTGGCGTTAGTTCAGTTGATTCAATAATATTTTGCATTTAGAGAAACTGGAGTCAAGGGGAGATAGGACAGCTACCAGGGGCACTAAAATCTAAGACTTCTCTCCAGCTTACCTTCCCTCTCTCAGTTGTACCTTTTCTCCCTGCAGGGATCAGATTCTAGACCTGGCAAAGGACAGGCCCTCTGTATCTCTTGCTCTTCAGCTGCAGTTGATAAAAAAACCTTTCTCCCTTGAATCTCAATATGTGGACTAAGGACCTTCATAGTTGCCAGGGCTGTAGTATTAAAAATGCAGCTAGGCAAGGAACCAGGACTCCATAAAGGGAATAGTAATCATTGTTACCATGTGGATTTTAAAAATGAAAAAAAAAAAAAATAGCTGGGCATGGTGGCTCACACCTATAGTGCCAGCACTTTGGGAGGCCGAGGCGGGAGGATCACTTGAGGCCAGGAGTTCAAGACCAGCCTTGGCAAAACAGTGAGACCTCATCTCTACAAAAAATTAAAAAATAAGCTGAGCATGGTGGTGCACACCTGTAGTCCCAACTACTCAGTACAGGGGGCTGAGGTGGGAGGATAGCTTGAGCCAAGGAGTTTGAAGCTGCAGTGAGCTGCGATCTCACCATTGCACTCCGACCTGGGTGACAGGGAGAGATCCTGTCTCAAAAAAAAAAAAAAAAAGAAAAGAAAAGAAATGAAACAGACATCTAAAGAGTAGGAAAAAATATAAAAGGTTCATAAATACAAGAGGTGTTCAACTTCACTTACATTTGAAGAAATGTAATACAACCCTCACCTACAGGATAAAGATTTTTAAAATGGTCAGGTAATGCTATGGGGAAATAAGCAAATTGCAGTTGGTGAACATGTAAATGTACAAAAATTTGAGCTTGGTAGTTTGATGATATCTATAAACGTTTTAAATATGTATATGCTTTGATTCAGTAATTCCACTTCTAGAAAGTTACCTTGCAGATAAACTCACACAACTGCACAAAGATTAGGTACAAAAGGCCATATCAACAATCTTTGCAATAATAGAAAACTGGAAATAAATCAAATGTGCATTAATGTGGTCAAAGAGTGACCACAGTGCTGACTTGGAAGAATATATATACTGCAGTATAGTATGTAGATTCTGATCTTATTTGTAGAAAAAAGCATATAAATGTTTGTGTGTGCAGAGTCCATATATGCATAGAAATGTCTAGAATGATGCACCAAAATATTCATATTAGACAATGAGATGGAGGGGAAGGGAGAGTTTTCACTTAAAAAAAATCTTGGCTGGGTGCAGTGGCTCACACCTGTAATCCCAGCACTTTGGGAGGCCAAGGCAGGTGAATCACCTGAGATTAGGAGTTCGAGAACAGCTGGGTCAACATGGTGAAACCCCGTCTCTAGTAAAAATACAAAAAATTAGCTGGGCATGGTGGCAGGCACCTGTAATCCCAGCTACTCGGGAGGCTGAGGCAGGAGAATCGCTTGAACCCAGGAGGCGGAAGTTGCAGTGAGCTGAGATCATGCCATTGCACTCTAGCCTGGGCAACAAGAGCAAAACTCTGTCTCAAAAAAAAAAAAAAAACCTCATATAATTCTGCAATGTTCACACAAAAGCACATTCTACTTTTGCTGTAAGTCATTTTTAATGCAATTGGGTTTTAGTTAGTATGGTTTCACTGGTTGCTGGAGACAGTCCTAGGTTTTTTTGTGGGTGGTGGGCAACATGCTAGAACTTTCTCAGAAGAACACATAAGAGTCTCATTTATTTTATTTTATTTATTTATCTTACTCCATTGCTCAGGCTGGAGTGCAGTGGCACAAACAAGGCTCACTGCAGCCTCGACCTCCCTGGGCTCAGGTGATTCTCCCACCTCAACCTCCTGAGTAGCTGGGACTACAGGCCCACGCCACCACACCCAGCTAATTTTTTGTAGAGATGAGTTTTTGCCACATTGCCCAGGCTGGTCTTAAACTCCTGGGCTCAAGCCGTGTACCTGCCTCAGCCTCCCAAAGTGTTACAGGTGTGGGCCACCATGCCTGTATTTTTTTTTTTTTTTTTTTTGAGACAGGGTCTCACTCTGTCACCCAGGCTAGAAGTGCAGTTCTGCAATCACCACTTACTGCAGCCCTGACCTCCCCAACTCAAGTGATCCTCCCACCTCAGCCTGCCAAGTAGCTGGGACCACAGATAGCATCATCACACCTGGCTAAATTTTTTTTTCTAATTTTTAGTAGAGACGCAGTCTCACTATATTACCCAGGCTAGTCTCGAACTCCTGGGTTCAAGTGATTCTCCCGCCTTGGCCTCCCAAAGTGCTGGGATTACAAGCATGAGCCACTGTGTCTGGCCAATATGTCTTTATATCAGGCTATAGAATGAAAGTAATTGTCAGCTTACTCTCAGAAGAAAATTAGAACAAGAGACCAAAGAAAGGGCAGTGGTGTTAAGTTTAGTATTTAATGGCTTATAATATCATGGAGCTACATGAAAGCCCCACCATGTCACCTCGCTATCACCCCGAGGTTCAGGGGGCTGTGAAGGTTTCAACCCAGGTCCAAGGGGTACAGCAGAGCCTCAGCTAGAGATGGAATGTCTTTTCCCCAAAGCTTCAACCAGCAGTTCTGCTTGGACCCAGATGACATTGTATCCTAGAAGTCTTATCATTTGCTCAGTTTGCAAACTGAGAAGGAGCACACACCTACAGCACCTCCTTCTACAGGTGAAGGCAGAAGGGCTGGGGATGAGAGGAGAGATGCTTGTTCCTGTGGGTGGCAGCAGAAAGTTGCCGCAGTCACCAGCTGCCAGAGGATGAGTCTGGGTCTCACTATAGGATGAGTGCCCACCTGCCATGCTCCCATGCCACGGCAGCTCCTCTTGGTCCCTTTCAGACCTCCTGGGCTTCTCGTGTCCCTCCCTCCTCCCCCATCAGACCCTCTTCTCTAGACAGTGTGGGGCATGCTTCCCATGGAGGCACAGGGCGTCGGAGCTGGGCTGAGACAAAGACCTCCTCAGCCAATCCTCTCATTTTATAGTTGGGAAAACAGGCCCAGAGAGGAGAAGGAACTCACCCAAGGTCATCCAGAGTTTATGGCAGAACTAAAACCGGGTCTTTGGGAAAATGTCACACAGCCTCTCCCCACCCATTCCCTACACCTTACTAGATATGTCTGGCTGCACCTCCCCTTCCCCAGTGCCCCATTTGTTATCCAACAGATATTTTTGTTTTTTTTGTTGTTGTTGCTGTTGTTTTTGAGACAAGAGTCTCACTCCATCTCCCAGGCTAGAGTGCAGTGGTGCGATCTCGGCTCACTGCAACATCTGCCTCCCAGGTTCAAGTAATTATCGTGCCTCAGCCTCCCAAGTAGCTGGGATTACAGGTGTGCACCACCACGCCCAGCTAATTTTTGTAATTTGTAGAGACAGGGTTTCGCCATATTGGCCAGGGCTGTCCTGGCCTCAAGTGATCCACTTGCCTTGGCCTCCCAAAGTGCTGGGATTAAAGGCATAAGCCACCATGCCCGGCCTCGACAGATATTTCTTGAGCACCTACTACATGCCAGGTTCTGTTCTAGGCCCTGATGATACAGGAATGAACAAAACAGACACAACTCC